>NC_044976.1:66394524-67606192 GCF_008728515.1 Papio anubis
TACATCTTCTTTAATAAGTGTCTGTTTAGATATTTGCCCAATTCCTAAGTAGACTTTTTAAAGTACTGAGTTTTGAGAGTTCTTTATATATTCTAGATAGAAATACGTGTCAAGTGATTTACAAGTATTTTCTTCAAGCCCATAATTTGTCTTCTATTCTCTTAGTAGGGTAGTTTATAGAGCAAGAATTTTTAATTTTGATTATTGCTGATAAAAACATACTAATTTTTCCTTTAATAGATCAGGCACTTAGTGTCAGATCTAAAGACTCTTCCCTCATTTCTTGGTCCCAAAGATTTTCCCCTATGTTTCTTTCTAAAAGGTTTATAGTTTTGCATTTCTCATTTAAATCCATGATACATTTTGTGTTAATCTTTGTATAAGGTGTGGAGTTTAGGTTGAGGATTTTTTTTGTATTTGTTTTTGTTTTGTTTTTGCCAGTACATGCCTACATTAGTCAGCTTGGGCTGCATAACAAAATATTGTACAGCGGGTGGTTTAAACAACAAAAATTTATTTTTTGACAGTTCTGGAGGCTGAAAGTTTGAGATCAGGGTGCCAGCATGGTCAGGTTCTGGTGAGAGCTCTCTTCTTGCAAGCTCTCTTGGCTTGCAGATGGCCTTCTCACTGTGTCATTACACGCTGAGGAGTAAGAGGTAGAAGAGAGGGCGCAGGGAGGGAGACAGCTCTCCCTTTCCTTATTTGCCATTAATCTTATTGGATTAGGATTCCACCCTTATAATCACATTTAACCTTAATTATCTCCTAAAAGCGTATCTCTAAATACAGTCACATTGTGAGTTAGAGCTTCAACATATAGATACAGGGGAAATAAAATTCAGACCATAGCAATGTCCATTGTTCACTCCTGCTCCACGTAGAAAAGGCTATCCTTCTTACATTGAATTGCTTTCAAATCTTTCTTAAAAATCAATTGAGCATATTTTGTGTATGGGTCTATTTCTGAATTCTCTATGCTGTTTCATTGTGCCTTTCTGCCAGGACTCCATATTGATTACTGCAGCTATATGTTAAGCTTTAACATGGAGAAGATTGATTCTTCACAATTTTCTTTATCAAAATAATTTTGGGCTGGGCAAGGCGGCTCATGCCTGTCATCCCAGCATTTTGGGAGGCTGAGGCGGGCAGATCACCTGAGGTCAGGAGTTCGAGATCAGCCTGACCAACATGGTGAAAACCCCGTCTCTACTAAAAATACAAAATTAGCCGGGCGTGGTGGTGCATGCCTGTAATCCCAGCTACTCAGGAGGCAGAGGCAGGAGAATCGCCTGAACCCGGGAGGTGGAGGTTGCAGTGATCCGAGATCACACCATTGCACTCCAGCCTGGGGAACAAGAGTGAAACTCTGTCTCAATAATAATAATAAAAATAATAATAATAATAAAAATAAATATTATATATAGTATAATATATATTATAATAATATAATAATAATATTATTATTATTATTTTGGCCATTCTAGGGCCTTTTCATTTTTATGTAAATTTTAAAATAAGCTGTGTCTACAACACTATGTTGGGGTTTTTATAAGAGTTGTATTAAATCTATAGATCAATTTGCAGAGAATTGATGGCTTTATCTTGTTCAGTTTTCCAGTCCATGAACACGGTAAGTCTCTCTCAGGCTTCCTTAGGCTTGCTTTGATTTCTTTCATCAGCATTTTGTAATTTTGAGCATACAGCTCCTACACATGCTTTGTTAGATTTATACATAAGTATTTAATTTTCTTTGGAACAATTATAAATAGTATTATGTTTTCGATTTCAGTTCCATATTGGCATATAGAAATGTAATTTATTTTCTTGTTAATCCTGTGACCTTGCTAAATTCACTTATTAGTTCCAGGAAGGGTTTTTTTGGTGGATTTCTTGGGATTTTTGATTTAGGAAATTATGTCATCTTTAGACAGAGAAAATTTAATTCCTTCCTTTTCAATCTGGTTGCCATTTTTTTCTTGTCTATTGTGCTGCCTCGAACTTCTAGTACCACATTGTATGAGAATAGTGATACTGAATATCCTTGTCTTGTTCTAGATCATAGAGGCAAAGTATTCAGTTTTTTTTACAATTAAATATAGTGTTAGCTGATATTGATATGATTATATAATCTGTCTTCATTGGCCTATTAATATGGTGAATTATATTTATTGATTTTGAATATTGAACCAGCCTTGCACAAGTGGAATAAATCCCACTTAGTTGTGATGTATTGTTCTTATTACATATTGCTGGACCTGAATTTTTTTTTTTTTTTTTGAGACAGTCTCGCTCTGTCACCCAGGCTGGAGTGCAGTGGCACAATCTTGGCTTACTCCAACCTCTGCCTCCTGGGTTCAAGTGATTTTTGTGCTTCAGCCTCCCAAGTAGCTGGGACTACAGGTGCCTGCCACCATGTCTGACTAACTTTTTGGTATTTTTAGTAAAGATGGGTTTTTGCCATGTTGACCAGGCTGGTCTTGAACCCCTGACCTCAAGTGATCTGTCTGCCTCAGCCTCCCACAGTGCTGGGATTACAGGCGTGAACCACTGTGCCCAGCCCTGATTTGCTAATTTTTTAGTAAGGTTTTTGCATCTAAGTTAATAAGAATTATTGGTTCATAGTTTTTTGTTGTACTGTATTTGCCTGATTTCATCTCAGGGTAATATCGAACTCATAAAATGACCATGGGAATGCTTCCTCCTCTTTTATTTTCTGTAACAAATTGTATAAAATTGTGATAACTCTTCAAATGTTTGATAGAATTCTCTAGTAAAACCATATGGACCTGAAAATTTTCTTTATGGAAGCTTTTTAATTACAAATACGTTTATTTAGTTGTATAGGGCTAGTCATGTTATCCTCTCTATATTCGTATGTTTTGTAATTTTTTGGATTTTGAAGATTTGGTTCATTTCTTCTAAGTTGTCATATTTATGATGCAAAATTATTCATAATATTTTCTTATTGTTTTTTAATGGCTGCAGGGTCTGTAGTCATTACCCCTATTTCATTCCTGATATTGATGATTCATGGTTTTTTTTTTTTTTTTAATCATTTCATCTTTTTCAGTCTTGCTAAAAATTTTTCAGTTTTGTTGATTATTTTCAAAGAACCAGTTTTTTGTTTCATTTATTTTTTCCATTGTTTTCCTGTTTACAGTTTCATGTATTGCTTCTCTTTATGATTTTCTTCCTTTTGATCTTCTTTGGGTTTATTTTGCTCTTCTTTTCTAGTGTCTTGAGATAGGATGATATAGCTTGAATATGTGTTCCTACCAATGTCAAATCTCATGTTGAAGGGTAATCTCCAACGTTAGGGGTGGGACCTGTGGGAGGTGATTGGATAATGGGGGTGGATTTCTCATGAATGGTTTAGCACCGTCTCCTTGGTTCTGTCCTCATAATAGTGAGTGTGTTCTCACAAGATTTGGTCATTTAAAAGTGTGTAGCTCCTCTCTCCCCCTCCCTCCCCCCCTCTTTCTTGCTCGTGTTTTTACCACATGATATGCCTGCTCCACCTTTGCCTTCTGCTATGATTATAAGCTTCCTGAGGCATCCCCAGAAGTAGACACTGCTATGCTTCTTATACAGCTTGTAGAACTGTGAGCCAATTAAACCTCCTTTTTTAAAATAAATTACCCAGTCTCAGGTATTTATTTACAGTAGTGCTAGAATGATGTAGATATTGAGTTGAGATCTTTCCCCTTTACTTATAAATACTTAATGCTATAAATTTTCCTCTCAGCACTGCTTTGACTGCATCCCCCAAATTTTCATATCTTATTATTTTCATTCAGTTCTACTTTTTAATTTCCTTTTGGATTTCCTCTTTGAAACATGAAGTATGTTGTTTAATTTTCATAGATTTGAATAATTTGCTGTTTTCTTTCTGTAAGTGATTTCTAGTTTGATTTTACTATGATCAGAGACGTATACCCCTTCTTATTTCCCTCCACCTCTCCTCTCCCTCCCATACTCCTTCCTTTATTCCAGGTTACAGGCTTCTCCAATGCCTGGAAAAAACAAACAAACAACAACAACAAAAAAAACAAGCAACTTACCTCAAGAAATATCTACCTTTTTTTTTTTTTTTTTTTTTTTGGATGGAGTCTGGCTCTATCGCCAGGCTGGAGTGTGGTGGCGCAATCTCAGCTCACTGCAAGCTCTGCCTCCTGGGTTCACGCCATTCTTCTGCCTCAGTCTAGTCTTTTGTTTTTACATGAATCATGAATACCTAAACTTTTCCTAAGGATTTAAAAATATGGGAATAAAAAAAGTGGTTTTAAAATTAGTACACTTCAATATTTTATGTAAGAAAATATTAGAATGCTACACTTGTTAACTTGATCACATTATTAATTAGAATTCAAATAAGCTTTAAATACCCATAAAGCCTACAGTATTTTTTTTCTTTTTTTGCTCTTGAGATTGGATAATTTCTACTGATTTATCTTCAAGTTTGCTGATTTTTTTATAAGCACAAATCTGCTGTTAAACTTTCTCTCATAAATTTTTTTATTTCAGTTACTGTACTTTTCAACTGTAGTATTTTCATTTTGTGTTTTTAAAATAATTTTTATTTATTGGCATTCTCTATTTGATGAGTCATTATTGTCATACTTTTAAGTCTTTAAAGATAGTTTTCTTTAGTTCATTATAAATATTTATAAGTACTGCTTTGAGGTCTTAGCTAAGTCCAAAATCTGGACCCTCAGAGATGGAGTCTTTTTTCTGCTTTGTTTCCTATTAATGGAACACACTTTTCTGTTTCTTTAAATGTTTTTGGTGGATAACTTGACATTTTGAAAATATATTGTAACAATTCTGAATTCTGATTATCCCAGAGTATTTGTTGTTGTTGTTGTTTTTATGAAGAAAGAGGTTTAATTGACTCATAGTTCCACAAGCTGTACAGAAGCATGTCTGGGAGGCCTTAGGAAACTTACAATCACGGCAGCAGGTGAACAGGAAGCAAGCATGTCTTACCATGGCAGAGGAGGAGAGACAGCGTGCAAAGGGGGAAGTGCCATACACTTTTAAACCATCAGATCTCTTGAGAACTCAGTCACTATCACAAGAATAGCAAAGGGGAAATCTGCGCACATGATTTAATCACCTCCCACCAAGCCCCTCCTCCCACATGTGGGGATCATAATTTGAGAAGAGATTTGGGTGGGGACACAGGGTCAAGCTTTATCAACCACCACTGCAGTTGGCAGCGTTCAGCAGATAACAAGACACCTGAGAGGTGGAGGCATGAGAGGCATCTTGTCTCCTCTAGCTCCTCACACCTTACACACCAGGAGAGCCCAGTCTGTTTCATATTAAGGAAGAAAACATGGGACAAGGTACTAAATAAATGATTAAAAACTGAAACCAGGACAGCTGCCATTACAAGCCATTTGAGAGCCCCCAGAGTTGTTAAATCTCAGGCTGGGAAAGGAGTTCTGTTCACTGTCACTTTAGTCATTGTCTCACTAAATTTTCTGGGTTTGTTTGTTTGTTTGTTTTGTCTTTTTAATACTTTAAGTTCTAGGGTACATGTGCACGACATATGCAGGTTCGTTACGTAGGTATACATGTGCCCCCTTGGTTTGCTGCACCCATTAACTCGTCATTTACATTAGGTATTTCTCCTAATGCTATCCCTCCCCCACACCCTCCCACCCATGACAGGACCTGGGGTGTGATGTTCCCCACCCTGTGTCCAAGTGGTCTCATTGTTCAATTCCCACCTATGAGTGAGAATATGTGGTGTTTGGTTTTCTGTCCTTGTGATAATTTGCTCAGAGTAATGGTTTCCAGCTGCATCCATGTCCCTGCAAAGGACAAGAACTCATCCTTTTTTATGGCTGCATAGTGTTCCATGGTGTATATGTACCACATTTTCTTAATCCAGTCTATCATTGATGAACATTTGGGTTGGTTCCAAGTCTTTGCTGTTGTGAATAGTGCTGCAATAAACATACATGTGCATATGTCTTTATAGCAGCATGATTTATAATCCTTTGAGTATATACCCAGTAATGGAATCGCTGGGTCAAATGGTATTTCTAGTTCTAGATCCTTGAGGAATCGCCACACTGTCTTCCACAATGGTTGAACTGGTTTACACTCCCACCAACAGTGTAAAAGCATTCCTATTTCTCCACATCCTCTCCAGTATCTGTTGTTTCCTGAGGTTTTAATGATCGCCATTCTAACTGGTGTGAGATGGTATCTCATTGTGGTTTTGATTTGCATTTTTCTGATGACCAGTGATGATGAGCATTTTTTCATGTGTTTGTTGGCTGCATAAATGTCTTCTTTTGAGAAGTGTCTGTTCATATCCTTTGCCCACTTTTTGATGGGGTTGTTTGTTTTTTTTTTTTTTTCTTGTAAATGTGTTTAAGTTCTTTGTAGAGTCTAGATATTAGCCCTTTGTCAGATGGGTAGATTGCAAAAATTTTCTCCCATTCTGTATGTTGTCTTTCCACTCTGATGGTAGTTTCTTTTGCTGTACAGAAGCTCTTTAGATTAATTAGATCCCATTTGTCAATTTTGGCTTTTGTTGCCATTGCTTTTGGTGTTTTAGTCATGAAGTCCTTGCCCATGCCTATGTCCTGAATGGTATTGCCTAGGTTTTCTTCTAGGGTTTTTATGGTTTTAGGTCTAACATTTATGTCTTTAATCCATCTTGAATTAATTTTTGTATAAGGTGAAAGGAAGGGATCCAGTTTCAGCTTTCTACATATGGCTAGCCAGTTTTCCCAACTAGTCATATGTAGGGATTTATTAAATAGGAAATCCTTTCCCCATTTCTTGTTTTTGTCAGGTTTGTCAAATATCAGATGATTGTAGATCTGTGCTATTATTTCTGAGGCCTCTGTTCTGTTCCGTTGGTCTATATGTCTGTTTTGGTACTAGTACCATGCTGTTTTGGTTACTGTAGCCTTGTAGTATAGTTTGAAGTCAGGTAGCGTGATGCCTCCAGCTTTGTTCTTTTTGCTTAGGATTGTCTTGGCAATGGGGGCTCTTTTTTGATTCCATATGAACTTTTAAGTAGTTTTTTCCAATTCTGTGAAGAAAGTCATTGGTGTCTTGATGGGGATGGCATTGAATCTATAAATTACCTTGGGCAGTATGGCCATTTTCACGATACTGATTTTTCCTATCCATGAGCATGGAATGTTCTTCCATTTGTTTGTGTCCTCTTTTATTTCGTTGAGCAGTGGTTTGTAGTTCTCCTTGAAGAGTTCCTTCACATCCCTTGTAAGTTTGATTCCTAGGTATTTTATTCTCTTTGTAGCAATTGTGAATGGGAGTTCACTCATGATTTGGCCCTCTGTTTGTCTGTTATTGGTGTATAAGAATGCTTGTGATTTTTGCACATTGATTTTGTATCCTGAGACTGCTGAAGTTGCTTGTCAGCTTAAGGAGATTTTGGGCAAACAGGGACAATTTGACTTCCTCTTTTCCTAATTGAATACCCTTTATTTCTTTCTCTTGCCTGATTGCCCTGGTCAGAACTTCCAACACTGTGTTAAATAGGAGTGATAAGAGAAGGCATCCCTGTCTTGTGCCAGTTTTCAAAGGGAAAGCTTCTAGTTTTTGCCTACTCAGTGTGATATTGGCTGTGGGTTTGTCATAAATAGCACTTATTATTTTGAGATACATTCCATCAATACCTAGTTATTGAGAGTTTTTATCATGAAAGGCTGTTGAATTTTGTCAAAGGCCTTTTCTGCATCTATTGAGATAATCATGTGGTTTTTGTTGTTGGTTCTGTTTATATGATGGATTATGTTTATTGATTTGCTTATGTTGAACCAGCCTTGCATCCCAGGATGAAGCCGACTTGGTCATGGTGCGTAAGCTTTTTGATGTGCTGCTTAATGTGGTTTGCCAGTATTTTTGCATTGATGTTTATCAGGGATATTGGTCTAAAATTCTCTGTTTTTGTTGTGTCTGCCAGGCTTTTGTGCCAAGATGATCCTGGCATCATAAAATGAGTTAGGGAGGATTCCCTCTTTTTCTACTGATTGGAATAGTTTCAGAAGGAATGGTGCCAGCTCCTTTGTGTACCTCCAGTAGAATTTTGCTGTTAATCCGTCTGTCCTGTGCTTTTTTTGGTTGGTAGGCTATTAATTATTACCTCAATTTCGGAGCCTGTCATTTGTCTATTCAGAGATTCAACTCTTACTGGTTTAGTCTTGGGAGGGTGTATGTGTCCAGGAATTTATCCATTTCTTCTAGATTTTCTAGTTTATTTGCATAGAGGTGTTTATAGTATTCTGTGATGGTAGCTTGTATTTCTGTGGGATTGGTGGTGATATCCCCTTTATCATTTTTTATTGTGTCTATTTGATTCTTCTCTCTTTTCTTCTTTATTAGTCTTGCTAGCAGTCTATCAATTTTGTTGATCTGTTCAAAAAATCTGCTCCTGGATTCATGGATTTTTTTGAAGTTCTTTTTGTGTCTCTATCTCCTTCAGTTCTCCTCTGATTTTAGTTATGTCTTGCCTTCTGCTAGCTTTTGAATTTGTTTGCTCTTGCTTCTCTGGTTCTTTTAATTGTGATATTAAGGTGTTGATTTTAGATCTTTCCTACTTTCTCTTGTGGGCATTTAGTGCTATAAATTTCCCTCTACACACTGCTTTAAATGTGTTCTGGATATTCTGGTATGTTGTGTGTTTGTTCTCATTGGTTTCAAAGAACATCTTTATTTCTGCCTTCATTTCGTTATTTACCCAGTAGTCATTCAGGAACAGGTTGTTCATTTTCCATGTAGTTGTGACCTTTTGTGTGAGTTTCTTCACCCTCAGTTCTAATTTGATTGCAATTAGTTTGAGAGTACAGTTTGATTTCTCTTCTTTTACATTTGCGGAGGAGTGCTTGACTTCAACTATTTGGTCAATTTTGGAACAATTGCGATGTAGTCCTGAAAAGAATGTATATTCTGTTGATTTGGAATGGAGAGTTCTGAAGATGTCTATTAGGTCTGCTTGGTGCAGAGTTGAGTTCAAGTCCTGGATATCCTTGTTAACGTTCCATCTCATTGATCTGTCTAATATTGACAGTGGGGTGTTAAAGTCTCCCATTATTATTGTGTGGGAGTCTAAGTCTCTTTGTCGGTTTCTAAGGACTTGCTTTATGAATCTGGGTGTTCCTGTATTGGGTGCATATATATTTAGGATAGTTAGCTCTTCTTGTTGAATTGATCCCTTTACCATTATGTAATGGCCTTCTTTGTCTCTTTTGATCTTGGTTTAAAGTCTGTTTTATCAGAGACTAGGATTTCAACCCCTGCTTTTTTTTTTTTTTGCTTTCCATTTGCTTGGTAAATCTTCCTCCATCCCTTTATTTTAAGCCTTTGTGTGTCTCTGCACGTGAACTGGGTCTCCTGAATACAGCACACTGATGGGTCTTGACTCTTTATCCAATTTGGCAGTCTGTGTCTTTTAATTGGGGCATTTAGCCAATTTACATTTAAGGTTAATATTGTTATGTGTGAATTTGATCCTGTCATTATGGTGTTAGCTGGTTATTTTGCCTGTTAGTTGATGCAGTTTCTTCCTAGCAGTGATGATCTTTACAATTTGGCATGTTTTTGCAGTGGCTGGTACTGCTTGTTCCTTTCCATGTTTAGTCCTTCCTTCAGGAGATCTTGTAAGGCAGGCCTGGTGGTGACAGAATCTCTCAGCATTTGCTTGTCTGTAAAGGATTTTATTTCTCCTTCACTTATGCTTAGTTTGGCTGGATATGAAATTCTGGTTTGAAAATTCTTTTACGATTGTTGGATATTGGCCCCCACTCTCTTCTGGGTTGTAGAGTTTCTGCCGAGAGATCTGCTGTTAGTCTGATGGGCTTCCCTTTGTGAGTAACCTGACCTATCTCTCTGGCTGCCCTTAACATTTTTTGCTTCATTTCTACCATGGCGAATCTGAATTAAGTGTCTTGGGGTTGCTCTTCTCAAAGAGTATCTTTGTGGTGTTTTCTATATTTCCTGAATTTGAATGTTGGCATGCCTTGCTAGATTGGGGAAGTTCTCCTGGATAATATCCTGAAGAGTGTTTTCCATCTTGGTTCCATTCTCCCCATCACTTTCAGGTACACCAATCAAACGTAGATTTGGTGTTTCCACATAGTCTGATTTTTTGGAGCCTTTGTTCATTTCTTTTTACTCTTTTTTTCTCTAAACTTCTCTTCTTGCTTTATTTCATTAATCTGATCTTCAATCAATGATACCCTTTCTTCCACTTGGTCAAATTGGCTATTGAAGCTTATGCATGTGTCACGTGGTTCTTGTGCCATGGTTTTCAGCTCCATCAGGTCATTTAAGGTCTTCTCTGCACTGTTTAATCTAGTTAGCCATTTATCTAATCTTTTTCCAATGTTTTTAGCTTCTTTGCAGTGGGTTCAAACATCTTCCTTTAGCTTGGAGAAGTTTGTTATTGCCGACCTTCTGAAGTCTACTTCTGTCAGCTTGTCAAAGTCATTCTCCATCCAGCTTTGTTCCATTGCTGGTGAAGAGCTGTGATCCTTTGGAGGAGAAGAGGCACTCTGGTTTTTAGAATTTTTCAGCTTTTCTGCTCTGGTTTCTCCCCACCTTTGTGGTTTTATCTGCCTTTGGTCTTTGATGTTGGTGACCTACAGATGGGGTTTTGGTGTGGATGTCCTTTTTGTTGATGTTGATGCTATTCCTTTCTGTTTGTTAGTTTTCCTTCTAACAGTCAAGTCCCTCAACTGCAGGTCTGTTGGAGTTTGCTGGAGGTCCACTCCAGACCCTGTTTGCCTGGGTATCACCAGCGGAAGCTGCAGAACAGCAAATATTACAGAACAGCAAATATTGCTGCCTGATCCTTCCTCTGGACGCTTTGTCCCAGAGGGGTACCTGCTTGTATGAGATGTCCGTCAGCCCCCTATTGGGAGGTGTCTCCCAGTTAGGCTACAAGGAGGTCAGGGACCCACTTGAGGAGTCCGTCTGAACATTCTCTGAGCTCAAACACCATGCTGGGAGAACCACTGCTCTCTTCAGTGCTGTCAGACAGGTATGTTTAAGTCTGCAGAAGTTTCTGCTGCCTTTTGTTCAGTTATGCCCTGCCCCCGGAGGTGGAGTCTACAGAGGCAGCAGGCCTTGCCGAGCTGCAGTGGGCTCTGCCAAGTATGGGCTTCCCCAAGTATGAGCTTCCCCAGCTGCTTTGTTTACCTCTTCAAGTCTCAGCAATGGTGGATGCCCCTTCTCCTGCCAGGCTGCTGCCTCGCAGATCAATCTTAGACTGCTGCACTAGTTTTGAGCAAGGCTCTGTGGGCATGGGACTCACTGATTCAGGTGCCGGATATAATCTCCTGGTATGCTGTTTGCTAAGATCATTGGAAAAGTGCAGTATTTGGGCGGAAGTGTCCCCTTTTTCTAGGTACCATCTGTCATGGCTTCCCTTGGCTAGGAAAGGGAAATCCCCTGACCCCTTGCACTTCCCAGGTGAGGTGACACCCGGCCCTGCTTCGACTCACCCTCCATGGGCTGCACCCACTGTCCAACCAGTCCCAATGAGATGAACCAGGTACCTCAGTTGGAAATGCAGAAATCATCCATCTTCTGAGTCAATCACACTGGGAGCTGCAGACCGGAGCTGTTCCTATTTGGCCATCTTGGAACGGAATCCATTTGTTGTTGTTCTTGTTTGTTTCTTTAGTTTTTGAATTGATTTTTTTTTTTTGAAGTGTTATGTTGCTCTTGTTACCCAAGATGGAGTGCAGTGGCACAATCTCAGCTCACTGTAACTTCTGCCTCCCAGGTTCAAACAATTCCTGCCTCAGCTTTCCAAGTAACTGGAATTACAGGTGTGCACCACCGTACCAGGTTAATTTTTGTATTTTTAGTGGAGATGGGGTTTCATCATGTTGGCCAGGTTGGTCTCAAACTCCTGACCTCAGGTGATCCACCTGCCTCAGCCTCCCAAAGTGCTGGGATTACAGCTGTAAGCCACCATGCCCAGACATTTTTTGGATTAATTATCTGGAGTCTGTTTCTTTCATAGTATAGTCTCTGCTGGCTGCTCAGCTGCTTTCTAAAAAATTTTTTAAAAAATTTTTCATCTGGCTTTCATGGGTTCACCCCTGAGTTGGCATAGCTTAGTGGCCAGCCAATAATTCATCAGAAGTTTCGCTTAAACATCTTTAGTAGGGTCAAAAAGGCCTCTACCCTTTGAATCTCATCTTATAAGTTATGATGAGTGTATAAATCAGTGTTCAACCACAAAAACAGAACCAGTAAGATATATCTATCTATCTCAATAAATATATTAAGAGATTTAATGCAAGCAATTGGCTTAAGTGATTGTAGGGGCAGGCTAGACAAGCCAAAATCTGAAGGACAGGCCATCATAAGAGAAGCCTGGAAATCTAGGGCATGAGCTAAAGCTTCTGAACATAGGAAGAGTTTTTTTCCTCATCAGGGAAGCCTCAGTTCTGTTCTTACAGCCTTTCAACTGATTGAATCAGGCCCACTCAGAAGAGCTGGCATAATCTCCCTAATTCAAAGTCAACTGATTATGGACTAATCATATGTACAAAATACCTTCCACAGCAACACCTAGATTCATATTTAATTGAATAACTGGGGAGTGTAGGTTAGTCAAATAGGTAAAATAGAATCACAGGGAGCCATTGAATGGTTTAAGCAAGGTAGAAATATGATCATGTGCTTTAGATAAATACACCCTCTGGTGGCTAGGTAGAGGAAGAAGGAGCTGGAGGTTCTTAAAATAGACAAATTAAAGAGATATTAATTGCCCAAATTAGCACTATAGCACTGAGTTTGAAGAGGAGGGTTGAATTACCATAAATATTTTGAAAGTAAATATTTGTAAATGTATTTATATATAATTGTAGGTTCAGTTACAGAGACAGTGTAGGGTTGGTATATAGAGTAAGAGTAATACTCTATCTCACATTTTACATTATATCCTGTCTACCGATCATCTACTAACCTCTTGGAGTTTCCATTTTCTTTTCTGTACCTTTTTCCCATCAATAAATACATTTTTTTCCAAGTTCTGACAATAAGCCCCATGCTGAAAGCCCTGGTTATCTGAATTGCCTTCCATTTATCCTTGTATTTCCTGCACAAAACAAAGTCCACAGGAAGTGAGTTAGAATACTCTGGAGGAGGAGCATATCCCATTTCCTTAGGAGTATATTGCAAAAACCTGTCTACAGAAAAGTGACACTTATGGACTGACTAAATGCATGCCCAAGCTTAGAGAAGCTGTAAGCTGTGTAAGCAATGCAAGAGGCCCAAGTGGCCTAGAATGCATTAATTTGCATTTATCAGTAGGAGCTCTGCTCCTGGATGAATGCAGGAGTTGAAGCTGACTCTGCTTCCCCTCCCGTACTTCTAGAGCCTTTTGTGGGCTCCTGTGTTAGCAGTGCCAAAGTCCCAGAGAAACCAATCACAAGATCTGAATTTGAGTCCTTCTGTTTCTTCTTTATGTAGTCCTGGGAGGTGGCAACTCTAAACTTTGGGACAAAGGACAATCTCCAACTACCACCGACCTTGGACTGCTAAGTTTCAAGGGCAAGATACA
The DNA here is from genome assembly GCF_008728515.1 of Papio anubis. NCBI lineage: Eukaryota > Metazoa > Chordata > Mammalia > Primates > Cercopithecidae > Papio > Papio anubis. The sequence goes on from NC_044976.1 coordinate 66,408,092, forward strand.
TAGAAAATGAACCCGAACAAATGGTTTCTTTTTATTATCAGCATGATTTGAACCTAATTTCTCTATGGACTCTTATTCCCAATGAGCAGAACTGGAAAAATGTTAAGGACTCTCTTTGCACTTTTAGCTTAAGGTCTACACTAGGAAATGCATCAGCAGACAAATGTAGCCTCCCTTCCCCTTTCCCCTATATTGTGGTACCCTTGCGGTGTCTACTTGACCTTCCCAGGACATGGATACCCCTTCCTTAGCCTCAGGTGGGGAGGGGAGATATTTCCAAAGCCAAATGTGGAAGACAAAAAAGGAAAAGCTGAAGATCTAACATTCAGATTCCAGGGTTTATTTTGTTGTTGTTGTTGTTGTTGTTGTTGTTTTAAATCATTTTCCTTATCACACTGAAAGCTCTGCCCCATCCCTGAGCCTCTATCCTTCTTGGTCTTGATCCAAATCTGTACTTTAGTGCTCCATAGAGATGGAGTCAGAGCAATGGAGGGAGTAGTCTTGGCCTCTCTCTAGAGGCTGCCTTTCCCCCAAGCCCTCCCTAACTGTAACTAAATCTGTTTGCTTGTATTAGTGGAGAAATTGAGTTTCATAAATCATTATGCAGTTCATGTGGGTGCTAACATTTAGGTAAGCTCCCTGACAGCTGAGCTGTAACAAATCATTGCTTATTGCTATGCCGCCCCTTAGAGTCCTGAGAGAAAGAGTCTATAGGCTGCTGTGTGTCCTGGGGGCAGCCAGAGCCACAGCTTTCGCCTTTTCAGTGGCTTTGTGCAGGTCTCTGTCAATTTTTTTTAGAGGGACCCCTCTGTTCATCACCAAACCCAGCCCAACCCCCTTCTGTGAAGTCTTCACCGCCCCCATTGCTGCTCCCCCAGCAAAAGTATAATGAATCACCTCCCTCCTCTGCGATTGCTGTAATAGCACTCTTTTATTATTGTGCTTCTAGCATGATTGCTTTCATTATTTACTGAGCTACTGTCTCCTTAACACTAAACAGGTTATTTAAGCCTTCAAAGAGATTCTCACTGCCCTCACAAAAGTCCACAGTCTTTAGCATGACTCATCTGCCAGCCTCATCTTGTACCATGCCTCCCTCACTCTGTTAACTAACTTCAGGCAGTGGGGAGTCAGGGAATGTTTCAAAGCACAAACCCAATCATGTTTGTGCTTCTTCCAGATGAATCTGGTGGTAATGGAGGATGCAATAGTTGGGAGGAAGACCAGAGTCTAAGTTACTGTAAAGTGGTTCTTATGTTAAAGATGATGAGGTTGGATCCAGCATGGGGGCAGTCAGAGTAGAGAATACATATACTTTGATTCTAGTAGGTTTAGTATTTTTTATGTAAAAGAATGCCACTTAGATCTCTTAATCAGCAAAACAGAAAAGGAATTGCTGTGTATGGATGAAATGAAATAGGGCATGAATAGCACCTGGCCTGAAGCCTGGCGTGTGGTAGGTGCTCAGGAACTGCTTCTTGTCTCCTCCCTTCCACCTGCAGCAGGCACAGCTCTGGACTCTCATCCTTCTTCTGGAGGAGAGAAGAAGGGAGAAAAGCAATGTGGCAGCAAACCAAGGCAGCGACCTCATCAGTTACAGGTGAAAAAGATGGACCTAAATTGTTCAAGCAAATGAATGAATGGCCTTCCTACTCTTGCAGACCAGTGGTATAATATATCTATTCATCCAAGATTCAGATTTTAACCAGAAACAGCAGGAGGACAAGTTTCTACAGCAAAGACAGTTGTTAGAATTCACAGAGCAGAGAAGCTCTTTAAGAGACAAGATTCCTGATAGTCTCTTCACAAGGAAGAAGAATATTGATTACAAGAGAAGGTTCTATGTGTGTTAGGCCCTATGCCCTCCTGCCTCAGGAGAGGAGAGGATGCCCTGTGAGCATCAGTTCCATTTGGTGATGTCTTTCATTTATCCCTGTTTCCTTTGTTCACGGCTGCTTCAAGCCAGGACAAGGCAAAATAAAGAAATTTTGACCTTCAGCAACTTCTTTATGCTCTCAGAATCTGCTTTTTCAATCTGTGGTTTAGAAATAATCATATTTGCCCCAAAAAGTTTTTGTTAGAATTGAGGCAGAGGAAAAGAAGCTATGCGACATTATGTATCCACCTTAAATCCATGCGTTGGCTACAGAGGTTCCTCCAAAAACACTAAACAGGTTGCTTAAGCCTTAAAAGGGCTTCTCACTGCCTTTACAAAAGTCAACAGTCTACCGCATGACTCATCTGCAGCCTCGTCTTGTACCATGCCTCCCTGGCTCTCTGTGCTTTGGCTGTATTGGCCTTTGTCGTTTGCGAGAGATGCCATGCTCTTGCCAGCCTAGGCCTTTGTGCATACTGTACCCCTGCCTGGCACACTCTTGCCTCTCCTCTCCACCTGACTATCTCTCATCCCTCTTTTAGGATTGATATGGCTTGGCTTTGTGTCCCCACTCAAATCTCATCTCAAATTGTAATCCCCAGGTGTTGAGAGAGAGACCTAGTGGGAGGTGGTTGGATCATGGGGGCAAATTCCCCCATGCTGTTATTGTGATACTGAGTGGGTGAGTTCTCATGAGATCTATTGGTTTTATAAGCGGCTCTTCCCCCTTCACTCTCTCTTTTGACTGCTGCGTGTAAGATATGCCTGCTTCCCCTTCTGCCGTGATTGTAAGTTTCCTGAGGCCTCCCCAGTCATGCAGAACCATGAGTCAGTTAAACCTCCTTTCTTTATAAATTACCCAGTCTCTGGCAGTTCTCTGTAGCAGTGTGAAAATGGGCTAATAATACAAAGATCCAGGTTAAATTCACTTCAGTCATTCAAATCACAAATATTTGTTGAGTGCCTACTATGTGCCAGGCGCTTTTCTAGACAATGGGGAAAGTAGCAGATAGGAAGACAAAGTCCTATGAATCTCATATTCTAGCACTGGGGAGGCAGAGTGAAAACAAGCAAGCAATGAAGGAACAAGATGATGTTTTAATGGTGGTATTGAGAGGCAATACAAAGTGATCGGATGGGACAGGTCAGGCTCTCTGGAGGGTGGTGGTTGGGTGGGAGAGGGTGGTATACATTAGATTAGATCACTTCTTAGTGATATGAGCTGTGAGCTGAAAGATTAAGAAAGGATACTCCCGAGAGAGGTAGCAGCAAGTACAATGACCTGAGGCAGAGATGAGCTTTGTATAGTCAAAGGAAAAAAAGACCAAGGTTCCTAGAATACTGTGATGGAGTTAGAGAAACATAAGATAAATCAAAGAGGTGGGTGGGGCAGAACATCTAGGGCCTTCTAGGCCATGGGTCAGAGCTCAGATATTAAGTCTAAATGGAAGCCATTGGAACATTTTAATTTACACTTATATTTAAAAAATATTACCCTGGATGCTAAATGGAGAATGCCTGGTAGAAATGACAGAGAGAAATCACAGGGTGGCAGGGAGAGGGAGTTAGGAGGGTTGGCAGAAACTTTTGGATGATCTGTACAGGATGCGATGTGGAGATATTGGAGACTCGGATGATACTACCCTTGAGTGGGTAATATCAATATCTTCATTTGGTAGGTGAGGGAATTGAAGAGAAGTGGGTTACACTTTGGAATTAAATCCTATAGATCTTGTTCGTGGATTGGATGGTAAAGGTGAGGAAAGTGGATGAGACAATAGGAAGAGCAAGGAAGGAAAACACTCTGGGGAGAAATGAAGATTTCGGCATCTGCTATGTTAAATTACTTTCTAATGGAAGACTTCCCTTGATCCCCAGTCCTGGTTAGAGCTTTATATTGGTTGCTCCCAGAGCAACGTGTAGCTCTCCTTTGTAACACTTCAAACATTTTATCATTTGTCATTATTTGTTCCTTCACTAGACCTGAGGGGAGGAACCCACCTTTCTTGTTTCACGCTGTCGCTCCAGGGTTTGCACAGTACCTGGCATATAATTACAATATAACATAACAAAACATAATATTATAATAATCTGACATCTAATATAATAATGTTAATAATAAACACTTAAAGAGTAGTTTCTCTGTATCAGGTCATATTCTGAGTGCTTTACAGGTGATTTTCACAGCAGTTCCCTGAAATGGATACTGTTATGTTTGACAGATATGCAGACTGAGGTACCGAGAGAGTAAGTAAACTTGCCCAAGGTCACACAGCTAGCAAATGCCAATAAGTGAATATTTTACAAATGATACATTGTTTATACTTCACACCACCACAGTGAGGTATGTTTTTGTTTTCCTATTTTAGGTTTGAGCAAAGTGAGACATAAATCTGTTTGAGGTGTTGATACGGGGAAGTAGGGTTGGCAGGATTTGAACTGTCCAGAAGCTGAGTGAGACAGGCTCACTCAGTTTATGAATGTTGACAGCATTCACTGTGGGGCCAAGCTGACTCAGTCTGAAATGCATCCCTGCCACTTACTAGCTAGGCATGTGAGACTTTGGCTAAATTAAATGCTTTGTACTTCAGTTTCTTCATCTGTAAATTGACACTATTAATAGTGCTTGTCTTCATGAGAACTGGATGTGATATTTGAAGAGCCCTTAGAATACATGTAGACTTTACGGAAAGGACCTATAGTTTGCCTATAGAAAAAGCCAAGGAAGGAAGGTCCGCTGCTCCCCAAGCCTTCTCCATGGGTCGTTCATCCTGGATTAATATGTTAGAACTAAACAATCATTGTAGTTACGGTTGACAGTCATCTAATTCACTGCCTGCGTTCATTACATAGATAAATAAGCTGGGGTGTGCTATGAGGGTAAGTGAATGAGATGGGACAAAATCCTGGGGAGCCTCCTGAAAAAATGTGATACCTTCTGTATGTTCGAGGTTTCATAAAAATGAGTTATATAATCTCCAGAGCTAGAAAATCAGGCAGGCACTTTTTGTGATTGAAAGAAAAACCTTCCCAATCATTTCTAAGACAAGCTCTCAATTTTCTGTGATTTGGGGATCAAAGACAGCAGGGAATATTATGCTCTTCACTGATGTTCTATTTTTTTCCTTCTGCCAATCAAAAAGGAGGCCTAGGCAGTGTTGATTTTTTTTTCTTTTACTCTTTCTTCCAGACCTCTGGTGGAGGTGTTAATAAAAAGTGAATTGGTCAAATCCCAGCTTATCAGGAGGAGACAGAAAAGGGATAAAAATTCAGGGTAGTCAAGCTCCACATAACAGGGATTATCTATTTTGAAGCTGATTTGACAATAAGGTGTCTGAAAAGTCAGTCTTCCCATTTCTTTGCAGCGCCTTCTCTGAGTTGTGTGCCTTTCTGTCAGCAGTGAACTAACTCAATGACGTCAGACTTCGTTTCTACTCCCAAAGCTAAGTGGTAACTTACCCAGTCCCTGGTCCACTGAGCAAATCTGGCTTCAAAAAAACTGTCCTGATCTGACACATAATCCAAGTTAAAATATTTGAAACCCAATCTGAAACTGTGGTCTGGCATAATCCACATGATTCAGGGCTAGGTTCTCATAAACTGACTCAAAAAACATGCAATCCTTTGGTAGAACTTTTGCCCAGGGCTGGTAGACATGCAAATTATTGCAGTCTCACCAGAAAGCAATTTGGAAAAACAGATCAAGAAGCTTTAAAAGGCTCATGTCTTTTAACCCAGTAATTTCGCTCTTAGATAATATCAGACTTGAGAAAATATTCAGAGACAGGACTAAGTTTTATACACAGATTCTTCCTTGAAGAACTCTTTGCAACTACAAAAATAAAGCAGAAATCAAAGAAAATATCCAATAATTAACAAATTGCTTACATCATATTTCAATCATCCCAATATGTGTCTGCTTAAGAGAAATGTTTAATAGCATTGGAAAACATTCCCATCATGAACAAAGAGAGAGAAAACTCAGCGTTACAAATTATAAATATTATGATTTTAATTTTGTAAATCAGTTCCATCCATCCATCCATCCATCCATCCATCCATCCATCCATCCATCCATTTATTTGTCCATTCTTTATCTCTTTATCTATCTAGGGGATACAGGCCTTGAAAAATAATTGAAAATAAATAAATATGTTAACGGTAATTATCTCAGTATATTGGCCTCTTGGATATTTTTCAACTTTGCACGTTTCCATATTTTCCAAATTTCCTGTGGTGACCATGTCCTACTTTACAATAAGGAAAAGAATTATAAAGAGTATCATTTACAGATACAAGCCAGCCCTTATCTCTTCTTTGAACTGCAAAAAACCACTTAACTACATATTCTCCTTCTCCTTCAATTTGTGTGCTACACCAATTGCCATATTGATTTTTCTGAGCCATTCTTTTTATTATAACATCCTTTCCCTTAAAGAGTCTCTGGCTCCTCACTGCTTTTATAAATAATTGTTAAACTACTTAACCTGGCTTTCCAAGCCTTCAGAAATCTGACCCTGTTATATCATCTGTGGATTTTTATTAGTATTTTTCTCCTTAAATCTCCATTCAACAGATATTTATGAAGCACCAGCTCTGTGCCAGGCTGGCTTTTCTCCTCACCTCCCAAATTCTCCACAAGTGGCCTCCTCCCTGACCCAGTCTCATGTGCTCCCACCTGTAAGTCTCTGTTCCTTGGCATGCTCCTAATTTGACCCACTGCAAAAGATGCAATGTGTGCGCACCATCCTCTCAGAGACTTCTGTTTATCCACCCAACTGGGGCACATGCTCTAGGGACTTAGGCACGTGCCTTAATCCCTCATTGCCTTCATCTTCCCTTTTGTATAATGGAAACTATAGTTGCAATATGTAATCTATCCATTTGTTATGAAGATCCAAAGAGCTGATATGTGTAAAATGCTTAGGACAGTGTCTGGCACAATGTAAGAGCTCAAGAAACATTTCTTATCTGTCTTGTAGCTTCCTTCAAGGTAGGATCCTAGTTTCATTCCACTTTACAACTCCCATGGAACCTAAACACCTTGCTCTGTCTCTAGTTGGATACTGAAGAAATTCTTGTTGAGTAATGTATGAATGAATGGCAGCTGCTATAGACTGAAGGTTTATGTCTCTCCCCACTATTCATATATTAACACTGAATCCCTAATGTGATGGTATTTGGAGTGGAGCCTTTGGGAGGTGATTGGATCCTGAGGGTATAATCCCTCATAATAGGATCGGTGTTCTGTAGGAAACACTCCAGAGAGCTCCCTAACCCCTTCTACTGTGTGAGGACACAGCAAGATGGCCAACTATGAACCAGGAAGCAGGCCCTCACCAGATGCTGAATCTGTCAGAGTCTTGATCATGGACTTCCCAGCCTCCAGAACTATGAGAAGTAAATTTCTGTTGTTTATAAGCCACCCTGCCTATGGTATTGTTATAGAAGCCTGGATGAGCTAAGACAATATATATATGAGCTTTTACTGACCATGTATATCCCTTCTCCTTTTGGACAGCCTGTCCCTGACTATAAACTGTACCCATATCATTCATCACTTGTGCGGTCAATGTTTGTGCTATTTATTGTGATTATGGCCAAACCCTCTGCTGTAGCTGTACAACTTAGCATCAGATTTCTTCTGTTCCTGAAGCATTGTGGTGGCAGATGCTTAATAATCTTGCTCACAGATTTCTATACTGTTCCCATTTTTCCATAGCAAGTTGCAGAATAGCTACCTTATATTTTCTAACCTTAATTTTCTTGACCACAAGCCTGAAGGAAATTGCATTAAGTCTTTCTCTTTAAGCCCATGCATTGCATTATCCCAGATGAATGTCACTAATTCATTTGAAACGTAGAGAAAAATAGACAAATGATGGTAAAAAAAAAATAAAAGTAACTTATTTATTTAGGTACCACTATATGCCAGGTTCTGCAATAATCCCTTTCATACATTTATCCTGTTAAAAATGTTAAACACATTTAGAAGCTGTGTGACCACAGTCAAATCAAGTTGTCCCTCTAAGCCTTGACTTGAGCTTTCCCATGCTATACTATTGCCTGCCCAAATACCGCTCCTGTTTTCTGCCCCATCTGTCAACAATCTTCTAGAAAATTCTACTTATATATAAAAAGTAGAGTTAATTATTTCCTATTTCAAACCTATTCTTCCTTCTATGTCCCTGCCATCCATTCAGCTGCCCAAGTCAGAAACTTAGGAGTCACCTACCCGCCTTTCCTACCCCCACACGACTGCCCTGACTGCAATTCAGGCCGCTTTCATGTCTCATCTGCTTTAGGGCAACAACCTCCTAATTGGTCCCCCTTTCATAACCACTTCTTGGCTGATCTAATCTACTTTTCTCATTATAGCCATGATCTTTGCAAAATAAAAAACTGGCCCTGTCACTCTCTGGCTTTTAAGCCCTCAGCAGCTCTTCATGAACTCCATAAGATACCATCCAGCCCCTGCTTCTCTCTCAAGTTTTATCTTTTCAACCCATCAGTTTTTCGGTTATATACTTTGAATTTTATGTGCTACAGGAGAGGTTCTCAAAGTGTAATTCTCGGACCAATGGGGTTTCCAGGCCCTGTAAAGGAGTCTTAGGTCGAAACTATTTTCATAGTAATACTAACACATCACTTGCTTTAGTCACTTTCATTTTCTCATGAGTTTATGGTGGCATTTTCCAAAAGCTACATGATGTGTGCTGTTGTAACAGATGGAATGCAAAAGTAGATATGAGAATCCAGCTGTCTTTGATTAAGCCAGACATTACAGAGATTTGCAAAGATGTAAATCTATACCAGCTTCTCACTAATTTTTTTGTTTTGAAAAATATACTTGTTTTTTATAAAAGATATTTTTGTTAGCACATAATGCATAATGTGTTTATTATTATTTTAAATTAATAAATAATACAGATTTAAAAATGTTTACAGTTTCAATATTTAATATGGTAAATACCAATAAATATATCCCACATGAACAAAATCTTTTAAGGGTGCTTAATAATTTTTATTATTATAAAGGGGTCCCAAGACTAGAAAGTTTCAGAACCACTGCTCTAGCAGTGGAACCATTCAGAGTACCCCAAAATATGTTCTCACTCTTTCTCTCCCAGTCCCAGCCCACTTGGTGCTTCTCCATTACCATAATCATGTCTCTCTGCTTCTTCTTCGTCTGCTTAATTCTCCTGCATAAGAGTCACCACTTAGTGAAAGCCTTCTTTTGAACTTTACAAGAGTATCTACGAGTATCTTGCTGAAGGCCTCTTGTATGCTAAGCAGATAATTGTTTTACCTGCATTTTCTCCTTCAATTTTTTTTTTCTTTTCTTTTTTTTTTTTTTTTTTTTTTTGAGACAGGGTCTCACTCTGCCTCCCGGACTGGAGTGCAGTGGCATGATCTCGGCTCACCACAACCTCTGCCTCCCAGGCTCAAGCGATTCTCCTGCCTCAGCCTCCTGAGTAGCTGGGATTACAGGCACGTGCTACCACACCTGGCTAATTTTTGTATTTTTAGTAGAGACGGGGTTTCACCAGGTTGGCCAGGCTGGTCTCGTACTCCTGACCTCAAATGATCCACCCACCTTGGCCTCCCAAAGTGGTGGGATTACAGGTGTAAGCCACCACACCCGGCTCGTTTTCTTCTTCTTTTCTTTTCTTTTTCTTTTCTTTTCTTTCTTTTTTTTTTTTTTTTTTTTCGAGATGGAGTCTTGCTCTGTCCCCTAGGCTGGAGTGCAGTGGTGAGATCTTAGCTCACTGCAACCTCCATCTCCCAGGTTCAAGCAATTCTCCTGCCTCAGCCTCTCAAGTAGCTGGGATTACAGGTCTTGAACTCCTGACCTCAGGTGTTCCACCTACCTCGGCCTCCCCAAGTGCTGGGATTACAGGCGTGAGTCACCACGCCTGGCCTCCTCCTTTAAGTTTGGCTGAGGCAAGGCCAGGGAGGGTCAGGGAGGAGGAAAGAAAACATCAGTTCTAGTCTAGAGCTAAGAAAATTTAGGCTCAGAGAGGTTTAGAAACTGCTCAGGTCACACAGCTAGTGAGTGGCACAGTTGATTTGAATTCACCCTCTTCCCACTCAGTGGTTCTTATAGTTCAATGTGCTAGTGGTGTGCTGGTGAATAATAAACAACTGGCTCTCCAATGGGACAAAGCCCTTAGTAGTAGTGTCTGGCAATTTCCATTGTATAAATGCTCCTGCAGTGGCCAGTTTGAGGCTGCCAACATGACATCACTGAACAGAGAGATCAAAAGGGGTATGCAGTTGTCCGCCTCATAGAGCATTTTCACCACACACATACAAATGATGCAAAACTCAAGAGCACAGGTAATAGTTGAGTGTGGTAAAATCATTAGGAATTACAGCGATGAATTCTGAGTATTTTGAATTTGAGCATATTTGTTTTAAATATAATTTCTGTAATTATAAGTTGATCTAATCTGCTTGTTTATAATTGTTAATAATTGCTGTGTTTAGCAACCAACTTGTGTCATTCCCAATTATGTAACAGTTGACTCGGACCTCAGAATTAACTTTCAACCTTTGGACATCACAGATGTTCGAGTCCTCTTTCAAATCTACTGAAGCCTCCTCTCCAGGCTGGGGCCCAGGCAGCTGTGTTTTTACCAAGCCCTTCAATATCATCTCATCATGCACACAGAGAGCCATTTGTTCATTCTTCCCTCATTCACCTAGTCAGCACACATTGACTAAAGGCCTACCTTATGTCAGATACCGTTTCAAGGTGCCTACCTAGTGGTCCACATTCCTACCAGACGGTATCCTCCTTTAGAGCAGGGATGGAGCCTATCTCCCAGAGCTTGGTGCAGAGTCCAATGCATCATACATACTTAATAAATGTTTGTGCTGGAACAAAATAATAACAAGAAGCCAGGTTTTACCTGACTCAGCTCTGGACAGCCCAAATCTCTGGGATAACAGAGCATAAGCATCAAACGTGGGCTTTGGCATGAGACAGGTTTGGGTTTGAATCTGATTCTTGGACAAGTAAGTTAATCTACTACTTTTCCATTTCCTCTGCTGTAAAAATACTAATATCCACTTTAGAGGGTGGTTATAAGAATTACACACAATCATGTTTTTGTCGCATGCTTAGCAATATCTGAAGAGCATCCTTGGCCGCTCTTGGTTCCTTCATGCTATGTTATTTTTCTTCATTACGCTTATCATTGTTTTGACGTTATAGTATGTATGAATGCATGTATGATATTTAGGTGTTTGATAATTGTGTCTCCTCCCCATACTACCCACCCACTAGAATGGTGTTCTATCAAGGGAAAGACCCAGTTTGTTACAATCATTTCTGTATCCTCAGCACCTAGAAAAGTCCCCAATACCCAGTAGACTTCCAGTAAATATTTGAAGATAGGTGAATGGATGGGCAGAGAGCCCAGTATTTGTTGGTTATTAGTAAAAACATTATGTTTTTTAAAAATACCTCCCTCTGAGGCTATAGTGAGCCGAGATCGTGCCACTGCACTTCAGCCTGGGCAACAAAGTGAGACTCCATCTCAAAAAATAAATAAATAAAATTAAATAATTAAATAAAAAATAAATAAATAAATAAATAAATAAAATTTTTAAAATACCTCCCTCTGGATTAGGGATGCTGTTGTGTGTCTCACTTGTACTCCAGGATCTAGAATCTGCTTCCTTCTTGTACATGTGGCACATGCCATGGCCTCCTCCAGCTCCTGGCCTGTCCTCATTCTTATAGTTCTAAGTCTTATAGCGACATCATCTTTTCTCCTATTGTGTTCCGGTATTGTAAGAAGGTTACTTGTGAACTTTTCTTCCTGATTCTTCCAGGAAATTGTTTGGTCTCTTACTGGTATCTGATGCCCCTGGAAGCTTTTCTGCTTCAGACCTGATGAAGTCAACCACAAAGTAACAAGTTTCCCTGCAACATGAGAGCCATTGCATTTCTAAGCATGTGTTCTTATTTTTGATATGCACAGAAAAGTCAGTTGATTATTCTAACTTAAAAATAAAATTCTACCTTCATATTGGCTTATCTTTCCTCTCCTTTGGGGCAGGTTGGGAACTTGGGAAGCAGAATATGGGTCTGTGCTCTTGGCTTATGGTGGTTCAGAGATCAGGGCTTTTGGAATTGGGCAAATCTAGGCTTGAATCCCAATTTCTCTCCTTCCTAGCTCTGTGCCCTGGGAAGATAGTTAACCTTTCTGAGTCTCAATTTCCTCTATAAAATGTGGCTTCCTTCATTAACATGTACTTATTCAGCCCCTAGTGAGTTCATACATTGTTCTAGACATTAGGGATACACTAGTGAGCAAGCATCACACATGACCTCATGCTCCTGAGTTGTCTTCTCTGTCTGGTTGGTAAACTATTAGACAAACAATGCTGCAAAGGGGAAGGTCAGGTTTGATGGGAACTTACGATGGAGATATAACCCAGTCTGGACAATCAGAGAAGGTCTAACCGAGGCAGTGTTAACCTGAGTGGCAAAGAACAGATGTAGTTGAGTGGGCTGTAAGGAAGGAGGAATGAAGGTTGGGTCTTTATTGAGCTATAGTTTAGAACTGGAGGTGAAGGCTCTGTATTCAAAACAGGTTTGGCAAGACACTTGGGATACGACTTGGAACATAACTCCTCTTATACCATCATTTAGACTCCCCACTTGCCTGCTATGGACCTTGAGTTTAAAATTCTATCTTTTTAAAGATGAAAAAACTGCAATCCACAGAAGTTGCCACAGGCCACCAGCTAGTTAAGCATGGCAGAGCTGATATTAAAGTGATCACCTTAAAGTATATCCATACCATCAGGGCAGGGGGCATTTTCACTCTGGTGGGCATTTTCAAGCAACAGTTCCAAATATGTGAAGAACTGCCTTGTCCTCAAATAGCCCAGCTTCACAGCATGGCTCATTTCACATTTAAATTGCACTGGGAACAAATATATTTCATGATGTTCAGCTTCAGGTTGCAAAGAATAACATACTAATAGAGAGTTGCAAGTCCCAGTCATTTTCTTCCAAATCACTCTCTTTTGGTCCATGACTACCTTTACAAAGAGGCCACACGAGCTTTCAAAGAGAAAGGAGGAAACAGGAGGACATGCGTTAACATGGCAGGCTAGTCACCTCCCACGCCGGAATGTAGAGCTTTTAGAAATGGAATTGTTAAGATGTGCCTCTTTTACAAATATCAGATAAACATAATCTCTGAGGGTCCAGAGGTAGTGGGTGTTGGGTAGAATGATATTTTAGCCATGGCGTGAGTATCTAGGGCAAGTAAAAAGTGAAGGAGACATCTAATTCATCTAACAGGTGTTGGGCATTATAAACAATGATTTCATAGGTGATATATTTCATTTGCACAACTCACTAGGTCACACACCAAGAAAGAAAAGATATGAGATTAAACCCACGTTTTCTAACTCTGGGCTCATTTGGATGACGTCAGGTGATTTGGGTGAGAATCCTAGTTCCAGCGATCTCAGCATGACTGGTACCTGCAACTCTCTATTATACGTAATCTTGGGTTACTTATTTCACTGTTCTGAGCTTCGTCTGTTTCTCATCTGGTAAATGCCATATGCAGATGTACAATACATTTACAGTTTGTTTGTTTTAATTAGACCATGTGGCTCCTCACTGGGATTACTTTAATATTAAATAAAATTGAAAAAGCACTGAGGTTGGTGTCAGAAGATTTAGATTCTAGTCTTTACTCTGTCCATTCCTTCTGAGACTCATAAGGAAATTATCTAAAAAAAAAAAAAATTAAAACATATGTAACTCAATGGGAATATAATTCAAAAGGCATTAAATGGTATTAAATAAAAAATGGGTCTCCCTTCCCCACTAAACTGCCATTTCCCTTCTCAGAGCCAATGCTTATTAACAATTTCTTGTATATCCTTCCAGGAGAATTTTCTATTATGCATATACAACCTTGCTCTCTCTTTCTCTCTCTCTCTCTCTCTCTCTCTCTCTCTCTAACCCTTACATAAGAGTCACCCCGGGCAGCCTGAATGATGCTGTAACACATGTCTTTGTCTGCATGGTTTTGTGTACATTTGTCAGAATATCTAGCAAATGATAAGTCTTAAGAAAAGCAGCAGTCTAATTAAATTGCATTTTTCAAAGGCCAGTGTAATAGCAGGGTGAGAAATGGACCTATCTCATAGCACTTGCCTATTCTATGGCGGATTTTTGTTTTCTTACCTGTTTCCTGTGGTAGAATTACAAGCTTCGTAAAGGCTTGGACTCTACACCCCAGGGCTTGTCATAAGGCTGGAATATTGGCAACTCTTCATAACATGTTACTGAAAAACTGGGAAGCTTTCAATGAGAGTGGTATCTGGTATTTGAGCTGGGTCTTCAAGGATGAATAACATTTAGATAGGCAGCAAAGGAAAGAAAAAACATCGTGAGTGAATAGACCACAAAGAAAAGACGGCATGGGATATTTAGGGGACAGCTAATTTTCCAGGCTGGTTGGGGAAAGGGTATATGGAGTGATGTGCTCAGAGGGAACTATAAAGGAAGTCTTGAGGCAGGACATGGGGGACTCCAGTGTTGTTTTGAGTTTGAGAAATCTTCTCTAGCCCATGGCCATTCACCTCGAGGACAGAACAGAGGGCATCTGTGAACTCACATACACTCACAATATGTCAAATAGTTAAATTTATTGAGTCACAGTTTGCAAAATTGTGTTCATCTCCACACTAGGTTTCTTTCCACCACTTCTTACTATCAAATGGATGGCAGCTTTGAGAGTCAGTATCAGTAGCCTGTGATACTGACTGTATATCAGTGCAATGGAAATATTTTCAGTTTTCATTCATTTTTAATGTTACCAATGCCCTGAAATCACTAAATCTGACTTTTTTTTTCTAAGCTCTGGGCCTGTGAGTCCAGGTTTACAGATGTAGCTTACAGATATGAGATTCAAATTCATTTGTATGCAAACATATCTCAGTGGATTTTGTTATACTTCTGTTCATCTTGAAATTCATGAAATTCTTCAGACATCTGACAATGCATAGAATGTTAAATATATGCTATCATTTTTCTAAGACACTTGATTGTTGATCCTAATGTATTTAATCAAACTCAAATTAGAAATTGGTTCCAACAGCCAGTCTTACAGATCAGCACTGATCAGTAGGAACAATAAAGTGAGTCACGAAGATGAGCCATATATATAATTTTAAATTTCCTGATGGCCATATTTAAAAAAGTGAAAAGAAACATGAAAGTAATTTTAATAATGTATTTCATTTAACCCAAAGTATTCAAAATATTATAATTTCAACAGGTAATAAATACACAGAATGATGAGATATTCTACATTTATTATTTTCATACTAAGTCCAGACTGTATTTTATACATACAACACATTTCACTTTAGCCACATTTCAGGGGCACAATAGTCACATAAGGCTAAGAGCTGTAGATTCCAGCTCCTTAGAACAGTTAGTTCCTTCAAAGAATTGAAAGAATGATTTATATCCCCCTTTCTCTTGCTCCCATCCAAGCAGTGATATTGCAAAATTTCTCTCTCATCTATGGATTTTTGTGGGGATAGACCTAAGAGATTATCTTGCCCCAAACTTTTGTATTATGGTCAATGAAGCTGAGATCCATGGAGAGAAGAGTCTTCGCCAGTTCAGCCATATCTCCTCTTGTGTTGGTGCAGTCTCCACTCCATGAAGCATGTCCATAGTGATTAAAGAGATGAGATAGTCTGAACTGAGAATTGTAATAAGGAATGGCTTCTTCGATTAATAGAGTTTACAGAAGTACATAATGTAGATTTGGGAGGTGTCTTGTGACAGAAACCTCTAACTGTATCCACATATATTCTTTTCTTCCATGGTAACAAAACCCTTAACTTGGCAGGGTGTATATCTTCTTTATCTTAAGAAGATAAAGGATATATGTGCCAACCTCTCTGAAGATATGTGCCCACTTCCCTGAAACCTGAAGAGAAGGGCATGAACTAAACTTTGACAGTGAGACGTTTAGGGAAGTGATGAGTACAACTAAAGGAAATATACACATAGGGAAGAACAATGCTCTTCCATTCTCCTCTTTCTTACTGACTGGAATGTGTGAATGATGTTACAGCTTCAGCAACCTTCTTGAACCATGAAAAGAAGACAAGCAAAGTAGGTGGAGAAAGAAGATAGGAGGAGTCTGATCCCTGAGACTTTGGAGCACCACGTGAGTCCTAGACTGACTAGCTACAGACTTTTTGCCTATGAGGAAGAAATAAACTTATATTTCACCTAAGCCACTGTCATTTTAGATTTTTCCATTATTCATAGCTTAACCTATATAGCCTTCACCCTCAAAGGTTTCCTTGATTTGCACCACATACCCCTCTGTCCTACTACCATAGGTTGGGTTCACTGCCCTTCCTCTGCTCTCATAGACTGCTGTATTACCATCAAAATAACTTACCACACTGTATTGTAATTATTTATGCATGTCTCTCATTTTATTCATTCCATGTGTACTGTGTACTTATTGACCACATGTGGCAAATTATCCACAAAATCTCTACACACTTGGAAATGAAACAAAATACTTCTAAATAATCCATGAGTTGAAAAGGAAGTGTCAAAGGATGTTAAAAACATACATAGAACATAATAAAATTGAAAATATAACATATATCAAAATATGTAAGATGCACCTGTAACAGTGCTGAGAGAAAATTTTATGGCACCAAATGCTTACATTAAAATAAGAGTCTCAAATCAAAAATTTACATCTTTACCTTAATAAATTAGAAAAAGAATAATAGAAACTGAAAGCAAATTTAAGGAAGGAAATAATAATAAGCAGAAGTCGAAGAAATTGAAAATAAGAACATAATTAAACCAATAGGTAGTTCTTCAAAAATTTCAATAAAATATATAAACCTATAATAATACTGACAAAGATAAAAAGAAAAATACACAATCATCAATATTAGAAATAAAAAAATGGCTTATCACTATAGACCCTATAGTGTTTAAAAGGATAGTAAAGGAAGATATACACAGTTTATGCTCAAATTCAACAACTTAGAAGAAATATACAAATTTCTCAAAAAACATGTACTGCCAAAAATCATCTAAGATGAAACATATGAATGGTCCTAAACCATTAAATACATTGAATTCGTAATTTAAAATTCCCTCAAAATAAATCTGCAGGCCTAAATGATTTCCCTAGAGAATACTACCAAATATTTAAAGAAGACTTAATACAATTTTACATAATCTACCCCAAAAAATAGAAAAAGAGGGAAACTTCCTAAGTCATTTTACATGAGGCTAGTATTATCCTGATGCCACAACCAGACAAAGAGAGTACCAAAAAAAACTCAAAAAACTCTCAGGCAGTATCTCCAGTATCTCTCATGAACTTAGATGTAAATCTGCAACAAAATATTAGAAAATGGAATCCAGTAATATATGAAGAGAATTTTACTCCATGAGCAAGTAAGATTTATTCCAGCTATACGTGGTTGGTTCAACACTTAAAAATCAATAATGTAATTCGTTGCATTAACAGGCTAAGGAAGGACAACATGATTATATCAATTGAAGCAGAAAAAGCACTTTATAAAGTCTGACATCGAGCAAATTAGTAATGAAGGAAAACTACCTCAACATGATAAAGGGCATCTACAAAAACACTGCGGCTAACATCACACATAAGGTTAAAGATTGAATGCTTTCCACCTAAGATCAGGGCTAAGACAAGAATGTCTACTGTCACCATTCCTAGTCATCATAAATCTGGAATTTCTACCTACCAAAATAAAGCCAAAAAATAAGTCACAATAATTAGGAAATAAATTAAACTGCTACTATTTCTAGATAATATGACTTTCTATGTAGAAAATTCCAAGAAATATCCTAACACTAATAACTGAGTATATTAGCCCATGCTTATGCTGCTATAAAGAACTTCCCAAGACTGGGTAACATAAAGGAAAGAGGTTTAATTGACTCACAGTTTTGCATGGCTGGAAAGACCTCAGGAAACTTACAATCATGGTGGAAGGGGAAGCAAACACATCCTTTTTCATATGGTGGCAGGAGAGGGAAGTGCCTAGCAAAGGGGGAAAAGCCCCTTATAAAACCATCAGATCTCGTGAGACCTCACTCACTATTACAAGAACAGCATGGGGGTAACTGCCCCCATGATTCAATTACCTCTCACCGGGTCCCTCCCATAACATGTGGGGACTATGGGAACTACAATTCAAGATGAGATAGGGTGGAGACATAGCCAAACCACATCACTGAGTTTAGCAACCGCCACAGCATATAACATCAACACACAAGAATCAATTGTATTTCTATGTACTAACAACAAAAATTTGGAAGCCAAAATTTAAAACACAGTACTACTTACAATTGCTCTAAAGAAAATGAAATAATTATAGACACAATAAAAGACACGCAGAATTTGTATACTGAGTTACAAAATGCTTCTGAAAGAAATTATAGATGACCTAAATAAGTGACACGACATACTATGCTCATGGGATTGGAACACTTAACATAGTAAAGATGTCAGTTCTCTCGGAAATGAGCTATATAGATTTCATGTAATTCCCATCAAAATCTCAGCAAGATTTTTTTGTAAATGTAGATGAACTGCTCTAAAATTTATATGGACAAACACAAAACCTGGAATAGTTCAAACAGTCTTGAAAAAAGAAGAAGAAATTGTGTGTTAGCTTCCTATGACTGATATAATAAGTTAACGCAATTTTGGTGACTTAAAACAAGGCACATTTGTTATCTTACAGTTCTGGAGGCTGGAAGTCCAAATTCTGTTTCACTGGACTAACGTCCAGGTATGACAGCAATGGTTCCTTCAGGAGGCCCCAGGAAAGAATCTTTTTCCAGCTTCTAGACGCTGCTGGCCTCATTGGCTCATGGGTGCATTACTCCAATTCTGCTTTCATAGTCATACTGCCTTCTCTTCTGTAGTAAAATCTTCCTTTGCCTCCCTTGTATATAAACACATATAATTTATTTAGGACCCATATAGATAATAAAGAATAATTGTCCCATCTCTCAAGATCCTTAATCCCTTCTGCAAAGTCCCTTCTCCTATATAGTTGATGCTTCAACAACGTGAGGACCAGTAGTGGTGGTGCCTTGCACGATAGAAAATTTGCATATAACATTTTTAAAATTTTTTCAGTAGTTTTGGGGGAACGGGTGGTGTTTGGTTACATGAATAAGTTCTTTAGTGATGACTTATGAGATTTTGGTACAGCCATCATTCAAGCAGTGTACCTTATACTTGTACACTTTTATCCCTCACCCCCCTCCCACACTTCCTCTGAGTCCCCAAAGTCCATTGTATCATTCTTATGCCTTTGTATCCTCATAGCTTAGCTCCCACTTATGAGTGAGAACATACAAGTTTGATTTTCCATTCCTGAATTACTTCACTTAGAATAATGGTCTTCAATTTCATCCAGATTGCTGCGAATGCCATTATTTCATTCCTTTTTATGGGTGAGTAGTATTTCATGGTATGTATGTACCACATTTTCTTTATCCACTTTTTGACTGATGGGCATTTGGGTTGGTTCCATGTTTTTGCAACTGTGAATTGTGCTGCTGCAAACATGCGTGTGCAAGTATTTTTTTCGTGTAATGATTTATTTTCCTCTGAGAAGATATCCAGTAGTGGGATTGGTGGTTCAAATGGTAGATCTACTTTCAGTTCTTTAAGGAATCGTCACACTGTTTTTCCCAGTGGTTGTACTAGTTTACATTCCCACCAGCAGCATAAAAGTGTTCCCTTTTCACCACATCCATACCAACATCTTTTTTTTTTTTTTTTTTTTTTTAATAGCCATTCTTGCAAGACTAAGGAGGTATTGCATTGTGGTTTTAATTTGCATTTCCCTGATTATCAGTAATGTTGAGCATTTTTTTGTATGTTTATTGGCAATTTGTATATCTTCTTTGAGAATTGTCTATTCATGTGCTTAGCTCACTTTTTGATAAGATTGTTTTTTTCTTGCTGCTTTGTTTGAGTATCTTGTAGCTTCTATCCATCCATGAGCATGAGATGTGATTCCATTTGTTTGTGTCATCTATAATTTATTTCAGCAGTGTTTTTTAGTTTTCCCTGTAGAGGCCTTTCAGGGATTCAGGGATGGCTTAACATACAAAGTGAATAAATGTGATACACCACATAACAGAACTAAAAACAAAAATCACATGATTATTTCAATAGACACAGAAAAAGCACATTTGACAAAATCCAGCATCCCTTTATGATTAAAATCCTCAGCAAAATTGGCATAGAAGGAACATACCTTAAGGTAATAAAAGTCATCTATGACAAACCCACAGCCAACATTATACTAAATGGGATAAAGTTGAAAGAATTCTCCCAAAGAACTGGAACAAGACAAGGATGCCCACTCTCACTACTTCTATTCAACATAGTATTAGAAGTCCTAGCCGGAGCAATCACACAAGAGAAAGAAATAAAGGGCATCCAAATCAGTAAAGAGGAAGTCAAACTGTTGCTGTTTGCTGATTATATGATCATGTATCTAGAAAACACAAAAGATTCATCCAAAAACCTCCTAAAACTGATAAATGAATTCAGCAAAGTTTCAGGATACAAAATTAATGTACACAAATCAGTAGCACTGCTATACACCAATAGCAACCAAACTGAGAATTAAATCAAGAACTCAACTTCTTTTATAATAGCTGCAAAAATAAACAAATAAATGAAAATACTTAGGAATATACCTGCATATAACTTTCAACTCCCCCAAAACTTAACTACTAATAGCCTACTGTTGATGGAAGTCTTACTGATAACATGAATAGTTTATTAACATGTATTTTGTATATTTGTATATTTTTTTCTTACAATAAACTAGAAAAAAGAAAATGTCATTAAGAAAATTATTAAAAAGAGAAAATATATTTACTATTAATTAAATGGAAGTGGATCAACACAAAGGTCTTCATCCTCATTATCTTCATGCTAAGTAGACTGAGGAGGAAGAAGAAAAGGAGGATTTGGACTTGCTGTCTCAGGGGAAGAAAAGGAGAAATTGCACTTGCTATCTCAGGGGTGGCAGAGGTGGAAAAAGAAGAGGAGGTGGAAGGGGAGGCAAGAAGCAGGAGAGGCAGGCACAGTCAGTGTAACTTTGTAGAAATACAACATAATTTCTGTCTGATGTTTTTGCTGTTTTATTTCTCTAGTAACTTTGCAGAAATAGAACATGATTTCTTTCTGACTTTTTTGCTTTTTCATTTCTCTAGAAATGCTTCTATAATACCAATCCTTCTTTCACCATTTGTTTTAGTTTTAATGCCCATTAGAAGGATCTACATCACCAAAAAAGTGTCAAAAGAGGTCTTGAATAATCAGAACTGTTTTGGAAGATTGTTTAATGTCAATTTGTTTTCTGGCATGCTTCTTCTACATCTTCTTCCTCATAATCTGGCACCAGTTCAGAAGCACTCATCTAGTCATCATCTGTTAATCCCTCTGGTGTGGTGTCTATTAGTTCTTGAATTTCCCCAAGATCCATATCTTGAAATTCTTCATCCTCTACCTTTTTAACCATATCCACAGTCTGTTTCATGATTCCCTTGATTGGGCTCTGTTGTAAATCCTGTGAAGTCGTGCACAACATCTGGACACAGTTTTCTTCAACAGGAATTTATCGCTGTGGGCTTGATGACATTCATGGCTTTTTCTATAACAATGATGGCATGTTTAATGGTGTAATCTTTCCAGATTTTCATGATGTTCTCTCTACTGGGGTTTTCTTCCACAGAGTTGACAATCCTTTCCATAGTGTACCATGTATAATCAGCCTTAAAGGTCCTCATGACCCATCTATGGAGAATGAATTAGGGATATTGTGTTTGGGAGTCAAGGAGACCATTTCACAACTTTCAATGTTGAACTCATGGGGTTCTGGTGGTCAAGGGCATTGTCCAGTATTAAAATAACTTTAAAAGGCAGTTTTTAACTGGTAAGGGACTTCTTGATTTCAGGGACAAAGCATCAGTGGAACCAAGGTAGGAAAAGGGCCTTTCTTGTCCAGGCCTTCTTGCTGTACAACAACAACAACAACAACAACAACAAAACTGGCAACTGGTGTTTATCTTTTACTTTCAAGGTTTGGGGGTTAGCAGCTTTATAGAGAAGGGCAGCCATTATCATAAACCCAACTGCATTTGCACAAAACAGTAAGGTTAGCCCATCCCTTCCTGCCAAAAATCCTGGTGTTCACTTCTTTTCCTTACTAATAAATGTCCTCCGTAGCATTTTTTTCCTCCAGAATAGAACACCTCTGTCTACATTGAAAAGTTGTTCAGGCAAATTTCCTTTTTCTTCTCTTAATGGCATCTGGAAACTTGTCTGCTGCCTCTTGGTCAGCAAGAGTTTCTTCTCCTGTAACCTTGACATTTTTAGAGCCAAATCTCTTTCTAAAATTATCAAATTGTTCTTTACTGGCATGAAATTCTCCAACTTTAGATCCTTCATCTTGTTTTTCCTTAAAGTTGTCATATAATGACTTCACTTTTTCTCGAATCACATTAGACTCTATAGGTATGCCTTTCTTATAGCAATCCTGCACCCACATAAAAATTGGATTTTCAATACGAGAAAGATGTTTTACAGAAAGTACAGGTTTTCACACTTGAAGCAATAGCTTCACAAATGTACTTTTCTTTGTTTACAACAGATTTATTTATGCTGGATTTATTTATCTTGAAATGGCAGATTGAGGTCTCAGTTGCAGGGCTCAAGCTATGTTACATATCGAACAATTCAACTTTTTTTTTTTTTTTTAATAATGTCAAGACTTTTCTCTGCTTCTTAGGAGACCTTCCAGCATCACTAGTGACACGTCATATAGTTCCCATGGTGTTATTTATGGTATTGCACCAAACATGATAAAAAATACATGAGAACCACAAGAGATCACTTTTTACTGTGATAGGCAATTTGCTGGAAAGACACACTGCTCACATGGAGATGCTTAGCATCATCAGCATTTTAAGTGGATGGGCACAACACTTGAACTCACAACAATAGCAACAGGAGGTGGTCACAAAATTATTAAAGTAATATGTACTATAGTTAATTTTATGCTGTTATGATTGAATACTGTTGTATTAGTCCATTTTCATGCTGCTGATAAACACAAACTGGAGACTGGGGGAAAAAAAGAGGTTTAATTGGACTTACTGTTCTACATGGCTGGGGAGGCCTCAGAATCATGGTAGGAGGCAAAAGGTACTTCTTACATGGTGGTGGCAAGAGAAAATGAGGAAGATGCAAAAGTGGAATCCCCTGGTAAAACTATCAGATCTTGTGAGACTTATTCACTACCATGAGAACAGTATGGGAGAAACCACCCCTATGATTCAAATTATCTCTCACCAGGTCCTTCCCACAACACATGGGAATTATGGGTGTACAATTCAAGATGAGATGTGTGTGGGGACACAGAGCCAAACCACATCAACTGTATCTTCATGTTTCTTTACATTTCTCTCAACTGTAAGTGGTCTGTTTGTATAGATTTTGATACATTTTAACTTTTTATAATAAATTTGTGTATATTTTATTGTAGCAAATAATCAAATAGACCGCCATTTACATGTTTTATGCATTTAGTACATGCCTGTTTCTTAATTTTTTTGATATTTCTAGGCTGTGTGGTTCATCTTCAATTTTTTTCAAGTTTTCAGAAACCCCCCCCCAAATTTTTTCAATATGTTTATCTAGAAAAATTCACCCATAAGGGAACTCACACAGTTCAAACTAATGTTATTTAAGGGCCAACGGTATAAGGAACATTCACAAGTTTCAGGTATTAGGACCTGGATAGTTTTAGGGCCATTATTCAGCCTCCCAAAAAAGTGGCAGAAATAACTCTACCTAATATTAAGGCTTACTATGTAAGCTAAAGTAATCAAGACAATGTCAAATTGGTGGAGAGATAGACACATAGATCAATGGTACAGAACAGAGAACTCAGAAATAGACACACACAATTATGTTCAATTAATTGTGCAAAAGCATGCACTAGGTGCACTGTAGGGAAGATATTTTATATGCATATTAGTCTATTTTCATACTACTATAAAAAAAAGCAGCCCAAGACTGGGTAATTTATAAAGGAAAGAGGTTTACTTGACTCACAGTTCAGCATGGCTAGGGAGGCCTCAGAAAACTTACAATCATGGCAGAAGGTGAAGGGGAAGCAAGGCACCTTTTTCATAAGGCAGTAGGAAGGAGAAGTGCTGAGTGAAGGGGGAGGAGGCCTTTATAAAACTATCAGATCTCCTGAGAACTCACTCACTGTCATAGGAACAGCATGGGGGAAACCACCCCCATGATTCAATTACCTCTACCTGGGCTCTCCCTTAACACATGGTGATTATGAGGATTTACAATTCAAGATGAGATTCAGATCGCATCTTGAATTGTAATTCCCAGTGCTGGGGGAGGGACCTGGTAGGAAGTGATTGGATCATGGGGGCAGATTTCCCCCTTGCTGTTCTCATAACAGTGAATGAGTTCTCATGAGATCTGATGGTTTAAAAGTGTGTGGCACTTCCCCATTTATTCTCTGTCTGTCTCCTGTCACCATGTGAAGATATGCCTGCTTTCCCTTTGCCTTCTGAAATGATTGTAAGTTTCCCACCCCAGCCATGTGTCCTGTACAGTCTGCAGAACTGTGAGTTAATTAAACCTCTTTTCTTTATAAACTACCCAGTCTCAGGTAGTTCCTTATTGCTATGTGAGAATGGACTAATATAATAGTCTTTTAAATAAATGGTTTGGGAACAATTAAACATTCATAGGCAAAAGAAAACTTAAAAAAAAAAAACAAAACTCAACCTAAACCTCACACCTTATATAAAATTAACTTAACATGGATCATCCACTTAAATATAAAGCATAAACTATAAAACTTAACAAAAAATAGGAGAAAATCTTCAAAATCTAGGTGAAAAGTTCTTAGACTTGACACCAAAAGCATAATCCTTAAAGAAAAAGTTGATAAATTGGACTTCATCAAATTTAAAACTTCTGTGAAAGACCCTGTTAAAGAGTGAAAACAACCTACAAACTAGGAGAAGACATTTGAACATCAGATATCTGAAAAAGGAATAAAATATAGAATATTTAATGAATTCTAAAAACTCAGAAATAAAAAACAAGCAATCCAATTAGAAAATGGGCAAAACCCCTAAATAAGCATTTTATTAAAGAGGATATATACAGATGATAAATAAGCATGTGAAAAGATGTTCATCTTTATTAGCCATTAGGGAAACAAAAATTGAAAACACAACAAGACAAAACGACACAATTATCAAAATGCTAAAATTAAAAAATATAATTACAACACCAGATGCTGGTGATGATGCAAAGACATTGGATCAGTCACACATTGCTTGTGGGAACGTAAAATGATTTAGCTACTCTGGAAAATGTTTGGCAGTTTGTTATAAAACTAAGCACGCAACCACCATATGACCCAGCAACTGTTCTCTTGGGCACTTATTCCAGAGAAATGAATATCATTTTCACACAAAAACCTGCATGTGAACACTTATAGCAGTATTATTTGTAGTAGCCAAAACTGAAAACAGTCCAGAGGTTCTTCAATGGATGAATGATTAAACAAATGACAGCACATCCACATCATTCAGCAATAATGAGGAATGAACTATTGATACACATAACTTGAGGGAATCTCAAGGGAATTATGCTGAGTAAAAAAAAAATCCCACAAGCTTACATACTTCATGATTCCATTTATATAACATTCTTGATATGACAAAATTATAGATGTAGTAGAACTGATTAATAGTTGCCAGTGTTTAGGGTTCAAAGTGTAGGGGGAGGGAGATAAGTGTGATTACAAAAGAGTAGCGCAAGAAATCGTTCTGTATCTTAATTGTGATGGTAATTACATAACTTGCCACATATGATAAATTGCATAGAACTAAATACATGCACATACACATACAGACACTCACAAGAATATATAAAACTGGTGATAATCTGAATAAGATTGATAGGTTGTATTAATGTCAATTTCTTGGTTGTGATATTGTACTATAGTTATTCAAGATGTTACCATAAAAATTTGGAAATAACTCTGGAGATAATATTTTAATAAGAGGCATAAGCATACCTTAACTATAAAATGTTTCATCTTCAGAAAACATTCTGAAATGTAATAGAAATGTAACAAATGTGGAAAGGGGAGAATGTGCTGTGAAGTTATTATCAACTTCTATACAAAAATGTTAGGGCTCTGGCCAAAATCTCAACTCAGAATTGCCAACTTTCATAAACTCTGCAAGTAGAAACTTGTCATATCCATAAATGTAAATAACACTTCTTTCTTTCACCTAACCTGATTTAAAATTATTTACTTGCATTTTTCTTATAATTTACAAAGTATTTTCACATGCAAATTCTATTCCATTTTCCTAGTCACATGATGTGGCAGACAGAGCAGAAACTTTTTATCCTCCATTATAAAGACAAGGAAATTGAGTCTGAGAGAAATGATTTGTTCTGACATGAGGCTAAAAAATTATAAAGTTAAGAGTGAAATATGAAATGTGAATCTTTTGACTCCTGATTGATGATGCTACTTGAAAGTGTCTTATAATTCTTAGAGGGTTAGTCTGGTGTAGGGGCAAAAACAACAATGGATTATTAGTCAAAAGACATTGTTTTAAGGTTCAGCATTGAGCCCAGGTCCAAGTTAAAGTTCAATATAAGTTACAGGCATGTGGTGAGAGAGGTGCTACCAAGTTCCATTAAGGAAAGCAAGGAAGGCTTTCAACAGATTTGGCATTTTTTGAGTCCTGAAGAATGCCTTGAATTTTAATATGTGACTTTATTAAGAGAAGAAAAAATCCAGGCAGAGTGTAGTAAAGATAGGGGATGGGGGCAGTGAGGAGGAGTATGGGGAAAAGAAAGTGTAATGGATCCAGTGCCCCTCCATCACCCACCTCCACCTTGACAGCGACTGTCTTCCCCTGTAAATTGCTCCTTTCTCTTCTCTTTTTCTGGGAATCTAGTAATACGAATGTTGGCCCTTGTGACACTGTTAATTTTCTTTGTTCTACTTTCTCTCTCTTGTTCAGATTGGGTAAATTATATTCATCGGTCCTCAAGTTCACTGATGATATCTCCTCTGTCATCTCCACTCTACTATTGAGTCCATCTAGCAAGATTTTTATTTTGGTTGTTGTACTTTTCAGTGTTATAGTTTCCATTTGATTCTTTTTATAACTTCTACTCCTTTATTAAGGTTTTCTTTTTTTTTGTTAAAGATAATTCATAATTGCTGCTTTAAAATTCTCTTCAGATAATTCCAACACCTTGGAATTTATCTTGGTGTTGCCTGTTCGTTTCTTTTCTCATTTAAGCTGTGACTTTTATTTATTTATTTAGTTAGTTATGGTTCTTAGTTTGATGAGTGATTTCCTATGGTATTCTAGACATTTGGAAGACTCTAGATCCTATGTAATCTTTTTTACCAGGCATTATCTCCACTGAAATGTAGTTTGAGGGCCAAGTGAGTGTGTATTTTCAGTGGAAGTGGTGTGCTCACACTGCCTCTTTGCAGAAGGGTGGACTGAAAGTTGAACTTCCTTCTCAGTCCTATAGAACTCCTCCCAGAAAATGTGGGTGCAAACTCATACTGCCTTATTGGGGTATTAGCTCAGCTCCTTAGTGAGCCATAGTGATGAGATGAGAGAGGGAGGAAAGTATTAACTAGCTCCAGCTTGCATAGCCTCATTCATTTTCACTGATGCCACTGACACAACCCTGTAAAGGCATTCAGAGCATGAACCCCCTGATCAGCTCATTTCAGATATAAGGCTAAACAATTGTAAAGTTAGGAATAAATTATGAAATGTGACTCTTCTGACTCCTGATTGATGATTCTACTTGAACATAAGAACTAAGTCTTAGAATTCTTAGAGGGTTAGTCTGTTGTAGGGGCAAAAACAACACTGGATTATTAGTCAAAAGACATTGTTTTAAGGCTCAGCACTGAGCCAGGTCCAAGTTACCACCCTACCACCCACCACCACACCACCCTACCAGTAAGGAAAGGATAGAAGGAATCTGAACTAGAGGATTAGCTCTGTTGGGGTGCAGAAAATGATTTCCCAAAATACGGCAGTTGAGTATGTTGACTGCTTTTAAGAATTGCAAGGACTCAAAAATAAACCCTAGAATCAAGGGCTCTCTAACTTGTCTCATTTCTCCCTCCTTTCAAATGCAAGGTGGGCCCCTGTCTCCTCCCTCCTCTATGACAAAATGTATATAAGCTTTTGTGCCCCATTGGGGAGTTGGAGTGATCACTCCGATATGGTTTGGCTGTGTCCCCACCTGGATCTCATCTTGAATTATAGCTCCCATAATTCCCATGTGTTGTGGGAGGGACCTGGTGGGAAATAATTGAATCATGGGGGTGGTTTCCTCTATACTGTTCTCATAGTAGTGAATAAGTCTCACGATGTCTGATGGTTTTATAATGGGTTTCCCTTTTCACTTAGCTCTCATTCCCTCTTGCCTGCCACCATGTAAGACATGCCTTTTGCCTTCCACCATGATTGTGAGGACTCCCCAGCCATGTGGAACTGTGAGTCCATAAAACCTCTTTTTTCTTTATAAATTACCCAGTCTCAGGTATGTCTTTATCATCAGCATGAAAACAAACTAATAAACACTCTGTGATTCTCTCCCATGTATGCATTCCTGACTATTAGTCTGCCATTTGTCAACTGATTTTCAGGAAACTTAGAGGATAAAGTGGAAGCTTTTCCTTGGCCCTGCAAAAGTTGTCAGGGCCAAAATGGTGTCACCAAAGTTAAGAAAACTCTGGAAATAAGAGCTAGGGAAGGCCATGAAGAGAGGGTTCTCATGCTTGTATGCTTGATAATAACAACAGAAAAAATCTCTACAAAAATCACCACCTGGCACAAAGGCCATCACAATCACACAAAAAGACACTTCTGCAGGACATATGACTAGCACTGTCTGTCCAACCTCAGGCTGGTGTCATATTTGTCATTGATCTTTGTAGCCAAGGATAATTATTTCAAGAACAATTGTGAAATGCTCCTCATTTCTTTTTTCTTTAGAAATGTTTGTCTTCCGTTACTCCAAATATGCACATAGTTTACTATTGCATGTATATTCCCTTTGCAATGCTCTATTTCCAAATAAACGTAATTTCCTCTTAGAAAGCCTCTCTCTGTCATTTAGGTTGACAGCCTGTATAGTTTCCTATTCTGTCCTGCTGGTAACAGTACCAGAAGAGGAAATCAAATCATTAGCATTTACTTCTTCAGGAAAGAGTATGGTGAGGTGGAAGACAATTTTCCTCTTTGGGGAGGAAGAATAGAAGGGGTTTTGCCATTGGTGTTTATCTGGAGTAGCACAGATATTGCCAAAAAGATTTCCTCTTGTTAATTTGTCCTTTCCTGGCTAGGGGAAACATGCTTTTGTCAGCCCTTTGTGTGTTTGTGTGTGTACATGCTCACACGTGTGTGCACCTATTGGTGGTTCTAGCCTGGGGGCTTCTGCAGTGTCCTATCCAGGATACATGGACACAATAAGGATACCCAGAAAATTCACTATCATAGCATTCCTTACATCCTGAGGTTCCTAGATTGCCCACATTTTCCCACCTTTAAGTATTTCCCTTTGCTTATCTGTTATGCTATTTCCAGGGTTATTTTAGTTGCAAGACAGTACATGGGAGAAATGAGGCTTCTCTCTCTTGGGTGGGCCCAGAAATCTCCGCTAAGTATCAACAAGACTTTCTAATCCTCATATTATTACCTTTTTGCTGTGATAGACTACATGCTTTTCTTTGAAACTCATTTCTCTCTCAGCATTTACTGCTGTACATTGTGAGTTTCCTCCTATCTTTTGGTCACTTCAAAGTGCCCTTCACAGTTTCCTCTTTGTCAGTAGCTAAATGCTTCTGTTCTCCAGGATTCTACCCTAGCCACTTTCATCTTGCCTCCTCTTCTTTCCCTCCATAGCCTTACCATCAGCCATATGTTGAAAACTCACAAATCATGGTCTCTAGTCTCTAATCCCAGTCCAGTTTCCACTGGAAACCTTCACCTGGCTGTCTCATAAACATCTTGCAACTGTGTTATCTAGAATGTAATTTATTGTTCACATGTGCATGTGCAAATAGATTTTCACCCAAATTGACCCCTTTGTGCATTTCTAGACTTGGTCAATGACCCCATGACCCACCCAGGAATCCCACTCAGAAACATGACAGTCACCTTGTTTCTCCCTTTATTCTAAACTCCAACACATCACCAAGCTTTGGCCATTCTCCCTACTAAGTAATTCTCAAGTCCATCCTCTTGTCATTGTTCCCTCTGGCAATGGCTAGAGCATTTGTTCAAAATCTCATTCCTGGATGATTCTAATAGTTTTCTAATTGGTCTACCTGTCTTTCTCCATTCCCACAGAGGCTCTAGAGTGATCTTTTCAAAATGCAAGTATGATCAAGTTTGCCTAAATCCCTTCCTAATTCCTCATTACCTCTAAAGAATGAATTCTAAACTCTAATTTCTCTAGCTCATCTTCCATAATTTCCTCCATCCATTTCCAGAATCAGGCTGTGATCTCTCAGACCCCACATTTTCTCTGTGCTTTTGTTCACTGTCCTGTCTGCCTGAAATGTGAAATGTCTTCCTCTCCTTCCCTCACCTTCACCCACTCTACCTAAACGAATCCTACTAGACCTACAAGATTCCAGTCATGTAATCTCCTCAGGGAAAATATTTCCCACTCCTCATTAAAGGTGCTTATCTTCCCTGTTTCTAAAACACCCTATGCTTGTTAAATTGTTGACTTGCTTCTTTGCCTCCCATCTGGGATTTGGGAGAAACTCTGAGGAAGGTTCATTTTCCACCTTGGCATAATATGAATAGAAAACAGAAAGGTGAGTTCCTCCGCCCTTTGACTAGTCATCTTGGAGAAGAAGTGTACCACAGGCCAGGCACGGTGGCTCACACCTGTAATCCCAGCACTTTGGGAGGCCGAGGCGCGCAGATCACGAGGTCAGGAGATGGAGACCATCCTGGCTAACACGGTGAAACCCTGTCTCTACTAAAAATACAAAAAATTAGCTGGGGGTGGTGGTGGGCACCTGCAGTCCCAGCTACTTGGGAGGTTAAGGCAGGAGAATGGTGTGAACCCAGGAGGCAGAGCTTGCAGTGAGCCGAGATTGTGCCACTGCACTCCAGCCTGGGCGACAGAGCCAGACTCCGTCTCAAAAAAAAAAAAAAACAAGTGTACTACAGTGGTCAAGAGCACTGACCTGGAGCAGAACAGTTGGGTTCAAATCCTGGCTTTGCTACTTACCAGTTTTGTGACATTTATCAGTGTCCCCCCATCTTAACATAGGCATAACATTATCTTTTTTATTGGATAGTTGTGAGGATTAAAGTAAGAGCATGTCAATGTAGAAAGATTATATACGTTCTATAGTTCAAAAACATTGGCATGTAGATTATAAATATTTGCTATCTTAAAATATTTTTATTTGGGGGCAGGACTTTGAGCTGCTCCACCCCACCCCCACCTCCTGCTGCCCACGAAAGAATCAGAACCACTGCTGGGCAGGGTGGCTCATGCTGGAATCCCAGCACTTTGGGAGGCTGAGGCAGGCAGATTGCTTGAGCCCAGGAGTTTCAGACCAGCCTGGGCAACATGGAGAAACCCCATCTCTACAAAAAATACAAAAGGTAGCCAGGCATGGTGGCTGTAATCCCAGCTACTTGGGAGGCTGAGGTGGCAGGAATGCTTGAGCCTGGGAGGTGGAGGCTGCGGTGAGCCAAGACTGTGCCACTGCACTTCAGCCTGGGCAACAAGGTGAGACCCTGTCTCTGAATGAATGAATGGATGAATGAATGAATGAATGAATGAATGAATGAATCAGAACTACAAGAAAACCTGCTAATCTCTCCACATTGTCCCGAGCCCATTAATTTCCCAGCTGTTTTGTGGCCTGAAGCTTCCAGCCACCACAGAAACCAAGATATGCTAGACAATGGTTCCTCCCAGTTAAAGTATGGCAGATTTTCAGAAGTTTTTTGTAAAACCAAAGCACATGGTGGTCATTTCAGGGGCTAGTGTTAGTGAGGTAAGTGGGGTTCCACTTCAGACAAGCTGGAGGTCATTGGGGAAAATGTCAGCTCAGGCCCTGGCGGCCCCTCCGGCCTCTGCCCACGCTTTTCCGGGTGCGGGAGCTCCCCACTGCCGGTGGGAGGTCAGGCAGAGCAGGAGCCCAGCCCTGCACCTCACCACCACCGAATGTGATGCCCTGCTGGGCGAACAGGGCCGCCAGGGCATGATCATGACAGAACAACCATGAGCGGCACCCAAGGCTGGCACCAAGAACCTTCTGGAAATCCACCCTAGCTTATGTTAAACTCCATGTACCTCTTGTGGAGTCGTGTCTGAGAATTATGAGAGTCAGTTGGTCCACCTTTATCAGGAGAAGGTGCTCCAGGACCTGGTACTCAAGATGCCAGAATCCCAGTTGAGAAATTCCCTGGGTGTGAAGAGGCAGAGAGCAGGGGCTTGCCGCAACCTTAAGCCCTGTGGTTTGGTGAAAACTTGGATCCTGCCTTTCTGGAGGAGGTTGACAGACAGTTCACCCTTGTGACTATGTCTAGTGGCATATGCTCCCCCTGTGGTGTACCCCGCAGCTGTGTTTGCTCACCAGATGTCCGCCAAGGGAGTGACAGTGACTGAATTTAACATGGAGACCACCCCAGCCATGAGCAGATTCACGTTTCATTTCCAGGGACCCTGTGGTAGGATGCTTCCTGAAGCCCTTGCTGGTCATGAAAATGAAACTGTTTCTTAAGCATCCTGGGAAGAAATAAATTATAGTATAACTAAGTGGTGAGCTGCATATTGGATGATCCAAAAATATTCTGATTCCCTGGCTGGAATCCAACCTGTTGATAGGTGTTTAGGGCTCAGAAGTAGCAAGAGCAAAGGTATTTAGGAGTCAGAGAACTGTAAAGTGAATGCATGTTATTTGATTTGAACTGAAACATAAGAGACCTTTGATGTATTTAGTTGGTTATTGGGACTGAAAAATGTTGTAATTAGATTGTCTTTAAAAATGTAATCATCCTGATTATATTTTTCCTATTTGGGCAAAGATAGAAGTAGAGGGGTAAAATCCTGCTATTTAGCACAAGTTTTAATGGAAAATAAAATCATTCTCTACAGTAAGGTAACTACCTACTTATATAAAGATGTTACCCCAGGAACAAAAATTCTTTTTTTAACTATTACTTGTAACATTGAAAACATGTTCTTCCCTTTCTCAAGGTTAGGATTTGCCACTTGGATTTTAATAATCCCTTTGCTCACCTATGAGGAGCAACAATAAATGCAATACATTTTGAAGGAGAATTATCCTGGAGAATAATCAAGGTAGAGTATTTTCTTTTAGAACCAGATTTACTCCATTAGGACTTCAGCAAAGAACTGGTTTTTAGGAAAAGAATTCATAAAAAACTATATGGTAGAACCATTTGGGTATTTTCCAAGTGGTTGAGAATAATTGCTATGAAAATGAATAGGGAAATTTTAAATTAATTATTTAAAAAGGAGCCACTGAATAGATTTTCTAAGCTTGAAACTATCTAGAGTACCATGAAATCGTGTTTACAATTCCTTCTCAACAATGTGCTTCTCCTCTAGAAGCACATACATTGTTCAGTAGATATTTGTTCAATAATACTTTGTGGGGAAAAAAATCACTAGATTAAGAGACTCCCCTGAACCACTCCCAAGTTAAAAAAAGAAAAAAAAAAAAAACTCTCAAAAGCAAGGATATGTATACTTTATTCCCTCACTCAAAAAATTATGTTCAAATATAAAATTAATCTCTAAAAACTCCCTTATAGGGGAGTCTCTCAAATATCATTCCCCCCCTTATCTTTCATTCTGCTCCCTATTGCCTATATCCAGTATTTCAGAATATAGGAAGAGACAGAAGGCAGAGGCTTGCTTTTCACCTGCTTCCTCTTGAGACAGCAACACTGTGACCATCTTCCTCAAAGATGCCTGGAGTTCTTCTGGATGTCAGTCCAGGAAAGACACAAAACAGCTCTGCATTGCAGAGACCTCCCTAAAACACCTCCCTCCCATATTGGATAATTTCAACATGGCAGGGACACCCATGTGTGAAGTTCTTATTGGAAACC
Source organism: Papio anubis (assembly GCF_008728515.1). Taxonomy (NCBI): domain Eukaryota; kingdom Metazoa; phylum Chordata; class Mammalia; order Primates; family Cercopithecidae; genus Papio; species Papio anubis. The sequence goes on from NC_044976.1 coordinate 66,442,306, forward strand.
TTTAACAGATATGGTTTAAATTTTAATACAATGGGCAATGTTTTGTTTTCTAGAAAGACAAATTCTTACAGCTGATTGCATGCAGGAAAAGCTTTATTAAGTCAAGAAGCGGTTACACTTTTTAAAACTGCTATGCAGAATACTCAAACATTTTTAAAGGACATAGGAAACTACTAACATCTTTAGTGAGAGAGTTCCACTTTCACAATTTTCTCTGCTCCCAAACCCCTAATGATCAGCTATAGCATATTCATTTTTTAATATAGTATATGTCACGCAGCAATTTGTCAAAAGCTTTTGTTGTGAAAACACTTTTCTTAATTAAATACACAATTAAAAGATATGATTAAACACTTACACGATGTGAAATGTTTAAAGGTAATACACAATAATAGGGTTACCAAAGGACACCTTCCAATTTTTCTTTCTATTCATTTTGATGTTTTGTTCTTTTCAAAACATTTTCTCTTATTACATTTATTACTAAAGGCCTTACTTTAAATACATCATGCTACTTTTGTTCTCCTCTTCAAATGCCAATCTTTTAACAATTTGAATTCTCTGGCCTGGGAAAAAGAAGTTATCCACTTACAAGGTATATTTATTGACAATATGGATGTTACAGTCCAAACAGCACAAAATCAACCATGTACATGTAACACGGTGAAATGAGTCCACGTTTTCTACACACTACAGGATAGGAAGAGCTGGCTCTTAAGGCCCAGGGCTCACATGATTATGCACTTGTCAAGCAGCTTCTCAGTGGTGTTGGGCATCTGGGATTTCTTCTCGGGCTCCTGGAGGTCGGTGGTGGGCTGCTGCTTGTAATTCAGCAGCATGTGGAACAGCTCATGCACATTCATATCGGTCTTCGCCGAGATCTCCATGAAGGCGCAATTCCACTCCATCGCACAGGTGGCACCATCATTCAGGGTCACCTCCCGGTGGATGTCATCACTTTTATTGCCTACCAGCACGATGGGGAACTTATGCAGGTTGTTACCTTTGATCTTGCGGATCAGCTCATAGAAGGCCTTCAGCTCTTCCAGGGTTTCCTTCTTGGTGACTGAGTAGACCAGGACGAAGGCGTGGCCCCGGGCTATAACGTGGCGCTGCAGAGCGCGGTTGCTCTCGCCACTCTTGCTGTCGGTGATGTGCAGGGAAAGCACACCGTGGCTGCAGCCCAGCAACTGGCAGTAGGTATTTTCAATGGTCGGCAGGTACTCATGACGGAAGTTGCCGCTCGCCCACTTGTGCAGCAGCGTGCTTTTCCCCACACCAGCGGTGCCGACTACCACGACGCGGTAATCTCTGACCCTCCTGTGGGACTTGAAGGCGCGGAGGATAAGCAGGGCAGGCAGAAGCCGCAACCGCTGCAGCAGCTGCTGTTCCTTGGAGCCAGAACTGACGTTACCCATCGTTGGGATTCGGAGGGGAGATACGTGCACAAGTTCTCCCACACTTAGCTGGCAGCAGGAGACTGACTCCCTAGGAAGAAAGTGAGACGGTGAGAGATGGTAGTGGTAACCTATAATGTTGTCAGATGACGTCAGCCTGGCCAGCTGCTCCACTAGGACTCTGGAGAGAGTCCACCCCGTGACGCAAAGGGGTGCACACGGCGAGAAGAAAATTCCCAGGCACAAAGTTCAGCCTGCTAGACCGAGGGACCGGCAGGTGATATATATTCAGCAGACCTGGTGGTTTGCTTTTTACCATCTAGAAAGTGCAACAATACTACCTTTTGTTTTCTTTCCTTTAACTGTTTTATTAAATTCTCACTACACCCCTACAAGAAACACTTACTCTCATTTCCTCTCTTGTAAAATGAAGATTTTAATTGAAGAGGACTGAACAGTCAAAGAGAAGCAGGTGGGGGAATTTTCCCCACCCTCCGGGGCTGAATGCCAACGTGACATTTAGAGTGACACCACCACCCTGGTTAAAGCTACAGAGTCATCAGTACAGGGGAAAGAAGGGGTGTTTGGCATCAGTGGTGTGGGATGTAGAGAGGGGAGGCAGCTGCAGTCAGCACAGCCCCAGAAGAGGCATGGGGAGCACCTTTGCTCTGAGCATGCTGTCACCATGTGCCACCAAGAGCTGAGGGAGGGGTCTTAGTTCATGAATCCTTAGTCACAATCACAGTGGAGTTAAAATATATATATATATATATGTACCTTTCTTTTCAGTATCTCATCTCTGCTTAGAAAACATTCTAAATATTGAATGAGTTTTTCTACAGAACAGTGGTTTTTCTTTTGCCATGGCTACTACCTTTAACAGAGTAGTTTTAATTCAGCCTTATGGAAGTAGAGGAAATTTCAGGATTTGGACAGTCAATGAACTTTTTGAGTTCTGGAAAAAAACACAGTAGAATAGGTTTGTAAGAAACTTTTCTCAGAGGTATATCCTCAATACCAGACAGCTGCCCAGGGGGACTGCTTCAGAAGCATCCTAGGTTAGATGGAAAAAGTTCTAGGCACCATGCAGACAGACTGCATAGCTGGCCTCTGGACACAGGTAGGAAAAGTACAAGGCAATGTCATTCCTCTGGCACGAAGTATAGAAATTTATACGTGTTTCTATGTGATGATGGTCCTGAAAATGCACTTCTCTTCAGGTACAGCTGTGATTGTGTCATGTACAATACCAGAAAGAGAAGAGATGCTTTTTGTATATAGCACACTCCCTATATAAACTAGCCTTTCTTGCTGGCTGCGTAGTTGAACACATACTGTCCCAGTACTGGGGAAAAGGACCCTTTTAGAATGTGCAAGGCCATGAGAGTAATATGTTCGTATTAGAGTTTTGGTGGTGGTTTTTTTTTTTTTTTTTTTGAGTCAGGGTCTTGCTCTATCCCTCAGGCTGGAGTGCAGTCATGCGATCATGGCTCACGGCAGCCTCAACCTCCTGGGATCAATCAATCCTCTCACCTCAGTCTCCCGAGTAGCTGGGACTACAGGCATGTGACACCATGCCCAGCTAATTTTCTTATTTTTTGTAGGGACGGGGTTTCACTGTGTTGTCTAGGCTGGTCTTGAACTCCTGTGTTCAAGTGATCCTCCTGCATCGGCCTGCCAAAGTGTTGGGATTACAGGTGTGAAACAACATGCCCACCCCATATTAGAGTTTTCATTTGGAAAAAAAAAATGTTGTTGCTGGTTGTTATATCTTCAGACTTACTTGCTTCTAATTCTAGTCTGGCTTCTTTAAGATAGCGTGATTCTAAGAGTATTCTAAACTTAAGTGGCAAAATTTAAGTAAATGATTTTATATTCTTGATTAAAGGGGACCAGGGATGTTAATACAATAAATATTTGAAATTGATACAAAATAAATACATACATATGTCTAAATCATTCAGTTTTGCAGCTTTCAGATAAAATCTAGCACTTTGTTCCAGTCTATAAGATGTGGTTAGTTGATATCATCTAATATTAAGTAATGATATCAGCTATCCAAATCCTGGGCACAATTCCTTTAGCAATGATGACCTTTAATAAAATTTAGCTTTAAAAACTAGATTTCTGCTACAGTGATGCAATCTTTCACATCTTATTTATTGGCAAAAATCAACAATCCAGCTTTCCTTAGGTCCTCACGCACTAGAGTTCTCTAGTCACAGAAATCCTAGCCCTGTCTGCACTGCCCACAACTATTATAAACTCCACGTTAGTATCAAGAGTTCCAGTAAAGACCAAGTATCTCTTGGCCACCAACATCCCACATTAGTAAATGTGCATTACTAATTATTCTGTTTTACATTACTTCCTGCTATAGGCGATGTATGTACAAATTCATTCATAGAAAATTGGTAAAGCAGCCAGGCGCGATGGCTCATGCCTGTAATTCCAGCACTTTAGGAAGTCAAGGTGGGAGGATCGCTTAAGCAAAGGAGTTCAAGACCAACCTGGCTAAAGGGAGACCCCCGTCTCTATCAGAAAGAAAATAAAAGAAAAAGAAAATTGGCAAAGGACACATGTGATAACTGAAGTTTCCAGATGTGAAGAGAACTCTCATTCTTAGGCAGTGGACCCCCCTCCCCCCAGCACTCCTTCCAGCTTCCCAGACAACCTGGCCTCAGGCTGAGAGGGAGGTGAAAGCTTCCAGGAACCGGAGGGCGTCCAAACCCAGCGGCCGTGCGGAGCTCAAGGTCCCGCCGCTGTTGCTGCGGTACCAGCCTGGCTCATGGACATCACCACGCATCTGCAGGGTCAGGTTTCTCTCTGGTGGCTGTAGTAGCAGCTACCCTCCTCGTTCATCTCAATCTTACTTTTACACTACACGACTCCACTATTATTTCCTGAATACTAGCTACCTAAGCAGCTGTAATAGTGGACACTATGTCAACCTTTAAGCTCGCACACTTAACCAAGCCTCGTTCTTCTATATTAAAAAGTGCTAGCTTCCCAACGGGACTATCCAAAGTGCAGTTGCAGGACCTGCCACGAGCCCGCAGGGGCTGCGAGTGGCTGCGGGTGGCTCTTGCATAATCGCGCCAAGAAAGACGTGGTACCAGCTATAGGGACAACTCGCCCATAAACTTCCACTGGGGACAGCATCTGCTGGTTTGTCTGGCACATGTTGTTTTCAAGTACCCCTAAAAAAGCGAAAGAAAGACTTACCTTTCTCGGAGGCACGAACCACGCAGCCTAGAAGACAAATGCGCTGCTCGCAGAGACTGCCGCGACAACCAACTGGACACCCCGAACGCTCACTCCTCCGAGTTTTGATTCCGACTTGCGCACAGGAGCGGGGTGCGGGGGCGCAGGGAGTGTCGGTAATAGGCATAAATTCCGCTTGCGCGATGCGTGGTGAGAAACCAGCCGGGAGGGGCTGGCCCAACGCAGAGCGGCCCGAGGTCAGCTTGGCATCTGCAACACTCGAGTGGCTAGTCCAGAAGTTCAGGGTGGGGTTACAGGTTGCGGAGGAACTGTTAAACTGTGGACTTTTTCTCACCTGTTGGAATAAGCTTCAGGCAAAACTTTGCCAACAAAAACCGGTCCAACTGATTTTTGACGAAGGTCCAAAAGCAGTTTAATGCAGGAAAGATAATCTTTTCCACAAATAATACTGGAAAGATAGGACATCCATAGATCCCCCCGCCAAAACAAACAAACAAACAAACAAAAAACCCTTAAATAAAAAGTGGCTAGACATAACTGTAACGCGTAAAATTACAAAAGCGTTTTAAAAAACAACAAACTCTTTATTGCCTAAGGCTAGGCAAAAGGTTCTTACATTGACATTAGTGGCATGACTAGTAAAAAGAAATTTTGATGAATTAGACCCCATACATTTTGCTTTGTGAAAGACCCTGTAACGATACTGAAAAGGTTTACCTAGGAGAAAATGTTTACAAGCCACGTATCTGGCATACAACCAGTATCTAGAATATGTACATACATAACTCAAAAGTCAATTATTTTAAAAAATTCAATTAGAAAATAGAAGACATGAACAGACATTTCACTGAAGATATGCAGATAGCAAATAACCATATGAAAACCTTTAATGTCATTAGCCACTAGAGAAATGGGAATACGTGGCTTTCGTTATTCCTCGCCTACCACTAGGGCGGGTTGAGGGTCTGGCTCCAGTAGCCCCGGGTGCCTCTCACTCCTTGGGCGCACTGCTACTATCCTGGCAGAACCCTCGCCGAACCCTCGCAGGACGCCCCATCGGGTCCACCAGCGGCTAGGAATACCGCTCCGCACCTCCCACCACCAGTCCCTTTTCCAAATGCGCCTGCGTCTGCCCGCCACGTCTCCGAGCCGGTCTGGCTTCTTTCTCCCTTGCCTGTGAGCGCCTGGCGGCGGATGTATTGAAAGCTGCGCACCACCGCCTACCGAGCGTTCAGGGGAGTGTATGGAAGTTGTTGGCAGCAGGTTTTGACAGCAGCACCCTGTGGGCGTAGTCCTTGGCGGTGGCACCTGGTTTTGTGTGCCCCAGCCAGCTGAGGCCAGGGTGTGTGGTGTGGGGCCGCTGGTACTGCTCTTCCGCCACTATAATCCCTCCCCCTACCAGGTACCTGGTGCATAGAAGTTTAAAGACCTGTGAGGTCTAGCCTGGCGCCTGTAATCCTAGAGAATAAGGAGGTTGAGGCCAGGAGTTAGAGACCAGCCTGGGCAACATGGGGATAACTTGTCTCTACTTTTAAAAAATGTAGCCCAGTGTGGTGGCTGCCGCTTGTCGTCCCAGCTATTTGGGAGGCTGATGTGGGAAGATCACTTGAGCCCAGGAGATCAAAGCTGCAGTGAGCCGTGATCACAGCCACTGTACTCCAGTCTGAGCAACAAAGTGAGAACTTGTCTCAAAACAAATTCCAACTTGATTCTGGTATAGCATCACATGACAGGTAGCAGCCCTAAAGGAGATCAAAGTATTTTACCCCAAAATATATTTCTGGCATATTTTGGAATGGTCCTGTGCAAAGCTATCTTTTGTGAGGGAAATTTGCATTCTGTGGAGAATCTCATTCCCTTTCCAGGTCTTTTCCTGATGCGAGAGGGATTTAACTAAGAGTCTGACACCTTTTAAGGTCATTTACCTTTTGAGATACACATACCATCTATTCTTTCTGAAGCATATTACAGGCTTCACGTATGTAACAAGAACCCTGGCTTCCGCAACCTCCCTCCTGCCATCACTGGCCAAACCCTTCCTCCTCCAAAATGTCCTGGCTTTCCAGGTCAAACCAATGTATACCTTACATGTATTGATTGATGTCTTTGCCTGTATCTTCTGTCTTCCTAAAATATGTAAAAGCAAACGATAATCCAAACACCTTGGGCACATGTTCTCAGGACCTCCTGATGCTGTGTCACAGGCCATTATATAGGACATCCATAGATGTCCTATATATAGTGTCACAGGTCACTTATATTTGGCTCAGAATAAACCTCTAAATATTTTACAGAGTTTGGCTTTTTTCATTGGGTTTCCCCATTCATTTTGTTAGCATTAGCTCATACCCTTTTCGTCCAATCATATTTCTACATGGCTGTCTATATTTTGTTAATCCTAAGTTAAAAATAGACAATTTCCTCTATATGTTTGGGTCATCATTCTGCAGGCTCCCATGTATACATATTAAATACATTTATATGATTTTTTTCCGATTAATCTGCCTTTTGCGGGTTGGTTTTTCAGTGAGCCTTCACTGAAGTTTCCCCTTGGTCCCTACGTTGGTAATTAACTCAAACTGTTTTACCAAAATTTGATTCATAGCCTTTATCTCATTTTGCCAGAAAAATAATTTGGATCCAACTGTTTTCTATAAACCAGCAAGTTGATATGTTTTACTATCTCACAACTAAAATTCTAAAATAAAAGCTAGAAGACCTTTATGTGTATATCTGTTTAAATGTATTTACACATATGTACATGTATTATGCTGTATGTTATGTCTACATAATAAAATTCAGTGTAGTAGGCCAAAAATCCCTTAAGAAATGTTAATCTGATTGGTTTAAATAGATGAGTGCTCATACAAAATATATAGTAATTAACCTAATTTTTTTAGTTCATGTGACTTAAGTAAATCTTTTTTACTTGGTTTTAAAATTGTAATTGGTTTTAAAATTGTTGATAAAAATAAAATTAAAAACGTCCTTCTAATTGTCAATATATATTTTTGCCTGTGTTTACTGGTGTGGGGGCCATGGCTCTTCGCCCCCCAAACATTTGCTGAAAAATCACTGACATGGGTCAGATTGATTAGTAAGAGAAAAGACATACAAATTTATTCAATGTGTGTACACAGGAGCTTTCAGAATAAAGACCCAACTTCTCAATGAGTTATAGAGGCTTATGCACCAGGCTTGAAATTACAGAAAGGATGGGGGACTTGGATTCTGGTAAAACAGATTATAGGAGGAGAAGAGGAATTTATTGAGGGGCAGTGAATGATTGGTGAGAGAATGGTTGGATTGAGGAAAAGATATTAACTTGCAAATGGTTTTTTTGGAATTTAAATCATCCTTGAAGGCAGTCATTGTACTTCTGTAAAGGTCTGCTTTGGTGTGATCACATCTTGGTCTTCTTTTCTGTAACAGATGAGATAATAGGAGGAAGAGAACCAACAATTGTTCTCCTTAGTGGGTCTGGTTCTTAGGCAGATAAAGGAACTTCAGCTTCTTTAGGAAGGATGGTGGGGGTAGAGGAAAGGTCAGAGAGACCTTGAGGCTTCTTTAGTTTCGCATGCTAAATACCGTGTTTTGGTGTATCAGCTTCTGAGCACAAGCGCTGGTCAGTTTTATATTTGCCTATGCTATTAAGGTCATGAAGCTATAAACCAGGCCTAAAGCAAAGTGATATTTGTTTATGCAATTCTTTGATAAGTAAGATTAATTTAATATTATACCTGTAATGTCAACACTTTGAGAGGCCAAGGTGGGAGGATCACTTGAGCCCAGGAGTTTGAGACTATCCTGGGCAACATAGCAAGACCCTATCTCCATAAAAAAATTAAAAAATTAGCCAGGCATGTGCCTATGATCCCAGCTACTTTGAAGGCTGAGGAGGGAGGATCCCTTGAGCCCAGGTGTTCAAGGCTAGAGTGAGCTATGATCATACCACTGCACTCTAGCCTGCGCAACAGAGTGAGCCTTTGCCTCCAAGGAAAAAAAGAAAAGTTATATCTTCTGAGTTATCTACAGATACCCATGTATTTAACTTTATGGTTCTTATATGGGTAAACACCTCATGTTAACAGGCTATATAATTATTTAATAAAAAAAAAAACTTGAAATAATGAACAGCTCCATCTAATATCTCAATTTTTGTAAGAAATCTAGATATAGTTGTTAAAAAATAAATTAACTGTAAATGAAATAAATGTTTATAAATGAACTCATGTAATTTAAAGTCTTAAAATTTATGTTAAATTAAATCATATATACAAAATAAATGTCTGACCATAGTCAAATAAGATAAAATGCTTGGTTATCCCACATTTTAAAAAAAAGAAAAATTATAGGACTAAGAGGTAGGGGTTAGGAAAATAAAAGGTCTAAAGTTGAAGAGGACTTATAAAGGATGAGCTAATAAAGGAAATTTTATGTGTTATTGACTTGGCTGGAATTAAAAATAAATTATGTGTTTTTCTAAAAATTAAACATTGTTGGGTAGGGGGCCGGGGGGATGGGCACTGATACAGAACTAGAGTCTGGTTCCTTATATTTAAAACAACAAGATTTCTTGAAATATTGATCTGATTTTAATAAAATTGTAAGGGGTTTTGATTTTTAAATCTATAATCTGTTTTTAAACAGGTATCTTCTCCTTGAGATCTATTTAATTTTCCTGGTTTCGGGTTAAAAATATTGTCTTCTTGATTTAAAGTGGTAATTTCATTCCTTGAGGTAGTTTTTTTTTTAAATTTCTCAAATTCATATTGCAGAAGTTCATCTTTTGCAGTTTCTTGCTGCACATGATTTGCAGGTCAATATGTCATTTCCTTCCGTTTTTTCTCCCCTGGAGAAGGCCTGAGATGATCATTCTCCTGTTTGACTTTTTCTGGTTCTAACATTGCTGTTTTGGCCTGACATTAAATATTTATCTTGAAGGCCTAGAAAAGCAGCGTTTTTCTACAGTATAACTTAATTTTGTGCTCTTGGCTTTTCTTAATATATCTGAATTGTTCCATGTAACCAGAAAAGTTACTGTGGTAACAGCATGCTGTTACTAAGAACCATGTATTTCCCTGCTCAAGGTACTAGTTTTCTTGTTTATATTCCTCTAGTGTATACTCATAACCTTGGACATATTCTTCCTGTGTTTCATGACATTCAAGTACCCTTTTCATCAGGTTCAACTTCCAGGTTATCTGAATGAGCTTCCCAAAATGAGAAACAATCACACTGAAGAGGGCTTTCTTTACGTTTTTGGTAGTGAGTCTAAGAAACAAAGATTTTCTGTTTTAGTAAACTGCCTTTCTATGTTTCCTTTATTAGGCTTTTGATTACTTAGAAAAAAGTGAGTTTTAACAGGGTCAAGGTTTCTAAATCCATGTGACTTTCTTATTGCTTTTGAAGTCTTTTGATTATGACACTGGTTAAATGAGTAACTGTTATTTCACAGCAACCTGTGATTCTGTTTTGAATCTTTTGACATCTTTGACAAATGTCTCCCAGGTCAAATCCTATTTTAAGTCCTTTTGACCTAAAATTAACTTCGAGATTTTTCAGTTAGGTTCCTGGAAAACCTTAAAAGACATATTTCTCATTTTGTAGAGATGACGAAGCTTATTTGGTAAATTGTATAAAAACATTGTCAAATAAGTGATACTAGATTGTCTTTGAGTTACATTTATGGACATGTTGATATGAATGTTTCAAAACTTATATAAATTCATAGAAATCTAATATGTTATCAGTCATAATCCTAACATAACCTTTTGTTCAAATTATACTCATCGTCCCTTTTGTAGAGCTGGGCATTCTCTGCTATAATTCAACCCAGTCATAAAATGTTACTCAATGGCTACAACAGGACTCAAGACTCAACCAGTTTCCCACATGGTCTTTTGAATTCTTTAGTTGGTTGCCTTCAACATTAGGTTTATGGTTTAGCACCAGTATTTAGACCAGTCTGATTATATTGGCAGGTTTTTTTGTGTGTGTGTGTTACGATTTTTAAACTTTTTTCTTATTACCTGACTAGTCTTTGTAAAGCCAGCTCTCCCAACAAGATAATGTTAGCCCAGCAAGATGACTGACTAGACATAGCCAGGTAGAACAGCTTCTACCAAGGGACAGAGAGAGCTGGTATACTCTTAATAGATCTTCAGAGGGAAGGCTGCCCCTCCCACTTCCCTCCAAAAGTGGATGTAGGGAAGACACAGAAACTGGGCTGAAGTGGAGGGAAACCTGGGAACACTCTATGGGGCTACTGTGCACCTGGACTTGTTCCTTGACCCCAGTGGCTCTGAGGGCATGGGTGAGTTGAACTGGCAAGGAGCAACCCGTTCTTGCCATAGGCCTCTGGAACCCCACCAGGAGGAGAGTCCCCAACCACCATGGACACTCGAGTTGGCAGGAAGGGCTACTTAGAGAAGTGGAAGGGGCAGCAAACCAGCTGATGTGGAGTACAGAGGGTTTGGAGCAGAGGAACATATGTACCAGAGCAAGGCCAGGGACACCCATCTCCCTAGGATCAACTTACTTCCATAGGAGACTTTAGCTCCAGGGGAACTGTTGGTCCTGAACTCTGTAGGGCTATCTTACCCATCGGCTGGGGCTGGTCCAACCTAAGCATTACTTGCTCTGCTGGCTTCTCCCAAAGCCCTAGCCTAGTCACACCTGCTTGCAGGGCCACCTCAGGTGCCCTGGGGGCCCACATAATAGTTTCTGTGCTGGCTGACTGTGCCTGACTGGCAGAGAGCTCTAGCTGGGTGGCCCTCACAGCCACACACCAGCCCACACATTCCCTCCCCACATTGCAGCTTCCCCAAGGCCCACAACAAGTCCCAACATTGCTTTGCTGGTGCATATCTTTGCAGGCAGGTTTTGCTTTCCTTGCCCTGCCACCTCACCAGTGTGTGTGCACCTTACCCTGCCACTGCTGTGCGAGAGTGCAGTCTCTGAATTTTCTGAATTTGAATGTTGGTCTCTCTAGCTAGGTTGGGAAAGTTCTCTGGATGATATCCTGATATGTTTTCCAAGTTGGTTCCATTTTCCCCCTCTCTTTCAGGGACACTAATGTGTTGTAGATTTGATCTCTACATAATCCCATATTTCTTGGAGGTTTTGTGCCCTCCTCTTTATTCTTTTTTTCTACTCATGTCTGACTCTCTTGTTTCAGAAAGCCAGACTTCAAGTTCTGAGATATTTTTTCCCACTGTTTGGTCTGTTTGGTCTGTTCCCCACTGTTTCCCACTGTTTGGTCTGTTCTGTTTCAAGTTCTGAGATTTTTTTTCCCCACTGTTTGGTCTGTTCTGCTATTAATACTTGTCATTGCATTATGAAATTCTTGTGGTGTATATATGTATAGACACCCAAACCTGGGTATTTATATATTCACCCACTTCCAGTTATATATGAATAGACGCCCGAACCCAGGTATTTTTCAGCACTATCAGGTTGGTTACATTCTTTTTTATACTGGCTATTTTGTCTGTCAGCTTCTGCATTGTTTTATTATCATTCTTAGCTTCCTTGGATTGAGTTTCAACATACTCCTGTAGCTCAGTGATCTTCATTCCTATCCATATTTTGAATTCTATTTGTGTCATAACAACCATCTCATCCTGGTTCTGAACCCTTGCTTGAGAGGTGATGCAGTAATCTGGAGGAAAGATTTCATGACGAAGATGCCAAAAGCAACTGCAACAAAACCAGAATTGACAAATAGGACCAAATTAAACTAAAGAGCTTCTGCTCAGCAAAAGAAACTATCAACAGGTGAACAGACAACCTACAAAATGGGAGAACATTTTTTGCAAACTATACATCTAACAAAGGTCTAATATCCAGCTTCTGGAAAGAACTTAAATATATAAGAGAAAAACAACCCCACTAAAAAGTGGGCAAAGGACATGAATAGACACTTTTCAAAGAAGACACACATGTGGCCAATAAGCATATGAAAAAAAGCTCATCACTGATCATTAGAGAAATGCAAATCAAAACCACAACGAGATACCATCTTACACCAGTTAGAATGGCTATTACTAAAAAGTCAAAACATAATAGATGCTGGCAAGGTTGTGGAGAAAAAGGAACATTTACACACTATTGGTGGGAGTGTAAATTAGTTCAACCACTGTGGAAGACTAGACAGTATGGTGATTCCTCAAAGACCTAAAGGCAGAATTACCATTCGGCTCAGCAATCTCATTACTGGGTATATGACCAAAGGAATATAATCGTTCTCTCATAAAGACATATGAGACATATGTACATGTATGTTCACTGCAGCACTATTCACAATAGCACAGACATGGAATCTACCTAAATGCCAATCAGTGGTATACTGGATAAAACGTAGTACACATATACCATAGAATACTATGCAGCCGTAAAACAGAATGAGATTATGTCCTTTGCAGGAACATGGATGGAGATAGAGGCCATTATCTGTCACAGACTACTGCAGGAACAGAAAACCAAATACAACATGTTCTCACTTATAAGTGGAAGCTAAATGATGAGAACACATGGACATTTAGAGGAGAACAACACACACTGGGGCCTACTGGAGAGTAGAGGGTGGAGGATGGAGAGGATCAGGAAAAGTAACTAATGGGTATTAGGCTTAATACCTCAGTGATGAAATAATCTGTACGACAAATTCCCATGACACAAGTTTACCTATATACAAACCTGCACGTGTACCCCTGAACTTAAAATAAAAGTTAAATTTAAAAATATTTTTAGAAGATAATGTTAGCCCAACACTTCAAGGTGATTGCTGTTGTCCATGGTATTGATAAGAGGAAACTTGATACTCTCCACAGAAAGCTACCCTGAGAAAATTTTTCCTTCTTGACTCTTTGTTATTTAAATGTGGCCCAAGTCCCTGACATAGACCCTCATTCCTTCTCTCCAACATGGTACAGAGACAACCAAAACAGGTTTATCCCAGCATTGAGGACAATTAATCCAAATTCAAGATGATTGATCAGTGATGCTTTCAGAGGAAGATCTTGATCAAAAGAAGAAAATGTGAAGTTGATTATACCAATTGGGTCAATTTTGTCATACCCAACTCAATCATATTCAAGGGGCCAAGGGGGAAAATCACTCAGAACATATAACATGGCTCCAATAATGTAATATTCTGAAATCTTGGCTTATGAAACTGCCAGTTGTAGCCTAAAACCAGTTTTATCTAACAGCTACTGAAACATCTTGCTGAGATGCTAGACTAGGTTTATCCACCACCATCACTCACCAATCAGTACTTACCAGCTCCCTAAAAATGTTACTAGTGCCAATGAATTTTCTTTCAAAACAATATAAAACATTTCTCCTTCTTGTGAAACCTCCAACCTTCTTTTGTCTTCACACAAAAAAGACTGAAGATCAACCAGTCTGTATGCATGCCCCAAACTGTAATTCCTGCTTCCCTAATAAAACATTCTGAATTTAGAAATTTGTCTCTGTATTTTATTTGACTTTAACATATTCATATTATGGAATACTACTCAGGGATAAAAAAAAAAAGCATTATTGATATATGAAACAACTTAGATGAATCACAAAAGAATTATGCTGAGTGAAAAAAGCCAATCATGAAATATACTGTATGATTCAACTTTGTAGCAATCTTGAAATGACAAAATTATAGAAATGGTATATTAGTAGTTGCCAAGGGTTAAGGATGAGGGAGGAGGCATGGGATGAAAGTGGATATATTTGTAAAACAGCAATATGAGAAATTATTGTGTTTAGAGAACTGTTCTGTATCTTGAATGTGGTTGTAGAGATAAAACCTGCAGTTATGGTAAAATTCCATAGAATTAAACACACACACAAATGAATACAAGTAAAACTATCTGAATAAGATCAGTGGGCTGTATCGATGTTAATATTCTGGTTGTAACATTGACTGTAATTTTGCAAGCTATTACCATCAGGGAAACTGAGTAAAAGTTACCTGGGAGCTCTCTGTATTATTTCCTACACTGCATGTGAATCTTCAATTATCTCAAAATTTTTTAAAAAGGTAAATTTTAGAAAGCACTTGCAAGAAAAATAAAAACAGCTTAACTCTGATGGCTGGCCCTTGCCTACAGAATTAAAGTTCAAACTCTTTCGCTTCATACTCCCTGCTCCCTGCAAACCGACTTTAAATTCCCTTTCGAATATTACCTTCTAAAAGCCTTGTGCAAAAACTGGCTATTCTTGGGAGGTCCTTATGTCAGCTTGACCACTCAGTTTATGCATTCCTGCTGCTCTACTCCCTTCCCCACCCCCATCTTCATCTCTTCGTCCACATACCCCAATCCTACTCTCCTTCAAGGCTCGTCGCCAAATGGCAGCTCCAGCTGGAAGGAATTTCTTCCTCCTCGGAGCTCCTACAGCACTATTCCACCTTGTATTGCAGTTAGGTGCGTATTGTTTCATGTTCTCTACAAAGCTATGAGCTTTTCTTGGACAAGACTGAAATTCATTTATCTCTGATCCCCTCGTGCTAGTAAGTGCCAGCAGGTGTCACTCAGAGGCAGCCAAGATGGTGGGGGGAACATATATTCCACCCACAGGGGTGGAGTTCTCTGAAGGAAAGCCAGCTTTGGATCTAGCCTGACTTCCTCTCCAGGCCTAGTTCCACCATTTCTTTACAGTTTGGTCTTTGACCCTATCCTGAGTTTCCACAATTGATAATAGCAGTGTGTGAAATAAAACACCTTCCTCAATACCTGGCACACAGTAGACACTCAGAAAGTGCAGCTGGAGTTTGGAGACCTGGTTTCCAGTTCCTGTTTGGTCACATACTCATTATATAGGCGTAAGCAAACAACTTGTTTTCCTTTTTACATTCAGTTTCTCTGTCTAGAGAATGGGCACAATATATTTATGTCTGAAGTAAGATTGAGTTATTTGTGTAAAAGTACTTTAGAAATGTTAGAGCACAATATTCAAGGAGAGTACTGATTGTGGAGTATGAATGAGCTAACAGGCACTTGAGTGTTGACCACGAGCCAGGCACTGCTATAATAATTTTACATGTATTAACTATTTAGATCTTACTATGATGGTCTGAGGTGGAGACCACTGCTGTCCCTATTTTATAAATGAGGAGACTGGGCATAGAAAGGTTAAGTAAGTGGCAGAGGCCAGGAGGTCTAGCTAGCTCCAGGTCTAGAGCATTGTACACCATGCTGCCTTTCCATTAGGTGTTGTTGAAAGGGCGTTGTTGGACCTTCATCATTATAATTTTGGAAATCTGTTTCTTTTCATTTCCTACAAGGTTCTCCCTACAAACACCGTTGTTTAAGCTCTGTAGAAAACTAACGGCGGTTGTATTTCACACCCTTCACAACGAGTTAAGTATCATCTTTACAATTTTTGACTTCCTGGATCAGGGTTGCTTAAGAATCCCTTCCCTAATCCCATTCAAGTGTCTTCTACTCCCTCCAAGTCTGTTCCCAACCTGTCTGCTTTCGCCTAGCACCCAGCTGCTCCAAATATCTCCTCATTGGCAGGGATGTTATCTCCTACTTCTTAGAGAAAGGAAGCCACCAGACAAAACTCACCAGCTCCTGGGCCACGCACATTCTTGGGCATTTTCTCTTTCCTTAGTCCATGGCTAATAGCTTCATCAGAGCCATGGATTGTTTTTCAATCTGTAGTCCTAGTATCACCTGTATTGGAATCACGGGGGGTGCCTGCTAAACCACCCAGCCCCAGTCTACAGAATCAGAATCTGGAGGTGGGGCCTGAAGCTGGGTGGGAGGGGTGTCTGGATTTTAATAAGCCCCCTCAGGTGACTCTGATACAGAGGCAAGTTTGAGGCAGCTCCGTTAGAGCCTTACTTAGTCAATCATCTCTTCTCTAATCTACCACTTTCTCTCACTGTCAATTAGATTCTTTCTCCTGGCCTGTAAATATACTTAGGTCTCAACTATTCTAATAAGAAAAAATGTTACATCATGGGGTTGTGGTGATGAACAATGTTAATATACATAAAGCCAACAGTACCTACTACATACAATACATATGTTGGCTATCTTTTTATCTTAAAAATTTTTTTTAATTAACTAAAGCCCATAGTTTATTCAGATTTCTCAATTTTTACCTAATGTCTTTTCTGTTTTGCAATCTCATCCTATGACATGTAATTTTCATGTCTCCTTAGACTCCTCTTGGCTATGACAGTTTCTCAGACTTTCCACAGTTTTGAGGAGTTGTAGTTAGGTACTTTCTAAGATACCCTTTTATTGAACTTTGTCTAATTTTTCAAAAAATCATAATTAGACCAGGATGATGGGTCTTTAGGAGGAAGATCTCAGAGGTAAAGCACAGTTTTCATTACAGCACATCTAGGGTACATGTACATACTATTGACATGATTTATAACTGTTGATGTTGATCTTGATCACCTGGCTGAGGTGTTTGTCACGTTTCTCCACTGTAAAGTTATGCTTTTCCTGCTTTGCATAGTCTTTGGAAGGAAGTCAGTACATGCAGGCCACTTAAGGAGGGGAGATTGCTGCTTACCTCTTTGAGGGTGAAGTATCTACGTAATTTTTAAAAATTATTTGGAATTCTTCTGTGTGGAAGATTTATCTCTTTAACCCATTTATTAATTTATTTAATCATTTATTTGTATCAGTATAGATTTAAGGATACTTATTTTGTACTTTGGGTTATAACTCAGTGCTATGTTATTTTAGATTGTAATAATTTGTTCAAATTGTTCCAGCTTTGGCCACTGGGAGTTCTTTCAGCTGGTTCTTATGCTCCTTTGACATTCTCATTAATGGACTGGAGTTTTTTTGTGTGTTTCAGTAATTACTGGCATTATAAGATGCTCCGGACTCATTTTGTGTATTTCCTACCCCAGTGCTAAAATTAACTGTTTCTCAAGTAGAATGGTTTTTTTTTTAATCTATTATGCTGTTTGTACTGGGAAGTCATTGCTCTCAGACTGCCTCAACTGAGAGGGCAAAGAAATATATGCATGTACACTTCTCCTTGTCTATACAAATATCTATAAATATTTCTATCTCTATATATTTGCATCTATAGTAAGTTAAATATGAATTCTTACTGATATCTCTGACTATACCCATTACTGTATGCATCATTCTAGCCACCCTCTTGCAGATCTAAAAATTTCCATTCCAACAGTGAGACATCTGGTTCCCACCTTCTGCCATATTTACTTAGTCATCCAGTCCCAGTATATATGTATAGCTGGTTCAGAATTGTTAACTGCATTTCCCTGGGAAACGTCTTTATCAACTAGAGTACAATGTTTATGTATAGTTCCTTGACTATTGTTTTACATACTCCATTTATTTCCAGAATGACTTAGGTTAGTGTTTTCCAACCCCTTCTGTGGAGTTATAACACAGAGTCTCTGGTTACAGTCTGCATTCTCTCCTAGAATTTCCCAGCTTCCTAAAATTTGCATACATTAAGTTTCCCTCTTTGTGTTGTGAAATTCTGTAGGTTTTGACAAAAACATAATGTCATCTGTCCATCATTACAGTATATTCCATCACACAGAATAATTTTCACTGCCCCAAAAGTCTGTGCTTCAATGTATTTATGTTTCCACTCTGCCCCAAACTGCTAACAACTGCTGATCTTGTTACTATCTATATAGTTTTATCGTTTTCAGAATGTGATATAGTTGGAATCGTAAAGTAGGTAGCTTTTCAGAAAGGCTTTTTCACTTAGCAATATGCATTTAGGGTTTCTCCAGACCTTTTTGTAGCTTAATAGCTCATTTGTTTCAATTGCCCCACAGTATTATATTTTAAGGATGTATCACCATTTGTTTATCCATTTGCCTATCCAAGGACATCTTGATTGCTTCAGTTTTGGCAATTATGAGTGAAGCCACTATAAGCATTCATGTGTAGGTTTTTGTGTGGGTGTGTTCCAACTCAATTGGGTTAATACCTAGGATCATGATTGTTTGATTGTATGGGAAAGGTATGTTTAGCTTTTTTAGGAAACTGCCACTATCTCTAACATGACTACAATTTTGCACTCCCACAAGAAATAAATAAGAGGTTCCTATTGCTCTACATC
Organism: Papio anubis; assembly: GCF_008728515.1. Lineage (NCBI taxonomy): Eukaryota > Metazoa > Chordata > Mammalia > Primates > Cercopithecidae > Papio > Papio anubis. Next base: position 66,461,013 of record NC_044976.1, read on the forward strand.
TTTCTCGTTTCTTAGTAGTTGATATGGTTTGGTTGTCCCCACCCAAATCTCATCTTGAATTGTAGTTCTCATAATCCCCCATGTCATGGGAGTGACCTGATAGGAGGTAATTGAATCATGGAGGTGGTTTTCTCCATGCTATTCTCGTGGTAGTAAGTTCTCATGATATCTGATGGTTTTATAAGGGGCTTCCCACTCTGCTTGGCACTCATTCTTCTCCTTCCTGCCACCCTGTGAAGAAGGACATGTTTGCTTCCCCTCTGCCATGATTGTAAGTTTCCTGAGGCCTCCTCAGTCATGCTGAACTGTGAGTCAATTAAACCTCTTTCTTCATAAATGACCCAGTCTATAAAGTATGTCCTTATAGCAGCGTGAGAATGGACTAATATAGTAAATTGGTACCAGCAGTTCGGTGCTGCTATAAGGATACCCAAAAATGTGAAAGCAACTTTGGAACTGGGTAACAGGCAGAGATTGGAACAGTTTGGAGGGACCAGAAGAAAACAGGAAAATGTGGGAAAGTATGGAACTTCCTAGAGACTTGGAGGGGTCAGAAGACAGTAACATGTGGGAAAGTTTGGAACTTTCTAGAGACTTGTTGAATGACTTTGACTAAAAGGCTAATAGTGATATGGACAATGATATCCAGGCTGAGACGCCCTTAGGTGGACATGGGGGACTTGTTGGGAACTGGAGTAAAGGTCACTCTTGCTATGCAAAGAGACTGGTGACATTTTGCCCTTGCCCCAGATATCTGTGGGACTTCGAACTTGAGAGAGATGATTTAGGGTATCTGGAAGAAGAAATTTATATTTCTAATGTGGCAAAGCATTCAAGAAGAAGCAGAGCATAACAGTTTGGAAAATTTGCAGCTTGACAATGTGATAGAAAAGAAAACCCCATTTTCTGGGGAGAAATTCAAGCTGGCTGTAGAAATTGGCGAAGTAACAAGGAGCTGATGTTAATCACCAAAACAATGGAGAAAATGTCTCCAGGGCATGTCAGAGATATTCATGCCTCCATGACAGGCCCAGAGGACTAGGGCGAAAAATGCTTTAGTGGACCAGGCCTAGGGCCCTGCTGCTCTGTGCAGCCTTGGAACATGGTACCCTGCATCCCAGCTGCTTAAACTCCAGCCATGGCCAAAAGAGACTAAGGTACAGCTCAGGTCATTGTTTCAGAGAGTGCAAGTCCCAAGCCTTGGCAGCTTTCACATGGTGTTGGACCTACGGTGTGCAGAAGACAAGAATTGAGGTTTGGGGACCTCCACCTAGATTTCAGAGGATGTATTGAAATGCCTGGATGTCCAGGCAGAAGTTTGCTATAGGGGCAGAGGACTCATGGAGAACCTCTGCTAGGGCAATGTGGAAGGAAAATTGGGTTGGAAGCCCCCACACAGAGTTCCCACTGGGGCACTGCCTAGGGACCTGTGAGGAAAGGGCCACTATCTTCCAAACCCCAGGATGGTAGAGCTACTGACAGTTTGCACCATGTGACTGGAAAAGCTGCAGGCACTCAACACCAGCCTGTGAAAGTGGCTGGGATGGGACTGTACCCTGCAAATCCCCAGGGACAGAGCTGCCCAAGGCCATGGTAGCCCACCTCTTGCATCAGTGAGACTTGGAGTCAAAAGAGATCATTTTGGAACATTAAGGTTTAATGACTGCCCTATTGGATTTCAGACTTGCACATGGCCTGTAGCTCCTTTGTTATGGACAGTTTCTCCCATTTGGAATAGGTGCCCATATTTTTACCCAATTTACCCAATGCCCGTATTGTCATTGTATCTAGGAAGTAACTCACTTGCTTTTGATTTTACAGGCTCATGGGTGGAAGGGACTTGCCTTGTCTCAGATGAGACATGGACTTTTGGGTTACTGCTGGAATGAGTTAAGAATATGGGGGACTGTTGGAAAGGCATAATTGTGTTTTGAAATGTGAGAACATGAGATCTGGGAGGGTTCAGAGGCAGAATGATATGGTTTAGCTGTGTCCCCACCCAAATCTCATCTTGAATTGTAGTTCCCATAATCCCCACATGTTGTAGGAGGGACCTACTGGGAGGTAATTGAATTATGGGGGCAGTTTCCCCCATGCTATTCTCATAATGGTGAGTAAGTTCTCTCAAGATCTGATGATTTTATAAGGAATTTCCCCCTTCACTCAGCTCTCATCCTTATCCTTCCTGCCACCCTGTGAAGAAGGACATATTTTCTTCCCCTTCCACCATGATTGTAAGTTTCCTGAGGCCTTCCCCAGCCATGCTTAACTGTTAGTTAATTAAATCTCTTTCTTTTATAAATTACCCAGTCTCAGGTATGTCTTTATAACAGCTTGAAAACAGATTAAAACAGTATTTTTATATTTTAGCCATTTAGAATAGGTAGGCAATAGTATCTTCTTTTAATTTGGAATTCCCTAATTACAAATATATTCAGCATCTTTTCATATGCTTATTTGGCATCTGTATATCGCCTTTGGTGAGATGCCTGTTCAGATGTTTTGCCCATTTTTAATTGGGTTATTCTCTTATTGTTGAGTTTTAAGTGTTCCTTGTATATTTTTGGATACAGGTCCTTTGTCAGACATACAATTTGCACATATTTTCTCCTAGTCTGTGTAACTTGCCTTTCATTCTCTTAATAGTCTCTTTCACAGAACAGAAGTTTTTAATTTTAGAAAAAGTCCAACTCATCAATTTTTTCATTTGTGAATCATTCTTTTGGTATTGTATTGAAAAATTCACTGCCAAACTGAAAGTCATCCAGATTTTTCTATTATATTATATTATGTTATCTTCTAGGAGTTCTGTAGTTTAGCATTTAATGTTTATGTCTATGATTCATTTTGAATTCTTTTGTGAAGGGTGTGACATCTATGTCTACATCCACTTTTTTGCATATGGATATTAAATTGTTCCAGCATCATTTGTTGAAGAAACACTTGTGCTTTCTCCATTGAATTGTCTTTGTTCCTTTGTCAAATGTCAGTTGACTATATATGTGTGGGTCTGTTTCTGGGCTTAACGTTTGTGTTTCACTGGTCTATGTATCTGTTCATTTGCCGGTACAATGTTGTCTTGATCACTATAGATTTAAGATTATTTTATATTCAAGATATACAATGTGATGATTTTATATAAGTCTACAGTGTGTAGTGATTGTCACAATCTTAAGTAACACATCCATTGCCACCCATGATATACATTAGATCTTCAGATTATAGTAAGTCTTGGAATCTAGTAATGTCAGTCCTCCAACATTGTTCTTCTTCAGTATGGTAAGTTATTCTGGTTTCTTTGCCCTTCCACATGACTTTTAAAATCATTAAATAGCATACTCAGATTTTGATTTGGATCATGCTGTTCCTGTGAATCAAGTTGGGAAAAATTGACAACTTAACAATATTAAGTCTTCTAATCCATAAATATGGAATATATCTCTACTTATTTAGATCTTCTTTGACTTCTGTCATCAGAGTTTTGTAGTCCTCTGCATACAGAACCTGTACATATTTTGTTAGATTTTGCCCAATAATTTCAAGTACATCTAAGTATTTTGATGCTAACATAAATGGCACTGTGTTATAGATTTCAAATTCCAATGGTTTATTCTTGGTATAAAGAAAAGCAATAGGGTTTTGCATATTAACCTTGTATTCTGCAGTCTTACTATTGTCACTTATCAGTTTTAGAAAGGTTTTTGTGGATTTTTAAAATTGATTCTTTGGGTTTCTCTACATAGACATTCACATCACATATGTCATATATAAACAAAAGTAGTTTAATTTCTTCCTTCCCAGTGTGTACACTCCTTGATTCTTTTTCTTTGTACCAAGTAGGACTTCTAGTACAATATTAATCAGGAGCAGTGAGAGGGGACACTGTGCTTTGTACCCAATTTTAGGGGGAAAACATTCAGGTTTTTTTTGTTTGTTTTTTGAGACGGAGTCTCACTCTGTCACCAGGTTGGAGTGCAGTGGTGCAATCTTGGCGCACTGCAACCTCTGCCTCCCAGGTTCAAGTGATTCTCCTGCCTCAGCCTCCTGAGTAGCTGGGACTGTGGGCACCTACCACCACGCCTAGCTAATTTTCATTAGAGACAGGATTTCACTATGTTGGCCAGGATGGTCTTGACCTCTTGACCTTGTGATCCACCCACCTCAGCCTCCTAAAGTGCTGGGATTACAGGCATAAGCCACGGCACCTGGCCAACATTCAGATTCTTATCCATAAGTACATTAGGTGTGAGTTTTTGTAGATGTTCTTCATCAAGTTGAAGAAATTGTTTTTTCTTTCTAGTTTGCTGACAGTTTTTATCATTAATTACCGTGAATTATGGATTTTGTCAAATGCTTTTGCTGAATCAGTGGTGATATTGTTAGGCTTTGTGTCCCCACCATAATCTCATCATGAATTGTAATCCCCATAATCCCCACGTGTCAAGGGAGAGACCAGGTGGAGGCAATTGTATCATGGGTGATGGCTTCTCCCATCTTGTTCTTGTAATAGTGAATGAGTTCTCACGAGATCCGAAGGTTTTATAAAGGCCTCTTCCCCCTTCTCTCAACGCTTCTCCTTCTTGCTGCCTTATGAAGAAGGTGCCTTGCTTCTCCTTTCCCTTCCACCGTGATTGTAAGTTTCCTGAGGCCTCCCCAGCCATGCAGAACTGTTAGTCAATTAAACCTCCTTCCTTTATAAATGACTTAGTCTTGGGCAGTTCTTTACAGCAGTGTGAAAATGGACTAAAGAATGTGTTTAGAAGAATATTTTTCTTGTTTAACCTGTTGATGTGATATATTATATTGACTAAAAAACTTTTAATCCGGCCTTACATAACTGTGATAAATACTATTTGTGACATAGAATTCTTTTTATACATTGTTGCATTCAAATTGCTATTATTTTGTTGAAGATTTATAATCACAAGTGGTCTGCAGTTTTCCTTTCTTGTGATGTCTTTATCTGGTTTTGTTATTAAAGTAGTGCTTTCCTGATAAAATGAATTAGGATGTTTTCTCTGTGTTTCTATTTTCTGGAAGAGATAATAGAAGATTGGTATTACTTTCAGTGTTTAGTAGAATTCATCAGTGAAACCATCTGGAGTTGGTGGTTTCTTTTATAGAAGATTGTTCATTATTGATTTAATTTCTTTAATAGAGACACATTTATATTATTTATCCTTGTATGAGTTTTTGTAGTTTGTGTCTTTCAAGGAATTTATCTATGAAATATAAAAGTTGTGGGCATGCAGTTTTTTTCTGTAAGGCTTTGTTAACCTTTCAATGTTCATTGGAGCAGTAGTTATAACCCCCTTTCATTTCTGATACTGTCAACTTGTGTTTTCTCTTTTTTTTTCTTGGTTAGCCAGGCTAGATGCTTATCAATTATATTGATCTTTTCAAACAGCAAGTACCTGGTTTTGTTAATTTTCTCTATTGTTTTACATTTTTTAATTTTATCGATTTTTATGGGAATTTTTATTATTTTATTCTGTTTGCTTCAGGCTTAAATTTCTCTTTTTTCCCAAGTTTCTTAAAGTAGAACTTTAGATGATTGATTTTTATAGTTTTTCTTTTTTCCAAGATGGCAATTCAATGCTATAAATTTTCCTGTAATCAGTGCTTTCATTGTGCCCAACATATTTTGATAACTTTTATTTTTATTTTGTTTTATATATTTTTAATTTTTCTTAAGACTTATTCTTTCATCCATGTGTTATTTAGAAAAGCATTGTTACATTTCCAAATATTTGGGAATTTTCTATCATTTTGTTATTGATTTCCAGCTCAATTACATTAATGTTTCAAAATATAATTTGTATGATTTCTTATCTTTTAAATTTGTCCAGGTATGTTTTGTGACCCAGAATGTGATCCTGGTAAATATTCCATGTGAGAAGAATGTGTATTCTGCTGTTGTTGGATGAGATACTTTTTATATATTAATTAACTTGTTAATTGATTAACGGTGTTCACTTCAACTGTATTCTTACTGATTTTCTACCTCCTGGAGATACCAATTACTGGGAAGTTATTTTTATTTAAGTCTTCAATCATAATAGATTTGTCTACTTCTCTTTTTTGTTCTAATAGTACTTGCCTCATGTCTTTTGGTGCTTTGCTATCAGGTGCATGCACGCTACTGATTATTATGTATCTTGAAGAATTAGCTCTTTTATCATTATGAAATGTCCCTGATAATTTTCCTTGTTCTGAAGTCTGATTTGTTTGAAATTAAGGAATCTACTCCAACTTTCTCTTGCTTAGTATTATTATGGTATACATTTCTCTATCACTTTACTTTTAACCTATTTGTGCTTTTATATTTTAAATGGTTTTTTTGGTAAACAATATATCGTTAGGTCTTTACTCTGACAGTCTCTGTCTTTTATATATTCAAACCATTCCCATTTTAATATAATTATGGATATAGTTGGTTTAATAAGTACCATGTTTGTAACCGTTTTCTATTAATTGTACTTTTTATTTTTTATTTTTTCCCTCTTTTTCTGCCTTCTCTAGTTGTAGAACATTTTATGTCATTCCATTTTTCTTCTCTTAGTACAACAGTTATAATTTAAAAAAATTTAATAGTTGGTCTAGAATTTGCAACATATATTTATAACTTTATGTTCATCTTTAAATAAGACTATGCCACTTTACATTCAATTCAAGTACTTTATAACATAGTATTTCCAATTCATTCCTCCCATCCTTTATAGTATTGGTATTATTCATTTCATTTATCCATATGCTATAATTGCTTGATACATTGTTAATATTATTACATTGAACAGTTATCTATTAGATCAATGAAGAATAAGAAAATAAAAGATTTTATTTTACGTTCATTTATTCCATCTCTAGCATTCTTTCTTTCTTCATTTCTTTTTTCTTTTTTTCATTTCTTTCTTTTATTCATTTATTTTTTTAATTTTTATTTTATGTTCAGGGGTACATGTGAAGGTTTGTTATGTAGGTAAACTTGTGTCATGGGGGTTTGGTGTACAGATTATTTCCTCACCCAGGTATTAAGCCCAGTACCCAACAGTTATCCTTTCTGTTCCTCTCCCTCCTCCCACCATCCACCATCAAGTAGAGCCCAGTGTGTGTTGTTTCCTTCTTTGTTTTCATAAGTTCTTATAATTTAGCTCCCACTTATAATTGAGGACATACAATACTTGGTTTTCTGTTCCTGCATTAGTTTGCTAAGGATAATAACCTCCAGCTCCATTCATGTTCCCACAGAAGACATGATCTCATTCTGTTTTATGGCTGCATAGTATTACATGGTGAATAGGTACCGCGTTTTCTTTATCCAACCTGTCATCGATGGGCATTTAGATTGATTCTATGTCTTCGTTATTGTGAATAGTGCTGCAGTGGACATTCACGTGCATGTGTCTTTATGGTAAAATGATTTCTATTTCTCTGGGTATATACCAGTAATGGGATTGTTGGGTTAAGTGGTAATTCTGCTTTTTGCTCTTTGAGGAATTGCCATCTGCTTTTCATAATGGTTGAACTAACTTATATTTCCACCAACAGTGTATAAGTCTTCCCTTTTCTCTGCCACCTCAGCAGCATCAATTTTTAAAAATTTTAGCCATTCTGACTGGTGTGAGATGGTATTTCATTGTGGTTTTGATTTGCATTTCTCTAATGATCAGTTATATTGAGCTTTTTTTCATATGCTTGTTGAGTGTGTATATGTCGTCTTTTGAGAAGTATCTATTCATGTTCTTTGCCAACTTTTCAAAGAGGTTATTTTTCTCCTGTGAATTTAAGTTCCTTCTATATGCTGGATATTAGACCTTTGTCGGATGCATAGTTTACAAATGTTTTCTCCCAATCTGTAGGTTGTCTCTAGTCTGGTTGGTAGTTTCTTTTGCTGTGCAGAAGCTCTTAAATTTAATTAGATCCCACCTGTCAATTTTTGCTTTTGTTGCAATTGCTTTTGGTATCTTTGTTATAAAATATTTGCCCTTTTTTATGTCCAGGATGGTAGTGCCTAGGTTGTCTTCTAGGGTTTTTATAGCTTTGTGTTTTTTTCATTTATTTTTAATATTTTAAAAGTTTATTCCTGTTCAGGGGTACATGTGTAAGTGTGTTATACAAGTAAATCACATGTTTCAAGGGTTTGGTGTATGTTTTGTTTTGTTTTTTCACCCAGGTAATAAGCTTAATACCTGATAGTCCTTCAATCCTCACCCTCCTTCCACCCTTCACCCTCAAGTAGGCCCCAGTGTCTGTAGTTCCCTTCTTTGTATCCATATGTACTAAATGTTTAGCTCCCATTTATAAGCGAGAACATGTGGTATTTTGTTTTCTGTTCCTGTGTTAGTTAACTTAGGATAATGATCCCCAGCTCCATCCATGTTGCCACAAAGGACATGATGTCATTCTTTTTGTGACTGCATAGTATTCCATAGTGTATACATACCACATTTTCTTTACCCAGTCTACTGTTAATGAGCATTCAGGTTGATTCTATGTCTTTGCTACTATGAATAGTGCTACAATGAACATATGCATGCATGCATCTTTATGGTAGAATGATTTATATTCCTTTGGGTGTATACACAATAATGGGATTTCTGGATCAAATGGTAATTCCGCTTTGAGTTATTTGAGAAATTGCAAAACTGCTTTCCATAGTGGCTGAACTAATTTGCATTTTCACTAGCTGTTTGTAAGCACTCCCGTTTCTCTGCAACCTTACCAACGTCTGTTGTTTTGACTTTTTAATAATAGCCATTCTGACTGGTATGAGATGATATCTCATTGTGGTTTTGATTTGCATGTCTCTAACAATTAGTGATGTTGAACATTTTATCATGTGATTTCTGGCCATGTGTACGTCTCTTTTGAGAAGTGTCTGTTCATGCCCTTTGTCCATTTTTAATGAGGTTATTTTTTGCTTGTAAATTTTTGTAAGTTTGTTAGAGATTGTGGATATTAGACCCTTGTTGAATGCATAGTTTGCAAATATTTTCTCCCATTCAGTAAGTTGTCTGTTTACTCTGTTGACAGTTTCTTTTGCTGTGAAGAAGTTTTTTAGTCTAATTAGGTCTCATTTCTCAATTTTGTTTTTTCATTGCAATTGCTTTTAGCATCTTCATCATGAAATCTTTGCCAGGGCGTATGTCCAAACTGGTATTTCCTAAGGATTTTATTAGTTTTTACAGTTTTAGTTTTTACTTTTTTACAGTTTTAGGTTTTACATTGAAGTATTTAATCCATCTTGAGTTGATTTTTGTATGTGGTATAAGGAAGGGGTATACTTTCAATCTTATGCATATAACTAGCTATTTATCCCAGGACCAATGGGGAGTCCTTTCCCCATTGCTTGTTTTTATGAGGTTTGTCAAAGTTCAGATGGTTGTAGGTGTGTGGCTTTATTTCTGGACTCTCTATTCTGTTCCAGTGGTCTGTGTGTCTGTTTCTGTACCAGTATCATGCTGTTTTGGTTACTGTAACCCTGTAGTATATAGTTTGAAGTCAGGTAATGTAACGCCTGCAGATTTGTTCTTTTTGCTTAGTCTTTCTCTGGCTGTGTGGGCTCTTTTTTGGTTTCATATGAATTTTAGGAATGTTTTTTCTAGTTCTGTGATGAATGATGGTGGTATTTTGGTGGGAATTGCATTGAATTTGTAGAACGGCAGTATGGTCATTTTCACAATATTGATTCTACCCATCCCTGAGCATGAGATGTGTTTCCAATTGTTTGTGTTGTCTGTGATTTCTTTCAGCAGTGTTTTGTAGTTTTCCTTGTAGCGGTCTTTCAACTCCTTACTTAAGTATACTCCTAAGTATTTTATTGTTTTTTAAAATTTTTTGCAGCTATTGTAAAAAAAGGTTGAGTTCTTGATTTTATTCTCAGCTTGGTCATAGTTGGTGCATAGCAGGGCTACTGATTTGTGTATGTTAATTTTGTAACCTGAAATTTTGCTGAATTAATTTACCAGTTCTAAGAGCTTTTTGGATGAGTCTTTAGGGTTTTCTAGATATACGATCATGTCATTAGCAAACAGCAATAGTTTGACTTCCTCTTTACCAATTTGGATGCCCTTTATTTCTTTCTCTTGTCTGATTGCTCGGGCTAGGACTTCCAGTACTACGATGAATAGAAGTGGTAAGAGTGGGCATCCTCCTCTTGTTCCGGTTCTTAGAGGGAATGCTTCCAACTTTTTCCTTATCAGTATAATGTTGGCCGTGGGTTTGTCATAGATGACTTTTATTACCTTAAGGTATGTCCCTTCTATGCTGACTTTGCTGAGAGTTTTAATCATAAAGCGATGCTGGATTTTGTCAAATGCTTCTTCTGCATCTGTTAAGATAATCTTGTGGTTTTTGTTTTTAATTCTATTTATGTGGTGTATCACATTTATTGACATGTGTATGTTAAACTATCACTGGTGTGAAACCCACTCGATCATGGTGGATTATATTTTTTATGTGCTGTTGTATTTGGTTAGCTAGTGTTTTGTTGATGAATTTTGGATCTATGTTCATCAGGGATATTGGTCTGTTTTCTCTCTCTCTCTCTTTTTTTTTTGGTTATGTCCTTTTCTGGTTTTGTTATTAGGGTGATACTGGCTTCATAGAATGATTTCTGGAGGATTTCCTCTTTATCTTTTGGAATAGTGTCAACAGAATTGGTACCAATTTTTCTTTGAATGTCTGATAGAATTCAGCTGTAAATCTGTCTGGCCCTGGACTATTTTTCCTTGGTTACTTTTTAATTACCATTGCAATCTTACTGCTTGTTGCTGGTCTTTTCAGAGTTTCTGTTTCTTCCTGGTTTAATCTAGAAAGGTTGTATAGTTCCAGGAATTTATTCATCTTCTCTAGGTTTTCTAGTTTATGCATGTAGAGGTGTTCGTAGTAGCTTTGAATGATCTTTTGTATTTCTGTGTTATTGGTTGTAATATCTCCTGTTTTATTTCTAATTGAGCTTATTTGTATCTTCTCTCTTCTTTTCCTGGTTAATCTCAAAAATGGTTTATCAATTTTATTTATTCTTTAAAAAAAACCCAACTTTTTCTTTCATTTATATTTTGTATTTTTTTGTTTCAATTTCATTTAGTTATGTTCTGAACTTGTTTCTTTTCTACTGGGTTTGGGTTTGGTTTGTGACCTTAGATTGTCTGTTTGTGCTCTTTCAGACTTTTTGATGTAAGCATTTAATGCTATGAACTTTCCTCTTAGCACCACCTTTGCTGTATCTCAGAGGTTTTGATAAGTTGTGTCCCTATTATTGTTCAATTGAAAGAATTTTTAAAATTTCCATCTTGATTGTTGACTATTGTTGACCCAATGATCATTCAGGAGTAAGTTATTTAATTTCCATGTATTTGCATGGTTTGGGGGATTCCTTTTGGAGTTGAGTTCCAATTTTATTCCTCTGTGGTCTGAGAGAGTACTTGATACAATTTCAGTTTTCTTAAATTTATTGAGACTTGTTTTGTGGCCTATCATATGGGAGTGTGTTTCTTAGGCCAATGGAGTTATGTTTCCAGGGGGATTATGGCTGCCTTTTCTGTGTCATGCAGGTCGCCAGGGAAGTGGGGGAAAGCCGGCAGTTAAAGGCCTCACCCAGCTCCCATGGAGCCCAAAAGGCCAATCTCAATCCCATTGTGCCTGCCCAATGGCACCAAGTTTATTTCCAGGTAGCGGGTGAGCAGGGCTGAGAACTTGCCCCAGGCTCCCAGACTCCCAGCTGAGAAAGCAAGGAGGGTTTTTAGGTTTTGTGCCTCCCTGTCTGCAGCAGCTTCTGTGTTGTGTCTGTACTCCTGATTCACCCCCTCCCCTGAGTTCTGTCTGGGAAACTTTGTGTTCAGCTGAAATTGTTACAGCATTCAACTGGAAGTTTCTTTCTCTCTGTGGTCTTTTCCCAGTTCCTCTGGCAGCCCTCCCTAAAAATCCCTCTGAGACAAAGTCAGAAATGACTTCCCTAGGAACCAAGAGAGCCCACAGGCTCTTCCTGCTGCTGCTGCTTCTACTCCTCTATTTTGCTCAGCTCTCTAAATTTGTCTCAGCTCCAGGTAAGGTCACATCCTTCTGCTATGATCTGGACCTTCAGGTTCCCCAGTGAAGGTGTGTGTTTGGGGGAGGATGGGTCCCCTTTCACACTTTGGGCACTCGCAGTTTTTTGGCTGTCTCCCAGGGCCAGCAGGAGCAATCCACTTCCTTCAAAGGGTCTGTGGATTCTCGTAGCTTTCCTGGTATGTTCCTGTAGTGGTTCTTGGAACAAAAGTTCATATTATGAATCTCTGCATGCTGCTATGTCCACACGAGTGGGAGCTCCAATTTAGTCCTGCCTTCTATCTGCCATTTTTCTCCTCCTGCCTGGCTTCTAGTGCAGAGCATGAGTAGAATTACCTGCCCTGCCATCAGGGCATTTCCCAGGACAGTAGGAGACTGCACTCTCTGACTTAGTCCACACAAAAGCGGGACCATTCTGCCAAAAGCTCTAGCAGATGTTGCCTGCCTGAGTACCAGTGGCAGAAGTCGGTGGAGTCATACACCCTGCCATCCAGGTACTACTCAGGTCAACAGGAGGCTGCACCATCCAGCTGAGTTCAGACAGAAGTGGGACCGCTGAGTCGGAAGCATTGTCCACCTGGCTGCCAGTGTCTGAGGTGAGTGGAGTGTCCGGTTGAGTTCTGACTGAAGTGAGACCGCTGGGCCAGAAGTTGTCAGCCTGTTCTGGCAAGGTGTGGGTGGAGCAATCTTACTGTTCCCAGGCACCATATTTGTAGCCTCTACTGAGGCTATGGTGTCAGTGCTTGTCTGCTGTGGGGCCCAAGACTTGTAGAGGCCCCTTGGACTCAAGCGTTGACCCTGCAAAATACCTAGGTGGCTCTTTGCCTCAGTCTAGAAGCATGGTTGGGGGATGCAGTGGGGGAAGGGAGATTCTCCCATTCCCAGCCTTGCACAGGTCCCTGTGGAGAGCGTGAATTCCCTAGAGGGCTCCCACTCACTCACCCTTTCCCATGTTAAAGTGGTTATCCTGGTTCCATGCTGAGCCCAGACAGGCTGGCACCCAGCTTCACTCCTCTCTGCTCTCTGTATCCCTGGTTGCCTTGATAGATGTCAACATGGTTTCTCAGATGATTGGCCTGCCAGATCGGTGTTCACAAGCCCACCTGTTTCCTCTTCATGAGAGCAGCATACATGAGCTGCTTTTAGTCTGCCATATTGGCCCCCTCCACCAAGTATCCTATCTTTATTTAAATCTGAGTTCTGACCTATATTATTTTTCTTCTTGAAAAATTTCTTTTAACATTCCTGCAGGGCAAGTGTGATAATGATACATTTCCATTGTGTATTTAAGAAACTATTTTTTCTCCTTCACGTTTAAAGAATAATTTTGCTGGATATAAAATTCTAAGGATGGCGAGTATCTTTCTTTCAACGCTTTAAAAATTTCACTCAATTTTTTTTTTTTTTTTTTGTGGTCCTGTTTCTGGCAAGATGTCTGATGTAATTCTTACCTTGTTCTTCTGTAGGTAAGAGTTTTTCCCTTTCCATCTTTAAAATTTTCTCTTTGTCTTTGGGTTTCTGTAGTTTGAATATGATATACCTGGGTTTTAATTTTTTGGTATTAATATTTATCCTCTTTGGTTTTCCGTGAGCTTCCTGGATCTGTGGTTTGGTATCTGTGATTAATTTTGGAAAACTCTCATCCATTGTTATTTCAAGTATTTATTTTCCTATATTTGTTCTCTATTCTATTTCGAGAATTCAAATTAAATATATCCTCTTCTATTTCTAGAATTCCAATTAAATGTATACTTTTTTGTAATTGTCTCACAATTCTTGAACATTGTGTTCTTTTTATTATCATTATTCTTTTATTTTGTCTTTGCATTTCAGTTTGTGACATTGCTACTGATGTATCTTCAAGCTCACTAATTCTTGTCTCAGCTGTGTCCAGTCTCCTGGTGAGCCTATACAAAGCATCTTCAGTTCATTATAAGTCCTCACTTAACATCATTGTTAGGTTCTTGAACACTGCAACTTTAAGTGACATACTGTATAATGAAACCAATTTTCCCATAGGCTAACTGATATAAACAAGAGTTAAGTTCCTATAGCATAGAGTACCTTGTTCTGCTTAAAGCTGCAATGTCTGAGAACCTATTGATAGCATCAAGTAAGAACTTAACTATACGGTGTTTTTCATTTCCAGCATTTCTTGATTCTTAAGAGTTTCTGCCTCTCTGCTTAAACATTATGTATCTGTTCTTTCATGCTATTTTTCTCAATAGGGTCCTTCATATTAAACTATTTTAAATTCCCTATCTGATAATTCCAAAATTTGCATCATATCTGAATCTGATTCAGATTTTTGCTTTGTTTCTTTATATTATGAGGCAGTTTTTCTTTTTACCTTTTAGTGTGGTTTATATATTTTTGTTTACAGATATATTGAGTAATTATAATTATATTGAGTATTACATATAATATATGTAATTATATTGAGTATTATGAAGCCAAATATATTGAGTAATTATAACTCAGATATTTAAGCCTCTAGTATGGAGATTCACTGTTCATCTGGTTACAGATTGGGCTGTGTTTAATGTTTGCTATAGGTATAGGTGCCCAAGGCTTTAGTTTCCTCTAGTATCCTTGTTTTATTTTTCTACTCCATTTTCTTTGGGTTTCCCTTAGAAATCCTTCTAAAATAGTGTTGCGGTTCTTTCAGTTATAATCTACTTTTATTAATTTGTACCTCTGTTGATGTACTGATAAGGTATAGTAGAGGAAACGGTTCTACAATCTCATGTTTAAATCCGTTTTTTAGTGTGCCTGAGTCTCTAAGCTTTGGAAGTATTTCTTTGCCTTTATTTTTATTTTTTATTCATCTAGGTGAAACAGGAATGCTACAGAGGGCTAGAGTTGGCTCAGTGCTTTCCCCCCAGGTAGATACAACTCAGTAAAGTCGTTTCTCTACCCTGGGCCACAAACATATTCTCCTACTTTTTTCAGTTTAACTTTAGTTTTACCTTTCACAATAAAGTCTTTAACTTAACTTTGTATGTAAAATTAATATTTACGTACAATTCCAAGCCCCCTACATGATCCAATCACCTCCTCCCAGGGCCCCACTTCCACCACTGGGAATTACATTTCAACATGAGATTTGGGTGGGGACATAGCGCCAAACCCTATCAGATATTAACCTTGGTCATGCAGCTGAGGTAATGTTTGTCAGGTTTCTTCACTATATAATCATTCTCATCATGAGAACCTATTGAGCTAGGTTTATTTTTCTTATGTAGTGAAGCAGGTTTCTCAGTGCTATCTACCGATTAGTTAGACGTGTATTTGTAATGGAAAAAAAGTTTTGAGATTTCTCCCAATGTTGGGAGATGGAGTTTGGGGGTAGGGCTGGAGGAATGAAAAAAAGCTCCACAGAGACCATGCTGTGCCATCTGAAGTGAACCTTCAAGGGAGGAGAGGACGTTGGGGAAAGGCATTTTGGGCGGAAGAATGATACCAACAGAGCTAAGAGCCAATAAAGCGTCTATGAATGAAATAGTAGTTGAATTGGAATCCACCCTAGAAATCATCTGTGCCCTAATTACCTCATTTCCTAGATGAGTACTATAATTTGCCCAAGGTTACACAGCTAGAAATTTGTAGAGCTGCGATTCAAACTCAAAGTGACTTCAGCACTTAGTCTCCCAAACACAGAAGGAGGTTAAGACCTTCTCAGGGTGGCCCAGCCAATCAGATGCACAGCCAGGACAAGGCCATCAGTTCCTGTCTCCCAGTCCCTCTACTTTCACAGGTATACACCCTGAAACATAATTAATGCTTAGAAATCCTACGGGAATTTTAGTGATGGAGTTAACATAGTCCTCTGGGGTTAAGGGAAATAAGGTTCTGTAGGAATCAGAAAAGAAATATTCTCAGGAGGTAGAGAGGATTTATAGAGAAGTACTAATTACAGTTTTGAATATGCTGCCAGCATAGTATTCTTAATTAAATGAGCCAGAATACTTCTTTGGAAACATTTCTAGATGATCAGGTCTGTGTAAGTGAATACTTATGCCTTAGACTCAAAGGAGTGCACCAACCACCTAAAGCCAGCTCTCTCCTTGAGGGAGAGAGTGGTAGGAGGAGAGTGGGACTAGCAGAGAAGGGTCTTTCCAGGAGTGATATCATATAGCAATTAGAAGTAGATGAGATGTTCACACAATAGTACAAATGGATGTGAAAAACATAGTGTTTACTGAAAAACAGTAAGAAAAAGGGATGAGGTATATGGCACTTCATCATTTATATAAATTAAAGAGGTATGCCCACAAAACAATATTATACATTTTTGCAGGAACACATTCATACAACATACCTACTAAGCACATTAGAGCAGTTACCCACAGGAGACAGGGAAAGGCCATGACTAAGCAGGATATACATATATCTTCATATACATTGATTGTGTTTGTGTGTCTGTGTTATGATCCTGAGCAATGACAAGGGCAGCAGCATTAAATCATTTCTTTTAGAAGTCCTTATACTTCTTGGCACTATTCAGAGTTCCTTATTTTCTTTTTTTCTAGTGTCCTTTTTCTGTCTCAGGATCCTAATCATGTTACCACATTACATTTGGTAGTCATGTCTCCTTAGCTTCTTCTTGGTCCTGACAGTTTCTCAGATTTTACCTGTTTCTAATGATCTTAACAGTTTTGAGGACTAGTAGTCAGGTATTTTGTAGAAATTGGTATTGGAATTTGTCTGGTGTTTTTCTCATGATTAAACTGACATAATACATTTTTGGAGGAAGACCACAGATGTACATAATCATTCTTATCATATCAAGAGTACATATGATCAATGAGACTTATCACTTTCATGTTGTATTAGTCTGTTCTTACACTGCTATAAAGAAATACCTGAAACTGGGTAATTTACATAGAAAAGAGGTTTTAATAGGCTCACAGTTCTGTGGGCTGTACAGGCTTCTGCTTCTGGGGAGGCCTTGGGAAAGTTACAATCATGGTGGAAGGCAAAGGGGAAGTAACTACATATTCACATGGCCAGCAGGAGAGGGAGAACGAAAGAGGAGGTGCTACACACTTTTCATACAACCAGATCTCCTGAGAACTCTATTACAAGACAGCATTAGGGGGATGGTGCTAAACCATTAGAAACCACCCACATGATCCAATTACCTCCCACCAGGCCTCACCTCCAACATTGGGAATTACAGTACAACATGAGATTTGGGTGGGGACATAGAGCCAAACTATATCAGATATTAACTTTGATCACCTGGCTGAGGTAACGTTTGTCAGGTTTCTTCACTATAAAGTTATTCTTTTTCTATCTTTCCATATCATACTTACAGATTACTTACTTTAAAACTTTAAGGCTAATTAATAGAATTATAGAAGCCAATGTTAAAAATGAAGTGTTTTAAATTATTAATAACAAAAAGGTTTTTAGACAAGATGGAAAAGATGCTTCTTTTTTCCTGCGCTAATAGTGGGAGAGATATTTTCTTCTGACTCATAAAGCTTGTATAGAGAATCTGATTTGATAGTCTTAAGTTGATATTTACAAGGATGTTGATTTTGTTTTCCTGCGTAATTTGGAGATGTAAATATTTCAAACTTTCCAATTAGTTCTGCTATTTGTTAATATACAGCTGTCCTTGGACACATAAGGTAATAATTATAGCATATCACTGTAACAATGTAAGAATCAAGGGGACTGATAAGCAAGGGACTGAGAATATTGGAGGAAAGGACTGTGTTAACATGGCAACTCAAGGACAGCTTCATGAAAGGTTTAACATACAACATGTTATTTGAAGAGGTAGAGGAGGCCAGCGGTACACCACATGCACTAAGGTAGGAAAGGAAAGAACATGACATATAGGCAAAGTCTGCCATGTGAGAGCATAGGGTGTGTAGAACTTGTGTGACAGGCTAAAGAGTTTGCATTTCATTCTGTAATCCTGAGTGTGGAGGACAATGACATTTTTGGGCAAGGAGAGTAATATGATCAGATCTGAGCTTTAGAAAAATAGCTGGCAACAATCTAAATGAAATTTGAAGGATAAGAGCCTGGAGAGAAACATAGGGGTTATTATTAAAAACTATGAAAGAATAGATACAAAGGAGGGGATATTAAAAATAGGAGTAAAAATATGTAGAGAGATTATGGAGGCAGAATAGACAGGCCTTGGGGCCAATATCATAGCTAACAGTGGCAGAGACTGGCAGGATCCTTACCAAACCTGTATCTTCTTCTTCCAGGGCACATGGCTGGACTACATTTCCCAGCCTCTCTGGCATTAGGCACAGCTATGTGACTGACTCTCCAGCCAAAATGAACATTATGGGTGAAAGTCATGTGTGCCACTTTCAGACCTGTCCTTCCCCCATAAGACTGGAATGGAGAGAACTTTCAAGACCACCTGAGAGTCATGCATAGAATATAATAGAACTATGGGGTAGAAGGAGCTGTAGCTCCCCAATTACTTCCTGGAGAATTACCCAGCCTGCAATAGACTTTGAGACAACTGAGAAATAAACTATTTCCCTACTGAGCCTTTATATGCTTGGACTTTTCTGTAAGCACAACATAGTGTGGAATACCCTAACAAATTAAACATTGATACTTTGAAGTGGGTGCTCCCACAACAGAAAACTAAAGCATGTGACCTGGGCTGGTGAGGAGACAAAACATTAGAGACTGGAACGGCTGAGGAGCCCTGTTTTGCTGTGCCAAACTATTTGACAAAATGGTTGCCTGCCTAAAGTTCTAGAAAAGTGATTGTACGTCAGAAACACAGTGTGTGTTTGCCACTGTGGCTTCTTTGAGTAAGATATTACAAGACAGACAAAGGTGTGCTTGGGCAAAAATTGTGTGCGGCAAGCAGAGGTGAAAGGAAACAGAGAACGTCTAATGTTGGACTTTGAATAGAAAAGGAAAAAACTGCTTGTAGATCCTGAATAAAAAGACATAAGATACAGGAAGCCAGAAAAGTCCATTAGACTCGCTTGATAAAGATGAGATGAAGGGTGTTGCCATCTCATGAGCCTACTAGCTTCAAGTTAGTAAGAGAGGCATTGGGGGGTGGTTAGACAGAGAAAGAAAACATATTTGAAGGGTGCATCAGAAAAGAAGTGCTGTTAATTACACAGGAAACAGATTAGCAACAAATGAAACAAAAACCTACTTTTTGAGGAAATTTTACTACCAAAGAAACTATAAACCTGGTCTAGAAAAGTCTGTATTATGGAGAGTTGCTTTTTAAAGAAAATCTCAGGAAGAAAGTGAGTGTACTTGAGAGGGTCTACTCTAACACCCATGATGGAGATGGACAAATATGAAAATGAACAGGGAAGAATTTCCCAAAGAACAAGACTAGGGGCCTCCCAGAACAGTGAGTGAGAAAGATGATCCCATACAGCAGATCACAGCCTAACTAAGGACTTCTTCATTTAGGGTAGAGAGATTTTACAATGTCTGCCTAGTGGGACTTCTGAGTTGCCAATGCCCAGTGACCACAGTGTGCCTCACATTCTTCCTCTGTTTTCTAATGGGCGTTCATTATGGTTATCTTATTCTTCCTCTGTAATTGTGTGCATGGTGAGTAGCCCTGGAGGTAATGGGGAATAACTTTCCTTTTTCATTAATAGGTCACCAAATTTGAGAAGCAAAATCAGCACCTGATGGAGATTGCTGCCCATCTCTCAGAGATCCTGGACTTGAGGCTGAATGCTATGATGGGATAGGATTTGAGGGAAGGGCACAAGTGTGTTCTTTGTGTGAGAAGCAGAGTGAAATTGCTATTTGACAACCAGTAGGGGGCGGTCTGTGTGAAAAAGTGACTAAGGGCTCACCGAGCCTGATTCTTCTTCTTTCTAGGCACACATGAAGGAAGGCATTTCCCAGCCTTCCTTAGAGTTATCTGAGGTCATGTGACTTAGTTATGGCCAATGGAATGTGAGTAGAATAACCCCTAAAATCCTGCACAGGAAATAAGCTTCTGTTGTTTTCAATCATAACATTCTTGGGTCTGTTTGTTACCACAGCAGAATCTAGCCTACCTAGACCAACACACTGGCATTTATAGATTACAAGTGTTTTTGCTAAGTGCTCTATGTGTATTAGCTCATTTAACCAACAAAACCAACCCAATGAGACAGGTGCAAGTATAATAAAATCTCCATTTTACACAGAGGACACTGAAACAGAGAGGAGCCCCAAATCACACAAATAATAAGAGATAGATAGTTGTACTTGGGAAGGTCCACTCTCTAACACCCACTTTGGAGATGGACAAATATGAAAATGAACAGTGAAGAACTTCCCAAAGATCAAGACTAGGGGCCTCCCAGAATAGTGAGGTAGAAAGATCATCCCATAGAGCAGAATCATGGACTAACTAAGGAAGTTATCTTATTTATCTAAGAGCACAAGAGATAGAAACTCTTCACCACAATGCTCTATCACTTCTTGAGGCTAAAGATAATTTCTATGTTACTTGGAAGCTAGAACAACAGCAGAGATAATAATATAATCCTAGAATATTGGGAAGGTCCCTGGCAATCTTGTTGAGGAAAGCACATGCAGTATTGGAGGCATGAACTAGTGGCAAGGGACTGGGGTGTTCACAGGTGGACATCCACAAGCTGCATGCATTGGTGGCTCCAGAATTTGATTTAAGTGGCTAAAGGGCTGTCATTGAGTTGGTGTGAGGCTTGAAATGCATATGCAAGTACTTTCCATTAGATACAGAAGATGCCAATATTCTTTACTTGAGAATGGGACAAGGAAAGCAACAGAGTTTGAGGGCCTAAATCCCACTTATGCCAGGCCTGAGTACTTCCTATGTGATTGCAGTCAAGTCCAGCCTCATCTCTCCCAGCTTCTCTTCACACACTGGAAGACTCACCCAATCTAAACCCTGCCACCCTACCCTTGCTCACTTCTGTGAGCAGCTAGGTAGCCGAGTGGTGAGCGTGTCCTAAAGATTCATCCAGAGCCGAGTTTGAATTCTGGCTCTGCAATTTATTGTCACTAGTATAACCTCGGGCACATCTATAATAATACCTACCTATGAGGATGATCATGAGGTTTCAATGAAATCATGTATATGATGTGTTTAACATAGTGCCTGGCCCATAATATGCACTTAAACTAAAGAAAAAAACTTTTGATGTATGAAATTCCAGTATTTTCAGCTTCAAACATTTCCTAGATAGCTGCTTATACCCATAAGTGGGAGACGGATTCTCTGCAGACCATGCATTCTGATTTAAGGTATTGAAAAGAGAGTCAATACATAGCAATTGGAGTGCACAGGAAAGAGAACTCATCGGGGCCTGGGATGGTCAGCAAAGCCTTCTGGAGGAAACTTCACTTGGATGCAGTTTGAAAGTGGAGTAGATTAACCCAGGAAGAAGTGAGTGGGCGAGGCATGGACAAATGCTTAAAAGCAGGAAGCACATGGTATTTCATGGTGGTGATTTTTATTTTGCTAATATAGGCTCCACCCAGGGTATCAATGAGAGCTACGTTAAAAAGGTAGTTTAGGGAAAGATTATAGGGGTCTTGAAATTTCTCCCTCCCTTCTTTCCTTCCTTTCTTTCTTTTTTTTTTTTTATTTTTTATTTTACTTTAAGTTCTAGGGTACATGTGCACAACGTGCAGGTTTGTTACATATGTATACATATGCCATGTTGGTGTGCTGCACCCATTAACTCGTCATTTACATTAGGTATATCTCCTAATGCTATCCCTCCTCCACACTCCCCACAATAGGACCCCTTCATGTGTGTCATGATCCCCTTCATGTGTCCAAGTGATCTCATTGTTCAATTCCCACCTATGAGTGAGAACATGCAGTATTCGGTTTTCTGTTCTTGCAATGGTTGCTGAGAATGATGGTTTCCAGCTGCATCCATGTCCCTATAGGACACGAACTCATCCTTTTTATGGCTGCATAGTATTCCCATGAATTGTATATGTCACATTTTCTTAATATCTAGTCTGTGACTGATGGACATTTGGGTTTTTTTTATTATTACCTTAAGTTCTAGGGTACATGTACTGTAACGTGGAGTTTTTATATATATATACAGGTGCCATGTTGGTTTTGCTGCCCCATTAACTCGTCATTTACATTAGGTATTTCTCATAATGCTATCGCCCCCATCCCACTCCCACGACAGGCCTGGGATGTGATGTTCTCCACCCTGTGTACTAGTGTTCTCAATGTTCAATTCCACCTGAGAACATGCAGTGTTTGGTTTTTCTGTCCTTGCGATAGTTTGCTCAGAATGATGGTTCCAGCTTTTATCCATGTCCCTACAAGGACATGAACTCATCCTTTTTATGGTTGCATAGTATTCCATGGTGTATATGTGTCACATGTTCTTAATCGGTCTATCACTGATGGACATTTGAGTTGGTTCCAAGTCTTTGCCATTGTGAATAGTGCCTTAAACATGCATGTGCATGTGTCTTTATAGTAGCATGATTTATAATCCTTTGGGTATATACCCAGTAATGGGATGGTGGGTCAAATGGTATTTCAAACCTGAATCCTTGAGGAATCGCCACACTGTCTTCCACAATGGTTGAACTAGTTTATACTCCATCAACATTGTTAAAACATTCCTATTTCTCCACATCCTCTGCAGGAATCTGACTTTTCAATGATGGAATCATTCACAACTGGTGTGAGATGGTATCTCATTGTGGTTTTGATTTGCATTTCTCTGATGACCAGTGATGATGAGCATCTTTCCATGTGTCTGTTGGCTGCATAAATATCTTTTTGAGAAGTATCTGTTCATATCCGTTGCCCACTTTTTTGATGTAGTCATTTGATTTTTCTTGTAAATGTGTTTAAGTTTAACGTAGAGTCTGTATATTAAGTCCTTTGTCAAATGGGTAGATTACAAGAAATTTTCTCCCATTGGGTTGCCTTTTCACTCTGATGGTAGTTTCTTTTTTGCTGTGCAGAAGCTCTTTAGTTTAATTAAGATCCCATTTGTCAATTTTGGCTTTTTGTTTATTGCTTTTGGTGTTTTAGTCATGAGTCTTTTGCCCATGCCTATGTCACAGATAATTGTGCCTAGGTTTTCTTCTAGGGTTTTTTTACGGTTTTAGGTCTAACATTTAAGTCTTTAATCCATCTTGAATTAATTTTTGTATAAGGTGTAGAAGGGATCCAGTTTCAGCTTTCTACATATGACTAGCCAGTTTTCCCCGGCACCATTTATTAAATAGGGAATCCTTTCACATGTCTTGTTTTTTGTCCAGGTTTGTCAAAGATCAGATGGTTGTAGATGTGTGGTACTATTTCACAAGGCATCTGTTCTGATCCATTGGTCTATATCTGTTTGGTACCAGTACCATGCTGTTTTGTTTGTAGCCTTGTAGTATAGTTTAAAGTCAAGGTATTAGCATGATGCCTCACAAGCTTTATTCTTTTTGCTTAGGATTGTCTTGGCAATGCAGGCTCTTTTGGTTCCATATGAACTTTAATGTAAGTTTTTTTTCCAACTTTGTGAAGAAAGTAATTGGTAGCTTGATGAGGATGGCATTGAATCTATAAATTACCTTGGGCAGTATGGCCATTTTCATGATATTGATCCTTCCTGTCACTTGATCATGGAATGTTCTTCCATTTGTTTGTGTCCTCTTTTATTTCATTGAGCAGTGGTTTGTAGTTCTCCTTGAAGAGGTCCTTAATATCCCTTGTAAGTTGGATTCCTAAGTATTTTATTCTCTTTGTAGCAATTGTGAATGGGAGTTCACTCATAATTTGGCTCTCTGTCTGTTATTGGTGTATAGGAATGCTTCTGATTTTTGCACATTAATTTTGTATCCTGAGACTTTGCTGAGGTTGCTTATCAGCTTAAGGAGATTTTGGGCTGAGACCATGGGGTTTTCTAAATATACAATCATGTCATCTGCAAACAGGGACAATTTGACTTCTTCTTTTCCTAACTGAATACCCTTGATTTCTTTCTCTTGCCTGATTTCCCTGGCCAGAACTTCTAACACTATGTTGAATAAGAGCGGTGAGAGAAGGCATCCCTGTCTTGTGCCAGTGTTCAAGGGAATTTTTCCAGTTTTGCCCATTTGGTATGATATTGGCTGTGGGTTTGTCATAAATACCTGTTAATATTTTGAGATATGTTCCATCAATACCTAGTTTATTGAGAGTTTTTAACATGAAGGTCTGTTGAATTTTGTCAAAGGCCTTTTCTGCATCTATTGAGATAATCATGTGGTTTTTGTCTTTGGTCCTGTTTATGTGATAGATTATGTTTATTGATTTACATATGTTGAACCAGTCTTGCATCCCAGGGATGAAGCCGACTTGATCTTCGTGGATAAGCTTTTTGATGTGCTGCTGGATTCGGTTTGCCAGTATTTTATTGAGGATTTTCGCATCGATGTTCATCAGGGATATTGTTCTAAAATTCTCTTTTTTTGTTGTGTCTCTGCCAGACTTTGGTATCAGGATGATGCAGGCCTCATAAAATGAGTTAGGGAGGATTCCCTCTTTTTCTATTGATTGGAATAATTTCAGAAGAAATGGTACCAGCTCCTGTTTGTACCTGTGTTAGAATTCAGCTGTGAATCCGTCTGGACTTCTTTTGGTTGGTAGGCTATTAGTTATTGCCTCAATTTCAGAGTCTGCTATTGGTCTATTCAGGGATTCAACTTCTTCCTGGTTTAGTCTTGGGAGGGTGTATGTGTCCAGGAATTTATGCATTTCTTCTAGATTTTCTAGTTTATTTGCATAGAAGTGGTTATAGTATTCTCTGTTGGTAGTTTGTATTTCTGTGGGATCAGTGGCGATATCCCCTTTATCATTTTTTTATTGCATCTGTTTGATTCTTCTCTCTTTTCTTCTTTATTACTCTGTTTAGTGGTCTATCAATTTTGTTGATCTTTTTAAAAAACCAGCTCCTGGATTCACTGATTTTTTTGAAGGGTTTTTTTGTGTCTCTAACTCCTTCAGTTTTGCTCTGATCTTATTTATTGCTTCTGCTAGCTTTTGAATTTGTTTGCTCTTGCTTCTCTAGTTCTTTTAATTGTGATGTTAAGGTGTCGATTTTAGATCTATCTTGCTTTCTCTTGTGGGCATTTAGTGCTATAAATTTCCCTCTACACACTGCTTTAAATGTGTCCCAGAGACTCTGGTACGTTGTGTGTTCGTTCTCATTAGTTTCAAAGAACATCTTTATCTCTGCCTTCATTTCATTATTTACCCAGTAGTCATTCAGGAGCAGATTGTTCATTTCCATGTAGTTGTGCAGTTTTGAGTGAGTTTCTTAATCCTGTGTTCTAATTTGATTGCACTGTGGTCTGAGAGACAGTTTGTTGTGATTTCTGTTCTTTTACATTTGCTGAGGAGTGCTTTACTTCCAACTATGTGGTCAGTTTTGGAATAAGTGTGATGTGGTGCTGAGAAGAATGTATATTCTGTTGATTTGTGGTGGAGAGTTCTGTAGATTTCT
Source organism: Papio anubis (assembly GCF_008728515.1). NCBI lineage: Eukaryota > Metazoa > Chordata > Mammalia > Primates > Cercopithecidae > Papio > Papio anubis. The sequence goes on from NC_044976.1 coordinate 66,486,530, forward strand.
ATTAGGTCTGCTTGGCGCAGAGCTGAGTTCAAGTCCTGGATATCCTTGTTAACCTTCTGTCTCGTTGATCTGTCTAATATTGACAGTGGGGTGTTAAAGTCTCCCATTATTATTGTGTGGGAGTCCAAGTCTCTTTGTCAGTCTCTAAGGACTTGCTTTATGAATCTGGGTGCTCCTGTATTGAGTGCATATATATTTAGGATCGTTAGCTCTTCTTGTTGAATTGATCCCTTTACCATTATGTAATGGCCTTCTTTGTCTGTTGTGATCTTTGTTTAAAGTTTGTTTATCAGAGACTAGGATTGCAAGCTTGCTTTTTTTTTTTTTTTTTTGCTTTCCATTTGCTTGGTAGATCTTCATCCACCCCGTTATTTTGAGCCCCTTTGTGTCTTTGCATGTGAGATGGGTCTCCTGAATACAGCACACTGATGGGTCTTGACTCTCTATCCAATTTGCCAGTCTGTGTCTTTTAATTGGGGCATTTAGCCCATTTACATTTAAGGTTAATATTGTTATGTGTGAATTTGATCCTGTCATTATGATGTTAGCTGGTTATTTTGCCCCTTAGTTGACGCAGTTTCTTCCTAGCATCAGTGGTCTTTAACAATTTGGCATGTTTTTGCAGTGGCTGGTACCAGTTGTTCCCTTCCATGTTTTGTGCTTCCTTCAGGAGCTCTTGTAAGGCAGGCCTGGTGGTGACAAAATCTCTGTGTTTGCTTGTCTGTAAAGGATTTTATTTCTCCTTCACTTATGAGGCTTAGTTTGGCTGGATATGAAATTCTGGGTTGAAAATTCTTTTCTTTAAGAATGTTGAATATTGGCCCCCACTCTCTTCTGGCTTGTAGAGTTTCTGCTGAGAGATCTGCTGTTAGTCTGATGGGCTTCCCTTTGTGGGTACCCCAACCTTTCTCTTTGGCTGCCCTTAACATTTTTTCCTTCATTTCAACCTTGGTGAATCTGATAATTGTGTGTCTTGGAGTTGCTCTTCTCGAGGAGTATCTTTGTGGTGTTCTCTGTATTTCCTAAATGTGAATGTTGGCCTGCCTTGCTAGATTGGGGAAGTTTTCCTGGATAATATCCTGAAGAGTGTTTTCCAACTTGGTTCCATTCTCCCCGTCACTTTCAGGTATGACAATCAAACATAGATTTGGTCTTTTCACATAGTCCCATATTCCTGGGAAGTTTGTTTGTTTCTTTTTACTCTTTTTTCTCTTAACTTCTCTTCTTGCTTCATTTCATTAATTTGATCTTCAATCACTGATACCCTTTCTTCCACTTGATCGAATTGGCTACTGAAGCTTGTGCTTGCATCATGTAGTTCTTGTGCCATGGTTTTCAGCTCCATCAGGTCTTTTTTTTTTTTTTTTTTTTTTGAGACAGGGTCTTGCTCTGTCGCCCAGGCTGGAGTGCAGTGGCGTGATCTCGGCTCACTGCAAGCTCCGCCTCCTGGGTTCATGCCATTTTCCTGCCTCAGCCTCCCGAGTAGCTGGGACTACAGGCGCCCGCCACCAGGCCCAGCTAATTTTTTGTATTTTTTTTGGTAGAGATGGGGTTTCACCGTGTTAGCCAGGATGGTCTCGATCTCCTGACCTCGTGATCCACCTGCCTCAGCCTCCCAAAGTGCTGGGATTACAGGCATGAATCACCGCGCCTGGCCCCATCAGGTCTTTTAAGGTCTTCACTACTCTGTTTATTCTAGTTAGCCATTTGTCTAATGTTTTTTCAAGGTTTTTAGCTTCCTTGTGATGGATTTGAACATCCTCCTTTAGCTCAAATAAGTTTGTTATTACTGACCTTCTGAAGCCTACTTCTGCCAACTCATCAAAGTCATTCTCCATCCAGCTTTGTTCCATTGCTGGTGAGTAACTGCAATCCTTTGGAAGAGAACAGGTGCTCTGGTTTTTAGAATTTTCAGCTTTTCTGCTCTGGATTATCCCAATCTTTGATTTTATCTACCTTTGGTGTTTGATGTTGGTGATCTACAGATGGGGTTTTGGTGTGGATGTCCTTTTAACTGATGTCGATGCTATTCCTTTCTGTTTGTTAGTTTTCCTTCTAACAGTCAGGTCCCTCAGCTGTAGGTCTGATGGAGTTTGCTGGAGGTCCACTTCAGACCCTATTTGCCTGAATATCACCAGCAGAGTCTGCAGAACAGCAAGTATTGCAGAACAGCAAATATTGCTGCCTGATCCTTCCTCTGGAAGCTTCATCTCAGAGGGGCACCTGGCTATAGGAGGTGCCAGTTGGCCCCTACTGGGAGGTGCCTCCCAGTTAGGCTACACAGGGGTCAGGAACCCACTTGGGGAGGCAGTCTGTCCATTCTCAGAGATCAAACACCATGCTGGGAGAACCTCTGCTCTCTTCAGAGCTGTCAGACAGGGACATTTAAGTCTGCAGAAGTTTCTGCTGCCTTTTGTTCAGCTATGCCCTGCCCCCAGAGATGGAGTCTACAGAGGCAGGTAGGCCTCGTTGAGCTGCGGTGGGGTCCACCAAGTTCGAGCTTCCTGGCTGCTTTGTTTACCTACTCAAGCCTCAGCAATGACGGATGCCCCTCCCCAAGCCAGGCTGCCACCTTGCAGTTTGATTTCATACTGCTGTGCTAGCAGTGAGGAAGGCTCAGTGGGCATGGGACCCACTGAGCCAGTTGCAGGATATAATCTTCTTGTGTTCTGTTTGCTAAGATCATTGGAAAAGCGCAGTATTTGGGTGGCAGTGACCTGATTTTTCCCAGTACAGTCTGTCACAGCTTCCCTTGGCTAGGACAGGGGAATCCCCCAACCCCTTGTACTTCCTGGGTGAGATGATGCCCCGCCCTGCTTTGGCTCACCTTCCATGAGCTGCACCCACTGTCCAACCAGTCCCAATAAGATGAACCAGATACCCTGGTTGGAAATGCAGAAATCACCCATCTTCTGTGTCGATCACTCTGGGAGCTGCAGACCCTCTTTCTTTTATAACAACAGCAGCAATGGCAATGACAACCCCCCTCCACCACCACCCCCCGCCCCAAGAAAAATGGCCCAGTTATTAAACTGTGCTCTCAGATTAAAAATTAAAACCCAAATCTCAGCACCCACATGTAGTTGAGGGGGCCTGTGGCCACACAGAATGGTTTTAGCAACTGTGTTTCTTTTACAATAAGGTGTCCAAGGACTGCATTCACCTAGGATAAATCACAGCAATTTGCAGCTCTGTATTGTTAAAGACATTCCAATTCTGCTATTAGCCAGCCAGAGCTCAAAGGGTTCTGCCTTCATCTGGTCCAGGATTAAGACAAAAGTATCGCTGGGACCGGAAGGGGGTGTAGGTCCTGGCTTTGTGAACTGTAGGTGAGAACAGAGTGTGATTGAATGCCAGTGAAGCCTAAAGACTGTAAGTCCAGTTAGGGGTCCTCTAAGGAGTTTTGTCTTCATTGATCTACCTTCTTCAAACTTTTCAGTGTATATTCTGCATGTAGATTTTCTTCAATGAGTAAAACCTTATTCACTTACTACTAGTTATAAACCATAGATGATTTCTTCCTATTGTTTCATCAATGTTGCTTATAAATTGTCACATAAACTGTTACATTAGTTTAATAGTGTAAAAAAAAATTCTGTGAGCCTAGTCTGATTAAGGCATTGCTACATTTTTTAAAATATTGAAATATAGTACACATAGTGTATACATCATCAGCGCATAGCTCCATATAATACATCACCATCATGCATAGGACATTTTCATCATCCAAAAAGCCAAGCTCAGGTTCCTTCCCCAAAACTACTCCCTATTTATTTACTATACAGACTTCTAAAGCTACAGTTTACTTTCGCTTGCCTTTTTTTTTTTTTTGAGATGGAGTCTCCGTCTGTCGCCCAGGGTGGAATGCAGTGGTGCGATATCAGCTCACTGCAACCTCTGCCTCCCAGGTTCAAGCAATTCTCCTGCCTCAGCCTCCCAAGTAGCTGTGACTACAGGCACGTGCCACCACATCTGGCTAATTTTTGTATTTTTAGTAGAGAAGAGATTTTACCATGTTGGCCAGGCTGGTGTTGAACTCCTGATCTCAAGTGATTGCCCACCTGTCTCCCAACATGTTGGGATTATAGGCGTGAGCCACTGCTCCTGGCCAGTTTTGCTTGTTTTTGACCTTACGTAAGTGGAATCATTTATATATCATCACAGTATATATTTTTTCATGTTGAATTTCTGTGCTCAAAATAATGTTTGTAAATTTGTTCACATTGTATAGTTTTATTCATCATGATTGCTGTATGGTATTTCACCAAACGAGTACACCACAATTTCTACTATGAATGGACATTTGAGTTGCTTCATTTGGGGACCATTACAAATAAGGCTGTTATCAACACTCTTGTAAATATCTTTTTGTCCACATGTGCTTGCACTTCTGTTGGTATAGGCCTAGGAATGGAATTGCTGGGTCACAGGGTAGGTGTTTATTTCAATTTGTATTTTCCTGATTACTAATGAGGTTGAGCACCTTTCATAGGTATATTAGCTATTTGGTATCCTCTTTTTTATACAGGAGGCATCTTGAATTGTCTGTGTTTTTATCAGTTTGTACAAGTTTTTCATGTGTTTTGGACACAAGTTGCTCACATTTACATGTGTTGCAAATATCTTCTACTCTTTGGCTTACTTTTCCCCTTTTAATAATGTCACTTAATGAACAAAAGCTCTTAATTTAATGTAATATAGTCCAATTTATCAATATTTTCCTCTATTGTTAGTGATCTTTGTGTCATTTAATAAATTTTTTCTATAGCCTCACATTATGAAGATATTTTCTTATTTTATCTTATAGAAGCTTTATTATTTTACCCTTTACATTTAGAGCTACCATGCACTGAGAATTGATTTCTATGTGTGGTGTGACATAATCATCAAGTTTCTCTTTTTCTCCCCAAACAGTTACTCAATAGACTGAGCACTATTTACTGAATGATCCTTTCTCTATTGCTCTACAGTGCTAGATTGCAAGATTGAATGTCCAAGTATGTGTGGATCTGTTCGAAAACTCTCTTCTATAGTCTATTTTTCTACCCTTACATCAATATCACACTGTCTTAATTACTGTAGTTTAATTACCTATAAGTGTTGGTATCTGATGGAGTAAGTCCTTAGGCTTTAGGCTATTTACAGTCCTTTGTATTTCCATATATATTTTAGAAGCTGCTCAGAATTTTTTATTAAAAAACACTGCTGTGATTTTAATGGAGATTGCATATAATGGAGTTTATGATTCATAGAGTTTTCTTCATTCTTCCAAGATGGGGTATTTCTCTATTCATGTAGGTCTTCAGTAATTTCTCTCAAAATATGTTATTTTCTGTGCAGAGGTTTTGTACATATTTTGTTAGATTTATTCAAAAGTATTTGGTAGTTTTGTTGGTTTTAAAATATACTGAATTTTCCGCTTTAAATTTTTATTTTCTAATTTTTAATGCTGGTATTGATTTCATATGTTGACCTTGCATCTGGCAACCTTGCAAAGCTCACTTATTATTTATGATACTTTAATTGTAATTATTATGGATTTTCTTTGCATATACAAATAACATTTGCAAACAATCATAGTTTTATCTCTTTCTATTCCTTATACCCTTGGTTTAATTTCTGTTATTGTTGTAATTACTAGGATTTCCATTAGAATACTGTGAAGAAGTGGTGTCTTGTCTTGTTCCTAGTCTCAGAGAGAAAGCATTCAACATTTCACCATTTATTATGATGCTGGCTTTTTACATGGCCCTGATGAAATTAAAGAAATTATCTTCCTTTCTTAGTTCTTAGTCTTTTTTCATGAATAGATGTTGAATTTAATTAAATATTTTTTAACCTATTGAGATGTCAGCAGTTTTTATCTTTCGTGGTGTTAATACAGTGAATTACCCTGCCTAACTTTTCCAATGGTAAACTAGTCTTGCATTTCTAGAAATTATCCAACTTTGTTTAGATCAACTGCACCTTTTATATATTGTTGTATTGAGTTTGCTAATATTTCTTTTAGAATATTTGCATCTATGTTTGTAAGTAATATTGACTGTAATTTCTTTGGTATCAAGTTGATGGTGCCAAAATTATAGAACTTTATAAAACAAATTGGAAAATTTCCCCTTTTTTCCTATTCTCTAGAATATTCTGTGTAATTGTTCTATTTCTTTCTCATATGTTTGGTAAAATTTACCAGTGAAGCCCAACTTTTCTTTGTGGGAACAGAATTGAATATAAAATTTTAAGAATATTCATAGATTATTCGTATATTCTATTTCTTCTTGTATCAATTTTAGTAAGTTGTGCTTTTTAAGAAATTTGTCCATAACATGTAAAAATTCAAGTTTATTATTATAAAATTGTTCATGTTATTCTCATATTAACTTTGTAGCATCTGTGATGAAATTTTGTAGTCTGTGATGATATCCCCCTTTTTATTTATTTATGTGTTTATTGAGATGGGGTCTCACTCTGTTGCCCAGGCTGGAGTGTAGCGGTGCAACCAGAGCTCACAGCAGCCTCGACTTCTCAGGCTCAAGCAATCCTCCCACCTCAGCCTCCTGAGTAGTTGGGACTACAAGTGTGCACCACCATACCTGGATATTTATTTTATTTTGTGTAGAAATGAGAGCTCATTATGTTACTCAGCCTGGTCTCAAACTCCTGAGTTCAAGTGATCCTTCTGTTTTGGCCTCCCAAAGTGTTGGGATTACTGGTGCGAACCACTGTGCCTGACCCTTTTTATTTTTGATAATGGGTAATTTGCTCTTGCTGTCTTGCTCGCTTGCTCTGGCTCTTGCTTTTGGTTTATTTTCTTTTTCTTGATCAGTCTTGCCAGTTTATCAATCTTATTATACTTTTTAATGAACAAACTTTTGGCCTACTGATTCTCTTTATTGTATTATGTTTCATTATTTTTTTTCTGTTTTAATTTTTTACCTCCCTCTCCTGTCTTTTTTATTTAATTTGCCTTTCCTCTTCTAAAATCTTGGGTGGTATACTTAAACCATTGATTTCAACCTTCTTTTATTACATGCATTTCAGGCTGTAAATTTTATTCTAAGTATGGTTTAGCTATATCCCACAAGTTTTTATATTATCAATGTTTACATTCAATTAGTTTCAACTATTTTAAAATACTAATTGTGAGGGGTTTTTGAAATTTGCAAGTAGTTTTAAAACTTCCAAGCATATGGGTATTTTACAGTTACCTTTGTAAAAATTAATTTTTAGCTTATATCTACTATGGTCCAAATTTTTTGGAGATTTTCTTTCTGATCTTGGCCCCACAATTTTGCACTGCCTTAGTACTTCTGAAATGGCTGTATTAAGCTGGGAATCATACAGTTGAAGAAGGCCATTACATGTGCTGGGAACATGCACCTTTGAAGGCTTAGCTAGTGGTTCTCAACCTATCAGATGCAACACTGCCATTTTAAATACATATATTTGCAATATTCCTTTTTCTATCCTGAAAAAAATTATAGATAATCTAAAGATTTAGAAAACAATACAGTATCCTGTTACATGGAGGATAAATAAATAAAAAGTAATTTGTAACAAGATATGTTTTTCAACCTGGAAAGGTTCGGGCATGACTACACTAGAGACAGGATAAAGTTGGCCGATGTTTTCTTCTACTTACATTGAGTTAATATGGATGTAAGACAATTAAGACAATACTCAAAGCATATTTATTGTTGACACTTTTTCCTTGTATTTAACATTTTGAGATAAAGGCTAAATGAGCATATTTGTGTGCGTATACAAGTACAATCAATGTGACTGTGACAACTGCAAATGAAAAGCTGATAAACGTGTGTTGCCTTGTTGACTCAAATACCAGAAGCTGCGTTGTCATTGATGAAGGAATATTTCGAAGTGCTGAACAATTCTTGATAAAGTTCCGAAACAAACAAAGCACAATCTTCCCTCGATTTACATGGGAGTTGCATTCCTGGAAAATTCAGTATATTTTAAAACCATGCAAAATATCCTTTAAAAAATATGTAACATGGAGTTTAGGACCAAGGCTCAGGTAACTATAAAAATTTTTACCTACATAAATTTTTAGTGGAGTGTTTGAAATTTGTTTAGGACTGTCTCCTTCATTGTGGGACATTTGCAGATTTCTCCTTTGCCCAGTAAATCTCAATAGCACCTCCTCCCCCAATTATTGTGAAAATCAATTCCTCCACATTCAACCAATTTTCCAACACCTCCCAAGCAGCACTGCCATCCTTGTTGAGAACGTGCATCTAGTTCATCTTAAGATAGAACTGCTGCCCTCATCCCCACTTTCTCTCCCAAATTCTGTAAAAGCCCAGCACAGGCACTGGGGGATACAGCAAGCCACTTAGGAGGATTCCCAACTTGTATCGTTGAATCATCTTTAAATTTGTTTTTATTATTTTTTTAAATGTCTTATCTTCCAAAAAGGATGTTTGGGTGAACTGCAAAGAGATATACTCATAGACAGGAAAAAGACCTGGTAGGGTGAAGAATGAAAGAAAAACAGACAGGCAGAATAAAGCTGAAAGCTGAGCCTAGTATCTAAAACACACACTCACAGGGCTTGTATACGCAATAAAGTTGAGAAGTAACTGGGTTGTCAACTTAAAGAGGAATACTTGATCAGACACACAATTCTATGTTGACAAGATTAAAAACAAACTCTAGTCATCCTTCAGTACCTGTAGGAGATTGGCTGTAGGACCTTTGTGGATACCAAACTCTGCAGATACTCAAGTCCCTTATGTAAAATGGCATAGTATTTGCATGTAACCTATGCACCTCCTCCCATATACTTTAAATAATCTCTAGATTACCTGTAATACATAATATAATATAAATGCTAGGAAATAGTTGTTATACTTTATTTTTTCATTTATGTCACTTTTATTGTTATTTTTAATTTTTTAGAATATTTTCAATCCATGGTTGGGTGCAGAACCTGTGGATACAGAGGACTGACTATAATATCAAGGTAAGGACATGGACTCTGGACCCACACTGCGTACATTCAACTTGGCTTCACTTTACAAACTGTGGGACCTTGAGCAAATCACCACATGCTTCTGTGCTGTTACGTATAACAGGATAATATCACTACCTACAATACCACATAGGTCTATTGTGAGGATTAGATAAGTTGGTGTACATAAAGTTCTTAGGAGAATATACAGTAGTTACTTGTAAACACTATATAAACATTTGCCAAATAACCAGGAAAAGTTCTCAGAGAAAACAGTTTTTCCCAGCAGTTTCTCTAGTAGATGCAAAATTGAATTACCTAGACTGAAAACTCAGAGGAAACTTGACATTCATCAATTCTAACCTGTTTGTGTTACAGTGCAGGAAACTGCAGCCAGAGACTGAAAGTCTAGGGACCAAGCTCACATATTAGTTGAGGATCCACAAGTTAGTTGAGGATCCTGGTCCTCTGGCTCCTTTCTGCTGCTCTTTCCAATATGTCAGCCTGGAGCTGGCCTGGGGAGGGGTGCAGAGAAGCAGCCTATTGTCTTTCCTTCCCAGTGTCCACCGGTTCCAAAATTCCACCTTCTCCCAACTGTTCTATAATACCCCAAACTCTCATTTCTTCCTAAGGACAGAGAGCAAAGAATAAATCAGGTGTGAATGACCCCTAAACTCAAACCCTCAAGGAATATGCAAACACATAATAGAGTTCCCTTAAATATAATAAATCTTCAACTTTGAGGAGGAGGGGGAATGGGTAGGTGGGAGGCAAAGGTTTTAAATTTAGAATTTAAAATTGAATTGTCTAAACTGGCAAAAGTCTCATCATGTTCCAGTCATGAGACTGCACACAAAGTTACTTGAGAGTCTCCAAGCCTCATTTTTCTCTTCTGTAATGTCAAAACAGAGATCATAAGGCTGACGGAATGGACTCTTTGTGGCAATAAGATACCATATTATAAACAGGACTTAAGGCTGTGCCAGGTAAGAATGAAGTCACACACCCTTACTCTTAAGGAATAAACTACGTTCTAACTGCCATAAGGTGTTTTCTTTCACTCTAGCAGTTAAACAAGCACTGATAAGTCTCCACCCCACAGTGAACATGGGACACATGCAACATGCATGTTTGCTTACTATGTATGCAAGCATTCCTCACTTCCTAAATATTTATTGCCCCCTGTAACCTGTTGAATATGTATACTTGGCCAAACAGTTCAACATAAATTCCTGCTTTACCCCTCTCTCCCTTGAAGTGCCTGCTTTTGGTCTCTCCTGGAGGCTATGCTTCCCAGCCTACCAGGATGGCCACCCTGCAGGCTGTAACCCTTTGTAAGAAATAAAGCTCTCCTCTCCAAGTTTCTGAACCTTGTGATTCTTCAGTTAACAGTAACATGGGAATGATGATCATCAATGCCTCACGGGTTGTTGTGAAGAAGAAATGAAATAATACAAAGCACCTAGCACCATGCCTGGCAGAGAGTCAGGGGCCAATAAATGTTCATCATATTTGCTATTATTATTATTACAGGCATCAGCAACCTATCAGAAGAGAAATATTTTTCCTTTGCTCTTTGAAGAGATGAGGCCACCCCAGAAAGGCTTTCTTGGTGGCTTCTTACTCCAGGAACTCAGTTACCTTGTAGAGGGGAATGGGAATGTCTGGAGAGAAAGAACCTGAAGCTCACTTCCCCTAGGAGCACATGAAGCATCACAAAGACAGAAGGGTTGCAGGGCTGAATCCAATTCAACCACTCACTCTAGTGTGTTCCTGAGAGCGTTGTCTTCCCTCTATGACCCTTAAACAAATATGTATATGTTCACTGTCCAAATATAATACAAGACAGGGTTTGGTATGATTAAGATGCTGCCTATTAAATGAGGAACTCTGAGATACTGCACAAGAAATCTAGAAACTTCATGAATCGGGGGTGAATCTCCCCATGGTGAAAGTTCAGAAACACTGGCTGCAACGGGCTTTGCAAAATACGTGCTTATAAACACATTTTCTCTTCCTTTAACAAGGAAAATGATAAAACTTCATAGTTACAGCAAGAAATACTGGGAAACAAAAAATATGCCCTTAAAAATTCAATAACTTAATATATTCATTGTACTTAGCTGTTATGGGAAATCCAATATCTTACTGTTGATCTTAATTTTCCAAGGGACTTTGAACTATATGTGTGTAGGTGTTAGTAAATGCCTTCGTTATGGCTGCTGGGTTCTGCAGACTCTCTGCACACAGAGGTGTAGGTGGTTAGACTTGTGTTTTCTGGAAAGCAAGGGCAAGTAAGGAGTATCTACTATGGGCCAGCTACATGTCTTTGGTATTCCATTCAACACACTCCTCCCTGTGTTAGAGGAAACATTATTCTTCCCAGTGTATAACAGGACTTTCTGTCCTCTAGGGAATTGAGAAATTATTTCCTTCCCCTCCCTCTTTTACTTCCCCACAAGGGAAAGAATGACTTCACTTCTTAGGGAGGTTGGAGAAGGGTCCTCAACAGTGGGCTCTCTTGTTTCAGCTGACTGTGCACAGGTTGAGACACCTTTTTCATTGCTTCTGCTTTCCTATGGGAAGAACAGTTGAATCCCAGCCCAGGATCTGGAGGTTGATGTCTCTCTTCTTGGTCTCCAGAATTCATCGATTTGAGGCATGCATCTGACCTCCATGTTTCTGCACCACACACTCAATTCTCCTCGCGTGCAGGTCCAGACCCAGCAGGGGTTGTATCATTTTGAAGGTCATCTGGTTGCAGGTTCACTTTCAGGGCTCCTACTCAACAACCATTAAAGGTGCTGTATTCATCTGTATTTGCTGAAATACGACTATTTCTCAATTTGTTCAGAATCAGAGGAGCTCTACTTGAAGAGCTTGGAATGGGCTTTGAAATGTAACCCAAGCATCTTATGCAGGTAAAAAGCCAAAACTCGTATGCCCATCTTGCCAGCTGACCTTCCCAGACCCCACCCAGGTCTGGTCACATAATAATGTGCATTCCCCAACGTGGCTTGATTGCCTGGTCTGGCAGCTGGAGGAGTGGGCCCTGCACCTGACCTCATCGTGTCTTGGCTTTGTCCAAGTAGTCCCCTTGCCTTCGATTGTTCTGTGCTAAATGTTTTCACTCATTTAGAAACATCTGCATCTTTCTTCCTCGGCAGTGCTCTGAACCCCTTTTTTTTTTTTTTTGCTGGGGGCACTGTCACCAGTGTCTGGAGATATGTTCCTGTTCTGGATCTGACCCCAGAGGACCGGAACCTGCACGGAGGTCTGCTGCCTCCCTGCCTAGCACTCTTTCTTTTCCCACCAGGATGCATACCTCTGTGAATTACATGGCTGGACTTCTCTTAACATCAGACTCGATTAACTAGAACAATAGTTTTATCTCATCCTGTGATTCAAAGACGGTTGCTAGGGAAACCAGTGGGGATCTGTTTAATCTGTAAATCCTGTAATTGCCCTAAATTAGCAACAATTCATACGCTTGCTTCAAAAGGATTTGGACTGAGCTGACTGGGAAGCAGGTGAGTGAGGAAGAACAATCACAGGTTGGCTCCCCTTGTGATCTGTTCACATTCCTCATAAGGTGTTTTTTCCCCGATGCTTTGCCAAAAAGCTAAAGGGATTAAAGAGGGAGCACTGCAGCATCCTTCTAATGGACCAGGAACGCTAGAAAGACAAAATAATACAGTCTTTCTCTTCTTATGGATTCAAGTGGTCAGAGCTGAGTGATTGGAGGCTGTACTGGTGGTGATGGAGAGAGATAAGAGGATAAATAATCCATTTTACTTTAAAATGGACTCAGAATCCTGTAATTGTAGTTTGTAGGGGGCTACTAACTCCAAATGAGGAGAAGCGAGGTATTTGGGAACTCTTATCATCAGAAGAGACTGGGGTGGTCTAAGCATAGGAGCACAGAGTCAGGTTTGGAGGCACGCCCAGATCATCCCTGCCAAGCCTTTCCTTAATCCACAGCAGTATTCAGTGGGTCACCCACACGCTGCTTGGGCACTGCCAAAAACGAAGAACTTGCTCCTTCCCAGAGCAGCTCATTTTGTTTTTAAACAGCCCTGATTGTTAGAAAATCTGCCTTAAATTGAACTGAAAAATAGGGTGCTGGGGGCAGGGGAGCACTTTTCCTCCTTGACTTGGCTGACTGGCTGAGCTCGCAGAGGTTTCTTCATAAGACATGCCCTACCTCTGTCACAGGGCCCACACCCAGCAAGCCACACTGGCTCAAGGGCCCAGAACTATCCAGACAGTTGAAGAGTCCCACCTTGAGGCACAGTAGAGAAGCCATAGGGAAAAAACTGAACATTCCTTGATGTAGTGTTTGATTAAGAATAAAGTGCACAGCGTCTGTCTCTCGGGGCCCTGCAGTGTTTGTGATTAAAAAAAAAAAGCAAAATCTAAGTGCAGACCCTGTTGCCCAGGAGAAATGTCACATGAAACTCTTCATACAAAATGGTTCTGAGAATCATCACTACCATTATCGGTGGAGATGACTCAGTATTTTAGACTTAGCTAGTTATGCAAAGTCCAGAGAGGTCATTGTGCTCTCTTTTGGAAACATAATAGTTCCATTAACGCAGCTGAATATCACATTTGCTCTGAGCAGCTGCAAACCCACTGATGACTCATGTTGAGCTCTACAATCAGTGAAAACTTGGAGGGTATTTCTCCTTTGTAGGTGCAATATATGATCCCTAAGCCCAGCTCTATTGGGACTATGGGTGTCCAGGATCCCTCCTAGCTCCTTGCCTGCTTTTGCTGTCAAGTTTGTAAGTTCACCTTCTGTATTTTAAAATTCAGGATTGTAGGCCGGTGCAATGGCTTGCACCTATAATCCCAGCACTTTGGGATGCTGAGGTAGGAGGATCTCTTGAGCCCAGGAGTTTGATCAAGACCAGCCAGGGAAACATAGGGAGACCTCATCTCTACTAAAAATTTTAAAAAAATAGCCAGGTGTGGTGGTACATGCCTGAAGCCCCAGCTACTCAGGAGGCTGAGGTGGGAGGATGGCTTGAACCTGGGAGGCCGACAATGCAGGTAGCCATGATCATGCCTCTGCACTACAACCTGGGCAAAAAAGCAAGACCCCTGTTTCAATAAAATAAAATTTAGGATTGCGGGGATTGCAACCTCCTGTCTCTGGTTCTTTGTTATCTGTCCTGCTCTGTGAAGTCTTAGGCGGTCACTGCCTGTGCATAGTTGATAGATCTACATGATCCCATTCTCTTCAGCTCTAATTTATCCGGACCAGCATGTTTAATGAGGTTAGATGTCTGTTTAATAGACCCTTTGTTAATGTCTATTCTCTTTTCTAATTTATTGCCAGAAAAGTTGGAGGAAAGTCAGGAGCCGGGGAGTTTTGCTTTCTCTGATCTGTTGAAGCGGCATAATTAGTTTATCTAATAGTATACTGCCCTTGTGAGAGGTGACAATGCGAGATTTTGGAAAAAGACCTCTAACCTGAGTGCTTATACTTTACACAGCCCTTTTGCATTGTTTAGGACTACTGGTTTTTATGCTACTTAATTGTTTTAAAACAGATATTTATAAAAATAGACACAATTTGCTAAATTTCATTCAGTTCAGTCACTCTTAATGGAAAGTCTAGTTTTATATGCCACAAAGCCATAACCAAGGTGTACCTCATTGTAAAAGAATCCAGAAAGAAGGAAATGGTTTTAAGTAGCAACTTTGAAAATTCCAAACTATGAAGCAAAGGCGGAAATCACTGTTAGAAGGTCCTTGGCTTTCCAGGAAGTCCAAAGCCCAAATGAAAAAGGCATCTTGATTTTCTCTCTGAACTCTGCTCAAGGTTTACTAAGAAACTACCTACCACGTAAAACTGGGAAATACACAAAAGATGTATTTCTTGGAAGGTGAGGGGTGTTAGTGATTTCAGCCTCACATTAAGAGAGCCAGAACATGCATGACCTGCTAGAAATAAGAGGCGGAAAGACAGGACTGGGTTCTGGGGCTGCATCCAGGGAAAACATGTCCGTACTGTACACCTAACACCAGATGAGTGGACAGAGACATGTCAGGAGAAAAGAAAAAGGAATGACCTGGGCTCCAAAAAGGAAAGGGCACGGGATTGGTGGGAGGGTATGAGGGATCAGAAAGGAGAAAGGATGGTGATACATAATCACTTTTCTATTTTCTTTCAGGATAATGACTTAAAACTTAACATTGGTCACTGCAATCAGAGTCTTAATATGAAAAACCAAGTAAGTACATGGCTCTGAAATTCCAGAATTCCTTGGTGTGGAGTTAGGACTAGGAAGAATCACAGCCAAAAACAACTAACAGTAACTCCCATAGCAATGCTCTGTATTTAAGACATAGATACATCCATAATATATACACTCTGGAGTGGTTTATTAACAAGGCACTTAGAGCCATTCATAAAGAAATAAATGATAGTGCAAGGCAGCTGGACGCAATGGCCAGGAGGGGAGTTAGCAGTGAGTGCTCCCGGGGAGATGCCGAGGCTGGCTGGGCAGAGGGTACAACGAGGGAGGCCTGAGGGAGCCCTCCTGGGCCTCGGTGATAGTGTCCTCAGAATTCCCCAGTGTGTGTGACCTCTGCAGCTTGACTGTTCCTAAGGGAAGTTTGGAGGATAAAGACAGCATCTCTGGGCAAGAGATACGACACCAGACCAGTGTTCTTCAGGTCTGGGACCCCCACAGAGCAACAGCTGGGAAAGTGTACTGTTATTGGAGGCAAAAGCAATCAAAATTCCATTCCAGAAACGTGTCCCTTGTGAATCTAGGTACCTGCTGCTCACTGTTCAATGGTGGCAGACACTTCAGTGCAGGCAGCTGCGTGCTTCTCATGCATACACTGGCTGCCTCCCACTTCCCCACCCAAGGGACACCTGGAAACATGTGTGCATGTGTTTGTCACAATGTCTCTGTGTGTGTGTGTGTGTGTGTGTGTGTGTGTGTGTAGAGGCTACTGATATAAAGTATCCAGGACCAGAGATGCTTAATGTCCTGCAACACGAGGTCAGCTCCTCAGAGCAAATACGGACCCCATTATAAAACAATGTGCTTTGGATCCTATCAAGGGAAATTCCCTTAAAAGAATTAAATAGACTTTAAATTTGTTTCAGTAAGGTATACATTTAAATGTGTATATTCCAATGTTTTCTGCTTTTAAATTTAAAAGCTCTTAAAGTTAGAAAATACAGATTAGCATAAAGAAAATGATCAAAATAATCCTCACCCATACTATTTAAGTTATTATTAATATGTTGGTATTGATTAATACGTCAGTGTCTTTCCATTTATGGAAATAAGACAAAATTATATATATTTTAGTCAGCTGTTTTAAATTACTACATTGTGAATAATCTTCATTGTCTTAAATATATCCTTTTGTATATAATTTTTAGTTGCTGCCTAATACTGTATTTTATGGCTGTACGATTGTTGAACTATCCTCCATTGTTGAATAGCTAGATTTTTTTTTTTCTATTAACACAATGTGGCAATTTATCTTTTCCTCAGAATGGTTTTTTATTGTCAGAGAGCAAAAGGATGTTAACAGCTGGAGGGTAAGAGGATAGATGAGTGACAAGAAATTAGGGTCTGCAATGAGAAGACATTGCTTCAAGTCCCAACTCTGCCACTTACTAACCATGTGACCTTAATTTAAGCCAGTCAGCTCAATCTCTGTGTGCCTCAGTATCCTCATCTGCAATATGAGAATAACAATATTTACCTGGCAGGATGGCACAGGAGATTAACTGAGGAAATACACGTGAAAGTACCTTTTAACTGTACCTCATTCTGAGAGAGAAAGGGGAAAAAAACATTATCTTCCATTTACTGTGAATCTCTCATATGCCAGGCACTTTCCT
Organism: Papio anubis; assembly: GCF_008728515.1. NCBI lineage: Eukaryota > Metazoa > Chordata > Mammalia > Primates > Cercopithecidae > Papio > Papio anubis. The sequence goes on from NC_044976.1 coordinate 66,503,377, forward strand.
ACGTTTTACATGCTTTATTGCATTTGTTCCTCATGGCAAACCTGTAAGGCAGGGGCTATTTTTTTATTACCCACATGTTACACAGAAGGGAAATGAGACACATGGATAATCTACCCCATCATGGGCACAACGGTGGAAGCAGCAGCATAGGGATTCAGACCCGGGTCTGCAGGACACATCTCAGGCTCTGAGGTGGATACAGTGCAGAAGAGAAGCGCACTCCCCAGTGTGGCAGAAGGCCAGCTCCAGAGCCTTCCAAACCCAGCTCTCCAGGAGATAAGATGAATCACCAGCTAGGGACAATTCTGAGGCCAAAAAGCTCATGATAGCCTGCTCACAGTCTTGAGTCAATGGGTCTTTTATTAGTCTTTAAAATGGGGACCACAATCCTTGTATGTGTACAGTATTCGTGCATTCCAGAGCTCTTTCCCATCCATTCTCTTACTGTTCCTGACTATAGCTCTGTGCTGTGGGTGGGGCAGGAATCTCATGTCGTAGTGGCTTGTGGGAGCATCATCCTATATGTTAGAACAGGGAAAACTGGAACTCTGGATGCCTGGTCTCAATTCATTTGAAATTTGAATAATCCCAGCTTATTGGAAAAGGAATCCTGTCTTTTCTCCTTGGTATCTGTGTAGCTTTGGGTAGCTCATTTCATTTCTCAGATTTTCAGTTTCTTCATCTCTTAAAAGAGATCCAAAACAGGAATAACGTTTATGTCAAGGATGGTCCTAAAATCCAAATGTAGTCATGGAGGATATTAAAAATGCCTACCACTGTGTCCCTCCCACCTCTAAGGCAGTGTACCCACTCCAGCCACCCAGCCCCCAGTGGGCATCTATACCAGATGACCCCTTCCCACTCCACTGTGGGTGACTGGACTGAGGTGGGCAATGAACTCAAAGAGTCGTTCACTGGCCTTAAAGGAATTCATCAAATGCTGAACTGAATCACCTGGATTCTTCTTTTGAGACTTTTCCCCTGATAACTGAATTTTTAATTCTACTTTGTTTTAATTAATTTTAATTTAATAGCCACATGGAGCTAGTGGTGACCATAATGTACAGCTCAAGGCTGTAAGTTTATTCTCTGCAGAAAGTAAAACAGAAGTCAAAGAACATTAAAAAATTGAGAGATTTTCTTATCATGGGGAAAATTGACACACTAAAGATACCATGGACTCAGAAAAAGGCCAAATATATATATATATATATTAGGGAAATAAATGGTAATGACTGGAGGGGCCCATGTTAGTAGAATTCATTATGAAAGTATTAAAGAGCACTTCTGGTACTATGAGGAATGAAATACTATGAAATGTTTAGTGCTATAAAATAAAGACAACATGACAAAGCATACTTTTAATTTTATTCCTGGGCTTGCAGGAAGTTATATACTACTTTTGCACTACCATCTTCACTCCCAAAAAAGACATGAATGCAATTAAGTGCTAAGTATAGGTGAAAGGCAGGATTGCCCTGCTGGCAAATGCTGACGTTAAAACTGCAATCAAAAGCCAGCTAACAAGATGGAGAGATTAAGCCTGGGATCCCAGCAGTGAGCTAAAGTTTTTATAGGTGGGTAACCCTCTGGCTCTCAACAAAAACAAATCTCCTCTTGAGAGAAAAGCTTCCTCAACTTGGGTCTTTAGGTTTCCATGGATTAAGCAATAATATATGAGCACTCAATAATATATGATCAATGAAATATAATCAAACACACAAGAAAGCAAACGACTATAAGCAAGAGGTAGAAGAGATGAGGTATGCCAGACTTCTACCTCTAAGAACTTTAAATATTAGAATGATAATATTTGAAATGTATAATTATTATAAAATTCATTCAAAAAATATGAAGTCATAGAAATAAGCATGCAATGCTAGGCTATAAAAAGTGAAATGGTAGATTTGAAAAAGACTTAAACATAACTTATAGAAATGAAAAAGGTTATTATTGAAAAGCAGAAGAAGGAATTAGTAAAGTAGAAAATAGAGTTGAAGAAATTAAACAGAACGTAGCACAAGAAAAAAAAGATAATAAATAAGAAAGAAGGATCAATAATCATATAAGTTCCAAATAAAGATAATATATTGAACACATACAGCTAATTTTACTCCCTTCCCCAAACTTATTAAAACAACAGCAAAGGGATTTTAAACAATCATATAAACCCACAAAGATGGGCAAAATATGAGATGAGATACCAGCAACAAACTTCTGGAAAATGGAATATAAATGAAGAATTGATAAGAGTTATCAGAACTAAGAAAACCAAATCCTAAATTGATGGTGGGGAAATCATTGAATCAACTGAATTTGCATTGAAACACAACACAAAAAGTAAAAAAAGGAATATAATACAGTAAGGAGCATAAATTAGTATAATAGAAATTAAAGATAAAATAGAGAAGAACTACCAAATCAAAAGTTCTTTAAAAAGACTGTTAAAAATAGATTAGTAAGATTGAGAAAAGTGAAGGTATAAATATGTATGAACAAAGGAACATATCTACAGATAGGCAAGATTAAATTTTAAAAAGATTTTTTAAAAATTTAATTTAAAATTAAGTTTAAAAAATACTTTAAGTGCCAAAAGACATAGTGAGAATAATCTACACTACTTTATGTCTATACATTGGAAACAATTTTAAATGCCCAGAAAAATATAACTTGTGAAACTAATTGAAGAATAAATACAAAACCTAAATAGCCTTATAATCATTAAATAAAACAGTAGTCTAAAATTTTTCTGCAAAGAAATTAGAAGTCTTAATAATTTCAGTGACATTGTTACTGCATTAAATAAAAAATCAAATGTCCAAGAAGAGCCAAGACATTCTGAGGACAAGCAGGATGAAGGAATGTGCTTTTCTATATTGCAAGCCTTATTAAAAAGCTAAAGTAATTAAAACAGTATGGTTTTGAGGTAAAGATAATCAAATTAGTCAATGGAACAGACTAAGAAACCCCCAAAAATCTCTGTCTCTCTCTCTCTCTACATATATATATGTATATATGTGTGTATATATATGTATATGTATATATATGTTTGTGTATGTATATGTATGTGTATATATATTTGCTTAAGGATATTATGTTATAGATCATGAGTGGCTTATTCAATAAATGGTGCTGAGAGCATTAGTTATCCATATAGAAAATTAAAGAAGCTCCTTATTCTCTTATATACAAAAATTAATTTTTTTATATAATTAATGGAACAAAATCTTAAGTATGGAAGGCAAAGGCTTAAAACTTTTTGAAGAAATTTAGAATATTTTAATAATCTTGGAATTTATTTAAAGAATTTTTTTAAGACACAAAAAGTACCCATTAAAAAAGAAAATGTTGGTAAATCAACTACACAAATATCATCAAAAAGTAACATAAATGAAAATATAAAGAATTCATGTCTAGATTAATCTTGATCATGGTCTTAAGACTTCCAGCCTCCTGAACTATAGGGAGTAAATGTCTGTTGTTTAAGCCACTTGGTCTATAGTATTTTTGTTATAGTAGCCTGAGCTAGGACAGCTTTATATAAGCCTTTGGGGACCATAGATGAACCTATATCGCTTGGTTCTAGTATGTTCTGTGGTTTCAATGCAGAAACCTAGAGAATAACCAAGGCTGGGAGAAAAAAGGACCACACTGGTGGGGAAGCTGGTGACAAGTGGTAAGGAGTGGGCAACCTGGGTGCTAATTCTTGTTTTTTTCTTCCCTAGCCTTGTGGCCCTGGACAAATCACTGGGCCTATTGTCTTTTCTGTAAAGACAGGGGCTGCTCAGTTCTCATTTGGATCAACCTTTCCAATGGAACATTTAAACATGGAGGAGGGATTTTTTTGGTTGTCACAAGGACTGGGGGACCCTGCTGGCTAAATATCCTCCAGTGTGTGAGACAATTGCACCCTAAATGCCAGTGTGCCCCTATTGAGAAGCATCATCTCTAACAGTCCTTTGAACGAGCCCTCTACATCTCTCTACGTATACATGATGTTTGCTGGTGGGTTGGGAAACATTTGGGTACTGTATGAAGCATGCAGGTCTCCACCCAAACCCACAGGTCAGATGACTGCTGTCCAAACATTAGGATCTTTAGGGCTGCGGATGAGATGCTCTGTTCTTGTGCATGTCCTGCTTGGGGCGCTGACCCTACCTTGCCGAAGATTTAGTTGAATTCAGTTGAAGTGTACTATTTCAAACCATTTGCCCCCTTGTTCTGACAGCCAGCAGGAGCAGAAAACTGGCTTGCTCTTGTACTAACTGCGTTTTCAGAACCGTGCCTGCAGTGCTTTATCGTTCTGTTCAAAGCTAAGCAGTGCCCTCCTTGGGACATTCTGGGAATGTACAGTATTCATTGCTCTAAGAAAATGCCTTGGACACAAGGAGAAAACATTCTCTGGCTGTGGCTTGAGCCAACTGGGTCAGCACCAGCCTGTGAGATGTCTCTGTGGACAGAGAAGTCCCTCTGGGAGAAGGCAGCCCATGCTAGGGTGTGTAGATTGATGAGAGGAGTGAGAACTGTATTTCTGTCCTTACTTGCTGCTCTCCTGGCCAGGTGCTCTTGTGCAGTGCACTAGCTGTACAACAGTACCTACTAGCTGGACCCTCCCATTCTCTACCAATTCAGCAGTCTACTCTTGGCTTCATTCAGGAGGCTGTCTCCCCGTGGTTGCCTGAACCCAAAAGCAAAATGTGTGGGTCCCACCTACTTCTCAGGCTCTAGTTCTAAAGAATGGGCCTAGGTGTCCAGCCTCCATGGTCTGACATTCAGTGCTGTGTATACTCCGGTTCCAAATTGCTTTTCTACTCACTGCGCCCCAGACTCTGCTAAACAGGCTACTTTAGTCATTGCCTCCCAAATAATGCTTGTGAAGTTGCATCTCCACACCCTCATACTCTTCCCTTCCCCTCACCTTTTATCCAACTATTTCAAGACTTGGCTCATTTTCAGTCCTCTGGGAAGCCCTCTCAATTGCCCCCACTCAGGAGTTACTGAAAAGTGTCCTTGTACCTCCCATTGGTCACTGACTGCACAGTTCATGTATTGGGAACCTTGATTCTTAAGAAGATTTTAAGTTCCTTGAAGGTGGAAACCTAATGAGAAGACTTCTTCAGGCTCCTCTACTTAAGAATCATTCCAAGCAATTACCATGGAAACAAATATCTTCTCTTCCTGTCCTCTTGGATCAAAGCAAACAGACAAACAAACAGTTAAAGAGCAAGGAATTTGGCTCCCTGCCTAGGTTGGCAGTGAGAGCATCAGAACAAGGTTGAGGCCGCATCCATGCACCTCATTTAGTTAGGTGCCCATGAACTTGGCTTGGAATACTTTGGCCCCATCTTAAAGAAAGTGCTTCATTCTGGGGACACTGGTCAGCCTGAGGCCCATGCTCCTTAGTCCCACCACAGGAAGCCTTCTCTCTCCATCTGTCACTCTGAGACCATATTGACTGAAGCTCTGGGCTTACTCATATCCTGAGTCACCCAACCTTGCCTGGCCATAAAAACATCCATATCCTTATAGGTAGAGGCCTTGTAGATAGGTTGTTGAGTCAGATTTAGGAGTTTGAGAAAGAGATGCTTTGGATGGTTTTAAAAGCCTTTGGTGAGTTTGCAGAAGTCCTGGACTCAAATCCACCACCACTCACAACAGTGAATGTTTCAGAAAATGCCTGGAAAAGGGCATCTCTCTGCTGAATGACCCTAGTAATGTACTCATTCCCCAGGCAATTACTGAGCCACTCTGTGTTCCAGGCACAGTTCTAGTTTCTGGAAATATACCTGGGAACAAAACAGAAACTCCGCCCTTATGAGCCTCCACTCCAGCTTCTGGCCAAGTCTGTTTTTCATATGGTCCAAGCACTTTGGCAGGTGTTAGGGCTGTAAAAGGGATGGCACGGGAGCCCCTTGGGTAGCAGTCTTGGCAGACACGTCTCTTAGAAATAATGCCCCAAGCCTCACTGTTCAAGTCTGGTGTGTGGAGCAGCCGCATCGACACCTCCAGGGAGCATTTTAGAAATGTATCATCTCAGGCCCTTCCCAAGACCTTCCGAGTAAGAAAACTGCACTTTATAATACGATCCCAGGGGAACTGTGTGCAGGGAAAGGCTTGAAAAGCCTTGCTACGAGACACCAAATCCCACCAGCTATCCTGCAGTGAAACGGAGCAGAATGATAAAATGCATTTGAGAAAGAGCACATCCCATGCCTCCGATTCAGAAAGGTGGCATGTTAAAGACTGAGACCTCCTCAGAAAGAAATGTGCGTAAAAACCCAATGCTCCCCAAATGTATTTGATGGCTCAACAACAAACCCCGACTGCAATCGCTCAACAGAACCAGCATCCTGTGAAACACACCTTGAGAAACCTGTAGTGGACCCTCTGACATCCACAGATTCAACTTTCTTGTCTTTAATGACTGCAGATGGAGCGAGTCCATGGGGTGATAACTGGCAGTTTTGCTGTGGAACAAATCTGAATCATGCCTACTGCCAGGCTGCGGCTCTGGGCCAAGGTCTCAGCTTGGGATAGGGTGAGGATCGGAGGGGCTGGAAAGATAGAGGGGACTCGGAGACTGCCAACTACTGGTTAACTTGTGGCATAAGGAGGATATATACAGAAAACACTGGATTCTATATCTCAAATGTGTCATTTGGAGAAATTTAGGAGCCAATATAAAAATTCTTTATTTGTCATTTGGGGGATTCAAGAAAGTCATGGGCTATGTATATTCCACAGGTGTCAACAATCTATGATGATGATGATGGCAAAGACAATGATAGATCACTTTTTAAAACTTACTATATGCCAAGCATATCCTAATTCATATGTTCCCAACAGCAATGCTAAGTGGTATAATCCTCATTTCTGAGGGTGAAGAAATTGTGGCACAGAGCTGGCTCCTCGTTTTGATCCCTTTCATGCTGAATGTGACTTCTGAGACCTAGGTGACAGGCAACGACTGGTGCAGACTAAACTGACCAGATGATGGAGTGGCCACTGGTCCCCTTTATCCCCCTAGCCAGCCCCCCAAGGCTGAGGGACTTGCTCAGAGCCCCATCCCAGAAGTGGGCAAAATTCAAATTTGTGCCTTAGCAAAACTTCCGGTTATCACACCATGGGCTTATTCCTTCTGGAACAGGGTAAAGCAAGAACACAGAACCCCCTTTGAGGGTGCCACGTAGGTGTGAAGCAGCTGTAATTGGGCAGGTACAGGCTGGAGTGACCTCAGTGGTGGGCCTGGGAGGGGGATACTTGGTTTGCTCTGGGGCAGTCATAGAAGGCTCAGCGCAATGCTGGACTGCAGGTAGGACTAAGCTTGGATTGTAAGGCCTGGGATCTTCTCACAATGCTGGTCTACAGCCACTGTGTGGCCTATGGCAGGCCTCTTTCCCTGGGTCTCCGTCTTTGAAAATAGTGATACACCCCCCACCCCACCACACCCGGACATGGGCTGCACCTTGGGTTTCAACGCAGTGACCACTTTTCAGGAGGTCCCTCTGGGGATCCTTGGGGTTATTGCTGCTCCAGGATGGCAAATCCAGGTCATGCGAGAGGTGGCTTCACCCTCCCTCTCTCAGGGACACAAAGAAGATCTGTTGCTTCCAAATTGCACCAACACACATGCCTAGAACCCCAGTAATGAAGCTGGAACCTCTACTGTGTGGTCAGACAAACCCAAGAATAAATTGCCCCTGCTTCTTGGGATGACACTAGGAATTCGCCATTATTCACTAGGCAGTCCCTGGGGCCTAGAGCCAATTCACTCAGTTTAAGATTCCCTCCCTTTGAGACAAAGTATAGGGTGGTGATAATGAAGTCAGTCGGGCACAGCCTTGAGTGCCGGCTGTGTGACACAGGGCAAGTCACTCAACCTCTCTGAGCTCCAACATGCTCATTGGTAGTTGGTATAAATGAAAGTACCTATATCCTGTGACTGCTGTGAGGTGCTGGCACATTATCAGTGCTTTGTAAAGAGCAGCTATTACTCTTGTTGTTGCTTGGACATTTGTTATGAGGGGGGAATACTGTTTTAAATTTGTTTTTTAAAAACAAATTTCTGAAGGCAATTTCAAATGAAACTTTAAAATATGTTTTTCTCTCCTTATAAAGTTAACATTTTTGTATGAGGTTAGGCATGTTTAAAAAAAAAAAAAATGAACAAATAGCAATCAAGGGCTTCTAAACAATTCCAAGGTCTCCCTTGCTGCTCTCTTCCACTAGTCTTCCACCCTCTCCCGCCTGGCAGCAGTCGCTGGCATTTTTTTGTATGGCTCACCCTGGAGGTCAGCAAGCTCTGCACCTCCTGGTTGGGAGCTGCCAGCTCTCCCCTGCAGCTGTCCCGAAGTCCTCCTGCTGTAGGTTGTCCCTTTGTCCCAGAGCACTCACCCTAACAGGGAAATCCCTCATTTCTTCATTAACTTCCAGGTTGCTCCCTGCCCATTAACGCTGAGCTGGAGAAGCAGGGTTCACAGGACCTTACAACAGGGACCAGGAGCAGCAGCTTGGAGATTCAGGCCTTCTTTGGCTTCCTTGACCCTCCTGTCCCAGGGCCAGCATCAGGGAGGGAGGAAGAGGACAGGGATGGAAGACTCCTCTGACAACCACACGGGGTAAGGCCAGGCTCACGGTCACACAGTGGCTGAGCCAGAAGACCAGTGTTTTTGCTTTTCTGTCTAATAATGGCTCCATCTATACAAAATTTTGGGCAGGAAGGGCAATGCATCTATCAGAACTCACTGGTGACAGGCGCAGCAGGAGCTAAATTGGCTGAGTTGAACCAGGCTGTTACTTCCTAGCTGTGTGACCTTAGGGAAATCACCCAACCTCTCTGTGCCAACAACTGCACCTACCTCATAGGATTCACTTAAGGATTAAAGAAGCTGATCAATATCAAGTGATTAAAATCCTACCTGGCACGTCTGTAACAAGGATTCTACATGCTAGATATTATTGTTGTTGCTGTTAAGCCTCATGAAGGCAGGAGTCTTTGTCTATGTTGGTTACTGATCTGTGTTAGAACAGTGCCTGGTACTTAATAGGTGCTCTATAAACAGTTGTTGGGTGGGTGAATCTATTTCTTTCAAGATAAAACTCTTTTGCAATGCAGCTATTTATCTTGGCCAGCAGAGGGCAGCAAATAGCTGTGACTGATTAATTGTGGGCAAGGGTGGTTTTAATTTTCAAGGCTAACGGAACTGTCCGTCCTGAGTCAGTTAGGGAAATAAAAGGTTGCCATGCACCTGTACGACTGGTCCTGACCCCTCCCACTTACCTTTGTGTAGGTTAGAATGATTGTCAGGCATTCAACTCACAAAAAATCTTGGTTCCATTTCTTCTCAATTTATTTCCAATTTCCTTCCTTCCTCCCTCCCTCCCACTATCCCTGCTTTTCCTCCTTTCTCCGTTTTCTCTAATCATATTTCCCACTGCCCCTACGCTCACTCCTCTGCATCAAGCTAGTATATTGTACACACTCCCAAACTTTATCTGTACAACTGCAGCTTGTAGTGCAAACCATGACATCTAGAGTAGATCCTTACACAGTATTCTTCCCAACCAATGAATGCTGCTAAACCTAGTGTAATTTTTTTAAAAAAACATGTAATTTGATAACTCTAGACCCAGAGAGGTACTATAGCTTGGCCAAGAACACACAACAATTAGGGGTAACATTGGAGTCCCAGCCAAGGCCTTCTGCTTCCGTTATACAGCCTCATCACACACGTTCTCTTTTGCCAACAGGAGGCTCATGCGGTCCCTGTTTGTCATCCAGTCAATACAGCCATCAGCTTCTGGCCCCAGACACCTTTCCTCTGCACTGTGGCACAGACGAGCAGACTGCTTTGGAGGGCAGCTCCCTGGGAGCTCCAGGGACCCTGGCCAGGCGGCCACTGCCACTGACTTCTTCCTCGGCTCACTGAGCCCCTGCCTGCAGCTCTCGTGTTTCCTCTGTGCTGCAGTGAAAGCTCATCTTCCCCCAATGACACATTTCTTTGTCACAGACAGGACCCTCACTGGCAGTCGGAGATGAGTTCTTGGGGAGCTTCTGGGTCTTGCTGGAGCCTTCTGGCACCACGTGTGGATGGGGATGGCTCCGACACCCAAGCCTCACCACTGCTCCGGGGATCACCCGGTGACATGATCTCCCAGCTTGCTAGATCCTGTCCTTCCCCATTATGATCCAAAAAATCATGCTAGGATAACCATCTGGAAAAAATGTTTAATTGATCTTCCAGCTGGGAAACGAATTCTATATGAATTGATGAGTTTTAAAAAAAAACTAAAAAGGGGAATTTTTAAAACTAGAAAAAATATGGGTGACCTATTATCTTAGGGGATATTTCTTTAAGCATGAAAGCAAAACTAGAAACTATAAAAAAAAATGTACAGGTTGACTATATAGAAATTAAAAAGCTCTATATCCTGATAAACATCCAAATCAAAATAAAAGCTAGTGACCAATGGAGAAAAGTTGAGCCACCCATGTAACAGGCAAAGGATAAATATACTAAATCAGACTCTCAAGAAAATGGTAAAGAATCTGAACTGACAACCTAAAAAATATCAAGACATAGGCACATGAAACATGCTCACTGTTACTGGTAGTGAAGTAAATGTAAAATTCAACTTCTGCATCTTGAAGTTGCAAATTTCAAACCTACATAGTGTCAGTGAGGATGCAGGGCCACAGGCTCTCTCATTCTGCTGTTGGCACACTTCTGGAGGGCTCTGTATGCTTACAGGTGTCCATGATAAATGTTTTTCTGTGTAGCCTTCATTGCTATCACTGTACTACCTATTACCTCCTCCCTCCCGCCTTCCTTTACCACATCAATATACTTTACGATGATAGGGACATTGTTTACTGATCTGCCCAAATGCTTAGAATAGCACCTGGCCTGGCTGGGCACGGTGGCTCATGCCTGTAATCCCAGCACTTTGGGAGGCCGAGGTGGGCAAATCACAAGGTCAGGAGTTCGAGACCAGCCTGGCCAACATGGTGAAACCCCATCTCTACTAAAAACAAAAAATTAGCTGGGCATGGTGGCAGACGCCTGTAATCCCAGGGAGACGCCTCCTAACTACTCAGGAGGCTGAAGCAGGAGAATCACTTGAACCCAGGAGGTGGAGGTTGTGGTTAGCCTAGATCGCGCCACTGCACTCCAGCCTGGGTGACAGAGCGAAACTCCGTCTCAGGAAAAAAAAAAAAAAAAAAAAGTAGCACCTGGCCCCAAATTAGATGTTCAACATATTGAATGAATAATTGATCTTTAACCCAGTAGCTCTTAGGGATTGATACTAGGCAATAATCAGTGATGTACAAAAATTTCTATCCAAGGATGCTCATTTCAACATATGTTGTGATAGTCAAACTTTGCAAACCACTGAAATGTCCAGTAAAAATTATGAACCATCCCTATTAGAGACTATAATAGTAAAGTCATTAAAATCATGTTATAGCAGACAACATAACATAGAAAGATTTCCTAGATATATTGTGAAAAGGGCAGGTTATATAACTGTCCAGAAATTTATTTTCTATGTCTAATATCTTAATTTATATAAATCTGCATATACATGAAAAAACTTGTGTAAGAACATGCTGACATTTTAACAGTATTTCTCTGGATAGAGTAATTGTAAAAAGTTTACATGTTTTTCCTTACTCTTTCATGTCTTTTTGCAGAGTTTCTGCAATAGGACCATTCTGTTTTTGAGACTAGATTAAAAACAATGTAGCAGAGGCCATGGGTGCCTCACCCATATTCCTCAAGCTGGCCCTAGTTCCAAGTAGCTAAGAGCCTGGGGGTGGCCCTCTACCTACAAAGGGTGGGAGTGAGTGGCTCTCTCTCACAGCTTCCTCTGCCCCAGGGGACAACTCTGCAGCGTGTTCCTCACAGCTTGGCAGAGCCCCTGGCAGTGCACCTTGGTGGCTGTTCTTTGCATTCCCTTCTTCTCAGCCTCACTTCTCCATGCCACCTCAGTGCTTCCTGGAATCCCCTTTCAAGCCAGCTACTTGCACACAAATCCTTGTCCCAGAGTTTGCTTTTAGGAGGAGCCCAGGCTAAAAGGCACAAATGCTGTTTTAAAAATCCTGCCCGCTCCGTGTAAAGAAAGTTAGCCAAGCACAGTGCTATAGAAAGAACTTCTGTCTGGGCTGTTTCTGTGTGTCGTTCACTTTCAATCTCTCAGCATCCCTGAGTTGAAGAGAGATCTTGCTTAAATGGGAGGGAAGGCCAAAGGGTTTCTGGATACAGGAGCCACCTTGGGGAGCTTAGAGCCTCAGAAGAGGCAAGGATGTAAGTTATAAGAAGGGGCTGTCCAAATAATAAATGAGATTAATAAACCACCCCTGCGATGCCAGCACATGGCTCACCGCAGATCTGCCTCAGGCGTCTACCATTGCTATAGGATGCCATGAACACCTACTCTCCCTTATGAGGCTTAGAATCAGGGCTGCTGAGGACTTCAGAAATCATCTCATTCAGGTGAGGTAGAGGAGGTGGGTAGCTTCCGTGAGGGTCCCAGAGCAAGAGTTAGAGACAGAGCCAGGACCAGAACTTACTGAAAAGCTATAATCCAAGGTCTGACTTGGGTTCTGAGGATTTGCTCAGTGATAGATGACATTCTCGATTTGGCCTGAAGAGGGCAGACACTTACCATTCATGGAGGTAAAGAGCTTGTTTTTAAGGCCAGACTAACATCTCCCAATAAGGTCATTTGGTTCTAGTGAGAGTTACAGCTCACAACATTCTTGACTCTTCTGCTGCAAATATGCTACTGGAAAGACACTGAAGTTCAGAGACTGAAGTTCCTTTAGTTCCAACTCTGGCACTGTAATAGGTGACCTTGCACAGGTCACTTCACCTCTCTGAGTCTCACTTCTTTACTCATGAAGTAAGATCTCTACTCTGTGACTGAGAAGGTGGTATTGGGGGGAAATATGTAACTTACAAAGTTACATATTACAACACACTTCACTGCTGTTAAATTCTGTGTGTGTGTGTGTGTGTCTGTGTGCGCACATGCACACTCGTGGAGAGAACTTGACAAAGGAGAGAGGCCTAGGCCAAAGGAGGTTTTTCTGGCCTCAGGTGAATATATATTTGTAAATTCTCTAGCAATTGGAACCAATCCACTTTGTACTTGGAAAAGACTTAACTGCTTTTCCTTATATTTCAAACTGTACTTTTTTAAATGCTAAAGATGTCCCTTAACCTAACTGGTGTATGAGGAAAAAATACATAACAGGGATATATGTAAATTTCTACCATTAAGTCAAAAATATTGCTGAATACAGAGAAGGTATTGGTAATATTAATTTTTAAAACTAAGTATTTTAGTAGTTACTTGGTCATGAGAATTAAAAAAGTAAGAAGTATTTTTTAAAATCCTGTACCATTTTCCTAGAACATCAAGCCCTAGTACAGGAAGGGACATTTTCACACTAATCTGTGCCAGCTGGAGCAGTCCTGCCATCTGAACATCATATTTTGGAACATTGGGAAGCTAGGATGCAGTTAACAGGTAAGTAGTAATGGGAGAACTTTCTAGAAACCATGTCTGGAGGAGGGGTTCAGGAGCTGAGATGCTGAGCCTGGGGAAGGGAAGACTTGAGTGGGGCAGGCCCTACAAAAAGGAGTTCCATCAATCCAAATAAGTACAAGTCACAAAGGAAAGGTCTGGTCTCAATAGCAAAGGGCATTCTTCCCTGAGAGATCAGTGTGTTGTCACAGGAGACAGCAAGCTCTGAACACTTCAAGACATGCTTAGAAGGCCCCTCGATGTCAGTGGAAAAGGGGTTGCTAATGTCATCTCAGAAACCAAGTTATTCTCATACAACAAAATCAATCACGTATCAAAATGTGATGGAGAGCAAGCCTGCAGCAGTCAGATGGTTCCCGGAGCACTACAGGATAAAAACGGCCTTGAAATACAGAAGACAAAGTACAGGATCATGAATGTCTGGATGCACCAGCAAGTTGAGCCTGACCAACTACACTGACATCCTGATGAGTCAGCTTGAATCAAGAAGATGGGTCCCAAATAATTCAGGGTCACGCCTCAGAGAGAGATGGGGATTAGTCAAGTATGTTCACTCTCTCACTCACCAACTCTCCCTGATTGAATTCCCACACTATGCTAGGCGCTTTTTAGGGAGCTGTGTATATTTTCTTTGGAGGCACAGGGTTAGGACATTATCTCCTCCAAGGATACCAATTTATCTGTGCATTTATTCCTTGTCTACCAAAAACCTTCTATTTCCTCTTTTAGCCTCCATGGTTACCTGAAAATAGGAAGGGAGGAAGTCTACAATGCTGGAGCCACAAGATATGTGCATTGTTTACTGTAAAAGATCACACAGAAATTCTAGTTTATACATTCCCCAATGTTACCATTCAGCCTTTGGAAGCTGATTCAATTTGAAAGAGTAGATAAAATATAGTTTCTAGAACTGCCAAGGTGAGGATGAGACCCAAGACCACGGTGTGGCCACTACCATGTGAACACTGGGAGGTCCTCCAACCTCCCCTGACATTTCTCTTGAACTTCTCAAAGTTACCTGCTGGGACCCCAGGGGTGTGAGTTCCAAGGGCCCCATCAGCTCTGAGATTATAGGCTGAACTCAGGCATCAGAATTGTTAGACAGCTTTATCTCAGTTCTGAGAAATGGTTAAAACCACCCTCGGCAGTCACATGTGGAACCACTTATTTCATTACTATGGACATTTTCTTGTAGGAATAATATATAGTGAAAATCCATTGGGATAACCAACATAAAACTGATTTTGTTTTCTATTTGATATAGCAATTGAATCTTATTTGTCTGTTGTATGTATTGGTAAACTTTCTTATTTTTTAAAAACAGACCTGGAAAATTTTATACTTTTTTCCTATAATATATTTTAAAGCTGCTTGAAAAATGTTTATTATGACAATGTATAAAACTAGTTTACATGGCCAATAATACATTTTGTCTCTAGGTTGATGGTCCTTAATCAAAGCAATTTCTCACCTCTGGAGTTCCACTTCTCTTTCCACTGATTGAAATGGGTTGCATCCAACCTGCATTCTTGAAACTGAGACTTCTTTAGTGAAACTCCAACATCCACCACACATTGATGGAGAACGCAGAACAGCCAGGGGACATACTGCAACCCCCCTCCTTTGGACCTCAAGTTTCTCCTCCACTGTCCGTTTGTTATTTCTCTCCTGTCTCAGGATGAAAGTGTCCTTTCACTCCTTCAATGCTAACTCATCAACTTGTACTCTTGGTCCCAAAACTCTGATTTTGCTTGTGGCTTACATTAGCTCCTCACTGTCTTTCCTTCATGGCTGGATCTCACCCTTCAGGTTTACAAACTTAGTTCACTTCTCTGCAGACTAAAAAACACAAGCCTCCACTTTATTCTGGCTCCTCTCAGAGCAACCATTCTACCTCCTTCCTTCCCATCACAATTGCCCATTGACTCTGCTCCACTTCTCTACCTTCTGCCCTTGCCACTTAAGAAGGTCACACAAATCCAAACCACCAAATCCAAGAGACTTGGATCCTTAAATGCTGCTGAACCTCTCAGGACATCTAACGTTTTTTCTTCTTTCTTCCTTGTGAATCTGGTTCTTTCTTTGAAACCCCACATTTCTCTGATTTATCTACCTTATCTGCTTCCCCTTTCCTATCGAATATAGCCATGTCTGGCTCACTACTCTTGGTGGGCATCTGCTTGATGTTTTGATGCTCTGCCCAGTTGTCCTTCTCCTTCTCAATGGTGGTGGCTGCCCAATCTGCTGGACCCCTCAGTTCTAATTGTTAGCTCATCGTTTCCTCAAAGAGATGGCTTTTAAAACCCAGCCCAGACAAACCCAAACTCGTCATCTTGGCCACTGTGCTAGATCTTTCCTGATTGTTTGCCCAGTTCAAAATGGATTCTCCATTCTTTGGAGATGGACACCAATCTATAGGGTGGGCCCCAAGCAGCCATTTGACCTGATTTCCTGGTCACAGGTGACTGGCACAGGGACAGCCACCTGCCTAAGGCTCCTAGTTTTTAAGTGAGAGAGACAAGAACTGGATAAAAACTCAGCAGTGAATGGTACTGCTCTGTGAGAGAAAGGTGCATGGATTCCTGGTGCTACGGGCCCTTTGAGCTGCCCCACTTCCCATCTTCCTGGTTAATTTAACTCTTCCACGGATCTTTCATATATGCTAGGAAAGTTCTAGTAGAGTCTCTCTTTTAGCTAAGCTTGCTAGAGTGGGCTCCTACTTAGAGAACTTTAAGCAGTAGATCCACTGACACTCGTCATCTGAGAATCTCTCTTTCTGTCCGAAACCCCACCATTCCCTTCCCCAGCGACGGCCTGAAATTTGACTCTGATCTTACTTTCTGTGCAACCCACATCCAGAACATGGAAACCTTGTGCATTTTATCTCCAAAATAATCCTCTCCTCCAGGTCCTCTGCTACTGTCCTGGTTCCAGTCTCTGTGATCTCTTTTCTGGGCTTGTCCAGCCTCTGCAGGCTCCAGTGATCATTCTGATCATATCACTTCTCTGCCTAATATCTGAGGCTAAGTCTTGTAACTCTTACTGCAGCATTAAAAACCCTTCTCCATCTGGCTCACAGGTGCACAGGGCTCATCATCTGCTATTTCCATTCCTATGTGCCAGCCAGGCCTGATCCCCGACCTTATCCAAACCTTGTCTATGCTTTGCATCTTCTGTGATTTTTGTACTGCTGATCCCTTTGCCCTTTGGCTCTGGTGAAATCTTTCTTCTTTAAGGCCTCTCTCAGGTCCTTTTCCTAACCCAGGGGATACAGAAACGTTCCCTCCATCTTCTGGGACAAGAGTTCCCTGCTAGACTGGGAGGCACAGCTCCCTTTGATTCCTGGCACTGCAGTGGTTGATTGGTAAATGGATATTGAGTGTACAGGATCGTACACCACCCAGTGTCTACCAGATTAGGAAAAGGTCTAGAGAGAAGAGCCAAAGTCAAAGTATTTTCTGCTGTCACTGCTTACCATGCTGTAAGCCAAAGTCAGGAAAAGGAAGGCTAGGGATGCTGAGTGGTGAATTACATGGACTGTACCCCAGACCTCCAGACCTCAGCATCTGAAAAACAAGTTACTCATAAGACTGGTTTTAGACTCCAGGAAAAACACATTTATGTGGCTTATTGTTCATAAAACACTTCCATATACATGAACTGATGGAAATGTTCACTGTGACCCCAGTAAGCAGTTAAAGTTTATGAATATAAGTGAGGAAATAGCCAGGTCAGATTTAAATCACAGACCTTCGACAGGAAACAGTGTTTCTTCTCTCTGCTACCTCCAGTGCAAGTGTTAAAATACAATGAGAAGGCTATTGGGGAAAGTCTGAATAGGGCAGGAGACGGCTCTGCTTCTAAAGCATGTGATGTTTTCCCCACCTTTGTTGTCACACATATGAGCATCCATTGCCAGTCGAGGGGGGCTAACCACACAGGACAGAAAATGTCACCCTTTCTCCAGGAATAGATATTATCCCAAAACACTTTCATTTGATGATCAAGTCTATTGGTTTTTCAGAAACCTATTTTCCCAATCAACAACGCACCCCTAGGTTCAACCTGGAAAATAATCTGCATGCATGTGTATGAGTTTGAGCAGGAGGGGGTATGCATGTACACATATGCATAGACATACAGGTTTATTTAAATGATTGGATCTACACTTTTGGAGGCTATTTGAAGTATCTTATCAAAATAAAACGCGTTTTAAGCAAGAGGTTAAAAAAGCTTTTCAGACCCAAAGGTCATTTAATACAATAAATCCTACTTGGGTAGTTTAGCAAACATTTTTTAAAACCCACATCCAACAGATTGGTTAGTATTAGATATACAGATTTGGTTTCAAAGCTGAAATACCCCGGTGGAAGAGATCTTCTCATGAAATTCAGTTATTTTATATTATGCCACAAAACAGGGACACATACCTATTGACAACTTAAATATTAACGCAGTAGGCTACCTGGTGATATAAATAGGAAAAAAACAGTGGTCATGGATTAGGAGTGAGAAGACTATGACAGCAGCCTACCTTGGACTGGGACTGCAAAGAATGTTAAAATCTATCCTAGAATTTAAAACAGGAAAAATGTCAAATATTCCACTCCCCATTCGGCCCAAACCATCCCCCAAGGAATACACCCCCCGCCCTACCACATGAGGTTTACTAACCACCTGCTACAGATGTTACTATGTCACTAATTAACAATGATCACAGAAAATGTGTCATACCAGAGTTTTTGTTATCATACACAATGCATTAGTGGCTGCAGGAATCTTCCTCCAAAAGCTACCGTCAGAAGGCAAACTGACAAATGTCCATGCCGCTGGTCCAAGAAACCACAGCTAAGAGCCACGAGGCAATCGTTTGTACATTGAGCTCTCTCTGGCATGCTCCCCGCTCTAGTTAGAGGGGCTGGGGTATGGAGAGACCGTCCCAGCCGGGCGCTGCAGCCTCCTACTCCTGGGCCTCCTTGCGGGTCAACTTGTAGATCTCAGTGGGTCCGTCCACATGGGTGATAGTGGTGGTGAGCTGGAGTTCTTCCCCACTGTGGACACCCAGATCGCCTGAAACAGGGTTTTCTGTGTTAGATGTGTTCAAGGAGGAAGGAGAAGCAAGCTGGGTTTCATCTCATGGATAACTGCCCTGACGCTAGCCCTCTTTGACATTCTGAGCACACAGAGAAACCCAGGGCACACAACATTCAGAACAAGGGCTAACTCCAAACCTGTCCACTTGGGCTTTGCAGAACTTTTTAAAATATCATTTTTGGCTCCCAGATGACAGTCATGAAGATACATGAGTCAGCTCACTGCTGATATTATTCATAGTAATCATTAATATTTAATGAGCATTTACTTTGTGCCTGACGCTATTCTAATCACTTTGTAAGTGATCTTCTTTAATCCTCGCAGAAACCCTCTGAAGTAGGCAGTATGAACGTGCCAGCCTTACAGATGAGAAAGCTGGGAGGTAGGCAAGGTAATTGTCCTGGGTTGAGGAGTAGGCTCACAAAAGAGCTGGCAAAGGAATGTCTGATGCCAAGACTGATGTGATGGGCTAAACCAACATAACACACCTCCCAACGGATGGGTCCATCAGGCACCAACACATTTGCTGTGAATAATTTACTACAAAACAGGAGCCAGATGCAGTGGCTCAGGCCTGCAATCTCAGCTACTTGAGAAGCAGGGGTAGGAGGACTGCTTGAGGCCAGGAGTTTAAGATCATCCTCGGCAACAGAACGAGACCCTGCGTCTAAAAAAATTTTTGTTTTAATTATCTGGGTGCAATAACTCACACTTGTAACCTCAGCTACTCAGGAGGCTGAGGCAGGAGGATCACTCGAGCACAGGAATTCTAGGCTGCAGTGAGCTACGATTGCACCACTCACTCCAACCTGGGTGACAGAGTGAGACTTTGACTCTAAAATAATAAAAAATAAACTACAAAGCACCTACATCACGTGAAGGCAAATAAGATCTGCTTATATCTATCCATAGATTGGGCAAGGAGCCATATCTAACACATCTAGCAACAATGCGAGGCTTTATTCTCCGGGAAAAAAAACAGTGCCAGAAACGTGCTGTGAATTTTCTTCTGCCCTCAGGATTGCCCCAAGTGTTCTGAACTCATTATCAGTGGACAGTGTACTGCTAAAATGGAATAATTTGGACTTTTCTAAATTAGTAGGAGAAAAAAATTTCTCTCAGTGAAACCTCGAAAACTCTACCTGCCATAAGACAAGTGAACGTAAAAACCACAAAGGGAAAATGGAAATCACAACCACGCTCAGTTCGACTGTGTGTGGGGGTGCATACGCGCACAGATGTTTGTGGAGAGGGGTGCTGGGGAACAGAAAGTTAAACTTGTGTCCATGATTTTTATATTGTGCACAGATTATATGTATCATGTTTTCTGGAACTGAAGTTTTTCTAATTTAAAGCACAGAATTAAGTAACTAAATGCTGTTTTCCATTGAAATGCCACACCATAACTTAGAAGAAACCTTGGCCCTACACTTAGGACTAATAATCTTATCGCTAATTTAAGAACTGCTGGGCATCAATGCATCTGGTGGCCTTAGAAGCCCAGAGGTCACTCCCACCCACTGGCCCAGCGGGCTGCTTGGCTGGTTCCCTTCACGTGTGCCACGTAGTACTAGTTTCTTATTGTAGACCCATTTCTCTGTGGCTGCACAGCAAAATCAGTCCTATTTTTTTTTTTTTTTTTTTTTTTATGAGACAGAATCTCGCTCTGTCCCCCAGGCTGGAGTGCAGTGGCGCGATCTCGGCTCACTGCAAGCTCCGTCTCCTGGGTTCACGCCATTCTCCTGCCTCAGCCTCCCGAGTAGCTGGGACTACAGGCACCTGCCACCGCGCCTGGCTAATTTTTTGTATTTTTAGTAGAGACAGGGTTTCACCGAGGTCTCGATCTCCTGACCTTGTGATCCACCCGCCTCGGCCTCCCAAAGTCCTATTATTAAATGCCACCCTGTAAGCTCTCTACCCAGGAGATTCCCTGGCCTCAGAAGCAGGCTCACTGGCTGCTGCAGAGGACTGCTAAAGGCATTTGGGGCTGTTTTGGCAAGGGTCTAATCCACAGGACTATGGTAGAGAAGGTATTAAAGGGGCATCAGTCCAGCCTCCGGCACATCCACATTCATCTGCCCTCAAGCCAGAGCACAGATGCCAAGTAAGGCTGGTGACAGGCTTTAGCTGGGCTACTTTGGGCCGAGCTGAACCACTGCTTGTACAATGGGCAACTACTCCCAGGCCAATAATTTGTATTCTCACTGCTGCAACACCTAGGCCAGACCTCAGTCAAGCACAAGCAGTCTAAGCCTCACATTTCTCAGTCAAAGCTATGTCTGGATTTGCATATCTGGGCTAGCCATCAGAACTTCAAAGCCAGTTTCATGATCTGCATGTCTGTGTGAGTCATCAAAATTTCAGAGAGAGTCCTGACAACCCCAGTGGACCCATTAGCACTCATAACCGTTTACCTAAGGAATCCCTTTCCCTGAGGACTTCTTAGAAATAGACACTAGAGAGTAATTCTACTCAAGTTTGAACCAAAGATGTTAATTCTTTAAACTTAAAATATGACTCCAATTAGCAGATCCTAGAATATGCATATGATCCTACAGATCGCTTGAAAAAACAGCCAGAATTGCTTTGGCTTCTTTATTTAAATGGATATCTATGTTATAATGCTTATCACAGTTCTAAATACTGTACAAATATTAATGCACTTAATTCTCATAGCAGTCCTCAGAGGCACTATTACCATCACTCCCATTCTGTTGATGAACAAACTGAGGCACAGAGAGGCTAAGTAACTTGCCCAAGGCCCAAGCTGCTAAATTGTGATGTGGGAGTCAAATAAATAGGTGCCAGGATGCAGGCTCTCAACTTTTGGGTTCTGCTGCCTCTTCTTAAGTATTCAAGTTTCCACCAGCCAGTGAGAATGCCAGTGAGGTATGAAGTCCACATGCAGAGCGTTACAGTTAAAAATATCCACATACAGCCGGGTGCGGTGGCTCACACCTGTAATCCCAGCACTTTGGGAGCCTGAGGGGGTGGATCACTTGAAGTCAGGAGTTCAAACCAGCCTGGTCAACATGGCAAAACCCTGTCTCTACTAAAATTACAAAAATTAACCGGGTGTGGTGGCGCGTGCCTGTAGTCCCAACTCAGTAGGCCGAGGCAGAAGAATGGTTTGAACCCGGAAGGCGGAGGTTGAATTGAGTCAACATCGTGCCGCTGCACTCCAGCCTGGGTGATAGAGTGTCTCAAAAACAAAACAAAAAACCACATATAAAATAATTTGAATAAATTGTTTAGCATATTTACTTTGCTTTTGTATCTGACAAATTTATAGCATATAAATCAGTGCACTGACAGGAGAGCTGTTATTTATGAGTATTGGCCATATGCACTGTTAGGGGTTTAGCATGCCCTGTGTTTCCTTGTATGATGTGAAGCTACTGTGGCATAATTAATTTCTCTACTGTGCTGGATGAGGACCCAGATCAATGGGACTCCATGCACCAAAATCTATGTTTCACATGTGATTTTATTGTACCTTGAAGGCCAACTGTTCCCCCTTGGGGAATGGGTGTGTGAACGTGGCAGTAACATAGCCTGAGTGGAGATCCCTCCACTTGCCTCCTAATTCCATCACCTCCTACTTCTGCCAAGGTCTTGCTCCATCTGTTAGTTTCCCCCTCTCTTGGCTCCTGCTGCTCAGTGCACAAACATGCTCAAAAGTCTCTTCCCATCTAAGACAAGAAACAACCCTTCTGAAAATGTGATATGTGTCTTATTGGGGTGAAAAAGAGTGAGAAAGAAAAAAGAAAAGAATGCTTCAAATTTCTCTCCCTGGTTATGATGTCAATTCATCACAGCTCATTAACAATTGGATGACGGTTTATTTCTTCCTAACCTTGTGAAATGAGACCAATGTCTGGCACAGATTTCATCCCAAAGGACTACAGCAATGCATCCATATGCGTGGCGTCACATCCACAGGTGTGTAGCTGCTGCTTGGTTGTAACTGCCTGGAATGCCTAATGAGGACGAAGAAAGCCACATGCACTGGAGACTGCTTCTTACGACTGGCAGCATTTTAATGACAATTGTTTGTGTATCTGTGGCCACTTCAATAAAAACGACAACTGCTATCCTCATTCTGAGGTTGTACTGCAGATTCCGGGAGAGATCAGAGGTACCACTAGAGGTCTTCTAATGTTAATAAGGACTACCTACCTCCATTCTCACCACTACCAATGCAAATTAACACCCCACTGCCCAAGTGTGAAAGCCAGGGATCTCCCACACCGTGAGTTCATATTTGTTCTCAAGGTCATACACAATGTGTGCTGGAGCCAAGATTCCAAACCATCTGTGTCTACCTCCAAAGCTTATGTTCAGAACATTCATGACCTATCCTTTTTTGTGGAATTTTCCCTAGGCCCACACGAACCTCTCTCTTATTCACCTTCAAAGCTAAGTTCAAATGATAACTTTTTGTAATGAAGTCTCTGGTTCACAGCAGAATGAGAAAAACAGGAAAGTGTAGTATTTGTAAAGCCAAATTGTTTTCATGGAAAGGACTGTTTAAGAATATGTCTGCCTTACATTTTTGGTGTTGATTGTTATGTTAAAGAACAAAACAGTGTGGCTGGCGCAGTGGCTCACTTCCATAATCCCAGCACTTTGGGAGGCAGAGGCAGGAGGATCACTTGAGCCCTGGAGCTGGAGACCAGCCTGAGCAACACAGTAAGATCTTAATCAAAAGGAAAAATGATAACAAAATGGTGAACGGTAGGTTTCTTGTTTTTTTTTTTTTTTTCGAGATGGAGTCTTGCTTTGTCACCCAGGCTGGAGTGCTGGAGTGGAGTGATGCGAGCCAGCTCACTGCAAGCTCCGCCTCCTGGGTTCAAGAGATTCTCCTGCCTCAGCCTCCTGAGCAACTGGGACTACAGGTGCATGCCACCATGCCCAACTAATTGTGTGTTTGTGTGTGTGTGTGTGTGTGTTTTAGTAGAGATGGGGTTTCACCGCATTAACCAGGATGGTCTCGATCTCCTGACCGTGTGATCCACCCGCCTCGGCCTCCCAAAATGCTGGGATTACAGGCATGAGCCACTGCGCCTGGCCTGTTTTTTTTTTTGTTTTTGTTTTTTTAAAGAAAGTAAATACCCAGGACAGTATGTGGTATGTAGTAAGTGCTCAAAACACCCACCAAAGATTCCCCCGGTGCAGGCAAGGGCAGCTCCTCTGTGCTCTGCATGGCTGAGTCTAGCCTAGCATGTCGGCACTGGTGTTCTTCCCCACGGGCGTTTAGGAAAACACCCTCAGTTAGCAAACAAGTGTGCCTTGGGATAGCTCAGCTTTGAGGATCCCTTCTGGGAGATGGGGCAGAGTGGCTTTGGTGGGCAGGGTTAGGAACCCTGGGTCCAGCAGTCTGTCAGTGCCTGTCAACCCCAGAGGACATTTATTCCAGGCTTGGAGCGAGCCATTGTCCCTGGACCTCCAAAGCACCTCCAGACACTTAGTGCCAGGCAGTAACTGCAAGTGGGAGAAGAACACAACACAACTTTTTCATTTGGGGGTAAAATCTTGGTGTTACAGGCTGAACTATATCTCCCCCAAACTCTCAAATTCATGTATTGAAGTTCTAACTGCTAGAACCTCAGAATGTGACTGTGTTTCAAGATAGGGCCTTCTTAAAGAAGTAAGTAACAGTGAGGTCAATTGGGGATGGGCCCCACTCCAACAGACTGGTGTCCTTTGAAAGAAAAGGATATAGACAAGAAAAGGATATAGATTAGAATACAGATATAGACAAAGGGAAGACCCAGGTGAAGACACAGGGAGAAAGTTTCTATCTACAAATCAGAGAGAGAGGTCTCAGAAGAAACCAGCATTGGTGATACCTTGATCTCAGACTGACTACCAGAACTGTCAAAAATTAAGCTTCTGTTGTTTAGGACACCCCGTCTGTAGTATTCGTATAGCAACTCTAGCAAACATTTAGGAAGCTGAAGGTTCTTCCCAAGAAGGTAACTGAGATGTCCCTATCATGGTGGGGTGACAGGAATTCTAAGACTCAGAAAAAGTGATTTTAATTGACTGGGCCAGGACAGGTCAGGTCACTGGCAGAGCAATAGCCCTGGGAGAGGCAGGGGACAGAAGACACCTGACTACAAACAGCTGAGCAAGGGGTGCCAGGCTGGTGACGGTCCATCACTTGGTTCCCACCTTCACTGGGGAATGGAGAAAGGCTTTTAAGACCTGCTTTAGCGTCTGGGTCCAGCCCATGTGACAGACCAATCCCATCAGTGCTCAGACATCAAGAAGCCCAGTTGGCCATGGGCAGATCATCTAACGTACAATCAGGGGGATGGCTTCAATAAAAGGGGGCGACCACTGTCAGGGCCTCAGGACTTAATCCAGCCCTTTACTGAGGCAACAAAAGCCAAAGCCATCTTTCCTGTGAAACAAGGGGCAGGAGACCTCAGAAGCCTCCAGAAGTAAAACTGACATCACACAGTAGCTAGCTGCCAAGACACGGAACCAGCATTGCCGCTTTTGCTCCCAGCAGAGTGGGCGCATTAGACAGCAAATGCTCAGCGTGAACAGAAATAGGAGGGAATGGTGGCAGTGAGGGCGTCTTGGTGTTCCCTCTGCCACAGTCATCTAGTTGGGAATTCTATGTCTCACTTCTTTTTTTAAAACATTCTGACAAGAATTTTATAATCAAAAGAACACAAAAATCAAAGCTATTATCAAGAGTTGTCTGACTTCATAAGCAGCTCCAGCTTCTTATTCCCACCTGAATTGTGGTTGAGTGGGTTTGGACAGTTTTTCATGTGTGCAGAGCTTTGCTGCTGGAGCCCTGGGAGGTGGTATTTCTGCTCCGAGCAGAGGGTTCACTTTAGCCTGCTGCAATTCATATCTGCCTGGGAAGACATCCAGAATGATTCACAAATTGGTTATGGCAACAGGTAAAAAGAAAACTGTCATGAAAAGGCAGCAGCAGCAAGAGCAACAGCAGCACCAGGGCAGAAAATACAAGTGTTCCTTGAAGGAAAAGTAACTAAAATATCTTTGCTAAATTTAAAAATCTATATGTGCATGTGTGTGTCTGTGTGCACACTCAGACACACATACATCCATTAAATGATTACACATATAATTCTACGTATATATAAATAAAATGATTAATGTGAATGCGTTTGCATATTCACTGCCACTGTGGTCCACCAACCAATAGGAAGGAACCCAGGGGAAGTCCATGAAAGCCTGTGGCTATAAAGAATGTGGCACCACAATCCCACAGCACCTATCTGCTGGTGCAAACACTCCAGCGTGGAGTTGTCCTGCCACCTTTCAAGAGGTAGATGAGGAAATCTTGTACCCCAGACCAGGCTAAAGCCCCCTTGAGAGCAAGGACTAGGTTTCTGTCACTCCTTTGAGCTTCACTTCACTCCATCTTATTCAAGATGGCAAAGGCTAAGTACTAAGGAATTAAGGTATGACGTGTGAGCTAAGTACTGAGGGGCTCAGTGGCTCATTTGTTAAGGGTCACTTTCTGATCCACACTATGAAAGAGAAACAGAAATACACGAGAAAATGCTCTTTGGAAAGTGATCTTGTCTTGAACCTGTGGCCCACTTTGTTGTTCTCTGTCCATTCTATGACCAAAAGAGAGAAAAAAAAGTCTATCGTGAAATGCTCAATGATTTCATTTCCTTCCTACCCACTTCTACTTCCTCCTGACACTTGGCATGGCCCTCCAACTCACATACCAAACAACCTCCATCAAAGATTCTTTCCCTTTTCTTATTGCCTTTGGTATCAGAAACTGCTTGTCTGTGCTCCGTCCAGGATCCATCTAACGAAGGCTGAAGCCCCACACACCTGGGATTCACTCTCTGTACCAAGAGATCTGAATTCCTAGCTCTGAAGCTTCAAAGCAAAGGAGAGAAAGAAATAGCGTGGGAAAGGCCAAAGCCAACTTAAAAATAAAAGCTTCCCATGAAAATGGAAAAAGAGCGTGGGAATGCTGGAGGTGGAGAAGGAATTCCATCCAGAGACTCAAAGAATGTAAAGACACATGTATCCTTCCTTGCAAGAGTTCATCTTTGAGGTTTCCACATAATATTCCAAGCTAGGTCTTTCCAAGGAACTTTGAAATCTTGGCAAACGCTCTGAAATTCCTAAGATACATTGTGTGATCTGGTGGCAGATGAAGAGATGAAAAGTGAAACAAAATAGAGAAGAAAAGTGAGCAGAGTGCCCAACATGGAAGAGACCCCTTCCAAATGCACACGGTCACAGCACCATGCAGGAAAGGGAAGGGCTCACAAGCTGCCAGGGGCTCTCGGGGGTGCTGGGAAGTCACAGATGATCATGTTACCAAAGGAGAACTGCTAAATCTTACGACTTCTGTGTTTAGGATGAGCATATGGTCCCCAGAGAGTTTGCCCACTAAACTGCTTGAAGAATGTTTTTTAACAGAGGTTCTACTTGGCATTTCAGGCAGGACATTTCTTTATGACAAGAGCCTTTTTTGCCTATTGAACAACATTTAACAGCACCCCCTAGAATCTGGACTCTGGACACTAAATGTCAAAGGCATATCCCAGTTATAGTGACCAACCAAAACAACTATGAACATTTAAAAACACCCCCTTAGCAATGGATTCAGGGGATATGACCTCTTGTTGAGAATTATTGGCAAGTTTTCCATGAAATTACAGATCAAGCTGTCTTCAGTGAAAAACTCTGATGAGGGAGAGTCCAGTGCTTTTCTCAACTACAACATTTCAAGCCTAGGAGAGCAGCTACTGTGTAGGGCGGACACATTCTCACCAATGTTTGGAAATCCCTCACCTATGACAAATATCACCCCCAGGCTGCCAATCAGTGGCAAGAGGTGTTCTTCTGCCCCTTCCCTGCTAATAGGAAGAAGGACAACCATGGATTTTCTTTTCTTTTCTTTTCTTTTTTTTTTTTTTGTTGAGACAGGGCCTCCTCTATCACCTAGGCGGCTAGAGTACAGTGGTGCAATCATGGCTTACTGCAGCCTTAAACCCCTTGAGCTCAAGGGATCCTTCTGCCTCAGCCTCCTGAATATCTGGAACTACAGGTGCACACCACCATGCCTGACTTTTTTGTTTTTTGTTTTGTTTTGTTTTTGTAGAGACGGGGTTTCACTATGTTGCCTAGGCTGGTCTCAAACTTCTGGGCTCAAGAAATCCTCCAGCCTTGGCCTCCCAAAGTGCTAGGACTACAGGTGTGAGCCATTGCACACAGCCTAACCATAGAAATTCATAGTTCAAAAGGACTTTAGGAGATCACTTACATTTGGGAGCAGTGGTACACAGAGGGTTAAGTGGTTTGCCAGCAGTCACACAATAAAAACAAGCAAAAGAATTTATGTACATAAAGTGCTGTAGCACACAGTTAATACTTGATCATTATTTCCCACTGGTATTATCATTCCATCATCCAGAAGGCCAGCCATTGCTTTAAGTGGTATTTCTCTGGAAGGTAGAAACTCTACCTACTCACATCAAGGACAAGGCCACATGGTTTCCTCCAATGTCCCACAGGATGACCATGGAATGAAATCAAGATTCTTGTCCACAAGCCCCGCAGTGTAAAAACACCGAGTGGTGTTTTTACTAGAAATGGAAAGGAAGAAGGCTGCCTAGCTCACAAGCCTTCTAGCAAAACAGTCAGTCAAATCAAAGTTGGGCAGGGGGTAGGTAAGTAAATGCTCTGTATTCTCACCTCAGACCAGAGATGGGTTTGAAACTGATTGTGACAATATGTCTACTCCAAAGAGGTCAAGGGGTGAGGGAAACTCATGTCCAGCATGCTCTCACATGGATATGGAAAATATAGGATGAAGACAGACGGTGGCTGAGACCACTCAACGTCCCTTGACTCCCAGCACAGATGCCTTCTTCTCCTGCTCCTCTTCATCTCATCTCTCAAGTTACTACCCCCATCCCTTCTCCCCACAAGATCACTGAAGGCTAATCTAGAACTCTTACTTCTAAAGCATTAATTCACTCAACATTTTAAAAGTATCCTTAAGAACTAGTCCTTGCCCTGAAGGAGTCGATGATCCAGCAGGAGCATAAAGGCACAGACAACTCATCTGCCACCTCTACACAGTGAATGTCATGTGGAAAGTAAACTCACGATCCCCTAGGCATATTCCTTAGGACAACAGTTTCAAGAGATACACTGCCTGAAGAAAGGGTGCCAGGGCCAAATGATCTAATAATTCTGGAAAATGCTGTTACTGCCCTCCGCTTTATAAAGACTGACAGTATAAATTAATGTACTAAAGGCATTAACATATATTACAGTGTAAAGTCTTATTAGTGCCGATCAACTCAATCATTCTTAAGCATGTTTGACTACCTAAATTTATCAACATATCATAGAGACAATATTCCATTGAATGTCATTTGCTGGATTCTAATTGGGGTGATTGGGAATAGGTGTTAAAGAAGATGCTGCATTTTGACTGGGCCCAAAAGAAGAGTAGAGTTTCATTAGTCCCAGATGGAGGTAGAATGTGCAGTCCACTCATGCAACACACACTCACTGAGTACTTCCAAAAAGTGAGGTCAACCTTTGGCTCTGGGGGGCTGCTACCCCGGTTTCCACTGCAAGGCAGAGTGAAAGGCACTAGAGCACTAATTTGAGAAAGGGCTTCCTATGTTTGGGGAATAGCAAGTGCATGGGTAGAGTAAAGCAGGTGTAAAAAGAGAAGGAATGAGGAATAAGGCTGAAGCCAAACAGAAAAAGCATCTACTAGATCAGTTGTTTATCAGGCCACCTGTTACCTGTTAACAGCACTGGCCTAGACAGTGTTAATCATTTCTGTCTGCTGTGGCTAGTGAAGAAACCTTGAGCAAGAGCTTCCCTTCTCTAGGCCTCAGTTTCTTTATCTATAAAATGACTGGATTCTCTAAGGCTACTTGCAGCATCCACGTCTCAGTGCTCCGTGATGATAAGATATAAAAAGGCAGCACACACCAGCACTAAAGGACAGGAAGATTCTGGGGACAGGAGAATAGCTATTGGTTTAGACATACATCAAAAAATCACCTTGAAGAAAAATGGGCAGAAGAAAAATGAAGCCTGTTCCATCTTCAGCTCTCAGGGCCCAGACTCCCTCCACCTGGTATCTTAGGATTCTGCTTCTCAAATGGGAGGAATAAACATGGCATAGTTTCCAACAGTCAATTGTGCTCAAAAATGTAAAGAAAGCAAATTTGACTCTTGTACTAAAATCAAGACATATTTAAACTAGCATGCAATATTCTCAATGTATTTTAGAGATTTAAAAATGAGGACTTAAAGATCTGGCTTGTGTGGGCTTTTTGTCTTATGGCCCTGAGTCCCCTGGGTGCTCATTCACTGTCTCCCAGTGCGAGGAGTATACTTGGAGGGAAAGTTTCACTGGAAATCTCAGAGCTTTAGCCACTTAAATCTCGTAAAGACAGAAGCCTATTTATCCTGACTTAAGCTGTTCTAAAGAGACAGAAACTCACCATTGGACTGGTCTTCTCCATAGTTTTTATGTGACGGTGCATACAAGAACATCAGAGCAAAGACATACAGGTTCCACATCCCATAGATGCCCGTGAAAAAGGCACTGTTCACTTGGACTGTGACGCCGCCCCATTTCCAATGGCCTTCCGTTACCTACGGAGAAAGGATGGTGACATTCAATTGAAACAGAGAAGAAACAGAAGAAACATAACACCAATAAAGGAACCAGCCAACATGAAAACCAAGTCTCTTCTACATATGGGAAACATGAAGGGCCATGTAAGACTCCATATTTTAATCTGAATCATTTCAGTAAAAATTAAGGTCAACTGAAGGTTCTCTAGCTATGTGTCAGGCACAGTGGTCCTTACCTTGGCTACACATTAGTATCACCTAGGGAGTGTCTCTTCCTAAAAACAGCAATTCATTGCTATCCCTAAGTTAAACAAACTGTGTTTGAGCCCATCACTTATTCACAGTTTTAATCCCTCCTCTGCTGTCTGTCTTCCCAGCTAGATGTCAATTCCCTGCAGGCAGAGACCAGTTCTCTTTGCTGCCATGTCTTTAGGACCTGATGCACCATAGATTATTTCAAATCCAGTGTCTACCATTCACTCTGCTTAATGTAAGACAAGATGAAGACTCCAAACTTCAGAACTTCAGTGTCCGTAAGTGTAAAATAAAAGCTTACAGGTTATTGAAGAAAATTAAGAAAAATATTTCTAGAAACTGCCTGGCATACAGTAAACACCCAGTAAATATTAGTTATTCCTATAACATCACTCGAAGTAAGCCACTCATGAAGATAATTATGAACCTTTCATATGCTTTGAAATTCTGCAAGAGATGTTTTGAAGCTGTTTTTGTCTGTGTTAATGATTTGGTAATTGTCTTAAGGGCTGCCTAAAGATACATGGATTACACTAAGAACTGTCAACAGAGCTGCTGAGCTGGGTGACTAATTTGTGCCCAGCTCTGACACAAATGAAATGATTTTGACCACTTCTGCTTACTACAGGACACTTAAAATGGAAATAGAAGAAAGTATTGGATAAATGTTCCTTTGACAGCCGAATGAGGCTGCATTGTATAAACTTTCTCTAGGAATCACTTTTAAATTGTAAGATGGCAGGCTGGATTGAAATGTTAAGAACTTTCACAAGCAGGTGGATTTCATTGCCTGTTTATGATACAGTGGGTCTGTGTTCATTATCTTCTGTAGAATCCATAACCCATTTGGGGCCCTAGGCCAAATTAAGGTCTAAGTATAGGTGTTTTCTTCTGAAAGACCAGGAGTGTCAGTTAACCACATTAACCAATTATAGACTCGGCAGTTTTAGTTTGGCCTTGGTGACACATAATTCTTCACTTTTTGTGACTCATAAACCACCATTATGAACTCTTATTTATTTTGGAAAATAATGCATTTTATGTAAAATGCCCAGAAGTATTTTTTGGCAAAGAAGGATTTCATAACCATTACTAATTTTAGGACAATGTACCAGCATTCAAGCTACTTAGGACTTCTTAGAAATGTCTCCAAATGTCGCTCTTCTTACTTTTAAGTGCAGAATATGCTAACTTTATAAAAACTATATTACTTAGAGCATCTTATGATTTTTACTGCATATAATGGAAATGAAAGCATTAAGATAGTTTCCAGAAATACATGTACCTGCTGTCATAACACAGAGAACTCTTCTGTATGTGATGAAGGAGGGAGGCTAGGCTGCCATCCTTCCTAGCTACAAGAGAGAATATGGCAATATGGCAGCTTTTCTACTCTGTTAAGGCAGTGGACTCTTCAGCTCAGGGAAGGGCCAGTAAGAGACCCTACTTCCTGTGACAGAAGTTGGAAATACTCAGTATTGACAATTTTAGTGACATTGATTCTTGCTAGGATTGACATGACTGACCCATCTAAGGAAACACCAACCTGTGTGCCTGGTACACAGTGGTGCTCAGTAGACGTATGTTGAATGAACAGAGGTAAAGTACAGGCATGTGTAGGGACTCCAGGACAAATACATGGAGGTAGAAAGTGGAGATGGAAACAACCACTCTTAATAAGTATTTGACTTAAAAGTAAAGAGAAAGTATTGCAGTCCACAGCAAGTCATCATAATTGAATTTAAAAGTGAGAGGAGATGCCAATATGTGACAAGTGTTATTCATTTAAAATATTGCTTTCTGTTATATTTATTTAAAATAAGTGGTTAATACAAATATTAGCAAAGCTAAGATTCTTTTGTATTCATAACAAGGATAAGCATATTTATTCAGTGCTAATGATGTGCCAGATACAATACTAAACCTTTTACATGAAATACATTATTTAGTCTTATTAACGATGCTGTGAGGTAGGTAGGTAGGTAATGTTTCCATTCAACACATGGGTAAACTGTGGCACAGAAAGATGTAGTATCTTGCCCAAGATTGCTCAGCCAGAGAGTCATGGCTCTGACTCCAAAAGAAGGTATTCTTAACCATTATACAACACAAAGGTAGGAATGTTATCTTAAACAGGGGTTGATCTCTCAAGGTAGCACCTGCTCTGAAGGTAGCACATGAGGCAACGACTGTGTAAGGTCAAATTTCCTTCTGAAATTCACTTCATTGCCCATAATGTACCTTACTAATACAACATACACACACAGGTTTGTATATTCAGATCTGTATAGCATGGACATAGTAACATATGGTATAAATAAATTGGATATAAAACAAAATTAAAAACTTACAGTAGAACCACTGGAATGAGATGCCCATAGTATGCCTTTGCACACACTAAGCCTGACAGGAAACATCAGACTCCTGCTCCCATCTCATACTTGCTCTGGGACACATTGTTTAGAGTGGAATTGCAGAACTACACATCCTACTTAATGTGCAATCTGTAAATGTGGTGTTTCCTGCCGTGGGCAAAGAGCTGAACTGCAGAAATAAACGGTATAGATAGTGTAACTCTACACTTTGATGGCTAGCTTGTTTTTCCCTCTCCTCTCCCAATTATTCATGCCTGAGACATCCTCAGCTCTGAGCACATTCCCACCAATATGTACCACAATAAGCGGCCTCAACAGAGCAGGCCTTGTGAATCCAAAATCATACTAATGCCAAGGCGGAGGTAACAGTCTCCCCCTTTTAACTTTGAGAGAAAAATCAGGTAGCCCCAGCCCCCCTCCGCCAAAACTCCCCCACCAAAAAAATTCCCAAATCTCACCCTCTGCGTAAGTCTTCTTTGTAAAAGTCCCTGTTTTTCCTGATTTTACATTTGAACAATTTACTTTTGTGTGAAACCACCCAATTATACCCCTGGAGCCAAGTGAAGGTCAAATCCCTTTACACCCAGTAGTCTTGACAACCAACATTCCACTTAACAACAAGATTTCCAAATCCCAGACCCAGGCTCTCTTACCGGAAACATTTCCTCTGTAAGTAACAGAATGAAGTGATCACACACACACAAAAGAGCTGGGGACAGGCTCTCTGGGAGTTTGCTGCATGTGGCTTGACCTGAATGTCAGGCACCTGGGGGTCCCCTTAATGAAGGTCGGTGACCTTCTCCCCTGCACTGCACTTCTGTTCCCTACTGCCGCCACCTCTAAATGGAACACCTCTTTATTTTCCAGAGGGAAGGGGCTGAAATACCAGACTGCGATGTACCATCTCTTGGTTGCTATGACTGAGGCCATTAAAATGGCAGGCATTAAAAGACTGCACCTCAGTACCCAGCTACAAAGCCTCAAGGTCACTGCATTCCACAGCTTCCCGTCGCCTTTCATTCCTGGCCTCAGAGCTTCAATATCCTGGCGAGATCCCCTCGCATTATATTTCATGAGGCTTAAATGCAAGCTCTCCCACAGCAAGCCCGAGAGTATAATGGGGGTTTTAATACATTCCTTTTACCTAAGGCTGGGATCCATTTCAAAAAGTTACCCAATAGGTTTCCTTTCAGGTGAGCTCATTGCTCTGACATTCCAAAATGACATTAAAAAATAAATCCTCTGATGACTATATTAATACAGTACCTGGGACACTGAGAGTTATGCCGGAAAACGTCTTAGATGTCTATAAATAAATCTTTAAAAAAAAACCCAGCAGGAGGAATGTGAGGAGCTAATGGAATTCAAAAGGCCTCATTGCTACCCCCTTAGAGTTGAAATCCACTCCGGGCCGACTGTCGCAGCAGATATAAAAAGCCAGCCACAGGCTGAAGCTGTATTAGAAAATACTGAGGCAATAGAATATTAATCTTTTTCTCCAAAGAAAAGCCACAAACTATGCTCCTTGGAAGATGGCTTCCTTTGCTGTAAGAAGTACACTAATTAAACCATGTACAAGGTTAAATCCTGGCAACACGCAGCTGCTTCAGGGATCAGCCCTTCTTGACTTCAGGTGGAAGGCACTCCCCACAGAGGTAAGACATACATGAGGCAGTGTGGGGAGAATGACGTCAGCTTCCCAAATTGGCATAAGGACCTGTGTGTGGCCTTAGGACCAAAAGCACCCTTCTTTCTGCCTTCCTGAAAACATATCTTGAAATTGCCTTTTATGTCTCAACCCATCTTCCTTGAGATTCTGTTTCTCCAAGGAAGTGCTCCGTGCCCTCTCAGCCTTGCAGACCTGGCTGTGTCAAGTGCCACTGTGCACTACGGAGGGACTGGAGGAACTGAAAAGCATTTTTGTCATAGGAGGGAACAGCCACGGGAGAAGTCAGGCCTCAGACACTCTTGTTGGAATATGGATGTTTGAGCCTTAGCTGGTAGAATAAAAAACTCTTTCAGAGTGGAGTGGAAAGCGAAGTTTCCAAGGTTTTATAAACAAACAACCTGATACAAACCCGGCAGTGTTACAGGTCAAAGCAGATGTGGTGAACAGAACTTACAAAGACATATATGTATATCAGTTTTATTTTTTCCATGTTCATTTCAACCTCAGTGGAGCTAGCAACGCTAACACTCCCCAGTGGCACAGCCAACAACAGGGCTCTAGAGGCTCCAAACTTGGGGTCCCCTTGGGTGTCCTTGGATAGAATTTAAGGGGTCCATAAACTAGAATAGAAAAAATTGTATCTTTATTTTCACTAGTCTCTAACTGAAAGATAATGTTTACTTCAATTACAGATGCAGAAAAATCCCGATAGTGTTAGTACTACTGTGATTTTCTCAATAGGAATCATATTTTCACATCAATTACAGTTGCAGATATAAATATGTAATATACCTGTAGCATGTTTTACTGTAAATATATATTACATATAATATATAGAGATGATTCCCTTTGAAATTCAAAGTATTTTATTTTACTTATTAGAAAACATTCTAAGAGGAGACTCGTAGCCTTCATCAGGTTGCTATAGGGGTCCATATACAAAAATGGTTAGGAGTCCCTGTACTAGGGAAACTTCCTAGCAGAATGGAGCAAGTCATGTCCTAAGAGACTATCTGCACTGCTGAAATCCTCCATTTTGGCTAAATGACAAAGCACTGGCAAAAGAGTCAGATGGACTGGGTTCTGATCTCTTAACTTATTGCACATCCTTTGACAAGAAAGACATTCAACCTTCTTGCTATTCATAAGAACACAACTATTCATGCTTACAATGTGCCAGGTGCTCTGCTAATTACATTTGGTTGCCACAATGATGGTTTAGTCAACAACAGACCACATACATGATGGTGGTCCTGTAAGATTATAACACCATATTTTTTCTGTATTTTTCTATGTTTAGATATGTTTGAAATATACAAATACTTACCATTGTGTTACAATTGCCTGCAGTGGTCAGTAGAGGAACATGCTGTACAGGTTAGTAGCCTAGGAGCAATAGGTTACACCATATGGCCTAGGTATGTAGCAAGCGATACCATCTAGGTTTGTGTAAGTACACTCTACGATGTTCCCTTAATGAGGAACTCACATAATGACGCATTTCTCAGAATGCATCCCTCTTTGTAAATATTACTTCATGTGATCATTACAGCAGCCTTCTGTGGGTCTACTGTTATATTTATTTTGCAGATAAGAAAACTAAACCTTAGAACTGTTAAGTAATCCATCCAGCTAGAAAACAGCATTAATGAAAACTTTCTCCAAAGCTATTAGATATCATATTCTAGCAATCTAGGATAACAATTCCTGCCCTACTTACCGTGCAGGATTTCCGTGATGCTCAAATGAATAATAGATAAATTAGACTTCAAGAGTACTTCCCACCCTTCAAAACAAGTTATGAATATTTTTAAATTATTATCATTGTTGAGATTTTCAAGTATAGCAAAATTTTGAGTTTTGGAAATAACCAGTAAAAAGACAAGATGCTATCAAAGGGACTTCTGAATTACGTTTCATATTTAAGTGGCAATATAATTATTACAAGGAATAGCTGATGGATTGTATAAGCATCTATGTTAATGCTAGATAAAAATAGAGTCAAATTTACGCTTTAGTGTTGTGCTACAGGGCTTGATAAGTTTATTCTCATAAGTAAATAAAATATGTGCCCTTCAAGTTGGCTGTAGGCTTTTAATTTATTTAGAAATTTTATCTCCTACAAGGTTTTATGGAAAGAGAAAATTTAGTCCATTTGGCCAGGTGATA
Source organism: Papio anubis (assembly GCF_008728515.1). Lineage (NCBI taxonomy): Eukaryota > Metazoa > Chordata > Mammalia > Primates > Cercopithecidae > Papio > Papio anubis. Next base: position 66,540,127 of record NC_044976.1, read on the forward strand.
TCAAGACTCAGAAAAATATGGCTTGACCAGCTGTCCAGAATTATGACCTCTCTGCCCCTTTCCTCAGTAGCTCTATCAAATTTCTGTGCAAGGTAGAGGGACCTCTGCAGAGACATTCTCACCTTGACATCTCAGGGTCCACTTACCTGACTAACGATGAAGAAGATGACAGTCATGGCAGCGCAGGCCAAGGTGATAAGCATAAGGAACTTGAACCTAAAAATTAGCCCCTATTAGAAAAGAAAGAGTAGTTTAATACTCCATCAGCTACCAATCCTTTTCTCACTATATAAATCTATAAAAAGCTTAAAGAAATCTGTAAAACCAAATCCCTAAGAATGACAATAAAATGATTTCCCATAGTAATATTTCTTCTGCAGAGGTGAGTGTGGCTGAAAATTTCTTGGGTCAAATATTTCCTATGTTCTTATCACTCATAAAGCAGTGATACAAGAGCCTGGGAAATTATATTCACAACACGTCGTGAGGCTGCTAATTTCCCTGCTAAGCTGGTTATGCTTCTCTGCAAGGGTTCAAAGTTACCAAATCCAAGTTTTCTGTGGTTGTAATAAAATTCTGCTCCAGTGAACAAAAAGAAATGTGCATATTAATCAACATGAAGTGGATTTGGTTGAATTTTCTCATGTCACTCCAGCTCTGGAGACAGGCAAGCCTTAGAAAGTGCCTGTGGTTTCCTGAGAGCAGGATTTAAGAGAACCTGTGTTTCAAGGAGGGAGGCCTATTATTCAGGGGCTCTTATGTGTAAGATCTACTGCATATAAAAAGTCTGAGGTTCTGTAGTTTCTGCTTCTCTTTTCATACAGGAATCAGGCTTGTTTCTCCAAGGACAGACACTTAGGCATGAACCCAAGGGATCCCTGATAAATCAAGGATGTGTTGCTTGCATTGGGGATTTGAGGATGTTAAGTGTTTCTCTTGAATGAGGAACATAATCTATAAACAGAGATTACTGAACTGTCTGAGCATCTGCTGGATATTTTAGGGGAATGTGGCCTGTTAAGAGTCTGGAAATCAGATCACCTGGACTAAACCCTGTTTAGTTACAGGACAGGATTGATTTTGGGACAGAACTTTGACTAAAGCCTCATCCCAACCAAATCCCAGTTCTGCCATAGTCCAATCTCCCATCTAGTATGTACCTACATTCCATTACCAAGCTGAAGAACTGGCTGAACAAGTTTACTCCTTATTGGAAATGGAAACACATTTGTACCACAGAAAATGCCAAGATTTAGACAGGCCAGCTAGATGCTTCTCAGAGTAAGATTTGGCCTCTAAGTTTGCCCAGAGATCCTACATGAGAATCTCTCAATGTGTATTTCAAAGTTAAGGCTTTCTGTCTCTGGGGTGTGTGTGTTTACACATCAAGCGGAAAGATAAGCAAGCACCAGTTCCAGAACGAGCCAAGCAATCTGCCCACCTCATAGTGTAGCCGCCGGACTTTGCTCATAGCTGGCAGGCTGGACTGCTTCCCACTGATGTTCCGAAACACCTGAAATACCATGAAGCATAGAAACAGGAAGTAGAGGCAGAGGCAGATTCCAGCCACGATGATGAAGGCCATCTGGTAGTGTCCAGTAAAGGAAACAACGGGCTAGCCAAGGCCAAGCTGAGCGGGCCCAGGCACTTCTCCCCAGGTCTGTTGGCAATACTTGTTTTGTCTCCAAATACATAGGAAATTTTCAAGGGGATAAATTATTAAAACCTGACATTCTAATGCCAGTGATAGGTTTCTTGACACAATAGTACCACAGAGGGAGGTGTTCAATATTGCTTTCTAAACCAAGTAAGAAAAGAAATGGTGTCTTGCTTGTTAGAAATGAAGAATCTGGGCCCTACCATAGACCTAAGGAATCGGAATCTGCCTTTTAACCAGGTCCCCAGGAGATTGGTATACACAATAAATTTGAAAAGCACTAATAAAGCATATATTGGTCACTATGGATCAGATGAAAAACCACATTAAAATCACCAGAAGAGTTCAAATGTAGATCCCCAGCTTCCTCCCTAGATATATGGAATCAGATTTTCCGGGGCTAGGACATCAAGTATGACTATGTTGGGAAACCACTGGGCTCGTCCTTGGAGTTTTATAAGAATGAGATTGAGATGCTCTGGCATAATTGAAGAGGAGATACATGGGAGCTCAGTGCAGGGGCCTTGGGCATGAGCTTGAAGGTCTTAAAGTGAAACCAGGGAAGAAGGACCACTTGCAGTCTTCTGTCACCACAGAAAGTCTTGTCCAACAGAATGGGGATTGAAGGACACATGGCACAGATGGGAGTTTGGATTGCTGCCAGTATACTTGAGACCCACTAGGGGGGCTGACCTGCCATTAGAGTCAATGCGAGAACCACCAAGGCCTGGGGTAGTGTGAGCTGCCTTGAAGGCAGGTGACCTGATTCCAACCCCTTTCCACTACAACAACTCTGCCCAAATTGCCTTTTTTTTTTTTTGAGACAGAGTTTTGCTTTTGTTGCCTAGGCTGGAGTACAATGGCACAATCTCGGCTCACCACAACCTCCTCCTCCTGGGTTCAAGCGATTCTCCTGCCTCAGCCTCCCAAGTAGCTGGGATTACGGGCTTGCGCCACCACACCTGGCTAATTTTATATTTTTAATAGAGACGGAGTTTATCCATGTTGGTCAGGCTGGTCTTGAACTCCCAAGCTCAGGTGATCCGCTGGCCTCAGCCTCCCAAAGTGCTGGGATTACAGGCATGAGCCACCACACCTGGCCCAAATTGTCTATTTTTAAAAGCATTTAATAAGTGTGAACTTGCCATGAATATTTCATTAAATAATATAATATCTAATGCAGTTTCGCCTTCTTTCCTATAATGAACAGTATCCTGGAATGAAGGGAATATAGTTATTTTCTGCAGGACTTGAAATTTTACTCACTCTATCATTTTATAAAATTAAAAAGTTGAACCAGATTTAACATTATAAACATTCTCCTTGTTGTGCAGCTAACATTTGGTGGTGGCATAATGGAGGAAGGGTAGAGCTTCTCTCTCATCTTTGAGGTAATGATACTACAGATTTAGTTTGCTCACAATGTTCTTGTGACACTAAGAAACCAATATAGATATCGTGGCAAGACAAAGCATAGTCCTTAGCACACGGCAAGATATGAGCCATCAAGGAAGAATACAACCCAGGCCTTTCTCTCCACTCCAGAGCAGTCTTTTTCTCCCAAGAGCATTTCACATACTATTCCAGAAGATAAAATATTTAAATCCAGCATCCTAAAAGGGATAAGCTAAGACTGTCACTTCTGCTTCCTGAAGAAGACTTAGCGTTTATGCCAACCAACCAGAAGCCTCGGCGACTCCTCTGGAACTAATCACCTTAGCCTTATCTCCACTTGGTCTCAGGAATGAATAGCAGCAGTGTGATCTGCCAGCACACCAAGGTCACTGTAAGAAGTCTCGTACATAGGCAATTTCAGAAACAGACTCCCACAGGGGCCCAGAGATGAACCTCCATGGCTCCAGGGAAAAGCTAGTCATGCTTCAGTCTGCAGTAAACAGTGTATAACGGATAATTCAGACAGGCTGCAGTAAGCCCAGAAACTCGGATCCCTCTGCTGTGAAGATGGGCTGCGACCTTCTCATTTTGCCTGCTGTCACCCAGGCTTGAAAGCAAGCAGTAATTCTTATTATCAGCCTTAATTGTGCTGTTATAATTGGCCTGAGAATCAAAGCCCTGGCTGAGTACATATGGGGAGCATCAGCAGAGCCTTAGAAAACGATCTTGGGGACTGGGTGGCTAGGGGAAGAAATAAAACCCTGAACCCATCAAGGAAGGATACGGCCAGCTCTGTTCCAACATCTGTAGTCCAGATACTGTAGAAGGGATTCGTGAGTTGTACCCCTCTACAAAGAAAATGAGATGGAAAGGCAAGACAAATTAATACAAAGGCAAACGGGAACTTTCCTTTTCACGTATTCTTAGCTTTTCAGCTGCAGGGGTGAGGGCTGTATTTAGGCTAAAAAACATTACAGAGATCCTAAAGAGAAATGAAGCTTGTAGAATACATCAGCCCAAACATTTTGCAACTGTAAAGAGCTGTGCATTTGATTTGATCCCAGACCTTGTCTGAGTATGTGACCACGTCCGGGGCTTCCATACCAAAGGTTCCCGACCACCATTCTCCTTTTCCAACACTCCTCCTAAAGTGACAGGAGTGGGCATGGTGATGCACAGTTTGGCTCAGTGACCCACAAACACCTGCTCACCTCTCACACATGTCAAATATGAAGAGGCAGAAGGAACCAACGGCAATGGGTCCGACTTGCTTCCAATACCCTGCAATGTGGTTCCGCTCGTGCTGATCCTGAGGAAAACCAAATTGAGAAGGGAGATAGAGGGGAGAGGAAGACCAAGCAATTCTATGGGGGAGTCAGCATTCGAAGGACACCTGCTGACCACCTATTATGTATCAAGCACCATGCTAGACTCTAGGTGTATGAAAACAAAGAAGATGAAAATCTCTTCTTCAGGCACTCACCTCTGTGGGGGAGTCTGGCACATATGCAGAACATGACAAAGCCCAGCCATAAGGGCTCTGAGAGTAATAAGAAAAGGATGCCATGGGAACACAAAGAATGGCCTCAGCTCCCAGGCAGAGGACACTTTGTGGTCCACAAAATAACTCATTCTGAATTAAATTTCTATGTGACTTGTAACTTGTGTTTATAAAAGTGACTGATCCCCAGAAGACAAAGTAAAGACATTAAAGCATTTAAATATGTGAAGTGTGTCTCTTATGGTTAGGAAAACAGGCATATTTCCTCCCCATCCTTATTAAAACCAGCAATGATTCTCCTTGATCAACAAAGACACCAAGAGAAAGAAAAGGAAGGAATGTAGAATGAGAAAAAAGGGAAAGCAAAGATGATCTTAGCCTCCAGGCAGGGCCCCAGGTGGGTCAGTCCACACCAGCTCCCTGTGGACAATCCTTGGCTGGCTTCCTGGTGCTGGACCAAGTTCCCTCCACTCCCAGGCCCTGATGCCGAGGCCTCATTCTTAGCGCATCTCTGCTGGAGGACCCCTCATGGGGAAAGACCCCCTAATGTAGACAGTTTAGCGGTAGGCAGAAGTCTCTCTCTCTGCTCTCACACTGCTCTCCTGGAAGAGCGGCAGGACTTCAGAGGTCTGGTTTTTATGACTGAGCCATAATGGAATTTAAAAACAGTCCACTCTGCCATGAAGCCCATGTGCCTGACACGAAGACCAAGTTCCAGCTGGCGTATCATCTTAGCCACAATGTGATGACGACACCATTCTTATTTTAAACCGTGGTACCTTCAGTCCCTCTTGAAATATGATTTGGTGTCTGTGCAAACTAAGGAGACCAGGAAGGTCTGTATTTCCGAGTAATAGGGGTTACTAGGCCACCTGGACACATTGCCAGCTGGAAAGAGCCAGGTCCACATTCTCTGGTGGTTAACCTGTATTCCTGGGGACAGGACAAGCAGGGCAGAAGCCAGCAGACAAAAAACTCAAGCTCAAGGGCAAGAAATAATACTAATCATTAGAATGTGTGTGTTTATCTTAAGTTACTCACATTCTCTCTTTCAATTCGCACAAAAACCCCATGCATTAGGCCTTTACATCCCATTTTATAGATGAGGGACCTGAGATTCAGAGTGATAATGTCATTTGCCTAAAGCCACTCAGCTGGTCAACAGGTGGTGAAGCAGGAATGTGAACCAGAGGGGTCTGCCTCCAGAGTTCCCACTTGTAACTACTAGTTTATTCTGTCTCACCCACTGCTGACTAGAGGCAAAGGGGGGCAGGTGTCAGCTTGGCAGCCTGCACGGAGCAGCTGGTACAGACGTCTGTCCCTCGCAGGGACTCTTACCATCATGTGCTCGCCACAGAAGATGATCCAGAAGGACAGAAGCATCGCATAGAAGATGCCCTGTCGGATGTCACCGAACAGCAGCATCCAGGTCCAGTCGAACCCGATGGAAAACCATTCCACTGGGATATTGATAAAGGTCATGGAAATCCCAAGGGCAAAGATGACTCTGATGGTGAGAAAATATCAGGACAGCCACTTCATTCATCTGGAGGGCAGATTTTCAAACAATTCCCAGAAGTCAGTTTTGAGACATGAGATGTTACTTATTGGGTCTGAAGCCATATGATTAATTTCTTCTGCACAGAGATGCAAAATGTCCTATGTAGCTCACACTGCTGCAGAATGAAGGAGTGCTACACCAACCTTTCTATGGAAGTGAACCTGACCTCCTTAATGCCCCACAATTTACTTTGGTACCACTGCAGATGAAGAGCTTCCTATAATGTTTGTGTCCCCTTGCCTTCTCATCCAGGCCTCAGTGAATATAATTGTCCTCTTTCACCTATTCAGGTTATCATTCATCTGATCATTAAGAACACTCGTTATTATTGTGATATCCTCAGGAACGATGAATTATATAAGCATATTTGTTTCAATAATACATGACTCCAAACACATTTGAAATGTAAATTCTCTTGACTGCTTGTTTAGCTTTTATTTTACTCTTCCCCTGTCACACTAAGAACTGCCAATTCTCTATTAAAATGTAATTCTTATGTCACTGATTTATTCATACTTTTTTCCATCCCCTTGAAACACATATGTTAATTAAGCACAGATCACGTAGCAGGCATTGTGTTAGCACTATAGAATCCTAAATGAACAGGACCTGTTTTTTCACTCACGGGAGATACAGTTAGTAGAGGAGCCAGATAAAGAGACAATTGAATAGAGCAGGATCAGGAATATCATAGAGTTTTAAAGCATAGAAGGCTGCTACCAGGACTTCTGACTTTGACACAGACAGGAATGGGGCTGAGTTGTGAGTCAAGGTAAGGGAGGTGGAAGGGTGTTTGGAGGAGAGGGCAGGGCCTGGATGGAGGCACAGAGGCCTGGAAGAACCTGGTGCATTTGGGGATCGGCATGTGGCACATCAGGAAATGACAGGACATGAGACCAGAGAAACAAAGAGGGCTGTGCTCATGAAGAAACTTGCATATCCCACTAGAGAACGGAAACGTATCTTGAAGAGACTTTTTATTGGAATCCAATAAAAAGTTTAAACAATGGAGTGACATGATTCATTCACTCAAAAAATATTTATTAAACTCCTACTATGTGTCAGTCACTATTCTGAGATGCTGAGAATATAACTGTGAACAAAATAAGCAAGGATTGTGCTCTGGTGATGCTTGCATAGAGATGCAGTGAGAGAGGGAGTATAAGAAAAAGATAATAAATAAATGAATAAGCATCATGGAAAAAAAAAGCTAGGCAAGAGAGTGGAGAGCAATGGGGATGTGATTTTACATAAAGTGGACAGACGAAGAGATCAGCAAGTGTGAAGGCCCTGGTGTGAGGGTTTGAGCACAATAAAGGGGGCTGGTGGGTGTTGGAGAGGACAATGACAAGATCAGAGGTGGAAGGCACCCAGTCATCAAGGGGCTTATAGGTCAGGGCAAAGGAGATGAAAAGCCAGTGGAGAGCTTTGAGCAGAGGAGTGACAGGATCTGATTAACATCTGAAAGGGGGCACTCCGGCTATCCTGTGAATAGGCTGCAGGGAGGCACGTGGTGGAAGCAAGGAGAGGGGTTGCAACAAGGCTGTTCCCACTGATCCAGGTGAGAAGCGATTGTGGGTTAGTTAGACTAGGGTGGCCGCAGTGGAAATGGTGAGACTTCCCGGTGAGTTAGATGAGAAGTGTGAAAAACAGAGACATACAGGATGACTCACTGCTACATTTCCAGTTTGAACAACTGAAAAGAGGGAGTTGCCATTTACTGAAATGGGGATTCTGGGAGGGAACAGGTTGGAAGTGGGACACAATCAAGTGTTGTCCTTGGTACATGTGACATTTTCAATGCAAATGAAGACATTAAGTAAAGAGCTGCAATATTTGGGTCCAGAGTTGGGAGAGGCTGAGGCTAAAGATATAGATTAAGAGTCATCAGAGAGCAGATGATTTTTCAGACCACGAAGGTAGGTGAGATGACCCCTGAGGAAAGCACAGCTAATAAAGAGAAGAGGTCCAAAGCAGGTGCCCCAGTCCCAAAGTCTAAGAGGCTGGGAAGACGGAAGGAGACAGAAATGGAGCCTACATGCTGGTCAGCAAAGAAGAATGACCAACAGAAGAGTAGAGGAGACTCTGGGAAGAAAAACTGATTATGTCAGATGCTGGGATGAGTTTAAAAAAAAAAAAAAAAAGTGAGGACTAAAAAATGATCTTTGGATTTGGACTATGAAGGTTGTTGGTGATCCTGTGAAAAGCAGTTTTAGTAAAGTGCTGGAGATGAATCCAGACTGGAATGGACTCAAGAGAGAACAGAGGAGAAGACATATGCACAAGGTTTTTGAGAAGCATTGCTGTAATGAGGGGCAGAAAAAGGGTATGTAGCTTCAGGGAGAAGTGGGAAATGGGAGAATTTTGTCTAAGAAGGGGAGATGGCAGGGCATGTTTGTATATTAATAGAAAGAATCCAGCAGAAAGGGAGAAGTCAATGATGTGGAGAGAAAGTAGGTACACCTGCAGGAGCACTGTCTTTCTTTAAGTGAGAGGAGCTGGGCTTAGGGCAGTTTCTTCACTACAACACAGACAAGTATCTGATTGACCACGGAATATCCCGAAGAGCAAAGAGGTTAAAGAGTCAGAAAGGTCAGCTGGGTGTGGTGGCTCACACCTGTAATCCGAGCACTTTGGGAAGCTGAAGCAGGCAAATCACTTGAGCTCAGGAGTTCGAGATCAGCCTGGGCAACATAGTGAAACCCTGTCTCTACAAAAAATACAAAAACTAGCTGGGGAGTATACACCTGTGGTTCTAGCTACTGGGAAGCTGAAATGGGATGATTACTGGAACCTGTAAAGTCAAGGCTGCAGCGAGCTGAGATCCCAGCACTGCACTCCAGCCTGGACAACAGCGTGAGACTTTGTCTCCAAAAAATAAATTAATTAATTAAAAAGAGCCAGAAAGGTGAGAGAGGTAGAACCCTGAGGATTAACTTAATAACAACTTGCATAGGAAAGCTGCAGGAGAAAAAGGAGTCCAGGATGACTCCTGGTCAAATCACTGGCCTAAGTCACACACTGGCTGCTTGAAATGGACACAAGCAAAAGCAAGAGCTTGGCAGATCATGAGAAGCCAGTATTCCTGAAGAGCACTGCAAAACCAGCTCTTACTTTTCCAGAAGCACTGGGGGTCGGGACATCATGGTGATCCTCCTCCAGTACCACACCATAATGATGAAGATGCTGGGCGTAAGGAAGGTCTTCATGGCAAACCACACCTTGGTGAAGCCTCCATTTTGGTGGATCCCCTAGGCAGAGACCAGTGATAATTTTGAAGGTGAATATTATCTTAGCATTTCCTTCTACTGGCAAATGCGTTTGTGGGAGAGGTAAGTGGAGACCTTGTCTGCAAAATGTTCATGATCAAGAGCTTTCACATTCATAGCATGCACTGCCCTCATACACCCTTGGCCTCTCCTCAGAGATAACAGAAATACATATTAGAAGAGCCCTGTGCTATGGACCTGAGACCAGAGAAATAAAGAGGGCATCCTATTCACAGTAATGGCTTTCATGCTCTGGGGTCTGAAAGAAGAGCATGGGGCTTTGGGGCAGGGTCACTGTTTCCGAGAGGCTGAATTATCTTACCTTGGACTCATCCCACTGATTTTAAAATGCTAATGCCTAAAGGTCCACTTTAGAGGTATGGATTAATAGGGCAGGTACGGATTAATAGGGCCTACAGGGTGTATGATATCTACCCAGCTACCACCCCTACAGTGTGCCCCCCAAAAAAGCCACATTTGAGGTAGAACCAGAAATTTTAGGTAAAAAGCAGAGATATCCTCTATCTCTTAACACCTCTCTTGGCCATTTAATCCTTATTCGACCCTCACATCTTACTCATCTGGTCTACTAGGGCTACAAGAGCTTTTTCCCTATGCTAAGATAATGATTAAGTACATGATCAATTTTTTTTCTTTTTGTAAGCTTTTCATTAGAAAGTTGCAGATATCCTAGATGGTCAATATGTTGAGATTAGTAAGTGTTAAGGTAAATCTATTCTATAAAATGCTAACCAATATTGTAAAGTATATTTATACTACATTCACCAATTTATATTATATATGCCATTAAATAAGAAAGCAAGGAAAAAAAGTCAGTTCAATATGATCCTACTTTTTGTAAGGGAATTACTACGTATATAAAAAGCCTGGAAGGAGATATATCAAAACCTGAACAGTGACTATTTCTCTAAATAGTAGGACATTCTAGGTAATTCTTATGCTTTTCTGTTTCTTTACCCAATTATTGTGAGACTTTGTTGAGGTTGAAAAGAAAGGTCCTCCTTGCAGCAAGTTCTAACTTTTCCCCAATTAAACAAATAAGATGGAAAGAACCTAAACCACCCCTATTCCCTTTAACAATTGTGCTTGCAAGGTGAAACACATAAAAAAGAAAATTTACTTTTATCTTGGTGTTACTCATTATGCAGTCATGACTATATCATGATCTTATCATTATAATGACCTTAAGTGATCTTAAGCCCATTTAAAATCTTAAGTGGGCACAATAATTGCATTGTTTTCCATTTCTGTAATCTCTCACACAAATTAATTCACTTTATTATCTCAGTCATCATGAGTATGTTATTATTCCCATTTCTCAGATGAGACAGGTGAGGCATAGAGGTGCCATGAGTGAGATGGAGTTCCCCTTCAATACACATGCCAAGATCAGTTACATTCACTTACCACCAACCGGATATCCTTTATCTCCCCAATTCCCACATTGATTTTCTTCTTCTCATTCACAGGCAGCCGGATGTTTAAAAGGTAAAACTTATGGGCCACCGACCCAATTTCCATGAAAGGAAGGACATCACATTCATAGTAACGGCCTTCATGCTCTGGGGTCTGGAAGAAGAGCAGAGGGTTTGAGGCAGGGTCACTATTTCCAATAGACTGGCTCTGAATTCTGTTACCCTGGACCCATAACACCAATTTTAAACAGCTAATGCTTAAAGGTACACCTTAGAGGTACAGAGCAACAAGGCATACTGGAGGCATGGTGTCCACCCAGCTCTCCCAACCTAAAAACAAACAAACGACAACAGCAGCAGCCATATTCAAGGTAGAACCAGAAATTTTAGGTAGAAAGCAGAGACACCTTCCTTCTATCTCCTAACACCATTCTCGGCTGTTTCATCTTCATTAGAACCTCACATCTTACTAATCTTGTCTGCGAGGGCTACAACAGTTTTTATCGGCAGTGTGTCGTCAGGGACCTCTAAGGCTCTGTGGAACAGTCAGCTTCTTAAACATTCAGGTGGAAGCTCCTGCTGAATCATTACACTCTTTAAGGACAGCTAATTATTCTTCTGATTTTGGCCTGAGGGAGAAGCTAGAAGCAGCTGAAAATATCTTCTTTTTATTCACTTGCCAGGAAAAAAAAAAGACACGAGGAGCCCTTGGTATTTAGGGAAGGTTGAAACAGAAGAAACAAAGGTAATAATAAGATTAGTGGCCAGAGATAACCACTCAGAATTTTCTGCCTCCAGTGCTTCCTAACAGTCCAAGATGGCAGAAGGGAATAGACATTTTAATGAAATGAAGATTTAGCCCAGTGTCTAGGAAAGCCTCTTGGACTTTGTGCCAAACAATTTAAGAGATACTGCCCAGAGCACGGTGGAGAGAAATCGGACAGTAGGGACACAGCTTTTTTTTGAAAACTAAATTCTGCTCCACCTCACCAGGACTCCCAGCTATGTGTACCTGCTGAGGGGTGGGGGCCAGGGGTAAATATGAGCATGTAGAGGAATGAGCTTCAGCAGGCTGGGACTTTTCCCTGATACAGAAGATAAGAGTTTACCATCAATGTAGGGTTTCTACGTCAGCTTCAATGTTTACTTGGTACCTCCTGATCAAGTGATAGGGGAGATCTAATTTGTCGTCCCTAAGCCTGAATTCACAAGCCCTCCATAATTTGTCATAAATCTTCAGAGCAAAGATCCACTGAAGAAATGAGAAGAAAGAAGATGATAACAAGGAGTCTATAGTTAAGAGTGTGTAGGAAGGGGCTCTGACCCTTCTGAGATCTTGGCTGGTGGGGAGGGTTCCTTACTGAACAGTCAGAGCTTAGAGTGCAGTAAACAGACCTTTGTACAGAGACAGAGACACACATGGCAAGGTGGAGGTGGGGAGGTGCTTTTAACTCCTCTTCCCCACCACGGCACACATTACCGATCAGTTGTCAACAGTTTTTATCCCTAAGGTGTGAGCGGCTCTTCTCAGACACACCAGTTGATTAGAGTTGGCGTGGTTGATTTTTAAAAATTCTTCTGTAGAAAGAATGCTGCTGCTTTTTCAAACCTCAGCTGCAGGTCGGATGATTCTTCCTATACAGATCATCTTTTTCTCCCCTCCACTCCTTTCTCTCTTATACTTTCAAATCAGGGAGGATGGGGGCTTTGCAGGTACTACTGAAAATTCACTACAGGCTCTAATTCTCCCTCAGATTAAGTTGCAGTGAGAAGGCTGATTATCCTCTGTGGTAACAGCAAGAGGACATTTTCTGATTTGTTTCCAGTTAGGGCCTTATTTTATTTATGGAAATTGAGAATTTGAGGGGGGAAGGGAATAAAACCTACTTAGTCTAATACCATCTGGTGTGTGTCTCGCCCAGGGTCCCAAAAGTAGCAGAATTGGGAGAAGGACATGGGCCCTGCCCAAAGGCAGGCGTTGTGCTGTGATAAAGACTTGAACTCCAGGCCAGGAGGCTCTGATTCTAGTCCTGACCATGTTCCTTGCTGGGTACCTTGGGTCACCCTGCCTCATTTGGCCTCAGTTTCTTCCTAAGTGAGAAAGGTAAGTAAGATGATCTCCAGGGTCACTTCTAATCCCCCATGATGGGTCTCTGGGTGCCCCACACTTCCCTGTCACTACAGGGTGAGTAACATGGCCACCCATGACACAAATTTACCTAAGTTCAAATGAAAAGAGACACATTGGCATCTGGGACACTGGCTCAACCTTCCTGTCTCGGAGACAAATTCGTTGTATCCTGGTACAGACTTTCCTTCAAGCACTAAAGTATTTAGGGCATTTAAGAAGGAAGATTCCTCTCTCTCTCCTTCCTTTCCCCCACTCCCAGTTCTCCCCCAACTCCAGCATGAGACTGGCTAATTAGGACAAATTACAGCAGGTGGCAACTTGACTTTTTTTTTTTTTAACTTCACAATCCACCAGGGACTGAAAAGCTTTAAAGCAATTTCTCATTTAATCTTGAGACTCAAGACTAAATTTCACTGCAATCAAAAAGCAGAGACTTGATGATTCATTTCCTTCGCACCTTTCAAGGTTTAATATCTTTCTTGCAAGGGATCAACACATCCTAAAGATAATTAAGCAACCGTCATTAAGAAGCAGTTGCAGGCAAACACCCTTCCCCCTCACACTACTCAGTGCCCTCCATGTGTATAAATAAGAGAAATGACTTTTCCCTTTTCTAAGGATACAATTCTGCATCCAAAAGCCATCTAGCTTAGATGTTCAACCAGTGTTTCAAAGATGCAGTCAACTTGCAGAGACAGCTAGAAAGATTTTTAATTAAATTTTCTCCGTTGCATGCAAAGATCTGAAAATGTTAGCTATTCCTCCCTCCTGCTTCCTCTAGTTTCTGTCTATCACTCATTTCTACCTACAAATGGCTTTCTCTGGAGGACAGCCCTGTGGAAATTGAGATATGAAATCCCCCATGATGGGTCTCTGGGTGTCCCACACTTCCCTGTCACTATGGAGTGAGTAACATGGTCACCCATGACACAAATTTACCGAAGTTCAAATGAAAAGAGACACATTGGCATCTGGGACACTGGCTCAACCTTCCTGTCTCGGAGACAAATTCGTTGTATCCTGGTAGAGACTTTTCTTCAAGTACTAAAGTCCTGCCTCTGCCAGTATTTAGGGCATTTAAGAAGAAAGATTCCTCTCTCTCTCCTTCCTTTCCCCCACCCCCAGTTTAGCATTCAGCAGAGGGTCTAGGGCAGTGGCTCTCAAACTTCATGGAGTTTAAGGTAATAAACTGAAGGACTATTAAAACATAGATTCTTTGCTCCTCCCCCCTGAGACACTGACTTAATAGGTTTTGGGTGTGCCCTGGGAATCTGCCTTTCCTAAAACCTCTCAGGTGATGCTGCCACTGTTGGTCCTCAGAACACACTTACTGTAGCTTTGTTCTAGGAAACCTGGGGGAGTGGAGACACCTCTGGTGCTTCAGAAAACACGGCAACAGGTCCTTAGGTTTGCCCATGGAGGGCCTTAGTTTATACATTTTCTCCTAGTGGCCCATCTGGTTAATATCCACTTTGACTCTCAAATATGTCCCAGACAAGATGTTAAAGTATAAGGTCATCCTGCCTACGTTCATTGTATCATCTAGTCCAGGGGTGTCCAATCTTTTGGTTTCCCTGGGCCACACTGGAAGGAGGAGAATTGTCCTGAGCCACACATAAAATACACTAACAATAGCTGATGAGCTAAAAAAAAAAAAAATCAAAAAAAGATCTTATAAAGTTTTAAGAAAGTTAATGAATTTGCACTGGGCCACATTCAAAGCCGTCCTGGGCTACCTGCGGTCCACAGGCAGCGGGTTGGACAAGCTTGATCTAGCCCTTAAAAAGACTCCCAAGGTAGGTACTCTTATCTCATCTCACAGAAGAAAAACTGAAGCTCAGACAGATTATGTAAGCTTACCTGAGGTCACACCGTCAGCGATAAAACCACCCAATCTTTCTCCTCTTTAGGAAAAAAATGGCTAAAGCTGGGGCAAGGTACTCAGAGGCTTCAACCTCATGTTTTTACTATTTCACAGGAAATCTTAACAGTAATAGGCAAAAGCAAAGTTAGGAAAGACCCATGGTAGGAGAGAAGAGGAAAGAAAATGCTCCGCAGAACAGGTATTACCAAAGCTGTCCTCATGCGAAGAAGGGACACACCTAGGAAAAGTAAACAAATCTTTCCACATACCTGAGAAGCAGATAAAACCTCTGTTGGCTTAGACAGCAAGGGGTCATACCTTGGGAGCTGTGAAGGTGCATTTGAGTTTCCGTGGTACTCTCTCGTGGGCCATTTCAGTCCACTCAGCAAAGGCATCATCGCGGTAAGCCAGGGAAACGTCCATGGAGACTTCCGCATTTTCTCCTGCAAGAGAAAGGACGCATGTTTCAGAAATGGCTTTTGGAAGATATTTTAGAAACAGCTCAAAAAGTTCTTGTAGGCTTTGCCATGGAAATCAGCAAGACAAAAGAGAAACATTAATTTCTATCAAACTCCAAACCTGAAGACTTAGAAGTCATAGGAGGAAAGTCTAAGCCAAATGCTGGGTGGCCTCTCCTGTCCACTCTGCCAGAGTCCAGAGCCTCCATTTAAACTCTTCCAGAGA
This sequence comes from Papio anubis, assembly GCF_008728515.1. Lineage (NCBI taxonomy): Eukaryota > Metazoa > Chordata > Mammalia > Primates > Cercopithecidae > Papio > Papio anubis. Next base: position 66,555,625 of record NC_044976.1, read on the forward strand.
CAGGGGCCTCACTCCCTCTGAGGGAGCACAAATAGTCAGACCTCATCCTCCCGTAACTTGTACCACAGGTCCTAGGTCTGCCTGTAGAAGCCACATGGAAGGTGAGGTCCTTCCTTCTTCCATAAAAAGTGCCTTATGTTCTTGAAAACCATACCAGATCTGCCTGCATTTTCTTTCCTCTCTGACAAACATGACCAAGTTTTTCAACCACCCCTCAGACATGTCCCTCTGGGGCTCTTCTCTGGTCACATTCTGTCTGAAAACATCCTTCTCAAACTTATTCCCGAAAGTTCTCAAATATAGGATCTGCTACTTCTCCAAGAGTCAAAATCCCTTCATATTGTGGATGAAGTTAATGTAAAAGGCAAAGTATTTTTCCAAAATTAAAGACTTATACACAGATAGGAATATAATAATACATAATTGCACAAATGAGTGTTCACACATACTTCCATAACAGTAGGACTGGACCACAAATGAGTTAAACTCACCACAGAACTCATTAAGGAGATGAGATTAATAAAACATTGCACCTATTAATTTTGTCTGTTTTATACTATGATGAGCAAGTTCAAGAGCAGAGAAGTCTTTTTTTTTGTATAAAGGTTTAATTCTATTTAAAAAGATTCATTAAATCAACTTCAGGTTCTTAACTCATGGGACTATTTTGCCACACTTCCTGGTAAATATCATTTTGTTAGGTTATTGGCAAAACAGTTTCAAGGTTCACTTCCCTCCCTTGAACCAGGTCCAGGTCATTTTGCTTTGGGGTAAATTAAAATCAGAACTCTACAAGTTGAGCAACTTTGGTTTTTTTTTTAATTGATTTAGCTCTAACCCACCATTACCTCTTAAGGATGGCATGACTTGATAATGATGGACTTGTGTGAAGTTTTGATTTTTCAATTAAACTTTGTATCACATGAAGTAATTGTCAGCGTTCTTGAGTCTGGTTATGGAACAGGCAGATAGAATGCTATCAGTAACAAGAGTTGGAAATTGGCTAGTTGACAATGCAGTTGCCTTAAACATCTCAAGTAGAGAACTTTCACGTTAGTGAGATGTGCCTGAATTTCGGAACTTAACAAATTTTAATTACTTTTTATTGAAAACTGTACTGAACACTAAATGTCCACCTTTACAATAAACAAATACAGTAATGGTAACTCACACTAAAACAAAACATACTTCTGATAGCCATTATTTTTCTGTTTGGGACAATTTTAAAGTTTTCCTTTGTCACAAAAACAGGAATGCATCTAAACAAAGCTCAAAATAGGCCATCTTTTTAAACAAAAAGGCAATGAGTCACAAAAGACTATGAATAGAACATGTAACTATTTTGATACAAATCTGATAGGATTTGTTAAAATCAGTCCCATCTAATACATCTGAAGTGTTGTTGTATAAAATATCATGTGAAGAAAAGAAGACTTTATCAATGTCTAAAAAAGTGGGTTTGTTCATAGACAATCTGACAAGCTACCAGAAAAATGTTTCCTGAGACATAAGGAAATGCAACATTATTCTTCTTGAACCCTTTTAGCTCAAGACTTTCTACTCAATAAAATAGCAGAGCATCTGAAACTGAGAAAATATATTTGAGTACAAACAGCTTGTGAAACTTAATACTTTTTTTTTTTTTTTTTTTTTTTTTGCATCATCAGAGGGTTTTACTGAACTTACAACCAACCTGCCCACTCAGTATGCAGTTCAGATGTGAGAGACGCTTCTCTGTACGGGAGCCTGAACTGTCTTCAATCCTATGCGTGCAGGTGTCTATCACAGGCAAACAGTTTTTTCCCCCATTTTGTAGTAATGTGATTTTCCTATTAGCAAAAAGAGGTCACCAGCCCCTGTAGACTTAACGGACTCGTCACAGAATGGGGATTTCCTCTTAATATTTTTTATTTTGTTGTTTGAACTCTTGATGCAACATTGTAGAGCAGGGTGTTCAGGACCTGCTGTGCCCAAGGGACTGATAAAGGAAAAAGCTCTATTTATTCTTTGTGATTTGATACACAGATGAAAAACTTAACACACAAAACAGAAGTTGGTCGTTAATAAATCACATCCTAGTCTTTTAGCACTTCCGTAAGCAGACAGCATCTTCAGTTTGTAGCTCTTGTAGTTTTAACACCGCAACATCAATGACGTATATGTCCAAAATCAGTTACAAAGACCGTAAGATTCTTTCTCTCTTAGTTCATCTATTTTTCACTGTCTCTTGGTCCCAAGTGTATCTGAATGATTACCTTCTGGCATTCTCTGCTATTGCTCGTTGGGGTGCTCTCGATTGTCCCCGTGTTTCGTGGGCTGGTTGGGAGAGGGCGCTTGGGAAGGATGTGCCACTGTCAGGAGGTTGTGAGTGACTGGGGTGCCTCCAGGGATGATCCCTTCCATGGCTGCAGGAAGTCCTCCTGGAGCCACGCCCACAATGCCTGGAGGATATCTGTATGTGGCACCATCGAGTTCAGGATGAATTGCTTGCTGGTCTATTACTGACCAAGGCGCTGATGTGACAAAGAATTCATTGTTCAGTTTCTTAAGCTTTCTGGGATGCGACCTGTGACGGCTCAACGGATCTCTGTGGCAGCTGCCTCCCTCATCTCCAGTGACGCCTGCTCGCTGTACCAGGCAGTGTGAGGAGTGCAGAGGGGATTCGCTGCATCTTTCAACGGACCCTGAGCAAAACTAAAGGGCTCCGACTCATGCACGTCGAGGGCTGCCCCTCGTATCCTGCCCTCCTTGAGGGTTTGTGCTAAGGCTTTCTCGTCCACCAGGTCACCACGGGCTGCATTCACAAGGAATGCTCCCTGCCTCATCTGCTTTATAGTAAAGTCATTGATGAGGTGGTGGTTATGTTCGTTGAGATTGCAATGCAAGGAGACCCAGCCACTCCGATACAGCAAATCCTGGAGGGTGTAGACCCTTTGCACACCCAGGGACTGCTGGATCCCATCCTGCAAGTAGAGGTCATAAAATATGACTCTGAATCCAAAGGCCTTGGCTCGAACTGCAACTACCTGCCCGGTGCAACCAAAGCTGATGAGGCCCAGCGTCTCCCCACAGATGTGTGCCGCTCCTGAGGCCACCTCGTGGATCTGCTCCATGCTCTGAACCCGCATGCCTTCCTGCAATGCCTGGTACAGCCACGTGTTCCTCCGGTACAGATTGAGGATATAGCAGATGGTAAAGTCCGCTGTCTCTTCCACGGTTGCAGACGGGTTGTTACACACAGCAATTCCGAGCTCGCCGGCAGCCTTGATGTCCACGTTGTCATAGCCACTGCCTATCCGCAGGATCACTCTCAGAGCCTTGAACTTTCCCAGGTCCTCCCTGGTGAGGGTGATGGTGTGGTACATCTTGACACCTACGGCTTCATTTAGAACCTTCTCGTGGATTTCCTGCGTGGACTGCACATGCTTCAGGATGGGCATCTCCACAGTGCAGTCGCGGCCATCCAGCAATGCCACCAGGGGGCGGGGGTCCTTCATGATCTGGGGGCGGATACCTTCACATATTCTGTCCAATCACTGTCTCTTGACTTTGTGCTTATCCACAAGGGACCATTCTTTATGGAACCTTGCAACTCTCAGATAAAAAAAAAAAAAAAAAAAAAAAAAGCAGTTTTTTGCTTTTTGCAAAGCAGTCCTCTAAGAACTTAGGGGAACTCGCAGGAGTCTGCATGCATGACGCCACTATGAACCCAATATAAATCTGTCCACAAACTCTAGTTCACACGATGGGCTGTCTGTCTTTTTAAGAGAATAGTTCCATTGGTTCAAAACCATTTAAGGTGATGAAACCCTCCTCCCGGACGGTCGGCGTCCACAGCGAAAGGCGCCCTGGAGGCGGCGGCGGCTCCCACCCCTCCCATTCCACCCGGGGCGGCGGCTGTGCGGCCCCCACTCAGCGCGGCACGGCTCCCGGTTCGGCTCCTCGCTACTCGGGTCGCCGCTGGCTCCTCTGGGCTACTCCTGAGCCACCTTAAAATGACACACGCACACAGGGACACACGCACAAAAACTTAATCTCTCCAGTTCCCCGTTCCTCCCCCTCCCGCTCTCCCCACCCTCCTTCCGCTCCCCTCCCCCCGCCCCACTCTACTCCTCCAGAGAAGTCTTAATGAGGAAAAAAAAAAAAAAGCACAAATCACATTTCCAAAATGACTGGAGATCCATCCACCACTAGGGTTATGAAAATGGGCACAATTTTAGGCTCTGGCTATTCAGCCTTGAAGAAGTCTCAGTATCCAAGCACGTGAGTTTGCCCATCTAAGTAATACCCACCTCCTCCAGGGCTGCTTAACAAGGATTGAGTCAAGTTAGTGAAAGCACTGCATGCTGCCTAGTATGCAGTAGGTGCTTAATAAAAGTTTACTAAACCTGAACACATACAAGTCACAAGGGAAACAGATAGGAATAACTGCCCTCTGAAAAGCAGGGCTTTTCTATCCACTGGTCTACAGTGGCTTAAAGCTGACATGGCAGCATGGCAGATCCCTGGTTCTCAGAAGAAATCTAGGAAAAGGAAGAGATGATCTATGGAAGAAGGAATGTGAGGCCATTCTGATATAGAGGAAACCCTTGATGAACATCAATACCCACTATTCTATTATTCCTATTTTTATCCTCAGTTAAACATGGTGAATTGGCCACTGTGTTTTCCTCCTGAAATTCCACAAAATAAAGACAAAGACAGTAAAAAGAAAAGCAAAAGATATTAAATCACAGGGGGAAAAAACTAACTGTAGACACATGAGCAGACTAGAGATTTCAATTTTTTTTTTTTTTTTAAAGACAGAGTTTTGCTCTTGTTACCCAGGCTGGAGTGCAATGGTATGATCTCGGCTCATTGCAACCTCTGCCTCCCAGGTTCAAGCAATCCTCCTGACTCAGTCTCCCCAGTAGCTGGGATAACAGGCGTGCACCACTATGCCTGTCTAATTTTGTATTTTTAGCAGAGTCAGGGTTTCTCCATGTTGGTCAGGCTGGTCTTGAACTCCTGACCTCGGGTGATCCACCTGCCTCAGCCTCCCAAAGTGTTGGGATTATAGGCGTGAGCCATTGTGCCTGGCCTCAACATGTTTTAAAAAGATAAAAAATACATGAAATAGAGTTTCCTGGCAGCCACAGCCTACACTCCTATAGAGGGGATATTCTAGAAAAGTGAGCCAATATGTCTGCAGGAACCTGAAGCCACTCAGAATTTGAAAGCACCAGGGGTTGCACAAGGCAGAACAAAGCATGGCACTGACAATGAGGTGACTGGTCAAAGTCTGCACACAAAACGGCTGGACCTCAGTTACCCCACATCTTCCCATCTCTGCATAATCCAAGGAGAGACTTTGGACTTGAGGACACCAGGGGAATACATAGACCCAGGGCTGGAGGTAGAGAAGAGCAAGGGTCTGTAGAAAACATTGTGCCACTCCCAGGTTGGCAGAAACCATGCTCAGAGTTGATATCTCCCCTTGGTCAGGGACCAAGCTGGCTACAACTTCTCCCCACTTAGTAGCCTCAGTGGTCAACAGAAAGAATCTGTCAGAGCTCCCATGGGGTCAAATCTTAGGCAATAAAGTACATCATACTTCTAACGCTGGAAGTAGGAATTGGGACTTTCAACTGTATTGAAAAGGGTGCTTGGAGAAACACAAGAGTATAAACATGAAAAGCTGTAAAAAATGTTCTCAGCTCACACACAGGTTACAAATAACTCACAGGTTGTTCTCCTTGGAGCCGCAGGGTTCAGAGCAACACTGGCCTTAGACACAAGCAAGAGGGGTCTTTGAAGTTTGGGCCCCATATTTTTAAGTGGTCCCACTCTGTCAACTGTTCCCTTCTTTATAGGACAAGAAACTCCCAAGTGAAGGGGATATGTATACCCAGAGTCTACAGACTCCCTCACTTCTAGACCATGCTCCGAGATGTCAGACCCCAGAACATTCTGCCTAGACAGCTCTGAACTCTTATCTTACTTCCAAGGTCTGTGTGGCCTCTTTCCAGGTCTGGCTTCCCAAGAAGAACTAGACAATCACTTGTGTACTCTTTCTTGGATGGTCGGGTGGATGGGAGTGAAAAGGCTGCTATTTGTTGGAAGATAGGAACAGAGCTTGAACTTGGAGATTAGGGTATCCATGTACAAGCATGCAAGGCCCCTCTCTTTATGGGATGGAGCCAGAGGTGGGGAGAAAAGGGGTGTAAGGGTCCACGCTTCCTGGCCAGTCACATTTTGGCACAGAATTCTAAGTCATCCATGAATCCTCAATTCAAACCTGGCCATCCGGTTTGGATGCAATATACTTGGTTTAACAGTTTGCTGGCCTGATTTATCACTTCTAAATATTTAGACACATGATAGGCATGTCTTCATTCATACTGTTTCCCCGAGCCAGACAAATGTTTGGGGTGGGCCTGGTTCAGAGCAGGTGCCTCAGAGAGACAAGGCTAGATAGGATTGCTTCCTTGCCTGGTCCCAGCTTCAACAGTTATTCTAATCTGTTGAGGATCCTCAAAGGAAAAACTATTTTAAAATATGCAGTTTAAAATGAAAATTGCACACAGTATTTTAATGTACAATTACTCCATATTAAGCTCCCGTGGTTTCTGTGCTTTAAATTACCTCATTTAATGTTCTCAACAATTCCACGAAGTGGACATGAATATTTTCTTTTAATTAATGAGTAAAGTGATGTCCTCAGATCTTAAGGAACTTGTATAAAGTCATCGAAATTGCCTTAAAATAAAATTACTTTTTTTTTGTATTGCTTAAAGAAAACTGGCTAACTTGTGATAAAAGAAGCCCCTCAAAGCAGTCACACAATATGAATATGTTAAGTCTTTAATAAGAGCAACAGCTCTCCTTCATCAGAGACTAACATGCACCAGCCTTCTTCAGGCCTCACATCCATCCTGGGAGGAAGACGTTATATAAATTGCCCAAGAATATATGGCTAGTATACAGCAGAGCTTCAGTCTGGATCACATGAGGCACTCTACTACCTTTGTTGGTGAAAACAAACACACACACTAGAATTCAAAAGAAACTAACAAGCATACTTGGTCAAAGAGCCACTCAACACAAACTAAACACCTTTCCAGCTTTCTACAGGAGAGAAACAGGGAGTGTTCCTGGGAGGCTGCAAGTATGGCTCATAAGAATGTCTGGAATTCACTAATCTAAGCTTTCTAAAGCCATCTGTTATTGGTTGTTAAAATTATAGCATGTTCTGCCATCTCCTCACTTCCTGTGCAATATGAAGCAGAGGTGTTGAGGTGAAGATGCCAAAACTCAGAAAGCCCTACCCTAGAAATACCAGATTCAGGACCCTACAGCTTCATAGCCTGTAGTCTCATAGCATTCTGCCATCTTTTATGATGTACATAAAAAATAGAAACCACAGGGAGAATGGCCCGTTCAAGTGACCTTTACTAGACGGTGATATCACTCCCCACCCCCAGACAGATAGCACTCATGAGGTAGCACAGGTCAATCTTAGCAGACCTGGTTCCTTACCTGTTAGGATAGGACTTAATGCCTAGAATTTCATGATTATTATACTAGTTACTGCATGAAAAATGCTTAAGACAGAGCAGAAAGCATGAAGGGTAAGGTATGTTGTTGACATTTTATTAGAGAAGTGAAACTCTTATACTTCTCCTTAATTCAAAATAATTACCAGGTTTCAGGAACATGGAGCTTCCCACTATGAATCCCTAATCCAAACCTAGATCACAAAACCCAGAAACAGGAAAACACTAGACAGAGGAACACAGTAAAACTGCAAAGCTGGTTACCTGAATTGTTTTCTCTTCTGCTTCCAATGGACTTGGAAATAAACTTCAGCATTAATGACGATGTTGCATTTAATAAAACACTGGTTTCATGACTCCTGGGATACTGTGTGGGCAATACTTCCCCTCCCCGCTCCCGAGATAATGAAGGCGAAGAATCCAATTTGAACTCCTTGGGAGAATGGCAGGAAGGCTAAGCAACATTTGGCACTGGAGAACCTTCCCTATAAAACAAGGACACTGGTTATACCAGTTTCATGGGGGTACAGTTGTAAGGTATCAGCATAGGGCATTTACAGATTTGAAATCCATGGTTTTCCATACCTATACTATATGAGCAGCTTTGGTATAGAAGCCCATAGGTCCTATGGGCTAGCCAAGCTTCACATTTCTCAAATAGTTTTGGAGACATATTTTGGCTGGGTGGAGAATTCATTCAGAGGAGGAAGGGAAGCGTGGAAAGGCACTGTCATTTGTTATACTTACTATTTCCATCCTGTTATGGGGGCAGTCTCCCCTATGCTCCAGGGTTCCATAGGAGCAGACCTAGACTGCAAAGTGTGGCTATAGACGGAAAGATCCATGCCTTTCCATATTGGGAAGCATCAACTAATTGCATCCTTACAAAGTCTCTCTATACCAGTGATACTGCCCTGCCCTGCTTGAGAAAAGCAAAACCAATCAGTTTTCCTGCAGGGAAGTGGAAAGTCAGAGAGGAAAGCAAGTCCCTTCTATAAGCCAGAAATGGTGGGAGGCGCTGGAAATTGCTAGGAAAGAGGTCTAGTATCCCCAAGAAATCTAGGGCAGCTGCTTAATGTAAGAATGGTCCCTGGGGTGGGAATGTAGGGAGAAAGAGAAGCAATGAAAGGCCACTAGAACCTTAATTGAGGAAGACATCATTATGCTTCTCACCTATGCTCTACACCTTCTACATCTGAAACAGGTATTTGCCAGCCAGGATAGTACAAAGTGTATAAATTGGGCACCAAATGGATATGAGTTTGAATTCTCCTTTTATGATTTCCCACCTGAACAACCTTAAATAAGTCTCAGTTTTCACCTTTGCAGTATGAAGACAGTGGGAACTACTCCCTAAGGCTGCTGGCCAATACCAGTTCCCTCTCCATCTTGTCCCAGGGTGGCTGGGTTATATTGTTGACCTATTAACTGGAATAAAAGGGGAAAAAGGAGAGGACAAGATATATTAGAGGAAATCAAGAATGATTTTATGGTTGTCAAAAGCTTTTAAGGTTCCTAGAGACACTTTGACTTTCCTGGGCCTTTGCCCTGGGAAAAAAAAAAGAGGTTTCAAAGCTCGTGTGCATTCCCACATTACATAGGGGAGCTGCCAGTCACCAGAGTTTGTTTGGGTAACCTCAGAAAGAGGCCACAGAGATGAATCTCCTCCCAGCCTCTGGCAGACATATAATCTGGGGTTATTTATGCCAGCATTCCTTCCCCAATAAAAAACTCTCTGACCTGGCTTGAATTTTTCTTGACGCTTTCAATTAAGGAAATAACAAAACCAACCCTGTCCTATACATGGTTAGGTCTGGCAAAAATGGACTCAGCTAATTATAAATTTGGCCCTAGCTGTTTTCTTAAGATGCCCTACAGGCCTGGGTGTGAGTGGTTATAAAAATGAATGAGTACAATTATTTTGCAAACCAGCCTAACAGTTTAGATCACATTGCTTCTCTTGTCTTTCATCATCAAACCAAGCATTTGAATTGCAGAGAATTATCTTCCACATGTAAGAAAACGTATTTCTAAACATTGCAAAACTGGTTCCTTGCTGTATTCCGATGCATTATCCTCTGGTTGAAGTCACATATCTGTCTATGGAACATGATGAGGACAAGGGAGAACGGTGCTCACATTAGGTTCTCTTCAAAGTGACATGGAGTTAGAAAACATCCACTTACCCTGATTGCAGCCAAGGCTACTAGTGCGTAAAGGCTATATCACTGAAAAAGTAAGTGGAGACATCCATTTTTTTTTTTTAATAAATGAATCTGAAGTACCACAGAATATAGAAAAAAACCATTATCGACTGTTGTTCACCAGGTCAGAGAGTAGGTCTTTCCTCATCTAACTCAACACATTCACCCTGAGGATTTCATCTGCTCCTGGGATGCACGTCACACTCTCCAGTCCTGATTTCCCTCTTGAGATTTGAATTTGCATGGTCACTTTTTACCAGTCTCTCCTCCTCTTTCATGGGTTAGAAATCCAAACCACCAAATGTGGTCAACTCTACTAGATGTCTTTCAGATTTAGCCTCCTCTCTCTCCTCACTGATACTCTGCTTGTTCAGGCCATTATCTCCAGCCTCCATGACTAAAACACCTGCCCTGTTCCTATTTTTCACACTTCTTGCTAGAGAAATGATTTCTAAAACACTTTCAATGCCTTTATATTGTCTTCAGTATGATGTCAAAACTCCTTAAATGGCATCATTGGTTAAGATGTTATATACCAGCCTAGGTTCTAGTTCTATGAATGTTCACTACCCCTTCTACCTAGGTTGGCCACTTCCTATACAGCCCCTCTTCCCTCCAGCCTTGGAAGATGAGTAAGAGCTCAGCTTTGGAGACAGACAGCCTGGGATCACAGCCCACCTTAGCTATTTGGTGCCTGTGCAATGTTGGGAGTCACTAAATGTCTCTATGTGTAAGATGAGGATAATGGTCATCGTAATGCCCTTCTCCTATGACTGTGAGGAGTAAATGAGATCATATGTGCTAAGCACTCAGCACGGGCCTGGCATATAGTAAGCACTCAGTCAGTGCTGGCTATTTTATATATTTATTTATTTATTTATTTATTTTTTGAGACGGAGTTTCGCTCTTGTTGCCCAGGCTGGAGGGCAATGGCGTGATCTCCGCTCACTGCAGCCTCTGCCTCCTGGGTTCAAGTGATTCTCCTGCCTCAGCCTCCTGAGTAGCTGGGATTACAAGCATGGGCCACCATGCCTTTCTAAATTTTTTGTATTTTTAGTAGAGACGGGGTTTCTCCATGTTGGTCAGGCTGGTCTTGAACTCCCAACCTCAGGTGATCCACCCGCCTCAGCCTCCCAAAGTGTTGGGATTACAGGCGTGAACCACCGTGCCTGGCCGCTGGCTGCTATTTCAAGGCTGTTACTCACGGTTATCTACACCTGCTATACTCAGGGTCCCCAAAATCACACCAAATTTTAAAGAGATGCCACCTTTGAGAGGGTGAATTACAAAAGGCTTCTTTATCTGGGCCGCAGACAGTGCTTTGCATCCCCACTTGTGCCAGACTCCTACTCATCTTCTGGAATTCCCCCCAGATTTACTCTTGCCTTCTTTTACTCACCCAAACTCAATATAGCACCCCTCCTCTTGCTCCCCACAGCACCCTGTTCACCCAGCAATATGACACTTATTCTCCATGGTGCTTCTCCTGACTACTTATCCCCATCTCTCTCCCTACCCATCTCCTACTTAGGCTGGGTTCCTAAAAGCCAGGGACTGCCTCAGTCTTGTTCACAGTTTTTAGCACTCATGTCTTTGCACAATAGATATTCATTAAATATTTACCAAATTAATGATTGTCACCCTTCTTTCTCCAAATAACTCTTACAAACCTAAATTTCCTGTCACTCTACCAACAAACAAGTGGTTTGCTCTATTTTGGTGACATTCACACTTTCTTTCCCCATCACCTGCCTTTTTACTCCTGCTCCCCACAGACCCCTGCACAAATACCCCTGAAATCCCTGGTGCTAGATGGATCATCCAACTCTATTTTTGCTTCCACCAAATATTTCTGAGCACCTACTGGTTTCCTCGCACAAGACTGGCTGTAAAGTCTAAAACCATAAAAACCCTAGAAGACAACCTAGGCAATACCATTCAGGACATAGGCATAGGCAAAGACTTCATGACTAAAACACCAAAAGCAATGGCAACAAAAGCCAAAATTGACAAATGGGATCTAATTAAACTAAACAGCTTCTGCACAGCAAAAGAAACTATCATCAGAGTAAACAGGCAACCTACAGAATGGGAGAAAATTTTTGCAGTCTATCCGTCTGACAAAGGGCTAATATCCAGAATCTACAAGGAATTTAAATTTACAAGAAAAAAACAAACAACCCTATCAAAAAGTGGGTGAAGGATATGAACAGACACTTCTCAAAAGAAGACTAATGCGGCCAAGAAGCATGTGAAAAAAAGCTCATCATCACTGGTCATCAGAGAAATGCAAATCAAAACCACAACAAGATACCATCTTACACCAGTTAGAATGGCAATCATTGGAAAGTCAGGAGACAACAGATGCTGGAGAGGATGTGGAGAAATAGGAATGGTTTTACACTGTTGGTAGGAGTGTAAATTAGTTCAACCATTGTGAAGACAGTGTGACAATTCCTCAAGGATCTAGAACCAGAAATACCATTTGAACCAGCAATCTCATTACTGGGTATATACCCAAAGGATTATAAATCATTCTACTATAAAGACACATGCACACATATGTTTATTGTGGCACTATTCACAATAGCAAAGAATTGGAACCAACTCAAATGCCCATCAATGATAGACTGGATAAAGAAAATGTGGCACATATACACCATGGAATACTATGCAGCCACAAAAAAGGATGAGTTCGTGTCCTTTGCAGGGACATGGATGAAGCTGGAAACCATCATTCTCAGCAAACTAACACATGAACAGAAAACCAAACACTGCATGTTCTCACTCATAAATGGGAGCTGAACAATGAGAACACATGGACACAGGGAGGGGAACATCACACACTAGGGCCTGTTGAGGGGTGGGGGGCTAGGGAGGAATAGTATTAGGAGAAATGCCTAATGTAGATGACAGGTTGATGGGTACAGCAAACCACCATGGCACGTGTATACCTATGCAACAAACCTGCAAGTTCTGCACATGTATCCCAGAGCTTAAAGTATAATTAAAAAAAAAAATAGAGAAGTTCCAAATCCTATATATAAATAAATACAAATCTTATATAGAAATAGGATTTGGAACTATATACATGTATATCAACATAAAAATGTATGTTTATATATGTCTATAAAGAGTGAAACAATTAAACTTCTTCTATTAAAAAAAGAGTAGGGATAAAAAGGCATATAAGGCAAAGCCATTGCCCTCAAATTATTTATAGTAAAGTGGGGAAGGCAAGTATACACATAAATAAGTATAATTTCATGTAGTTTGTACTGCATTAGAAGTATATATGAAGTATACAGTCAGCACAAAAGATCAAGAGTTCTGAGTCGAAGGTCAAGAAATGTAGCACAGAAGACACAATCTCCTGGCTCACCCTATTGAGAAGAGGTGATGTTTACCAATGAATTACAGAATAGGAGTTCACTAGGCAGCGAGATAGGAGAAGGCATTACAGGCAGAGGAAGCCACATGTATGAAAAGTCACAGAAGCACAAAATAGCAGGGTGCAGTCAGGGAAAGCAACTAATTCAATATGGCAGGGAATGTGAGAGGGAGTGCAAGGAAAAGGGAAGGCTAGGGTACAGGAAGCGTCTGATGACAAAGGGAAGAAGCTTGGCCTGAGTGCTGCAGCATTTTGATTAGAGGATGTTAAAGCAAAGAAGGAGATTCTGGCAGCTGTGTCGAAGACAGACTGGGATGCAGGGGCAGGTGGACAGAGAGACATCCTAAGGAAACTGAGGCCCACTGCTAACACAGTTCTCAGTGTGCTTACGACGATTTAACCTTGTAGAAAATACTGCTGGAAGGATATTTTCTAAGGAATTTGTTTACCGAGGAATCTGAACCCAATGATGAACCAATCTTTTGCTAACAAAGCTAGAGAACTCAGAACCATCCAAGCTGGCAAGTCTTAAAACACTGGAAAGCAAATGTGGCAACAGCACTTTCCTATTTGACCATAATCAACATCAATGTGGAGAGAAAACAAACCTGACAGCCAAGGGAGGAAAACACACAGTGGGTTTCTTTGCTTTCTCTCCAGGACACTGTCGGTACACACAGCATTTAGAATAGCTGATTTGATCGTTGTGAAAATCTACCTGCGTGTCTCTCTCTCTCTCTCTCTCTCTCTCTCTCTCTGAATGCAATTAGAGAAGAGAGCTTCATTCACACTGTGTCTAAAAATAGATGATGGCAGGGTTCACAGACTGACAGCTGCATTCTCATACAGTAACCAGGAAAGGAATGGGATGGCTAATTTAACTTAACAACTTCCAAAACAAACAGTGCAGAGGGAGTCCAGGATAAAGAGAAAACACACAGGTCAGTTCTTCAAAGAGCTGGAAGAGGGATGGGGTCGCTCCATGGCAGTTTATTACTCCTCCCCAAGTCCTGACGAAACCAGCTAAGTATTTTGCCCAGATCTACCCAGAGTCCTTCAGACAAGAGCTCTGGCAGATGAACCGCTACAGAGATTCAGGCAATATCAGGCAGCAGGGCCAGGACTTTCCCTGCTGACTTCTTCGTACATCCCCTGGACACAAGTAAGCTAAGAAGAGTCACGACGTTTTTCTAGGCAAGATAAATAAATGAGTTTCTTTTCCCCTTCACCATATCTAAATTATACTCTGCCTAGCCTGAGGCATTTAAAAAAAAGTTATCCAGGAAATAAACATGCATCATTAAGGGGCAGAAACCAGGTGTCTAAAAGAAGCAAACCATTTCTTTCCCTCCCCTCAGTCCTAAAATGTTTTCTGTTTTCCTCCTCAGTCTGCCTTGCCTAGGGAGGGGATTATGGTCGGGCTTCAAAAGAAACAAGGGAATAATGCCTGTGGATGGGTAGCAGATTCTCTCTGCAGCTCTCCCACAGCTCCGTGTTGGCGCTCAGCGCTGCTGCCAGCCAGCTAAATGTCAGATCACGGCACCCCAACATTCCCTCACCACATACCTCCATTGCCCTGGTGACTAAGCTGTTTCAACAGCTGTGTTATTGCTGGAGTCAGGCCAGTGTTATTCACACGGTGTATTTGTTTCATACGGCTTATGTGGGGAATTATTGCACTCGGCTTTGGGGTTCTATTTGAAGATAAGGTCCTTCCCTTGATCAATCAGCCAGGACATTCCCCGAGTTGGACTCCAGGAGACAATGGGACAATATTCTACTGCCACCCAGGGTTCCAGATAATAGACAGATTCAAAATACTATAAAGAAGGTGGATGAAGCATATGTGTGTGAGAGAGAAGGAAGTATAATGGAAAACCATGACCTTTGGTGGAGCCGCGAAAGATCTCTGCTGCTCCTCCCTCAATAAAAGCCACCCACAACACAAGAGTGCTAAGCTGGACTCCCTTTCTGCTCTTCCTCTCCAGCCTTCGCCCTCAGCCTTTCTCTTAAAATCATCGCTCTTTCCTTTCGGGTCACGCTAGCACTGTTGCATTGGTCTCTACATGCATCACTCCACACACCTGCCCCTGAATGCCGTCTCCGTCCTCAGCCCTGGGCTTGTCCTATCTCATCAAACCGTTTATGACCATTGATGTTCCTATCATGCAGGAATCAAGTTGGGCCTGTTGGCCTGGCAACCTCCTCTGCTACTCCACATCCTCTTCTGAGTGTGAGTGAGATAGGGGCTCCGTTACTAACTGCTGAGTAAATCAACCCAAACTCCCTTATATAGAGGGACAACTGGGAAAAGGAAAGGCATTACATCCATGAACCTTATGTCCCATGAGCAGGGCTAATTTCTATTTCTAGCCCATTCTAGGCTGAATCTCCATCAAAGAGCCCTGCTGGCCTATTCACCCTCCAAAGTTCTTCTCACCAAGAGCAATCGGGCACCATTTTCTGATGCTGAAAAGATCTCAGAAATGTGTTTTCTTATAAATGAAGTATTTTTAAAAGAAATAAAACAATGTTTCCTAAAAGCTCACATTTTTTACTGCCTACTATGTGTAGACATTTTCACCCATGCAGATGCCAGCCAGATAGAAACCATCACAGGCAATTTCAAAGTGAGGAAACTGAGGCCCATGGTCATGCTACCAATGTGAGAGGGAGGCAAAGTAAGAACCCAGGTTTGCCTGACTTGGCAGCTCAAGTACTTTCCCATTATGTCTCTCAGTCATGGGTTAGGAAAGTTAGGAGACCCACTTCTTGCTCTAAAAAGGCCACTATTTAGCCGTATGATTTCAGTAAGTCACTTTACATAATGTATTATTTCATAAAATAATAACAGCTGGATCATAGGCTTACTAAGATCCTTTCTAGTTCTAATATTTCATGAATGTAGAAATCTAAAACACCTCCAGCCATTTGCTGCCTTCTATAGTTAAGGCACTGAGGCCAAAACAAAGAACTATAAAACCATTCCTGTCCTCGGGGCACTTATAATGGAGTTTGAGTGACAAGGGATCACAACTTGAGTTTGACTAATGGAAGAGTTAAACAATTAACAAATACAAAAATACCACAGAACCAGACTACAGGGCAATGCTTGAGAAACAACACCACATATCAGCATAACTGTACAAGGAGAAAAGTAGATTTCAACAATGGTAACACCCCTAACCCCAAAAATACGTTTGTGCTGCCAGCAGAAAGAGAAGAAGAGACAGCGCTTGCAGGAAAAGCCAGCTACTAGAAGATATCCCGTCTGTTTCACAGGAAAGCTTTGTTTCTGACAAGTTTCGTAAAGGAAAAAGTAGGCTAGAACAAGCCTTTTTATTTCCAACCCACCTTTTCTTCGTTCCCATGAATGAGGAGGGGTACAAATGAGAGCAGGCAGCCAGGGACAAAAATAATATGGCTGGTGGTGCCTGACCTCTTGGATTCCTGCCAACAGAGAAGCCTGAGAGGCAACATTTAATTGTGGAAAAACCAGCCTGGCTCTCCTCTTATCTTTTTCCTCTGTGACTTAAACCCACAATTACTGGCAACCCCTAGATTCCGAGTCACTCAGCTGGTGGTGGCAGCAATGGCTGTGTCTGTAGCTAAAAAGCAAAAGGGAGTCAGATTTTACCTGCCTCCGAAGCCGGCCCTGTGAGCACAGCCCTAACCCAGCTTGACAACGTCTCCCATTAAAAGGTTCACAGATGCCCTCCCGTTGGGAAAACCACCAAGTGAGAAGTCCAGATGGGAAAAAAAGAAATATGATTTTCAGCCGCTGTATAATTCAAAGGACAAGCTGCAAGTCTCAAATCCTGAATTCCACATTTTATTTCAGCACTAGAGACATTATTTTCAATTCCTTTTCTTAAGGATCAAACTCCAAATTTCTTAGCTGGTCATCAAGGCAACTCACCTACCAGCCCCTCTGTCTTTCAGCAGCTCATCTTTTTTCTCTACTATGGACACTTTTCTACAGCCCAACAAATGGGCTTACTGTCCTTTGCACACATGTTATTTCAGAGCATTTCATGGTAGAAAAATATGGTCTTAGTCCTCACTTTCTCACCTACAAATCACTTTGGAGAAGTCACTTAACTTCCATAATTTCATACTTGTTTAAATTTAAAACTTGTTCTCCAGTAATAGCCTCACAGAGAACAGTAAAGATTTAACCTTGAACATCTAGCATTGAGCCTGCATAGGAGATGCATAATCAACGTTTCCTTCTCTATATCTAATGCCTTTGCTGAGTTACCTTCATCCAAAAGAATGTTCCCATTGCTAACTCTTGTCTGATCTTCCCTTACCACTCTTCTGCTCCAAGAGGTTGTCTCCCATACACCTCTGCTCCCATCTTAATATTCTTCCATTTCAAAATAATTTACATGTTGCTATGTTTACAGTCAAATATAATTAGATCATGTCTGTGGGCACATTCTCCTAAGGATGCTAAGAATTTCCCACATCTTCTATTTTAGGACTTTCTCCAATTGCTTCAGTGCTGATCAGCATGCATTTTGGTACTCATGAGGTGTACCCTCATTGGGATTCATAAACCTGAATTCCATGGGTGAGCTTCAGGGCTTCCATTGAAATAAGAATACTAAATGTGCAAACGGGGTCTATGCATATATGTCTCCCAAGGTTAAAGTCCTTGACCTGAAGTTAATAACCACTATCCGAAGTAATGAAAGGCCTGTGGCTAACATCCACTGGGTCCTTGTTCTGAACACTCAGCCCTGACACCTATGTTTCTGGGCTTCTATGTCCTCTTTGGAACGCAATTCCTCCTTTCTATTCAAGTCCAAGAATAATAACTACTCACTCTTATTTATTTAGAGACAGAATCTCACCCAGGCAGGAGTGCAGTGGTACAACCTACTGGGCCCAAGCAGTCCTCCTACCTCAGCCTCCCAAGTAGCTGGGACTACAGGGGCACACCACCACACCCTGAAAATTTTTGTATTTTTTGT
Source organism: Papio anubis (assembly GCF_008728515.1). NCBI lineage: Eukaryota > Metazoa > Chordata > Mammalia > Primates > Cercopithecidae > Papio > Papio anubis. Next base: position 66,573,734 of record NC_044976.1, read on the forward strand.
AGAGACAGGGTTTCACCATGTTGCCCAGGCTGGTCTCGAACTCCTGGGCTCAAGCCATCTGCCCACCTGGGCCTCCCAAAGTGCTGGGATTACAGGTGTTGAGTCACTGCGCCCAGCCAACTACGCACTTATATTGAGCATTTACTATATGTATCCAGCACTTACTATGTAAAGGCCTCACATGTACTATTCTAGTTTAATCCTTACAACAACCCTATAAAGGTAGTACTACTATTATCTCTATTTTATAAGTGAGGAAAATGAAGTACAAGGAAGTTTGAAAAACTTCCTTGCCAAGGGTCGCATAATTTATAAGCAGCAGGCCAAACACTCATAATTTATGATTCAGCCCAAACACTCTGGCTTGAAAGTACTTAACCCAGTGCTGGAGTTGTCTCTCCAAGCTCTTTTACTTTCCAGAAAAAAATAAGTCGCCCTTGGACTGTTTATTTGCCTTCACAGTGTAGGTGATCACAGATTCCAATATCTTTAAAACCCCACCTTTGACTCAATCAAAACATTTCCCTTTCCATGAGTTAATCATTTCCCCTTCTATGTTTATGGACTCCTTTGGGTACTTAGTGCACTGAACACAGTGGTGTAATTTTTTAATTCTCTCTCCATGAATTAGACTGTGAGATCCTAATTATTTTGAGTACACATGGAATATTTACTGTGCCTAGAATTGTACTAAGTATAAGGACATAATAATGAACAACACACTGTCCCTGCCTTTAAAGAATTCAGTCTTAGGCCAAGTGCTGTGGCTTATGTCTGTAATCCCAGTACTTGGGACTTTGGGAGGCCGAGGTGGGCGGATCACGAGGTCAGGAGTTTGAGACCAGCCTGACCAACATGGTGAAACCCCCATCTCTACTAAAAACACAAAAATTAGCGGGACGTGGTGGAACGTGCCTGTAATCCCAGCTATTCAGGAGGCTGAGACAGTAGAATTGCTTGAACCCAGGAGGCGGAGGTTGCAGCAGTGAGCCAAGATTATACCACTGCACTCCAGCCTAAGCAACAGACTGAGACGCCGTTTCAAAAAAAAAAAAAAAAAAAAAAAGAATTCAGTCTTGCAGGATAGAGAAAACTAAAGAGGGTTATGATGGTTTCTGAAATTGTATTATGAAGAATAAGGATTTATCTTTGTTTCTTAAATCCTGAGCAAGATGCTAGCATGTAGTACAAGTCCCAAAAGTGCCTATTGAATGAATGAATGAAATTGGGAAAGGGTTTTCAGATGCTGAACTGCTAAACTGAAAGATCTACCATCCCATCATGAAACTCTTTGAGGTTATTTATACACTGACTCACCTAAAAACTGCTTCCTGTGTTGGTGTCTATGATACATTTTTTAATGTCAGACTAAAAATACACTTCCAGTACACCAACCCTGTCTGCCTACCTAAGGAGTAGAAATGAACACAAGGTCGCATGTAACAAAATAAAAGAAAATTCACTCATTTCAACACTAAGCTCACCCTCTAACAAGAGCATCTGTCTTGACTGAACACTATCTTCTAGAATGGTTTTCACTTGAGGATCTCTGAAGTCGTCTATTTACAAAACCAAAGGGATACCAATGAGATTTTTTATAAAGCCAGAGAATCTTGAGTCATGGACTCTCAACTTCAGAGAGTTAGAGTAGATGGGAGCTTAGGGATCATCTAGTATAATTTCCAGTTCAAAACAGGAAACACTCCATAGCACCATCAATAGACTCATGGTGGGTTCAAGGCATTGGAGTCCTAACATCACGTACACTAATAGCCTCTCGACTTCCCAGCTGGGAGACTGGCAAATCATGTAAACTCTCTCATCCTCAGTGTCCTCACTCTGCCAGATAGAATTGTTCAGATGATCCGATGAAATAAACGTTGTCTTAATCAGCGAACATTTGTTTGCAAGTAACAGGACTTCACCCCCACTAACTTAACCAGAAATCAGCTGGAAGAATAGAGGAGTGCTTTAGGAAAATCAAGGGCAGAAAATGCTGACAAGCTGGAGGGTCTGAAACCAGGAATAGAAAGCTGTCAGGAGGAAAGTCAACTCTTGTAGTCTACTGTAATTACACCAATAGTCTTCATCTCCGTTTTCCTCTTTGTATCTGGTCTTCCCACTCTGCCAGTCAACAATCACAGCTTCTCTGTGCACGTGTAGAATGATGACTGCCCAGGTGGCTCTCCTGGCTTTTCAGTTTAAGTGCTAATAAAGGTAGACCTCGAATTACTGAAATGCAATTTCTTATAAGAGAATTTGATTGCTTCCCCTTTGGCCAAGGGCCCACTGCTAGTCTGATCAGCTATGGCTTGGGGACTGATCATGTGGCCAGCTGCCCATTCAGTAGAGTTGGTGGAACATGCTGAGGGAGGGGGGAGTTAAGGCCAAGTTCAGGCTGAGGCAAATGACTGGCAACAAAGACAAGCAACAGCATCTCTAGTGCGATAGTACTTTGCAAAGAAAGCACTGCCCTGTGCCAGCTATCACTGTGGCCATCCTTATGATCCTCACCAACCATCTTCTGCTTGACCACTACCAGTAACAGGCTGCTTACTACTGGCAGAGGTAACCTTTTCATCAGCAAACAACTACAGGTATTAAAACTCTTTTCCACGTGACAGCAACTTCTTTTAAGATACTAAACTGAAATATTTGTAATCTCCCAAGCCTTACCTTTAATGAAGGCATAATCTTGCTTGTTAGGTCAAGCCTGGGCTTTTCTTTCTAGTCAAAATATGAATAACGGGCAAAGCAAGATGTTGGGAAAAAGCTGAGTGTTGGGAGGGAACTGAGGCAGGGCTTGCATAATGTCCTCAGGAATGTGTCTAGACTTGCTGGCTCCTTACTTCTAGCCCTCCTAGGCTCCTAGGCTCCTATTCCCATTATCTCAAGTAGCAGAACATGTTCCATATAAATGCTAAACCAACACAGCTGTAGATCATGTGCCTGGTCTTTTGACCTCCACATTTTCACCACCTGTTTCTTTGTTGGATTACAAATAAATAGCGTGGGCTCCCAGAGCTGGGGGCCTTCACAGCCTCCGTACACTAGCGATGGCCCTCTGGTGTCCCAATTTTCTCTCTCAAACTGTCTTTTTTCTCAATCCTTTGACTCTACCGGACTTTGTCACCCCCACGACCTGATGTTGGGTCTGATCACCCCAACACAAGAGAAATAGATTCACTATACAATTATTTTAGGAAACAACGTAGAGCAGAAAAAGCCAGAACCTCTTCTTCCTATAAAGAATTACTACCATCTTTCTACTAACACCATTACTAATAACTCACTAAAGCAAAAGGGGAGCTGGAACTGTTTCTAGTGTCAGTGTGTAGACAATAGGTAGGGTTGGGGAAAAGGGTTTTTTCCAATGTAGAGTCCCTAGCACTTTTGCAAGCAGAATTCTGCCTTGCTCTCATTTAACTTCCTTTTGCTTAGAAAAATATAATCCAGAAAATAATCTTCACTTCAGTTTTTTAAGTTAACCAAGATAAAGGTGTGAATCCCCCATAAAAGAACCTCACATTAGCTATGTTATGACCAGCTGGCATTTAAATACTGACAAGATCCAAAGTTAGAAGAGGAGGTGAAAACACAAAAATAACTTCTATACGTTGGGGGCACCATTATGGGATCCGCTGCTTCTGGCTTCTCTGCTCTTCACATTAGTCAATGATGTCACCAGGTTTTTATTTTAGTAATCAGGATATACTTGTATGGATGCAAAGAGAATCTCCTCATTTATATTCTAAACTCAGAGCAGGAAATGAGACACATGGGTGATCTGCAGCTGTGGCACTATAAACAGGACCAGCCTACCACCTAGTCTAGATTCTAGACTGCACTTCATTCCCTGAAATACTGACTGGGAGATTTTAAAAAATTGAAAATATATCATTTTAGAACGACCAGTGCAACTTCTGTGCAAGGATATTAGAGTCCGCTGTTCGGTAGAAGACTGACTCACCTGTATGGGGTGGTGCACGTGTTGTTAGGTGCCATCTACCTATCTACACCACTGAGGTACAATGAGGAGATCCTGCCCTGGCTCCAGCCACCTGTGCCACCGTGGGCAAGTACCACAGAGTTCAAGCTTTCTCCTGCTGCTAAATTAAAGGATTTAGTGCTTTAACTTGGGTCAACCACCCATTTGCAAACCTGACAAGAACCACACACACTCTTACTTCAAAAATGCATATAAGCAAATACGACCGAAATTTTATATAATCAAGGGGTTCTCTTAGCCCTCACGCTCCAGTCTAAACTGCTTGGTTGATGATTATTAGACCAGCAGCCCTCTAGTATTCCTTCTAGCACTTCAAGGTAAAATAAAACAGCTGATGTTTAGTAACGATTTCTGTAAATTATTCAACACCATAGAAGAGTGTTTTGTTAAGACTAGAGACTAATCTAACACAATCTACTCACCGATGTTAAATTGACCAGAAACCAATAGATGACTGGAAGGAAGCGTATGTAACTAGATATACCAAACTATAAATACTAACTTTAAAACCTTGGAAAGGTTTTGGAGGAGTCCTACTCTGTTTCTGAATTGGAATTTTTCATTTGCAAATGCTTAACAAAACCCACCAAGCCAGATAGAGCTCTATAGTGATGCTTATGGAGAAGCCTTATAATGACATTGTCCACGTAATGTGCTTACCAATAATCACACCCAAATAAAACAAAGCCAAAGGTTCCCACGCTCCTGCCAATATAAACATGCTCACAATGGTTAATTCCAAAGGAAGAGCTGTCAAGATGTGCCTGAAGATTTCCTCAAAGGGAGAGATAATTCATGAGCAAACAAACATCATGTCCCTAATCTTCTCTATCCTGGGGTAAAGAAAATATAGTTTTCTCCCAAGATTTTAGTTGCTTTCTATCCCAAATCAGTAAGTAAAACTGATTCATACTGGTAAATTCCAGGTTCTAGTCTTCATTTGAAGGGGCACACAATTCAATAAGAGTAAAGGGGACTGGCCATGTAAGCCTATCTTGAATACTGACAACTTCCCTACCATTTACCTAACACTACAAACCCTACTCCATTTAAGCCTCTGAGATATTTTTGCTGTATTTTGAGCTTTTCAACTTACCTTTTTTGGAGGGAAAGGAGAACAAAGGGAGAATTTGAAGTTTTTATTTCTGCTTGCATTGACTCAAATTGTGGTAAAGAAATTTAAAAGGTAACTTTAAAATTTTGAATTTTGGTGACACTAGTCAACAATAAAAACTATCTAATTAGAAATGTTAGAGAGGTTTTTTTTTTTTTTTTTTGAGACAGAGTTGCTCTGTTGCCCAGGCTGGAGTGCAGTGGTGCAATCTTGGCTTGCTGAAATCTCCACCTCCCAGATTCAAGTGATTCTCCTGCCTCAGCCTCCCAAGTAGCTGGGATTACAGGCACACACCACCACAGTGGGCTAATTTTTGTATAGATGGGGTTTCACCATATTGGTCAGGTTGCTCTTGAACTCCTGACCTCAGGTGATCCACACACCTTGGCCTCCCAATGTGCTAGGATTAGAGGTGTGAACCACCACACTCAGCAAAAATGTTAGATAGTTTTAACACAGGCTCTAACATGGTCATAAATTAAAGAAGATATGGTCATAAATTAAAGAAGACTTCTTTTTGGTGGGAGTAGTAGTAGGGGTTGGAGAGTAGAGTTATAGATTTCTTCTTAGCAGTTGCTTCCACATATTTTATTAATAAGGACTATCTGCTGAAGCATAGAAATACAGTCATGTGAATATCATACTTCCAATGGCCTGTTCTATCATAGCAGGGACAGTTTTTATGGTATATGGAATCCTCTGCCCCATTAAGCTCTCTTTATGGACCTTTCCTCAGAAGCATCAGAAAACATAGAATTAAATATCACAATTCTTGTTGAAGGCCAAAAATTAGTTCCCAGAAGGATTCTTTGACTCTCATCCTTCTACAAATTCACCCATCACCATTCTAGATAATGTGATGGATGAATTTATAGAAGGATGAAATTCACAGAATTTATTTTTTATGGTCAATAGATTGTTCCTTTATTCCAGTTGTCTTCTCTTTGTCTACCTAACATTCTATAACCAATGGACAAATGGAAAAGCACAATTACTTTGCCAAAAGTTAGTCAACTTTCTCCCAGGACACTCAGCCATCTAACTTGAAAACTGACTGGTAATATCATTCCAATTACTTTTTAAAGTAGAAACTTGTTACGCAGAAATGCTTTCAGTGTGGGGAAAGAAAAATCACTTGCCACTTATAGAAAGAATTCTACTGCTTCATGTGGCCATTTGTAATAATGAAACAAATAAGCAAGCAAGACTTAACACTGGGTTCTAGTGTACAGCACAAGGATCAAGGCGAAATATAATGCTTTCATTACGTAAGAATAGGAGAAACATTATTCTGGCTTTCCCCTACCCTTCATCATTTACCAATATTTCTTCAGTCTCAGGAATTTTTCAACCCCTGAAACTCCTAGATTTACCACTCAAGGCACAGCTACCCATCTTGAGGCTTTCTGTCAATGACTCTAGTGCTTCTATTTCAACAGCCTATAGATTTGAAAGCTGGAAAGAGATATGTAAATGAATCCTCTAACTTTGATCTATGCACCCAGGTTCCTCAAAAGAAGCCCTTGGAGAGTCTGGGGTATACTAAGTGTATGACTTACAGTTGTAATCATTAGAGTGACAACCCATTTCCACTGGGTACCACTTTAGCCAATCCAAACCTTTATTTTCCTAATGCATAGAGTGACTTTTTAAAAAATGGTATATTTGAGAAAGTATTTTAGAATGGCATCTGTTAACAAAACTAGGTATACCACTCTAGAGTATATTTTCAAATAACAGAATTTGACCTTACAGAGAGTTCTAAGACCATAACGTAAATAATCATTTTTATCAATGATTCATAATACATCCAGACTCCAAATGTTAAGGCTGACTTTTTTCTGACACTCTTCTCTGCCTACTCATACTCCTTCTATTTCCTAACTCCTTTAGAGTAAAAATTGAAATCCCATATCCCTAACAACTAGACACTAGCATCATGTTTACACCCTGACAAATTCATTAATTCTGTACCTCTGAAATATTTAGCAAAAAGCCAGCACTGACTCAATCATAGATTTCCACAGATAGGTGTGTTCATATTTGTAATTGGTATTCACTGAAAGATCAATGACTCCTGTTCCCAAGCATCTACGAGTCTCTGGATTTTCTTAACTGGTCTCTTTTCCTCAGCTCTTACAGACTATTGTTTTAAAACTACCATTTAAAAGTTGAACTCCGAGTGAGGGGAAAAACAAACAAACAAACAAACAAAAAACACCTTTTTCTGGCTCCCACTCCACTCATAATCAACATAACACAGACTACTTGTGACCCATATGTGATGGAAGGAGAGGGGCACAGAGTTGGGGGAGGTTTCTCCACATAGCAAGCAAGCAATCACTTCCACAGCAGAGATCAGCTGGGTGTCCAAAAATTCAATTCAATTTTGACACCACTTACCTGGAAATAGCGTCAGGTCCCATAGGTTGAAAGCTCAGTCCCATAAGACTGCCCCTCATTTCAGATGCCCATCGCAAAAACAGGTTGTGGCCTGTTATAAATAGGCGTTCCCATGACCCTCCTCCTCGGGATTGATTGATTTGCCACAGAGGCTCACAGAACTCAGAGAAACACTTTACTCATGCACATGTTATAAAGGATATGACAACGGATACACATGAACAACGAGATAAAAGATTCATAGGGTAAGGCATGTGGTATGGCAGGGGTCCCTGACCCTCTGGCAGCAGACAGGTACCAGTCAGTGGCCTGTTAGGAACTGAGCCACATAGTAGGAGGTAAGAGGTGGGTGAGCAAGTATTACAGCCTGAGCTCTGCCTCCTGTCAGATCAGCCAGCATTATATTCTCATAGGAGTGAGAACCCTATTGTGAAGTATGCATGCAAGGGATCTAGGTTGCATGCTCCTTATGAGAATCTAATGCCTAATGATCTGAAGTGGAACCATTTCATACCCAAAGCATCTCCCATCCCCTTATCTGTGGAAAAAGTGTCTTCCACGACACTGGTCCCTGGTGCCCAAAAGGTTGAGGATGGCTGTGGTAAGGCACAGAGCATCCCCGTCCTCTCTAGGGCGCCATGCTCTTGGAACCTCTGCAAGTTCAGCTATCTGGAAGCTCCAAGCACCCAGCCCTTTTGAGTTTTTGAGGCTTCATTACCTAGGCATAACTGATTGCTTTATTGGCCATAGGTGAGTGACTCAATCTTTAGGCCTTCTTCCCTCCTGGCTGTTGGTGGGTGGGGCTGAAATTAGTTCCCCACCCTTCTAATCATGCCTTGGTCTGTCAGGTGACCATTCTGAAGCTATCTGGGAGTTCCCAGCCTTCAGTTGACTCATTAGCATGCAAAGAGGCATTCCTATCACTCAGGAGATTCCAAGAATTTTAGAAGCTGTATATCAGGAAATTTATTACTGTGAAGTACCTTATAATGCCATCGTTTTTCTCCCAAAGGCACGAGCTTAATTAAATTCAGAAATGAAAACAATGGCCAGCTTCTATAGTGTAAGTCAATGCGTTTCTAGTTTTCTGAGGGTTTAGAAACTCAAATCCTAGCTAAAACCTGTATCACTTTTAAATTGAAAGATTTAAAGGGAATAAACATTTAACCCCAAGTGACTAGAAGTCATTTAAAATATGTAGTCCTTAGATTATTTTATCTACTCAAAGGCTCTTCAAAAGTACATGAAAACACTGCCCAGACATATATTATAACCCCAGCTTTAATTTCAGAGCCCAAACATGAAATCTCTTCTCATTGTTTGAAATCTGAAACTCATTTCAAAGACTGCCTGGAAAAGTTAAAAAAAAAAAAAAAAATGGATTGGTCTTGACTTTTCCTTACATATGAAGTAATACTGTTACAGGTGAATCTCTGATAAGCAGGAAACCATCATGTGTAATAGGATGTTGTTTGCCACACTCCCGAACTCTTCTCTGAAGTCCTGTTCATTGCTGTCAGAAAGGAATCCAAAGTAATGATAAAAAAATAGAAAAAGTAGACAGTCTCATGCATTCTTAATACCAAAATCAGAGAGAAATCTAGACTTGATGTGCCTATTATACTAAAATATGAGTGTGTGTATGTATATTGCTGAATATATATAACATAATATATATAATCTGTATGACCAATGTCTTGCTCAGTGTCCATAAGCAAAGAAAGAGAGGATAAATTTAAGGAAATGAATATTCCCACAAACACAACATGTAACTTCTTATATAAAAGCAATCAGCTGGGCATGGTGGCTCACGCCTGTAATCCCAGCACTTTGGGAGGCCTAGGCAGGTGGATCACGAGATCAGGTGATCAAGACCATCCTGGCCAACATGGTGAAACCCCGTCTCTACTAAAAATACAAAAATTAGCCGGGTGTGGTGGCAGGCGCCTGTAGACCCAGCTACTCAGGAGGCCAAGGCAGGAGAATCGCTTGAACCCGGAAGGCGGAGCTTGCAGTGAGCCAAGATCGTGCCACTGCACTCCAGCCTGGGCGACAGAGCGAGACTCCACCTCAAAAAAAAAAAAGTTAGCAGCCAAAATGTGTTGTTGCTATTCATGAAAAGTATTTTTTGGTGTGGTTTTCTTGATAGCTCTATCAAGAAAGTTATTTTATTCATTCATCAAAGGAATAATTAGTGGTCCATCTTGTTAACTGTTTAGTACACCCCTATTAAACGCTAGTTCTTAAGTTTTAAGAAAATTAAGGATTATTTTTAAGATAGAAAGCTTGAGTACAGTATTTTTGTAGATGAAGATAAAATATTTTAGAGCATGAAGATGTACATGAGAAAAAAATAAGACATTCATATTTTATTTACATATAGAAATGTTTTAAAGCTTTGCCAACATGGGCGTTTTTGTTGTTTAGGATTAATATTTGCTGGGAAGTAACTCATCTGTGAAATTATTTAACATGTAGAATTATTCCTTAGTTTCTGGTTTGGGAGAAATGCTCAGGAGTTCAGCTTAAAATCATTTTATTCACACTGCTAAAGCTAAAAAAATGTAAACAGGGAGCTTTCAATACATTTCAAAGGAGTTTGGAGAATTCTAAAATATTCAATCCATTTATAATCAATATAAAACATCATTAGAAACTGGCAAAAAAAAAAAAGTAGCTAAAAGTATTCGAGCTATTTCACATTACTGGGAAATTTCTTTTTTAAAGTTCAGTTATTAATAACATTCAGTCAACATATTTAACCTTTTTTCAATTTTGGTGGTATAATTTTAGAAATTTATCATTGACTTTTAAAATTTCACCTAAACTTACCTGAGGCTCTGCATTACGTTACTCAATGATTCTGATGCCAAGTTTTGAAATCAAATTATAGGCCAGTCACCTTCAGTGATGTAAAAGGTAGAACCACAAGATAATCCAGCACTTTCCTCACAACCTAAAAACGGAACCTGTGGCAAGTACCTGCCCAACTGTCAGACTATGCTCTAAACAACTGCCTGTCATGTAACAGGCTGCTCAAAAGTAGCAACATACTACTCCTATAGTCAATTCTTAACTTCTTAACCACAATTTCATCAGTGTAAAAAATATAGGAGCAGTGGGGACCAGACATATATATTGAAATGTTAAACAACAAAACTCTTATTTTGAGGTGTGGGAGGGGAGGAAGCACTTCAATCAGTTGCTTTATGTTCCTTTTAGTGGTAGAAGAATGACACAATCCAGTATTTTCATCCACAGCTTCCTATACACAAAGCTGTGGATTTCATAAATGTAAACATGCTGCATAATCTGCCCACTGGGATTTTGTAACTTAGTAAGGACTCAGAGAAGACAATTCCACTGTGCAGACCACAAGGCTGATAAAGTAAACATCACAAGGCCAAGTAATGAAGGATGTGTAAGGAAAGACAGATTATATCCAGGAAGGAATGAGGACGGGAGATAATATAGAAAATACCTAGGAAGGCTCCAGGGGTATGTGACATTTGGGATGTTGTGAAGAATGACTGTAGGTTTTTCTGGGAGGAGCCCTTCATTTGTGAGAAGGGGAATCACAAGAGAGGAAGAGGTAGGCAGGATCAATTATCAGCAAAGACGCAAAGGGAGAAACTCTCTGGATGTGTTTACAGGGCAGGAAACTATTCCTGTTGAGGATGCAGAGAACAGTTACAGGTCAGCAGCGAGGAAGGAGGCTGAAAAGAAGCCTTGAGCCAGAAGGGCTCTGAACACCAAGTCTTATTTGTTAGTCACTGAAGATGTTTTGAGCGAGGAAACGATAAATTAAAGCTAAAAGAGTCTCCTTATCGGAGGTTTCACCTTCAGAGGTTTCAGTTACCAGAGGTCAATCACAGTCTAAAAATATTAAATGAAAAATTCCAGATATAAACAATTCTTAAGTTTTAAATTATGCACTGTTCTGAGTAGCATCATGAAATCTTGTGCTGTCCCCCAATAAGAATCACCTCTTGGTCCAGCATCTCCCTGCTCCTTCCTATTAGTCACTTAGCAGCCATCTAGGTTACCAGATCGACTGCTGTGTATTACAGTACTTGTGTGCAAGTCATCCTTATTTTCTCTCATTATTGACCCAAGGCGCAAGAGTATGGATGCTGGCATTTCAGATGTGCTAAAGAGACAAGTCAAGTGCTTCCTTTAAGAAGATAAAGTTCTCAACTCAAAAGAAAAAAAATCTTACGCTGAGATTGCTAAGATCTACAATAAGAATGAATCTATCCTTAAAACTGTGAACAGCATATTTTTTTGTTTCATTATTAATTATTGTTAATCTTTTACTGCACCTAATTTATAATTTAAACTGTATCCTATGTATGTATGTATAGGAAGAAACATCATGTATGTATATAGGGTTCAGTGCTGTGATTTTAGGCATTCACTGAGGGGTCTTAGAACATATCCCCTGTGGATAAGGAAGACTTATCTCTACCGCATGCTTCTTTTATAAAGACTAATCTCACTAACCAAGGTGTAGAAGTAAGAATTGGAAAAATGGCTGAATTTCAGCGATAAGCATAAATATAATTGGATAATTTTAACAGCTACTTTTAATTTTTAATTTTTTAAAATAGTACTTACTATGTCCAGGCTGGGTGTGGTGGCTCACACCTGTAATCCCAGCACTTTGGGAGGCCGAGGCAGGTGGATCACCTGAAGTCAGGAGTTCGAGACCAGCCTGGCCAACATGGCGAAACCCTGTCTTTATTAAAAATACAAAAATTAGCTGGGTGTGGTGGCATGCATCTGTAGTCCCAACTACTCAGGAGGCTGAGGTAGGAGGATCTCTTGAACCTGGGAGGCAGAGATTGCAGTGAGCCAAGATCACACCACTATACTCCAGCCTGGGTGACAGAGTGAGACTCCGTCTCAAAATAAATAAATAAAAAATAAGTACTTACTACGTCCTAAAAGTTTTACATAAACTAATTTATTCCTTAGAGTGATTTGGTTAATTAGGCATTACTATCCATATTTTACAAGGGAGGAAACTGGCTAAGAGAGGTTCTGTAACTTCCCCAATATGGCAGAGCTTTTAAAAAGTGGTACAAGGATTTAAACCCATCACTGTAGGACTCCTAAGCCCATGCTCTTAAAAAACCTTCTGTTGGCCGGGCGCGGTGGCTCAAGCCTGTAATCCCAGCACTTTGGGAGGCCGAGACGGGCGGATCACGAGGTCAGGAGATCGAGACCATCCTGGCTAACACAGTGAAACCCCGTCTCTACTAAAAATACAAAAAAACTAGCCGGGCGAGGTGGCGGGCACCTGTAGTCCCAGCTACTCGGGAGGCTGAGGCAGGAGAATGGCATAAACCTGGGAGACAGAGCTTGCAGTGAGCTGAGATCCGGCCACTGTACTCCAGCCTGGGTGACAGAGCGAGACTCCGTCTCAAAAAAAAAAAAAAAAAAAAAACACCTTCTGTCTTACCCCCAGTCTAGATATAAATCAGGGAACATACTTCAAATGAAACAGTGAATCTGTTGAAAAGTGTGCCAACAGGTACTCAGCCTCTAAGATAGTCCTCAATGATCCCCATCTCCTGGCATTCATGCCCTTCTGTCATCACCTCCCTTGAGTGTCGGCTGGACTTACTAGTTCACTTCTAACCAACAGAATACAGCAGAAGTGATGGAATGTCGCTTGCAAGATTCAGCGGTTTCCCTCTCCAGCACTGCTCGGGCTCTCTCTTGGCTCACTATCTCTGGGGGAAGCCCGCTGCCATGTTGCGAGGCAGTCCTATGGAGAGACCCACGTGGGAGGGATGGAAGCCTGCCAACAACCATGTGAGAGAGATTGGAAGCAGATCCCCCTCCCCCAGTGGAGTCCTCATGCCTGATGAGACTGCAGACCAGGCCAACAGCTTAATTGCAACCTCAAGAGAGAGTTTGAGCCAGAGACTCCCAAACTAGATTCTTGACCCACAGAAATGAGGAGCTAAGAAATGTTTATAGTTGGCTGGGCACCATGGCTAATGCCTGTAATCCCAGCACTTTGGGAGGCCGAGGTGGGCGGATCACCTGAGGTTGGGAGTTCTTGACCATCCTGGCCAACATGGAGAAACCCCGTCTCTACTAAAAATATAAAAATTAGCTGGGCATGGTGGTGCATGCCTGTAATCCCAGCTACTTGGGAGGCTGAGGCAGGAGAATCACTTGAACCCCGGAGGCAAAAGCTGTGGTGAGCGAAGATTGTGCCACTGCACCCACAAGAAACTCTGACTCAAAAAAAAAGAAAAGAAAAAAGAAAAAAAAAATATTTATCGGTGAAAGCTGCTAAATTTTAGGGTAATTTGTTACCCAGCATTAATACAGTCAGTAGATAGTAATTATTTAATTTATTATTACAGGGTAAATCTTTTTCTTTATACTTGTAGCTAGAAGTATGAATCTGTCTAGGAGAGATTATACCTGAAATAACCACAGCAAGCCCAAATACAGAATACCACGTCCTTTACTTTTCCACCCAAACATATATAAATCAGGTACTCTACCTATCTCATCCTCCCACGGCTCTTCTTACTGTCCTCATTCTCCTTTGCTTGAATGCATTCTTAGGAATAGGAATACTAAAACCCAAACCTGCAGGTTTCAAAAAAATTTTTAGACATTTAGTTTTGAATCTCATAGCAAACTCTTTCCTTCCCAAGGCTCCTCACATTACATTGTGTATTCTTATTATAGCACATGATGTTTTTTTTTTCTTATTTGTAGGTTTAAGTGTCTGTTTTCCAGGCACCCTCTTCCCTGACCCATTACAAGAACCATATCTTGTGCAATCTTATATCCTCAGTACTGAGTGTTCAACATATGGCTGGGACTTAATAAAGTTTAAATGAACTCATGAATAAATGTGTTGCACAACCAATGAGTGAGTGAGTGAACAAGTGAGTCAATAAGCAAGAGTTTAGAGACATGGGAACCACCACTTGAAAGCTTGAGGCCGTTGTGCAGATTTGGACCCTTGTATAAGACATTTCCTTCTATATAGAATGTTCTTCCATTTGCTCATCTTCACCTCCTCACCAGGCTTTTCTCTCTTTAACATTCACCTCAAAGAGTTGTCTGCTTGCCTCTCTACAACACTCCCCACCAACACACACCCACACACCCTTCCAGGGAAGTCTTCCTTTTCTCTGCTGTGAAGACTTTTAAGTTTCCATATCCTCCTGGGCATAACTTGGTCATAGCATCCAGCATACCACACTGTAATGATTAGTTATTTGCCTGTCATTTCCACTTAGCCATAAGCTCCTTAAAAGACAGCATATTCAGCCAACAGCAGAGTGCCTAAAAGTGGTAGGCACTCAAAAACAGTTTAAAATAATGGGCAAGAGAATGAATGAATGAGAAAAAGAAAACTGTATCTAGAAAATTATCTCAGCACAATCTATTTATTTCAGGTAAGCTATCAGTCAGGTATACATAGTGCTCCAATTCCTAAACAGAGTAAAAATAATTGTATATCAAAATTATTACAGATACATGAAAATTATATTTAGAAATAGTACCTCAGATCAGGCATGGTGGCTCACAGCTGTAAACCAAAAATTTGGGGAGGCTAAAGTGGAAAGATTGCTTGAGCTCAGAAGAGACTCCCATCTCCAAAAAAACTAATTTTTAAAATTTCAGACCAGGTGCAGTGGCTCATGCCAGCTACTCAAGAGGCTGAGGTGGAAGATCGCTTGAGCCTGGGAGGTTAAGGCTGCAGTGAGCTGTGATGATGACACCATTGCACTCCAGCCTGGGCAACAGAGCAAGACCCTGTTGCAAAAAGGAAAAAATAATTAAAAATTACAACATTAGCCTGTAGTCCTAGCTATTCAGGAGGCTGAGGTGGGAGGATAGCTTGAGCCCAGGAGTTTGAGGATGCAGTGAGCTATGATTATGCTACTGAACTCCAGCCTGAGCCAGTATTTGAGACCAGCCTGGGAAACATAGGAGACTCTTGTCTCTAAAAAAAAAAATAGAAGAAGAAAGAATAGTGTTTCAGGCCAGGTGCAGTAGCTCACACCTGTAATCTCAGCACTTTGGGAGGCCGAGGTGAGTGGATCACCTGAGGTCAGGAGTTCAAGACCAGCCTGGCCAACATGGTGAAATCCAGTCTCCACTAAAAATACAGAGCTTTTTTTTTTTCATTAGCTGGGGCATGAGGTGGCTGAGGGTGCCTGTAATCCCAGCTACGTGAACTGAGCAGAGGTCCACTTGAACCGGGGAGGCGGAAGTTGCAGTGAGCCGAGATGGCACCACTGCACTCCAGCCTGGGGAACAAGAGCAAAACTCTGTCTCAAAAAAAAAAAAAAAGAAAAGAAAAAGCAATAATGTTTCAATCCATGGACAGGCCCTTGACAGAGCTGCCTTTAACACATCTTTTCCCCTTTCCCTCACATCATGAAAATCCATCTCAGTCAAAGGCTTTTCTTCCTTCTTAGCCTAAGATTCCTAATACTGTCCCCAGATGCCATAAATGTATCGGCCTCCCAGAAATCACCCCAGTGATTTTTCTCCCCATGAAAAGTTTATATATCTCATGCCCTCAGAGTTTTAAACTGCAAATGAGTAAGCTAAAAAAAAAAAAAAAAAAAAAAAAAAACAACCTGTTTAGGTTGGAAAGGGAGAGGGCAGGGGTAGGATTTCCATTTTGGTAGGGATCTTTTTCTAAGGCCGTAGCTTTACTCAAAGCCAAGTGGGAAAAGACATTTAAAAAAAAAAAGCAAAAAAAAAAAAAACAACCTTTCAGGAACCCTCAAGTCACTCCAATGGGGTGAACTCCCCTGTGACACTAGAGAGGTGATGAAGGTTGGTGGTTAGGGCAGTTTTCTGAGTCAGAAATCTCAGCTTTTCCACTCTCCAGTCTTCAGATCATGAGTAACCTCACTGGTCCCCAAGTGTTCCATCTCTAAAATGAAATAATAAAGACTACCTCAAGGAACCTGGTGGGATGATTAAATGAGTTAATACAGGTAAAGTACTCAGAAAGTGCCTGGTAAGTAGTCAACAATTCTCTGCTATTACTATTATCATTTTTACTTTTATTAGAATTGGCTCCAAAAGAACCCAAAGAGGGCAATGCTCAAAGGGAAGAAAGGGATGAGAGGAGAGTACACTTACTGATTTGGTTGTTTAGCTTGAAGGCAATGTCCAGCTGCAGGATAAACAGCATGAATTGGAACCAAGGACTCATCTCCATGGAGGGGAGGGGAATGTGGACGGAAAACACGATGTCATTGGCTTCAATTTCCCTTGGAATTGCTTCTTCAATGTCTCGGATCTTGTCACACTGATTGGGTCCCCAAGGCATTAACCATTTTGTCTTGTGATGGTTCTTACGGGCATCCACACATTTCACCGACAGGTAGGACACTGCCGTTGTGGGCCCTGGAGCTGAAAAGAGAATGTTTGTCTGTTTTTAGAAAAACCATCTACTGAAACTACTGTTTCTGGTTAATATTCTTTCCATTACTGTGTTCCCTCCAGTTTTTGTACTGCCTTCTACAACTGGGGCTCAGCAATACTTCGGGATCTTCCAAATCTGGGTGAAGGTCGTTCAGTGACCTCCAGAGGTGTCCTAACAGTATCCCTGAGAACCTTCCCATTATGTTTTCAATTGCTGTGAAAGAATACATTTGTAACCAGTGTAGTTATACTTCCGCACTTCAAAACAATGTCACAAAAAAATCAACTGTGCTACAGTTCCCACCTGACTGAGGTCTTGGAGAGCTCTGGGGCTTCAGAGAGAACAGTATCTAAAGTGGGAAGACCTTAGTCTTCAAATCTGGATTCGAAGCCTGGTTAAAAACTTACTGTCAGTGACTCTTGGGTAAGGCAGTTATATCTATAACGGCTTCAGGACCCTCATCTGAGAAATGAAATGACAAGTTTCTAAGATTCCTCTTGGCTCTAAAATTGTACAATATTGCTTTTGCTTAAGATAAAGAACTAGGGGCCACCACTTGGCTTGGTACCTAGCAGAGAATGGGAACTCAAACACTGACTGATACTTCAAAAGTAAAATAAACCATGCATTTCAAGACAGTAAAGCAACTTTGAAATGCGTAACTTTAAAAACACTGTTTTGTGATTATCTAATGGTTATATGATTATCATATTAATAATTTGGAAAATACAGAAATTTTAAGTTCAAAACAACATTTACCCAAAATCCCACTAGAGGGAAGTAACCACTGTTGAAAAAATATCAAAATACCATCTGTCTTTTCTATGACTGTATAATTAGATAAAAAGTTTACATATGAATTGTGTAACTTTAAAATATACACAACTATTAACACATTTATAAAATAGTTAGATCATGCCTAGTTTTGTAGTCTTTTCTTTTTATTCACTTAGAAAAGCAGAGTAGTGTGTGATAACACTGGCTCCGGAGGCCACCTGTCTGATGTCAAATCCTGGCTCTCTCATTTTTAGTTGTGTCACTGCAAATCCGCACTAGGAACGTTTTGGGCAAATTACTATGCTTATCTCTGTATCAGTTTTATCATCTCTTAGATGGCAATAATAATAGTACCAACCTTTCCAAGTCACTGTATATTTTAAACAAGTTAACATATTGAAGCATTCAGAGTAGTGCTTGAGAACACAAAAAGTATAAAATATTAGCTATTATATATTTTCTTTATAATTAAAATATTTCAGTTAGTAGTTGCAAAATAGTCAATCACACAATACACCAAAATCAACTTCTCCTTCATCCATTTGTAAAGGCTATCTATAAATAAGAATCATCATTTGTCTAATATGTTTTGCTGGAAATTTCTCCTAAATTTTCCATCTGCTATCTAAATTTGTTTATGGCACATTCAAATAGAGAAGTTCCAGATCTTATATGGAATCCCTCTTTTATGTTTTTTTCCCCCATGCTTTTGTGCTTAGAGAAACCGAACTTCTTGATCTCAAAATTCAATAGTCATCTATATTTGACTTCTATTTATATTTTGCAATTTCATTTTTTCTAATATTTAAATAGTTGATCCATATGAAAATTGCTATGAGATGCGGTAAGGTTCTAGTTTTATTTCTTAAATATTTAAATTATAGTTTATTGAACAGACCTTCCCTTTTGTTGATTTATCATATCACTGTTAACCTTATGTATATGAGCATATGTTTCTGAACATCTGTTCTTTTCCATGTATTAAACTGTCAATTCATGGATCAGCACATCATTGCTTTGAATTCTATAAATTGATTTTTTTTTTTTTTTTTTTTTTTGAGGCAGGTCTTGCTCTGACCTGCCCAGGCAGGTGCAGTGGCCCGATCTCGGCTCACCTGAAACTCACCTCCTGGATTCAAAGTCATTCCTCCTGCCTCAGCCTCTGATGGAGTGCACCATAGGGATTACAGTATACCATGCCGGCTAATTTTTTGTAGTATTTTTATTGGCCGGGGTTTTTCACTGTGTTATGGGATGGTCTCGATCTCCTGACCTCGTGATCCTCCCACCTTGGCCTCCCAATGTGCTGGGATTACAGGCGTGAGCCACTGTGCCCGGCTAAGTTGATTATTTTTATCAATATCTGCTAGACTAACTCTCTTCCCCAATCCATTTCAAATTTACATCTTTTTGCTAGGATATTGAGGATTAAATTAAATGTATAAATAAATAGATAATAATAAGTTAATGTGGACAGAATTAGCATCTTTCCCCAGCATTTAGTTTTCCCATCCAAGAACAGTACTTGCTTCTCCATTGTCTACAATCTGTTTTTAAACTTCTTTGAAACTTTCATTGTTTTCTTTATGTGGGTCCTACTGGTATATTTTAAAATATATACATCTATAAAACTTTGAAAGTTAGTAGTTAAAAGAAAATGTCATAAATTATGGTTTATGTGTGTGGTTTAAATACGTGTATTTCTGTGCATCTGATACTTGGTTTATTATGTTTGCAGAAATTCCAAGCAGAAATTCTCTCTTATTTAATAGAGATCAGACAGCAATGGAGAAACATGAAAAGCAAACAAAGTTATGTAAGAGGCAAAAATGTGTATTATTAATATTCTGCCCCACTTCTAATGTTCGAATCCACATTATTTTTCTATTCTATTAAATATCTATTTTGATACATTTTTAGTAAAATGTTATGTTTGCAAGAAGTTGGGACAATGCCTATTAAAACTTACCAGAAAACTCAACACTACTAAGCTCTAGCTGAACATCCTTCATGTAGAATGCTGAACACTGCAATACCAGTTGCCACTAACCCCTGCTAGGAAAGTTTTTCTTTAAAACTCAAAACTGTATCACAAAGACTTTACATCGAATCCATCCAAAATCAGACATCTGACTTATTCTTAGAAATATGAGTCAATCAAACTTCGGTTATCCTGACTCAGCTAAATAGCCCACTGACATTAGAAAAGCCAAATGGCACATTTAACTGAACCCTTTTTAATGTGGTTGGAGAAATAAACAGTGAGACAAAAGTCATGAATTCTATTTTCGGCTAACATACTCAAACTGACTATTTGCTGCAGAAAATAGTTACTACATTTTAAAACTTCTATTCTTCCAAAATGAACCTAACCCTTTTTTCTTTATTTTTTTACCTTCTTGAAAAACAAGTCTCTCACTTCTCAGACCAAAACGAAAAATAACTAGCTGAGTTCCTCAGCGAAGCTCCAAAACCACATTCCAAACTTAATAACAGAGAAGCTGAACACTTTACGGGCACAAAGGCCGCATTTTTAATGAATGCAGTGAACGCCTGCCTTTTTAGGGGCCTGCATTATTTTCATTCTCTCATTAGTCTAGTGTTTCTTCCATAAAGAAAAAAAATCCCAGAAATACTAATATTTTCATAAATATCATGGCAGTGAACTTGGAGAAGCCTCAAGTGCATCTCAAGCTATACTATGAGAATCACAATTTTTTTCACTTTAATAAATCAGTCCTCCAGTCTCAAAATGTTTTCCATAACTTCAAAACCTGAAGATAATTCAACATTTCGCATTTTTCTTATAGTGTTCAAAAGAGAAAACACATGTATTGCTTGAGAAAGTAAACAGATATCCTGATATTCAAACATGGACAGTTAATGTTCCCCCAACAATATATTTCAGCTCAGTGCAATGTCCTACTCCAGCTAAAAGTGAATTCCCAAGTGTTTCTTTATGTAGATAGCATTATCAAGTAAACCAAAAGCAAAGCTTATAGCTGGTAGCTGGTCACCTACCATAGAAGGTGTTTTCATTAGCTAGAGCCAAAATGTTAGCTACATGGGTCACAAATTGTGTCTAGAATTAAAGAAAGTTTAATCTGTCTTTAAATTTTTTTTAAGTGTGTGGGATTCTGTTTTAAGAGAAAAGAGCTAAATGGAGGAAGTTTAAATTATCTTCAACCTTTGAACAAGCCACAATAAACTAACAGGTATTTGTAATGAAGGCCTTACTTAGTCACTTGCGTGGTTCTAGGGATTAATAGAGTTTGTGTATTCAAGAGGGGGCTGGATAGATTCAGGTCAACAAACTGAGTCATGTTTGCTCAGGTGAAAGCTAAAAATAACCACTCCTCAGTATTCCTAGGATAGTAATGCAATATTACCCAGCTGCCTCAGCACACATTATAAATGTCCCCTCCACCCACCCATAGCATAAGGTTTAACTGAAAACAAGTGGACCAAAAACTACTTCTACACCAGACGAATTCAATGACAGAACAATCTGGCCAAAACTGAATATGCCTAGTCACTGTAAACTGGTTAACTCATGGTTGGTTAAGATAGCCCTGAGAATATGCACAGAGGTTATAAAACCATGAGCTATGCATCGAAAAGGCAGTCCATTATGAATTCAGTTCTTTTTATCAAACATGACCATTTTACTTTGTCTGTATTTCAATACAGTATTTTTGGCCTCCACTTTTCCACTATAGTACACAGATTGTGAAATGTGATTCTACACAACATTTAATGTCAAAGTAATATGAAATCAATAAAACTTCTAACAAATTCAAGGTTGTGAAGAAACGCACAAACACAACTTGAAGTCTCTTTGAAAATTCAGTGGTCCCTCAGTTACACATATTACTATGGCTCATAGTATATTGTCCAAATTTGTCTTGAGTACCTATCATGCACTAGACACTGCTGGTGCTGGAGTAAACCTAATAGGCACCAACCATATGGAACGTACAAATAATGAAGGAAGCAGACAATAAATAATTTCAGGAAAAAATAATTTTGATGAATGTTATATGTAACCTGAATTCCCTGAGAAAGGCAACAGTCAGATATTCGGGAGGTGGGAGAAATGAATACACTAGAATGAGAGGAAAAATCCAGTCATCGTTACAACATAACCTTGAATAAAAATGTAAGTGAACAATGACTAAACCTGTAGTACTTCTTTTGGAAGAATATTCATTGACTCCAGTCAGCTTCCTGTTATTTCACTTCAAATGGCTATCCAGTTTACAAATTACTATCTAGCCAACCACTAGCATTTATCATGCTTAAAATTGAGTCAACGTTAAATCATTAGCCCCTATTCCTTACAGAACCTGTAATTTAAGAGTTAGACAGAGAAAGATACAAGACTTGGTTGCTTCTTAGAAAAGTTAAAACTAAAACAACATGCTGACATGACACATGGTCTCCATTTAAGCCAACATAGACTATTTATTTCTTTGCTTTATTACAAGTAATGAATATTTCTTTAGCAATCACCTAGGAGCATTACTATCATGCAGGCACCGTACTAACTAAATATAGAGACAAAGGGCCTCCCAGACCCCCAGTTGCTCACAGGCTAGTGTGGGAGGCTGAGAAGTTCACAAAGAATTACATCCTGATTGGAAATTTCTCCGACAGAGTTTTGCACAGGATGCTCCAGTTGTAAAAAGAGCTGAGGGTGTCTGTCGGCAGGGCTTAGCCTTGGAAGACAGCAGGTGATAGCCAAGGGAGAATGGGGGATGGTCAAGGAGGGAACGTGCCGAAGTAGAGGTAGAACATGTGCTGGGTCATAGAACATCTAAAACAATCATATTTTCTGCAGATATCTGTGCTTGAATATTAAAAATTAAAAAGATCGTTTAACAGGTGAAAACTGCAGTACCACTCTTACCTCTGTCTGTGTCCACCCTTGCCTTTTCTAATCAGTGGTATAGTTCTACTAGAGTGCCTTGGCCCCTGTTCCCAATAGTCCCTGGTGTACTCTATAGAGCACCATAAAGAAGGAATAATAGAGACTCACACATAACAAAGAACTTTTATTTGGCAGGAATGTTTCCTTTTATGACACCTATCTCTGCCCTGTAACTAGCCACAAGATCAGACCAGAGATCGCTGGAAGAAGGGGAAGTGAGAGGGTGATCAGGTGGGAATGAAGAAGCTCCACCTCCTATTCCCACAAATGGCCCCAAAGAGCCTTTGAAGTCTCAATCATCAGGTAATAATAGCCTTCCTCTAAATTAGAGGAAGAGTGTCTGCCTTGCAACAAAGATGATATTTAAAGAATAATCTGCCGTGGGGTACAAGGGGAAGGAATGCGGAGAATAGACCAGTTGAAAAGGTAATTCCTGTTATAAGAATTAATCATCAGAATGCCACCATTTTAAAAAGTAATGATTTTAAGTAAAAATGGTCAAAGATTTCAGGAATGTTTTAGAGAATTTTATTTTTACAACAGAATTTATGTAACAAAAATGATAGGAACAACAATACACATTGATTTAAAAGCATACAAAAAGTTGGTAGCAGATACTTTCTCCTACTGAGATGCTGATTTAACACCTGAAACCTAATCTCAATTAAAAATCTCCCAGCACCATCTCCCCACCTGTAAAAATGTGAATGTTTGATGTATTTATATTTTAGAATTTCATTTTATTGATTCTGTATCTTGTTCCATAACACATTTTGGGGTACTAGAAGTGGTTATTAGCCTTTAGTTTTTTAAAATAATTGGGGCTGATTTCAAAGAACAGAGTTAATGTTGGGGCGGGGGTGGGCAGAGACTACAAATTACTTTGTCTATGTCTATATCTTCAAAAGTTATATTCTCCAGCTATTGTTTTTTTTTTTTTTTCCCAGCTGTTGCTTCAAAAGCAACAGCTGGGAAATATAAGCTCCCCAGACTTTGGAAGCAATAGCTGAAGAATATAAGCTCCCAAAACTGTTACCTGATCTATGAAGTTGAATGGCTCAATATCCATTTTCCTTTGTAATGTAAAGAAAACCTCCATTGCACTATGAATGGTATTTATAAGAACTGAAAGGCATATGCCCAAATTGGTTCTAAGCTGCGCCTATCTAAATATCTCTGCTTGCCTTATGAGAATTTATATAAAATACATTGAGCACTTAAACCCTTGGGCAATTGCAGAGTGTGCTTTGGATTTTTTGATGTATCAAGGTGGGGAGGATAGAAAAGAGGGAGAAAGGGAACAGAGGTGTCAAAAAAGACTAGATGAATTCCTGTTATATAACTACATTTTTTTTCAAATGCCCCCAAAGTACTTATTTAACCTAAGAAAATCTTCAGCTAAATTTAGAAATTAGCTTTAAATATGCTCAATTGATTTTCCTTAGACATTTCACATACCTTTCTCCAACTCAAAAGCCTTAATTCTGGTTAAAAGGAAACATGTGAAATATACTGCACAACTCAAGTGGCCAGATCATATTAACTGGTTGAGCTGTGAGGTCTTACGAGTCAATCCTGCTTACCATTCACTGAAAGTCAGTTCCTAAAAAGATTTCTTAATATCTGCCATACCACTTATCTAAGTTTTTGGACGGCTCATTAGAATGAGCTCTTCAAAAAGTTCAGCTAAAGAAAGTGCAAATATTTGCATTAAATTGACTTAGTACTTAACTGATTCAGTGTGTTAATTCTTTTACTGAAATTGCTCTGAAGTTTTAATAGTCAGACACTTATGCTACCTCCACCACCTACTTTGAAGAGAAGATTCTCCTATATTTCAACCATAACCATTAAATCTTACTAGCTTACTAAATGAAATATTATTTCACAATTCAATCTCAATTACTGGAGAGCTGAAAGTATGTCTACAGAGACTAGACCAGGAGAAGTGATTTTTAGAATTATCATAGCTATGCCCTTGTGCATAAAATGGGGTACGCTAAGGGAAATGAAATTCATTCTTGCCAGCCATTTTCAGTCAGTAGTTAGTTATGCTAACATCTGTTCTAGGAAAGCTAATTTTTTTAAATACAGCAGAACATTCCTTTACACTAAACCACTACCACCAAAACACACAAACACACATACTACATAGCAGAGTTGAATGCAAAATAATTTGTACCATACACACAAAAGTCAAGCATTTAAAAATAGTTCTCTACAACATAAACTGATGAAATGACAGACATTTTGACAGCAAATTTCCAAAAATTGTAGCAAACACTTGTATAATACATTCTGACTCAAAAATATTGAAAAAAAATAATATGTTTACATTTTAGGCAGATGAGGGTTTTAAATGCTTCACCTACAACCTCAATTGTTGTGGAGCCAAAGATGTAACAACTTTGAAGAATAGAAGAATTTCTCTATATTTGTCAGGATCTACGTGGCAAACAAGCGCCACTTGGCTTACATTACTTGCCTGGCTTGGATCCCATGGAATGGAGGAGCATTGGAACCAAGAGGAAAAAAATTCGAGTGCTTTGGGACAGTAAGCCAAACTCTTCCATAGTATTTGAAATGGTGTGGTAAGCATGAAATAATTTTAGGCTTAAGATTGGTGCCAGTCTTTTTACCCTCTTTTTGAAAAAATAATAAAATGTACAGAAAGGGCCCTGCCAGCGGTTTAGCTCCTAAAATCTGCCAATCATTAGATGTGCTAATTGGTGTAGCAATCCAGTGGTGGCCTGGATTAGGACCCAAAAACTGACCCTTACCACCCTTGGTGTCCTGCAGCAAAGACAGCCTAAATCAAAAAGACTGACGGAAGTACATAGAATTACAAATTTCTCTATCCCTGAAAAATGCCTGCAATTTCTGTTTCTGCATCACTCCAGAAATACTCAAAACAGCAAAAATTAAATACATATGAAGGGAACACAAAAGACCTCCACAGAAAAACCAGTGGCTCATCTGTTGACGCTATTGCTCATTGCTCGGCTGGCCAGGCATCTGGGCTAAGTTTTGACTTTGGGCCAGTGCTTCAAAATCAGCAACCTTTCAGCCAAAAGACTGTGGAATGCAGCCAAGACCACCTATGGAAAGTGAATTATAGCATCTTTAATTTACTACCTTGGGCTGTGATTTCATAAACCCAGCACGGAGGGCGCACCAGTTCTTGTGTGGGAAATCTCTTAGAGCCCCCGTAGAGGCCCCCAAAGTGGCTCTGGCAAAGCTGTAGGGGTGGAGGTGACAAAAAAGGGGACACCTGGCTCTCCTTCTTAAATAAGCTCACCATGGGCACACGTTTATATTGGAATTTTAGGGTCAGAAAATACCGAAATTAACAGTCAGTGGCTTTGTTCTAAAGTGCCTGTTACACTCTACAAGTTTCCAACATTTGTTATTTAAGATAATCAGACATTTATTATTCCTAAATTACATATATCCTTTTATCAATATTATTGTTAATAATAAACATGAACCACAACTAGTATGTGAATTGCAAAGCACTTTCACATACATAATTGTTGAATCTGCCTAGTAAACAAGTTAACATAATTAGCACCATTGCATATTCAGAAGATCAGTGGTTTTTGTCTCATCAGTGAATAGCAGAGCTAGGACTGGAAGCCAGGTCTGATTTCATATCTAATGCTCCTTTCCAATACAACTATCTATTTATTAATGCTCACTATTTATTAGCAATCTCAGATTACCTGAGGTAGGTGCAGAGCTGAGGGATGAATGAAGACTACTTATGCAGCAAGCATAAGTAGCTTGCTGAAGCTCCATAGGCAAGGCACTGCCAGCACTGGGCTGGGCGTCACACAAAGGGAACCAGCAAGATAGCTTGTCTGGGAGACTTACAGTCAGGAACAGAGTACCTCTAAGATTTCCATAAAGAAATGATGGAGTGATAGGCTCCTAAAAATGCATTAAACTCCCTTGAATCTAATAGATACTCTCCCCATTTTACCGGGTCTTGGTTATTACTTCATATTGCAGGTAGGCAGTGTTAAGGATGTTAGCCTAGAGATCTGACTCAGGAACACAGCGATGCCATGGCAGTCTATGATAACACTTACATGCATAGTAAGAGACAGGGATTCAAGTCAGAGAAAATCTGACTCCAGAGCAACCTATGGAAGAATTACTGATAATTCAGGTAGGCAAAAAATGGCACAGTTTGACTCAGGAAAGGGTGGGTTCCTCATCCATGGAAACATTCAGGAAATGGATAGACAAGAGCAAGAGCCTGAACTGAATATTAAGTTCCTCTCAGTCACACCAAAATGATAAAGTCTCCTATCCATGCATGTTGTATGCCAGGGAATGGAGAAATTAAGGTCCAACAAAGAGCTGCACATAGTTTACTGATTTGTTTTCTGTTTTCTGACCAGTTCCAGATAAACAGATAAAAGCAATTAAAGTACAGGGCATTCTGAATGGTCAAAAATTTAGTGTTGTACATTGTAAGTTAAGGCTAAGGGAAAATAAGACCTGTTAATGTCTTTATCTGAAATTTCACAAATGCCAAGAATAATCATATTTCCTTCCCTGATTATTCAAAGAAAACACAGGCCCTTATAATTTGCAAATTTCCTAGAATTCAGGGTAGAGGTACATTTTAAGGGTAAATTGCAGTTGTAACATTCACAATCTTAGGAATTATTTTTTTAAAAAACATTGAAATCACAAAATTAAATAGTCAATGCAATTATTAAGTATTTTAAATTTCATCAATTTTAGGTTCTAGCTCAAGGGCCATCTCTCCTTCATTCAATTTATTAAATGTCTATAGTGTGCCAGCCGGAGGCCTCCTCCGATTTTCCTTCAGTTGACAAAAGATCCTTACTTCCTCTCGTGCCAGTATCACCTGGTCTATGACTTTATTACAGCGTTCTTTTTATTTGCAGGCATCACTTCTGAACCCTACAAAATTATAAGCTCCCAAGGCGGAAGGACCACATCTTATTCTGTGTTGTGCCACTAAGCACAGAAACTTAAACATGCAAGTCCTCCAGACCAGAAGTGAACTATTTATTATATGGTTTTTGTGTCATAATAAACATATTAATGTAAGTTATGCTCAATGTAACTAACAAACTTTTTATCAAATGCCTACTGCTTAGTAATGCCATAGTGGATTAATGCCATAGTGGATTCATCCTTGTCCTGCCTATATCAAAGTACATTTAGACTTGCACTCAGTGACAGTTTAGGAAGAAGCCAGAGCTGCCTTCCATGAGGCCACCCTCCCAAGGTCACACACATGTGCTCAACAGAGACTCACTTCCTACAAATACTTATGATGGTTCTTCCAGATCTGTGTCAAGCAATAATTTAAATGAAATACTGAATTCTGAAGATCAAAATGAACTTTTCCTAAACTATAACCCAATGCACAAGAAAAGTAATTTACACATCAAAAGAAATTAGATACTAGGCAAACAAAAAAAATGGTAATTTTTCTAAAAAACTGCTCCCAAAGGGTTTGTGGCCAACATTAATATTGCAGAAGCGTGTTCAGATAACTGCTGTTCAGCATAGTTCCTGGAAACAGGTTCTCAAAGCCAGGACTTACAGTTATTTACCTTCTTCCACACTGCCCTGAGGGTTTTAAGGCCTAAATGTATAGAAAGCAAATGGGGGACAAAATGAGATAAAATGTTCACATCTCAGCCTCTAGTGTATATAACTAATGACTGCATGTTTGAAGATTTTATGACAAAATCTGCATTCTTAAGAACACATGTAGGGAAGATTTTGGCCATTTCTTTAACACCCTCTAAACAATACCTACCACAGAAAAAGCAAACACTCCCTTCTAAAAGCATCAATATTCTACTTCTGAGATCAAAACTACAAAACAGTCTCAGACAGAAACCTGGGCAAAGGAACCTTCTGCTGCACATATGTACTACTTCCCAGAGATGTAAATGATTTTTTTCTCTCTGCCCCAATGAATCACATATGAAAGTTCTCAAAGAATTAGTAAAGAAAAACAGTGAAAATCTTCTCGTGTTGAAGGAACAGTGGAGTGTAGACAGTATCAGAAGTCCTGAGGTGACTCAGAGATTCAGAAGGATGACAGGCAGGGGCAGTTTTTACTAGAGGAAAGAGCAATGTAGGATGAACAATTTACTGTCCCTATTGATTCACATAGGATGTAAGTAAACGAGAAGTCAAGGATGTCCCCAGATTTCTTGCATAGGCGGCAGATGAGTGATGTCATTCACTAAGACAGGAATCAAAGAAAAATGAATGATATGTCATATCACAGGTAGAATTTGTAGAAGCTGGAGGTGTATAGCTTGTTTAAAAGGGGGGCTTAGTATGAAGGGTTGAAGATAAAATGTCAAATATGTGAATGACTAGATGTGGAGGAGGAATTAGATTTAGCCTGGGTGATTCCAATCTTGCAAGTTCCCAGGAAGGAAATCTGAGATCCATAAAATCAAACTGGCCCACAGTTCACCACACCAGTTGAAGAAAATGAGCTGCTGGCACCTGTGTGAGTGGAGGTGCTCCACAGTTAACACTTGGTGAGTGCAAAGAATGCATAGGACATTTGAGCACCGATTAGGGATGGAAAGGTGACTTTTAGGGTCTCTGCTATCATTATTATTCTATGAGCATTCTTCATATATAATATTTAGAGCTTCGATTCTGGGCCACAAGTTGATCTGCTATTCCTGAACTACTACAAATTTGAGCATAAGAATCTTGGCAGAATGAATTATCCCAGGACTCATGATTTCTGGGTTCTAGCAATGGATATGATATTAATTAGGCAAATTATTCAATCAATCTTGGGCCTTAGTTTTCTCAACTGTAAAAGGCAGTATTTAAACTGTTAAGCACTTTTAACTCAGCAATTGTGGGATTCGAAAAATAATATATGTACTCTATGTTATGATGAAAGTCACTCTTCTAAGTTTTAAAAAAAAAGTTCCTTCAAATTAGGGTCAATTTATATTCCAAGAGTTCAGGCTGTCCCTATCAGGCCCCTCCTCCCCTGCTTGTCCTTATACTTTCACATCTGTTAGAAGAACAGATCTTAATGGTCCTACTCTCATTCTGTTACTGTTTGGGATCTGAATGTGTTCTGAGTGTTTTCTGTCTTCCAACAGCTGGAGAGATCAAAGAACTGTTCCTAAAAGCAAGGACAAGCTACAGCCAACTGCATATGTAAAATTTCATACTGATGTATTCAGCACAATGAATTATACCCCCATAATTTATACTATGAGAAGGTGGGTCTAATCCAATAATAATAAAGATCTTTAGGGGAAAACAACAAAAAACTCCACTCCAGCTTCCAGCCAGTGGTCCGTACACTCACAGTCTAATACAACACAAAGACATTCCAATACAATGAAATAATTTGGATCATGTCCAGTCTCTATTTTTTAGGATGATAGAAATAAGCCCAAGTGAGCTAAGTCTATTTATTATTCAGAAGAAATGAAAGTCATAGCGTACACTTCCCTAAGCCAAGAGACCATTGACAAAATTTGCTAATGAAATCAATTTATAACTTTCTTCCAGATTTTCATTTAAACTGCTTGGTTCCTAATATATTTCAAAATTTACCCTGATTACCCTCTACAAAAAGTATGTCATAAGAGAAAACAATGATTACAGGGTAGCAAGGGACTTACTTTCACAGGAATGGTTCTTTATGTTGCTGAAGGCAATTACAAAAAGAGAGTAAGAAAAATTAAAACCAAGAGCTACAGCTCAGGTTCAAATCCCAACTCTGTTACTCACTAGCAATTTAGTGGGGTAGCTTACCTAGCCTTGTAGAATGCCAGTTTCCCTTTTGTAAAAGTATACTAAAGGTACTCACCCCATAAGTTTATTTTGAGGATAAAATGACTAATATAAAAACCCTATACAGTACCATGAAAATAGTGAGGCCTCAATGAATGTTAGCTGATAATAACAGTGCTGCCAACAAATGAGAAGAATTAGAATCTGGTAGGAGATGAAGACCTACTCCATGTTCTCTGTTCTGTCTTCCTGCCCTGAGAGGTGTGTTCATCAACATTTAAGGAACTAGAAGGTGTGCATCTTTGATGTTAAAAACAGGGGCTTTCCTCACCTATCAGTGAACAGCCCCAATACCAGAGATGATTCTATAAAAAGTTTAACTTGAACATCTAAGATATCCCTGAGAAATATCCCAGGAATGTTGTAAGCAGCCTGTTATTTGAGGGAACACAGAATTAACCCTTGGTTTTATCCTTAGAAAAATGGGATTATAACATCTTTGTTTTCACAATTCTCTTCAAAAATTATTATAAAATAATTATGGCAGAGCAAAAACTATTGACAGGGGTATTTGCTACCCTTTCCCCTCCTCTCTTCAGATAAAGAGAATGCTGGTTTTGCCTCTTCTATCACAACCCCTCACCTGCCCCATGATGAGGATTCAACTATTGCTAGATGGATTCTTTGAGTTTTCATGATGCACAATCAAAAGACAGGGGATGGGTAGAAGACATGGGCTTGAACTCGGGGAGTGAGGGTGGGTGGTTTACCAGCGGCAGTGTTGGGGAGATTTTGGAAGAGACACGTTAGAAACATCAAAGCAGATGGGAAATAAAATGGGGATTGCTAGAAGTACTGCTAGAGATTATATATCCCCTTAACCATGCCTTGACAGTTAAAGAACAGAAGTTGTTAGGTCACTTTAAATTCACCTTTGGTTGACTGCCTGTTTTTCTGACAGAATCTCTACTTGGAGACTGGACCAAAGAGGCTATGTCTTCCATAGAGGCAACATAAGGAAGTAAGAGAGGTGCAAAAACATCATGCAAATGTTAGGCAAAATTTATTGAGTTCGTACATGACATGGGGAATACTGAAAGGACTGATGTCTTAGAAAGGCATGTTAGGAGTGTGGGTCTAGAATGCATAAGGTTAGAGATATGGCTGCACTGGGCCATCATCTTATTTTAATATTTTGTCCAAATTCTGGGCTTCTCACATTCAGAGATCTATACCTACCAATTTCCTCTTATTATTCTTGGCTGCCTGGTGCCCCATCCCTCTACTCCAGGATTTCTCAAGCTTTGCACTAATGGCATTTTGGGTTGAGTAACTGTTGCAGGGGTTTGGCTTGTGCATTGGAGGACATTTAGCAACCCACTGGCTGCCAGTAGCATCTTCATCCCCACTGCTGGCAAATTCAGGGGAGGTGTGGCTGGGGGAAGCCTTCTCCAAACACTGCCAAATATTCCCTGGGGAGCAAAACTGCTTCTTGTGGAGAACCTCTGCTTTACCCCAATCATCCAGGCATACAATAAAAATTCATACTCCATCAACCCATTCTACAACACTTCATTTTCAGAGTTTCCAACTACAGAGATTCCAAGTTCTCAATAATTCATAACCATTACAGTTTGCCTCATGCTACACTGACTGCATCAGGCTGTCATTTAGAAATTATATACCATTTGTTCGATATTTTTTATGTGCTAGGCATTGTGCTAGGGACTTAATAGGGTGATTTTCATTCTTATACAGAAGTCAGTGTGGCCGGGCACGTTGGCTCACACCTGTAATCCCAGCACTTTGGGAGGCCGAGGCGGGAAGATCACCTGAGGTCAGGAGTTTGAGACCAGCCGGACCAACATGGAGAAAACCCGTCTCTACTAAAAATACAAAAAATTAGCTGGGTGTGGTGGTGCATGCCTGTAATCCCAGCTACTTGGGAGGCTAAGGCAGGAGAATTGCTTGAACCTGGGAGACGGAGGTTGTGGTGAGCCAAAATCGTGCCACTGGGCTCCAGCCTGGGCAAAAAGAACAAAACTCTATTTTAAAAAAAAAGGAGGTAAGTGGTAGATATTATTATCTCCATTCAGAGATGAGTAAAATGAGGCCCTGAAACATTAAAATAACTCATTAAGGTCACAGCCAATAAGTGGATGAACTGGGGTTTGAACCTAATCTGTCTGAGGTCCATAGTCTCTCTGTCTCAGGCCACACTGCTTCTCCTGATGAGAAAAACTAACGCATGCATACACAAGAAATACATTTACCCAACGTTACATGAGTTCAAATGGCAAGTCCAGTGTATAGACTGTCGTAGAGGTTGGTGATCTCAGCACTATGTGGACCACCAGCAGTATGGATGTCTTTGTTCTAGGGACATCGACAAGCTGATTTTTGAATTATGAATATTCTACAGAAAACAGGAAAATGGTGGTTTCCTTTAAGTAGAAACAACAAGCAGTAGCTGGTTGCCATGGTAGCGGAGGTAAACTTAATCTTGACTGGGAATGCAATCACCAGAAAGGGACAGCAAGTATGGTCAGGAATCTCATCCAGACCAGGGGTATTTTACCTGGAGAAGAGAAAGTCAAAGGAGAGAATGATAGTCATCTTCAGTTATTTGAAAGGCTACTGTGTATCTGAAGTGAAGCATACATTCGAGGTTATTCTAAAAGGAAAATCCAGCATTCGTGAGTGGAAATTACAATGCAGTCATGGATGCCAGTTTTCCACTGAATGATAATAAAGAACATTTAACCATTGTAATGTTCCAACTGGATTGAAAAGCTAAACAAGCTATCTAGAGAGCAATAAGTCGCTAAAATAGAAAGATGCTGACAGGAAGGTCATCTCTCTTGGGAGACCCAGTGTGGGTGAGACTGGGCTAAACAAATTCCCAGGCCCCCTTCCCAAACAAAATCTCTGTTTCTCCAGAGAATTAGTAAATTGGGGTTCCCTGTTGAAGACAGACAAATGGAAGGTCCAATGGGCAGAAAGCCCCAGCCGCTCATCATTACAAGAGGAGAGGTAAACTACAATCTCACCTGGGAAGAAAATGTTGTTTAGGTGACACAAACCAAGGGGAGGAGAAACTTTGTGGAGGATTTTTCCCCTCTGTTCTGAATAGATGATCAAGGGATAAGGCAGTAAGGGTAAAACCAAAAACAAACAAAACAAACAGAAAAAAACCCACCAACGATCAAGCAGCTTTCTGCTGTCTTCCAACCCTCAGACACTCTGATGCCTCTTTCTTGGAATGTACCGCCACCTCCCACTGCTTTGGCCTGAAGACTGCATTTAATTTTAAAAAGAAAATAGGCAACCATCCAGCTAGGGGATAGTTAGAGTAACAGTTGATTAGTCCTTTTCTAAACACTAAAACTATCTTTTGTTTCATTGCTCTTTATTTGCTGTACACCAACAATTCATTAAAAACATCTCACCACTAGATTTAGTGAATGGATAGGACAGGTCTAAACCCAAACATTTCTCTTGGAAAACCAACCACATTGTAAACTTGCAGACCTGTCCAGGAAAATAAAACTGTTACAAAGTCAACCTCTACTGAGGCACACAGCCTCTTTTGTAAAAGAAAAAAAAAAAAAAAGAGGTGCTGAAAAAAAATGACAGGTTTTTCTCAAAAAACAACAAAAGCTTATTCATCTTTCCATATTCAGCATGAAGAACACCTAAGAGAATTTTCCCTATCTTTTCATCTCCAGGGCACTCAAAGCATTTACAATCTCATTATTTTATACAACACCCATTAAGTGGGCACCAAAGATTATTACCCTTCTTTGATTTCTAAGAAAACAAGTACAGAAAGATTAAACAAGTTGCCCAAGGTTGTTCAGTAAATTGAGATGCCTGGATTTTTGTTCAGTGATTGTTCTAGGGACATAGTGCAAAGTGACTGAATCCTCTAAACTCACCAAAACCCCTAAGTCTTATAGATGTCTTCCCCATTTCTCACCACTCATGAAATTTTCATCATCTAATCACAAATCTGCCACCATGTGGATCCTGGACATAGGTATCCTACCAGGCCAGTGCCATGTCTGCAAGAAGCCTTGCGCTACACCTGACAGCTTTCAAATCACCATCAAACGATTCCTTTATCTAGTGAAGTTGATTCTGCCTGGCTGCATCTGGGAAATTTTTAACCCCTCGATCAGCTATTGCACAGTTGGTTTAACTTGGATGAGACAGAGGACAAAATAGTGGTGGTTTAAAAAAATACCTCCCCCATTCTGATTACAAAGGAGGCATGATTAACGAAGTACCCTTTGTATCCAAGCTCCATTCTAAGAGAAAGAGAAAAAGCTTTCCTTCCCCCTTTTTTTGATCGCTGAGTCTTTTCCTACTTGTCTCATCACCCACACAATCTGTTCACAGCCCAAACAGACAATCCAGCCAGTCTGTGGAGAGTTCCTAAAACATTTATGTCGTGAAAGCAGACAGGATGAACAGGACCTCATCTCGACAAAGGATGATGGGACATTCAGCAAAAGAGTTCACAAAGGGAAATACAGACGGAGGCCCAGAGCTGAATGAATTTGCCCACAATGTCTAACACAATGCCAGTCCTTATGGGTACTTGTAAACCTTCTGGTCAATTGACAGCCACCTCCAGGTTTTATCCCCCAAATTCCATTACTTTTACAACAGAGGGTTTTAAAAGAAAATACAATTAACAAGTTAAGGAGGTCCAAATCAGTGCTTTTAGGATCCTTCAATTACTCTAGATCTTTAAACATAAAAATAGCAAGTTAGATGAAGATTTTAGTTCCAACACTACCAGGTCAGGGGTTGACATAATGCACATAAAATACTTACTACATTGCCTGGTGCATACTAAGTACTCAAATAATATTACCTAATATTTTCATCTTATATTGTTCTATTTTATTAATGATGGTTTTATATATGTCATGCCTATCTACTCAGCTAAATAGTTGCACCTTATCTGTTTTTGGTATAGTCCAAAAGACAAATGCCTTCATATAATTATCTTATGTAAGCCTTCAGATCTATAGGTTGCAGATGAGACAGGAAAAGCAAGACTAGGTCTCATAGCTGGCAAGTGGTAGATTCCCATACTGAGATCTCAATTCACTAATTTCACATCCAGTGATTTGTTTCAGTAACACCACAAATGAACAGATTATCATCTCTTGTGTCTCTTTGTATTCTTCAGAATTTAGCTAAGAGCTAAGATATACCTTAATCATCATCTAAAATAAATTTCTAATGATAGGTAACCTAACATCTCTGAAGATTTATTTTAGTGCTTTTAATAAGGAAGAAAAGAAATGGGTGGAAAAGCCCAACCATATTTGGTTTTGAGGAAAGACATGCCTCTGTTTTTATTTGCCAAAGGAAAGCATTACCAGGTCCATTTAGAAAGACAAGAGGAAGTCAGACTGGGCGTAGTGGCTCACGCCTGTAATCCCAGCATTTTGGGAGGCCAAGGCTGTTGGATCACTTGAGGTCAGAAGTTCAAGACCAGCCTGGTCAACATGGTGAAACCCCATCTCTACTAAATATATAAAAACTAGCCAGGCGTGGTGGCAGGCACCTGTAATCCCAACTATTCAGGAGACTGAGGCAGGAGAATCACTTGAACCCGGGAGGCAGAGGTTGCAGTGAGCCGAGATGGCACCATTGCGCTCCAGCCTCGGTAACAAGAGTGAAACTTTGTTCCAAAAAAAAAAAAGACAAGAGGAAGCATGAGGATTCAGTGATATACCAAGGATATACCAAGGAGACAAATGGGGCTAAAGCCAGAACTCTTGATACTCTGCTCATGGCTTTCTGCATTAAGTTCATTATTAATTTAGCACCTTGAGTGAGATGAATCTTGTCTTGGATTATGCACATCAAGTTGTGTTTCAGATGACCATCCCATACTTTAAAGGCCCATTCCAAACCCCCTATGTATCAAAAAAAAAAATTATCTGATCTAACAAATGCCTAGAACCCTTTGTCTATTTCCCCTAACTTAGCCCTTAACAACAAACTGTCTTATTTTATGGATCTTGTCTTCCCAAATTTAAGTTGCTGGAGGGCAAAATTCATGTGTTTACTTCTTCTGCAGCCCATGGCTAACCTAGTTCAGGATTTGCACAACATGTGCTGCTCAATGCTTCCCCTGCCTCACAGTCTCCTAGATGTCCCGAAGAAACCTCGAGTCATCATAACATCTACTGAATTTCCCAACCATCCCCAGCACTACTGCTCTGCTTGGGCAGTCATTAAAGCTTCTCTTCTGCCTTCAGGATCTTCATTTCAGCTGCTGGGACATCCTGTTGCCATCCATTTCACACAGACATCCAGCCCAGCAGGAACACGTGTTGCAATGAGCTTTGCTTCAAAGCCAGCAGCCTGGCCAAGTTCCAGGAATTGTCACTAATGATCTTCACCAGCTACTTGGTGCTCAACAGTGATCTCTGAACACACACACACACACACACACACGCACACCCCATTTCCAATACTGCTCTGGAGGAGCTGCCTAACAGAGGGTGATTCCATAACTTATTTTATTCTTTAATTGTTACAGAAGACTTATTTCATCACAATAACCATCCAGATATACTCTGCAGTGCAGCAGTGGCCTCCACCAACTTACTCTTTTTTTTTTTTTTTTTGAGATGGAGTCTCACTCTGTCACCCAGGCTGGAGTGCAGTGTTGTGATCTCGGCTTACTGCAACCTCCACCTCACAGGTTCAAGTGATTCTCCTGCCTCAGCCTCCCAAGTAGCTGGGACTACAGGCATGTGAAACCACACTCAGTTAATTTTTGTATTTTTTAATAGAGATGAGTTTCGCCATATTAGCCAGGCTAGTCTCAAACTCATGACCTCAGGTGATCCACCCACCTCAGCCTCCCAAAGTGCTGGGACTACAGGCGTGAGCCACTGCACCTGGTTCCACCAACTTATTTTTAAACTGAAGGCATAACAAGTGCATCAGTTTCTTTTGGGTGTAAGAGACAGGAAACCCTGCTCAAAGATCCTTCAGCAAAAACTAAATTAGTAAGGTGATACTGAAAAATATCCAGAGATAAAGCAGTCTTCTTGTGGTTGTTTTGAGAAATCAAATTACGTCAACAGATCTCACTTCTCTACAGTCATTGAATTCTACCCTGTATTTATTAGCTTCATTCTCAGGCCTCATTGGAAAGACTCCAGCAATTGCAGGCTTATATTCTGTGAGTTCAAATTCAGTAAGAAAAAGAGGACATCTCTTCCTGGTAGCCTCCACACAAGTCTCAGAATTCACTCTAATTAGACTAACTTGAGACATAAATCCACTGTGGCTAGTGCTTGGCTTGGTCACATGTCCATCACTGGAATCAAAAGTGAAGATTCTCTTAAACCACATGCACTGAGAGTGGAGAAAAAAATGTTCCACAAAGGAGATTCAGGCAGATCCTGCTGCCAAAACAAATAGGTGAAACACTGGGCAGCCAAAAAACACCAATCATCCTCCCCAATAAATCTTCCTTCTTTTCCTAATCTCCAAGAAGTTGTATTACTGGGATGATCCAACTTTGAAAATAGTATATTAAAAGAAAGGAACAACCAGGCAAGTCATATAAAAATATATGTAGCCAGTAAGCACATGAAAAGAGGTTTACCATTACTATCAATCAAAGAAATGTAAATTAAAAGAATAAGATATTATCAGCACACTGGGAAACATTCTTTAAATAAAAGTAATCACTAGTACTGGCTAACAGGCAAAGAGATAGACACTCCCAGATTTGGCTAATGGGTGATATGATTATCACTGACCATCAAAATCCGTAAAAATGTGCATTTCATTTTACCTAAGATAAATTCACAGAAGCGAATTTACTAAGGAAACAATACAGGATTTAAATAAGAATTTAAATACAAAGAAGGTTTCTCCAGTATTGCTTACAATAGCCTTAAACTGGAATTATTCTAAATGGCCAACAATAGATTGAGCAATTTAATTATATCCATACAATGGGTTATCATACTGACACTAAAAATGACCTTTCAATGCATGTTTATTAGCATGGCTTAAATAAGTAGAAAGGCACAACACAGAAGAATTAATAAAGTGGGCAGCAAATAGCATCATTCACTAACTAAACCTAGTAAATTAGTTTCACCCTCATCTCCTAGGCAATCCCTGGCTCCTTCTTTAAGATTTACCCTAGGGTTCTAAAGACCCAGATTCCGCCCGGGGAAAGAGGAAAACATCTGGACACCCTCAGCAGGCTGAAATGTGTTGAATAAATATGTAAAGACATAATCAACAACTGTTTATGGGAACGGCTTGCTACACAGAGGAAAGTGAAGAAGATGGACCACAACTGGCATTTACTTGTCCTGGAAGAGAGCTCAAAAAGGAACGTTTGGCCAGTACACAGTGATTTCTATCACAAATAATTCATATTTTTTAAAACTACTCTTTTTTCTTGTTCTTCAATTTATCATAATGTAGCAATTAATATTCAAATCTCCAGAGTTCTTCCCTCCACAAACATAGCTACTGCCTTGCCAAACAAAACATACCACAAACAGTTACTCCCCATCTCAGTTTTCATAACTTTAAAATGTAAATATCCTTGGTGAACTGGCCTATCTTAGAGTGTTGTTAGGAAGATCAAATAAGATGATTTCTACTAAAGTACCTTAAAGAAGGATAAAAGCACTATACAAATGTGAGGTATCAGGCATATCAATGCATTACCTAGATTTAACAAACACACAACAAAGCATGGGAGAGTTCACTGCAAACCTCTGGCTCCTCCATAACCCTCATGTTCTTTTCCCTGCAGTCATTTCAGAAAACCAGATGTTTGTTTGCAAAGTTTCTCTGCAGCAAAAGGGCAGGGCCTCTCTACATTCAAATCGGCTGAAGCTGGTGTTTCTAGCTGTTGAAACTTAGGTAATAATGGGGGGAAATACCAAAATTAATCCAAAAAGCAGACAGGCACACTTTACAGACTGGAGCCCTAAGATGGAAAAAGGCAACAGCATGAACAAGTAGAGGGCTAATGGTTTTCATATTATTTAATTCAAGCCGCAATAATTACAAATCCTAAAGATATAAACTTCTGAGAGTCATCATTCTTTCAGAATTAGTATACAGGATTCCTATTAGCAATATTTTATAGCACTCCAAATATCTTCCCAAAGGAAACCACTGCTGAAAAGGACAAAGTTCTTTGTTGGTAGGGCTGTGCTTTTATACCATAGACTTACATACTGTTTCTTCTACAGTCTCCTCATTTTAAAAAATGGCAAAAAATTTAAATAAAACATGGATAGAGCAATAAGAAGTACACTGAAGTTCTTAAATGCCCTTCTTTTTAAATCACCACCCCAATTACATCCCTCCCTTGAGGATATTTACAGTCCTCTATGACACATGCTCTGTACCTTCTTGGTTCAAGGAAAACACACCTACAGCATTTCAAATTAACTACTGACCCTTACTCTCACACTATAAACAAACCCTTTTCACAATCTCAATTGCATTGTGTCCACATTGATTAAAGCTTGAAGCCTGGTGACCTCATGTGGTGTTAACTTCTCCCATGCACCAACAGCATTCCGCCTTTCTACTCAATTACCCCCTTTGGTGCCAGAGGATCGCTACCCAATGAACACATACAATGGACTTCTGCTTCATTACACTAACCAACAGCAGGATAGAAATAAGCAGAAGAGGAATAAACAAGCTAATTTATCATGAGGACAGAGCAAGCTTTCACCAGTCTCGCCATGGAAAACTTCAGTGGTTAACGGGAACATCAATAGTCTGGGGGTGATGTTTATGATCTTACAGATTATGGACAAAGCCATAACAGAACCCCAAACTGACTAAAGAATTCTGCAGATTAGCAGGTGTGAACACACGCACACAAAACCCATGCCTTAAAACTCAGGGGTCCTACATGAAACCTACTCAGTAATTATTTTGGGAAGCATAACCCTGGGCTTTGGATAACGTGGGCTGACACTCTGGTAATTTGCCCCAAGTGTTCAACCTAACCGTGGGGCCCCTCTTATTTATCTTTGACAAGGTGGTCAGGAGGAACCCAGCCCCTTTGTGAGAGAGGTCTGGTACCCCCCTGCCCCCCGCTTCATTAGGCATGGCAAGGGCACAGCGGTTGATTAAATTAACAACTTTGGAGGGCTTCAGTCCCAGTTCCCAGACATTAGCACCATCATCCAGAACAAATTAAAAGTCTCACAGCAATTAAGCAGATTTTGAAAATGAATTTCCCATGGTTCAATGGCTCAACCACAATCTTAAGTATCAGAGAAGAGTATTGAAGGAAGAGAAGAGGAACTGACTGCTGAATTTCCAAAGTAAACACCCAACTGGTAGAAGCAGCATACACAATAAACTTCTGAGCCTCTGCTAAGTAGGCTTATACATTTCTTTTATAGAAAATTGGAAATATTCCGTCACAGAAGGGGAAAGAATAAAATATTAACATAGAATGGTTGTATCGAAATGCTGCATTTTTTTTCTTTTTCTTTGTTTTTAATTCCTTTAACATCATTTTACTCTTGTTCAAAAATGTAAATAGATATTAAGAGGGGACAAAAACACCTACTTCCAGTCATGGGCTTTTAAATTCAAACAAGAAATTGTACATCCAAGTCTGGAACCGGAATCATCTACATTTCTCTGAACCAGTACAACCAGGTTCACAGCAGGCAAAGACCTTTTGTGCCAGCCTCCAGAGGACCCTGGGTGGGTGATTTACCTCTAAGAACTCATTTCTGGATCAAAAGAATAAGATTAATAATAAAATAATGCCTATCACATTCTAGGTGTGTACTCTTTGCCAGGCACTGTTGTGAGGCCTTGTCATTCTTACTTCCTTCCCTTTCCGCTTACATATGCTCCTTTAATCCCTGCTCCCGCCTGGCACCTCTGCCTGGCTCTACTTGCTAGTCACAGGCCTGGGTTCCTCTTTGCCTGCAGGAAGACATTTGGCACAGCTTGTGTGCAGGAACCTGGAGGAATCCTGAAGGAATGTGAGAATGAATTCATTCCCACTCACCAGATCTATAAGCTGAATACGGTGGAATGCAGAGGTAGTTACTTGAATAAATTATATTTTCCTGTCAAGGGCATTTATAAAAGCTGACATCATAAATTCATTATTGGTCTCTAAGTACAACCGTAAATAAATCTACAAAATACTTAGAAGCATAACTTTCAAAGATTTGTTTTTCATCTTTAAAAGTTTATAGAAAATTAAGCAAACTATGTGAATCTTCTAAAAGAAGCCCCTTCAAAATAGCCTTCATGGAACAGAAGAAACACATTTACTTCTTAAAGACAGTAAATCTCAAAATTCGCATTACAATTCTGCAGTTCCATTTGGATATTCAAAATTTGGAAATATATGTACTTCTGTGTGTTCCCTTCTTCCCACTAAACTTTAATCAACTAGTATAGATAACCAGCCACAGTCAACTGTCTGCCCTTATGGCCAAGTGGGGACCAAAATATATAGCACAGACGTAATAACAATCAGCGTAACAGTAGGCATAGGTAATGAAACTTTCCACTAGTGGTCAGAAAGCTCAGTTCAAATCTTATTTCTCACTATGTCTTCCTTGGGCCTCAGTTTCTACAATATAATAGAAAAAGGTCTCTTTCCAACTCCAAAATTGTACCACGTTAGAGATGTAAGCATGTATATTATAAAGGTAACACAATCTTTTATGTTCAAGTGAATAATAAAAACCCTCCCCTCATTTAAATAATAATAGCCTGGAATATAATGTTATAAAACTTAGGGCAGCCCTCAAAGCCTTAAAGTAGAAGCATTTTAGTTACCTCCACAATAGGTCCAAAATGCAAGGCATTCATCTATTCATCTCTTCAACAGATATTATTGGGTACCTACATTGCATTGATCTGTAGTAACAACAATAAAGGTGAGTATATTAGACCATCCTCACCTCTCATACAGCTTACAGTTTGACAGAGGTTATATTTTAATCATTTTTTGTTTAACATTTCTTATAAAACAGCACTATAATTCTAGCTAATGTTTCAGAAGTGATTAATATTTTATTTTTAAAAATCATTTTTCCTCAAAGTTTGACTTTAAAAAGTCTTTGTCATTTACTTTATATCTAGAAGCAAAAAAATTTCCCAGTGGACAATGACTCCAATTTTATAATGTCAAACAGAAGTACAACTGGGATTCACTTTGCAGCAAGCAAAGAGGGAATAGATCTCTTCCACAAAATGAGTAATATCCATTTAAAAGTCGTGCTACCTGGGCTTATCTATGCTCTAAAGAGCCATGAATACTGGCCCAGAATTTTAAAAGACAAACATTTAGATTCAAATCAAATGTTGGTTAAAAACAGAAAAACAACCCAAGTTAATCACTCTAATTTACCGAATATATGAATGACCTGCTTCTTGGACTATTGGCTAGCATAGATCTTGCCTAAAAGGAAAGGCTATCAAGCAGGGTGGCTGGGTTTCTAATTTTATCCAATCCATTAAGAGGCAGAAATAACCTGCCATTGACCTTACAAGACACAGGTTGACTCCAGAATAAACAAACAAACAGACTTGAAAAGTTAATTTTGGGCAACCTCTACTTCAGAGAAATGGCTCACATATATTAATTGATCTAACACCTATGTGCAGGCTGCCAGTGAGAGAACTCATGTTCTCTCATTTAAATCCCACAACCCCCTGTGACTCAGAGGTTTTTGGTTGAGGGAAATTGAGGCTCACAGAATTTCAATGGTTAGTCTAGGTCACAAAGCAAGTTTGATAACAAAGAGATAAATCAGATCACTGCCATTGATCAACCATAAAACCACATTCCATCAGTTATTATAGAAATCCAATCACTTTGAATGGAGGGATCAAGTTTTTTAAGGATTAAGCTTCTCATTTAACACGAACTGTCATATGGAAGACCTCAAGCCAACACTTATTTTTATAGAGTGACTATTTCTCAAGAATCCTGTAAGAAGCCCACATCAAGAGGCAACTTTCAAAATTACTAAAATTTCAAAAATTTCAAAATTACAAAAGTAATAGTTCTGTCCAGTGGGAAGAGTTAATGCCTTTCCTTTACAGAGCTGCTTTAAGTAATTAGTCAAAGTTTTATCACTGAAATATTATGGTCTCATAGATACATTAATCCTGACTTTGTTAAAATCCCAAGCATAACTGCTCATCCATCTCCTAAACTTTCTCTTTTTCAAGAAGTGGGTGGGGGAGGGAAGGAAGGTACTGGAGGAATTCTTCTGATATCTGTAAAAAGAGAAACAAATGCTAATTAAAAGATGAACTTAGTGCCCTTTCAGTTTAAAAATCTTGGGCATTTACAAATTGTCTTGTTTTTTTTTCTCTTTCATCAACTATTACCCAGAACTACCACATTCTCATAGAGCAAAGCTCTGTCCTGTTTGGGCATGTTCAAAGAATAGTGCCAGGGATTTAATACTGGCATACTCATGGACCTGCAAATTCTGAAATTCAGGGGGAGGCATGAATAAAAAGATAGCTGAGGTCCCACAGTTGCCTGTCACAGCCAAGCCCCACCCCACCCACATCCTCATATGATCCTCAAGAAGCAAAACCTTTCTGAGATGTTCTATAAGTGACAGCAAGGCCCAATGTGCAGTCTTTTCAAAGCCTCAGTAAAACTCTTATCTACGACTTCACTTAGCCGAGACA
The DNA here is from genome assembly GCF_008728515.1 of Papio anubis. Classification (NCBI taxonomy): domain Eukaryota; kingdom Metazoa; phylum Chordata; class Mammalia; order Primates; family Cercopithecidae; genus Papio; species Papio anubis. Next base: position 66,617,907 of record NC_044976.1, read on the forward strand.
CACAGGGGCTAAAGTAGAAGCCCGGTTCACACAAGCCAGAACTAGCTCAACAGAACAGAAAAAAGAAAGGAATGTCTTTTCTATGTGTTTTCCACGTCTGAGGCATTCTGCTCCAGGGCAAATTACAACCTAAATAAGAGCAGATAAAATATATGAGAACTGAGTAAAAGAAATAGAACCTCAAAAAGGGCTGCTCTGCCTCGAAAGAAGGCTGGAATTCCAAAAGCATGGAATGTAACTTTTTTAATGGTGATCACCTGAAGGCAAGCTTGTTAAACAGAGACTTAAAAGCCAAGATTCATTTCAGCTAAATTAGATGGTGCAGAAAAACAGTGCTTCGTGACTCTGTTCAGTTTCAACCAAACGAAAAGACAGAGGAGGAAGAATTTACAGTATAATACTTGCACCACTCGAATTGCACTTTGTTAGTCACAAAAGAGGGGCCCACAACATTATAAGCCTTATTTTGGCAATGTGAATTTTCTGCTTGCAATTACCTTCAAAGTGAAGAAATGGCAGAGACGAAGAACGAGGAATTTTGTTGCTGCTTTTGTATGTAAATCCGATCAAAATATACAAGGCTATGTGACTTGACCCCAAGCTCACTATAACTTTGGAATTATGCGTGTCACAAACATCCTCCGAAAGCACAAGAATTAGTCATAGATTTTTTTAGTCAAGGAAGCCTCAGACTGATAAAGCCTTAAAACTAGACGCAAGGACTGTGCTTTGGATTGGATAAGTAATGACTATACTGCGTGGTTTTGGTGTGTGTTTTTTAAAGAGTTTTAAATTTACATTTCCCCAAGCAGGAGGAAGGGAATGTACCACGCCCTCAGCAAGCAAGGAAGGAATTTAGTTTGTTTTTTTTAATTCTGTAGTGTTCTTTAAAATCCACATAGCATAGCATAACATTCCATATAATTCTGTTGTTCCATAAGGGATTGGCTAAGTATATTAAGGACACAAAGGGAAGGGGGAGATGACAAAGTTATTGCTGTTTTATTTTTAAGTAACAGAAAAATCAATCGAGCTATACGAAGCACCAGTTGGGAATGTACTGCACGTTAACTCTATGATAGCCTTAGACAGAAATCAGATGATCTTCACACTGAAACTCTGAAGGACATGTATCTTTGGGGCACTGAGTAGCATTAGAAACTGCATCCAAGCCGTGGCTATGGCTCTGCCTCTAACTGCATGAACTGAATGGCGTCCCTTTCCTGGGACTCAAATTCCTTCTAAATTAAGGTAGAACAAGATAGTCTCAAAGGCCCTTTCATCCTTATGATTTAATACCGACAAGCTCTTCAGCTTCTATTCAGGCCAAACACCACCAAAGTGTATGGGTACAATGGATCCAAGTAGCCGCACTCATGGACAGTGACAAAATCACACAGCTTTGGGGTAGGATCAAGTATCATATTGGCCTAGAATGTACTGATGCTGCCAAGGTGCGGGGGGAGGGGGTGGGCAGGGGTGGAGATACCACTGATGTGTGAAATGACTTGCCTAATATCCCAGAGACCCCTGAATCCCAGGCATTCTTATTCTGAATAGAGACTTTTAATCGATTTCTTGTCTCTTCCTATGTCCTCATGTTACCGTAGTTCTACAAGTCTGTGCTGCCAGTGAGGGTGGCAAATCATCCCAACTCAGAAGTATAGACTTACAAAATGGCATAATCAAGCTTCATTAACATTGTATATAAAGCAGAAGTAATGGATTGAGTAAAAGCATGAGAGATTCTCTTGGGAGTAAAATGTGCATGCTTTAGAAGTTTGGGCTTGTGTTCTTATTTGTTATTTTCTGCAATAACATTAATATTTATCATTTGGGGAGGTTCATAATGAAATACTTGGTTATAGCACAGGAACTAATGTTAGAAAGCAGGATGACCTCCTTGAACTTTCAAACCCAAACCAAGTAAGGTTTTGGGTCATTCCCATCTACAAATCTGTAGGTGTTGGGCAAAGCGGTAGTGACTCAAAGAAGGAAAAGAATGGATAATAAACAGTGTCATGTGTATGTTTTCCCAGATCTAAGAACAGAGAGGGACAAAGAAAAGTAGGAGAGATGGATTTGGGATTAAGCAAATGGTTTCAGTGCAAAGTCCTTTGGAAATCACATCTCTGATGGGCCTGGCTCAATGAGACACTCCAACAAGTGCCAAGTCCTCAAGATAGTAGATTCTAGTGGTATTTAATGCCTGTAGCAATCCCCATGAGGAAGGAGGGCTCTGTTTCACATCACAGTTGAGAGAGAGAGTCAATGAGATTTTATGACTTTTTTGGGATCACTGAGGCCACAGGTTGTGTGCAGAGTCGTAGCCAAGTTTCTCTCCACTGCATGACGCTGCTTTGAGACCAGAAGCTCTCTCTTTGGGAGGGGGTCAGCCAGGACTAAGGCAGCAGTTAACTGGCCTCCAACCAACTTTCATGAGCCTGGCCTTATTAAACTAGGTCTGAAGAAAAACTGAATCAACCATTTACAGACTTATTATCTTCTTTCTAAAGGAAAATCATAATGTCTTGCCAAAACAAATGTAATAACTTGGCCTTTTCTTTCAATTACCTCTGCTTTCTTGGAAATGTGTATCTGTGGATAAAACCTCTGAGTTAACCCAGGGAATTAACCAGATGTTTAAGAAGACCCTGTAATTCCTGTGGGCCAGGAAAGAAAGAACACCCCTTGGCCAGATTATATTTTGAGAATGGAGTACTAAGGAGAAAGGGGGAGCAGAAAATTAAACTTGAAGGCCCAGGATTTAAATAGGCATAGCAGATAGAAATGTTAGCTCAGTTTTGGAGGATTGGGTGGCACTGGAAGCAGGTTTTGGAAATCCAGGCACAAGCTGTGTCCTTGAAAAGATAGTCTCATATATTTCCATAGCCCTTCATTTTCTTTTCTTGAGTCTATATTCTACCCCCATCTTCCTATTCCACATCCTCATTACACTCCCATTTCTTCAACAGCTACCTTCAGGACCTACTGTGCATGCTAAATCCAGGGGACATTCAGAGGGCCTAGTATCTCAACAAATTTCCCATTACAACTCTCAGCCATCTTCTGCTGTATGCAACAATTTCCTTTGGGGAGTGTTGGCATGTAATTTTCTTAGGTTCAGTCCTCCCTAGCATGGCCCAGAAACACTGGTCAATATTTACAATGGCTGGTGTAGGTTTAGGAGTTGGGGATCCCTTGTTTAGGAAGTAATAGGCCAATGATCAGTAACCGTGCTGTGATGTGAGTTTGGGGAAGGGGTGGAAGCAAAAAGAAAAGGTAGTGGGGGTTTGAGCTTTCATCTTCTGCTCAATCTGTGTAGAATCAGTTTCACCACACTCACCCCTTTGTTTCCCATAGAAATGGAAAGGACAATGGGAGGAAAGTGGCATTAAGCTTAAGAATATGGCTTAGGATTCAATCAAGGACTGTGGGCTTGAGTCTTAGCCCTCTCATTTACTATCTCTGCAACCTCAGAAAAAGTTCTTAAATGAGCCTCAGATTCATGTGAAAATTGAACAAAGTGAAGTATTTGCTTCTTTGGGATGATATGATCATTAAGTGAATCTTTACATGTGAAATGCTTTCCATAGTCCCCCACAAGATTTTGCTCCCCTACAAGATTTAGTCAGGGGTAGAATGTGGGGGGCAGGGGGAAGAGGTGGTAGTAAGAGGCTATAGAAATTTAGTATTTTTACATTATAAATTATACATCATTGTTTTAATTTAGCAATCCTTTTAGATTCATCTTTTTACCAAAAGAAAAGTTAGAAAACACTAAAGTTGGAGATCATTAAGTTTGAGAATTGGCATGTCTCAAGCTCCTCCTCTCCACTTTCCTCCTCTCCTTCCCACATCCCCATGCGGGCACTTTCTCTAGAACTGTGCAGAGCTGGCACATTTATTAGGCCACCGTCACAATCCTTCAGAGAAAAAGTAAGACCTAAATGAAATAGTCGTGATCATTTCATGTCTTGATGCTCCCTGTGTCCCATTACCTCTCAGGGTCTCTATCAAAATCAAGGGCTGCAAATCTTTGAAGAGAGAACTCTATTAGCATATTTTCCAAAGAACAAAATGTACCTATTCCCACTGTCAGGGTGGCTGTTTGTAGGAGTCTCTGGTTTAAAATGCCCTCATTATTATGCATGGGTGTGCATATAAACAAAAATTCTCCGTAGGGGAAAAGAATTTTCAACTTTCAGAAAGAGGCTCTTTTCTCAATTCCTCCACCATCACTGCCAACACACACCCTCTAAAAACCTCCCCAACCTTCACTGATTCTTTCTTTCCTCTCCTTTGAAAAAGTCCAGACTTACTGTATAACTACGTATATGTTAAAATCACCAACTAGAGAAAATAAAATTGAGTAATCTTCTTACAAGTAGCAGAATCTCAAACATTTGATGATTAACAAACTTGGCTGCTTTAGGCAATTGGATGATTCATACAATTATGGGGACTGGTTAGAACTTGAATGGAATTGGTTGGGCTGGCATAGTCAAACTTCTCAAGACATGTCCTGCCTCAGCCTTGGCAAGGCACTGTTTGGGTCTGTACAGCTGGACTCCATTTCATTTATCATCACATTTAATATTTTCTTCATTTTGATGTTACCTGATTATAAAAAATGAGAAATCAGTTTTAGTGCTAGTCTCATGTTTCCCTGCATTCATATTTTTATTCAGGTCTAAAAGTCAAGGTTTTGGGGAAAGTGGGAAGATCACCTAAAGCTGATAATCTAGGCTCTGATGTCTGATTGACTGGAGTTCGATCCCAGCTTTGACCACGAGTAGCTAGGTAATCTTGTGCAATTTTACTAGATCTTTCTGCACCTCAGTTCCCTTACATGTAAAATGGGTACAAAAATACCAATTTGCCAAGGTTTTATACAGATGAAATTAGACAGGTTTTGGCACATATTGCACATTCCGTACATGTTAAACACTTTATCATTTTATTAATATATCTAGTTCAAGATGAAATATTAATATAATTAGTTGATGGTATAATTAGTAGGGTTCTAATTTCATACATTCTCGAATTCCCAATAAATACGTGAAAATTATCTTGATGCTAGAAAACTACATCCTAGGCAATCTTTTTGTAAACTGAGATGAAGAGGGGCTCTTTTCTACCCACAGCTCCCCTAGTTTACTCAAGCTCCACGTCTCCTCTTTACTAACCCCGTGTCGGCATGTAGCCCCATCCTAAGCACACAGCACACCCTGATAGATATTTTGCAAATCAGGCAGGTAGCACACAGGAGCTTTAAACTAAGGACCTTTATATAATTTCAACAAATTCTAAATTCTAAATCTCCATAGAAACACCTTTATGAGGAATATAAGGTAAGAAATCTTTCTGCAATTTGTATGGATTTAAAAATTTTAAGGTCAAATTATTGTAAAATGTCATGTAGGAAGGAAAGGCCTTAAGTCTCGATCTGGGTTTCAGGCAGGGAACCTGAAAACCTCACAAAGCCACACATAACACTATTAGCTCAAGGAAATGTTTCTCACTATAACAGGAAAAGGGAAAGTTCGAATAGAAGTCTAGACAGGCTATACTGAAAGAACAATCAGATGAAAGAGCAGTTAGAACCGGACGTCTAGTGCCTGTAATCCCAGCACTTTGGGAGGCCGAGGCGGGTGGATCTCCTGAGGCCAGGAGTTTGAGGCCAGCCTGGCCAATCTGGTGAAACCCCGTCTCTAATAAAAATACAAAAATTAGTTGGGCGTGGTGGCAGGCACCTGTAATCCCAGCTATCAGGAGGCTGAAGCAGGAGAATCACTTGAACCTGGGAGGTGGAGGTTGCAGTGAGCCACTGCACTCCAGCCTGGCTGACAGAATGAGACTCTGTCTCATAAAAAAAAAAAAAAAAAGGCAATTAGAGATTGTTAGCACAAGGATGATTACACTGCAAGAACCAAATAGTTCAGTTTTTTTTTTTAAGGCAAATGTTGTAATTTCAGTTACTAAAAAAATTCATGCTCTTAAAAAAGATTAATTTGTAAGGTTGCACAGTACTCATACAAACCACATTAGATACTTCTAGCAGTTAACAAAGACGAAAACAATGACATTTTACAAAATAAAAATCAGAATCAAATACAGAAAAATATGGCTTAACATCAACCAAAAACCAATTGATTAATACTTATCAAGATTCTCACCAGATACCCAAATACTGAAGGATTACAGCTATTGTATCATTAAGATAAATTAAATGTAACAAGCTTAAAATCTAATAAACTGGGGTGCAAACACATATACTCGGCATAACTGTAATTTAATTTCTTAAAATTCTGCAACTTCCAAATAAACAACAGCAGCAGAAACAAAAGCTCCCATAAATGGGTCACAGTAAAGACCAATTGCCTCCACTTAAACAATACCAGCACAATCCTGTGGGCTACATCATTGAAAGAAGTAGATAATCCATGCACAATATTGAGAAAATTGATTACATATGTGTGTGTGTTATATCTTATACAGTATACATTACATCCTCAGCATTAAAAATTTAAAAAGGCCACTCACATAAGTTACCTTTTGGAAGAAATAATGATCTTTTCTAAAGAAATAATAATTGGTGATTTGTTGATACTTTATGTTTGGAATACTCTCATTTAAGGGTTTGCTGAAAACAGTGCAACGATTTTCTATTACTCCAGTTCTGATCTTCATATTCTTAGCAGTTTTAGAAGAGCTGAGAACAGTGACCTGCTTTTTCAACCATTATATTCCTGAGACATGACTAATTTGAGGCTGAGCAAATTGCATATAATGGGATTCAAGTTCATGATTTTCAGTCTGCACTCTCTTTTCAGGCTACATGGTCTCCTTTCCCTCCCTGCTTCCACCACCCCCAAAACTGCCTTTTCAGGAGTTAAATTCACCAAACATGAAATCAAAGGAAAATGATTTTTAAGTTTTCTGCAGGCTTATTTTTAAGGAGGATAAAGTTATATTTTTAAAAATATTTATCTTTTCCTTCAGGCACTCTAGCATTTTTAAATAATTTCTAAATATTTAGGATGTATTTAGAATACTAGATGTATCAGATGTATGGTTTCATAGTGGTTCAAAGTTTTTACAAAAGCATGATATAAATCAGTGAATTTATAAATACCCCAAGCTCTACTATGTAAGATATTGCTTTCAGAGCCTTTTTGCAAAATCCCATTAAAGGTTTAGCTTATAGACACTGGTGCCAAAAAAAAAAAAAAAAAAAGCAAGCAAAAAAATGTGGTTCTCTTTGGTAAGAAGGACATTGAAATAGGAGAATATTTAAGCTGGCTAAACCAAAGTCAAACCCTGGGGGCTATTTGCTTTTATAGTGAATGTTTAAATTTTCTCCATCAAATCTAGAAGGCTACAACCAAACAACAGTTTAAATGTCATGTACAATTCTCTAAGTACTGAAAGAGTTACACAATTTCAGAACTGAAAGGGACCTTAAACTCCTTCATCTACCAATGAGGAGCCTGAAGCCTGCTAGTTAACTCACTTGCCTGGTCACTTTTGGGGTTCATGGATTGTCATTGTTGTTTGGTGGGGTGGTTGTTTTTGTGCTGTATATTTGTGTGTGTGGTGTATGTGGTCCTTACACCCTTACAAACAAGAGCTTTGTCATTTCTATTCTCCTCTTCCTAAGTTGCTCTTCGTAAGTTTACTTTTATCAGCAAAGAGTGATCAAAAAGAAAAATCTATTCTGGCCAGTTCAAAGGGGAATTCCTTTTTCTCACTTGGCCTACTGCAGATACATTGGAGAGACATTTCACACCCAGGACAACTGACTTCTTAAGTAGCAGTAACAATGAGCAGCGGAGGAGTTCTCTTCTCACTGGAGAGAGCAGAGGAGGTTTCTGAACCTTACTTTGACTTTCCAGCCTACAAACTGTTCCTTCAACTACTGTTTCCGCTTGCCCACTTTGTTGCTATTCTTTCCTTAGTTTCCTCTGTTTTCCAGCTTAGGGAAGTTTGGTGGGAAAATTTTTCACTTACATTTTGTTGATATTTATTTCTCATATTTGGGTCCCACCCAAATTTTTAGATTTGTTTAAGAGCAAAAACAATTACTCTTTAAGTGAAAGAGGAAAGGCTAAGTCACTGTTCAACATGGGCTAACTCTGATCTGAACTGGAGACACAGCCTTTGCAACTGAGGGAGAGAAGGTAAGCAGTAAACTTACACAGTTTCCTCCAAGAAGTGTTATACACAGATATTTTTCAAAGAAATTGGAATAAAGCAATTTATTAATTGAGGGGAATCCAGTTACAGTTAGCACCTGCCACGGGTTGTTGTCATTAACCAAATTCTTCAGGAAAAACAATCTTTGGCACCACTTACTCCAGACAAACCCTATTTGGAACAGACAAGTGTTCTGACCCTATAGTCACTGCAATGTCCACCAGCCACTCACGAGTGCCCTTAGGGCTTCTCCTTGGTGGTAGGATCCCAGAAATCCTACTAGTTCCAGAAGTGCCCTAGGAAGCCTACATCATGGATAATGGGCTCTGCAAAGCTAGGAGATCAGCCTAGAAAAAGAAAAAGAAACACACCAACAAACACCAGGAAACTATGTGTAATGGTTTGCTGCTTGTGCAAAAACCTCAAAGAGGATGAAGGTCAGACAGGGATAATAGGCCAATTTAATTCTGAAAGCACAAGGTGCAAGAAATTTTAATTATGGTCTGCCACTGAAATCACACAAGATCCAATGGCATCTAACTGCAACTGCTCATCAAGGGAGACAAGAGGTGTAATTGTAACCGCTGCATAATCACTGTGAGGGCACAGGGAAGGCTGCCTTCAGCTCCCAGCAGAGAAGGTATTAAGAGCCTCGAAAAATCCAATACGGGGAAACGAGATTGCATGTAGCCAAACAGGAGCTCTTAACACAAAAGCCAACGTGTGTGTGTGTGTGTGTGTGTGTGTGTGTGTTGAGGGTAGGGTTCCAGAAAGAAAAATATGAAGCTGTTTGGCCCACACTGGGGATATGAGATTGTTTGAAAACTCTGAACCCCTTTCTGCTTTGTGGATAAATGCACACAGAGAAAAGAGCACTCTCTCCTTTAGGTATTTCTCTCATTGATGAAGCTTCACCCACTCTCCTTTGTTTAAGACAATTGGCTTGGATGTTACCGTGATTTATAGTACCAAACTCCCTATAATTTGTTCCCATCAAACCCAAGTCTGGAGACAAAACGCCACGCACACGACTCAGGTGCCCAAGCCTGTGCAGCTCTGGCAGCGACGCTGCCCGCGCCCCCGGGCGTTTCCCCCGCACCTCACATCGCGTGGGCGCCCGCAAATGCACGCGCGGAGAAAGCCCCTCCGTGGACTCTCCACTCTGCAAAGTTTAACAAAGCCGTGAAGTAAGGAAACCGGCCCTCCCGTCCGCGCACGCTGCAAAGTTGGCATTGAAGTTCGTGCCGGGATGTCCCAAATCTTGAGGGGGCGCGGGGGGCGCGAGTGTGCAGAGAGGCGGGAGGATGGATGGAGATGGGGAGACAGCGAGGGGAAGGGAGGTTTTCAGAGCGGACGGTCCGTGAGGCGGTTTTCTTCACCCGGAAGCCTGTTTGACTCAGAGGTCCGGGAGGTGCACGCCAGGGGAGGTCTCCCGGAGCCGGCGCTGTCGCCGGGGGACCGGGGAGCTGTCACCTGCGGGGGGCTGTGGTGGGAGCGGGGGGCGCTCTCCTAAGCGCCAAGGGAGGAGGGGGGATCCACAGTCACCGGCTCTCGGGGCTCTAAGAAGTGGGGGAAGGGATATTCGCGAGTGGGCAAGAGGCCAAAAGCAACAGCTTTCGGATACGCTTTTCCCCTCCGACCTCTCCAACTTCCCGCAGCGTTGGTCAAGGACTCCCTCCCACTCCACCCCATCCTATCCAACCGCCGGGCCCACAATTCGGACCTGTACACGGCAGAGCGTGGGGTGGAGTGCGGCGGGAAAGCAGGGCGCGAAGGTCGGGACCCCAAAATGCAAACCCTCAGCGCCTAGCAAAGACGACCAAATGCATTTACAACCATGCAAGTATCTCAGCCTTGTAACAGAGCTCCGGATTTGCGCCGGGCGCAGTTCCCCGACTCTTCTGTTGTTCCTAATAAAGTCGATTACGTTGCCCTCCCGGAGCTGATTGGAAGGGACCGGAGAGGAAAAGGGGGGGAACGCGGGAAAAAGCAGGGGGGGCGGCGAGCAATCAACTTTGTAACCCAGCGCTTCCTCGCGCGATCCGTCGCCATGCTTAAGATTCCCACCCCCGCCGCCCCCCTCCTGCCTTTCAAGTGGATACTGAAACTAGGCCAAAACTTTTTCCCCTCCTTTTCTCTTAGCCACTAGACTGGATTGTGCCCCACGGAGCCCCATGGAGCTCTGCTTTCTTAAGCACAATAGCCGGACTAATTAGATCATAGAAGCAAGGCAGTGATACTGTAACAAGTAGCCCAAGAGGCAAAGAGGGAAGGGGCCCGAAAAGACAGAAAGGGGGAAAAGTTTGCAGCTCTCCGCACTTACCAATCAAGCCTCCCACCAGAAAGGCGATGATTTGGAACACGAGCAGAATCCCACCAACAATGCACAGCTTCTTGGTGCTCATGTTTTCTATAATTGCCCCAGCCATTTTTGCGCCCCCCCTTTTTCTTTTCTCCTTGAAATAAATGTTTTAGGGTGAGCTTTTTGCTCCCTCCTCTCACACACTCCCTCCTCCCTCGCCTCCTTTCTGGGCGCTGCAAAACTTCAGAGGTGCTGGAGCGCGGCGAGGATGGGACCGGGACGGAAGGCGCCCGCACGGATTCCCCCGGCGCAGCCGGCTCGGGCTCCCCCAATGCCCGGAGCTGTGATTGTGGCCGCTCCGCCGCCTGTGGACGCTTAAAGGAGCAGGGAAGCGGATCACATGACGCCGCCTCCCTCCCTTTCTTCCTCCCTCCCTCTCGCGCTTCCTCCCTCACTCCCTCCCTCCCTCCCTCTCTTCCTCTACCCCTTGCCCACCAGTTCGGGGCTCAGAGCTCTGGCGGGTGCTGGCGCCCGGCTCCCGAGCCTGGCCTGCAACCTGTCCCTCCAGGGACTGGTGCCATTTGGGGGTTGCTGTTGATGTTAAGCGAGTTCCCCCTGCCCAGCTTCTCACAGGTTTCCTTTTCTGGTTTCCGAAGTGCGAGATTTAAATCACCGGTGGACCGCCTTGCAGACCTTTAACTTACGCGTTGACTTGAGGAAACGGTCCCCACCCCACCCCCAACTGCTAGAACTCTCTTTGGGAAAGAGGAGGAGAATTTTTTTAAAAGGGCCCAATAGATGCCTAAGTCAGAACACAGAGATGCGGAATAAAGTCTCAGCTCGAATTCTTTCTACCAGGTTCCCAGCCTCGTTATTGGACACAGAACCAGCTAAATTCCCCACGGCGCCCCTTGAGGAACCTGGCGCTCCAGCCAAATCAGACCACTGTTCGTTACTCCAGCGCCTGTGCTTCCACAACCTTAACCCTGGTGATTGCCTTAAAGAGAACATGTTCTACTCCATCAATTTTAAACCTGATCCAAAACCAATTAGTCTAAAAAAAAAAAAAACTAATTTTCCACACCACCTCCATGCAGTATCTCTGGGAACTGAGTCCCTACAATCCTGTGTTTACATTTTTACTTCCTATTGTAAGGATTTGTGTACGCGTTTGTCTCCACCACTGAGCTGTAAACTCCTGGGGAATAGGGACCAAGTTTTTTTTTGTTCTTTGTACCCCCCATGGTGCCTAACAAAATGCTAGCTCTAGTAGGTGCCCCATAATCTTTGGTGGAATGAATAAGTGAATGTGAAAGCAAGCCCACAGTTTGTATTTCAAAAGTCTAAAGAGATCTTAGTTGGTTTAGAGGGTACACATATTAAGTTACAATGTTTGTTGTCTCTTTGTGAGAAATCATATATTTATAGTTATACTTAACTTCCATAAAAAGAGGGGCGGGACTCCTGATAGAGATTTCCTGCTCTATCAAGTCTAAATTTCTGGTTTTCCATGTTTCATAAACTGGCCACTTCGTCAATACAACTCACCTTACCCAATAGACCCTTGGTTTGGTAAATACCCCACCTTGCTCCCCATACGCGCAGTTTCTACCACCACCACCCACACACCTGGTTTCTTGTCTTTCCCATCCTTACACACCCTCTTCATGCCAAGAGACTATTTTTCCCAGTCTTCTCTCCTTCTCTACTCTGTTCCTGAATTTTCATTGCCCTTATAGAAGATGTCATGCAGGTTACACTTAATAGAGGCATTCATTTCTAGTCTCCAAGTGGAACAGACACTTGTCAAGGACAAGCACCAAACTTTATGCATACAAAACTCCATCTCTTCACATCTAATAGTTCTTAACAGTTCTGAGGATATACAATCATGTGTCGCTAAGGATGTTTCAGTCAACAACAACATACCGTGTATGTGACAATAGTCCTATAAGGTTATAAGACCATATTCTTGCAATACGTTTTCTATAGATATGTTTAGATACACAGAGTACTTACTATTGCATTACAGTTGTCTATAGTCTTCAGTACAGTAACATGCCAGACAGGTTTGCAGTTGAGGAGCAACTGGCTACACGGTGTAGTTTAGGTCTGTAGTAGGTTATACTACATAGGTTTATGTAAATGCCCTCTATGACATTTGCACAATGACAAATCACCTAACAACACATTTTCAGAAAATATTCCCATCATTAAGCAATGCATGACTGTGGTTGCTGTTTATCTATTCTCTCATGCAACTCTTTATCCAAGTCACTTACTGAGCCTTTAACATGTTCCAGGCTTTCTTTCTTAAGCACTCGAGGATACCAAGATGTCAAGGTACTTGCACCTGACCTAAAGGAACAAATGAGATGCTGGTTCTCCACCAAGATGATCCCCTGCTTTAAGAGAGCACTTATTAAATACTTATTTTAATTAAAAAGGGATATTTCTAATTGCTAATCAGTACTTCTGTCATGAGATTACCAGTAATGCCCAACTGAGTGGGAGTAGACACCTGTAATATTCATCACCATGGGCTGCTTTAAAAAAATATAATTTCTATCACATCTTTTTAAACATTAAAAGCAACTGTGAATCTTTATTTCCCAAGTGGACAACACAGGTGAATAGAAAAGAGCATGACAGTTAGAGTCAGCTGGATCTGGTTTGGAACCCAGATCCCAGCTCTGCCCCTTGTTTCGAATCAACAGGTCATTACATAGTTACTTACCAACTCTGAGGCTTCACAGACCAACTCTGAGGCTTCTGTAAAAGCTTCACTCTTTACAGAAGAGTTTTCTCTTCCATAAAATGGGAATAATAGTACTACTTCATGGTATTCTTGTAAGATATGAATATTTATTATTGTTATATTTAGGAAATTTAAGGCAAATCAATAATTTTGTGTTTAAAAACTAGTAAAACTGATGACTGATTAGTTATTGCTCAGCTCTAAAATGTTTATCATATTATGATTACTCTTTAAGCATATGTTAGGAGAAGTCTAGGTGGTTAACTTTACTTGACAAGTGTGTTAATAAGGCAACATCTAGTATTGAACTTCCATAATACTCAGTGATTTTTAGCATAGAAACATCTGTTTTAAAAACTTCCTGCTGCCAAGGAAAAGTTTGAGTCATTGTCATTAGGTAGATTATCCCAGAGACTGAAATGATCCAAGGACAAATCCAACTCTGTCAATAAAAACTGATCATTTCAACTCCATTCCACTAGACTTTAAATTAGGTATTCTGGTTTATTCATCATTTTATTCAAAGTGTTTGGGATATGGAAGGTCATAGTGATGTTCCATGCATATGTATTGAATAGATGAATGAATGCATGAATGCATGAATGAATGAGTGGATAAATGGATATCTAACTGAAGGTAAATATGACTCTTCCCCCGCCCCCAATTCCTATATATAATTGACTGACTATATTCCTACCTGGCATCTATACACTAGGGTGCATTTTGCACACGCATCTATATATGTGATGTGTTGTTACCCCAACTGGCTTGTAAATTCCTTCAACACAAGGAGAGTGTGATCTGAGCCTTTGTGTGCCTCACAGTCCCAGCACAGCGGAGGAGGGCTCAGATTCTGGAGTTGAGAAAGCCTCCTTTGGAAGCCACGAGCAGCATATTATTATTGGCATTGCAGTAAATGTAATGTAGAGAGCTAAAAGAATTGAATACATCTCCTTAAACACCTAATTTACTTCCCAGAGGGACCTAACAAGAGGAATAATCCCACTCTGAGTCTTCTCATTCTCATAAATAGCTTTTATCCATAAATGGCATCCCTACGGCTCCATGGTTGTTGGTATTTTCTTGTAATTGGTGCCTGTGAATGTAGCAAGCACTGTGAGTTCACACTCTATTATTCAGTGTCACTTTTCACCACCCCCCCCCCCCACACACATATATATATACACACACACACAAAAAAAAAAACTTCTTTTAAAATGCTTTTTCCCCCAAACAATACCACCCCTGCCTTCTTTTTCTGTGGACCCCGTTGTCTTATTTTGTATGGAAATACAAGACCTTTCTTAATGCCTCCTTTTACACAGTAACTGTGGGTAGGAACTATTCAAAAAACCAACACTTCAACCTGATCTTCAACTGCTTAATAAATACCCCATGTCTCCCTCCCGTTTTGCATCTCCACCTCCTCTGTAGATCTTCATTTCACCTTTTCTTTTACGTTCCACAGATATTTCAATCATTAGGCTTATTCAGTCACAGCTTTATGTCTTGCTAGCTGTGTAAATAAATGTGGGGAAATTACTTTTCTCATTCCTTACAAAGAATAAATAATACCAGTCTGATGGGTTGTGATCATTAAACGAAATAAAAAGTGCCTAGCACAGTGCCTGACACAAAGTGAATACTCAACAAATATGGCATGTTATAGGGGAGGAGGATTCTGTTCCCAGAGAGCAAAACAAAAAACAAACTATAAAACCCCTAATGATAGTCTCTCTTACAAAATTGCCTCTTTGAACCCAGGCAACCTGGAAGGGCAGGTAAGAAACTTTACAGGTTTCCAGAGGCCTCTAGTGGGAGGCAATCAACAGTGTGAAGTAGCCAGCCAGCCCCCTGTTTCTCAGGCTCGAAGGAAGCTGCAGCAGAGAGCTGGGAAGCCTCCAGTGTTTAAGAATTTCAGATCACCTGTGTTGGGTTCCTGGCGCAGAGGTGGGAAAAAGGGTTTTTTCTTTTTGCCAGTTTTCATAGCATGGGCCAAACGGGGGCTGAGCTGACTGCTCCTTCATGTCATGATAGCTCTTCTTCCCCATCTCCCCCTGAACTTTGTCATGCTTATAAGTTCCTCGACATCTGCTTCTCTCTGTGCAGAGTGGCAATAGGTGGAAAACCCAGAAAGGCCAAGAAACATCTACCCTGGACAGTGGTTCCTGTGATATGCAGACAACACCCAGCACCGTGGCAGACTCAGCACACACATTTTTTTAATGAATAGTGATGAATGAACAAGTTCCAGTCCCTGGCTATGCAGGGGTTTGGGGAGACCTCCCATAGATGGCCAATGGCAGGAAGGGAAGCTGAGGCTTAACCTCAACCTTAGCCTAGATGTGGTAAGAATAGACGCAGACTCAAGCCAAAACCCAATCTTTATCCCCATTGCAGATTAGCTCAAAATCATCACTATGTAGCTCAGCATGAAGGACAATGTACCATAAAAACAGCTTAGGATGCCTATATGTAACATGGAAAAGCAAAGGTTGCATGAGGATAATATACATGAAAATCAAGGACCTCTCCTACTTTGCATTAGTGAAAAGAAACTGGAATGGCTGGGAGTGAGGGAGGACATCATTCCTCAAACATCAAATACAGTGGCAGTTAATAGCTCCTATGAAAAATGCCAATAATTATAGCAATAACAGAATGAGAACTTATGTTGACTATTTTCTATGTACCAAGCACTCTTCTAAATGCTTTACCTATGTTATCTCCATTAATCCGTACAACAATCCTGTAAGGTAGGTACTATTTTAATCATTTTAAAAAGAAGAAAACTGTTTCAGAGAAGTTAAGGAATATTCCCTTGGCCACATTGCTAGCAAACTGGGAAGCTGAGATTTTAAAGTAGATGCAACACACTACTTGTTGGTGTTTGGATTGATATTTATCCAATCACCAAATATTCATTGAGCCAGGAACTGATCTAGATGCTGGGGAAGAGCAGTGAGCCCAACAAAGGACTTGTCTTCATAGAGCCTTCATTGGAAAGCCTACATCAGAGCCTTCATTCTTATCTCCTTTATGCCAGCTGCGCCCCTTGAACCCACCAAAGGAAAGAAACCCAAGAAAGAAACCTGCAGAGCTGTAGAAGTGAGTAGAAATCAAGTCTTTAGCATTCCCAGGTGCCTCACTCCTGCTTTCCCCATGAGCTCTCTGGAGACACTCATGCAGAAGCCCCCTTTCCTGCCAATCTTGAGACAGGCATTGTTTTAACGTTTTTTGCCTACTCCTCTGTTCATATGTTCAACTCTGTTCTCTTCCTCAGTACCTAACTCCCACTCAGAGCAAACTCCCTCCCATTAAGCCTTAAATGTTTACAATCTGTCTTTGCTGGTATTTACCGCTAAAGGCTTTTCCAATTTGAAGATCAATTTTCAAGTCAAATGACTCATGAGAGTAATTGTTAACCATAATTCTAGAGTGTTTTGAGGGCATTCTTAATATACAGCAGCAAAAGACATGTAGTGCATAAAATTAATTTTGTCTTAGGTAATCTGCAAATTGAGTCTTATAATATTTTTGTTTATTTTGTTGTCCTGATATGAATCCCCAGTGAAGACCCTCTTTGCCCAAGAGTTTGAGTTGTTTTATGAATACTGTTCATTTTAAGACAACAATGTATGAGGGCAAACATTTTCCTATTTCTGTTGTATGTTGCTGTAGTTTGGCTTATCTGACCCTTCCAAATCTCACATGGAAATCTGATCCCCAAGGTTGGAGGTGAAGCCTAATGGGAGGTGTTAGGGTCATGGAGGTGGATTCCTCATGAGTAGATTAATGCCCTTCCTGGGAGTGGGTGGTGAGTGAGTTCTCACTATGTTAGTTCCCAGGCGACCTGGGTGTTACTTCCTCACTCACCATATGATCTCTGTAGATGCCAACTCTCCTTTGCCTTCCCCCATAAGTGGAAACAGTCTGGGGCTGCCACCAGATGCCCAATATTCCAGCTGGCAGAATTATGAGCCAAATAAACCTTTTTTCTTTATAAATTACCCAGTCTATCCAGAGAATGGGAGGAAATTTTTGCAAACTATGTATCTCACAAAGGTCTACTATTCATCATATGTAAGGAACTTAAACAAATGTACAAGAAAGGAAACAAACAACGTCGTTAAAAAAGTGGGCAAAGGATATGAACAATTTTCAAAAGGAGACATACGTGTGGCCAGCAAGCATATGAAAAGAAGCTCAACATCACTGATCATTAGAGAAGTGAAAATAAAAACTACAATGAGATACCATCTCACAGCAGTCAGAATGGCTATTACTAAAAAGCCAAAAAAAAAACCAACAACAACAACAAAACAACAACAACAACAACAACAAAAACAGATGCTGGAGAGGTTGCAGAGAAAAAGGAATGTTTTTACCCTGTTGGTGGGAATGTAAATTAGTTCAGCCATCGTGGAAGACAGTGTGGTGATTCATCAAAGACCTAAAGACAGAACTTCCATTTGACTCAGTAATCTCATTACTGGGTATATGCCCAAAGGAATATAATCATTCTATCATAAAGACACATGCACATGTATGTTCATTGTAGCACTATTCACAATAGCAAAGACATGGAATCAACCCAAATGCCCATCAATGGTGGACTAGATAAAATGTGGTGCATATACACCATGGAATACTATGCAGCCATAACAAAGAACAAGATCATATCCTTTGCAGGAACATGGATGGACCTAGTGGCCATTATCCTTTGCAAATTAATGCAGGAACAGAAAACCGAATAAATACTGCATGTTCTTACTTACCAGTGGGAGCTAAATGATGAGAACACATGGACACATGGAGGGGAACAACACACCCTAGGGCCTATCAGAGGTGGAGGGTGGGAGGAGGGAGAGGATCAGGAAAAATAACTAATAGGTACTAGGCTTCATGCCTGGGTGATGAAATAATCTGTACAACAAACCCCCATAACATGAGTATACCTATGTAACAAACCTGCATAGGTACCCCCTGAACTTAAAATAATAGTTACATTAAAAAGAATAACACTAAATATAAATAAATGAAAATAAATTACCCAGTCTCATTTATTCCTTTACAGCAAAATGAATGGGCTTGAACGTATGTCCTATCTGATACCTGAAGCATGAATGATTTGATGAAGCTTTCTTCCATTTATTCCATAAATGTTTATTATGTGTTGACCATATGCCAGGTATCTGGCAAGTGCTGGGACACAAATGCAAAAATGACAGATATCTTTTACTCTCACAAAGTTTATAATCTCATGTGGTTGAAAGGGTATTGGTGATACAATGACTCTATTAGCTGAGAGGTTAAGTCTTAAAGAATGACTGCAGTGGCTCACGCCTGTAATCCCAGCACTTTGGGAGGCCGAGGCAGGCAGATCACTTGAGATCGGGAGTTTGAGACCAGCCTGGCCAACATGGTGAAACCCCGTCTCTACTAAAAATACAAAATTGCCGGGCGTGGTGGCGCATGCCTGGAATCTCAGCTACTCGGGAGCCTGAGGTAGGAGAATCACTTGAACCTGGGAGGCGGAGGTTGTGGTTAGCCGAGATGGTGCCATTGCACTCCAGCCTGGGCAACAAGAGCGAAACTCCATCTCAAAAAAAAAAAAAAAAAAAAGAATGACTGCTGTAAGAGGCATAGAAGAGACCTCAGACTGGAGAAAGCAAAGGACAAAGATTGCTCTCCTTAGCTTGATGCACAAGGTCCTCCACGCTTGGCTCCATTTGACCCTTACAGAGACAGCATGGTTCCCAGCACGGGCTCCAGAGCCAGATCACCTGACTTTGCCACTTACTAGCTGTGTGCATGGGCCAGTTAGGTTAATTGTTTTGTACCTCAGTTTTCTCATCTGTAAATGAGATTGTAATGAATATTAAGAAGGTTTATTTGTATAAAGTGTTTAAAACAGTGCCTGACACATAGTAAGTTTAATATAAGTAAGTATTCACTAAAGAGAGAAAACAGTGAGTTTTTTCCTTTTCTCCTAATCCCACAAGGGTACCTTGGTTTCTGTTCACTTTTAAAATTATTATTATTGTTGTTGTTATTATTTTACTTTAAGTTCTGGGGTGCATATGCAGAACAGGGTTCTGTCCACTTTAAACATTTTAATAACCCCCACCGAGTACCACATGTTGTTTGACATATATCCATTAGTTATTATTAATGTCCATTATAAATTTATTGGACATCTCCTATATGCCAGGTGCTGTTACTCAATTATGAGAGGCAGTATGAGAAGCAAGGATTTAGGATCAAACAGATGTTGGTGGAATTCTGGCTTAACCATCATCTAGCTCTGAGACTTCAGGAAAGTAACTTAACCTCTCAGAGCCTCAGCTAAGTCACCTGTGAAATGGAGATGATGTTATCTTCACAAATTCTGTGATGAGGATCAAATACATTCAATATATAAAGAGTTGGCTGGGCGTGGTGGCTCACGCCTGTAATCCCAGCACTTTGGGAGGCCAAGGTGGGTGGATCACCTGAGGTCAGGAATTCGAGATCAGCCTGGCCAACATAGTGAAACCCCATCTCTACTAAAAATACAAAAATTAGCCAGGCGTGGTGATGCACAGCTGTAGTCCCAGCTACTCAGGAGGCTGAGGCAGGAGACTTGCTTGAACCCGGAAGGTGGAGGTTGCAGTAAGCGGGTATCATGCTAATGCATTCCAGCCTGGGCGACAGAGCAAGACTTCATATCAATAGATAGATAGATAGATAGATAGATAGATAGATAGATAGATAGATGGAAAAAATAAAGAGCTTAGCAAAATTCCAGGCATTTGCTAAGCACTCAATAGCAAGGATAAACTAGAGGAGGTGGAGGAGGAAAAGGATAATCTTGGAGGTGGATACTGTTATTTAGTCAGAAAAGTGAGGTTCAATGCCCTCAACCCCTGCCCTCTCATCCTGCCCTGGTCAGAGACTCTTTCTCCTCTGTGCCACATTGCCCTCAACTCCAGTTTCCTGTAATTGCTATCAACAATGTTCTCATTGAAACCTGCTCTTAGTAAGCTGTCTGTTGGAAAAATATTAAGACTCCTGGATTGCTTATTGAAACTCTGTCTTTCAAATATTACACATACTTTGAGATGCTTTTGATCCTTCTACCCCATAACCTGACACAGTGTCTCCCTTGGTGAACCCTCATACAACTAACTTTCTTTTTTTTTTTTTTGAGACGGAGTCTCGCGCTGTCGCCCAGGCTGGAGTACAGTGGCCGGATCTCAGCTCACTGCAAGCTCCGCCTCCCGGGTTTAGGCCATTCTCCTGCCTCAGCCTCCCGAGTAGCTGGGACTACAGGCGCCCACCACCTCGCCCGGCTAGTTTTTTTTGTATTTTTTTAGTAGAGACTGGGTTTCACCGTGTTAGCCAGGATGGTCTCGATCTCCTGACCTCGTGATCTGCCCGTCTCAGCCTCCCAAAGTGCTGGGATTACAGGCTTGAGCCACCGCGCCCGGCCACAACTAACTTTCTATGTCTATTATGTCCCTTCACACATATTGCCCCAGATTATAGTTATTTGGGCACTTGTCATATCCACTTCGGTGTATTATACATTTGTTAAGGTCAAAGGACTCTGTTTTACTCAGAAGTCTCTTTATTTAATTCTAGTAGAATCCCAGTGGCTTTTCCAGGTCTTGGCTTCTAAGCTTTCATGCTTCTTCATCTTTCTCTCTCAATAGATGTTCTATTTTATGGGACAAGGAGAGGTGGGGGCCATTAAGTATAAACATTCTCAGCCTTCAAACTGACAAGTATCTTCTCTGCCTTGTCTCCAAGGAAGCAATGAGCCACTTCTTGGACCAAGCTCTTAGACCCATTTTAGAGAACTGGTCAGTACAGCTTAATGGTGAAGAGCATATACTCTGCAACCAGACTGCCTGAGTTTGAACTTCTGGCTCTGCAATTTACAGTACTGGCTGTGTAACCTTGAGCAAGTTACCAAGCCTGTCTGTACCTCGGTTTCCCCCTGTGACAAATGAAGACAATAGCAATAGTCCCTGCCTCCAGGATGATAGTAAGGATTAAATGAGTCAGTGAGTGAAAACTACTCACTACAGAGCGTACTTAGCACATGGCACGAATGTAGTAATGGTTAGCTGTTGTTATTAATTACCTCCTGTCACCTTCTATGATATCTTCAGAGATCTTTTTTCATGCCTTTCCTCAATCTTACTCTCGAGCGTTCCTCATCCTAAAAAAGATCTTTCCCTTCACTCTACAGCTCCTTAACCCATTGCCTTCATGGGCTTCTTTCCTTTACCATAAGACTTCTAGGGGCCAGGCACAGTAGCTCCAGTAGCTCACCTGAGGTCAGGAGTTCAAGACCAACCTGGCCAACACGGTGAAACCGTCTTTACTAAAAATACAAAAAATTAGCTGGGTGTGGTGGTGGGCACCTGTAATCTCAGCTACTCGGGAGGCTGAGGAAGGAGAATTGCTTGAACCCAGGAGGCAGAGGTTGCGGTGAGCCAAGATAGCACCATTGCACTCCAGCTTGGGCAACAAGAGTGAAACTCCATCTCAAAACAAAGCAAAACAAAACAAAAAAAGACTTCTAGGAACAATAGTTCCTATTTGCTGACTTTATAGTCTCACTTCCCATTCCCTCTGTGGCCATCTGCAGACAATCTAGATTCCACACCCAGCATTCTACTGACTGCTCTGATGAAGCTCATGAAGTGACCTTGGTGCTTATCCTACCGGAGGTCTCTGAAATGTAACCTTCTTCCCTCCAGAAAAATCTCTCCTCACCTCCTCAGCTTCAGTAACTTTTTTCTTTCAGTTCCCCTCCTACTTCTCTTAACATCTCCTTCTCTCTCTTTTGCTGGCTCCGTTTCCTCTACCAACTCCCTGAGAGTCAATACTGTATTTTGGAGTATTCTCTCCTTCAACTCTTCTTTTCATAGGGTCTGTGGGCAAATCTTTACCTACAGCCCTGACCTCTTGTCTGAACTTTAGACTCATATAAACAACTGCTTCCTAGACTTCTCTGCCCAGACAAACCACATGCATCTCCAAATCAACCAGAGGCCTTCCCTATCTCAGAGATTTCCTGACTCTCCAACTAGCCACCCGACTTACATATCTCAAGGCCATCCTAGATTCATTACCGACACTTCCAGTTATCTTGACCAGTCTGTACCTCCCTTATTCACAGTGAGCTAGCATCTCTTCTCCATCCTCACTGATCTGCAAGTCTAGACCGCTATAATATCTCCAGTTTAGACTATTGAAGACTTCACAATCAGGCCTCCAATCTCTGGTTTCTTGTGATAGATAATATGGTCAGTTTTCAAACAGTTTTCAAAATGTGGTCATTTACAAAACACTTGTCTGTTTTTCTCTGTTCTGAATAGAGGTTGGCAGTATCGTCTGATTGCCCATAAATAAAGCCTATCTTTTTAAGCCCGTATCTAGCAAACTCTCATAGAGTACTCTAAGATCTAGTTACTTTAGATTATCTTTTGTTCCCCGACTCATCAATGTGGGACCTTGTACTTTGTGGTGTGTAACTCACCGCTAAGCTCAGATCTTTCCCCTTGTAACATAATCGTTGGGACAGATCAGTTCACTCCTAAAGTGGCACCACCAAGTTGTGATCCCATGGTATTCCTCCTCTTGTATTACCTATTTTAAACTGCTGGCCATCCAGAGGCTCAAGATGAAAACCTAGAAATCATCCTAGACTTTCAAATTAATGTAGTCAACAGGTACTGAACATATTATTTGTCAGGTGTCATAAATAATATGGCATAATAATAACACTAAACACATACATGCTAAGTGATGGGCACTTTTGAAGTGAGATAGATAGACAAGTAGACAGATGAAATATATTAATATATAACAGAAGCAAAATAGGTATAGTATGCATCTCAAATACTTGTGGTGAGGATTAAATGTTCTAAATAAACTCATATATATCACTTAGAACATTTTATCTTCACCACAACCACTTGAGACACATACTATTATTATTCTATTTTACACACTGGAGAAACATTGGCCCAGAGAAGATTAGTAACTTACCCAAGATCACATAACTAATAAACCCTAGCTAGGCTTTGAATCCAATCAGTGTGGTATCAAAGTCCATGCACTTACCAGTTACTCTCTTCTGTCTTTGATTCTAATAACAGTAACAGTGATATTCCTTTAGTTTTTCTATGTACCAGGCACTGCTCTGAATATATTACATGTTTTACTTCATTTAATCTTCACAGTACTTGCTATGAGGTAGGCAATACTTTTCCCCTTGATTATCTTTGCAAATGAACTTTGCTTAAAGAAAGCCAAATAAAAATTCAAATGTTTTCCCAGAGTACCTGGAAGTGAATATTCACTACAAAAGGGTATGTATGTACTCTTCTAAGAAACTTGTTTCTAGCGGGACGCGGTGGCTCACGCCTGTAATCCCAGCACTTTGGGAGGCAGAGGCGGGCGGATCACAAGGTCAGGAGATCGAGACCATCCTGGCTAAACGGTGAAACCCCCGTCTCTACTAAAAATACAAAAAAATTAGCCAGGCGCGGTGGCGGGCGCCTGTAGTCCCAGCTACTCAGGAGGCTGAGGCAGGAGAATGGCGTGAACCCGGGAGGCGGAGCTTGCAGTGTCCCGAGATCGCGCCATTGCACTCCAGCCAGGGGGACGGAGTAAGACTCCGTCTCAAAAAAAAAAAAAAAAGAAACTTGTTTCAGAATTCCTTGAAATTCTAGATTCCTCAGACTATTTAATACAAATTTGAAGGCATGTTTTCAGTATAAGAGTGAAGGTGTCTCTCTTGAATAATATACCATTTACCCATTCACCAAATGTTTATTGAGCACCTAATATGTGCAGGACACTAGATACATCAGAGAATGTTTCTGCCCTGAAGAACATGAAAGTCTAGAAAAGGAAAGGGGGTTAAAAAGCCAGAAGCACAATAACGGGACAGGTAGAATTGCACAGAGGTTAAGAGAACAGATGCTAGAGCCAGACAGAATTTGTCCAAAGCCTGACTTTGCCGTTTACTTCCCGTGTGACTTTAGGAAATGCATTTAAACAATTTATGCCTCTTGTTTCTATAGTATGAACATTATATGATTGCTATTAGGATTTCAAGTTTATATATATATATAGAACTTAGATCAGTGCCTGGGACATGGTAACATTAAAGGGCAGATATGGTTAGCAGTACTAGTAGTCATCCTCATATTTCCACATGAAGCAACATTGGTATTGAAAGTAGGAACAAGAAAAGAGTGGTTTATTTTATATTAGAAGAGAGGAAAGAGTTCAGATAAATCTTTAGAGATCCAGATAAGTTTTAAAATATGAGTAGGTGTTCTCCAGATAGACAAAAAGGAAAAATCTCAACGAGCAAGGGGTAAAATCAGGAAGCAGTAACCCCTAAAGACCATACATCTGGCTGAAGAGTTGGCACGCACCTTTGTGTTTCCAGCATATTGCTTTGGAGACCTACGGTGACTTGAAATAGGAATACAACGAGGGTGGAGAGATGATGTTAGATTAAGCCATATTTATTACTGAACTGAGAAGAATGATGTCTTCTGTATTTGTATAGCACCAATTTTAAGATGCTATCTTAGTAATATTTACAACCTTGGAGATCTGGCTAATTATGATTATCACCATTTTCCATGAGGGAAACCAGAAGTAGAAGCATCCAAAGTTGTTCAAACAATTATCAGTAGATCTAGAAGACAGACCCTAATTTATAGCTCACTGAAGTGCTCAAAATAACAAGATTGTACTAATTCTACACTCTCCCACCATTTCTCTTCTTATCTTTAGAAAAATAAAGCAAAATGCTACAGCTGAAAAAGCTAAGGTAGAGTTAAAATACAATCAGAAATAGTAATGGGCCATGCAGAAAATGATGAATAAACTATGACACAGGTTTGTGATGAGGAGTAGAATAGATGTGTTAGGAGTGATTTGAGCTGTTTGCTAGAAGAAAACAATTAATTGGTTGCTATATAACTTACATACACTAAAGTACACAAATCATAGGAGCACACATTGATGAATTTTTACATATGAATACTGTATTAGTTTGCTAGGGCTGTGTATTAGTCTGTTCGCACATGGCTATAAAGAAATACTTGAGGGCCGGGAGTAGTGGCTCACACTTGTAATCCCAGAAGTTTGGGAGGCCGAGGCAAGTAGATCATTTGAGGTCAGGAGTTCAAGACCAGCCTGGCCAACATGGTGAAACCCTGTCTCTACTAAAAATACAAAAATTAGCCGGGTGGTAGTGGTGCGTAATCCCAGCTACTTGGGAGGCTGAGGCAGGGAGCATGGGAGTCAGAGGTTATGGTGAGATCAGCCTGGCCAACATGGTGAAACCCCATCTCTATTAAAAATACAAAAATTAGCCAGGCGTGGTGGTGCATGCCTGTGGTCCCAGCTACTCAGGAGACTGACGCAGGAGAATTGCTTGAACCCAGAAGGTGGAGGTTGCAGTGAGCAGGGATTGCGCCAGTGCATTCCAGTCTGGGTGACAGAGCGAGACAGAGTGAGATCACACCACTGCACTCTAGTCTGAGCAACAGAGTGAGACCCTGTTTCAAAACAAAACAAAACAACAACAAAAAAGGAAATACTTGAAATGAGTAATTTATAAAGGAAAGAGGTTTAATTGGCTCACAGTTTCACTGGCTGTACAAGAAGCATAACTGGGGAGGCCTCAGGAAACTTACTATCATAGCGGAAAGCAAAGGGGAAGCAAGCATGTCCTACATGTCTGGAGCAGGAAGAAGCGAGCAAAGGGGGAAACAACCAGATCTTGTGAGAACTCACTCACTATCACGTGAACAGCAAGGGGGAAATCTCCTCCATGATCCAATCACTTCCCACCAGGCCCCTCCTCCAACACTGGGGATTACAATTTGACATGAGATTTGGGAGGAGACACAGTTCCAAACTATACCAGGCCACAATAACAAAACATCACAGACTGTGAGACTTAAACAAGACAAATTTATTTTCTCACGGTTCTGGAGGCTGGAGGTCCAAGAACAAGGTGTCGACGGGGTGGGCACCTTGGATTCCTGAGGCCTGTCTCCTCAGTCTGCAGATGACCACCCTCTTGCTGCCTCTTCACAGGGTCTTTCCTTTGGGTGTGTGCTGTACCCCTGATATCTTCTCTCCTCTCCTTTTTTTTGAAATGGGCTCTTGCTGTGTTGCCCAGGTTTGATGGACTCCAGCGGTCCTCCTGCCCCAGGTTCTGAAATAGCTGGGTTTATAGGTATCTGCAACTGTGCCCGGCTTCCTCTTCTTCTTATAAGGATGTCAGTCATGTTGGGCTACAGCCGTATTCTAAAGGCCTCTTTTAACTTAATCACCTCTTTAAAGACCTTGTATTCCAACATGGTCACATTCTTTAGTACTGGGAGTTGGGATTTCAACATATAAATTGGGGGAGGGGCACAATTCAGCCCATAACAAATAAATATATAAGATATGGAACCACCCAGATCAAGATACAAAACATTTCTACCATCTCAAAAGGTTTTTCTGTGCTCCCTGCCAGCTGATGATCCCTTCTTAATCCTAAAGTTGTGTGAAAAATTCACTTTTTTCACATTTCTCACCATTGATCTGTTTTTCTTATTTTTGAGCTTCATACTATGTATTTGTATTCTTTTGTAACTAGCATTTGCTGCCCAACATGATGTCTCTGATACTCATTTTTGCTATTGCATGTAGCAGTATTTTGCTTACTTCATTTCATTGTGTAAGTATTATCACAATTTATGTGACATTTGAGTTTCTTTCAGTTTTTTGCTATTATGAATAAAGCTACTGTAAGCATTCTTGTATTTGTCTTTTGGTTGACATGACTATTCCATTGTGTTAAATATCTATGCAAAAGAAGAATTGCTGGGCTATAGAAATATGGGTGTACTTAATGTTACTGTATACTGCAATAATTTTCCAAAGTAGATATGCCAACATGCATTTACAGTAGCAAATCAAGTTCCAATTGTTCCACATCTTCATTAACACTTAGCAGTGTCAGTCTTTTTAATTTTAGCCATTCTGGTGGGGATATACAAGTATATGATTAGAGTTTAAATATGTATTCTGTGATGACTATGCTGTTGCCTTTTGTTCACTGAGATATCCTCTTTTGTAAAATATCTGTCCAAGTCTTTTTTCTATTTTTTAAATTGATCACCATTTTTGTTTTTCCTTATTTGTAGAAGTTCTTTATATATTCTGGATGCAGATCCCTTTTCAAGATTTGTATTGAAAATATCGTCTCTTGGTCTGTGACATGTCTTTTCTGTTTTGTTTTGTTTTTTTTAATGGTGTTTATCAGGAACAGGCATCAAGTTTTCAGGAACAGGCATCAAGATTGCAAGTTTATTGAGCTTGCAATCAATAAACATGTGATTTCTTCCATTTGATTTAAAAGGGTCTTTTAGACATTTTTCTTGGCCATATTTTATCTTTTCTTTTTTGAGACAAGGTCTCACTCTGTCACCTAGGCTGGACTGAAGTGGCACAATCATAGCTCTCTGCAGTCACAATCTCCTGGGCTCAAGTGATTATCTTGCCTAAGCCTACCCGTAGCTAGGAATACAGGTACGAGCCACCACTCCCAGCTAACTTTATATATATATATGTTTATTTATTTAGAGATGGGGTCTGGCTATCTTGCCCAGGCTGGTCTCAAAATTCTGACCTCAAGTGATACTTCCACTTCAGCCTCCCAAAGTGCTGGAATTACAGTCATGAAATGCTGCACCCAGTCTATATTTTATTATTTTTAAGGAAGAGATATTGTACTACTTTTATTACTTTTATATCCAAACACAGAAAATTCCAGTGCTATTATAAAAAGCATTACTTTTTAAAAATTTTCTAGTTGTGTAGTACATATAAATAAAATTGATTTTCTATATCAACCTTCTATCCACTGACCTTACAAGATAAATGTATTCTTATAATTTGTAGATTCTTTCAATTTTTTACATAAACAATCATGTCATATATGAACAATAATACTTTTACATGTTTGTTTCCAAACTTTATAGTTTTCATTTTGTTTGCTTGCTTTATTGTATTGGTGAATTTCTGTAGTACAATCTAGAATTGAAGTCACCATTATTATTTTATATTTATTTTGGATTTGCTACCCATTGCAATTGAACAAGAGAATAAAAAGAGAAACAAGAAGGAAACAAACTTAGAATTACATGTGATTGATATAATTATAAACCTAAAAATTCAAATAAAAATAATCCAAGGAATAATAAAACTAATCATAATAATTAAAAGTCAATTACTTGGCTAGATGCAGTGGTTCATGCCTGTAATCCCAGCACTTTGGGAGGCTGAGGCAGATCACATGAGGTCAGGAGATCCAGACAGCCAGGCCAACGTGGTGAAACCCCATCTCTACTAAAACTACAAAAAAGTAGCCAGGCATGGTGGTGTGCACCTATAGTCCTGGTTACTCGGAAGGCTGAGACAGAAGAATTGCTTGAACCGAGGCGGTGGAGGTTGCAGTGAGCCAAGATTGTGCCACTGCACTCCAGCCTGGGTGACAGAGTGAGACTCCATCTAAAGAAAAAAAAAAAAAAAGTAGGCCGGGCGCGGTGGCTCAAGCCTGTAATTCCAGCACTTTGGGAGGCCAAGATGGGCGGATCACGAGGTCAGGAGATCGAGACCATCCTGGCTAACAGTGAAACCCCATCTCTACTTAAAAAAATACAAAAAACTAGCCGGGCGACGTGGCGGGCACCTGTAGTCCCAGCTACTCGGGAGGCTGAGGCAGGAGAATGGCGTAAACCCGGGAGGCGGAGCTTGCAGTGAGCTGAGCTCACCACTGCACCCCCGCCTCTGGGCCAAAGCCACACTCCGCCTCAAAAAAAAAAAAAAAAAAAAAAGTCAATTACTTTACTTTAGAATAATGATTATCTGCTAGAAAGTAGAATGGAAAAGAATATCTCATTCACAACAACTATTCTAGGAATGCATCTAATAAGAAAGCATGAAAATTTAAAATTTCACTGAGGCAAAATTTTTAAAAAGGAGTTAAATGAAAAGACATCCTTTGTTTGGATAGATGAATCTATCTATCTGTCTACCTACCTACCTATCTGTTTTTTAGTGGGATTAAGTGGTTTACTCAAAGTTATCTGATTAGTAACATTTTTCTAAAGTTTATGTTCCTATGTCACTTCTCTTTATACAAGTTTTTTAATATATACTTTAAGTTCTGGGATACATGTGCAGAATGTGCAGTTTTGTTACATAGGTATACACGTGCTATGGTGGTTTGCTGCACCCATCAACCCATCATCTACATTAGGTCTTTCTCCTAATGCTGTCCCTCCCTTAGCCCCCCACCCTCCAACAGTCCCTGATGTGTGGTGTTCCCTTCCCTTGTGTCTATGTGTTCTCCTTGTTCAACTCCCACTTATGAGTGAGAATATGCGGTGTTTGGTTTTCTGTTCTTGTGATAATTTGCTGAGAATGATGGTTTCCATCTGATGAATCAATATTTTGAAAGACAATTATTTTTGAATTAATCTAAACTATAATGCAATTCCTATCAAAAATATAAACAAAGGTTTTTGAAGATTTTTGAAATTTGGACTAAATTATGCTAAAATTTATATGACAAAAGAAACACATAGGAAAATATTTGAAAAGAGAAGAGTCATGAGGTGAGTTGAGTACACCAGATAAAGTGTTGCATTAAAGTATCTGAACTTTCTTTCTGACCTCAAATAGACAAAAAGATCAATCAGATGAATGAACAAATCCATAAATAATCTGGAGTAATTGTCTGAGTTTAATGATAAATGATAAAAGTCACATTTTTAATAAATAAAAAATATAAATTGTTAAATAAATAATGTTGGTAATACTGATTGAACATTTGATAAACATAAACCTGGATTTTACCCTTACTTCCTCTCCATTAAGATGTGAATAAAAGAAATCACAAAATAATAGGCAAGAACATGAATAATACTAATCCAAACATAAATTTTGTATGGGAAATGCCTTTCTAAACTTATTTCAAAGTCCTCAAGTCAAAAGAAAAAGATTAATATCTACATTTTAATCTTAACATTTTCAACTTATATCAATTTTAACACTCCGCAGTGAAAAAAGGTCAAATAGAAGACAAGCACGTATTGGGAAAAAATATTTGCAACAAATACGACAAGTCACCTTAATATAAAAAAAAAAAAATTCTTCCAAATAAATAAATAAAAGGTACGGCTGAGCACGGTGGCTCAAACCTGTAATCCCAGCACTTTGGGAGGCTGAGGCTGGAGGATTCCTTGAGGCCAGGAGTTTGAAACCAGCCTGGTCAACACAGCCAGACCCTATGGCCTCTACAAAAGAAAAATTCAAAAATTAACTGGGAGTGGTGGCATGTACCTGCAGTCTCAGCTACTGGGGAGGCTGAAGCAGGAGGATTGTTTGAGCTTTGACGTTTGAAGCCACAGTGAGCCATGATTGCACCATTGCACTCTATCTGGGTGACAGAGTGAAATCCTGTCTCCAAATCAAAAACAAAAACAAAAACAAAGATATATAACCCAATAGAAAAAAAAAATGGGCAAGGGAGTTCGTGGAAAAAATATTAGCGGGCAATTAACACCTGAAAAGATACTTAACCATATTAATATTTTAAAATACATAAACTAAAGAAGAACAAAGTATTTTTTTATCCAATTAAGACTATTAAAAGGTTAAGTAAGCCCAAAGCTGAAGGGAACTATGCAGGTCTATATATCGTTGATAGAATAAATTATTATAAACCTTTTGTAGGAAATTTATCAACATCTATCTAAATTATTGCTGAGCGTACCCTTTGACCCCCAAATTGAAATTTATCTTACCCATGTGCCTGCAAAAGTGTTCAAAGATATGTGTACAGGAATTTCATCATTTTGCTGTAGCATTGCTTGCTTTTTAAGAGAGTGTTATGGGCTGAGCCGTCTTTTCCTAAAATTTGTATGTGAAAACCCTCACTCTCCGTACCTGAAAATGTGACTGTCTGTGGAAATAAAGCTTTTAAAAGGGTTGCTAAATTAAAATGAAACTGTTAGTGTGAGTCCTAATCCAATCCAACTGGTGTCCTTGTAAAGAAGAGGAGATTAAGACACTGGAGGCACACCAAGGATGTGAGCAAACAGAAAATCAATGTGAGGGCTTAGAAATAAGGCAGCCAACTGCAAGCCAAGGAGAGGTCTCAGAAGAAACTAAAGCTGCTGACATCTTGACCTTGGACATTAGCCTCCAGAACTGCGAGAAAATAAATTTCTGCTGTTTAAGCTGCCCAGACTGAGGTATTTTGTTATGGCAGCCTGAGCAAATTAATATAAACACTGAAAGTGAAATGTTCTCAATGGCCATAAATGGAAGAAAATGTTACCAGAGGTTTCGTCCGTGGTTACAGAGAAGGAGAAGATAGAAGGTAGGGAAATTTGATGTTTTAATTTATACTTTCTTATTTTGTTTATTTTAAAATTTTGAGCCTTATTGCTGCTGTAATAAAATAAACCAGCTAATTTTAAAAAGTGGTGGAGAATTTGTGTCAACTTATGAAATATGCCCAGAGATCTCCTTTGAGACCTACAAAGCTTCTATTGATTTATTTATCTTTGATTCATCATTTTTTACGATGTAGCTTTAAAAATAAATTATTTGTTTAAACTCTTTTGTTTGGTTCAGTTGCTGGTAACTCAGCAATTTTCTATGGTTCTTCTTTCATAAATCTTCTGGTTTATTTCATCTTCCTTCCAAAACTTAAGAAACCATGATTTTGTCACTCAAGAATCGCATTGGGACATCGGAAAAACACTTCAAGGTGAAGTTGAGTTATTTATTTCTTAAGAAGACATCAACCAACCTACTGTAACATGAAATAAGTAATAACCATTCGGTTGTAATAGCTCTTTATTTTAATTACACTTTAGGCCAGAAGAGTTAGGGACAGATATACAGCAGACAGCACTGTTACTGGGCAATGTTCCACTTTAAACACAAATGCACAGCCCTACTTCAAACCTTCTTAGATACATGATTCTCAGATAACTAAGGGAATAGAAAAAGAGTAGAGTCACTAATTACTTGGCCTTAGATGTTAGTATAACTCTAATGCCAACTTTTCCCCCCTTTATTTTAGGAGACTATTGTTGAAGTCAAAGTAACTATCTCATTTTGTTTAAAAATGTGGAAGTGTGAGTTATTTAATAAAGAGAGAATGTGAAGTTTGATTAACACAGCTGCAAGCTGTTAAGATATTCTTTAAGAAGAGAGCGCTTATAGAGTAGAAGTGGATGAGATGCAAGAACTGAATGATAGAAAATGTCCTTAAGGCTTAGCATCCTCACACCTTTTCACGATTGGCTTGCATGGGGTCTATAGGCTTCACTGATGTTATAATACAATTGCATAAGCATTTCTCTTATGAGCTTCCTAAGGGCCTGGAGCTTCTGTTAGGTCCTGTGAGGGTAACAAAAGAAGTATATGACCTATATGCCTTGAAGGACATTAGGAGACATGTAGCAACAGTAGCTTTTGCCTGCCTTAAGCAGAGGGAAGGCCATCCTTACTGAAGCACTTGGTCTCAGGAGTAGGAATTACAGAGTAAAAGAACAAGAGAGGAAAGATCACAAGGGCTTGATGGAGATTTTCATCTGAAATATAAAATCCAAAAGATTCTAAAAACCAAGCTATCTTGGGGCTATTTATAATTTTTATTTATCCCACTGAATGCAGAGATATTCATAAGTTTTACTGAAATGTTACTATGTTATATTAATTTGAGTATTTTATAGCAACACTTCACCTACCTTCTCCCCCATCGGAAGAAATATATTTCCCTAATGTTGGACTTAGTCATATGACTGGCTTTGGCCAATGGAATGTGAGGGGAGCTGATGAGAGCAGAGGTGTTAAATGTGCTGATGAGATTTGAGTTTGTCTGGCCTTTGGCCTTCCCATTATTCACCATGAGAAGGCCTGCCCCGGGGAATCAGTGATCCTGAAAGAATGAGAAGAAATACAGAACAGCATCCCCACAGAGCTATGAAATAAGAAAAACATGGTTGCTTTTGTAAGCCATCGAGTTTTGGAGTGTTTTGTTATGATGAATTATTGAGATAATAGCTAACTGATACAATGTTTTAGATTTTAAAGTGCTACCTCAGACTCTGCTGGTGATGTTACGTAATATACAGTAGGTACACTACATCTCCTTTGTAAATATGCTATCTAAAATTTTTGGTACTTTTTATTGAGGTATCATAGTTATACGTATCTTGGGGATACATGTGATATTTTGATGCACATATGCGATGAGTAATTATCAATCAGGGCAAATGGGATATCCACCAACTCAAATATTTATCTTCTCTTTTTATTAGAAACATTACAATTCTTCCCATCTAGCTATTTTGAAATATACAACACATGATTGTTAATTATAATTTCCCTACTGTATATCAAATACCAGAATCTATTCCTTCTACCTAACAGTATTTTGGTGCTTATTAACCAACTTATGTTCATTTCCCCTGGTTTCCTTACAGGCCCCTGGTCACTACCATTCTACTCTCAACCTCGTTGAGATCCATTTTTTTAGCTCCTACATATGAGTGAAAATATGTGATATTTGCGTACATGTGCCTGACTTATTTCATTTAACATGATGACCTCAACCCACGTTGTTGCAAACAGGATTCCATTCTTTTTTATGGCTAATAATCCATTGTGTATATGTAACATTTTCTATATCCATTCATTCAATAATGGACACTTAAGTTGATTCCATATCTTGGCTATTGTGAATAGTGCTGAAATACACATGGGAGTGCAGATATCTGTGCAATATACTGGTTTCCTTTCTTTTGGATATATACTTCGCCTTGGGATTGCTGGACCATATGATAGTTTTATTCTTAATTCTTTGACAAACCTCTGTACAATTTTCCATAATAGCTGTGCTACTTTACATTCCCAACCATAGTGTACAGCTGTTCTCTTTTGTGGAATCTCCATAAAGATTTGTTATTTTTTGTCTTTTTAATAATAGCCATTTTAACTGGGATGATATTATATCTCATTGTGTTTTTGATTTGCATTTTCTCTGATGGTTAGTGATGTTGAGCATTTTTTCATATATCCATTGGTAATTTGTATGCTTTCTTTTAAGAAATGTCTGTTTAGGTCTTTTGAAATGTCTAGGTGACTTTTAAATTGGATTATTTGATTATTTGTTTTTTTTGCTATTGAGTTGTTTGAGTCCCTTATATATTCTTGTTAATTCCTTGTTGGATGGATAGTATGCGAATATTTTCTCCCATTCTGTAGGTTTCTCTTCACTTTGTTAATTATTTCCTTTGCTGTGCAGAGCATTTTGGCTTGATGTAATCCCATTTGTCTATTTTTGCTTTTGTTACCTGTGCTTTTGAGGTCTTACCCAAAATATCTTTGTACAGACCAATGTTCTATATTGTTTCCCCAATGTTTTCTTCTAGTACTTTTGTAGTTTCACGTCTTACATTTATGTTTTTAGTCCATTTTATGTTGATTTTTGTATATGGTAAAAGATGGGAATCTGATTTTATTCTTCTGTATGTGGATGTCTAGCTCTCTGCACACCATTTATTAAAGACACTATCTTTTCCTGAATGTATGTTCTTGGTGCCTTTGTTGAAATGAGTTAGCTGTAAGTGTGCATTTATTTCCGGATTCTCTATTCTGTTATATTGGTCTATGTGTCTGTTTTAATGCCAATTCTGTGCTGCTTTGGTTACTATAGCTTTATAGTATAATTAGAAATTAGATAGTGTGATGCCTCCAACTTTATTCTTTTTTGCTCAGGATTGCTTTAGCTATTGGGGATCTTTTGTTATTTCCATATGAATTTTAGGATTGTTTTTCTATATCTGTGAAGAATTGTTGCTGGTATTTTGATAGGGATTGCACTGAATCTGTAGATTGCTTTGGGCAGTATGGATATTTTAATAATATTACACCTTCTAATCCATGAACATGCAGTATCTTTCCATTTTTCTGTGTGTTCTCTTCCATTTCTTTCATCAGTGTTTTGTAGTTTTTCTATTAAAGATATTTTACTACTTTGGTTAAATTTATTTCTACGGGGTTTTGTTGAAGCTATTATAAATAAGATTACTTTCTTGACTTTTTTTTCAGATTGATTACTGTTAATGTATAGAAATGCTGCTTATTTTTGTGCATTGATTTTGTATCTTGCAACTGTACTAAATTTGTTTATCTGTTCTAACAGCTTTTTGATGGAGTATTTATATTTTTTTCAAATAAAAGTTTATATCATCTGCAAACAAGGATAATTTGACTTCTTCCTTTCCAATAAAAAGCCTTTATTTTTCCATAAAAAGCCTTTAATTATGTTGAGGTATGCTTTCTAATTTAAAAAGTAATATCAATTTTAGTTGTAAGTGTGAGAATCAAAAATTTTTTGAAGTAAAAAGAAAGCAATCAATTACAATGTCACATTAAAAATGTAAGTGAATATTTCAGTGCGTTATGGAAAAATATCAATAGAGTAATGTGGTAGATTGGAGTAAACTTTATTCTTCATTCATTAAGTTATGCCTAAGCTTTGACAATATAGTGGCTTAAAAATTATTGTTTTGATTCAATTATCATACAAATGACTGAACTTTATGAATTTCTTTTCTTCATACTTTGGCTTCTATATGTCTATATATCTGATATCTATACGCACATAGGATAGGGAAGTAATTTCTGAATGTACTGGTTTCCCCATGCTGTCTTTTCTTTGTGTTACTTAATGAAAAAAAAATTATCAGAGGCCAGGAAATGGGCAATGTTTCAAATGTCTGGCTGCAAAAGCTGAGAAATCAGCCAGGTGGGGTGGCTCATGCCTGTAATGGTAACACTTTGGGAGGCTGAGGCAGACAGATCCCTTGAGCCCAAGTGTTTGAGACCAGCTTGGGCAAATGGCGAAACCCCGTCTCTACAGAAAATACAAAGATTAGCCAGGCATGGTTACACTTGCCTATAGTCCCAGCTACTCAGGAGGCTGAGGTGGGGGGATTGTGTAAGCTAGGGAGGTGGAGGTTGCAGCAAGCTGTGATTGCACCAATGCACTCCAGCCTGGGTGACAGAGCAAGACCCTATCTCTGAAAAAAATTTAAAAAGAAATGAAAGGAAAAAGCTGAGAAATCTTAGTTTTATTAGTCACTACCTTAAATGTTTCAAAAACCGAAACAGGAAACTAACATACCAATTCACAAATTATTTCTTCAAACACTTTCGAGTCAAGCGTATAATCAAAAGACACAGATATATATATATATATATATAGTCTTTGTTTAGAGATTTTCAAATATAAACAGAAAATGTATATATTCAGGAGTACCTTCAAGAAAATGAAAAGGATTATGTGTATTCATCTGTTTGTATTCTTTGTTGAAAATGGATCTTGGGAAGAGGGCTGCATATGCTGCTTTTATCAGTTAACAACAAAAGTTAGTGCATTAATTGCACATGCTGGTTGTGTTTGTTGAGTTTCTTTGCAGGGCAGGGATCAGGAAAGGAAGTTGTTTATTTTATAAGGGACCCCAACCCCAAACCAGAGCTTAAAACAATGCTAATACTCAAAGGCAAGTCTATGCAAGTTAGTCAATTTATAAATGATTTGTTTGGGGAGCTGAAAAATATATCTGCCTTTGATTTAACTCTACCAAAACAGTATAAAGATGTATTAAGTCCACTGTACCTCCATCTATAATGAGTGTTTGAATTAATGTTTTCTTTTTTAATGAGAAGTTTTCTGTTAGCATTGGTACCGGTATCCATCAATCAGAAGAAAGGCCAGAGACTTAAACCACCTGCTAGGCTGAGTTAATGTTACCCACAATCTGGGGCTTGCTACATCCCTAAAGATTGATAAATAGTCAGGGTGTAGTGGCTCACACCTGTAATCCCAGCACTTTGGGAAGTCGAGCCAGGATTGCTTGAGCATAAGAATTTGAGACCAGCCTGGGCAATATGGCAAAACCCTAGCTCTATAAAAAATTAAAAATTGGCTGGGTGTGGCGGTGTGCACCCATAGTCCTCAGCTACCGGAGAGGCTGAAGTGTGGAAGGTTGATGGAGGCGGCAGTGAGCTGTGATTGCACCATTGCACTCCAGCCTGGGTGACAGGCCAAGACCCTGTCTTAAAACAAAACACAAAAAAAGAGTTATTAATGTTAGGTTTTAATCTAACATTTTTGATCCCCTTGTCCTCATTTTTTAAAATCTATGTATAAATTAGAATATATGGATTTATCAATGCTAATATCAGTGGTGTATTAGTTTATTCTTTTTGATACTAGCAGTTACTTGAATAAGAAAATAAAGGTAGTCCAGCCCATTGATAGCCTTCTCTTTCACAAAGGTTTACAATTACAAGGGTGTACATACACAGCATCTC
The DNA here is from genome assembly GCF_008728515.1 of Papio anubis. Lineage (NCBI taxonomy): Eukaryota > Metazoa > Chordata > Mammalia > Primates > Cercopithecidae > Papio > Papio anubis. The sequence continues at coordinate 66,655,655 of NC_044976.1, forward strand.
ACTGATTTCCCCAACCCTGTGAGATGAATTGTCCCCACTCACCATGGAGAAATGTAGGCTCAGAGATGGAGTGACTTGATACATGGCAGATGTGCAGTAGTGGTCGAGCAAAATCTTGAAGGCAGCCTTCTGCCTTTCAGCACACACCACGTCACGGAGAGACAGTGAACTGGAGGCACAAAGAACCTTACTTCTGCATGATCAGGAAATCCCACAGAAAACCCATACTCCTCCCATGCCCCATAGTTGTTCGTTTTTGTTTGTTTTTTGTTTTTTGAGATGGAGTCTTGCTCTGTCGCCCAGGCTGGAGTGCAGTGGCAGGATCTCGGCTCACTGCAAGCTCCAAGCTCCGCCTCCCAGATTCTTGCCATTCTCCTGCCTCAGCCTCTGAGTAGCTGGGACTACAGGCGCCCGCCACCTCGCCCGGTTAATTTTTTGTATTTTTAGTAGAGACGGGGTTTCACCATGTTAGCCAGGATGGTCTCGATCTCCTGATCTCGTGATCCTCCCACCTTGGCCTCCCAAAGTGCTGGGATTACAGGCGTGAGCCACTGTGCCCAGCGTTTAAGAAATTTATTTATTTATTTATTTATTTTTGAGACAAAGTCTTGCTCTGTCACACAGGCTGGAGTGCAGTGGTGCAGTCTTGGCTCACTGCAACCTTTGCCTCCTGTGTTCAAGCAATTCTCCTGCCTCAGCCTCCCAAATAGGGAGGACTACAGGCATGCACCACCATGCCTGGCTGTGTTTTGTATTTTTAGTAGAGATGGGGTTTCACCATGTTGGCCAGGATGGTCTCAAACTCCTGACCTTAAGCAATCACCCACTTCAGCCTCCCAAAGTGCTGGGATTACAGGTGTAAGCCACCACGCCTTCCTTTTTTTTTTTTTTTGAGATGGCATTTCGCTCTTGTTGCCCAGGATGGAGTGCAATGGTGCAATCTCTGCTCACTGCAACCTCCACTTTCTGGATTCAAGCGATTATCTTGCCTCAGTCTCTCTAGTAGCTGGGATTACAGGCGCCCACCACCGTGCTTGGCTAATTTTTTGTGTTTTTAGTAGAGACAGGGTTTCATCGTGTTGGCCAGGCTGGTCTTGAACTCTTGACCTCAGGTGATCCACCCACCTGGGCCTCCCAAAGTTCAGGGATTACAGACCTGAGCCACTGCACCCAGCCTCCATGCCCCATCTTTAATATTTTCTAGCTAGTAACCTTGACTGAGGAAGCCAGCCTTTTGGGGAGAAGTCGATATCACTGAGGATATTATCAGCTTGGGTGTAGGGGTTGGTTTGTGGAGGTGGGGAAAGAATTGATGCCAAATAGACAGTCCTGGTGTTGGCAACATTACAAGTAGAGACAGTCCCCGACTTACAAGGTTCCACTTACAATTTTTTGACTTTACAATGGCATGAAAGTCATACACATACAGTGGAAACCTTATTTCAAATACCCATGCAGCAATTTGGTTTTTTCACTTTCAGTACAGTATATAATAAATTACATGAGGTATTCAACACTTTATTATAAAAAGGCTTTGTATTAGATAATTTTGCCCAACTGTAGGCTAATGTAAGTGTTCTGAGCATGTTTAAGGTAGGTTAGGCTGAGCTATGATGTGTGATGGGTTGGATATCTTAAATGCATTCTTGACTTACAATATTTTAAATTTACAATGGGTTTATTGATATCGCACAGGTGTGCCTCAACTCTTCTCCAACGAGGTTCTTATTCCCTGCTGCTGTCCTCAGTTGCCCCCAAAGTTTCCTAACCATAGAATCACTCCAATTTTCAGTGACTAGGAATGGTTCTGCTGAGCTACTTGACTTTTCTTTTCTGTTAGTCCTGCAAATAAATATTGCTAGGTATGTCATCACTTTGGAAATAGACAAAAGAACCTTTAGAAAACCCTCATAAGAAGATTTGCAAGAATAAACACAAATTATGAACAGTGGTCACTTCTGGGGAGAGGAAAATTTTCACTTTTTACCATTTTTAAAGTGTTTGTGTTTTAATGATTGCCTATCAGTTTTCATTAAAAAGCATAACGAAATACTTTTGAATCTATCAAAGTTCTATAACTACACAATGAAAAAAATTAGTATTTCTGCCTTTTGACATTTCTTTGACAATAACTCTTATTGATATCTTCTACCATTATTTCCTTTTTATAAATTTATATGAAAAGCGGTTTGAAAGACATCACAGAGTGGTAGAAACGACCCACCATTTGCAGTCAACTGACATGGATTTGTGTCCCGGTTCCCTTGATTACTTGCTATGTGACCTTAGGTAAATCATTTCAGCTTTGTGAGCCTTACTTTCCTATGATATAAGGTTACTAAATAACGCTTATGGGTTCCCCCTAGTCGTTCATTGATAGATTAAGTTATTATTTCTATTATATGGCAGGATTGCTAGTAATCTCCTAGTATACATTCTTTTTTGTCTTTTACTATGATATGCCAGACCCTACTAGAACTCCTGGCTACCAAAGATATTCCTCAGCCTTTCTTGTAGTTAATGGGATATGAGCAGAACAAGAAGCAAAAAGCATGCCTCTCCCTTGAGCCCTTCCCCCTTTCAGCTTGGTGAAATGCTGACTAAGGAGATGGGTTGGGAATCTACCTTCAATCATGTAGTAGAGGACAACACCACCCAGAATGCAGAAATAGAAGGAATTTGGGCTTTTAACTCTATGAAGCTGTCTTACTATACTATCCCATATTGTTAGACTGTCATATGAAAGAGATATACACTTCTATCTTATTTATACTACTTTTCGTAAGTTGGGCTTTTGTTTAGCAGTGAAAGTTGGAATTTGGAATTGCAAGGGGAAACCAGGCTTATTCTATTTTCCTCAACTATGATGTTTTAATTAGTCTTTCTTTAATTCTCCAGTTCAATGATGTCTACTTTTTTATACTTTTTAGTGGCACTATTTCTCTGTGATTTAAACAAACAAGGGATGTCCTAGTAGGAAACCATAATAAATTCTCAGCATATTCTAATTATGACTGATGGTCAGCTTGTTCCTATGGTTGTTTGTAAATATACAATGTCCCGAGTTTGTTTTACTAGAGAAATGTCCATGAGTTCTATGTGCATGCTACAGTCATATACCACTAGCAGCTTTAATGACATGCTATAGTCAGAGTAAATGATCCTCAAGTATTTTTTTCTATAAAAAGTTTACAGCATCTTCAATGAGTCAACCTATCCTTGTTCCCTGGCCATTATTGATCGAAGAAGACAAACTTGATGTGAGGGAGGCCAAGTACCTTGAGAAGACATGACAACATCTCTGCCCAACAGAGGCACACAGAGAGGAGGAGACAGTGAAGGCTGTATCCTGAATTATGCTGAATTTTAACCCTGTCCTACATCCTATTCTTTAAAGTACAGGATTAGGGTCAAAAATAACTAATGTCACGGCCGGGCGCGGTGGCTTACGCCTGTAATCCCAGCACTTTGAGAGGCCGAGGCAGGTGGATCACCTGAGGTCAGAAGTTCAGGACCAGCCTGATCAATATGGGGAAACCCCATCTCTACTAAAAATACAAAAATTAGGGCTGGGTGCGGTGGCTCAAGCCTGTAATCCCAGCACTTTGGGAGGCCGAGACGGGCGGATCACGAGATCAGGAGATCGAGACCATCCTGGCTAACATAGTGAAACCCCGTCTCTACTAAAAAATACAGAAAACCAGCCGGTCGAGGTGGCAGGCGCCTGTAGTCCCAGCTACTCGGGAGGCTAAGGCAGGAGAATGGCGTAAACCTGGGAGGCGGAGCTTGCAGTGAGCTGAGATCCAGCCACTGCACTCCAGCCTGGGCGACAGAGCGAGACTCTGTCTCAAAAAAACAAAACAAAACAAAACCAAAAAAACACAAAAATTAGCTGGGCGTGGTGGCAGGTGCCTGTAGTCCCAGCTACTTGGTAGGCCGAGACAGGAGAACTGCTTGAATCCAAGAGGTGGAGGTTGCAATGAGCCGAGATCGTGCCACTGCACTCCAACCTGGGTGATGGAGTAAAACTCTGTCTCAAAACAAACAAACAAACAAACAAACAAACAAACAAACAAACACTGATGGTACAACTCTCCAGTCATAACTTCACCTTACTTTCATTACCTAAATTATTTGCAACAAACTCTTATTACCAAGGTAATCTGCTATTGACTATTTATTTCCAATCTTTTTGTTTGTTTGTTTTTGAGAGAAGGTCTTGCTTAGTTGCCCAGACTAGAACATAGTGGTGTGATCACAGCTCACTGTAGCCTCGACCTCCTGGGCTCCAGTGATCCTCCCACCTCAGCCTCTCTAGTGGCTGGGACCACAGGCATGCACCACCATATTTGACTATTTATTTTTATTTTTATTTTTGGAGTGACAAAGTCTCACTGTGTTGCCCAGGCTGGTCTTGAACTCCTAGGCTCAAGGGATCCTCCAACCTCATTTGAGGAATGTTAAGAAATGAAAAGTGCTGAGATTACAGAGGGGGGCCTCTGCACCTGACTATTCATTGCAATCTTAAAGAACCTTACTCACCAATATATTGATGTCCGCTACTTCTACCTAAGAATTGAGGAAAAAAGATAAAAAGAAAATATGATAGGTACAACCTAGCCTTAGAGTTACATATCCTGGGCTATCCAGGACAGTCATAGGTTACACAACTGGATTTATATGCTGGATTTATACCCAGCATAATTGTTAACAATGCCCCTTTCAGGCTCAGAAGTGTTTCAGATGGTCACTCTGACGAGATTAGATGCAAAAGAGATCTTGTGTAAGGCAGAGGATACTTACATGTTGAAATGATGTGGGGATGACAGGAAAAGTTATGAAATTTTCTTTGCTGGAAGCTTCTAAAATTTATTATCCAACTGAATATTCTAAGAAAATGTGTCGGCCGGGCGCGGTGGCTCAAGCCTGTAATCCCAGCACTTTGGGAGGCCGAGACGGGCGGATCACGAGGTCAGGAGATCGAGACCATCCTGGCTAACAAGGTGAAACCCCGTCTCTACTAAAAAATACAAAAAACTAGCCGGGCGAAGTGGCGGGCGCCTGTGGTCCCAGCTACTCGGGAGGCTGAGGCAGGAGAATGGCGTGAACCCGGGAGGCGGAGCTTGCAGTGAGCTGAGATCCGGCCACCGCACTCCAGCCTGGGCGACAGAGCCAGACTCAGTCTCAAAAAAAAAAAAAAAAAAAAAAAAAAGAAAATGTGTCATTTCCAAGGGGCTGAACAATAAATTTTGTTTCTGATGCTGTTAGAAGCAGATAAATTTTGAAATGTGTCCTGGGTAAACTGTTGGCCATAGGGATATATAAATTCATGTTATATATTAATACACCCAGAAGCTCCTAATTCATGCTTGGATTATTTTAGTATTTAACCTAATATCTTTAACGAAATCTTAGCTATGTTCTTGATTTTTGTTTATATTTGTTTTTCCTAACCATAAGCACATGTCAGAGTCCATTCAGTGTCACTAAAATAGTCTCAGAGCCATTTGCTGTTACCTCTCCTATCATCAGCAATTCTTACGATCAAGTCACAGAGGATGTGCAAGCAAAGCATGCCAGAGATGGAAAATTAAAAATGGAATGCTATCAGTGATTCTTGACTTCTGATCCAATAGCTTTTTGCTAAAGCTGTTTTCATAGGTTTCAGTGCAATATCTGGCCCATACATCTACTTCTTGTTGTTACATTTCATTTCTATTGCTTAATTATAAGCTCCTGGTTCCTTATTTTTCATGATGCAGACTGCTGACTGTTTCCCAATATATCAATTTCTCCTTGTCTATGGTAATGTCAATTCCCCTCTATATGGTAATATAGCTGCCCAACTACAGACTAAAGACATTCATCAGTCCCTTTGAAGCCAGGTGTGGTCATCTTATTAAGTCTTTGACTATTGAATATGAAAAGAAGATGTGTATATTGTTTCTACATTGTTTCCTTAGTGACAACTTCTTGCCCTAGACTTGTTTTCTAACCCCTTACTGAAAACTGGAGAACAGATGTGCCAGTCACCCAGCTTTGACCACGAAGATGATGTCAATGCCCTGACGCCTTGCTACTTAGAGTGTAGGCTTGGGCTAACAGTATCAGCATCACCTGGGAGCTTTTTAGAAATACAGAATCTTGGGCCGGGTGTGGTGGCTCACGCCTGTAATCCCAGCACACTGGGAGGCCAAGGTGGGTGGATCACGAGGTCAGGAGATCGAGACCATCCTGGCTAACACGGTGAAACCCCGTCTCTACTAAAAATACAAAAAATTAGCCGGGCGTGGTGGCAGGCGCCTGTAGTCCCAGCTACTCGGGAGGCTGAGGCAGGAGAATGGCGTGAACCCGGGAGGCGGAGCTTGCAGTGAGTGGAGATTGCGCCACTGCACTCCAGCCTGAGCTAGAGAGCGAGACTCCGTCTCAAAAAAAAAAAAAAAAAAAAAAAAGAAAGAAAGGAAGAAAGAAATACAGAATCTCAGGCCCCACTCCAGGCCTGCTGAATGAGAATCTGCATTTTAGCATGATCCACCAGTAGTTTAACTCCATGTTAACATTTGAGAAATACTGCCTTAATAGGGTATAATGGAACAACAAAATGGAAGAAATCTAGGTCTATTAATTATTTTGTTGAGCAGAGCTATCTACTAGCCTGGTCTGCCCACCTATGGACTGTTACGAGAAAGCACAGTGAAATTCTATCTTACTAAATCATTGAATTTTGGGGTCTCTTTTTGATCTCTATTCTAACTCATATAGTTTTTATTTCTTGTAATAAGAAACCTACTTTTTAAAGCTCTGCTAGAGTCTTGTGGAGAAAGAGATGAGAAAGGATATTATTTCCTTTTGGACTATTCCCGAGTAGTCCCTCCACCTTTTAGAGGAGTACCTAAATTTAACTCAGGCTATGTTGATTTATCTGGGACTGGGTGAGTGAGGAGTGCTTTTACCCCATCCTCCTGAGCATTACTCTCCATATTCCAACTATCATTTTTGGTCTCCTTGAGGATGCTGAGTTAAGAAACTCAATATAAATATTAAATGAGTTGAATACAAAATGTCTCCGGAGATGGTTTCATCATTTTTTTTTTTTTTCCAGAAGACCCAAATTTGAGCTGGCAGCATTAATCAAATAGACCACATTTGTTATAAAGTACATTAGAGCATGCATGCTCTCCTTTTAATATATAGACTCTCACCCACTATTTAACAACCATTTTCTCCTACTTCTTCCTTTCCATTCCTGGTTTGGTAAATGTGTCCTCTAGACTTGCAATTCCCGTACTTCAAACCAACAAATATTTACTAAATGCCTCTTAAGGCATTGTGCTAGGCATTAGGTTAGATGCTAGATATACAGTAGTGATTAAGAAAAACTAGATCTGAGGCCAGGCATGGTGGTTCACGCCTGTAATCCCAGCACTTTGGGAGGCTGAGGTGGGTGGATCACCTGAGGTCAGGAGTTCAAGACGAGCCTGGCCAACATAGTGAAACCCATCTCTACTAAAAATATAAAAATTAGCTGGGTGTGGTGATGCATGCCTGTAATCCCAGCTACTTGGGAGGCGAAGCACAGGAATTGCTTGAACCCGGGAGGTGGAGGTTGCAGTGAACCGAGACTGCACCACTGCACTCCAGCCTGGGCATGATCTTGGCTCACTGCAGCACTACAACCAACCAACCAAACAAACAAACAGAAAACCCAGAAAAAACAAATCTGGACTCTGGCCTCACGCATAGCTTATAGTCTAAGTGGGCAGAAGATCAATGAACAAGTAATTACACAGCTGAAGAATTTTAAGAAATGAAAAGTACTTAAAATTTTTGTAGTAACGTTTATTGACTGAATAAATGGAGAAAAATAAATTGACCATTAAGTACCTTTCCTCCAAGCCTCCAGGGCAACAAGTAACTCTCCCTTACTTCCCCTTTCCTGCCTTCCTTCCTCATTGCTTTGGGTTCATATTGGTTCTTTTGCCTGTGAAAGAGAAGTTAGATAATTAATCAGCTAAAAATAAGGATTTACAGCTAATGCACTTGGAAAGGGATCGAAAAGGAACTTGGCAAGATAAAAATACAGTCTTGCACCACACAACGTCATTGTGGCCAATGACAGACTGCCTATAGGATGGTGGTTCCATAAGATTAAAATGGAGCTAAAAAATTCCTATTCGCCTAGTGACATTGTAGCTATCATAACGTTGGAGCAAAACACGTTACTCCCATGTGTGTGGTGATGCTGGTTGTAAATTAACCTATTGTGCTGCCAGTTGTATAGCACATACAATTATGTGCAGCACATACAATGATGTGTGGTACATAATAGTTTGATAATAATAAACTTACTGGTTTACATATTTACTGTACTATGTTTTATCATTATATTAGAGTGTACTCCTTCTATTTATAAAAATAAAAAGTTAACTGTAAGATGGTCTCAGGCAGGCCTTTAGGAGGTACTCCAAAAGAAGGCACTATTATCATAGGAGATGGCAGCTCCATGTGTATTATTGACCCTGAAGACCTTTTAGTGGGACAGGATGCAGTAGTGGAAGATACTGATATTGATGATCCTGACCCTATGTAGGCCTAGGTAAAGTGTGTGTTTGTGCTTAGTTTTTAACTAAAATGTAAAAAAGTTTAAAAAAATGATAAAAGTAGAAAAAAGCTTATAGAATAAAGATATAAAAAATAAAATATTTTTGAACGACTGCAAAATGTATGTTTTAAGATGTGTTATTATAGAAGAGTCACCATGCTTAAAAAAATTGAGTTTATAAAGTAGATAAGTTACAGTACACTATGGTTAATTTATTATTAGTGAAAGAAAAATATTTTAAAATAAATTTAGTGTAGTCTAAGTGTAGTGTTTGTAAAGTATACAATACCGTACAGAAATGTCTTAGACTTTCACATTTGTTCACTACTCACTCACCAACTTACCCAGGGCAACTTATATAGGTGTGCTATATGATATTTTATTTTTACTGTATTTTCCTATTTTACAATTTTCCTATGTTTAGATACACAAACATTTACCATTGTGCTACAATTGCCTACAGTATTCAATACACTAACATGCTGTACAGGTTTGTAACCTACAAATTAGGAGCAATAGACTATACCTAACACCCGAGGTGTTAGCAGGCTATACGATCCAGTTTTGTGTAAGTACCTTCTATGATGTTTGCATAACAGCAAAATTGCCTAAGGATGCATTTCTCAGAATGTATCCCCATCATTAAGCAATACATGACTGTAGTTACATTTTGGTGAAAAACTTGTGGCTTACTTTCTTTTCCTTGATATTAGTATATTTATTGTACAAATATATTAAAATTGGGAATACAAAAGGTGTGTTTGTGTGTGTGTTAATCTTTTAAATCAGTTTCTATGGGAAGCAAGGTTGCATTTCATGTGCACATTCCATTCTCTCACTGTGGCTCACTGAGAATGACTAATATCATTTTTCTTCCTTCTAGCCTAATACAAACAAGTCACTGTGACATTCAGTTTCTGATATTTGGTCAATAGATGGCTCAGATTTTTGTATCGCCAAACAATTTGAAGCTTTAAATATTATTTTTATTTAGTATTCACACATGATAATTTTCTTGGAGGTATCAGTCAAAGGCCAAGGTCTTTTCCACACAATACCACTGACCTTCCTTCAAAATCCATGGATGCAAAAGAACAGATAGTAGAGTGATAATTGGTGAAATAAAGAGGGAGTTGCTCCAGACAGGAGATGAAAGTTGCTGCTATTGAGACCAACAAATGAAACTAAACTGTTTGATTTATCTATTACTGTATAAAAAGCTAAACCAAAAGGTAGTGATTTAAAACAGCCATATTTTTGCCCATAATTCTCCAATTTGGGCAGGGCATGGTGGTGGCAGCTTATCCCATGCTATGTGGTGCTGGATAGGGTGACTCACCTGTGCTGGAGAGTCTGAGGTGGCTTCATTCACATGTCTGGAGCTCCAGTGGGGGTGGCTGAAATGTGAGGTGTGACTGGCTTTTTTCTCTTTATACAGCCTCTCTGTCCATCATGGTCAATGAACTCTTTATCAAACAGCATCCTATTAAATCATTTGATTCTCACATCAATCTGTAAGGTTGTGTCTTAAGAACTGAAAAAAAAAAATGGAGGCCTTTTACTTAGTCTTGTTTTCCCACTCAACCTGTATTTTTCTTGGAACTATATGTATTTATATATTTCTATAAGCAATTTATTTACTTTAGTTTATTGTAGGTATTCTTATAAACTCTCCTAATTCTGCAGTACAGACACAAAGATAAATATATGGTTTGTAACATAAATATGTTACTATTTATCTATCTTAAATCAGGCTCTGGGAGGTTTAGTAACTTGATCAAGGTTCTATGCCTAATGCATGACAGAGTCTAACTTGGTACTCAACTTTTCTGAAACTGTGAGAGCTAAATAATAAAATCCTAATCATATTATCTATTTAAGATTTTCTTAAACCCCTAGGTTATAGAAGGATCACATAATTATTAAACATAGAAAAAAATTGAATATAGGAATTTTTTTTTTTTTTTTTTTTTTTTTTGAGACGGAGTCTTGCTCTGTCACCCGGGCTGGAGTGAAGTGGCACTATCTCGGCTCACGGCAACCTCCATCTCCCGGGTTCAAGTGATTCTCCTGCCTCAGCCTCCTGAGTAGCTGGGATTACAGACACCTGCCACCACGCCCGGCTAATTTTTTGTACTTTTAGTAGAGATGGAGTTTCACTATGTTAGCCAGGCTGGTCTCGAACTCCTGATCTTGTGATCTGCCCGCCTCAGCCTCCCAAAGTCCTGGGTTTACAGGCATGAGACACCGTGCCTGGCAGCAAATAATTTTGTAAATTTTTAATTAGGTATAGTCACCATGTTGTAAAATAGAGCTGTTGAACTTATTTAAACTAATTTGAACTTATTTAACAGAAATTTTGTATCTTTTGATCAACATTTTCCTAAGCCCCCTACCCTCTCCAGCCCCTGGTAACCACCATTCTACTCTCCACCTCTCTGAGTTCAACTTCTTTAGATTCCATATGTGAGATCATGTGGTATGTGTCTTTCTGTGCCTGGCTTATTTCACTTAACAGAACGTCTTTCAGGCTCATTCATGTTGTCACAAATGACACAATTTCCTTCCTTTTAAAGACTAAATAATATTCCATTGTGTACATATACCACACTTTCTTTATTCATTCATTCATTGCTGGACACTTGGGTTGATTCCAAATGTTGACTGTTGTGAATAGTGCTTCAATGAATGTGGAAGTGCAGCTGTCTCTTCTATTGCACATACTGATTTCATTTCCTTTAGATATATACTCAGTAGTGAGATTGCTGGATCATATCATGGGGTCTATTTTCAATTTTTTGAAGAACCTCCATACTGTTTTTTCGTAATGAGTGTTCTAATTTACATTCCCACAAGCAGTGTATAAGGGTTTCCTTTTTTCCCCATCCTTGCCAACATGTTATCTTTCATCTTTGCAATAGCCATTCTGATAGCTGCGAGGTGATCTCTCTCACTATGGTTTTAATTTGCATTTCTCTGTTGATTAGTGATCCTGAACATTTTTTATATACTTGTTGGCCACTTATGTGTCTTATTTTGAGAAATATCTATTCAAACCATTTACCCATTTTTATATTAGACTGTTTTCTTACTATTGAGTTGAGTTTCTTACATATTTTGAATATTAACCTCTCATCAGATGTATAACAGATAATTTTACAAAGTAATATCTTATTTAAACTTCAGTTTACTTGAATTCCATTCAGTAAATACTTATTCAGCGATTACTCCATGCCAGGTGCTGATCCGTGTGCTTAGACCACATCTCTGAACAAAACAGATATTCCTGCCCTCGCAGAACTTACTCCGTAAAAGTGACATTTAGTAAACAAAAAAAACAAATCATTTTACTGTGGGAAGAAGAATTTGCTAATGTTGTTGTGCAGAGATTGAGCAGGAACTTATAGTGATGATTTCATGTCATGGTATTAGTTTTTTTTTTTTTTTTTTTGAGACGGAGTCTCGCTCTGTCACCCAGGCTTGAGTGCAGTGGCCGTATCTCAGCTCACTGCAAGCTCCACCTCCCGGGTTTATGCCATTCTCCTGCCTCAGCCTCCTGAGTAGCTGGGACTATAGGCGCCTGCCACCTCGCCCGGCTAGTTTTTTGTATTTTTAGTAGAGACAGGGTTTCACCGTGTTAGCCAGGATGGTCTCAATTTCCTGAACTCGTGATCCGCCCGTCTCAGCCTCCCGGTATTAGTTTTTTAAAATATTGTTGTTAAAGAAAAATGGAACTCTGCCAATCTCTACTTAATTGAGAAATCTGTATGAGCTTTACCCTTGGTGATGTCTCTTTAAGCCCTTGAACTTCTCTGTCAATGATTTTTATGCAGATTCACAATTAAAAATCTAAAGTGTTCTTCATGTCCCCACCACTACTCCTCTCCTCTTAGGCTGACCCTGAGAAGACAGACTGCCAATTCTTCATGCATGACCCTTAATATTATTCTTACCCTTCACAGTTGAACACAAATGTCAGCTTAAGTCCAATAATCATCTATTTGAGATGTAGATCTGCCATTTAGGGGATATCTTTTATTATGTCACAATCAATTTTTTGTTATGGCTTTTCACACATTAGAAGGGCAAATGCAAGTAGCTATTCAAATAATAGAACAAGCAAAAATTGCTGCATAAAGATAATGACGCCACCCTAATTGAACCCACGAATCCTGGCCAAAGGCAGCACTAGTTGAGAGTTCAAATTCATGCTCACTGGGTGATATGTGGAAATTGTTACTAGTTTAGTGAGTGTCAATGTGCAATGTATAAGATTTCACACATTAAAAAGATACAAAGTTGAAGCAGGGCACAGTGGCTCACGCCTGTAATCCCAGCACTTTGGGAGGCTGAGGCAAGTGAATCATGAGGTCAGGAGTTCGAGACCAGCCTGACCAACATGGTGAAACCCTGTCTCTACAAAAATTACAAAAATTAGCTGGGTGTGGTGGCGGGTGCTTATAATCCCTGCTACTCAGGAGACTGAGGCAGGAGAATCGCTTGAACCCAGGAGGCAGAGGTTGCAGTGAGTCGGTATTATGCCACTACACTCCAGCCTGGGCAATAGAGCGAGACTCCATCTCAAAAACAAAAACAAAAGATACAAATTTGGAAATTTGAGAACCATCTTTATGAGAACAGCTCCTAATCCTGAAGTTCTTACAATTCAGCTATGAAGGCCAGATAGATATTTTAAAATATCAGGAAACAATAAGGTCACAAGGGGAAAAACCAAAGAAATGATACAAGGACCAAACTGATGGATGGAGTAGCAAACAGGATATTTTGATGCAGATGATATACTAGGTGCTTGATAACATTACGTCATTTAATCTTCATGACAACACAGTTTTACTAATTAGAATTCTGAACAACATGCAAGGGCCATTAAGGAACTTTCTTACGGACACCTGGTTAGAAAGTAAGAAAACCAGTTTGCCTACCTTTAAAGCTCAAATGATGAACATTTAAATTGATGAACAATTCAAATTGCACTGGATCCAATTGAATAGAACATTTCCCAGGTCTTTCCAGCTTTTTCATAAGGCTTTGAAGATACCATGAAGGAATGTACTTGGAATTAGAACCACTGGATTTTGAACCCTGACTGTGCTACTTCCTACTGGCAACACTTTGCATCAGTCCGTTTCACATCTTCAAAACAGGAAGGACGATACCTACCACATACACAGCCTGTGGGTACATACTAGATACCTCTGTGAATGGGGTCAACAAGGTGCTTGGTCCACAGAATGTCCTGAGTAAAAACATGCAAGGTGAACAGGCCCAATCGTTATTCCTTCTCCATTTGAGGCTGGAAACAATGGAATATCAACAGTCATCCCAGTCTGGTTCTTACAGATTGAAGAAGAAGATGAACAGTTAGCCTAGTCTGGTTCACAGGCTCAAGAGGCGCTTGAAACAGCTTTCTAAATGAGGTTTGGGAGTTCTTTGTGGATTTCAATTACCCATCTTACTGCTGGACCTCATTAGAACACGTAATTGGAAACTGGCTCTGTATAATAAGGACAACAGGAGTCTCCAGCTCTGAGGCAGTTACTCTGGTGCTACTCACTCTCCACCCCCTCGTGAACACCCCAGTGGTCACTCCTCAGACACAACCTCAGAAGCCTGGGAGAAAGAACCAAAATTCTTCCATTACTATATTTTCTGTGGGAGCCTATATGGGAGATTTTTGTTTCACACCATATATTTGTGACATATGAATAAACAATGGCAATATAAAAGGTCTTATGGAAATCTTCAATATTGGTTTCCTCAAAACACGCATTCTTTTTTTTTTTTTTTTTGAGACAGAGTCTCACCCTGTTGCACAGACTGGAGTGCAGTGGCATGATCTCGGCTCACTGCAAACTCTGCCTCCCGAGTTCATGCCATTCTCCTGCCTCAGCCTCCCGAGTAGTTGGGACTACAGGTGCCCGCCACCATGCCCGGCTAATTTTTTTGTATTTTTAGTAGAGACGGGGTTTCACCATGTTAGCCAGGATGGTCTCGATCTCCTGACCTCGTGATCCGCCCGGCTTGGCCTCCCAAAGTGCTGGGATTACAGGTGTGAGCCACCACGCCCGGCCAGAACACACATTCTTAGGGGGGACAATGTTGCAGCCAAGAAGGTGAAAGTTGGTTCTTAGGAAGGTTAAAAGAAATCTTAAATATAAAAATGTTTTGTGGCCCTTCATCGTACGTAAACAGATATAAGGCATATACGTGGTATTAAAATTTCATGGGGAATGAATGATCAGAAAAGATCTAAAAAGGCTACTTAATGGGCAGAGAGTAGGGATAAAAGCAGGAAAAAAGGTTGAGATAACATGGCCTTAGAAGGAGCATGAAGTTCTCCAGATCAGTTTTTGGCTCCAGGAAAGAGGCAGAAGATAGCTATTCTTGTGGCTCCATTCTCTGTTACAGGTGGTTCTGGTTCATCATGACAATGATTAAAGGGGAGGGTTCTGAAGACAGGCTGCTTGTGTTGAAGCCCAGTTCAGTCAGATAGCTCTGTAACATCTTGAGCTGGTTAATTAATGTCTCAATGCCTCATTTTTTTCATCTGCAAAATGACTACTGTAATATCGAGCATTTCATGTTGTTGTGAGGGATATAGGACCAAGCCTACATTTTGAAAAAGATAGGAGCAGAAGCCACTCTGCCTTTGTGAAAGAGCTCTGGTTCCCTTTAATCTACATTCTCTAGGTGATCAAATCCTTGCAACATACTTAAACAAACAAACAAACAAACAAAAACCGTGGGCAGGGTGCAGTGGCTCATGATCGTAATTTCCGCACTTTGGGAGACCGAGTTGGTAGGATCACTTGAGATCTGGAGTTTGAGCCTGGCCAACATGGTGAAACCCCAATTCTACTAAAGAAATACAAGGATTAGCTGGGTGTGGTGGTACACACCTGTATTCCCAGATACTCAGGAGGCTGAGGCAGAAGAATCACTTGAACCTGGGAAGTGGAGGCTACAGTGAGCCAAGATCGTGCCACTGCACTCCAGCCTGGGCAACAGTGAGATTCCATCTTGAAAACAAAAAACAAAAAACAAAAAAAAACTTCAATAATTTTGAAAAATAGAACATATAGAGTAGCTAGAAATAGAATATGTGGGTGGGGGTGGCAGCTCACACCTGTAATTCCAGTATTTTGGGAGGCCAAGGTGATCCCTGCCTCAAGGAATCCCTTGAGTCCAGGGGTTCCAGGTTATAGTGAGATATAATCACACCACTGCACTCCAGTTGGTGACAGAGCAAGACCCTGTCCCTTATAAACAACAACAAAAAAGATAGAATATAGAAAAGAACAAACATAGTACGTATTTCCATAACATGAAGAGTTCATTCATGTTAGTATTTTGTCATATTTATGTTCTATCTTTAGTGTATAAAATTTAAAATTATTCTCTCTCTCTCTCTCTCTCTCTCTCTATATATATATATATATATATATATATATATAAAAAACACACACGCTCCCTTTCTTCCTTCTATACTCCCAGTCCTACCATAATGAAGTTTTTGAAAGTGCCTACTGACTGCCTGGTATGATTTTCTGAGTGATGTTCTTTCTGAATGGATAGCCTGAGGGACCAGCCATCTCCAGATTCATAAGTCTTTACCCAAACAAGGTAAACATTTCATTCAGGTTAAGGCCAAACTGACATTTTCTCCATTAATTGGAACAACATTTCTTATGCACCTATTATATGCCAGACATTTTTTAACTGGGAGCAAAACTGTAGCTCCAGGCCTAGACATTAGTTTTTCAAAATGAAAATCCAGGTGAGTGAGTTAAGTCAGTCCTCATACTTGAGGTGACATTCCAGATATGTCTCACAAATGCTAATGGATAATTCACTTCTCCTATAAAAACAAATCCTAAAAGCCAGGTGTGATGACATGCACCTGTAGTTCCAACTACTCAGCTACTCGAGTGGCTGAGGTGGGAGAATCACTTGAGCCCAGGAATTCCATGTCAGCTTGGACAACATAACAAGAGCCCGTTTCTAATAAAATAAAATAAACCCCAAGTCTCATGGTGGCATTGGAATTATTTGCAGATAACTCAGTCCATTTGGCTTTCAAAGTAGGTCTCAGCAAAGGAAGACGTAAGCTACTGGTTTAGGATTAGAGCTGGGAATCACACTGGTCTGGACACTTGGTTTGCCAAGTGTCCTGGTAGTGGAGAATTCTGTGACTGGCAAATGCTGAGGAGGCAAAGGAGTGAAAGTCTTGAGTCCTGAGAGAGACAACCCTTGGGTTCTTTAGGCACTAGGCAGTGGCCCAAGGGACTGGGATCTTATGTAAATGGCAGAGCACCCCAGGAGCCTCAGGTATGCTTATCAGCTCATCTAATGGAGCCAAGGAGACAATCTGTTTAGATAACAGGTTGCAAGATAATGGACTCTGCTGGGAATGGCATGTTCCCTCCTGGGGGGTAACCCTTAGATCTTGGAATGTGGCTGAGAGCATGGTGCTCCTGCAGAGGTCTGAAAAACAACTGTGGAGTGTCTCACATGGTCTTCATTATGGCCTGAAAGTGTTCTCTCTCTCCATTGCCCACCTCCCCCAACCCATCTACTCTAAAAGCAAAATATATATATATTTTAAATATTTTGGAGCCACCCACTAAATAGTAATTATAGATGATAGGAACTAATTACACTATTATCTATCACGTTTTAAGTGCTTCTGGATGGCCAGACCCAGTGTCAGGTTGCTCTGATGACCCTGAGAATCCAGAGGAGGGGTCTCCATGTGACAGATGAGACCTGCACAGGTAGAGAACTTCATTCTTTCATTCACTTGCTCACTATTCAGAAAATGTTTATTGAGCCTTTTCTATATTCTAAGAAACTGTGCTGGTGCCTCAAAGAGTTCATAGGTTCCCACAACTAACAAGGGGAAGTGATATAACTAAAAGTTGCATTTGATTTGATTTGATTGAAATTGGTGGAGAAGAGTGGCCTCTAGAGAGGAAATGCTGTGGCACTGGGTTTCCGCGCAAGTCAAAAGAAAAACATCTCCTTAAACAAACTCTGGGGTGGAAGGAGGTGGGATGGGGAATATATGGAGCTAAATGTATTTTTGGGACATGCAAAGGAGAAATAAAACAAAACCAAAAAGCCCAACTTAGTACTTATTTTTCTGGCGTTCTTTCCTTGGTCTCTTTCCTAGCACCTTGTGCTAACCTCTATCTTAGAACGGTACTTGTAAAATACTTACTTGTCTGTTTCCAACAAACTGCAAACAGATTGTAGTCAGACTCCTTACAGGTAGAGGATATTTTATTTAACTTTTTTTCTTTAGCACCTGAAGCATTTAAAAAAGCTCTTTTAATGTGAATGACATGAATGACTGAATGAATAAATGGATGGATGAATAAATGGTTGGAAATCTCTTTTAATTTAAATAAAACAAATGGATGACTGACTGAATGAATACATGAATGGAAGCATGGATGGATGGATGGATGGATGGATGGATGGATGGATGGATGAATGGATGGATGAATGGATGGATAGAGGGATGGATGGATGGATGGATGGATGGATGAATGGGTGGATGGATGGATGGATGGATGGATGAATGGATGGACGGATAGAGGGATGGATTTCTTTTGGGTGATTCTCCTATACACATAAGAACAGACATACAGATTCACACAGAGAACAAAATCACACAAATGTATATATATTCCCAGAGAAACACACATATGAAGACAATGTTCTCATTACCAAAGCCCTCCTTTCTCTTGGCCTAGGCATCTTATGTGGCCACCTCACCTATCCCCATTCATCTCCTAAGCTCAATTCTATCAACTAAGCCCCCTCCACCACCACCACCACCATTCTAACCTCCCTCTCTCAACTGACACAGGTAATGGTGAGCTGACAAGTTGATCTAACAGTATGCCTGGAAGACCAGGGAAGCTTCCAGAAGTCCTGGCTTTTTGGCTCTCTACGGCTGTAGAAGGGATTTGTCCCACCTATGTTGTCTGTTAAGACAGGTTCTTATTTGGGGCAATTTAAACCTGGGCAGGAGAAAGGGAGGCAAGCTCCTGAAAGTGATATTCAGATAGGATGAAGACGTGAAGACTACTGAGTTTCCTCAAAGTCCAGGCCCTCTTAGGTGTGAAGGAAGCAGAGAGGAACTAACTTTATAGAATGTCTTTGATGTCCCAAACATTCTGCTAGATGTTTAAGTGAGATGGCTCATCTAATCACCATGAAAATGAAAGTTTCCACAGAGGTGCTATTATTCTCATTTTGCAAATGAGGAAGCTGAGGCTGAGAATGAAAAGGGACTTGGCCAAAGTAATAGCTAAGAAGTGACTACCACCGGCTTAGGAACTATTCGGACTCCTGATACTGAGGCCAACAGACACATTTCATTTCTTTCTTCCAGGCCGTATTCTTTCACTGAATATTTACCAAGAGTCTACTAGATATACAAAGTACTATTCCTAGTATTACTGAAAACCCAAACATGGCATAGAACCAGTCTTTGTCTTTAAGACATGTATATTAGGCCAGGCACAGTGGCTCATGCATGTAATCCCAGCACTTTGAGAGATCAAAGCGGGAAGATCATTTGAGGTCAGGAGTTCAAGACCAGCCTGGCCAACATGGTGAAACCCTGTCTCTACTAAGAATACAAAAATTAGTCAGGTGTAGTGGTGGGTGCCTATAATCCTAGCTACTCAGAGGCTGAGGCAAGAGAATTGCTTGAGCTCAGGAGGCAGAGGTTTCAGTGAGCCAAGACTGCGCCATGGCACTCCAGTCTGAGTGACAGAATGAGACCCCATCTCAAAAAAAAAAAAAAAAAAAAAAAGTAGGCCGGGAGCAGTGGCTCACACTTGCAATCCCAGCACTTTGGGAGGCCAAAGTGGGCAGATCATGAGGTCAGGAGATGAAGACCATCCTGGCCAACATGATGAAACTCCATCTCTACTAAAAATACAAAAAATTAGTTGGGCATGGTGGTGTGTGCCTATAATCCCAACTACTTGGGAGGCTGAGGCGGAAGAATCGCTTGAACCAGGGAGTCAGAGGTTGCAGTGAGCCAAGATCGTGCTACTGCACTGCAGCCTGGCAACAAAACAAGACTCTGTTTAAAAAAAAAAAAAAAACATATATATATATATACACACACACACATATATATTAGAATATGACAGAGGAAACAAATGATACATTGTTGTAAGATATATGAGGGAAATGCTCTAAAAGAGATATCAGCAAATTTCTCAGAAGGTTGGAGGAAGGACAGAACACTTCCTATTGAAGGAAAAATGCAGCATTGAGCTGGGTCTTGAAGGGTGAGTCTTACTTTCCCAGAAGGAGATGATGCTGTTGGAGAGAAAAAAGCTTTTTCTCTACCATTGCTTTTTCTCTACCGTCTTATGGTTAGTGCATGAGGGTCTGCATATTAAACTGACAAAAGACAGATTCGCAAGCCAAAAGACAGGTTTTTGTTCACATATATCAATTGTATGTGGGCATTCATAACCACTCAAGGAGGCAGTTGTTAATAGAATTTGGAGCGTGTATACTATCTTAACAGGAGAAGAAGGGTACTTATGGGAAAACAAATGACTTTTAGGAAAGATAAATGGGCCCTTAGGAGTGTTGGGCTCAGAACATGATACCCCAAAGTACGGCACCTTGGCATGCTGAGTACTTTGAACTGAAGGACATTGGAAGGACCTCAGAAACAGGGTTTCTCTGACCTCTTCCTACCCTCCTATCTCCTGTCTTTTTTCCTTCCCCTAAGTAAGTGGGTCATAGAAACCAGAATTCCTCTTCCCCAAGGTGGGTCGTAGAAACCAGAACTCCTCTTCCTCCAAGCACGCCATAAAACCTAGAAAGGCCACTCTTCTCCTTCTGCCTTGAAGAATCTCATTCCAGAGGAGTCCAGTCCCATACCAAGGAGGAAAGAATGTTACATAGGGTGGCCGAGAAGAATCTGAACAGAAAGGCAGGCCTGTCTGGGTTTCCCCTGTCTGTCTATTAGCATTAGATCATACCTTTTTGTCTAATCACATTTCTATATGACTGTCAGTTCTTCACCAAACCTAAGCATTAAAATAGACAATTTTCCCTGGGTCTTTGGCTTTTTATGTCTCAAGGCTCCCGTGTCACATAAAACTTTGGTTAAATATATTTGTCATGCTTTACTCTTGTTTTCTTGTCTTTTGTAATAGGAGTGTTGGCCATGATCCTTTCGATGGGTAAGGAAAGGTATTACACCTTTCCTCTTCTACAGGAGGATAGATGGGAGACACCATAGTTGTGTGACAATGTCTGTTTGTTTGGGTAGGGAGCTGATGTCTAGTGTCTGAGAAGAGAGTCAGTCTTCCCTGGTTGCTACCAAAGAGGGGATTTACAATGACAGTTTCATTATCTTGACTTCTAATGGGAGGCTCTGCTCTTAGGCAGATAATGAAGGAAAAAAAGCATATTCTCAAATGTTTTTAACTCAAAACAACTTTTATGCCACAATAAAATGTTTTAGACTCCCTTAATACAGAGAAAGGCAAAAATGTCTGAATACTTATTACTACTTTGTGAACATGATGCCAGGAATATCTCTTACCTTATATGAAGCAGGATGTTTTGACAGGGCTCTTTTGACTCCCTGGCATTTAGAGATCTGAAAAAGCAACCATTACGTTTATAGCTCCTTCTTCTTCCAGTCATTATCATTGTCATCATTATCATCATTGTAGGGAAAGAAAGAGGGTGATCTCTTTCCTCCATATCACAAGCTGTCACCCTTATAATGAAAGGTTAACAAGAGAAAAGCATAATACAATTATTTAAACCTGGCCAGGCGCGGTGACCCAGCACTTTGGGAGGCCGAGGCAGGTGGATCACCTGAGGTCAGAAGTTCAAGAACAGACTGGCTAACACGGTGCAACCCCATCTCTACTAAAAATACACAAAATTAGCCGGGCATGGTGGCACAGTGCATGTAATCCCAGTTACTCAGGAGGCAGGAGAATCGCTTGAACCCCGGAGGCAGAGGTTGTAGTGAGCAGAGATCGCGCCACTATATTCCAGCCTGACAACAGAGCAAGACTTTGTCTCAAAAACAAAAATAATAATAAATAAAATAATTTAATTCTAATTTTACATGACACAGGAGCCTTCAGAATGAAGACCAAAAGAGAAAAGGAAAACTGTTCATTTTTATATTTAGGTTATAAGAAGTGGGAACAGCTGTGTAGAAATGTGATTGGACAAAATGTGTATGAACTGATGGCAATAGACAGAGCGGGGAAACCCAGCAAGGGCTATCGATTCAGATTCTTCTTAGCCTTACTGTGCAGCATTCATTCCTTCTGCATACAGGGCAGAATTCTTTCTGGCTGGGAGTCTTATGACCTACAATCTAACAAGAAGGGCTGAAGAGATTTTTTATGGCTAGTTCTTACACAAAAAGGTGGGGGAAGGTTAGAGTAATATTTTTAGGTATTATGGCTGGCTTTGGGGAAAAGGGGTTTTTGTGTCTATGACCCGCCTTGGGGAAGAGGAATATAGTTTCTATGGCTTACCTTGGGGAGAATGACAGAAGAGACACAGAAGGACAGGAGAAGGTCAGAGATGAACCTTCCTTCTGAGCCTTTATTTTGGGGTATGATATCTGAACCCTAGCGACATCATCATCATCATCATCATCATCATCTCATGCTCACTCTTCCTTGAGCCTGAGGTCAGAGGTAACCTGTTTGAAGAATTGATATGAAGGTCAGCACTGGGGTGGTAAATGATAATTGACACATTACTTGATTTTTATATTAAAAATCTAAAAATTGGTCTTTTTTGGAGGGCCACGTGGAACTATGTGTTGTGTCAGGAGTTTTTAGGAGTCAACACCGTGGCGGAAGACATGGAGACCAAATCAAGAACTATAGGACAGCCCCTTACGGCAGCAACTTCCTCAGCCAGAACTAGACCAGGAACTACTGGTAGACCTACCTGGACTTCCACTGCTACCAGAAGGCTAAAGGGGTTGATGTCTCTGTGTGTGAATGGTACTTGTGGACAAGACTCTCTGCCCTATATTCTGGGTCTTAGCCTGAGACAAGTACCAGGCAGAAGGCATGTTTCCTGGGAAGATCTGAGCTTGCTCCACCCCACCTCTCCTCTGTCCTTTGTTCTTCTCCCAGGGTGGTAAAGAGGGACCTGAGTACATAGTGATCCCTATCCTGGGACCCTGAATCATGACTTAACTAGCAATAATAACTCATTGAAAGCTGTGTGTGATGGCATGCACCTGTAGTTCCAGCTACTTGGGAGGCTGAGGCAGGAGGATGGCTTGAGCCCAGGAATTCGAGTCCGTAATGCACAATAATTACGCCTGTAAATAGCCACTGTACTCCAGCCTGGGCAACATAGAGAGACCCTTTTTCTAAAACAAACAAACAAAACAAAAAACAACAAAGATACTCATTGAAAATGTGTAAAAAATATCTAAAAGTTTAGTTTTTTTTTTTTTAAGGTCATAGAATAGGAGTAAATGCTAAATGTCTCTGGCATTACAAATCCTCATATACCTACCTTATAGGCCATGAGGAAATGTCTTTTTGTCTTCTAGAGGTTCTGACCTCAATGCATCATGTCCAGCAAGAATGACAGGGTCACTTGAAATAAAATTCTTAGAGGAATGAATCTCAGGTCTATAACCTGGATAGCTTTATTTTAAACAAATACAAATAGGCGATTGGATATAAGAATGAATTTCTGATTTCTTATTTCCAGAAGCTGCGATCTTGGCCTGCAAATCTCAAGCTATAAAGTAGAATGATGAATTTTCTGAGAAGAAACACAGGTATAGATTTAACTCTTGGAAAATGAGGGCAGAAACACATCAAAAGGGGACCCCTGGAGTGAGAAGCATTAAAGATGAATTCTTTCTAGAACTAAAACAGCTTGGAATTTTGACATATTCTGCAACTGACACCCAGTGAGTCCTCAGGGTATGGAAACAATACTTAAAATTTTTTTTAGTGTCTTAGACTTATTTGAGGAAAAGAAGGAAGGTGTAATTATTGCAATAAAACTTTTTTAAAGGTTTAATAAACTCTTAATAACTTAGCCTAGTCAAAGTTTTGAAAATTATTGCTTCAAAAATTATAACCATTATAAATATAATTTTTGATAATATTTTTATGACTTCTGAGAAGTTCACAGGGATTTCATTTGAAACAATAATATCCACCACTTAGTATGTTCACCGATGACTTGCAAATTGGCAAGTCTCTAAAAAACAGGCTAGTGCTTGAAAATATGTTTTGCAGATTAATCTTTTTCCCAACATGAATTTGCAATGCAAGTCCTTTCTTATAATAGTGCAAAATGAAGAAAACAGATATTTTAAAAGAAAATGAAATTTTTAAATGAAATAAAAATATGCAGTAGGACCATTGACTGCTAGTCTCTAGGATGTATTTGTGGAAATTTGAAGAAAGCCCTTTTTCTTTAGGATGTATGTAGGATGTAACTAGTGACAGGGTTCAGGACATGATACCCCAAAATATAGCACCTTGGCATTTGAGAAAACAGCAGAAACAGGAAGCCCACCCTCACCTTCCTCTGGCCTTTCTCCCCTGAAGAAGGTTCTCTCTGTCTTTATTTCTTCTTCCCTGAACACCCTCATGTGATAGGTGTCCACTCCTATGCCCCCAGAGAGAAAGAATGTCATCAGGGGACACCAAAAAGAAACTGAACAAACCGACCTTGCTATATTCCTCCCAGTTTATTGCCATTAGATCACACCCCTTTGTCCTCCAATCATACTTCTGCATAATTGTCCACAAAAAGACACAAACAAATTCCCTCATTTCTTTGAGTCTTCATTTACAAAGGCTTCTGTGTCACATAAAACTCATACTAAATACATTTATATGCCTTTCTCTTATTACTCTGTCTTTGTTTTAGGGGTCTTAGCCATGAATCTTGGGATGGGTAAGGAAAAGATGTCACGTTTTCTGCCCTACAATAGCAAGGCCACAGAGAATACAGCTTGACAAGAGGAACATGGGGTGGGTTTTAGCCCTTACCCACTTTCTACTGGACACTCTTGTGTGTGATACAACCTGCCCAAGATTATTGTATGTCTGCCCTGCAGAATGACATGAAAATGTGTTGCCATTTGTGTTAATACACACACACTCTCTCTCTCATGCGGCAGAGAATACACAAGGAATTGGCAACACTGGGAGCCTCTGGGGAGGAGAACTGGGTGAGAAGGGTGGGAAAGAGACATTTCCTTGCATAACCTTTGCATTGGTGCTTTTTGAATTGTGTAATTGTTGTACATACATATTACTTATTTAAAATAAAATAAAATAAGCCAGGTGTGGTGGCACATGCCTGTGGTTCCAGCTACTCAGAAAGCTGAGATGGGAGGATCCCTTGAGCTCAGGAGTTTGAGGCTGCAGTGAGCCAAGATTTTGCCATTGCACTCCAGCCTGGGTCACAGAGTGAACCTCTATATATTAGAAAAAAAAAAAAAAAGTACAGGAGCTTTTGTTTAGAAGTAGAGAATAAAGAAAACACACACTTGAATCTTAAGAAGCACAGTGTGCTGTAAGGAGTAACAACAGTACTTCAACTACAGGGCCTGAATCACATTCAGTAAACAGACATTGGAGGCCTGAGGAGATATTTCAAGTGGGGAGAGAATGGGGAGTCAAGGGCCAGAGGTCAGCAAGGGCACTCTGAGAACTCACTAGGCCTGTTTGGCTGCATTGTGGGTCTGTGCAGGGCGGGATGGTAGATAAAGTTGGTAGGAGTCTGGAACCACAACATGGAACGCCTAAGTTTCTAGGCTGAGGTGTATAAAGTTTGCACAGTAGATAAAAAAAATGAAAGACTTTTAGCTGGAGATGGCATCTGATCTCTTCTCTAACAAATTTAGGTATTATAGGCTTTCTTGGGGAAAAAAAAAGTTTTTACAAATAAAAAGTTTTTATTACATTAGCAAACACCAGCAATATTATTTCTGAGATTTATTCTTTTAAAAATACTTTTTTCTCAATTTTTTTACACTAAGTAGAAACTGGAGTAATCAATTAAATTTTATTGTTGACTTTGAAATGCAGTAGAAACCAGAAAGGTTTTAGAGACAGGGACCGCCTCTGTCACCCAGGCCAGTGTGCAGTGGCAGGCTCATTGCTCACTGCAGCCTTACATTCCCGGGACTCAAGCAGTTCTCCAGCCTCAGCCTCCCAAGAAGCTAGGACTATAAGTGTGCAATATCTTGCCAAGCTAACTTTATTTTTATATTTTGTAGAGACAAGATTTCGCTATGTTGCCCAGGCTGGTCTTAAGCTCCTGGCCTCAAGCAAGCCTCCTGTCTTGGTCTCCTAAAGTGCTGGGATTACAGATGTGAGCCACCATACTTGGCTCCAAAAAGTTTTATTCCCAACTCTGACAAGCAAGAAAACTCCAATAAAACAAAATAAATAAGATCAGGAAAAGAGAACCTAGTAATGACAAAAAATGTCGAAACCAGAAAATATGATTCTTTACAAGTCAGGATTTGAGTGATTATTATGGAAATAAAAATAGACTTCCAAATCTGAGATTATGAATTTCTGTCTAGTAGGAGTTTCTTTCTTCTCTTTAAACCTTTGAATGTATTAATTTAAAATTTCATGTGCATAAATGCTTTTTATAGATTATTTTCAGTAAATGAACTGTGTGTATCATATACAGATCTGGAGGAATAGAAAGTGTATTTAAATTAAAATGAGAAGCTTAAATTGGATAGATGTGAATGAAATGCTGCATAGAAGGTATCCATAGAAACCACTTAAAATAAAGAGAAATGTTAATTCCCTTTGTAAATTGAGCTCCCAGAATCAAAATGAGCTTGAGACATTAATGTAGGTGGGATACTCTTTGGCCTTATCTATACGAAACACACTAATTGACAATTATATTTTTTGGCCATGGTCTCAGCTGATAGTCACAACCAATTTGTAGCCACAGAGTTGATAGGATTCAGCTAGTAAAATTGCTAAGCTATATTGGTCCAACTTGTTGATTTAATCAGGTGTGTGATCAGAGATTCATGACTGTAGTGTCCCAACCTTTTGGCAGTTTCTTGACAACACAAAAAAATTAAATTTTAGCTACCATCTAATAGTGATTATAAAGTAATTGGTGGACACCACTAAACATCATTCATAGAAGAAAAAATTTTCCTTTGTAAACTTCCCAAGAAAAGTTTCCATTTTCCACGTACCTTTCCAGGCCCCAACACAAACAGAGATATTTTACATTGCTGTTGTCAGAGTGTTCAGAATCCAACATTCTGCTTCTGTTGATATAAATATAATGTTAACATTTTTCTGGTTGCTATATTTTCTCTTAATTTCACAATTTTTCTTTGTAATGTTCACAGATGATACCACTAAGTTGATCATTTTAGAAATACTATTCATTATTACTAAATGTAATAATCAATTAATTGTTAACTGTGTAGTTTTTCCTACTCTTATTATGGTAGTTCTCTTTCATATTCTAGCTGATATATTCTAGATCTGCCATTGGTAATAGCCTCAGACATGCTCCGATATTTGGCTTCGGGACATAATCTTTTTTTTTTTTTCCTGAGACCGGGTCTCACTCTGTTGCCCAGATTGGAGTGCAGTGGTGCAATTATGGCTCACTGTGACTTCAATCTCCCAGTCTCAGGTGATCCTCCCTTCTCAGCCTCCCCAGGAGTCACTGGGACTACAGGTATGCACCACCATGCCCAGCTAATTTTTGTATTTTTTGTACAGACTGGGTTTCATCATGTTGCCCAGTCTGGTCTCAAACTCCTAGGCCCAAGCAATCTGCCCATCTTGGCCTCCCAAAATGCTGAGATTACAGGCGTGAGACACCATGCCTGGCCAGGACATCTTTACACTCTTTTTTTTTTTTTAGATGAAATTTCGCTCTTGTTGCCCAGGCTGGAGTGCAGTGGCACCATCTTGGCTCACTGCAACCTCTGCCTCCTGGGTTCAAGTGATTCCCCTGCCTCAGCCTCCCGAGTAGCTAGGATTACAGGTGCCTGCCACCATGCCTGGCTAATTCTTGTATTTTTAGTAGAGATGGAGTTTCACCATGTTGGCCAGGCGGGTCTCGAACTCCTGACCTCAGGTGATCTGCCCACCTCGGCCTTCCAAATTGCCGGGATTATAGGCATGAGCTATAGCACCCAGCTCCCAGCATGAGCAACACAGAAGACAGGTGATTTCTGCATTTCCAAACTGAGGTACTGGATTCATACTGGGGCTTGTCAGACAGTGGGTGCAGCCCATGGAGTGTGAGCCAAAGTAGGGCAAGGCATCGCCTCACCCAGGAAGTGCAAGGGGTCGGGGAATTCCCTTTCCTAGCCAAGGGAAGCTGTGACAGATGGTACCTGGAAAATCAGGACATTCCCACCCTAATACTGTGCTTTTCCAATGGTCTTAGCAAATGGCACACCAGGAGATTATATCCCACACCTGGCTCGGAGGGTCCCACGCCCACGGAGCCTCTCTCACTGCTAGCAAAGCAGTCTGAGATCAAACTGCAAGGCGGCAGCGGGGATGGGGGAGGGGTGTCCACCATTGCTGAGGCTTGAGTAGGTAAACAAAGCGGCCAGGAAGCTCAAACTGGGTAGAGCCCATAGTAGCTCAAGGAGGCCTGCCTGCCTCTCTAGACTCCACCTCTGGGGACAGGGCATAACTGAACAAAAGTCAGCAGAAACTTCTGCAGACTTAAACGTCCCTGTCTGACAGCTTTGAAGAGAGCAGTGGTTTTCCCAGCACAGAGTTTGAAATCTGAGAATGAACAGACAGCCTCCTCAAATGGGTCCCTGACCCCTGAGTAGCCTAACTTGGAGGCACCTCCCAGTAGGGGCCTAACACCTCATACGGCCGGGTTGCCCTCTGAGATTAAGTTTCCAGAGGAAGGATCAGGCAGCAACATTTGCTGTTCTGCAATATTTGCTGTTCTGTAGCCTCTGCTGGTGATACCCAGGCAAACAGGATCCGGAGTGGACCTCCAGCAAACTCCAACAGACCTGCAGCCAAGAGTCCTGACTGTTAGAAGGAAAAGTAATAAACAGAAAGGACACCCACACCAAAACCCCATCTGTAGGTCACCATCATCAAAGACCAAAGGTAGAAAAAACCACAAAGATGGGGAGAAACCAGAGCAGAAAAGCTGAAAATTCTAAAAATCAGAGTGCCTCTTCTCCTCCAAAGGAACGCCAGTAAAGGAACAAAGTTGGATGGAGAATGATTTTGATGAGTTGAGAGAAGAAGGTTTTAGACGACTGGTAATAACAAACTTCTCCAAGCTAAAGGAGGATGTTTGAACCCATCGCAAAGAAGCTAAAAACCTTGAAAAAAGATTAGACGAATGGCTAACTAGAATAAACAGCATAGAAAAGACCTTAAATGACCTGATAGAGCTGAAAACCATGGCACAAGAACTATGTGATGCATGCATAAGCTTCAGTAGCAGATTCGATCAAGTGGAAGAAAGGGTATCAGTGATTTAAGATCAAAACGAATGAATTGAAGTGAGAAGTTAAGTTTAGAGAAAAAAGAGTAAAAAGAAATGAACAAAGTCTCCAAGAAATATGTGACTATGTGAAAAGACCAAATCTACGTTTGATTGGTGTACCTGAAAGTGACGGGGAGAATGGAATCAAGTTGGAAAACACTCTGCAGGATATTATCCAGGAGAACTTCCCCACCCTAGCAAGGCAGGCCAACATTCAAATTTAGGAAATACAGAGAACACCACAAAGATACTCCTCGAGAAGAGCAACTCCAAGACACATAATTGTCAGATTCACCAAGGTTGAAATGGAGGAAAAAATGTCCATCAATGATAGACTGGATTAAGAAAATGTGCCACAGATATACCATAGAATACTACGCAGCCATAAAAAAGATGAGTTCATGTCCTTTTTAGGTACATGGATGAAGTTGGAAGCCATCATTCTGAGCAAACTATCGCAAGGACAGAAAACCATCGCATGTTCTCACTCATAGGTGGGAATTGAACAATGAGAACACTTGGACACAGGAAGGGGAACATCACACACTGGAGCCTGTTGTGGGGTGGGAGGAGTGGGGAGCTATAGAGTTAGGAGATATACCTAATGGAAATGACAAGTTAATGGGTGCAGCACATGAACATGGCACATGTATACATATGTAACAAACCTGCATGTTGTGCACACGTACCCTAGAACTTAAAGCATAATAAAAAAAAAAAAATTAAAAAAAAAAAGAGTTACTGAGAATCCAGCCAATGTAGTGGCTTATGCCTGTAATTCTAGCACTTTGGGAGGTTGAAGTGATCCTTTGGGAGGATCGCTTGAGGCCAGGAGTTCGAGGTCAGCTTGGGAACACATCAAGACCTTGATCTCTACAAAAAGCAAACAAACAAACAAACAAACAAAAACTTTTAAAAAATTAGCCAGACATGGTGGTAAGTACCTGTAGTCCTAGGTACTTGGGAAGATTGAGGCTGGAAGATTGGTTGAGCCCAGAAGTTCAAGGCTTCAGTAAGCTATGATCACACCACTATACTATAGCCTGGGACAGAGTGAGATCATATTTCTAAAGAAAAAAAAAATAGAATTATTGAGGATCCAAAGAACCTTTGTTTATGAGGATTAGATCTATTGATAATTCCCATATTTGAAATTAAAATGAGACATTTTAAAAATATTTATTTTAAAAAACGGTAATAAATTTGCTATATGTTAACATAAATGACTTTTTTTTTTTTTTTTTTTTTTGAGACAGAGTTTCGCTCTTGTTGCCCAGGCTGGAGTGCAATGGCATGACCTCGGCTCACTGTAACCTCTGTCTCCAGCTCCAAGCAATTCTCCTGCCTCAGCCTCTCAAGTAGCTGGGATTACAGGTGCCTGCCTCCATGCCCAGCTAATTTTTTTGTAGTTTTAGTAGAGATGGGGTTTCACCACGTTGTCCAGGCTGGTCTTGAACACTTGACCTCAGGCGACCCACCCACCTCGGCCTCCCAAAGTGCTGGGATTACAGGCATGAGCCACTGCATCAGCCAATATGTTATTTTTATGAAAAATAACTATAGTTTCCCAAACAAAAAAAAAGTAACAAAAAAAATGTAGTGAGAATCGTGGCATTGTTTAACATTTTGTGAAGCTCTGTAATGTCTGTCTCAATAGAAGACAGGTGGATTCTCACATCTATTTCTGCATTCCATCTGTAGTATCTCACTTTAGGTAGCTTCTGGAAAATTAGAATTAAAAAGACCAGAACATCTTAGTATTATCATGAAAACAATTTTGACCTGAGAGAGAATTAGGAACCTTCAGGGGCTTCAACCATGTTTTGTAAACCTGATGGTGCACACCATGGTATATATGGAAAATTATCACATGGCTATAGGGCTATATGGTGTGGTTTGCAGTCCTGGAGGACACCAGCTCAGGAAAGAGTCTTCATTTTTTTTTTTTTCTGTTCAAATAAATTGATAGCAATGATAGTTTATTGTCAAGTTCTTATTTTACTTTCTCTACAGGTGAGAAAATACTCGTTGAGGCCTAGTGAATTCAGTTTCAAATTTAATAGTCGTTAACATTACCTTTTCTAATTAGAATCAAAGGATTTTAGAGTTGGAAATGCTGAAAGAGAATTCTACAATGTCTTTTGGTCAAATATGAGATGGCACCACTGGTAGCATGCAAAAAGTTAGGTGAGATACCTTGAGGTAGTACACAGACAAGATGTTAAACAAAATATTGACTAAAGTAATGAAAAAGTTATTTCCTTTTAGTGCCTCTTTCCACCTGGTTACACTGAGTGAAAAGTTTTCAGTTTTTTTTGTTTTTTTTTTTTGAGACAGAGTCTTGCTCTGTCGCCCAGGCTGGAGTGCAGTGGCGCGATCTAGGCTCACTGCAACCTCCACCTCCTGGTTCAAGCGATTCTTCTGCCTCAGTTTCCCGAGTAGCTGGGACTACAGGCCCCTGCCACCAGGCTTGGCCAATTTTTTGTATTTTTCGTAGAGACTGGGTTTCACCGTGTTAGCCAGGATTGTCTCAATCTCCTGATCTCGTGATCCGACCTCGTAATCTGCCTGCCTCAGCCTCCCAAAGTGCTGGCCTCAGCCTCCCAAAGTGCTGGGCTTATGCCACCGCGCCCAGCCTCAGTTTGTTTTTTGGTATGTCTTCAATATACCCTAACTACCTTGCAGAGTCTTTAACCAACTTGCACATTTTCCAATTTAACATAAGGTTAGCCTAAGGCTGACAGCCTTAGGCAGATAAGAGTATCTAGCTAGAATTTAATGGCATTGTTTTTTCTTTATCTTTATTTTTTTATTACCATCCATTTAGAGCAAGTCATTTTGGGTTTTAATTTAATAAGGTTTAATTTTAAAATATTTTATTTGCTTTTAAAAAGTACAGTGATTTAAAGAAAATAGTTGTGAAATAATAATATGAATGGTATGATGATAAGGCAAAAGTAATCAAA
This sequence comes from Papio anubis, assembly GCF_008728515.1. Lineage (NCBI taxonomy): Eukaryota > Metazoa > Chordata > Mammalia > Primates > Cercopithecidae > Papio > Papio anubis. The sequence continues at coordinate 66,687,794 of NC_044976.1, forward strand.
TGAACGACTGAGGTTTGGGGAAAAACAACTTGATTCTATTCCTAATTTAGAGGTAGAAAAATCAAGGCATAGAGAAAATTGATTTGCTGCAGATAGCCATAGTCAGACTTAAACTCTGGTCTTATTCTCAATTCAGAAGTCTTTCTACTACAGCGTAATTAGTACTAAAGTGTAACACTGAGCATCTTAACGTTAGGACCTGCCTCTGAAGCCAGACAGATCCAGGTTTAAGCTCCAGCATCATTCCAGCCTAGCTGTATAATCATGGACAAATTGCTTAACTTCTATCATCCTTGGTTTCTTCATTTATGAAGTTAACTCAGCTATTTCACCTACTTAATATTTCATTGATATTAAATGAGATAATATTTAAATAGTTAAAATGGCTGCTGACCCTCAATAGACAGAGCTATTTTTATTAGCTGAAGTTACTTTTACTGAACTGCAGAGCATTTGGAGCAAAAGGATCTTCCTTCCTAGCCAAGGCTTGGCTCCAGTGTGTGTGAACTGCATCTGCCACTTGGATCCTTACTTAATTAAAGGTTGGAAACCATTGCATTTCCCTGGAGGGGTCTAACTCGTCTCTGGTTGCAGGGAAGGGAGGTAAAAAGTGTTAACTGGGAAACTTATGCAGCCAAGGGTTAAAATAGCTGAAGAAGAATTCTGGCCTCTGATGTCTGTGATGCAAAGCCAAGTGTGTTTGCCTTTGTGAGCCCAGGAATGCTTCTGGTGAGTCTTGTTTGTTGTGGAAACTGACTTGATCAAAGTGGGGAGAATTAAAAAGATCCATCAGAATAAGAGTCAAGGCTGTATATGAAGTCCCCAGACAGAGCCTTGAACCTGAAGGCTCCCACTGAGGACAGACAAGTCAGCTGACAGCAACTGGGAAGAAAAGAGTCTTTTTAGGCAGACGGTGCAGCTAGGAGTATCTATCTCTGGGTAGATTTGGTGAGGTGTAGTGGTGACACAGAATGCTGACATTGTGTTTTCTTAGGATTCTTGCAACACCAAGATTGTGGCTTTTAGGTGTTAGTTTTTGAGAGTGAAGTTACTATGTGAAGTAGGCACTTTTTGTAGTAAAGCCTTTGGGAGTGGGGAAACTGTGCTAATTGCACTGGAGATCCTGTGCTAATTGTACCAGAGTGTTTTAAGACACAATGTCACACTTCTCCCCATATTAATTTATAAATATTGAAACATTCTCATTATGATTAGGCAGTATTAAGGGATCGTAAGTGGCTGGCACTATTTTAGATTGTTTAGATCAGTTAGTTCCTCCCAGATGAGGATTAGTAAAACTGATATTTTATCAAGTATGAAATGACCTTGGAGCCTCCTGGTTGCTAAGTTAGAATGCATAACCAAGGCAGCCCAGGAATCTAAAGCAGAAGGGTTGGAGATCTAAAAAAATGTCTGGTGTTGCTCATATATTTTAGAGCTGGGAAAACTGAGGCCCAGAGAGAGGAGGCAAGTTGTTTGATATTATAGTCAAATCACCTGCCTTTTAACCTGTTGCCATGACAAAGAAGCTACAGAAAATGGAGTAGTGGTCTAGAAGGCGGCCACAGGAGACAGTGTCACCTTCTGGGCATTTGCAAATTGAAATGTTGCAGGCATATCACTCTGTTTTTAGTTTTTGACAAAAAAAATAATAATCCTGCATTTTGTTTGGTTTTTGCTTTTCTTTGTGTGTTTTTAATCTTTGTCTTTTTATCTCTAATCCTCCCAGGGCACCCTTCAGCAAGACTCTCCTGTGCAGGTAGATCCAGAGTGAAGCCTTTATAAAGATCAGTAATTCACCCAATACTGCTTCCAGTGAGAGAATTTCATAATCATTTCTCACGTTGAGTGCTTTACAAATCACAAAGCTCTTTAAAATCTATTCTCCCACTGATCCCTGCACAGCCTTAGAGGGAGGCAGAGCATCCATTTCATGGATGCAGTAGGTAAGGCAGAGAGCCAGTGGCTCACTTCGGGTCACACCACCCCAAAGCCACTGATCCACCCCACCTGGGGCTCTAGTTCCTGGGGACAGTCAGAGTGCAGCACCTCTCACAGCAAGCAGAGACAGGCCAAGACATGTGGAGGAGCCCGCCAATCCACTTGGTGGGAGTTTCAGGAAATTCTGCAACAAGGGAGAGGGAGGAGGCTGGGAGAAGTGGAGAGAAATGCTCAGACAGTATGGGGGAGGAGGAGGCAATCTGGAAATCTTGCACCGAAAAAGGTAAGAATTAGGGAAAGGTTCAGACAGGCAGGCTGCAGACTTAAGAGGTGAAATCCCAGGGAAAATTCGTTTCCTTTCTAGGGGCTCCCAGCAACGGCTTCCATGAGGAAAACGTTTGACATACTGCATTAACACCACCACCACCACCACCACCACCACCACACACAACTGCCTTCCTGGGGCACCTCTCCCTCTGAATGGGGAGAAGTCTGGGTTCACTTTGCTTTGCAGGCCCTGGGACCCGCTTTACCCAGAGATGAGGGAGAGCCCTGTAGCCTTATCCTTCCTGCCGAGACGCCGGGGAAAGTCGGCCTCTGCAGCAAAGCAATGAGAGAGCAATGCGCTATTTTTGTCTGCCTCTCTCCTCTCAGTCACAGCTCTGGCTGATTTCCTGCCCAGGCGCTAACCGGGGTCTCACCCTACCTTCAGGTCTCTCCCTTCCCAGGATTCGCTAAAACGGGGAATCCAGGAAAAAGAAGCTGGGCTCTCCGGTTTCTGTTTGTCTTTGGAAACCACTTATGGAGTCGGAATTGGGGCCCGCAAATGTGGACCCTTCAGGAATGACTCCCCCGCTTCAGTCGAGTTACCAAATGAGGCCAATTCATTCTTTGGAATGTAGCAGCCTGGGCAATGATGATTGATACTGACAGCAAAGCTTTCATGTAGCAATATCCCTGGCCGCTGACTGTGAGGAGAAAAGAAAGAACTCTCTGGAATTCACAACATTCCCCCTCCAATTAATCCCCAGCCGCCCCGCTGTGTGTGAATGGGGTGTGCTAGGGATTCGTAGCTGTGATGCGGGGGATTTGCTGATTCCTTGAAGCCCCCTGAGGAGAGGTGATATGGAGAGCAAATAATCAGCATGCAGCGCTGGAGGGATGGAAAGAATTGGCTCGGCTGGGCCTGGCTTTACTATTTGTACACTTTTAGGGACCTCCGAAACTGGGTTTGCAGACAAAAACCTGTGGTTGAGGGGCCCTCAATCCCCGACCTATTGAGAGCCAGGATTGCGGCCGGATCTTCTACTAGCTTAAGATAGGAGCCTTGCCTCAGAAAGAGGGAGCCAGAGGCGACTGTCCAAGATGAAGAGGTGACTGGAGTTCCAATTCTCACCCAAGTGCAGGCAGGCAAGGTCTTCCCGGCCACCTCTACCTCGCCGCAGTCACAGGCTTACCCTAACCAATCAAGACTAGAGTTTGCATTGCAGTGTATGCACTGGAGTGAACTGCATTTTTCAATGTAAGTCCTGCCTCTCAAAATGCTGCTTATTCCCCCGCCCCCACCCCGCCAGCTCCAGATCCACCTCTGTGAAGCCTTCTCTGCTGGTAAGAATAAACTTTGGGTTCTCTGTGTTTTCAACGCATCTGTGACGGTCAAACGCTTGTTCTGGTTTGTTGGGTGTGAATCTGCCTCACACTGTGAAACGGGAAAGGTTCCCTTGACGCCCTCACATGGTGTGCCACGGGGGTGTGGCTCGCTTCTCCAGTGCCCTGCTGCTCAAACCTCCGGGGGCGCATAGAGGCAGGCAGGCATACAGGACTCCGACCCCAAGGCAGTGCCTGGGGGAGAATGTTTACGGCTCCTGAAGCCCCAGTGTGCATGTGTTACAGGGTGCTCTTTCAGTTTTCTATAAGCGGCTTGGGTTAAACCAGCTCAATTAAACCCTCTACCTTGTCGCAAGGACAGAGGGCTTTCTGTATCCGGGTTCTTGCCTTGGCGTACCAAAAGAAGCGGATCACACGTGGGGTTGGAGAATGCGCGCAAAGTTTTATTGAATGGAAGTAGCTCTCCAATGATAGGGGAGCCAGGAGGGAAATGGTTTTCCCCTGAAGTTGGGCTGCTCAGCGAAGTCCAGCTGCTTGTCTTCTTCCGCTGATGTGTTCCTCTCGTAGTCCAGCAGCTAATGTCTTTGACTTTCCAGGGTCTCGGGTTTCTATAGGCCCAGGATGGGGGCGTGGCATGCTGGCGGCGCGGGGAGGTCGGGGGGCGGTCCTTGAAAACGCAACATTTGGTGCGAAGGCGGAAGTGCCTGTCTTTACCTAGGTCCGTGAGGGTAGAGCCCTAGCCAGGGACCACGCCCTTCTCTCAGGCACTTCAGATACCGCTTCTGCATCATTTAAAGGGACTAGCTCTTCCCTTCCCTGCACTCCTGTATCATTAGCACCCCGGACAGTGCCTGGTTCAAAACGAACAACTAATGTTTATTGAGCACTTAGTATGTGGCAGGCACTGAGTTTTTATATTCATTACCACAATCCTCACAGTAATCTCTGGAATAAGTATTATTATTAGCTTTATTGGTTCAGAGAGGAAAGAGGCATAGGAACCATGGTAGAGTCACCGAGTGGAAGCAGTAACTTGTAGGTAGGGAGAGTCAGATTCGAACAAGGCTCTCTCATCACAATCTCTGGTTCCCACAACTCTTGCCCTCCTGTAGGCTTCTCATTACTCCTCACTGGGAATGTCTGCCACAGTGCTTCCCACTGCCAAGCGTGCACACCCTCAATTCCCCTCCCTTGCTCACTGCAGCCGGGGAGTCTTTTTAAGAGACCCCCCCAGAAAGGTCACTCTCCTGCTTAAAACCCTTCTAGGGTTCCCGATAGCACTTAGAAGAAAATTCAAACTCCTTAGCTTAGCACACAAGCCCCTTTATGATCAGACACCTGGAAATAAATAAAGATCGAGATGATAATCCTAACAACCTTTGGGAGAACTTTGGTGGACAGGCTGTGCAGCCCCTGGGCCTGGCTCCCTGAGGGTAGTTTCCACTCAAACTCTGTTCCCATCTTGCCACTCCTAACAGTTGCCACTACTTACTTGCTTTCTTGGGTTCCTCTTCCTTCATTCAGGACTAAAGGTGTTAGAAGTAGATTTCACTTCTGGTTCCACTGTAGCTGAAAGGGGTTCAAGATGAACACTTGATTTTTTTTTTTTTTTTTTTTTTAGCTGTTGTTGCCAGGAACCACATGACACTAGGCAAATACTATGAGAATGTTCTTAACTGTTAAATGCTCAGTGTCAATCAATCTGCATTTTCATACATTGCAGGCCAAAAAAATTAACTTTTGCACACCAAATTTGAGCATTCATCAATCAGCTGACAAATGAAATATCAGGCTCTCCCACGAGGCATGCCTGCCAGCCACTGCGCAGTTTTAGCAGCGGCAGCAGCAGCAGCAGCAGCAGCTTTGTTTTCTCAGCAGCATTAGTACAATTAGTTAAGCATTTCATTATGGAGTGTCCGTATTTTATAAAAACACATGTACAAGCCATTTCACTTTTCATTCGACAGTCCATCAACTAATATTTATCGACTCACATTTATATGTGGGCAGAGGATCTGTGGTGGGCAGTCAAGGTCCTTGGTAATGTCACAAGGTCTTGTGGCTGTGCCAGGAGAGCTGAGAAAGACAATGGACAAACAAATAAATATGGTCAGCATCATCAGAAAATCAAACTGGTTGATGTGATAGAGGAGTGGGTGGGCCTGCTTTAGAACAGTCAGAGGAAGGGCTTTCTAAGCAGTGACGTGACCTGTATAAGAAGGATCCATCCAATGCAACTAATTGGAAATATAGCATTGCAAACAAAAGGCAAGGGCCTGAGGTGGAGAGAAGCCTGGCTTCTTTGGAGACAGTAAGAAGGCTGGTGGGACTCAAGGATTTGACTGAGCAGGAGATGGAGTGGGAGATTAGGTGGGAGATATGAGCAAATAGATCATTAGGGTCTTGTAGGGCAATGGCTTTCAACTCTTTTAATGTGGCCCCAGAGTAAGAAATTTATTTTCCATCACAGTCTAGCACACACACATATCTGAGAGAGAAACTTCATGAAATTATACTTTTTTTTTTTTTTGAGATGGGTCTCAATCTGTCACCCAGACTGGAGTGCAGTGGCCCAATCACAGCTCACTGCAGCCTCAGCCTCCAGGGCTGATCCTCCCACCTCAGTCCCCTTTGCCCACCAGTAGCTGGGACTACAGGCCCACACCACTACACCTGGCTCATTTTGTATTTTTTGTAGACACTGGGTTTCAACATTTTGCCCAGGCTGTTTCAAACTCCTATGCTCAAGCCATCTGCCTCAGCCTCCCAAAGTGCTGGAATTACATGCGTGAGCCACCATGCCCGGCCCTTATAAAATAATACTTATCTTTACTACACATGGTAACTTTGATATCTTCTGTCTTATTTTATTTTAAAATGCTGATCTTTACCTAGTACATTGGTTTAACAATCTAGTAAATGGTTTGGTTTGAAAAACCCTGTCCTAGACCATAGGAAGGGGCTTGGATTCTATTCCTGGTGTAATTGGAAACCCTTGGAAAGTGGTAAGCAGGGGAGTAACATGGTCTGATTTACATTTAAATTTTTTTTTTTTTTTTTTTTTTTTGGCGAGGTCTTGGCCTGTTACCCGGGTCTGTCACTCCAGGTACTCAGGAGGATTGCTTGCGCTCAGGAGTTGGAGTCTAGCATGGACAACACAGTGAGACCCTTATATCTAAAAGAAAAAGAACATAAAAGCAAAATGCTGGCAGCCCAGCATTTCTATTTATGGTTTTTTTTGAGATGGAGTTTCACTCTTGTCTCCCAGGCTGGAGTGCAGTGGCACAATCTCAGCTGACTGCAACCTCCACCTCCCGGGTTCAAGCGATTCTCCTGCCTCAGCCTCCCGAGTAGCTGGGACTACAGGTGCCCGCCATCATGCCCAGCTAATTTTTTTGTATTTTAGTAGAGACGGGGTTTCGCCATGTTGGGCAGGCTGGTCTTGAACTCCTGACATCAGGTGACCCACCTGCCTCGGCCTCCCAAAGTTCTGGGATTACAGGTGTGAGTCACTGTGCCTGACCCAGTCCAGCATCTCTAAACTGTAATCAAGAATTTTACAATATTTTTAGCTTTCTGGAGATAGAGCACCACTCACATTGTTTGCATGAGCTTATCTTGAACTTTCACTTTAGTGTCATCTTAGGAATTCCTTACAAAAATGAGGGTCTAGTAGTTATCCTGTGTTTCTATTTAAAACCATGCTCGGCCGGACATGCTGGCTCATGCCTATAATCCCAGCACTTTGGGAGGCCAAGGCAGGCGGATCACAAGGTCAAGAGATCAAAACCATCCTGGCCAACATGGTGAAACCCCGTCTCTACAAAAAATACAAAAATTAGCTGAGCGTGGTGGCATGCACCTGTAGTTACTGCTACTTGGGAGGTTGAGGCAGGAGAATCACTTGAACCCAGGAGGCAGAGGTTGCAGTGAACCAAGATTGAGCCACTGCACTTCAGCCTAGGCAACAGAGCAACACAACGTCTCAAAAAAAAAAAAAAAAAAAAAAGCCATGCTCTTATTCCCTCACACCTATGTCAGCTGTTCTAGGTAACTTTTTTTTTTTTTTTTTGAGGCAGAGTCTCACTCTGTCACCCAGGCTGGAATGCAGTGGTGTGATCTCCACTCACTACAACGTCCGCCCCCCAGGTTCAAGTGATTCTCCTGCCTCAACCTCCTGAGTAGCTGGGATTACAGGTGCGCTGTAATTTTGTTTGTACTTTTAGTAGAGACAGGGTTTCACCATCTTGGTCAGGCGGGTCTTGAACTCCTGACCTCATGATCCACCTGCCTCGGCCTCCCAAAGTGCTGGGATTGCAGGTGTGAGCTGAGCCACTGCGTCCAGCCTTTTCTAACTAACTTTTTTCCTAGGGCTGGAACATATCTCTCTTCCACCTTCCTTCATAAGGAGTCTCCACTATTGGTCTTCTATTTCTCCCCACCTTTCAGTCAGGTATAGGTCCAGAATGTCTTACTTGTGTAAACCGTTCCAAGAAACAGAAAATTCTTGACTCTCACCTTCTTTTTCCTTCATTCTTTTCTTTCTTGCTTGCTTCCTTTCTTTCCTTCCTCCTTCCCTTCTTTCCTCCATTCTTTCCTTCCTTCCTTTTTTTGTTTCCTCAGGGACAGTGGTTTTCAAATGTTAAATGAAATCTTCAGTTAAAGCCCCAAACCAGATAAACAAAGGAAGAAGTGGTACCCTTTTCCCCTTTTGTAGGGACCCTAGAAGCATCTTCATGGAATCCTTGGACTCCACAAATCACAGTGTGAGGACTAATGCTGAAATAGATTCATTTCCTTTTTAGGGAGACGTTAGGCAAGAGCAATCTCTAATCTCTATGAGCCAGCTGTTTACCCAGAGAAGGTAAATTAAGATTATTCTCTGTGACAGTGTCACTGCTGGGATTTCACCCTGGAGGAATAGTGGAGACCCAGAAAGCTTACTTACATTGCCTCTTTAAAGAGAATCATACTTCATCAGTTGATCAGAAAATATTATGCAGTATACCTAATAATTGAAATAATTTAATAAAAATACATGGATATGATTTTTTTTAAAGCAAACTATAATGGAGTTTAAATAATGCTCAGTTTGGAATAAGAAAACTTGGGGTCAGTCTTAGTTCTGTCTCTTACCAGCTGAAAGCCTGGCATAAGAGTAAGTAGTGTGGTTTTTCTGAGCCTCAGATTCTTTATCTGTTAGTTAGACATAAAACAATCCTCATAGGTTTATGGTGAAGATTAAATAGGCATAACATTCAGAGCACCTAGTACCCGGCAGTATTTGTCATGCTGTAGGCTCTTAACATAAGACAAATGGTTATTATGATTACACATGTGCCTACTTCTGGGGACAAAGATGAAAGCCTAGGTCGGATATGGCCTCCAGCCCTGCAAATGCTGCTGAGAGGTCTAGCTGATATTGAAATGGAGCATGAAGAGTGTTTAAGGGCTAAGTGAAATGGATTTTGTAATGTATGGTCATACTTTGGATGGCTTCTCAGAAATGCAAGTCTCTTATATACGTAAGGAAATATAAAAGCCAAAAAAATTTTGGAACCTGGCCTAATGGCCTAGATTCTTTTGGGTCAATATCACTTGTTCTCATTGTTCTTTTTAATAGAGGTTAGGTCATGACCACAGCTCTTTTCTACATTACTTCATACTGGGACTCCTCCCTGAGTTTGCAGAGCACAAAACACAAAGGACAAACATAACCAAGCACCATGTTCATGCTAAAGGGTCTGCATAATTGAAATTGAAATTCACCCTATGCATTCTTTCATTCACTCAACTAATGTTTACTGAGTTTTGGGTATTGGAAATATACATACGCAGATGCTGTATCGTGATGGTGGTAAAACCTACAAATCTCTGCCCTCAGGGGTCTGATAATAGATAAATATATTAGATAATCACAAGTTATGATTGTGTGATAAAGAAAGTAGGCATGATGCTGTGATGAAGGCTAACAGGGGAGCATGTTTAAGGAAGGCTTCTCATAAGAGAAGGTGTTCAAGATGAGACCAAAGAGCCAGCCAAGTGAGGAGTCAGTGGAGGAGCTCTCTAAGCAGAGTCATGGCAAGAGTGCTGAGATGAGGAAGAGCAGGGAAAGTCTGCAGAGCTTCTAGAAAGCCTGCATGACTAGAGTATAATGAAGGAAAGAGAAAGGCAGGAGCCCATTCAGCAGGCCTTTGGAACCATGACAAGGTATTCAAACATTTTCTAAGCCCATGGGAAGCTATTGAGGGCTTTAAAGTAGGGGAGTGACACAAGCTGATTCACATTTTCAAAAACATCACTGTGGAGAGGACTGGTGGGAGAGGACTGAGAGTGGGTACAGTGGGGCAGCTATGAGGAGCCACAGATGAAAGTGAGTGGTGACTTGGAACTGAGAGGACTAGAGAGATGCAGGATCTATTTTGGAAGCAGAGCCAGTAGGACTTGCTGGTAGGATACAGGAAGTGAGAAAAGGGAGAGAATTCTGGTTTCTGGCTTTAGTAACTGTACCAGTGGTTATCATTGTCAGGGAAAGGCAAGACTGCGATATGATCAGTTTAGGAATGGGATGAGGGAGAATCAATTGTTCCAGTTTGGAAATGTTAAGTTTGCAATGTCAGTGGGACAGTCGAACAGATATGCCAAGAAGGCTTTTGGATATAGAAGAGAGTCTAGAATGCAGAGAAGTGGGCTAAGCTGGAGTCAGAAGTTTGAGAGTCTTCAGAAAATCCTTTGTATTTGAATCCAAGGGGATGGATAAAATCATATGGGGAAAGAAGGAAAAGGGTGCAGGACTCACCCCTGGGGACTCTAAAATTAAGATGATTGTAGACAAAAAGGAACTAGCACAGGAAACTGAAAAGCCATGGCTGTGAGGTATGAAAGGGAAAATGTTGACTACAGGGGAAAAAAGTATGTATTATAAGAATGAAGGAGAAATCAACTGTGCCAAAGGCTGCTGATAATTCATTTGCAACCCCCAAACCTCTTTATATGAGAGTCAACAACATCCATGGGCAAAGTTGATTTTGGCTACATCTCTTAGATGTAGCCAAATATAAATATCTGGTGAACAATTTGTTTAACATTTCCGAGTGTTAGTTTTCTCATTTGAAAAATAGGAACAATGCATACACTTCCTAGTGTATGCACTTTTGTAAACACTGAATAAGAAAATTTATATAAACTATTCCCAGAATACTAGGCATATAATGTTCAATAAATGGCAGCCATTATTATGAAAAAGCATTACGTTTGGAAACCAGAGGGCCCACATTCTAGTGAAAATGCTGTAATTAACAGTAATTTCCTTGGGTAAACAGTTGTTTGAATTTTAATTTTCCCATCAGGGAAATGGGGACAAAAATTTCTGTCTTGCCATCTTTTCTCATAGGGCTGTCTGATGGATTAAATGGCATTGTGAATGTGAAAGGGCTCTATAAGCCATTCAATGCAAAGAAGATACGAATAATTTCTTTTCTTTCCTTTTTTTTTTTTTTTTTTTTTTTTTTGAGACAATGTCTCGCTCTGTCACCCAGGCTGGAGTGCAGTGGCCTGATCACAGCTCACTGCAACCTCTGCCTCCTGGACTCAAGTGATCCTCCCCCCTCAGCCTCCTGAGTAGCTGGGACTATGGTTGTGCGCCACCATGCTCAGCTAATTTTTGTATTTTTAGTAGAGACTAGGTTTCTCCATGTTGGCCGGGCTGGTCTCAAACTCCTGGGCTCAAGCGATCTGCCTGCCTTGGCCTCCCAAAATACTGGGATTACAGGCATGAGCCACCTTTCCTTGCTCCATCTGAAGAACTTCTAATTGTCCAACAGAATTTTTATTTGTCTAGCTTTCAAATCAGTTGAATAGCTATACTTTAGGAGAGCAGTGAATAGGTTTGAGGGAGGCAATAGACAATACTCTGAGAAATAAAGCTTTTTAGGTGGTCCAAACTGACCAGGTTTAGGGTTCAGCTCTGCAGTACTATGTTTCCCTTATGTTCTTTTGGAGGGATCCACAAGAGTCAAGATACTAACGCTAGGAGAAGCAACTGGTTCTTAGGACATGAGATATCTTCCTAGGGTACTTAATGCATTGTAGATGCTCAAGACTTAGCCTTTGATGGATTGAAAATATGTGGCCAGTGTGATCCAGAGGAAATGGGGTGTTTCTTTGCCAAGTTGTGACTGTGTCTCCTCAGCTATCCTTGACTCTGCAAGAGGCAGGTAGAATGGGAAAAGGGAAGTAGGAAAAATGAAAAGAGGAGGGAAATAGAATGATACATGTGGGTGGAAGGAGAGAAACTCTTAGAATTGGGAAGAGGAAACACCATCATTACATTAACTTTGCTGGCATGAAGGATGCTGGAGTGAAGGGATGCTGAAGTGCTTCTGGACCCATCACAACATGTCCACAGATGAAGAAGCTAAAGTTAGAGAGGGGAAATGATGAATTGAGGGTTACCTATAAAGGCTGATTCTTCAGCAATCATTGGTGGTTTTCTATGGTATTTTAAACAAAAAAAAACCTTGATGTTACTCTTAACATGTCTTCCTCTGTCTCTAACGCCCAAATTAAATCCATAAGCAAATTCTGTTGAGCCTATTTGAAAATATATCCCGAACCCAACTCTTCCTCTTTTCCTCCATCACTATCATCATCCTAGTCAAGTCACCCTCTCCTCTCTCCTGAATTAGGAAATGATCTTGCGCTTTTCCTTTGTCCTGGGTATGGTCTCTTCACAGAGCAGCCAAAATGATCCTTTAAACACTTAAGATCATGTTACCTCTCTGCCCAACACATTCACTGACTCCCCACCTCACTCAGAGTAAAATTCAAAGAGCTGTCTGCCACCTAGGAAGCCCTGGAAGAACCTGCCTCCCACTGCGTCTCTCCTTTCGCGTATATCCTGATATTCCTTTAACAAATGCAGCACACTCCTACCTCAGGGCCTTTGTATTTGGTGCTTCCCTCTGCCTGAAACATTCTTCCCTCAGATATTTGTGTGGCTCACTTCTCACTCAGACTTCAGGTGTGCTCAAGCATCAGCTTATCAGACCACTTTCCTGATTGTCTTCTGTAAAGTAGCACACACATTCCACATTCCTGTCCTCTACTCCACTTCTGTTTCCTTCTGGCATTTGTCACCATTGTACATATTTAGTATTATCTGTCTCCATTCACTAGAATATAAATTCTATGAGGGCAGAGATTTGCCTGTTTTCTTTTCAGTCCATTATTTCTACTATCTGGCATATATTAGGCACTGAAAAACGTTTGTTCAATCAGTGAATAAATGAACTCAAACTCGATGTCTCAGAGCAAAGGAATAAAGCATTAGGAATTCCAAAAAGATGTGGAGATAATTCTTAATTCTGTTATTTGCCAGCTGTCTTTGAGCCACATTATCAGCCACTATTTTTCCAGCCTATTACATGGGAATAATACCCAACTACATTTCTTATTAAAGGAAGCATGGAATTTAACTGCAACCAGGACAAGATAATTAACATTTATTGAGCACTGTCTTTGGGTTGAACCCTTTACATAATATCACTCTCAAAAATCCTCTTGTAAGGCAGGTGTCATTTTCCCCACTTAATGAAGACTAGTCTGAAATTCAGAATTAAGTTAACAAAACAGTAAGTGTTGGAGTTAGGATTTTCATCCAGTGCTCTGTGGCTCATAAATTCATGTCCAACCTTGGAGAGCTAAGCATGCAGGAAAACAAAAAAGAGAAAAAAATTATTTCCTTTTTACTATGGGATGCTTTCAACTGTTATTTGAATGCTATTTTCAGGTCAGCATCAAGAGCCAAATGTGAAAGCCAATGCCGCATATTGAGTTGCTGTCATTGTGTGGAGATTAAATAATATCTTTTCCTTATCCATTGCAAGGGTCATAGTTGGGGCACTTATAATAAAAGACAGATTAACAAGAGAAAAGCATACAAATGTATTTAATGTGAGTTTTATGAGACAGGGAAACCTTCAGAAATGAAGACCCCAAAGAAACAGGGAAATCTGTGTATTTTTATGCTTAGGTTTGATGAAAAGTAGCCAGTGGTGCAGAAGTGTGATTGGAGAGAGGGATTATGATCTAATAATGATCTAATAATGGTAATAAACTTGGAAGAATTTAGCAAGGTCCATTTGTTCAGATTCTTCTAGGCTTCTCTGTGTCTGAGGATTAGGATGTTCCTTTTTCCTGGGCATAGGGTGGGCACCTCTGGAATGAAGTTTTTTTTTTTTTTTGGTTTTGCTTATTTGTTTGTTTGTTTTTGAGAGGGAGTCTTACTCTGTCGCCCAGGCTGGAGTGCAGTGGCGCGATCTTGGCTCACTGCAACCTCCACCTCCCAGGTTCAAGCGATTCTTCTGCCTCACCCTCCTGAGTAGCTGGGATTACAGGTACGTGCCACCACGCCTGGCTAATTTTTTTGTAGTTTTAGTAGAGACGGGGTTTCACCATGTTGGTCAGGCTGGTCTCGAACTCCTGACCTCGTGATCTGCCCATCTCGGGCCTCCTAAAGTGCTGGGATTATAAGTGTAAGCCGGAATGAAGGTTTTATGACCTACTTCAGAAGCATGTCAGCTAGGTTTTATGGCCTGCTTCAGGGGAGAAAGGGTGAGGGGAAGTTACGAATGACCTTCCTGCTTCTGCTGTTTTCTGTAATGCTAAGGTGTCATATTTTGGGGTAGCAAGTCCTGAACCTCATCATCATCAAATATTGATAAAAAGGACCACAGTGTGACAGAAAAGAATTTAGCAGATGAAACTTATGTCTCCTTATGGTTACAGCAAGCAAAGGAAACTGTAGTAAACCCTCCTGAAAGAACTGTAGCCAACCTGCAGGGTCCTCACAGTTTCCTAGGTCTCTGCCCAATCAGGAGTCATGACTAGTTTCAAGAACACCCGTGGGATTTGGCGGCTACTTTCACAGCTCTTCAGTTGATGTGAGGTCTGCCATTTACAACTTTGCAGGCTTCCTTTATGTGCGGCAAAATGGAGGGAGAAGTGCCAAGTCACAGCAAAATCCTGGCTTTCTTATTTCAAAGCACCAACCCCCTCCAGTCCTTTCTATTGCATGTTGTGGCTGCCACCCATGGCTCGGGGAATTTCATTTTTAGCTCTCTGTGTTCCAAATACATTCTCAGTGAGTGATGTCTTCTATCTTTCAGGATTTCTGAGCCAGTTGTGTCCAGGTGAGTCACCTGCCCCAGAGGAATGCCAGATTCTGTTAGAAAGCCCCATGAAAGTGGATCTACATCTTATTAATCTTACTTTCACCTTGGTTTTACTGGTGAAGAAAAGTGCTTTTGTAAGAAAAGTGCTTTAACAAGCAGGGGTTCCCATTTGTTTCTCAGCTTAGGTAAAGTGGTAATTCTGATGAGGTAAATTGGTTTCCTAAACCAGTGTTCTCACACTTTTCATATTTATGGTATTTTTAGTGGCATAACTTGAAGGAATTAAAAGATTCATGTAACAACAGTAAATAAGTCAGCAGTCATTACTGATCAGTATGAGGGAGAGAAAACAATCTTGTCTCACATTTTAATTTTCTTCTCAGTTCTCCCTTGGTCTCTCAGCAACACTGTTGCTGTTTGATAGAATTATTGACTACCCTAACTACTCTGTCTTATATACACAGAAGGCAGTGTTCTCAAGTGTTCCAGTAAATGCTTCTTTCTTTGGCACCTGTTTGATCTTGATACAATCCTTTCTGGTTCACAGCAAGTTTTGCTCTGCCCTACAGCCTATCACACCACCCACTGCTTATCTGGCAGACATCGCTGAATAGAATGTCTTTAGTGCTAGCCAAAAAGGATTGGGTATATTGATCACAAATTACTAACACATTCACTTTTTTGGGATACATATATGTGCTGTGTCACACTCTTTGTGAACCATTGGTCTGGACAAATGCAGTCCAAGATTGTTTGGATTTTCTCTATTCCATCTTGTTTTCCTCTTTTACCTGTAACTGTATTTAACGTCTGCTTTTGCCAAGGGGTGTGTGTGTGTGTGTGTGTGTGTGTGTGTGTGTGTGTGTTCTTTCAGGGTACCAGCCTTCCTTTCCTTCGGCTCAAATGAGATCATGAAACAATAATAGCTGAGCACAGCTCTGATTCTCAGTAAAGGAATCCAGTTTAGAGAAATTGCATTAGTCAAAAACAATATGAGCTTGACTCCGATCCACTTAGTAATTGGGTGGTGTTAATCTGAACTCCTGTCCTTTCCTTTCCTCCAAATTAGAGATCATAATGATACTGCCTATGAAGATTAGATGCAATAATATATGGAATACATGTAGCACGGGCCACAGTGCTTAGTCAGTATAATTTCCTTTTTTTAAATGGTTCTCTCCTTTTCTGGATCACTGTGTATCTGCTGGCACTGCTGCTGAAGGCCTTGGGTCAGGCCTACGGAATGGATGAATTGGAATTGACAGCCAACCAGCAAGCAAGAGTTATGGGCTGACTTTCTGAAGTGTCGGAAAGATGTATATTAACTCTGCTCTTCATAAGATGTTTAAACATAGCTCTCTTCTTATACACCTGTATTCAATCATTTTTACAAGCAAATCTAAGTAATTCAATTTTCTCATGGCATGAGTTTTCCTAATCCTGTGCGGCATAATTGAAGAATCAAGCTGGCTATGCTTGGAATCAAGTGAGACTTTTTGTTTTGTTTTGTTTGTTTTTTTTTGAGAAGGAGTCTTGCTCTGTCACCCAGGCTGGAGTGCAGTGGTGCAGTCTTGGCTCACCGCAAGCTCCACCTCCCGGGTTCACGCCATTCTCCTGCCTCAGCCTCCTGAGTAGCTGGGACTACAGGCGCCCGCCACCACGCCCGGCTAATTTTTTATATTTTAGTAGAGATGGGGTTTCGCCATGTTAGCCAGGATGCTCTCCATCTCCTGACCTCGTGATCCACCCGCCTCAGCCTCCCAAAGTGCTGGGATTAGAGGCATGAGCCACAGCGCCCAGCCCAAGTGAGACTATTACCTGATCTCATGGGACTTTCTTCTGAGACCATAAAGGCAACTGCTTCTCAAGACAGTTCTTTCAGGGGAGGAAGGGAGGAGAATTTATCCACTAGCTCCCATTTCTCATTGGTCAAATATTTGCTTTCTAGTACATGAGTTCTTCTCCACGTCTGGGTTGTACCCATGTGGGACCTAGCAAGCTTCATGTCATTTCATCCCTTAGCATTGACTGAGCAAAAAGCAAGAAGTGCCTAGTGTGGGCATGTGAAAATATTGTTAGGTTGTGCCTACATGAAATTATTCAGAGACCAACCAATGTTTGTCAGTGCAGTGACTACTGGTGTTGGAACAAGTGTGGCAATGACAGAAGTAGATGCAGCCAAGATATTAAAATAAGCCATAGGCTGTACATGATACATTCCACCCTTTGCACTATTCACATCAATTTACGTACTCTCATTATATCCAGCTGCCATAATAACCATGTGTATGTGTGTGTGTGTGTGTGTGTGAACAGCATGCTGTCACTTTTTTCCCCAAAGGGAGAGGTTCACTCAACCAAAGAGTCCTCTTCAAGGTGGTGACTAGCTATAATCTCTGAAAAAACTTAAATCAAGAGTTGAGTGAAGCTATAATTCCTGTTGCCACAACGGATCCCAAGGCTGTAATAGGTATCTACCACTTCCTTTCTTCACCATCTGTTCTGAATCCCTTCATCTTCAGTTATTCACCTGCTGGGATGACATGGATCTTCATCTCTGAGGGCTGGTATTCATAGTTGCCTCGCCCTTGTCAGGCTCGGTTGTTACAATTGAGCATCTTCTATGCATAATACTACCAAGAGAAGGCCAGGCATGGTGGCTCACTCCTGTAATTCCAGCATTTTGGGAGGCTGAGGCCAGTGGATCCTCTGAGATCAGGAGTTCAGGACCAGCCTGACCAACATGGTAAAACTCCTTCTCCACTAAAAATACAAAATTAGCCGGATGTGGTGATGCATGCCTGTAATCCCAGCTACTCAGGAGGCTGAGGCAGGAGATTTGCTTGAACCCAGGAGATGGAGGTTGCAGTGAGCCAAAGATTGTGTCATTGCACTCCAGCCTGGGCAGCAAGAGCAAAACTCCATCTCAAAAAACAACCAACCAACCAACCAAACAAACAAACAACTACCCAGAGATACCTCAGTGAATTCCTGGGTTCTTGACATGTTCCTTTTTATTCCTGTTGTATAGTAGCAGTTCTGGATTATTTCTCATGATAATCAGGATCAATGATTCCTGAGGAGACATTCACACCTTTGTTACATGTTAGTTCCTGGTATAAGGAACTTTAAGTAAAAAGGTAGGTAGGTTATAGCTTTAAGTTCAGTAGGTACCTTTCTGTGTCATCTGACAGAGCATTCTGCTGTCCATCTGATCACCCTAGAACTGTAATCTCTAACCTTGTACAACCTATGATTAGAAAGTACAAGTTCTGTGGGTTTCAGAAATAAAAATCCCAATTCTATTTGACCCTGTGGTTCCCAGATTCATGAATTCTTGCTATTTAGGATAAAGCACCACCATATAATTTGCCTTTTGTCAGCAGATAGTCTACAACCTAGGGAAAAGAGAACTCTTGAGCTGGTGCCTTTGCTGAAACGTTAACAGGACTTTGCACTGTTCTACTAGACAGAGTATCTTGATGACAGTATGCATAGGAAGACCAGTGGGTCCTTTAGTCATGCCTCCATGTAGCCTTTCCTTTGGCATAAATTGGGATTTTGTTCTGGGGAAGTGCCGAATGGAATACACATAGATCAGAGAGTCTGTAAGCCAGTAGATAGTGGTGGTGAGGGAGGTAAAAGGGAAGGCAAACTAACACCATAAGTAGATTTCTATTTCAGTGAGATTTCTATTTCTATTTCAAATCACAGTCCCTTTCATGTGGAAGTGGCCCATTGTAGTAAACCTACTGCTAAACTTGAGGTTGTGTCAAGGAATGGTGTCATCTTGATGGCTCAGAATTAGTCTCTTCTACTAGAAGACTGGACATTCACCATGACAGTAGCTGTATCAGTCTTTGTGAGAGGAAGTCAATGTTGTCAGGCCAATTCAATGTCTTCATTTCTGCCACATGGCCCATTTCATTGGCTGTGGTTGCCTAAAAGGGACAATCCATAGAAAGATTCATTCTGTGCCTTTAATTGTTGACCATCTCCTCTGCATGGAATATTCTCTAATGAGTATTTATGTAAGACACAAGGACATAAATACTTTTGGCTCAGTCCGATAAATTCATTTATATACCTCTTCCTAGAATTCCTTGTTCTTGATCTTCTTGTGTCATTCCTTCCAGGCCCCTCAACAATTAACCAAGTCACTGACCACTTACCAGGAGTCTATGTAGGTCTGTACCTGAAGCCATATCTCATTCCATTATAATTAAATGACCAAGTGTTCTGCTAGCAGCTCTGCCCACTGGGAGAATTCCCTTCACCACTGTCCTCGAGAAGTATCCCAATGGGATTATAATAACAATTGTCCATTTTCAGTTGGCACCAACATATTATGCCACCCATTTTGAACCAAAGCCCACCTAATCACGCCAATCACTAAGCTGGCTTCTTTGAGTTTTAGAGGGAGCATAGACTGCTCTTAGGAGCACTGCTCCAATCCATTTATCAGGTGACCCAGAAGGCTGTGGTTTTACATGGAACCCAGAGTAAGAAGAGAGATTGCAACAAGTTGAGACTGTGACCCACCTGTCCTCCTACTCAGGCTGTATACTAACTCAAAGAAGCCAACTTAGTGATTGGAGGTGCAACTTTTTCTTAGTGGTAAGAGGTGCAACAATTCATTCTTATCTTAAAGATATGCTATCCAGTAAAGTAGCCACTAGCCCTTGTGGCTATTTAAATGAATTTATAAAAATACATATATTCGGCTGGGCATGGTGGTTCATGCCTGTAATCCTAGCACTTTGGGAGTCAGAGGCAGGTGGATCACCTGAGGTTAGGAGTTCGAGACCAGCCTTGCCAACATGGTGAAACCCCATCTCTACTAAAAATACAAAAATTAGCCAGGTGTAGTAATGCATGACTGTAATCCTAGCTACTCAGGAGGGTGAGGCAGGAGAATCGCTGGAACCTGAGAGGCAGAGGCTGCAGTGAGCCAAGATTGTACCACTGCACTCCAGCCTGGGTGACAGAGCAAGACTCTGTCTTAAAAAATAAATGTATATACATATATTCATAAATATATATATATTTATTTTATATATATATATTCAACTCCACAGTTTCACTAGCCAAATTTCAAGTGTTCAATAGCTACATGTAGCTAGTGGCTACTCTGCTGTACGGCACAGACATAGAACATTTCTATCATGGCAGAAAGTTGTATTGGACAGCACTACCTTAGAGGCTGTATCCCCACATGGCAGATTAAGATTCAAACCAAGGTCTATCTGATGCTAAAGCCCATGCTTTTTCTACTTTAGCAAGTCACAGGCGGACTGGGTCTAAGCAAATGCTTTTCTGTTGTTGTGTCCAAGGGCAAAATGAGCTCTCCAGTGAGATTTTTGTGCAATTAAGTTTTGGTTCATGCAGTGTGGCTACAAATTCTCTTTGCATTTCAATAAATAAAAAAGGCATTTTATCTAAAGACCAAGTCTGTAATAGTGACTCTCCATATCTGACTTCTCTTTCTTGGCTTCAGTGGACTCAGAAAGCAGTTTTCTTTTTAAAGAAGGTTTTTATATAGCTCAGAAATATTATGCATTTCCAAAGAAATAGAGCAGACTAGCATTCTGTGGCAGACAGCAGAATCTCTCTGAATGTTGTGGTTCTGCATTTCCATCTGTACTCCATAAAAGGCGAGGATCATTGTCCCCACAGAATGCAGCTGAATGGCAGCTGGAGCATGAATGGACAGGGAAAAAACTCTCCTCCCTCTAATAACACCACTTATGGCAGACAGGCGAGGTTCTCTTCTGAACGTGGCAAAGAGATGCTGTTATGATAAGAGTAATTATTATACGTTAGTTAAAATCCCATTTAGGGAGAGTTATATTGCAGCTATTTTAAAAGAGGTTTGCTAACCCTCCAAGTTTGAGGGAGAGATTAATTAGTGTCAGTGAAGGATCTCCAAGATAAAAACAAATTAAGCCTCCTCATCTAGCCTTGCTTGGGTGTCCTTGAGTTGCTGTTTCCTTTGTGACAGGGACAGTGTTTGGTCTGATCTATTTTGCTTGGAGAGAAGGGAAGGGAACTCAAATTTGCTAGGGCTTCTGATGTGCCAGACACCATGATACGTACTTTAGAAGAAGGAGGCACCTTTGAACTAGGATTTCCCATTGTTCCCACTCAGCCCACTGCAGAACATTTGCTAAATTGAGGCATTTATGCCCTAAGATCATCTTTGTGACACAGATTGAATCAGGTTTTGGGTGGCCCCTCCTAAGCCACTCTGGATTATTTACTTCCATTTCATTCAAACGGGCAAAAGAAAATAGAAGGTTAAAAAAACATAGTTCAGTTGTTTGTTTCTTTTAAACCCTCCCATGAATACTAAAAATATTTGCTTCAGGATTGCTGGCTTTGGGGATATTTTAAAAATAAGGCAACAGGTCGAATTCCTACCAGAAACAAATATTGTTAGCTTTTATTCTTTGTTCAGTCTCACTGGCTGCAAGATTTTATCATTTCTCCCATCAAGTACTTTGAATTTTCAGCCTAGATTTTCTGAGCCAAACTTCATCTTATGTACTGCACGATTGTCAGTTAAAGCAAATCATTACATGTGAACTTAAATGCATTTTGATCTTGTTATCTTTCTGAAACTGATTACATTAAGTAAATTTACAAATTATTAAAAAAGATCTTACACTATGAGTCTACATTTTAGTTTCAGGAAATAGTTGTGCTTATCACCCAAATCATTACCTGTTCCATTTATTTCAATTGATTTTGCTAGTTGTGTAAATGTAGACCAATTATTTACACTGAGACTTCACTTTTTTTCTTCACTGAAAAGAAGAATAATAGCTACTTCATAGGATTCCAATGAGGATCAAATGAGGTGATGCCCTTAGTGACTTCACCTTCATGTCAAGATGGTGTAATAGGTGCCAGATTTACTCCGCTGGCTGAAACAACCAAAAATTGCCTAAAATGTATGAAATAAATTTTTAAAGACACTTAGGCAACAAACAACAAAGAACAATTATTCCTGAGGGATAAGAGACAAATGAGGTAAGCCCTGTAATTGTCCCAGCTTACTGTGTTTAAGGAGTTTCTAAGTAGTGGAGCAGGGAAGTGGAACCTAGGCAAATAAATTTCAGAACAAAGAATATTACTGGGAATAATGAATGCCATTTCATCAAATAAAGCGTTCATTCCGTCAAGAGGGCATAACAATCCTTTTTTTTTTTTTTTTTTTTTTTGAGATGGAGTCTTGCTCTGTCACCCAGGTTGGAGTGCAATGTCATGGTCTCGGCTCACTGTAACCTCCGCCTCCCGGGTTCAAGTGATTCTCCTGCCTCCACCTCTCGAGTAGCTGGGACTACAGGTGTGTACCACCACGCCTGGCTAATTTTTGTATTTTTAGTAGAGACAGGGTTTCACTGTGTTGGCCAGGATGGTCTCCATCTCCTGACCTCGTGATCCTCCTGCCTTGGCCTTCCAAAGTGCTGGGGTTATAGGCATGAGCCACCACGCCCAGCCTGGGCATAACAATCTTAAACACATACACACCTAATAACAGAGTTTCAATATACATGAAGCTGGCTGGGTGCAGTGGCTCATGCCTATCATCCCACACTTTGGGAGGCCCAGGTTGGTGGATTACTTGAGGTCAGGAGTTTGAGACTAGCCTGGCCAACATGGTGACCCTGTCTCTACCAAAAAATAAAAAAATTATCTGGGTGTGGTGATGTGTGCCTGTATTCCCAGCTACTTGGGAGGCTGAGGTGGGAGAATTACTTGAACCTAGGAGGTAGAGGTTGCAGTGAGCCAAGATCACACCACTGCACTCCAGCCTGGGTGACAGTGAGACCCTGTCTATACACACACACACACACACACACACACACGCACATGCACACACACACAAAGTGAAGCTGCTAGGTATGATGGCTTATGCCTATAATTCTAACACTTTGGGAGGCCAAGGTGAGAGGATAACTTGAGGTAGGCTGGACAACATAGTGAGATCTCATTTCCACAAACAATTTTAAAAAGTAGCTGGTCATGGGCCAGGCGTGGTGGCTCATACCTGTAATCCCAACACTTTGGGAGGCCAAGGCAGGTGGATCACAAGGTCAGGAGAGGGAGACCATCCTGGCTAACATGGTGAAACCCTGTCTTTACTAAAAATACAAAAAAAAAAAAAAAAAAAAAAGTAGGCGGGCATGGTGGCAGGCGCCTGTAGTCCCAGCTACTCAGGAGGCTGAGGCAGGAGAATGGCGTGAACGCAGGAGGTGGAGGTTGCAGTGAGCTGAGATGGCACCACTGTACTCCAGCCTGGGTGACAGAGTGAGATTCTGTCTAAAAAAAAAAAGGAAAAAAAAAAACAAACACTGGGCATGATGGTGTGTACCTGTAGTCCCAAGTACTTGGGAAGGTGAGGGGGAAGAATTGCTTGAGCCTGCAGGTCAAGGCTGCAGTGAGCCATGAATATGCCACTACACTCCAGCCTGGGTGACAGAGTAAGACCATGTCTCTTAAAAAAAAAAAGAAAGAAAGAAAAGAAAAGGGAAGAAATGAATTAGAAAATTCAAAATGATTTAAAAGTAATGTTATAAAGGATAGCATATAAAAAAATGGATGAAGAACAGCTAAGCTGCATTTATTGGAGAGGAAATTTGGATATTAGAGTATTAGGGAAACCAAGAAAGAACTTGAGTAGGAAGAGGAGAAAGTGAAGTGCTGTAGAGAGGTGCTGGAAGTGCAGCAAGTGCATTGGCAAAACTAGAGTGATCTGTGTATAATGACAGACAGAATAGTGTATTAGACAATAGTGTCACAGGATTCACAGGGCTGCGAGCTGCAAGATGCCCGCCACAAACATGGCACTTCTCAGACTAACCAGATTGCCTTCCTTCAAGATTGAACCAGATGCTCATTTTAACCCAATTTCACGTGGATAAAACACTAAAAGGTCAGCGTAGGCTAGCGCCTCAAATTCAGTACTTTAACACAGTAAACATCCTTTTCTCTCACATGGCAATCCAGTAAAGGCTTGCAGAAGAATTCTGCTCCATGTGGTCATTCAGGAGCCCAGGCTCCTTTTGTCTTGTGTCTCTGCTCTTCTCTCCATTTTTCAAATTCTGTCTACTTAGCTAGTGGGTAGGAAAGGAGAACTAGGACTGCATGAAGGACATTTTAACATTTCAGGCATAGATGTGGCACATGCCATGTAAGTTCGTATTCCATTGGCTGAAATTCAGACACATGGTCTAAACTAATTGCAAGATGTGGTCCAGCCATGTGCCCAGAAGAAAAGCAGAACGCTGGTATTTGTAAACACCAATAATCTCTACAACAGATGTCCCTGTCCTGTGTGTTGATGCTCTGGGAACCATACTCCTTTGTCGAACACTGAGCCTAACTCCAATTTATTTTCTAAGTGAATTTAGTGGTTTTTATTAAATGCTCATGGAAAGAATTTAAATTGGAGTCAAACGTGAATACTTTCTAACATTATTGAATGGAAATAAAGCATCATACAAAGGTATAAACAGAGAAAGTTTTCAAATTTCAATATGTTAGGGGAGGACAAAAGAATCTCACAAATCATTTAATTCAGTCTTCTAATTTTGCAGTTAACTAAACTGGACCAACAGACCACATCTATGTAGATAATGAGTAAGAGAGCCAGGGTTGAAACCTAATTGATATGATATCAGGCTTTAAACTACAAACACGAATTTAACACAGCAAGACAAAAAGTCTTCATGTTATACTTTTAAAAGGCAAAGAACAGGCCAGGCGCAGTGGCTCACGCCTGTAATCCCAGCACTTTGGGAGGCCAAGGCCGGGCGGATCACAAGGTCAGGAGATGGAGACCATCCTGACTAATTCGGTGAAACCCCATCTCTACTAAAAATACAAAAAATTAGCCAGGCGTGGTGGCGGGCATCTGTAGTCTCAGCTACTCGGGAGGCTGAGGCAGGAGAATGGCATGAACCCGGGAGGCGAAGCTTGCAGTGAGCCGAGATCGTGCCACTGCACTCCAGCCTGGGCGACAGAGCGAGACTCCGTCTCCAAAAAAATAATAATAAATAATAAATAAAATAAAAAATAAATAAATAAATAAAAAAGGCACAGAACAATTAAACAGTTTAGAAATCTAATATGTCTTTAAGTTACATGGATGCATAAAGGAACCTCATTTTTAAAAACTATTATTATCATTTTTGGAGCCAGAATCTCGCTCTGTCGCCCAGGCTGGAGTGCATTGGCACTATTTCAGCTCACTGCAACCTCCACCTCCTGGGTTCAGGCGATTCTCCTGCTTCAGCCTCCCGAGTAGCTGAGATTACAGGTGCTCGCCACCATGCCCAACTAATTTGTGCATATTTAGTAGAGACAGGGTTTCACCATTTTGGCCAGACTGGTCTTGAACTTCTGACCTCAGGTGATCCACCCGCCTTAGCCTCCCAAAGTGTTGGGATTACAGGCATGAGACACCGTGCCTGGCCTCCAATCTCATTTATTTTTACTAGACATTTTGCATTTTTAGTTGATGAGATGGTAACAAGAGTCTACCAGAGAAGTGCCTGCTGTCCATGGGTTAATGAATTGGATTGTTATAGCAGTGGAGGTGGGTCTCTTTCTTTAGGAAATAGTTGATCAATTTTCTTTGGCTTTCATAATTTTAAATTTATATCAAGTCAGATAAATGACAATATATAGCCTTTTGCTTTTAGGATAACAGTATTTTTCAGTACACATAGACTTCTTTTGCTGTGAATGTTCTTTTTTTCTGATCTAAGTGCCACCATTTATCTCCTGTTCTTCTTCATATTTTGTATACACAAAGCCTAACTTCGGTTTGATAGTAGGAATTAAGGAGTTCCATATGAATGGATTTTCCAGACAAAGGAAGCTTACCTACATTATTGGAATTTAATAATTTTAGAAGGAAATCTTTCTAGGCTGTGTCACCTACTTATCCATCACCTTTAAAAGAGTCTTGATATCCTCCCTTTAATACAGAGCTTAGCAAATGAGAGCAGAGATTTGAAGCCAGACTGCTTAGGTTTAAGACCTGGTTCTGACTCTTACCAGCTGTGTGACCTCAGGCACGTCACTGTCTTAGTTTCCTCATTTGTAAAATAAGAATATTAGTATATTCTTCTTAAAGTAGTTGTGAAGATTGAAAGATAATATATGTAAGGCACTTAAGACAGTGTCTGTCTTAAGTAAGTTTATAATAATTACTAAGTATGTATTAGCTCGAGGAGTCACAGTCTACACTGTGAGAGGGGGGTTGGCAGAAGTAAGATATTAATTAATGGAATATACAAGTGCATTTACCAACTTGTGATAAGTGATAGAAAAGGAAAGTACTAAGTGCTATTAGAGTGTTAACAGGGGAACCAGATTTAGCCTGGCATTGTGTTATAGAATTCTTTACATTTTAGTTTTTCCTACTGATGTGTGAATTTTTTGAAAGCAAGAAGCATGTCTTAATCTTCCTTATGTAACTGTCAGTAAGCACAGTCTCTGGCGCATAGCAGGGGCTCGAGACTACTTTGGAAGGAGAGATTAAAGGAAAGAAAGAAAAAATTCTACAGGCATCACTCGGAGAATATAAAGATATTCCAGGCAAGTATTCTGCAGGGGGTAGAGAATTGTGCACCTTGGTGACCCTGCCACCTGCAGAGGTGCCGTACCTCCCGCACAGGGGTCAGCATCCCAGTGATTCCTGGCATCTGCAGCTTAATGAGGATGTATCCATTTATGCATTAAGGTTCATTTCCCTTGTTCAAAGCAGTCCCTCAGGTCTTCCCGGAGGACTGGTTTGCTTATTTTATATAGGATTCTTAGAATACTGCTGACATGTTTGATAATCAGAGAGTCTTGGGAAGGGGGTTGCTTATCTTGGGAAAAGACAGCAAGCTATGTTTGAAGACAGGTTTTCTTCCTCTCTCGAGAGACTTGAGAAGTTTGAAAATAGGCTGCCTTCAGCCTTGCTTGGAATCTGGAGTGAAAGAGAAATACAGGGATGCAGCACTGAAGGATCCCTGCTGTTCTCCTGGCCCGAGGGCTGAATCGATTCTGTAGGTAACCTGGCATGAGCCTTCCACTTCATATGGGAGAGAAGCGAGGAGCAGATGGCCAGGTGCCTTGCCCCAGGTCACACAGTGGCAGAGCCTGAAGCTCTCAGACCTGCGTGCTCCCAGTTTACACCCTATACCACAACACATGAGGAATGGGAAAGTGGAATCAACTTAAAAACAAAAAATCTATGAATCAAAAGTTGGGTTTGATGGTGCACACCTGTAGTCCTAGTTACTCAGAAGGCTGAGCTGGAGGATCACTTGAGCCCAGGAATTCAAGGCTGGCCAACATAATGAGACCCTGTCTCTAAAATAATAATGATGATGATAATAACAATAATAATAAAAATAAAATCTATGAATAAGTTAGGAAAGACAAGGAAGAGACTGAATTGTGTGAACCTCCAATTTTAAATGGTGTTAGGAGAAAGACAATTTTTTTTTAAATGTAATCAAAATAGTTGATGAGAACAACAGTAATACCAGCAAACACTTATTTGTTATTTACTTGGCATCATTCTGAGAGTTTTATATGTATAAATTCATTTAACTTCCATAACAACTTCCTGGCCTAGATTTTATTAATTTTACACGTGAGGGAAACTGAGACATGGAAGCTTAAGCAACTCGCCCAAGGTCACTAGTCGGTTGGAGAGTTAGAATGAAGATTTAATTAAATATTTGCAGGAGCTGCGCAGCGTGCTGACTGGCTGTCTTGCTGCTGCCACGGCTCTGCCCTCTGGCCGCTCACCCTGGCCCATGGATGGGGATGTCTGGCTAAGCCCAGGGCTTAATGGTCCTCTCCTGCTTTACAAAAGAACGCTGGAGTCGGGGCTCCTTGACATAAAACTGGTTTGTGTCCGTAGGTTTATGACATTACGTTTTATGTTGTCAGTGGGGTAGTGTCCTGGTAATTGCTGTCATTGTTCTATATTTGTCCCTGTGTAGTCACTGGCTGAGAGCTTTCTTAAACCCCTAGAGCACTGAAGGATTTTAGATTTTCCTCGATACAAAATATAATTTCAGGGGCACAGTGAATTTTGGGATCTGTCCTCAGCTTTCTATTTTTTCTTTTTTGTTTTTGAGACAGTCTCACTCTGTCTCCCAGCCTGGAGTGCAGTGGTGCAATCTCGGCTCACTGCAAGCTCCGCCTTCCGGGTTCACGCCATTCTCCTGCTCAGCCTCCGGAGTAGTTGGGACTGCAGGCGCCCGCCACCGCGCCCGGCTAATTCTTTTTTTCTGTTTTTAGTAGAGACGGGGTTTCACCGTGTTAGCCAGGGTGGTCTCGATTTCCTGACCTCGTGATCTGCCTGCCTCGGCCTCCCAAAGTGCTGGGATTACAGGTGTGAGCCACCGCGCACGGCTTGCCTTCAGCTTTCTTTACATCAGTGGAAATCCAACCCAGCTGTTGGAAATAAGGACCAGAAAAAATTAATTAACTGTGATGGAGGGATCTAGTCATTGGACCAATTTGCTTCAAGAAACAAAAGAATTATGAAAATCTCAGAATTGTTTTTTTTTGTGTGTGTGTTTTTGTTTTGTTTTGTTTTGTTTTTTGTTTTGTTTTTTTTTTTGGAGACTGGGTCTTTCTCTATCACCTGGGCTGGAATACAGTGGTGCAATCATGGCTGACTGAAGCCTCTACCTCCCCTGGCTCAGATGATCCTCTCACCTCAGCCTCCCTAAGCTGAGACCACAGGCATACACTACCACACCCAGATAATTTTTAAGAAATATTTTTGCCGGGCGTGGTGGCTCATGCCTGTAACCCCAGCACTTTGGGAGGCCGAAGGGGGCGGATCATCTGAGGTCGGGAGTCTGAGGCCAGCCTGACCAACATGGAGAAACCCCCGTCTCTACTGAAAATACAAAATCAGCCGGGTGTGGTGGCACATGCTGAGGCTAGAGGCTGAGGCAGGAGAATCGCTTGAACCTGGGAGGCAGAGGTTGCAGTGAGCCGAGATCACACCATTGCACTCCAGCCTGGGCAACAAGAGCGAAACTCCATCTCAAAAAACAAAACAAAACAAAACAAACAAAACAGAAAAAAAACAGAAAACAAAAAAACAAAAATAAAAAACATACTTTTGTAGACATTACAGGCATGATCCACCACAACTGGCTCAGAATTGTTTACAAGCCCTTGAGTTTGGAAAATCATCTACAGATGTTAAGATATCTCCAAATAAGAAAACATCTAAATTGAACTGAGAGCACATGGAACAACCCTGGACAGAATAAAAGTGAAAACTAGGTGAAAAAAAATTAAAGAAAGACAAGGGCATTATTGAATACTTACTATGTGCTAATCTTTGCCAGGGTACACTGCTCTGTCCCTTTAATGTGGTCCCATTCTCACTCGTTTCCCATTCTCAGATCTTTCAACATTATTCACCTCAAAGCTATGCTAAGAGAAGCAGTTAGGATCAACAAGAGAGTCTTGCTTCATTTCAGGAGCTCCACTAAGAAGGCTCCTGGAATCGAACTTGTCCCACGCTCAGAGGAAAGGGACGGTTAGACTCTATCCTTAACTGGGACCCAGGGGAGAAAATAGACAAGATAAAGAAAGTATGGAGGAAACAGAGAAGACAAATTCTGTGTGGACTCAAAGGCAGCCTGCTGAGAACAGTAGCTGAACTGTTTTTAGCATCCTTTGGATTCCAAATGTGTCTGTGACCCAGCTACGAGAAAACTGGGCTGTTTCTGGTCATGGTCGATATCTGTATGCCCTTCCAGATGCTCAGCTGCATGAAGGCAAAACTCCATCGAGTCCAACTGTCAGGATAGCCCTCTGTGCTAATTACACAAATAAGCAGGCTGAGATCTAGATAGCTTATCAAAACTCACACAGCTAGGATAAGGCAGAATGAGGCCTGAAACCCAGATCTGGGGTTTTCAAACCTAAACACTTTTCATTACTTCAGATGCTGGTTAAACATCCAGCCCAGCACACAAATGCCCTCCTGAGTTAGGATACTTGTGTGTGTGTGTCCGAGTTCCCCATCCGTTTTCTGCCCCTCGGTTCCTCCTCCCAGGGGCACAGGGCCCTGATGTTGCCCAGGAGAAGACCTTGCGACATCAGGAAGTCCAGGGAGAGTGACGTGACTGCTGTGCCAGGTTGAGTCAGTGGAGGAATGCAGGCGTGTCAGCGGGTTCCCAGGGGCCCTTTTCATCACTGAGGCACTCAGTCACAGGCTATCAATACCATTCCGAAACAGAAAGCATCAAACAGCCCAGGCTGTGGCTTTGAGTCGCCACCAAGGTGGCCAGCACAGGAAGCATTAGCACATCTTGCTTTTCTAGGAATAAAAGAACCGCAACTGTGTCCTTGAGTGTGTTAAACAATGTTAACTAGAGGGAGGGGTCAGGAGAGAGGTATGTGTGGTGGTTTATGGGCAGGAGATGAGAGAAACCACATGGCTCATTTGCCCGGCACTAATGGATCTGAAGCGAGGAGCCGGAGGCCAAGGGCACTGCTGTCTTGAAATGAGAAGAACTGAGAACAAGGGAAGTCCATTAGTGTCATGTTTGTGTTTCTCCTCCTCTGAAGCTGGATTCCAAGCTCACAGGGAGAAACGATCAACAGTTTTCATCCTCAAGAGCTTTTTCCTGTTAGTGTCAAATTATCCCAGTAGGGAAAAGGCAAAAAAACCAGCAGTATCAATGGAGGCATTTGGAAGCGTACTAGGAAGCCCCTCTCCTCTGCCCAGACCAAAGCTTGGATGCCTTAGGAAGATGATTAAGTTGATATTTGGGGAAGGGGCTTGCTCCTTCGCCCTCGACACATGCAGATTTTCAGCAAGAGATCACCTTACCTACACAGGGTCTGAATCAAGTCCTGCTAACTAAAAAGTCATCCAAAGGCATCCAGTTCACAACGTGACCTGTTAATCAGGATAATCATGTACCTTAGCTCTGAGCCATCACTAATTTAACCAAAACAAAATTGTTTTGATCTACAGAAATCAAAAATCACATCATTAAAATAATAACATCTAATATGTACAAGCACTTACTTTGGGCCAGGCATTGTTTTAAGTGCTTTACAAGTTCTAACCCATTTCACTCTTACAGTGGTGCCAAGAAGTAGAAGATTGTCACATCTCCACTTTCAAACAAGAACACAGAGACACAGAGGAGTATTTCATCATCTATTGCCACTTAACATACTGCTGCAATACTTTGTGACTTAAAACAACAATTTATTGGTATTATCCCATGTTTCTGGGAGAGCAGGAATTTGACGGGCACAGAGGAGCAGTGCTACTCTGCTCCATGGGGTCTAGGACTACAGCTGGGATGATGTGAATAGCGAGGGGCTGGCCAGGCATCTCTGTCTGCTTGGTGCCTTCACAGGGCTAACTTGAGTTTTCTCCTAGCATAGTGGCCTCAGGGTAGTTGGACTTCCTCCATGGTGCCCCAGGGCAAGTGGTCCAAGAGGTCTGAGTGGAAGCTATAAGGCTTCTTATCAAATAGCCTAAGAACCCACAGGAGGTGATTTCTGCCCCAGGCAAGTCAGTAAGACTAGCCAACATTCAGGGGAAAGGGAATTAGATTCGACTTCTAAATATGAAGATCAACAAATGTAGAAGTACTTTCAGTCTGCCACAGTGAGTAATCAAGTCATATAACTAGTAAGCTGAAAAATAGCATTTTAACCTAGACACTCTTTTGTAATTTTTAGAATTTATTTTATTTGTTTTAATTTTTAATTTTGTAAGTACGTAGTAGTTGTATATACTTATGAGGTACATGTAATGTTTTGATACAAGCATGCAATGCATAATAATCACATCATGGAGAATGAATGGGTTATCCATTGCCTCAAGCATTTATCCTTTGTATTATCAACAATCCAATTACACTCTTTTAGTTATTTTTAAATGTACAATTAAGTTATTATTGACTACAGTCACCCCATTGTGCCATCAAATAGTACGTCTTATTCATTCTTTCTATTTTTTGTACCTATTAACCATCCCCACCTCTCCTCTTCCCCTTCCCTCCAGTTGATTTTATTTTAGATTCAGGAGGCACATGTGCAGGTTTATTACAAGGGTATGTTGCATGATGCTGAGGTTTGGACTTCTGTTGATCCTGTCACCCAAATAGTGAACATACTACGCAATAGGTAGTTTTTTCAAGCCTCAGACCCCTCCCTCCCCTTTTTGGGAGTTCCCAGTGTCCATTGTTCTCATCTTTATGTTCATGTGTACCCAATGTTTAGCTTCTACTTATCAGTGAGAACATGTGGTATTTGGTTTTCTGTTTATGTGTTAATTCACTTAGGATAACAGCCTCCAACTGCAACCATGTTGCTGCATAGAACATGAGTTCATTATTTTTATGGCTGCATAGTATTCCATTAACCCAGACACTCTTAACCACTACATCTGGAAGTTGAATTTATATATCACTGACACAGATTCAGTGGATGATGGATATTCTGGCATTCATTTGTAGTTCAATTGTTTGAAAAATTTACACTTTCTTCTAGAGGTGTAATGTTTCTTTTCCTCTTTCCTTAAGTATTTGTTACACCAGCTTTGTGCCAGGCACTGTCCTAGGTGTTAGGGATAAAAAGCAAACAAACGACTGTCCCTGATTTTCAATGTTGTTATGGTTTGGCTGTGTCCCCACCCAAATCTCATCTTGAATTGTAGCTTCCATAATTCCCACGTGTTGTGGGAGCAACCTAGTGGGAGATAATTGAATCATGGGGCAGTTTCCTCTATACTGTTCTCATCATACTGAATAAGTCTCAAGAGATCTGATGGCTTTACAAGGGGAAACCCCTTTCACTTGGTTCTCATTCTCTCTCTTCCCTGCTGCCATGTAAGAACGTGCCTTTTGTCTTCTGCCATGATTGAGGCCTCCCCAGTAACGTGGAACTGTGAGTCCATTAAATCTCTTTTTCTTAATGAATTACCCAGTCTCAGGTACATCTTTATCAGCAGTGTGAAAACAGAGCAATGCAAATGTCTTGTAGTCTAATAAGGGGAACAAACATAGACTTAATTATTGTTCAGTGTAATTAATACTGCATGATAGGCACTAATATGAAGATGGGGGAGAAAACACCTAATTATAGTTTAGGGGCTAGGGAGCCTTTCCAAAGGAAATAAGGTTTGAATTACATCTTAGAGGATTAAGAGGCATTTGCCAGGTGTTATGGACTGAGCTTTTATGTCTCGTCAAAACTCTTATGTTGAAGTCCCAGTCACCAATGTGGCAGAATTTACAGATGGGGCCTTTAAGGAAGTTATTAAGGCTAAATGAGATCTTAAGGGTGGGTCCTTGATCTGTTAAAATTCATGTCTTTATAAGAAGAGATACCAGAGAGCTCACACTTTCTCTGCCATGTAAGGACACAGTGGGAAGGCAGCCTTCTGAAAGCTAGGAAGATAGCCCTCTCAAACACCTAATTGGCCAGAACCTTGATCCTGGACTTCTAACCTCCAGATCTGTGGAAAATAAATTTGTGTTTAAGCAACTCACTTTGTGGTATTTTGTTATGTCAGCTCCAGCTGACTAAGACACCAAATAAAAAGAGAAGGAAGAGTATTCCAAAGAGAAGCAATAACATATGTAAGTGAAATGAGACTTAACAGAACAAGGTATATATAGGGAACCAGCAGTACTTCACCAGGGCTGAAGCACAGGGTATTTGTGGGGGAGCAATGGTAAACAGACCAGAAAGATGCCAAAATCTAGGTGCTTGGATCTCCTAGAATTGCTGAGTTAACCAGTCCTGGGGTTGCCTGACCTCTGCATTTCTCCTTATGTGAGATAAGTTTTCGTATTATTTGAACCATCTTGGCATAGTTTTCTGTCCTTTGTGTTCTAAGGTAGCTGAATCATTTATGATAAATTTTAGCTGCATGTCATGAAACTTTCAGAATAATTATGGTTTAAATAATATAGATTTTTAATTATTTCTTAATAAAAAATTACCAGATGTTGGCAGTCCAGGCCAGACATACACTTCATGATGGCAAAGTGTAGGATCCCTTTATCAAGTTGCTATACCATTCTCAAGAGATAGCTTCAGGATCATGTCACAGGGTACAGCTATCATGTCTTCGCTCTTACCAGGAAGATGGAAGGGGACAAGAGATGCCTCACACATCTTCCTTTTTTACAGACATAGAAACCACACACACACACACACACATACACACATGTGCACCACACACACACACACACCACTTCCACTTTATGGCATTGGGTCATATGCCATTGGAGCATGTCTGTCGCAGCTTGAAAAGTTGTCTTTTCTTTGGATATGCTTCCAGGTAAAAAAATCTGTGGGTTTTTACTAAAGAAGAAGAGGTGTAAGGATATTGAGGTGTACTTAGTAATCTCTACCACCTAGAGAATCTCCCTAAGTCATCTAGATGATGGTGTAGTTGCATGGGCAACAGTGAGGAAAGAGTGGAGATTCCCAGCGAGGATTTTGTAAAGTACTGTGAGGATGCTTCTGGTGTAACTGGAATTTTGCCGTAGTGTCTGACTTGCAGTTAGTTTCCTGCTGGAACAATATGTGTTCTTTCTCAATGTTCCTCAAACTACTTTCCTGGAGTTTTATAAAAGGCTTTCATCCTTGTTGAGAAGAGAGAGAACATAAAATAGAGAGAATATTTTGGTCAATGGCGTACATACTCTTGTTAATGCATAGTATTTAATAGTCTATAAGGTGCTTCTGTATCATATAGCTCACATGGATATAAAAAGGAAGCCATATTAAAGAATCATTCTGGTTTTGACTATTGCAACCACTAGAATATTGATGGTAATACTCAGTTGCAGTACACCATGTTCAAATATTTACAATAGATCTCAAAGGGCTTCCTAACTCAGGGATAAAGGAGATGGTTCAACAACTGAGTCTATATGGAGATTGAAGACCTATACACTATAACAAAGCAGAATAAGATCGTTTATAAGCAAAAACATTGTGTGCTTATCAATGGAGTATAGACTATCACTTTCTCCTCTTCTTCTCACTAAGGAACTAGTGAACATCCTTAGATGGTGAATAGTTTTCTGGGGTTTCCACAACAAAGTACCATAAGTTGTGTGGCTTAAACAACAGAATTTAGGCTAGAATTTAGGCTAGAATTTAGGCTAGAATTTAGACTTCTGGAATTTAGGCTAGAAGTCCAAAACCAAAGTGTCAGTAGGGTGGGTTCCTTCTGGCCATGAAGGAGAATCTTTTCCTCATCTATCTCCTCACTACAAGTGGTTTGCTGCTGATATTTGACTTATAAATAGCTTTCTCAGCATGTCTTCATATTGTCTTCCTTCTAGGCTTGTCTGCCTCTGTGTCCAAATCTCCCCTTTTTGTAAGGACATCAGTCATATTGGATTAGGGCCCTCCCTTATAACATTTTAAGAAAATGGATTACCTCTGCAAATACCTTATTTGCAAATAAGGTCACATTCTGAGGTACTGGGAGTTAGCCATCAAATATATCTATTTTTGGGGTGATACAAGTCAACTCATGGCAGATGGGTATTACTGAAGAGACAGCTTTGCTTTTGGTTCAGTTTAGATTTGTCTTCTTCTGAGTTCTGTGGAATTTCCTCTGATGTCCTACATTCCTCCCAAGTGATGCTGCACATATTTGTTAGGGCACTGCTATCATCAGAATGTTTATTTCCTCCTCCAAATTCACATGTTGAAATCTTAACCCCCAAGGTGATGGTATTAGGAAGTGGGGCCTTAGGGAAGCAATTAGGTCATGAGGGCAGAGCGCTCATGAGTCAGATTAGTGCCCTGATAAAAGAAGACCCCAAAGAGCTAGCTCACCCCTTCCACCACATGAGAACAGCAAGTAGGTGCTATCTATAAGGAAGCAGACAATGACCAGATACAGAATCTGCTGGCACCTTGATATGGTTTGGCTATGTCCCCACCCAAATCTCACCTTGAATTGTAATCCCCATAATCCCTATGTGTCAACAGTGGGACCAGGTGGAGGTAATTGGATCATGGGGAGGTTTCCCCCATGCTGTTCTCATGATAGTGAGGTAGAGTCTCACAAGATCTGACGGTTTTATAAACATCTGGCATTTCCCTTGCTTGTACTCACTCTCTCCTGCTGCCCTGTGAAGAAGGTGCCTGCTTCTCCTTTGCCTTCTGCCATGATTGTAAGTTTCCTGAGGCCTCCCCAGCAAGGTGGAACTATGAGTCAATGAAACCTCTTTCCTTTATAAATTACCCAGTCTCCAGTATTTCTCCATAACAGTCTGAGAACAGACTAATACATACCTTGATGTTGGACTTCCTAGTCTCATTTCTGTTGTTTAAAAGCCGCACAGATTACGGTATTTTGTTATAGTATCTCAAACAGACTTCAAGAGATACTTATTAGTATATGTTATTTCTCAGAATTCACATTAAGTATTCAAATTGTATCAATATTGCTGAGGAGACTGGATCCGCCCCCCACTCCCCCCCAAAACTCCTTGCAAAATGTTAACCACTTGCTTTGCTTTTTACTATGGGAACGACTGCAGGGTGTTTCATCTTTGATTTCCTCATTTCCTCTCAACACTCTGGATGCCGATACTGTATTTGGCCTCCTCTACTTCCCCCTCTTTCCCACAATACTTGCTTTCTTTTTTTCTCTGCCAGCTGCATGGAAAAAAAAAAATGCTTTTAGTAAAAATAGTTATTTTCTGAATGGAATCTAATCTCTTCCTCCCACTAAGCTGTGGCATCTTTTGTGTAACACCATTAAACATGCCCTCTGAGCGCTCAGGGGCAGTTTCCCTTTACCAATACAATGTTCTTATCTGCTCTCATCTTATTTTTGAATAGTTAGTGATGTTTCCTGACATTTACAGCATCCCTCTGACACCTACAGCCCCCTAATCAGGAGAATTGTGCTGATGGGGCTATGGTGGGCAGAAGGTAGTCCATCCTTGGCTTGTCTGCAGGTATCTTGTGCAGAAGCTGGTTTCATGGAGGACATGATGTCTTTCTCTATCATTCAGGGTGATTCACTTCAGGATTTTGTCTAAATTATTCAGTGAGTACTAAGCAGACAGGTGGAGAGAAACAGAGATGCAATGAGAGAGTTCAACAGATCTGTCTAGTTTTTAGGGGGCACTTGGGCTCTGATAGCTTCTTGTTCCTGCTTCAGTCTAAATCCTGAGAATCAACTTTCCTCTCCCCCAAACTTTTTAAATGGCTCTTGCAACCAAAACCACCAAAACTTATTTCTAACCATTTTTTTAAACATAATTTGTTCATCCCAACAATCTCTTGAGGCTCAGAGACCTTTAAAAGACATTCCACATTTAATATTCCACCTTAAATGGTGGAGCTGAGACTGAAATGTGATTCTTCTGATAACAAATATCATGTGCTTGACTTTAGCGTGTTATGAAGCTATTAGTGAAAATATACTCAGAAACAAAGCACAAGGAGATATTATCTGCTAAAAAGCTGTAGTGGTGCTGGGCAAGGAATATTTCACAGAGGTTTCCTTCATCTTTCTAATTTCATTGGATCTTCAAAGCAAACCTGTGGGATAGAGACACAAGAAACACCTTTATCTTCAGTTTTGCTTGTTATTTATTTAGGAGACAGGGTCTCACTTCATTTGCCCAGGCCTGGAGTGCAGTGATGTGATCTCAGCTCACTGCAGCCTCAACATCCCAGGCTCAGGCGATCCTCCTACCTCAGCCCCCTGAATACCTAGGACTATATCTGCAGTTTTAAATGCGGAAACTGAGCTCCTAGGCTTGGCCAAGGCCACAGAACCAGGAAATGCTTATGACAGTGATTAGATTATATTTTTTAAAGACCCTGACCCATGGGCAACACATATTTTACTTCAATAAACGTTTTTAGGCAGGAAGACAGAAGAGGGTGAATGAAAGATGGAAAGGAGGAAGGAAGAGAAAGGAAGAAGGAAGAATGTCTTTTCACAGTCTCAAGCCATGGTCAACACTCAGTGATCAATGATTTAGTGCTGGTCACTGCCCCTTCAACCAAGGGTTCCGCCCACTCCATGTTCAGCAGTCCCCAAGCTTATTCCTTAGAAGTTTTGTGTTGGGGATACCTAAGGCTTGATTATTCTGGTACTCAGTGAGTCATCCTCTCCTCCATATGTTTATATAACAAGTCTAACCACAGCCATTGTTGCTGATTATATGCTGGAAATGACCTAACAATGTTTTATTTAATGATCTCCAACCATTTCCATCTGGCCTGTGGGTGGCTGCACAGTCATTATTCATCAGTGGAACTTTGCAAACACAAACACACATGTATGTATGTAATAAAACCTCAATGATTTACACTAATTGGAGAGAAGACCTATTTGAGTTAACAAAAAGTAAGAAACGCTGTTTTATTACTTTCAAGCCCATGATGTAATTAACCACTTAATGAGCATGTGGCTTGGTGGAAAGCACTAGAATAGGAGTCTTCTGAGCTGGACCTTGATAAGGAGAGAAATGAGATAAATGTGGATATGTGGTCTGGGTCACACAAGATGCAAGACCGGAGCATGGTGACCACATCTCAGCGTCTGACTTATAGGTCCAGAAATGTAAAATTGCTGGTACTGCAAGAAGTAATCTACTCTGTGAGGTTAAGAGGCATGTCCAAGTGTATGCAACAAATACATGAATCATGTGGAACAAAATTATATGTGACTGAAACAAAATTTAATGCTGATTTGTTAGTTTTATCTGAAGTCATTTTTCATGTGGACCAATATATATGTTGGCTAACTAGTACATTATTATCTTTCATTTAGGAAAGTTCTCAGCATAAATCAATTTTAATCAATAAGATTGCATTCTGTTGCAAGTTACAACAACTACAATTCAA
Organism: Papio anubis; assembly: GCF_008728515.1. Lineage (NCBI taxonomy): Eukaryota > Metazoa > Chordata > Mammalia > Primates > Cercopithecidae > Papio > Papio anubis. The sequence continues at coordinate 66,726,433 of NC_044976.1, forward strand.
AATAGGTGACACAAATGGGGGTTTCTAGAAAAGGAAATTCAGAGTGAGACCTGGAGTCGGATTGATGAGGCCTTTAACAACATTATCAAAGTCTGATTTTGTTTGTGTGTTTGTTGTATGTGTGCTGTGGGTGCATGTGTGCACACAGACATGCCTCGTCTCTGCCTTCCGCAGTGTCATGTTTACTCTAAGGCTCGTTTCTCTTATGGTGGCAAAACAGCTGCATTGCTTTACATTTGTGTACCACATGGCCCAGAATGGAGTGAGACTCAGAGAGAGGGAGGGAGAAAGGGCAAGAGTGGCAGGAAAGGAGAGGAGAGTGGGGGAAAAAGGAACTGGGGGTGGTTCTGACAAACATTACTCTTAGAAAAGTGCATGGGAAGCAGCATAGAATCAGAGAGGAAAGAATTTCCTGGATGAAAATAGCCACTGTTATCCAGCTCATGGCCTTACCTCTCTTGGACAGGGATGGAGGCAACATGGCCAATTCATGTTCTTTCATTGCCCATTTCTAGTCCCAATGCAAGCTAAGCCTTCTTTTCCATTACCATCTTAGGAAGATTACAGCGAAATTCATTAGACCACAGCTCTTCCCGCCACCATAACTTGTATTCTAGTTACACCTTCCTGAAAATGTATCTCAATTACTTTCACTAGACTTGGAAAGATCCATGTTTATTGGCTCTTAGGTGATAGATCTTTTCCCATTTTGTATAGATCCCTACTGGTTTCCTTCTCGAGAGAGATTCCTAGTCAACAAGTTCTGGGGAACATTAAGTTAACTTAGTAAGTCTTTTCTGTGTGGAAGCCACTGAAATAAACTTAAAGTAACACACATACATTATTTCATCTGATCTACAGAAGGCATTATTCTCATTTAGAAAGGTTAAGGATCCAGCCCAAATTCCCACAGCCTCTGAAAGGTAGATCCATGGCTTCCCACATGTATTACAGTCTTTTGAGAAGTAAAGTACAGACATTAGTTTCAGCTCTGCCATTATCCATGTGTGTGGGCCTGCTTTCTTCATCTGTAAAATGATGGGGGTGGATTAGATGATTTTTGAGATTGTGTCTGATTCTAAGATGCTATGCATTTATGTTTGCATGCATGGATGCTTTGCATTTATGTAACATTTTACTTAGTCTGCTTTTCCTGAGTAGATAAACTCAGGTATAATTAGTAATGTGTAAATAGGCAAATAAATGTGGCAGAGACTTGAAAAGTCTTTATTTCTTTTAGCTGTTTAACTATTGCTCTTGAAAATATCTTGAAAATCCCAAAAGAGAGACTCCAACTCCACTGTGGTGAAGTGTGGAAGCCACAAATCAGAGACTGACTTACCTTGGGGATATCCAGAATCTTTTCCCATTAAAAATAGTTTCCTTGTCTTCTCTGAGGCCTCTTATGGCTTTGATGGATCAAGGAAGAGCTTCTTCATAGCATCTGAATAGTGACTGAGCTGAACTTTTATCACATGGGTTTATCTTTTAAAAAATGAGATGTGAATATTCTCAACAGGGAAGAAAATTAAATAAATCCACCCAGGCATGGTTAAAGTTACACTTGTGTAGTAACGGTTGTTCTTTTTTTTCCCTAGTACTCTCTACTTTGATTGTCAGATACAAGGCAAGGCAGTGGCTACTGAGCCTCGATCCCTACTGTGTGGTATAAGAATGAGAAAGTTTAAACATATCCAGGCAATTTTAAAAAATAACATGGACTTTTTTATGTTTTATTTTTTTGAGACAGGGCCTCGCTCTGTTGCCCAGGCTGGAGTGCAGTGGCATACTCTCAGCTCACTGCAGACTTGACCTCCTGGGCTCAAGTGATCCTCCTGCCTCAGCCTCCAGAGTAGCTGGGACTACAAGGGCACCCCACCAAGCCTGGCCAATTACTTTTATTTTCTGTATTTTTTGTAGAGATGGGGTTTTCCCATGTTGCCCAGGCTGATCTCAAACTCCTGGGCTCAAGCAATCCATCCATCTTGGCCTCCCAAAAGGCTGGGATTATAGGCCTGAGCCACTGTACCCAGTCTAGGACTTTATTTTCTTAGAGCAGTTTTAGGTTCACAGCAAAATTGAGAGAAAAGAAGATTTCTCATATATGCCTGCCCCTGTATGTGCATATCTTCCCCCATCATCAACATCCCCCACCAGAGGAGTACATTCGTTACAGTTGAGGAACCTGGTTTAGCACATCATTGTTACCAAAAGCCCATGTCACCCAGGTAGTAAGCGTAGTACCCAATAGGTAGTTTTTCAACCCCTGCCCCCAACTTTTTCTTTCCCATCTAGTAGTCCCCAGTGTCTCTTGTTCCCATCCTTATGTCCATGTGTACCCAATGTTTGGCCCCCACTTACAAGCAAGAACATGTGGTATTTGGTTTTCTGTTCCTGTGTTCATTTGCTTAGGATAATGCCTTCCAGCTGCATCTATATTGCTGCAAAGGACATGATTTTTTTAATGGCTGTGTAGTATTCCATGGTACATATGTATCACATTTTCTTTTCTTTTCTTTTTTTTTTGGTAGGGTCTCACTCTGTCACTCAGGTTGGAGTTCAGTGGCATGATCAGAGATCACTGCAACCTCAAACTCCTGGACTCAAGCAATCCTCCTGCCTGAACCTCCAAATAGCTGGGACTACAGGCATGCACCACCACACCCAGCTAATTTTTGAATTTTTTGTAAGGATGGGGTTCTCACTATGTTGCCCAGTTTGAGCCCAGGTCTTGAATTCTGGGCTCAAGCAATCCTCTCACCTCAGCCTCCCAAAGTGCTGGGATTACAGGTGTGAGCCACCATGTCAGGCTGACCACATTTTCTTTATCCAATCCACTGTTGATGGGCATCTAGGTTGATTCCATGTCTTTACTATTATGGATAGTGCTGCAATGAACATAAAAATGCATGTGTGTTTTTTTTTTTCTAGAATAATTTATTTTCCTTTGGGTATATACCCAGTAGTGGGATTACTGGGTCAAATGATAATTCTGTTTTTAGTTCTTTGAGAAATCTCTAGACTGCCATCTACAGTGGCTGAACTAATTTACATTCCCACTAACAATGTGTAAGTGTTCTCTTTTCTCTATAGCTTTACCAGCATCTGTTATTTTTGGTCTTTTTAATAGCCATTCTGACTGGTGTAAGTTGATATCTCATAGCAGTTTTGATTTGCATTTCTCTGATGATTAGTGATGTTGAGCATTTTTTCATATGTTTGTTGGCTGCTTTCATGTCTTCTTTTGAGAAGTGTCTCTTCATGTCCTTTGCCCACTCTTTAATGTGCTTATTAGTTTTTTTGCTTATTGAGTTGTTTACATTCCTTATAGATTCTGGATATTAAAACTGTGTCAGATGCATAGGTTATGAATATTTTCTCACATTATATATATGGTCTAATTACCCTGTTGATAGTTTTTCTTGGTATGCAGAAGCTCTTTAGTTTAATTAGGTCCCACTTGTCAATTTTTGTTTTTGTTATAATTGCTTTTACGGACTTAGCCATAAATTTTTTGCCAAAGCCAATGTTGAGAAAGGTATTTCCTATTCTTTCTTCTAGGATTATTATAGTTTGAGGTCTTGCATTTAAATCTTTAATCCATCTTGAGTTAATTTTTGCATGTGGTAAAAGATAGGGGTCCGGTTTCCTCCTTCTGCATATGGCTAGCCAGCTATCCCAGCACCATTTATTGAACAGGGAGTCCTTTTCTTTTCTTTTTAAGATGGAGTCTTGCTCTTTGGCCCAGGCTGGAGTGCAGTGGTGCAATCTCGGCTCACTGCAACCTCCACCTCCTGGATTCAAGCAATTCTCCTGCCTCAGCCTCCTGAGTAGCTAGGATTACAAGCACACACCACCATGCCTGGCTAAACTTTGTATTTTTTTTAGTAGAGATGGGGTTTCACCATGTTGGCCAGGCTGGTCTTGAACTCCTGACCTTGTGATTCACCGCTTCAGACTCCCAAAGTGCTGGGATTACAGGAGTGAGTCACTGCGCCTGACCCGGAGTTCTTTTCTCATTGTTTTTGTCAGCTTTGTTGGTCAGATGACTGTAGATGTGAGGCTTAATTTTGGGCTCTCTATTCTGTTCCATTGGTCTACATATCTGCTCTTATACCAGTACCATGCTATTTTGGTTACTGTAACCTTATAGTAGTTTGAAGTCAGGTAATGTGATACCTCTGGCTTTGTTGTTTTTGCTTCGAAGTTCTTTGGCTATTTGTGCTCTTTTTTGATTCAATATCAATGTTAAAAATTTTTTTTTTCTCTAAATCTGAGAAAAAATATGTTGATAGTTTGATAAGGATAGCATTGAATCTGTAGATTGCTTTAAGCAGTATGGCTATTTCAACAGTATTAATTCTTTCAATCCATGGGCATGGAATGTTTTTCCATTTATTTGTCATCTGTAATTTCTTTCAGCAATGTTTTGTAGCTCTTCTTATAGAGATCTTTTACCTCCTTGGTTAGATGTATTCCTAGGTATTTTATTTTTGTGTGTGGCTATTGTAAATGGAATTGTGTTCTTGATTTGGCTCTCAGCTTGAATACTACTGGTGTATAGAAATGTTACTGATTTGTGTTCATTGATTTTGTGTCCAGAAACTTTACTGAAGTTATTTATCAGTTCTAGGATACTTTTGACAGAATTTCTTGGGTGTTGTAGGTATAGAGTCATATCAACAGAAAAGAGAGATAATTTGACTTCTTCATTTTTTATTTGGATGCCTTTTACTTTTTTTCTCTTGCCTGATTGCTCCTGCTCGGACTTCCAGTACTGTGTTGAATAGGAGTGGTGAAAGTGGGCATCCTTGTCTTGTTCCTGTTCTTATGGGAAATGCTTCCAGCTTTTGTTTATCAGGGAAATTTTAAAAATGCTACTTACATTTGTGGGCCAATTGGCTTAATTAAGAAAATGGGAAGAAAAAAAGAAAGAAAAAAAGAAAGAAAGAAAGAAAGAAAGAAAGAAAGAAAGAAAGAAAGAAAGAAAGAAAGAAAGAAAATAGTGCAATTTTAATTTGCCTTCTCTCTCAGTCTTTTCTGCCTGCCACAAAATTAGTTTAGTAGGGCAGTGAGCACCAAACCTGGAGTTAGTCCAGAGTTGAAACCTCAAGTTCTGCCACTTCCTAGTTGTGTGACCTTTCAGCTCAGACATTATACTGTTGTTGGTTGTTTTCCATCACCGTAAGTTGGATATGGGACTTTTTCCTGCCTCTTTTCTTTCTTGCTTTTCTTTGTTTGTTTGTTTGTTTGTTTGTTTCTTTCTTTCTCTCTCTCTCTCTCTCTCTCTTTCTTTCTTTCTTTCTTTCTTTCTTTCTTTCTTTCTTTCTTTCTTTCTTTCTTTCTTTCTTTCTCTTTCTTCCTTTCTTCCTTTCTTCCTTTCTCCCTTCCTTCCTTCCTTCCTTCCTTCCTTCCTTCCTTCCTTCCTTCCTTCTTTCCTTCCTTCCTTCCTTCCTTCCTTTCTTCCTTTCTTCTTTTCTTTCTTTCTTTTTGACTGAGTCCTCCTCTCTCCCCAGGCTGGAATGCAGTGGTGCTATCTTGGCTTACTGCAACCTCTGCCTCCCTGGTTCCAGAGATTCTTCTGCCTCAGCCTCCTGAGTAGCTGGGATACAGGTGAGCACCACCACGCCCGGCTAATTTTTGTATTTTTAGTAGAGATGGGGTTTCACCAAGTTGGCTAGGACGGTCTCAATCTCTTGACCTCGTGATCTGCCTGCCTCGGTCTCCCAAAATGCTGGGATTATAGGCCTGAGCCACCGCGCCCAGCCCTGCTTACTTTCATGCCTACAAATTTTTGATTGAAGAGCAGACATTGCTCATGTTATGTTTTGGAAGGCAGATTTTTTTCGAATCCTTCAAATACTCATTAGGCTTTATTCTGGGATGTAACTAAGTTACTTGGAAACAAATTGATCCTTTTGACTTGCTTTTAATCTTTGTCAGGAAAGACCAGATCAGTTTTTAGTATAGGATTAATTTAGCCTCATTGGCAAGGTGATAACTTTGGAGTACTCTATTTTGTACCCCATATCTTAGGAGGTCTTTTACTCTTTCTAGTAGAAAAAGGTGGCTCAAGCCTGTAATCCCAGCACTTTGGGAGGCCGAGACGGGCGGATCACGAGGTCAGGAGATCGAGACCATCCTGGCTAACAGGGTGAAACCCCGTCTCTATTAAGAAATACAAAAAAAAAAAAAAACTAGCCGGGCGAGGTGGCGGGCGCCTGTAGTCCCAGCTACTCGGGAGGCTGAGGCCGGAGAATGGCGTGAACCCGGGAGGTGGAGCTTGCAGTGAGCTGAGATCCGGCCACTGCACTGCAGCCTGGGCGACAGAGCGAGACTCCGTCTCAAAAAAAAAAAAAAAAAAAAGAAAAAGAATATTCCCTGACCCTGAGTGAGTTCTGGAGATTGCTTTTTTCTGATGGTTCTCTCCTGGCTCGGTAGTTTCTTTACACATGTGTGCTGATTAGTGTAGACTAAAGATGCAAGGGGTCCCTCTGCATCTCTTTGCAGTTGTCTCCTTTACAGTACCCTGCCCAGAAATTTTAGCTGTCTGGCCTCCCAGTGCTCCAAACATTGTGTCCTTAAATTGCTAGGCTCCGTTTGGTTCCTCCCTCCTGTGATACAGCCTGGAAACATCCCCAGACGATGAGCTAGGGCATCACAGGACTCATCTTTTTGTTTCCCTTCACTTAAGGATCGCTGTCCTGCTTTGCATGTTTCTCAGTGTCTGAAAACCAATGTTTCATATGTTTTATTTAGAGTTTTATTTTTTTAAGGTGGAAGGGTAAATCCAGTCCCTGTTAGTCTATTGTGGCAAGAAGCAGAAGTTCACATCCCTACTTTAGGAACCGCAGCCCCACTTCTCACCAGCTATGTGGACCTAGGCAAATTACATAACCTCCTGATACTCGGTTTCTTCAGTGGTAAAGTGTAAACTTATAGTAATACCTATTCATAGTAGGGTCGTTAGAATTGAGTAAAATAATCTATATGATGTACTTAGTCTGTTGCTTGGCACACAGCAAGAAGTTATAAAATTCTAGCAATGATGATGATATTGATGCTTAGAAAACTGTTTATGGTGAACTCAAAGCCACAAGTTTCTCAATGCCATAAGTTTCATGTCTATGAAATGTCCCGGGCTGACCGGGCGTGGTGGCTCATGCCTGTAATTCCAGCACTTTGGGAGGCCAAGGCGGGCGGATCACTTATAAAAGGATAATTTAATTCCCAGTAATAGTTCCCACATAGAGTAAATTTAACCTGATAAAAATCTCACGAGACTGTCCTTATTTTCCCCTTTCTCTTCTGATTAGTTACCACTTGGCACACAGACTGATGTTTAGGAATCACCACTCCATGTGCTCCTTTAAGCCGCTGGTCCATCTACCCCTGGAGTTCCTGCCACTCCAGGGTCTGGCTCAGGGTTTGCCATATTCCTTAGTTTGAATCCTCCTGTTAAACCCCCCAGGGCCCTCTACTGCTGTGCTGGCAGTACTCATTGCAACATTAACAATTGCTCAATGCCTGTTTTACTCTATGCAATACTCATTGCAACAGTAACAATTGCTCAATGCCTGTTTTACTCACTACTGCCTGAGGAGTAACTTGATCACTGTCACGTGCAGAGTAGCTTCCAGGGACCTTTAAGTATTTATCAAATCAAATTTCATTTGACTTCTGGGCTGACTTTCCTTTGGAAGTGTTCTCTTATTAAATGCTAGCTGGGTCAGGTGACTGTGTCCTTCTTAGCCTATCACATCCTTTCTCCCTCCTCTGAATTCAGAGACCAGAAGGCTTTTCAAATTGTTTCCTGATGCATTCCCATGGCAAAGGAAAATGACAGAGGACTCCTGGAGGTCCAGGAATATAGATCTACGCTGCCCACCACATACAGGAAATTTATTTGAAGTCTCATGATTTAGCTGAAAATTGGTATGATTGTTTTATTCTACTCCACAAATTATCCACTTAGAAAAACCTCTCTTTTAGTTACTCACCATAGAGTAAAATGAAGGGTCTAAATGTCCTGCTTGCATATGTTGACTTCTAATTCTCCTTGACACCAGTGCTGTATGCCACACAGACTTAAGTTTGAGAAAATCTATGTTCTGCTCCTTTGGCCTTATGACCCTTGAGAGAGAAGATAAACCAGGCCTGGAAAGTTTTGTTGCAAAGATAAAGATGGGTGGCCAGGTGCAAATAAATATGATATTCAAGCCTGGCTGGGTCCCTCTTGTAACCTAGAGGCTTGCTAATCAAAGTGTGACCTGAGGATCACTTGGGAGACTGTTAGGCATGCAGAATCTGATGCCCATCCCAGCCTGCTGAATCAGAATCTGCATTTTAGTAAGACCCGGAGGATATTAAGAAGCACATTAAAGTTGGAGAAGCACTGTCCTAGATAAATAGATCTTTACAAAATAGAAGTTTTAAAAAAGTAACAACAGTATGAAAGGATGCTTGACATCACTAATCATTAGGGAAATGCAAGTCAATACATCAGGGAAATGCAACAACTACAATGATCAGGTATACTTCACACCCATTAGGATGGCTATTAGAAAAAACAATGAAAAATAACAAGTGTTGACAAGGATGTGAGGAAATTGGAAGCTTTGTGAACATGGCTTGCAGGAATGTAACATGGCAGAGCCAGTGTGGAAAACAGGACAGTTCCTCAAAAAATTAAACACAGAATGATGATATGATCAAGCAATTCCACTTCTGGGTATAGACCCAAAAGAATTGAAAGCAGAGATTCAAACAGATGTTTGCATTCCTATGTCAGAATAGATAAAAAATGGAAACAATCAAAATATTCACAAATGGATGAATGGATAAACAAAACGTGGTATGTACACATGGACTATTATTCAGCCTTAGAAAGGAATGAACTGATACATGCCATGACATGGATGAACATTAAAGACATTATGCTAAGTGAAGTGAGAAATAATCCAGACAGAAAAGGCCGAGTGTTTTTTGATTCTATGTATATGAGGTACCCAAAATAGCCAAATTCACAGAGACAGAAAGTAGAATAATAGTTTCTAGGGGCAGTGGGGAGGGGAGAATAGGGATTTATGATTTAATGTGTACAGAGTATCTGTTTGTGATAAGAAGGTTCCAGACATGAATGGTGATGATGGTTGCATACACAAGGGGATGAATGTACTTAATGCCACTGAGATGTACACTTAAAAATGTTTTAAATGGTCAGATTTATGTTATGTATAATTTACCACAAGAAAAAGTAATAACAGCCATAAAGGTTTATGTCAGAAAATTTGGAAACTGCAGGGGGCATAATGAAGAAAATATTAACCACTTCAATGTTGATCTCTAGAAATAAAAACTTTAAGAATTTAATATATATTTATCTTGTCCTTTTTATGTGTGTGTACAGGTTTCTAATGCCTATGGAATATGTAGTTTTGTATTTTTGTAATCAAGGATAGGAATTAGCATCGTCATTGAGCACTCTATGTGCCTCTTTCACTAACTCGATTTCTTTTCACCCTCAGAAAACATTGTGAAATAAATTTTATAGCTCCGTTTTCCTGAAGAACAATCTTAGAAAATAAGATCAGGCTTGTAGGGGAGAAGAAATCTTTTATCATACCTCCGGAGTTTATAGCTAAGGTATCTATAATAAAAGGTTAATCAGTGAAAAGCATACAAATTTATGTAATACAAGTTTTATGTGACACAGAACCTTTCAGAAATGAGAACCCAAAGACACAAGGAAACAGATTTTTATACTAAGTTTGATGAAGAAATGGACAGTTGTGGTGAAGTATCAGACAAAAGGGGTATGATGTAATGGTAACAGACTGGGGAAACTTAAGGTCTGTTTGTTCAGATTATTCTCTGTTTTCAGAGAATAGGGTAGTTCCTTTTCTCTGGACATTAGGAGGATACTTCTGGAATGAGGATCTTATCACCTGCTTTGGAGAAAGGTGAGAGGAAAATGAGAGATTTTCCTGCTTCTGCTGTTTTCTCAAATACCAACCTGCTATACTTTGGGGTAATGTGTCCTGAAACCATCAGAATCATATAAATGGAAAGGATAGGATTTAAAGCACATCGGCCAGGTGCGGTGATTCACACCTATAATTCCAGCACTTTGGGAGTCTGAGGCAGGCAGATCACGAGGTCAGGAGATCGAGACCATCCTGGCCAACATGGTGAAACCCCGTCTCTACTAAAAATACAAAAATGAACTGGACGTGGTGGTGCACACCTGTAATCCCAGCTACTCAGGAGGCTGAGGCAGGAGAATTGCTTGAACCAGAGAGTCAGGGGTTGCAGTGAACAGAGATCACACCACTGCACTCTAGCCTGGTGACAGAGAGAGACTTTGTCAAAAAAAAAAAAAAAAAAGCACACCTGTGTATTCAAAAACACATATTCTTCCCAGGATTCTACACTGCCTGTAGCATTGGGAGGCAGAGTTCAGAAACCCAGCTCACACTCATTTTACAAAGCAATAAATTGAGGATCAGAGAAATTAATGTGACTTGCCACATATTACAAGCCTGTATCCCACATTTCCATTAGTATCTGCTGAGGCATGAGGTGTGGTTTCTGAGGCAGCATCAGATCCTCCAGAGGGTGGCTTGGTGTTGACCCGCTTCACCTGAAGGTCTCTACTGGAGCATGATGGATGGGCTAGAGTCAGCTGTCTGGGCTTGAGGCAAATCAAACAGTCTCCTTGGCACAATAGTGCTGGGGACTTGGCTCCTGCCAGGTGGAATGTTCTGTTTGTTTTGGTCCAGAATCAGCCCGAGGGCGAATCCTTCCTGGAGACGTTGAAGGTGCAGATGGGGAGTGGCCAAGCACACCATGTGGCAATCCTGCCAGCTAGTGGCCACATAAGGAATGGGCCTAAACCCACCCAGGATGCCACAGGCCGGGGACTAGAATACTCAGGTTGACTCGGAGTCAGAAGGCACGAGCTTCCTCACCTAGCTCTATGCAGGAAGGGGACAGGGAGAACTGGAGAGATGAAATGATATGTTCAAGGTATTGATAAAGTCAGGATTAGAATCTGGTCTCTTACATCGAAACTCTTTTTAGTCATTTAATTAAGAATGTTAAGGAACAATCACACATAGGCTGTCATGAGCCAAGTTATTTCTATTTCTCACAGTAATTCTCCAGTGAAGACACTTTCTTACGATTATTTTAGATTACCTTTTCCAGGTTGCATGCCTCTTTGGTGATGATATTGGGATCCACCAACAACAAGTAGGGTTCCCTGAAGTCGAAGTATCAAGTTCTCAGAATATACTGGTAGATATAAACGATTTTAGTCCCTGTCAAATGTTTTCCAAACACTAGATAAACAATATATGTTTTTTGATAAATACACAGTGAAAGACAAGATCGTTTCGACCATAGCTAAAATTAGCTTAAGTTTAAAAATTAAGGCCAAGCTCAGTGGCTCACACCTGTATTCCCAACACTTCGGGAGGCTGAGGTGGGCAGATCACCTGAGGTCAGGAGTTCGAGACTAGCCTGGCCAACATGATGATACCCTGTCTCTACTAAAAATACGAAAATTAGCCAGGCGTGGTGGCAGGCACCTGTAATCCCAGCTACAAGGGAGACTGAGACAGGGGAATCATGCTACTGCACTCCGGCTTGGCTGACAGAGCAAGAATCCATCTTAAAAAAAAAAAAGTTAAAAGCCACCATGGAAGAAGTGGCATTGACAGACATTGAAGGACTATTAGGATTTCAAAAGGAGTGATCTTACAATAAAAGGCACCCAGGAAGAGTAAACTGCATGAAGAAAAGTGTGAGAGTGATTGCGGAAATGGAATAATCCATTTTGGCCAGATATTGTAATACTGGGAGCAAGGCAAAGAGAATAAGACCTCTAGAAAGCCTACTGCATTTAACAATAAGGAATGACTGGTAGTCTAAAAAGACCTGATTCAAATGAGTGACGAGTAATGTTCCCAGAAGTACTTCCTCATTCCATGGGATGTTAACAGGTATTTGGTAGAAAAATGATTCCATGATCAAATATGCTGGAGAAAATATTTAAATTAACATAGTCTATTATTGTACTTCTGTGGACTTCTAGTTTGCAGATATGCATTGCATTGTAGAAAAAAAATTTGAACAGCTGTTGATGTTTTAGAGAACCAGTGTTTTATAAAATGGAATTTTGAAAATATTCCACTAAATATTTTGCCCTTACTTGGTTTTTACGTTTTCCTGATGAAAGAGATCTGAATATACTTAAAGGTAGAAAAGAAGGATTCAAAAAAAGCAAAGGAGTGTGAAGATTCAGAAGAAAGGAAATACGGTAATTCTTATAAGGATTAAATCTCATTATGTAAAGGGTTGTTTTTCTAAAAGATAAAATATATGGGAATATGCTTATTAGAAATTTTCTAAAAGCTGCATTTAGAGGATGTTACTTTCCATGTAAGGCAGGAGGGAAAATGAAATACGCATATATTTACCTATATTTACAAGAAGAAACAGAATGTATACATCATAAAACAATAAACTTGGTTATCTACAAGGGATTGTTGCAGGTGGAGATGAATGAGGCAGAGGGAATATAGGAGGATGTGACACTTTTGTGTCTAGTTTTTTTGGTATTGTTTTGACTTTTGAAAGCATTTAATTAATTTATTTTAAAATATTTATTTATTTATTTATTTATTTATTTATTTATTCATTTATGAGACAGAGTCTCACTCTGTTGCCCAGGCTGGAGGTCAGTGGCACCATCTTAGCTCACTGCAACTTCTGCCTCCTGGGTTTAAGCAATTCTCCTGCCTCAGCCTCCTGAGTAGCTGGGATTACAGGCACCCACCACCACACCTGGCTAACTTTTTGATTTTTAGTAGAGACAGGCTTTCCCCATGTTGGTCAGGTTGGTCTTGAACTCTTGACCTCAAGTGATCCACCCGCCTTGGCCTCCCAATGTGCTGGGATTACAGGCGTGAATCACCACACCCAGCCCTGTTTCTAATATTACAGGAAAAGTTATAAGTATTTCAAAATGAATTAGCTTGAAAAACAAAAATCCTAATTCTTTAAAACAAGCAACACTGTTTATTTAGCCAATTATAGTATGTCGTTGATTCGGCAAAGATAAACAAGATTAATTTAGAAATAAAGAAGAAATCTAACTTCTAAGATGACTAGCAAGTCTGAAGGAATCTATTTTCAACTAAGAAATACATAAGAAACCTACAACTAGTTGTCTTGTTAAATGAGAAGTGATAATTAATGTTTAGACTCAAAGCACAAACATCCTCCAACTGCTGTTTCCATGGCATGATACCTTTGGCAAGGCTTTTGTTTCCCTCTTAATTGTGCATTATATATTTGGAGCATTCATTATTGTGTTAAACACCTTTTGTGTGCTTCTCACCTATCTTTGAGGTCTTTGACCTCTTGCTCCAGCTCCAGCTGTGGAGCAACCCGCTGTGCATGAAGTGGGACCAGTTCCACCAGAGAACAACCTGCCATCTCTTTGCCTTATGTCCTCTCTGCATATGTTTCACCTTCTGTTCTGTAGAGACTGAGCTGTGAGACCTCAAGGACATGCTTTGTGTTAACATATGTGCAACTTAATCATATGAGAGGAATTTATATCTCCCTGGGTGAAGATTGAGCCAGGCAGGATGGACTCTTCTATGAAGCAGTTTTTTACATGACCTCTTGGTGAAAGGCACTATAAGATCAAGGAATCAGTAGTTTTTAATACTAAGAGATTATCAGCTCAGTAATACATATTGTGTCAGCTCTTACATTTTCCCTGTCTCACTCTCCTTTTCCCTCACTCTTGATTCCTGGGATTGCATCCTCCAATAAAGTTGTAGCACATAAACTTTGTCTCAGGCACTGCTTTCTGGAGAATCCAGATTAAGACAGTTATTCAATGATCGTTGAAAGGTATGGGAAAATCAAAGATACTTGTTTTGTATTTTTATTTTGAGGCTTAGCACCCCCTAGTGGAATTTATTTTTCACTTTCATTCATACCGAGAGTCCCCAAAAGGTTTCTTGTGTACCATTAAGCCTTCTCAGGCAGAAATAGATCTGGCTAAAACACCAGGAAATAAAGAAGGCTGCACATAGATGCCAGAGTCATTACATATCTCTATTAATACCTGGAGGAGTCCGTAACACAATGGAAAAACTAAGACTAACTCAATCCACATCATGTAACGTGAATGAAATATAAGTAAAAAAAGGAAAATCAACTCTGATTGTTTTATAGCAATTCATCTGTTGGACTTTCCAGAGAACCTTCATGAGAAAACAGATTTTCTTGAATGTGTCTCATGTTGCTTTTGCCCCATGCAGTCTGTGTTTTTGTATCAAGCAAGTTGTTACTGGTAGCCCATAGTCTTGACCTCTGTTAGTGATCGGAGCTGATTTCAAGTACCCCATCTTTATCAATGAGGATTTCATTTTCTTAAATGTCCACCACGTTGAGCCTGTTGTTAATCTCAGAAATCATGTTCATCTGTAAGAGATAATTATATTTTGTTTTTGCTGCCCAATATCCATTTATCCTTTTTGTGGCAATGGTATCTGATTCTTTGTTGGGATATGTAATCCTCCTCCACTTTCATCCACAACGTTTTTTTTTTGAGACAGAGTCTCACTCTGTCACCCAGGTTGGAGTGCAATGGTGTGGTCTCGGCTCACTGCAACCTCCGCCTCCCGGACTCAAGCACTTCTCCTGTCTCAGCCTCTTGAGTAACTGGGCTTATGGGTGCCTGCCACCATGCATGGCTAATTTTTGTATATATAATTTTTTAGTAGAGACGGGATTTCACCATGTTGGCCAGGTTGGTCTTGAACTCTTGAACTCGTGATCCGCCTGCCTCGCCTTCCCAAAGTACTGGGATTACAGGTATGAGCCACTGTGCTGGGCCCTCATCTATAAACTTCTTTTTGAAAATGCCTGAAGTTCAGGGTCCGAGGTGTAATTAGCATATTTCATCACCACAGTGAATATTCAGGGTTGAGCATATACCCAAATTGAGACCATAAGTGCTGAGGAGATTTGGTTTTGCATTTTTTGTTTGACATTTTGAGAAGAGACTTTCCTCTTTCACTGAACTAGTTCTTGTGATGATGTGAGCCTGGTGCCACCAGGAGCCAGCTTGCAAAGTCTGAGAACGTAACCAGCACAGAGGAAGGAGAACTGAGAGGTGAAGCCAGCTGGACTTCCTGGGCCGAGTGGGGACTTGGAGAACTTTTTAAAAAAATTATTATACTTTAAGTTCTAGGGTACATGTGCACAACGTGCAGGTTTGTTACATATGTATGCATGTGCCATAGTGGTGTGCTGCACCCATTAACTTGTCATTTACATTAGGTATCTCTCCTAATGCTATCCCTTCCCCGTCCCCCAACCCCATGACAGGCCCCAGTGTGTGATGTTCCCCACCCTGTATTCAAGTGTTCTCATTTTTCAATTCCCACCTATGAGTGCGAACATGTGGTATTTAGTTTTCTGTCCTTGTGATAGTTTGCTCAGAATGATGGTTTCCAGCTTCATCCATGTCCCTACAAAGGATGTGAACTCATCCTTTTTTATGACTGCATAGTATTCCATGGTGTATATGTGCCATGTTTTCTTAATCAAATGATGGACATTTGGGTAGGTGACTTGGAGAACTTTTCTGTCTTACAAGAGGATTGTAAAATGCACCAATCGGCACTCTGTAGCTAGAATTTTAAAATGCACCAATCAGCACTCTGTAAAAACATACCTATCAGTGCTCTGTAGCTAGCAAGGGGATTGTAAAATGCATCAATCAGTGCTCTGTAGCTAGCAAGAGGATTGTAAAATGCACCAATCAGCACTCTGTAAAATGCACCAATCAGTGCTCTGTAAAATGCACCAATCAGCAAGATCCTAAAAGTAGCCAATTGAAGGGTGGATTGAAAAAAGGTCACTCTGTTAGGACAGAAGTGGAACATGGGAGGGGCCAGTAAGGTAATAAAAGCTGGCCACCCGAGCCAGCAGTGGCAACCTGCTCAGGTCCCCTTCTGCTCTGTGGAAGCTTTTGCTCTTCACAATAAATCTTGCTGCTGCTCGCTTTTTGGGTCTGTGCCATCTGTAAGAGCTGTAACACTCACTGCGAAGGTCCATGGCTTCATTCTTGAAGTCAGTGAGACCATGAACCCACCTACAGGAACCAACTCTGGACACAGAACTAAGGAATGGCTCCTGGAGGCATCATTTTATTTCAGAATGAGGCCACTGCTGAAGTCAGCTCTTTTTGTATATTTTACAATTACATTAGCCAATAACTCCCTTCTTTGTTTAAGCTAGATTGAGTTGGGCTTTTTAATCACTTGCAACTAAAAGATTCCTAACTGGTAAACTGTTTAATTCTGAACCTATATCCTTGTTCCAACTTGATTCTCTCTTGGTATTTATTATTTTAGTGATTGCAATTATCCAGTTGTGCCAACTAGAAATTTAGGAGTTATCTTGACACCTTAATATTTCAGTTTCCATATCTAATTCACCACTGAATTTTGGATATTTTGTTATTTAATCATATTTTGAAATGATCTACTTTTTATTCCTTATCCACACTCTAGTTCAAGATAGCCACATCTCTCACCTGAACTGCTACTACTACTAAAATAATATTACACCTAACCTTCTCTGAGCTTCCCCTCATCCATTCTCCCATCTGTTCTCCATTCTTCATCCAGGGAGATTTTGTTCAAAGTACAAATCTGACCATATAATCTCCCTTTAGTCCAGTCCTCTTATTAAAACCCCAAAGTTACTCTTAGAATAATGAAAACTCCTAAGAAAGTTTGACTGTCACCATCTCCTTCATCTCAGTGACACTTAAGTCTACACTCTAAAGTCACTGAGGACCACTGCACAAATTGATTCTTCTGCCTGGGATGGTCTTTCTTCCCCTTTTCAGGTCTCAACTCTGGGCCATTTTTTCAAATAAACCTCCTCTGGCCTCCATGATTAAATCAAATAATAGTATTCCAGACTTCATATCACGGTGTGCTTGGTTTGGGATCTATCACAAATTAGGGATGATATCTGCTTCTTGACTACATTTTTATTCTTTTAACATGAATGAGATGGTAAGACAGAAATCAGTCAAAAGAATTCACAAAGCATGTTTTTTCCAACTATGAAAAGCAATGTCCAAATGATAATTTATCTGCATTGCTGTCTGTCTGAAGGAGGTCTTGATTTCCAGAGTGGGTGTTGATGGGACAAACGTGGTTGAATGGTAGGGAGTGGGAAAGAGGTGGGGGGAAATGAATGTGAAAATCGGTTGATGTAGAGCAGATGAACCAGGCTTTCTATTATTTTCTATAACTTGCTGAATGGGAACAGGTTGTGACTGATCTTATTATTAACCCTGACTTGGAGAAAAATCCTTATAATTTCACTCTAATGTCAAAGTTTGAAACCTATACCACCATCCCAGGATATCCATCCCAGGATAAACTGAACAGATCTTGTGGCAGCTATTGGTATATGCTGATGTTATTTTCCTTGAAGTAGGAACACACTGCAAAGAGAAGAGTCAGTTGACAGCCTCCAGGTGCTGCAGCTTTGGGGTTCACTGAAGTGAGCATGATGAGGCTGCATGGTCGCTGGGCTGCTCTCAGATGGTAACTGAGCATGGCAGGGGTACTAGAGCTTAGCCATTTCTGTCCAACATGAGGTTCCTCTAATGGGCTAACTTTGCTCTGGAGTGCCTTGTTGACCTGGTCAAGACTCTCAGATCTGCACAGCAGTCTGGAGCTTGCCTTACCACTTTTCTTCCCTTCTTCTTTCCTTTCATAGGTGGCAGATGAGCATCATGGTCTGAAGGGTCTTTCCTCCTACTCCTATTCCTTCTCCTTTATTATTCAGGAGGATCTGAATGGACACACACATTCACTTGGGAGCTGCTTATGGAAGAAAATGGTGTGGAATGTTTTCCTCTCTCCTTTCACTGTATCTGGAGGCAGGGAAGTAGATGTAGTGTTAGGGAAGCAGGTTTCTTTTGGCTACCTGTATGTTGGTGATGGCTAGTTTGCTGCACATTGCAAAGTTGATCATCACCATCCATCAATTTCATCAATATCTCCTGATGAGAAGGACCTATAGATTTGGATGGTGATGAACATGGCCCTGAGCCACTGTCTAGGAATCTGTAGTTTCTGTGAAGTTTCACGATGCATCTTCCATCTGAAGCCATCTTACTTACAACTCCCATGCATGTGCCTCTGATGCAAGTGGTCGACTTGGCACAAGCCTTCCCTTCCATCCCTACCCATCTTTTGATGTCCCTGTTGTGATCCAATTGTTAATACCTCTCAGGAGACATCGTATGTACGTGGTGAGAGTAGCTCTGTGGCTAAGCCTTGCCCTCTTCTACCAATACCCACCCCTTCCTTCCAAAATGCCTTTCCCTATGTTTTATTAGGAAACCCTGAGGCTAAGCAGAGCAGAAGCTGGTAAGCAAGATGCCAGTCTCCTGTTCCTGCGGTGCCACTGTACCACTGCAGTATGGCTGTCTACTGGATTCCCCCAAACCAGGAGTCAGGGTGCATGCAGCAAGCTCTTCACATCCAGGAACTTGAATCTGACTCCAAAAGATCTCTTCCTATTCTTCAGCTCATCCTAATTTTACCTTTCTCCTAGCAAGAGAATGGAGGTTGGGAAGATGAACTGTTCTTAGTTTACTCTGATTTTTTCCTTTGGTCCCACTCTGGTAAGTTCTTCATTGAAATTGATCTAGGACATTTTGGAGTGAGTATGGGGGTAGTGAGGAAAGCAAATTAACATTTTCAGTGGCTGTCACTGGTCAAACATATACCTTGCAAATCTGTCTAGTGCCCACCTTGTTAAGTTACAAGGTTTTAGTAAGATAACACATGTAGAGTGTTTAGAAGAGTGCCTGGACACAGTAAACAATCAGTAATATTAGCTATTATTTTATATTGATGAAAAATTTAGCCAAAGCCAGAAACAAATTTTATTATGTAAAAATCTTCTAATGTATATTTCCTAATTCTCCCAGCAAAAGTGATAATTTATGAAGTACTTATTTTGCTCAAAATGGCAAAAGAAAGTATTATATTGTGTTTATACTTTTTAAAATGATGGAATTCTAACTTACTGGGGAATCCACAGGCATAGAATTAAAAGGGAAGGGTCCTTTGGTAAACTTCCTTCAATGCCATCTGCTTTCTGATGCTACGCTTCCTTCTTGAATTTCTTCTCAGCCTGGGCTTTGAGGCATCTCTAGTTCGGGAGTAAATGACTTTCACTATGTGAAAATAATTACGTTTTCATCCTATGTAGTGCCCCCAGAGTCATTTCACTCTGTCTGTTATGATTTGCATCACATGTGGATGTTGTATGAATTGGGCGGCTTTGGCTTCACTGGGTCAGATTTCCCAGACCTTTACACTATCACTATGTTCAAATACTATAGCACATTTTCTCTCAATTAGTATAATATTGTGTTTAAAAATGAATGATTATTAAAATATTATTTTAGAACAGTTCCTTTTCTCGAATGCTGCCAGCATTTGTACTCCTAGATAATCTTTTACAGCAGGGGTTAGCAAACTGCAGCCTACCACCTATTTTCATAAGTAAAGTTTTGTTGGGACACAGCTATGCTTATTTATTTTTTCTTTGTCTGTGGCTGCTTTTCACTACAATAGCAGCGTTCAGTAGTTGCAATACAGATCACAGGGCCTGCAAGTCTAAAACCTTTACTATCTGATCCTTTATGGAAAAGGCTGGCTGACTTCTGTTCTGTAGCATGATTATTTCTGCAGAGGAGTGTGCACACTCAGAAGATACAGGGTGGGGTTCTCCGACTTTTTTTAGAGGCAGATATTTGGCCACTTCTGAAGAGGAGGGAAGGGGATTTATTAGTTTTCTAGATGACTCCAGCTGGGTTATATGAGCAGGGAGAACGAACAAAAATCAGTGCTGTTGAAAACAAATGACCTGCTGTTCCCTGTCTATGGCCCTGTTTCAAGTTCATCCTTAGGCTTGTGGCCTTTAGGACCCAGCTCCCTTTTTTTGAGTTATATTAATATGGCAATATCAGTTTAAATGAGAAGGAGAGAAGGATGGTCAGATTTTCCCTTTCATCTATATTTTGCCTGAAGTTGGCAGCCTTTCCTCCCAGCTTTGGGACTCAACAATTATCCATGCTCTTTTAATATTAATATTCTGCCTAGCAGGGGGCAGCTTTTGAAGTCTACCTACATTTTGCAGTGATATAGTTCATGTTTCTTTCAGATTTTTTTTAAACCAATGGATTGAGAATGGCAAACTTTCTCACTGTCTCCTTCGTGTGTCTTAGCCGCTATTTCATATTTTCCTTTTGTCTATCTGGCAGTGCTTTGTAATTTTTTTTGTAAATCTCCATTTTCCAGTTCACTAAATCTCTCCACTGCGGAGTCTAATTTGCTGTTTTTTAATTGTGATTTTTTCAATTTCTAGAATCTCTATTTGGCTCAGTTTTATATCTAGCTGGTGGGTTCTAGTAGTCTTTTATGCCAGTGTCCTATTTTTCACTCTTCTTCAATTTAAACAAATATACTAGACATACTCATCTAGTATTTTGAGTCTGATTATTCCCAAATCTCGTCTCTACAGTCTTATTCTGATGTTTGTTCTGACTGCCAACTCTTACTTATTGTAGTTTGTTTCCTTCTCTGATAATTTATTTTACTGTGATCTTAGAACTTTGTCTCTGAGAATTTTTTTTTTTTTTTTTTTTTGAGACGGAGTCTCGCTCTGTCACCCAGGCTGGAGTGTAGTGGCCGGATCTCAGCTCACTGCAAGCTCTGCCTCCCGGGTTTACGCCATTCTCCTGCCTCAGCCTCCCGAGTAGCTGGGACTACAGGCGACCGCCACCTCGCCCGGCTAGTTTTTTGTGTTTTTTTTTTTAGTAGAGACGGGGATTCACCGTGTTAGCCAGGATGGTCTGGATCTCCTGACCTCGTGATCCGCCCTTCTCGGCCTCCCAAAGTGCTGGGATTACAGGCTTGAGCCACCGCGCCCGGCCTGAGAATTCTTTAAGCCTGTGCTTAAAGTGGCTTTCTCTAGAGCATATTTGATTTTTTCTGCCCCATTTCTTGGAACACTGCCAAGTAGGAATCAGTCAAATTACATTTGAGTTGGGGTTTTCAATTAAAAGGGCAGTTTGGATTTTGGCCCTAACACTATGAGAATGTAGGTTTGTGTGAAGAATTTTCAGGGCAGCCATTTATTTTTATTTTTTATTTATGTTTTCTTTTTTTTTCACACAAAGCTGAGAGGCGATGGTCTCGATGCCTGTTTCTATAGAGAGAGGTTGTTTCCAGTTTACCACTGGGGCTGTTACCCTTTGGTGGTCCTGACTTTGAGCTGACTTTCCACTCTGCTTTGACTTTGGCTTCTGTCTCCTGTTTTTTGTCAGTGGCCCCTTAATACCCAAATTTCAGGCCCCCAGGGATCAAGAATCAGCAAGTACCTTCAAGGAAAAGATTGGCTTTGGTACTAACTTATTTTTGTGTATCATTGGACTCCCCTGAATAATTATATACTTTCCCAACAGCTCAGTCATACAGAAATTTTTTTGTTGCTTTAAGAAACTTTGCATAAGCATTTTTTGGTGTGTTAAACCAGAATGGGTTTCACTTAATGTTTATACAGGCATATCAAGAAAGAAAAAAAGGAATTTAAAAAAAAGAAAAAAAATCACTGAGGAAGAAAAAAAAAGACATATGTAGTCATATTATCAGAAATGTCCCTTCATCTAAAAACTCATTTTATCTACTCTTCTGTATACGTCTCTCACCCTTCTTTCTCCACAACATCTCTTGCATCTTTCCTTTATTCCTCTTTTTTCCATTCTCATTCTCATTCAAGTCCTCTACATCTTAGATGTGTACTATTGCAAGGGCCTCCAGTGCAAATCCTCCCCTCCCCTGTGGTCCATCTTCTAGTTCATCCTGTACCTGATAGCCACATCTAGCTTCCTGTAAATTTACTTAGGCAAATGAAATGCAGTCAGCAATGGCTATTTGTATTGGTATTTTAGAAAAGGTCTAAAAGAAAAATGATCAGCAATACAGAGAAGAGAAATTGCATCATTAGAGAAAATAAGTAAATGAATATATATTTTTATATGTCATATATATTTTATACATATGACAATCAGATACATATATCAGACATGTATATTTATATGTCATATATATGCTATATATATATGACAATTAGATAAGTACTGTTCCAGAGTAGGTCCATGATGCTGTGCCTGGAATCGGAGAGAAAGGAGAGATCAAAGCTGCTTCAATAGAGAGTGGGATTCTGCATGGTTTTACAGAGAAGTTGGTCCCTTAGTCTTGAAGTAGCAGTCATCCAGTAGGAAATAGGTCAAGAAAAGGTATTCATGGAGTAGAAGCACTGTGCAAAGACACCATTGCTTATGGTTTGTTTGGAGACAAGAAAGTACTACAGTAAGGCTACATCTCAGAATTTAGAATAGAAGAAGATGTGCTTGCATCAGGCAAGCTCCTAATTTGTGTCCTTGCACTTGGTATTATGCCTTTTGTTTTGTTTTGCTTACTCACCGTCTTCCTTCAGGTCTTTGTTTAAATGCTACCTTCTTCTTGAGTCTTTTTTGTTTTTTTCAAATACTTTCAATAAACATTCTCATTCATTTTTAAAATTCAAATTACTTATGTAATATACTATATATTTTACTAGTAATTCTTGACTATTTTCTGTCTCCTTCCACAAAACATAAGCTCCATGAGGGCAGAGATTTTGCCTGATTATATTACTGTTACATTTGCAGAGATTAAAATGGGGCCTGTCTCATAGTAGGCATTCAATGAATATTTGTTGAGGTAACAAAGAGATTCTATGAAGTATAAAACCTAACTTCATTGTTCTCAGGATGACTTCTGAACAATTATAGGTCACTCTTAGATAATTATTATTCAAACTGAATATTGTATTCCTGTTTGGTTTTGAAAAGCACAGCATAGATAGGGAACATCATTTTCATTGTTTTAAACACATTTCTTCTTTTGTGTAAGTTTGGCAATTAAGACTAAGGATCTTAATTGACTGATTAAGATTCTTAATATGCTTAGATTTTTTTTTTTAAATTTAAAAGTCCAGGCTGTTCTTGAAGTCATGGCCTCAAGCAATTCTCCCACCTCCACCTCCCAAAGCGCTGGGATTACAGGCATAAGCCATTACACTTGGCCCGATAGAGACGTTTAAATGAGAGTATTCATACTACTCATCCCATAGCAAATATATATATCTGTTTGTCTTACATTTCTCAGACTTGTTCCAACTCAGAAAGGGTAAATGAATTGTCCAAGGATGCATGATTAGTAAACAGCAGGTGTGAATCTTGAGACTGGTCCAGGGTCCCACTACTGCATAGAACTTTTAGCATTCTTATATTTTCTGTAACACCAAGCACAGCGTTTTGCAAGTCCTCAATAAACACATGTTTATTGTTGATTCAGATTCCTTGCCTTGAGCTTCCTGTAATGTAAGGCTCTCATTTAGACTTGTCCTCAACTGGGGGGCAACTTTACTCCAGAGGACATTTGCCAATGTTTGGAAACATTTTTGATTGTCAGGAATGGGAAATGCTGCTGGCATCTAGTGGGCAGAAGTCAGGGATACTGCTAAATATCCTGCAATGCACAGGATTGCCCTTCCACAACAAAGAATTATCTGGCCCAAATGTGCTGAGACTGAGAAACCCTGATTTAGATCTTAGCTTATTGATTTACAAGCAGTATAGAGAAAGTCTAAAAGTGAACCAAAGCAAGCTGATTATTTTTTCTCTCTGCTTTTCTTGTTAATGGACCCAGCTTTTAAGTAAAATAAAAGAGCACTTGAGCTATAAAAACAGACACACAAATAAAACCCTGTCAGCCTGGCTCCTTTTGGTACCTGAGGTCCTTGTGCTTGTACTGAGAGGTGAGAGCCAAGTAAAAGCCATACTCCTCAGCCAGGATAAAGAAAGTTGTACTCATTACACATTCATGTTTGCAATGGCATTCTTCACTTAAAAGATTCAGGGCACATCATTAATTAAAGCAATGAATTCCTGAGAAACAGCACTAATTAAACCTCAAAATCAAAACAGCATAAAAAGGCAGACCTCAGTTTTCTATTCCTTCTGAAGCAGCTGGGAAAAATCATACGGCTTTATCAGGCCGAGTGGGGAAAGGTAGAATTTATCAAGAAGGCAGACCAGCCACCTTCACTTAGGCTTTCTTCCTCTTTCTTGCTGCTGGTTCTAAAAATGAGCCACAGCAGGGCTGCCAAAAAGCAAATTGCTGGTTGGTAGTGGCAATGCCCTCATTTGCATGGCATGTGCTTTATCTTTCATAAACAAGGAACTAAATTCTGGAACAGCAGGAAGATTCGAGCTAAAGGGATCAGAGATCCACTCTGTTAAGCTAGACAACCGTGGCCTGCTGCTTTACTCCATATTTGATGCCTGGGCAACCTCATAACTTAACTCCCTTATATTTACTGATTACTTCCATGTCTCTATTTTTCATTCCAAGAACTATGCTAAATGCTTTGCATGCCTGATCTTTTAAAAAATCCTTCAACAACCCTGTGCACTATTACTCACATTTCCTAGATTATAAAATTAAGGTTTAGAGAAGAAATTTGTCCAAGATCACACGTGTAATAAACACAAAAGCTAAGACTCAAACCCAGGTCTTTTATCCCCCTTTCATTCTCGATTCTATTGTTTGGTTCAGGTTCCCATCACTTATCTGGATTATTGTCCAGCTTTCTAACTAGACTCCTAAACTGTGCTTCTAGAGAGTTTGTCCCAGGTCTCTCCTACTATTGCATAACACTTTTAGCATTTTTGTTTCCTCTAACATGAAGCACACTGTTTTGCAAGTCTTCAATAAACATATGTTTAATGTTGATTAATGTGTCTTGCCTTGACCTTCCTACAAAGTAAGGCTTTTATTTAGATTTGTGGCTCTCAACTGGGGGTGACTTTGCCTCCAGGGAACATTTTCAAATGTTTGGAAACATTTTTGATGGTCAGCAATGGGAAGTGCTGCTGGCATCTAGTGGGTAGAAGCCAGGGATACTGCTAAACATCCTACAATGCACAGAACAGCCCTCCCACAATTCCATCTTCCACTCTGCAACCAGCGTAAACTTTCTAAAATGCAAACCTAAATCCTCTTAGCATAACTAAATGGCTTATGGTTCCTTGAATTCATCAGAGTCCACATCCTCACACATGTTGTTTTCTTAATTGACATTTGTTTATCCTTAAAAATTCAGTTGAAAGGTTAGCCATATTGAGTAGAAAGGTGGCCATAGTTTGCTTAAAATATAGACCGCATTACTTGCATTCACATGTGCTAAAGAGAAAGTAAATTTTTGAGTAATCTTAACATGTTTGTGAAATGATTTCATATCTATAATACCGGAATACACTCTACTTTTTCAATTATGTTATTTAAATGGATTTCATTAGGCTTGACCATGTTACCATGACCATCTTACCATGGAACTATGATGAAGCTCTCCATTTTTCCCTTTCCCTAGTCTCCAAAACATCAACATTTTCATTTTTTAGTGTTTTGAAGGCATCTCAAATCATATTTCATTCATCTGCTTTTCCTTGAAGATTCTAACACATATTCAGTGTGGAGATATTTGTGAGTGTACCAATGACTCTCTCTCTCTGTTTTCCCACTTGTTGTTCTAAGTCCACTGACAATTTGACCTATTTGGTTCAATCCTTCAGGAGGTTCTACATTCAGAGGAGTTTAGTCCTTCTGAATATCTCTGTTTTATTTGCCCATCTTGAAGGATATAGATGAAACTAGAGGTTACGCCCTGTGGCAACTCGTTAAAATCCCTGTCTATCACCCTAGTGTCCAATTCTT
Organism: Papio anubis; assembly: GCF_008728515.1. NCBI lineage: Eukaryota > Metazoa > Chordata > Mammalia > Primates > Cercopithecidae > Papio > Papio anubis. The sequence continues at coordinate 66,752,388 of NC_044976.1, forward strand.
TTTTCCTTGATTTATGTCATTTCATCTCTATCCTCTCTCTCTCACACTCTCTTCTCTCAACTCTGCTTCTTGCTCCTTCTCTTCTTGTCCACCCCCGTGCCCTGTCAGCTGGTGGCTCTCTTTGCTCTCCTTTAGATAATCACGTAGTCTGCTTTTGTTGTTTCTATACCTCCTACATTCTAGGGACTCCATTACCTGAAATCGAAGTATTACTCAGGCCATGTTGCAAGGGCCAGGAAAGAAAAGGGTCAAAGCAGACAAAACAGGCAAAGCAAAGGGATTATATTTTAATAGTTTAGTCCCATCACAATTACACTTCTTTGTAGGGTAGGGATCAGGCTTCTCTTTGTAGTTGTGATTTTGGTCATTATAAGGAAAATTATGAGGATGATTAGAGATCAGGTAGGTCACCTCTCTAATTAAACAGATGTCCAAATAGGTGTGACTTGCCCATGGTCACACCATGGGTCAATGCCACAGTTAAGCTGGACCCTATTCAGAAGTCAGGATCTCTTCTAGTACTCCACACTGTTTAAATGCATCAATGTAGTGCCTCCTGCAATATCTATGTGAGGTAAATGTGGAGCTAAAAAACAAAGATATGGTTAAATGTTTTAAAATAAAGTAGGGAATCCTTCTCCCCACCACATTATGACAAAAGGACCAGATGGAGAAGTAAATAAGATTGGTCTGCAGGTCTGCTTATGCTATGTAGTTATAATGTTTGGTCATGAATTACCCGGGAGTCTAAAAATAGTATTCTATTTTAAAGATATAATAAGTCTTTAAAATGAAGACGTGTCTTTTTAGTTTTTACTGATTGTGCTTTAATAGTAATAAAAGTAGTAACAATAATACTGATAGCTACCATTACTGATTGCACTCTGTTTGCCAGGCCTCCCACTAAAGACTTTATTCTCTCATTCAATCTAATTTTCCAAAGAACTATGAAATATGAGTTTATGTAACTACTTTACAGACTAGGGAACTGAGGTTCAGAGCAATGAGATAATTTATTGTTACTCAGTAAGTAGCAGTCAAAATCCAAACCCAAGTTTGCCTATCTTCAAGAGGCTACGCTTTCACTCTCATACACAGGAGAAGGTAACAGTGCCTACTTCATTCTGCCTTGTCATATACATATAGGTATACCTCAAAGATATTGGGAGTTTGATTTCAGACCACTGCAATAAAGTAAATATGACAATAAAACTCATCTGTAAGAAGCAACTCCTCATCAAGTTTTATCATAAGATTGCCGCAATTCAGTCACATCATCAAGTTTCACTTCTAATTCTAGTTCTCTTGCTACTTCTGCCGTATTTTCAGTGACTTCCTCCACTGAAGTCTTAAACCCCTCAAAGTCATCAGCAAGGGTTGGAATCAACTTCTTCCAAACTCCGGTTAATGTTGTTATTTTAACCTCCCATGAATCACGAGTGTTCTTAATGACATCTAGAATACTGAACTCTTTCCTGAGGCTTTTGATTTACTTTGCCTAGACCCATCAAATGAATCACTGTCAATGATGGCTATAGCCTTAAGAAATGTGTTTCTGAAATAGTAAGACTTGAAACTCAAAATTACTCCTTGATCTCCTGGTTGGAGAATAGATGCTGTGTTAGCAGGCATTAAAACAACATTCATCTACTTGTATATCTGCCTTAGAGCTCTTAGGTAATTACATACATTGCCAACGAGCACTAATATTTTGAAAGGAATCTTTTTGTCAGGAGCAATAGGTTTCAACCGTAGACTTAAAATATTCAGTAAACCATGCTGTAAACAGATATGCAATCTTCCTGGCTTTGTTGTTCCATTTATAGAGCACAGGCAGAGTAGACTGAGCATAATTCTTAAGGGTCTTAGAATTTTTTGAATGGTAAATGACCATTGGCTTCAACTTAACATCCCCAGCTGCATTAGTTCCTAACAAGAGAGTCAGCCAGCCTGTCCTTCAAAGCTCTGAAGACAGGCATTGACTTCTTTCTAGCTATGAAAGAAAGTCCTAAGTGGCATCTTCTTCCAATAGGAAGCTGTTTTGTCTATATTGAAAATCTGTTGTTGAGTGTAGCTACCTTCATCAATGATCTTAGCCAGATCTTCTGGATAACTTGCTACAGCTTCTACATCAGCCCTTTCTGCTTCGCCTTGCACTTTTATGTTAGAGAGATGGCTTCTTTCCTTAAATGTCATGAAGCAACCTCTGCTAGTTGTGCATCTTGTGCAGCTTCCTAACCTCTCTCAGCCTTCATAAAATTGAAGAGAGCTAGGGTCTTGCTCTGGATTAGGCTTGGCTTAAAGGAATGTTGTGTCTGATTTGGTCTTCTATCCAGATCACTCAAACTTTCTTCATATCAGCAATAAGACTACTTTGCTTTCTTATCACTTGTGATTTCACTGAGCAGCACTTTTAATTTGTCTTCAGGAGCTTTTCCTTTGCCTTCACAATTGGCTGTTTGTCAGGAGAGGTCTAGCTTTTGGCCTGTGTCATCTTTCTATATGCCTCCCTTGCTAAGTTTAATCATTTTTAGCTTTTGAGTTAAATAAGAGATGTATGACTTTTCCTTTCACTTGATACTTCAAGACCACTGGAGGGTTACTAACTGGCCTAACTTTAATATTGTTGTGTTTCAGGAAACAGGGAGGCCTAGGGAAAGGAAGAGAGACAGAGAACCACTAGTTAGTGGGGTAGTCAGAATACACACAATGTTGATTAAGTTTGCTGTCTTAAATGGGTGTGATTTGTGGTACCCTAAAACAATTACAATAGTCACATCAAGGATTACTGATCTCAGGTCACCATAATGGATACAATAATAAGAAAGTTTGAAAGATTGTGAAAATTACCAAACTGTGACACAGAGATACAAAGTAAGCACATGCTATTGGAAAAAATGGCACCAATAAACTTGCTTGGTGCAGGGTTGCCACAAACCTTCAATTTGTAAAAAGTGCAATTGCTGTAAAGGACAATAAAGGGAAGCACAATAAAACTATACAGGGTATCTGTATCGTTTATCCTTCCATTCAAGGAGCTTTTATTGCTATGCACTGGGACAGGTGATAGGAACACAAAGTAATGGTAAAAAGAGATATGCAAATGCATAATTGTAGTTTAGTGTAAGAAAGTGTTTTCATAGAGGGGGACACCAAAACCAGCCTGGGTGGGGATGGTCAGGGAATGCTGGCAGGACATGCAGGCCTTTGAGTTGCTTGTTTAAAGAGGAGTAGATGTCCATTGGGGAAATAGCATATGTGAACATGGAACACAATGAACTCAAGAAACCAAGAATAATGGTTTGGAATGAGTAATGGACTGGAAACAGGAGGCCATGTGGGACATGTCAGAGGAAGCTGGAGAGTCAGTCTCATCTCAGATCCTGCATGGCTATTTGAACCATGTTGAGTGGCTTAGAATTTATCCTAAGTGGAATGAGAAGCCAGCATGGATTTTTATTAGAGAAATGACACAGTCAGATATGGTTTAGGGAGTGTGCTTATGGGTGGGGGTGATAGAGGATAGAAAGGCAGGGTGGGGCATTGGGAAGGGACATGGGAGACTACAGGCCGGGACCCCAGGGGGGATGCTGCTGTAATCCAGGTAAAGAGAGAAGAGAGCTGAAACTGAGGCCCCTGAGAGGGAAAAGAGAAAATAGGAGGAGAGAAATGGGTTTATAAGATTTGAAGCAGATTCCCTTGCCTGCCATATTGTGTGCTCCATTGACATTTGGCTCAGCCCTTTGCTCAGGGAGATGTTATAGCATGTTCAGTCTATTGAAAAAGAAAAAGAAGAAAAGCCCAAACATGAAATGAACATACAACTATGAGCAAGAAAGAATCAACCAAGGGATCTGAGTAAGGCCAAGAAGGAAGAGGCAGTCTTATCTTTTTCTTTATACTTTAAGCCTGTGTCCCTTTCTTCTCTAATCTCTCACTCTTCCTTCTCACCTACTCCTTTCTCTGCCTCTGTGACTTTAACAGTTCACCATGTCTAAAGGTCTCAGGAAGACAGGGTAGGGAGCTAAACCTGAAACCATGTTGAAATTACAGTGCTGCTCAACTTCAGGATGTGATCATTGCTAAGCTGGGCCTTTAGCAAAAGAATGGCTTCTTGACACACTGCATGCAGGGGAAGGGTGGGCTCAGAGAAGCTCAGCATTTGCTTCCACAATATTCCTTGACAAAGTCTAAAAACTGCTTTAGAATATTAAGAAGGAAAAAAGCCACCATTTTCTTCCTCCTATTATTTTCTTACAACACAGAACACTTCAGTGACCAATGTGTAGGAGTTTTGACCCACACACTAATCTAAGAAATCAGTTCTGCAGTGGACACCACGGGGGTGTCCTCTCAATTCAATTTGGAAACAACTTACCTGAAGGTAGAATCAGATCCCACACGTTGAATAGTCAGTCCCATGACTGCCCCCTACTTCAGATATGAGTTGCCCATTCAGGCCTTTGGAATTTCTGACTGGCTAGCTATAAATTGGGATTTCTACAACCCGTCTATCTTTGGGTTTGATTAATTTGCTAAAGCTGCTCACAGAATTCAGGGAAACCCTTTACTTTTGTTTACCCATTTATTATAAAGGATACATGAAAGGATACAAATGAACAGCCAAAGAAAAAAGGTCTGGAAGGGTCCCAAGCCCAGGAACCTCTGTCCCTGTGGAGGTGGAGTGTGCCACCCTCCCAGCAGTTTAATGTATTCTTGTTCATCAATTTGGAAGCTCCCTGAACTCAGTTCTTCTGGTACTTTCTGGAGGCTTCATTGTGTAGGCATGATTGATTAAATCGTTGGCTACTGGTGTTCAACTTAACCTTCAGCCCCTCTCCTTTTCCAGATGTGAGGTGGGGTATGGGGCTGTGAGTCTCAACCCTCTAAGCACACGGTAAGTCCCCCTGGCAACCAGCCCTTCATCCTGTAGTTATCTAGGGATTTTCCAAAAATCATCTCATTAATGTAGTCTCAGGTATGGTTGAAAGGGGCTTGTTATAAATAACAGAAAGCCTGGTTTCACCTTCATCACTCTGGAGCTATTCTGGAGCTGTTTCTGGAACCAAGGACAAAAGGCCAAATAGTTTAACAAAAAATATCCTTATCATTCTAGTTAGGAAATTATAAAGACTATAGGAGCTGTGAGCTAGAAACCGCGGACAAAGCCAAAAATATATATTTTATAATATCACAAATACTGTCTATGTTTTTCCATTGATATGTCACTGTTTGTTTGAACCCAGGCCTGTTAAGTTGCTGTGATGCTAATGGCCTTTTGTTTATGATAGACATAAAAGATTTTCAAATTATGCAACCCCCATTGCCAAAAGCTTTCGGGTGGCCTTTTAAGCAAAATGTAGAAAAATTGCATATAGGTTCACATTCGTTTTCCAATATAAATTGCCATTTTATTAAAAATGGAGTTTATAGCAGGGAAATCATAATTTAAATTAATGAATCCTCAAATCATACTTGTTATTGCCAATTATTTTTTAATATAATATAAAATTTCTGGGTTCATAAATAGCATTCTTTTCTTATTCAGGAAAAGCCATGCTCAGCAATGTGTTATTCATGACTTAATTATTCTATAGATGCTTCATTCATATGCATGCAGATATATCTGGCAGCATTGCATTTTAATGAAGATGCTGAAAGGCAGCAGGCTATAATTTCTGACAGAGGATTCTGTCAGGACTGAACAATAGGAGCTCCTGAAGAGGACTAGGAAATAACACAGCCAAGAAAGAAAATTAAAAACCTATTTAAATATTTTAATTATGATCTTCATTGGGGACATTTTGAAATCCTTGTGCACATCAGAGCTTCTATAATTTAGAAGCTATTTTTGCTGGAAGAGAATAATTTTTAGGAAGGGGGAAATATTTTCAAGATCTCACGAGTTGAGACACAGCCGCTCCCTAGGGGAGCACAGTACCTGGTTTCTGTGCCCATTCCCTGCCACTCTTTAGGCTGACTTCTCTTTATTGAAGTTGTAATGGGATTAAAATGACCAGTCTGTTCAACCTTGCAAGAGACAAGGAAAGGATGAAGGGAAAGAGAGTCTTTCACATTTGTGTGTGTGTGTGTGTGCATGAGTGTGCCACATACACACAGAGTGTGAGGTTTAGGATTTTAGCACTGGTTAGCTGCACCTCAAGCTTTCATCCTTGGACCCTCCAGAAAGCTCAGGTTAACGAGAAACAATAAAGACCTGTCTCAACGATAGGGATTGCCACAATTTTATTATGATTTTTCTTTCTCATCTTCTCAGAGAGGGAGGAATGTCAGAAAAATGATAGAATTGTCAAAAGCATGTGCCATCAGCTAAGTAAATAAACAGGTAATAATTCCACATTTTCCGCTCTAGAATACAAGCAAAAAGAAACCTATGCTATATTGAAGTATTTTAGGGTAGCTATGAATACGCAAGTGATGGGGCATCCAGGGCACTGTGGGAGGCGTGGCATTTTCTGGAAGGGTGAGCAGCAAGAGGAGCAGCTGTCTAGGCACTGCCCTGGGTTTCCTCCTACTCTGTTGAAGTTGCTCTTGTTAAGCTTGCCTGCGTGTCTTGCATCTCAACATACACTGCACACTTTGCTGTCTTCTTACCCCATCTCTCAGCCATGCTCCACACAGATGGCCACCTCCTCTTTCTTCAAGCATACTGCTCTTGTGACACTTGTGACGCTATATACTCCTGCTTCTCAGTGGTCTTGCATTTTCCTCCCTTTCTATTACTTTTTAAAATGCTGACCATTGATAAGTAGAATTTAATTTGTGTGTGTGTGTGTGTGTAAATTTTTAATCTTTTAGTGTATTTTATACATCTTTAATTAAGAAATTCTTCCTTAGGCTGGGCACGGTGGCTCACACCTGTAATCCCAGCACTTTAGGAGTCTGAGGACAGCAGATCACTTGAGGTCAGGAGTTCAAGACCAGCCTGCCCAACATGGAGAAACCCCATCTCTACTAAAAATACAAAAATTAGCCGGGTGTGGTGGTTCACACCTGTAGTCCCAGCTACTCAGGAGGCTGAGGCAGGAGAATTGCTTGAACCCAGGAGGCAGAGGTTGAAGTGAACCGAGATTGTGCCACTGTACTCCAGCCGGGGACAAAGAATGAGACTCTGGGAAAAAAAAAAGAAGAAGAAGAAGAAGAAGAAGAAGAAGAAGAAAAAGAAAGAAGAAAGAAAGAAGACAGAAAGAAAGAAAGAAGAAAGAAAGAAAAATTCTTCCTTACTTCAAGCGCATGAAGTTCTTCTAAAATTTCTTGTAAGCATTTAAAGTTTCTAGTTTCTTGTCATGTTTTGAGGTACAGATCTGAAAGTCATGTTGAAACTTAATCCCCAGCAAGGCAGTATTAAGAGATGGTGCGTTTAAGAGGTGATTGGGGGCCAGTGTGGTGGCTCATACATGTAATCCCAGCACTTTAGCAGGAGGAACCAGGCAGATCGCTTTAGCCCAGGAGTTTGAGACCAGCCTTGGCAACATAGTGAAACTCCATCTCTACAAAAAATAAAAAACTAGCCAGGCATGGTGGTCACACCCTCGTAGTCCCAGCAACTTGGAGGCTGAGGTGGGAGGATCACTTGAGCTTGGGAGGTTGAAGTTACAGTGATCGTGCCACAGCACTCCAGCTTGAGTGCTGTGGATGAAAGAGTGAGACCCTGTCTCAAAAAACAAAATAAATAAAAATAAGTACAAAAACAAACAAACGAAAAATACTAAAAAGGAAGTGATGGGTCAGGTGGGTTCTGGTTTAATCCATTCATGGATTAATGAATGGATTAATGGGTTAATGGATTAATAAGTTATCATGAGGGTGGAACTGGTGACTTTAAAAGAAGAGGAGAGACCTGATCTAACACGCTTAGACCCTCTTGCCATGGGATGTCCCGTACCACCTCTGGACTCTGCAGAGAATTCCCACCAGCAAAAAAACCCTCACAAGATACAGGTCCTTGTCATTGGACTTCTCAGACTCCATAACTGGAAGAAACAAATTCCTTTTCTTTGGGAATTACCCACTTTCAGGCATTCTGTTATAAGCAACAGAAAACAGACTAAGACAAAATCCAAGGTTTTTATTCTCTATATATAACTCTTTGTCCCAGAATTATTCATTGGATAGTCCTTCCTTTCACTAATGGTCTGCAAAGCCAACTGTGTCAAATATCGAATATCTAGTATACATAAGTATAGGTCTCTGTGTTAGTCTCCTTAATTACTGAATAAAACAGTACCACAAATTTAGGAGTTTGAAACAATATCTACTTGTTACCTCACAGTTCTATAGACAAGAAGTCCAGGCAGGCTTAGCTGGATTCTGAGTGTTTAACAAGGCCAAAATAAAGGTGTTGACCAGGCTGGGCTCTTATCTGGGGACTCTCGGGAATAATCTGCTTTCGAGCTCCTTCAGGTTGCTGATAGAATCCAGTTCCTTGAAGCTATTGGACTGAGGTCTCTGTTTCCTTGTCTGCTGTGAGCTAGAGCCACTCTATGCAACTCAAAGCCACACATATTTCTTGGCATATGAACTCTTGCATCTCCAAAGCCAGCAAGAGCATGTGAAATGCCCTCATACTTGGAATCTCCAACTTCCGCTTCTTCTGCCAGCCAGAAGAAAAAAAAAAAAAGATCTGCCCTTGAAGGGCTCAGGTAATTAAGATTACCCAGGTAATCTGTATTTTTCCATAAAATGTAACATAGTCATGGAAAGGATCTTTTCATGTTCCATCCCCGCTCAAAGAGGAAGGTATTACAGAAGAGTCAGGGTCATTGGGGGTCATTCCTAGAATTTCACCTGCTACAATCTGTCTATAGGCTTTCTAACCTGTACCATTATCCCTGTGCCAATATCCACCCTGTCTAACCAAGTTGTCTCAAAAATTCCACTGATATTTGAATCATAATTGCCTTGGATCTAAGGTTCTTTTTAATATTGAATCTTTTTATTAAAAATTTGGAATACCTCCTAATTCATAATTTTGTCCATATGTCTTACATATAATTTCCTTTTTCATATGTCATAATGAAAAGTTACAATGAACTCTGGCCCAAAGCAAAAATTTTGACTTTAGGTGGGACTTCTAGAATGAGTGAGAAGATGGGAAAATCATGTCTTCCAAAGGCAAATATAAAACCAGAAAAAAACTGTCAAAAACAACCACTTCAGGATTTTGGAAACTGATGAAAGGCATCCATCTCACTGAGAAGCATGTATTAAAGAAAAACTGAACATCAGGAAGAACGGTGGGAATCTGTGGCACTCTGTCCTGGGGTTTCTGCCATTCCCCACCCCAGTTCTGCTGTTCAGTAATTTTACCAGGGCAGGGCAAGCTATGAGGACAGGTGACCTCCTTAATACAGGAGGCAGATTGACTTTGGAGTGGAGCATAGATTTGACTCAGGACCTTTGTCAAAAATGATGGTGGAAAAATCCTGGAATAATACCACACAATTTAAGAAGGGCAACATTGCAGCTAATCTGAGGTTTTGGCATGGCTCAGGCTCAAGAAACTGAGAGACCAGCCAGAAAATTAAAAGGGAAATCCAGAGATAGAGATAGTGATAGTGGCCTTCACAAGTATTCACTTCTCCATGGTGGCTTGGAAGGCTGTATGCATACTGAAGGACATGCGTACACATAGGGTGGACCAGATAGGGCCTGGCTGTCTACCTGTCCCTTATGAACGTGAAGCCTTGAGTATGCAGAAAGTATAAACCAGGGCAGACATGCAAATTGTCTGAACTTTGATTACATTCCTTTTTATTATGTTATTTTTTTAGGTAGGGTCTTGCCCTGTTGCCCAGGCTGGAGTGCAGTGGCACAAACATGGCTCAGGGCCTCTGCTACCTCTTGGGCTCAAGCTGTCCTCCCACTTCTACCTCCTGAGTAGCTGGAACTACAGGTGCACATCACCATGCCTGGCTAATTTTCTATTTTATTTTTTGTAGAGACAAGGAATCACTGCTGGGAGTGGTGGCTAAAGACTGTAATCCCAGCACTTAGGGAAGCAGAGGTGGGAGGATAGCTTGAGCCTAGGAGTTTGAGACCTGCGTGGGTGACAGCAAGACCCCATTCTCGAATATAGAAAAATAAATAAATAAATAAATGAGATAGGGTCTCACTATGTTGTCCAGGATGGTCTTAAACTGCTAGTCTCAAGTGATCCTCCTGCTTTGGCCTCCTAAAGTGCTGGGATTACAGGGTGTGAGCCACCATGCCCAGCCTTGATTACATTCCTTAAACACACAGATCTGTTGGCAAGGAGTAGAAAGCTTTCTGGCTCAACATGTTTATGTGCAACCTCTGATCAATTTTTGGCTGACCATTAAGCTATGCTAATCCAGGAGTGACTCATGGGAAGCCAGATTTAAAAATTAAGCAAAAATAAATTTTAAAAAGGAACTTGAACAGAAAGAACAGGGGCTGCACACTGTTGTCAGATAGATTCTACAGAATTAATCCAGGCAAGTCATTCAGCAAATCAAAAAATTAGCAACAGCAACTAACCCTGGAGAGGAGATGAATCCAGAGTTACTACAATATATTATCTAAAATGTCCAATTAAAGAAATTACTTACAAAAACCAGGTAAATGTGACCATACACAGAAAGAAAAACAATGGAAACTGTTTCTGATGGGACAGATGTTAGATTTGGTGGAGCAAGACTTCAAAATAACTAATATAGATATGTTTGAATAAATAAAGGAAACAATATTTAAGAACTAAAGGAAAGCCTGACAATAACAAATAATCAAGTAGAGAATATGAATCAAGATATAAGATTATTTAAAAAATGGAATAGAAATTCTGAAGTTGAAAAGTACAGTAATTAAAATAAAAAATTCACTACAGGGTTTCAATAGCAGAGTTCAGCTGGCAGAATAAAACAAATGAGTGAAATCAATGATAGATCAAGAATTATAAGGAATTACAGAAAAATTATAAGGAATTACAGAAAAAGCAATGAAGAAAAATGAAGTCTCAGAGATTGAGGAACATCAAGCGACCCAGCGTCAATGTCCCAGAAGTAGAGAAAAGAAAAAAAAAAAGTGAAGAAAATATATTTAAGAAATAATGGCTGAAAAGAACTAAAATATATATAGTAAAAGGCGTCTGTATCAGTCTGCTCAGGTGACCATAATAAAATACCATAGACTGGGTAGTCTAAACAGTAGATGTTTATTTCTCACAGTTCTGGAGGCTGGGAATTATAAGATTAATGTGTTGGCTAACTTGGTTTCTGGCAAGGGCCCTCTTCCTGGTCTATAGACAGCAACTATGGACAGAGTCCTCACATGCCAGCGAGAAAGCTCTGGTCTCTCTTCCTCTTTTTGTAAGAACACTAATCCCATCATGGGGTTCCACCTCATGATCTCATCTAAACCTAATTACCTTTCAAAGGTCCCACCTCCAAATGCTATCACATCCAGGGCTAGGGCTTCAACATATGGATTTTGGGGGGACACAAACATTCAGTCCCTAACAGCGTCCAACAAATGAATGTAAATGGTGCAGTAGAAAATATTTACATAGTACAGCAAAAGCAGTGAAGCAGAAACATAGAAACAAAGAAAATGCATGATATATGTAGACACGAATAACAAAATAGCAGAAATCAATACAAATAAGATTTCAACAAATAAGATGAAAGTAAAATCATGGAAAAAATATATATTAGGAAGGCCCAAATCCGAAAAGCTGACAATACCAATTGCTGGTGAGAATGCAGCAGAAATTCTCATTCATTGCTGGTGGAAATGCAAAAAGGTACAAACGCTTTGGCAGTTTCTTGCAAAACTAAGGATACCATAGAATGCAGCAATTGTGCACCTAGGTATTTACCCAACTGATTTGAAAACTGTTGTTCATACAAAACACCACACACAAATATTTATAATTATTTTATTTATAATCACCAAAACTGGGGGTAATCAAGATGATGAATGAAGCCTGTGACTAGCCAGCCACTGCACTCCAGCCTGAACAACATAGCAAGACCCTTGTCTAAAACAAAACTGAAGAAAGCAAAACCCTAAAACAACCTATAGCTAGCAAACAAATATCTTGGTTAATGATTAAAATAAAAATACACATCTCCATGACTAAATCGACTAATATAAATATTTCATAGAAAAGGCATCCAATTCCAGATAAAACTTGAGTGTGTTCAATCTAAGTAAGTGAAATAAGATTTTTTCCTTCTCATTTGGATTATTTACTTCTCAAAGATAGAATTGTTTCTTGCAAGAAACAAATTTATACATACAATAGTTCTTTATTTAATTATTGTTTTATTGATTTCAAAAATTTAGCCAACATTTGATGGAGTACGAAATGCTATAGCTTATTGAGGCTAAATCAGTGTAGCCCAGGTTGGAAGTACAGTCTCAGATGTCTTCTAATTGGAAATGTTGCAAATTATATTATTGTTCAAAAATATTTACTCCCTTTCTATAACTTCATGGGAAGAATGTTCTTCCCCCTGCTCATTTATCTTGGGCTTGGCCTTCTGTGACTTGCTTTGACCTCAGGTCGAATGTGCTTGCATTCTATACCCTTACATTAGTGTAATGCAGCATAGCCTTTGGTTAAATAGGCTTTCAGGCAGGCTTCTGCGCTAGCAGCTTTCACCTGTATTACCCTGAACCATAGAAATGGCGGATATGGCCAGGCGCGGTGGCTCATGCCTGTAATCCCAGCCAAAGCACAGATCACGAGGCCAGGAGTTCGAGACCAGCCTGGCCAATATGGTGAAACCCTGTCTCTACTAAAAATACAAAAATTAGCCAGGCGTGGTGGCGCACTCCTGTAGTCCCAGCTACTTGGGTGGCTGATGAACTCGGGAGGCAGAAATTGCAGTGAGCCGAGATGGCGCCATTGCACTCTAGTCTCGGCGACAGTGTGAGACTCCGTCTCAAGAAAGAAAAAAAGAAAAAGAAAAAAGAAATTGCGGGATATTTGACTTTTTGCTCTCCAAAACCCCTGCATTTTTATATGATTCATTCAATCCTCATCTTACCTCCTGCGGTAGTTACTTTCATATCACCCTTTTTATCGATAGGAAAGTGAGGCTTAGGGAAGTTAGTAACTTGCTAAAGAGCTTCTCTCGCTCGTTGGTCACACTCCCTCTGGGGATTGTGTGACCCTCGCTGCCGCCCCAGCCCCGGCCCCACGCAGCGGGGAGAGATGGCACCAGCTGCAGCCACAGGCTCGCCCCTACTGCTAGCATCCGTGAAGGGCGGTCCCCGCCCGCACCGCCTGCGGGAAGCTGAGGGTCTTGGAGCCTCGGTCTTCAGCCTTCTCCTGATTTTGGCTCCGTGCCACCCGCCAGGCTCACCCCCAACCACTACTCCTCCCACCCATCATTCCCAGTCTCTCCTCCCCTCCGGCTTCTTCTGGACATCCCTGGTCAGTTCCAGCAGCGCCGCCAGCTTCAACCTTACGCCCTTAGTTTTCACTTCTTATTTAACGGCAGAAGCACCGAATAAAATTCCTCATTGGCCTCTGGCATTAGACTACAAACATCAGGTGACTCAATATTGGGGGTGGGAATTGGGCCAACTTGGCTTAAATTAGTCCAAGCTTTGCTATAATATGACCTAAATCCCTTCATTTATAAAATGTAGATAAGGAAGAATTGGTATTGAATAAACACCTGGCACATCATGCTCAATATTACTACTGTATGACTATTCTATTTTAATAAAAATTATAAATTGTCATTTATTCAACAAAGATTTATCCAGCCTCTCTTTTCTGCCTCACTGAATTTACATTTCTCATTCTGGAAAAGGAGACTCCTGGAATGCAGGGAATGTGGAAGGTTACACCTACAGGTCTGTGATTGGCATATTGGAAGAGCCCACGACACTTTGCCAATGGTAGAGTCTACCTCACCAGGAGTTAAGAAGACTTGATTAGAATACATTTCTTTACATTTATGGCATCTGTGCTATTTCTAGCTTCCCCCTCTTTTTATCACTTCTATTACAGGTTCTAACACGCAACTTTAAAAATGGTCTCTCAAGCTCATGGCCTTCAAGCCTAGAATTAGGTTGCTATGGCAGTATGTGTCCTTGCTTGCTAGCAGTAAAAAATGTTTGAATGGGAGATCTTTCCATGGAAAGGGTTTTTTTTTTTTTTTTTTTTTTTTTTGACACGGAGTCTCGCTCTGTCGCCCAGGCTGGAGTGCAGTGCAGTGGCCGGATCTCAGCTCCCTGCAAGCTCTGCCTCCCGGGTTTACGCCATTCTCCTGCCTCAGCCTCCCGAGTAGCTGGGACTACAGGCGCCCGCCACCTCGCCCGGCTAGTTTTTTTTTTTTTTTTTTTTGGGTAGAGACGGGTTTTCACAGTGTTAGCCAGGATGGTCTCGATCTCCTGACCTCGTGATCCGCCCTTCTCGGCCTCCCAAAGTGCTGGGATTACAGGCTTGAGCCACCGCGCCCGGCGGGAAAGGGTTTTTATAACACTGTTACAAAGAGCGGTCTAACAACGCAGGGGAATATCAAGTTTTTTCAAATGTTTTACAGGGATGTTGGGGAAGGGGATGGTCTCTCCAACTCTGTCTCCATGTTCTATGTATTGACTTGCAAAGAGACCACATTGTGTTATTTTTAGTCAAGATAAGCAATGAAAAAATGCGTTGGTGCATACCTCGCCTTCTGTATTTTCGAACTTAAATTCATTTCATACTTCTCTTTGAACAAAGAAAGTACCAAGGTCACCAGTATGTCACAAGTCTTCCTGCAGTGCACCTCTTTCACAACCTTGGCTCCCATTTCTCCTGGCACACAGACTTCTTTCTCAAAACATACTTGTTCCACTTGTGATTCTTCCCTTGCAAACAGTCCTGCCTCAAATTCAACCCACCTCCTGGATATCTTTGTGAAATTCTTGCTGTCTTATACCTGATTGGATTGAACTGGCTACTGTTTGTTAGTTTGTTTCTTTGTTTTAGTATATTGCATTTTTTTTAAGGGAGCAGAGTTAGAAATTAGCCCCGCTTTGTGCACCATCAAGATGAATCCACTCTTTCTCCAATTTACTGCATAAAAATGTAATGCATTACCGTTATAGACCCTTGTGTTTATGAGTGTTTCCTCCATCTCTTGAGGGAAGAGACCCAATCTAGTTCCTCTCCTTATTCTAAGCAGCTAGCCCTGGGCCTGACACCTAGGAGGCACTTGGTAAATGTCCTTTGAAAAAATGAATGAAATCAGTAAATTAATGGAAAGCTGTGGCTTTTAACCAAGGGAAGCCCATGAATGCTCAGCATGACTGTGTTTACCATCTGCAGCGTTAGCAGAGGTAGGGGATAAAAAGCTGGAGCTACTTGGGCAGCCTTTGGGAACTGGTGGTGCTACATAAGGAAGATCTCTTGGAAGGGAAGGAAGATAGTGAAGGATGGTTAAACTGGGAAAAAGGTTAAAGGGGAAGGGGAATAGAAAGGGTCAGTGCAAAAAGAAACCCCATCTGTCAGACTGGGCTCTTTTCCTTTCCCTCTCCTCAGCTCCCACAGACTTCCTTTGACTCCCTTTTGTTCACAGCATAATTTATTTTCTTTAACAATCTAGGAAGTTCACAGCCATCAGCAGTTCTAGTGCAATTTCAGGTGTGATTAGGAATTTGGGAATCTCAGTGGAGCTGTTAATGTAGCCAGAGTCTCACTCATCAGCCCAGTAGCCACTGCAGCCTGATCCCTGTGCACCGCCACAGCCCCGTTCCAGGGCCACCGACCCACTTTGGGTCCCTTTAATAGTCCTTCTCCACTTGCTCCAATCCTGATCAGATAAGTTGCTGTGCAGGATTAAGAATTGTAAGCAGGTGGAAAACAGAACTGAATATAAAGTTTAGGAATTCATTAAGCCAAAAAGTTTGAAGATAGGTTGAAATACCAGGCTGTGGCATAACGTTTCACTCCTCAAGAGGGAGGCCTTCCAAGTGACTACTCGTATTTCCCCTATGAAACATGATGTACTCTGTGGAAACAGCCCATGAACAGCCCAGTGTTCCATTTTTCCAAGGTCTGCCAGCATTGCTGCTGGGCTGACTTGGAGGGTTGGCTGGGTTAGACTAAGGTTAAGCCAAGATCTTTTCAAAGTAATTGGCATTTGGAAGTAACTACTGTATGTTGCCAAAGAAGAGATGATGATGACAAAGAGATGTGACCTTAAAGGAATGTGACCCAGTCTTTAACTGATTCTTTTTTGTCAAAATAGCCAAAAGAATGTCTGATCAAGGGTCATGTTGAAAGGAAAATTTCAATTTGCCTGATTCTTTTTTTTTAAACGTAAGTTTTTTAAGATGCAGGGAATAAACATTGACTGGAATACAGGTTTTCTTCTTGTTTAATTATAAAAATATTTTTAGGATCTTTCAAATACCCTCTGAAATCTGACAGTTAATATTTAAAGTATAACTTTGACTCACTTAAATGAAATAAGAAACTTATCTGCTGGGCAAAATGAGAAATTTTGAGCTCTTCACTTGGGTTCAGGGTGGTGCCATCTGTATCTCTGTACCCAAGTACTCTGTGTACAGTGGGAGCTCAGTAAACATTTGGTGCCTGAGTGAAAAAGCTGAAATTCAATTGCATTATACAATCCTGATCCGCTGTTTCAGTTGGAAGTTTTATTTCAGCTACTTGGTTATATAGCTCATGGGCCCTCAGCATTTTGACTTCTTTTGCTAAAGAAGCAGAGTAAGAAGCTAGGCATACCTTTATATAACCTATTTTCAAACCTCGTCATTAACAATAAATTTATTTTATTAGAAACATGTGTGTACTTGTAGAAAAAGCTTGCGATGGAACAAAACTATCTTTCTAAAAATGAATGATTCTATCTTTTGTAATCAGTACTTCATGCAGTTGGAGTCACTGCAAATGGACAAGCAGATAGCTCCAAGATTCTGCAAAGCCACTATGATTTGAACTATTCTCATAATAATGTAGTTCTGCATTTTTCCTCATTGGAGTTATATGATTTAAAAAATTATACAAATTAAAAATGCAGAAAAGAATGAAAACTCATAGTTGCCACTATTAGTATAGAGTATTTTTTGGTGTAAGAATGTGTGATAGTCATAATTCTAAGTTAGCCCTCCATGATTTCCACCCTCTAGTTGTTCCTGTGATTATGTTGTTACTCAGCAAAAAGAATTTTACAGAGGTAATCAAGTTACTGATCAGTTGACCCTAAGACAAGTAGATTATCTGGGTAAGCCTAACCTAATGACATGAACTCTTTAAAAGCAGAGAGGTTTATTTGGCTAGTTGGAGAAGCAGAATTCAGAGATTGAAATCAGGAGAAGCATTCAAAATGCCATTGCTTGCTGGAAGATGGGAGGAGCCATAAGTTAAGAAATGTGAGTGACCTCTAGGAGTGGAGAGTGACCCCCTAGCCAATAGTCGGCAAGCAAATGGAAATCTCAGTCCTACAAACAAAAAGAACTGTATTCTGCCCAACAGCCTGACTGAACTTGGAAGCAAATCCTATACAGTACCTCCAGCTTGGCCAACATCTGGATTCCAGCCTTTGTGATCCTAAGCAAAGGACCCAGTTAAAATGTGCCAGACTCCTGACCCATGAAAAATGTAAGATAATAAATACATATTGTTTACAGCTACTAAGCTTATGACAGTTACACAGCAATAGAGACTAATGCAGATTTTGATACCGAAAGTTGATACTGCTGTAATTAATACCTAAAAGGTGGAAATGGATTTGGGATTAGGCAGTAGCTGGAGGCTAGAAGAATTTTGAGCAACATGATAGAGAAAGGCTTAATTGTCTCAAACAGACTGTTAGTAGAAATATGGATGTTAAAGATACAACTGGTGAGAGCTTAGAAGGAGGTGAAGAGCATTATAGAGCAAACCTAAATTGCTTAGAGAAAGCCTAAATCATCATGAACAGACTTTAATTAGAAATCTGGGCTTTTAGAATACTCTTGGGGAAGACTCGGAACGAAGTGAGAATCATGTTATTGGAAATGGAGGAAGGAGAATCCTTGCTATGTGGTGATAGAAAGCTTAGAAAAATTGTGTCCTGCAGTTATGTGGCAAGCAGAATTTGTAAACGACAAACTTAGATATATAGCTGAGGAGATTTGCAAGAAAAGTGTTAAAGGTGCTGGCTTATTTCTCTCTTACTACTTATACTAAAATGTGAGGAAAAAAATAACCGGAGGGAAAAACTGGTAAACATAAAGGGATTAAGACTGGAGAAGTTTGAGACTGCTCAGCCTTTCCAGATGGCAAGAAATGCTGGGAGTCGGAAATGGCTTCTGAAAGGATGGTATAGAGAAAAGAAAGATTGTGCAGCTGTCCAACTTTCACTGAAGCCTCAGGAAGACTAAAAGGTTAAAGTGTTCTGTCATAGAAAAGGCTCTTCTAAGATATTAAAGTTGTGACTCACAGATCCTATCAGTGAGACTAGAGGGCCTCTCAGAAGCTTAGGAGTGCTGTCCCTCAATCATCTCAATAGAAGCCAAAGACAGAGCAGGGATCATCTCAAAAATGTTTGTGGTCATGGCTTTTGTCTAATGGAGTGAAACTCTGAAAAATTTAGGCAAGGACCATTCAGTGAGTTGAACAGTTTCTTCCTGTAATTCGTGTCTTCCTTGGACCTATGAATGTGACCTTATTTGAAAATAAGGTCTTTGCACATGTAGTCATGTTAAGGTGAGATCATACTGCATTAGAGTGGGCCTTAATCTAATTAGTGGTGTCCTTATAAGAAGAGGGAAATTTGGACACATACATGCAGCATGCAGAGAGAAAAACAACATGTGAAGACAGGTAGAGATTAGAGTGATGCTTCTATAAGTCAAGGATTGCTTGCAATTACTAAAAGCTAGAAGAGACAAGGAAGGACTCTCCTCTAGAGCCCTCAGAGAGAGCATGGCTCTGCTGATACCTTGATTTAAGTTTTATAGCTTCCAAAACTATGAGAGAATACATTTTACTTGTCACAGGCCACCTAGTTTGTGTAACTTGTTACAGGAGCCCTGGGAAACTAGTAAGGATTATAATGTTTTTCAGAACATTACATCAACAGAAATGTTACTAGAGTGGACTGAAAGAACTGAGGAAGTACAAAATGAAAGAAAACTCTTGGGGCTCTCCCATATGCCAATGTTATTGTCAGGAAGCAAGTTAATAAAACAACTTAGCTGAAAACATGTTCCTTTCTTGATAATGGAAGGATGACTCAGAGGGCAGAATCAAGAACCCAGAAGGCTGAACCAAGATCCCAGGGTGCAGATTTGAGAACCATGGCAGGTTAGTCCCAGGCCTGGAATAATAAACCTAATGAAAGAACCCCAGCTGGAGTTTGTGTGGTTGTATTTCAAAGTCGCTTTGGATTTCTGTCTCGTTTTTGCCTTCCACCTCTCTCCCTTTTTATTTTTTTATTAATATATTTTATTTAAAAATTTATTTTTAGAACTTATAAATGGGTAAATTTCAAAATAGTATCAATGCAAACTATTTAGCAATATTTTACTATTTCTTTTTACTCAACAGTCACCTTTATGTTTTGCTTTCCATCAACAAATACATTGGATTAAAGCAACAGTACTCTTACCTCCAAGTTCAATGCCTGAGTTTCTTGAACACTTTATTTCCATTCAGAGTTTAGTAATTACTTAACTTCACATTTTTCTGTCATTAATGATAATCAGATGATCTACCTAACTAGCCAAAATGATAAAACTATTATAAGTCAAGTCAATGGAATTTATAACATTTACATGAAACAACTATACTGACACACATGTGCATTGGGGCCTATTTGAAATATGTCACAAATAAAAAGCTTTACTTAAAGAATGAGGTCTTCAGGCAAAGGAGGAAAAGGGTCATCATCAGAAAAAACTAGGAATATTTAGATAAGAAATCAGCCTACAATTTTAACTAAATAAAGGAGGAAAGGGGAGTACATAATTACAGCTTACAACAGTTGAAGAAAAGTCAGTTGCCATTCTGTCACAAACAGGTTCACTATCTCAAGAGCTTAGAATAAGGCTCTTCAGGCATTTATGAAAACAACAGAATATTATAATGCTACTTAATTTGACAGCAAACAATAGAAAAAAAATTGGTGGCACCACACCTTCTTAACACCCTTGAAAACAGGAACTAAGATGAATAATTAAGAAACAGTACTCAAAGATTACTTTAAACTGGGGACCGTGGCTCACACCTGTAATCTCTGCACTTGGCAGGCCAAGCTGGGTGGATTGCTTGACCTTAGGAGTTCAAGACCAGGCTGGGCAACATAGTAAAACCCTGTGTATTAGTCTGTTCTCACACTTCTATACAGATACTACCTGAGACTGGGCAATTTATAAACAAAGGAGGTTTATTTGACTCACAGTTCTGCATGGCTGCAGAGGTCTCAGGAAACTTACAACCAAAGCAAGAGAGGAAAGAGGCACCTTCTTCACAGGGTAGCAGGAGAGAGATGTGCATGTAAATGGGGAAGAGTCCCTTATAAAACCATCATATCTCATGAGAACTCACTATCATAAGAACAGCATAGGGGAATCTGCCCCCATGATCCACTCACCTCCCACCACACCTCTCCCTCAACACCTGGGGATTACAATTCAAGATGAGATTTGAGTGGGGACACAAAGCCTAACCACATTACCCTGTCTCTACAAAAAATACAAAAAATGACTGGGCTTGGTGGCGTGCACGTGACTGTAGTCTCAGCTACTCAGGGAGCTGAGGTGGGAGGATAACCTAAGCCCAGAGGGTCAAGGTTACAGTGAGCCATGATGGCACCACTGCGCTCCAGCTAGGGTGACAGAGTGACACCCTGTCTCAAAAATAAACAAGCAAAATAAAACTAAAACAAAGAGCACTATATTATCTAATGTGATTTATAAAATAAGCAAAGTTCAGCAATCTTCAACGGAAAAGGTCATAGTATTTTGCTGAGACCAGCTCGATCGGGGAGACCCTAACCCAGCAGTGCTAGAGGAATTAAAGACACACACACAGAAATATAGAGGTGTGAAGTGGGAAATCAGGGGTCTCACAACCTTCAGAGCTGAGATCCCTGAACAGAGATTTACCCACATATTTATTAACAGCAAACTAGTCATTAGCATTGTTTCTATAGATATTAAATTAACTAAAATTATCCCTTATGGGAAACGAAGGGATGGGCTGAATTAAAGGTATGGGTTGGGTTAGTTAACTGCAGCAGGAGCAGATTGCTCATGCTATTGTTTGTGGCTTAAAAATGACTTTAAGTAGTTTTCCACCCTGGGCAGGCCAGGTGTTCCTTGCCCTCATTCCCGGAAAACCCACAACCTTCCAGCGTTGGCGTTAGGGCCATTATGAACATGTTACAGTGCTGCAGAGATTTTGTTTATGGCTAGTTTTGGGGCCAGTTTATGGCCAGATTTTGGGGGGCCTGCTCCCAACATGTCCCCCTTTTTTGATTTGCACATCGATAAATGTAGGGCAGCTTTGTCATGGTGAGCTACTTCTCGCAGGAGTCAGGATCCACATCTGCAGACTATACAAAGACAAACAACACAGATTAAAAGCACAATCGTCATTGACATCACAGAGCTTCCAAGTGGTTTTATCTATTTTAATGGGTTACTAACTGCTAATTTGTCTGTAACTCCTTCAAGCTCTCTAGTTCCTGGCATTAAGGTCAGGTGTGCCTGGGATGCTTTAAATATTTGTTCTTTAATTTTGCAATATCCAAAGACAAGTTTGTAGAGTGTCTTTCTAGATGCTTTTTTATTCTTTCCCAAATTTTGATCTTATTAGGAGCTATTAATAGTTTCCACAAATCCTTATGTTTAGCTCCTACAATGAGCTGTATCATTTGAGGCTGAGGTGCCACTATACTGCCATGGTTCCACATAATAGGACAAAAAGGTTTTTGAGGGCGGCATACCTCAATTATGGGAGCAGATTTATTATGGTAAATACTGAGATCAGAAAGCATGTGTAACTGTGTTATAGAGTGATTATATCTAGGTCTCTGTGTCAGCCCTTGTTGAAGGAATACTCACAGCAGTGGTGATAACTGCTGTCATAGCTACCATTAAATTACTCATTGTGACTGGTTGTCCTGCTTTCCTCAGGTTTTCTTCTGCCATCTGTGACAGCTTCTTGATCTGTCCCCAGATGAGTGGCTGTGTTCAACAGGTGTTGCTTGTGACAGTTGGGGTCCTCTTTAGCATCAGTCTTGACATGGCTGCAACTAGGGAATCCTCGGGATCCTCCCAGAATCTCTTCCTCGGCTTCTGGCTCACGATAAGGTTTCAGGTGTCTTGATGGTATCTAAATCGGCTGTTGATTTTGGCCTGGAGAAACACAAGCATAACCTCTACCCCAAGTAATTATTTTACCTATTTCCCAAATTTTTGTTATTGGATCTCTCCACCAAATCAGTTGTTCTGCTTCCGTCTTTTTAACTGGTTTCTGTAGATGCTGTTCAGCTGCTGATAATATCTGGCCTTTGGGCAGGCTGAAAAAATTTAAAGTTAATAATGCTAGATTCGGTTGCATCTGTGGGGTTCCATATTCTTTATTTCCCTCTTTCTGCTTTTGCAACTGCTGTTTTAGGGAAAGATTCATTCTTTCCACTATGGCTTGTCCTTGAGAATTGTATGGGATACCAGTAATGTTTTTAATATTCCACATAGAGAAAAATGTAACTAGAGCTTGGCTAGTATAGCCTAGGGCACTATCTGTTTTAATAGAAGCTGGAATGCCCATCACTGCAAAACACTGCAAAAGGTGGTGTTTAACACAGGCAGAAGACTCTCTTGATTGGCATGTAGCCCAGACAAAATGAGAAAAGGTATCCACACATACATGTACATAAGCTAGTCTCCCAAACAAGGGAACATGTATGACATCCATTTGCCAAAGAGAGTTAGGTTCCAGTCCTCGAGGATTAACTCCTCCTGTAAAAGATGAGGAATGTACCATTTGACAAGTTGGGCATCGCTAGTTAATAGCTTTAGCTTCTTTCCGGGTAATGCTGTATCTGCATTTGAGACCAGAGACATTAACATGGGTTAAATTGTGAAAGTATCTAGCATTAGATATTGCATTAGCAACTAGGCAATCAGCCATTTGATTCCCTTCAGTCAAAGGTCCTGGAAGAGGTGTATGAGCCCTAATGTGAGTGATGTAAAAAGGATGCATTCTACTTCTAACTGCTGTTTGCAATTGGGTAAATAAAGTCATCAGTTGTTCATCTGTATGAAATCATAACTGAGCATTTTCAATTAACTGTGTGGAATGAACCACATATGAAGAATCAGAAATCACATTAATATGCATATCAAGAGCAGTCAATACCTCAATTACAGGTACAAGCACCGCTTTTTGAGCTGAAGTATAGGGTGTCTGGTAAACTTTACCTTTTGATCCAAAATAAGAAGCTTTACCATTACTAGACCTATCTGTAAAAGCATTCTCAGTACCTTCAATTGGTTTAAATTTAGTTATTTTAGGGAGAATCCAATTAGTTAATTTCAAAAACTGAAACAGCTTAATTTTAGGATAATGATCGAGAATACACACAAAGTCAGCTAAATGGGTTTGCCAAGTAAGACTATTTACAAAAGCTTGCTGTATTTGTGCTTTCATGAGAGGGACAATAATTTTTCCAGGATCATATCCATGTAATTTAACAATCCAAGTTCTCCTAATCCCTAACATAGTAGCAATTTGATCTAAATAAGGAGTTAGAGTCCGTGAATTAGTATGTGGAAGAAAAAGTCACTCTTACTAAGTCCTGTTCTTAGACAATAACACCAGTAGGTGAATGCTGAATTGAAAAAATTAGCAAATCTAGAGTCTTCTCTAGATCTATTCTATTTATTTGAGCTTTATGGACTTGCTTCTCAATTAGTTGTAACACTGTCTCAGCCTCCTTTGTTAATTGCCAAGGGCTAGTGAGATTAGGATTTCCTCTAAGGATAGAAAACAGATTACTCATGACATAGGTAGGAATTCCTAGAATAGGTCATATCCAATTAATGTCCCCTAGTAATTTTTGAACGTCATTTAATGTTTTTAATTGATCCTTACATACGGTTACTTTCTGTGGCACAATGGTAGTGTCATTTACTAAGGTCCCCAAGTAGGAGTAAGGAGTAGTAGTCTGAATTTTGTCAGGAGCTATAATTAAACCAGCATGAGAAATTGAATTTTGCAAGTGATCATAACATTGGAGTAATATTTCTCGAGTGGGGGCAGCACAAAACATATCATCCATATATTGAATAATGTAACACTGTGAAAATATTTTATGAGCAGGTTCAATTGCTTGCTCCACATACATCTGACAAATTGTTGGACTGTTTAACATGCCCTGTGGCAACACTTTCCAGTGATAACGCTTAGCAGGCTGCAGGTTGTATACTGCAGGAATTGTAAATGTAAACCGTTCACAGTCTTTCTCAGCTAAAGGGATAGTAAAGAAACAGTCTTTAAAATCTATGACTATTAAAGGCCAATTTTTTGGAATTATAGCAGAAGAAGACAATCCTGACTGTAATGCTCCCACAGGTTGTGTAACTGAATTGATAGCTCTTAAGTCAGTTAGCATTCTCCATTTATCTGATTTTTTCTTAATTACAAAAACTGGAGAATTCCAAGGGGAAAATGTCGGAGCTATGTGCCCATTTTCTAATTGTTCAGTAACTAATTTCTCTAAAGCCCCCAGTTTCTCTTTACTTAGCAGCCATTGTTCTATCCAAATTGGCTTATCTGTTAACCATTTTAAAGGTATAGGTTCTGGAGGCTTAACAATGGCTGCCATCAAAAATTATTTCCTAACTTTTGGCGGGGACTTTGTTTTTCCACTTGAAGCGGTTTCTTCAAACCTTGCAAATTTTTTTCCAGTCCCATACCAGGGACATACCCCATTTCATGCATCAAATGTTGACTTTGAGGGCTATATAATTGTTCTGGAATTAGAACTTGTGCTCCCCATTGTTGTAATAAATCTCTTCCCCATAAATGTATAGGTACAGAAGTTATAATTGGTTGAATAGTCCCAGGTTGTCCATCGGGCCCTTCACAATGGAAAATATAGCTACTTTGATATACTTCAGGGGCTTTACCAACTCCAACTATGTTAAATTGAGAGGGTTGAATTGGCCACACGGATGGCCAGTGCTGTAGAGAGATGATTGAAATGTCTGCTCCTGTATCTACCAAACCTTTAAATTTCTTTCCCTGAATAGTTATTTCACAGGTAGGGCATTTATCAGTAATTTGATTTACCCAATAAGCTGCTTTGCCTTGTTTATTTGTGCTTCCAAATTTTCCTGTTAGTTCAATTTCACTTTTTCCCATTCCCACATATGGAACAATCAGGAGCTGTGCTATACACTCTCCTGGCTCTGCTTTCCAGGGAACAGAAGTAGATACAACAATTTGAATTTCCCCATTGTAATCTGAATCAATGATTCCTGTATGTATTTGTACCCCTTTTAAACTTAAACTAGACCTGCCTAGAAGTAATCCTATTGTCCCTGCTGGCAAGTGTCCACAGACTCCTGCTGGGACCTTTTGCAGGGGTTCCCCAGGGAGAAGGCTCACAGCTTTTGTGCAGCATAAATCTACTGCAGCACTACTGGTTGTGGCGGGGGACAGACATTGTACAGGGGTGAGGGAATGGCCTGAGCTGGAAATGCCCCTGTTTAGAATGGGGTCCGGGATGGGACCCTCATGGTGTTTCCCAAAATCGGGTTCACATCTTTATTAAACTTAGAGTGACACTGAGTAGCCCAATGTTTTTCTTTTTTACACTTGGCACATATTTCAGGCTCAACAGTTTTCTTTTTTCCCCTATCTGGTGGCCTGACTTGCTGATTTTTTCTACATTCTTTTTTAGTATGACCATGCTTCCCACAGTTAAAACAAGCTCCAGGAAATGGAGTATTTTCTTTATCCACTCTCAGTCTTGACATTGCCTGTGCCAACAAAGTAGCTTTATGCAGATTACCTCCGATACCATCACAGGCTTTGATATAATCAACTAAATGTGCTTTCCCAAATTTAAAAGGAAAAGGCTCAAATGTAGCTATAATATTCCCCTGTTGATCTGGGGGATGTATTCTAACAGGGCACTGCCAAGCCTCTAAATCACCCTCTCTTCTAGTTTGCTGAATTCCTGCCTGAACAGAACTAAGAGCGGTCGCTTGAGGCACTGCTCAGTCACTGGGGCAACTACATTTTCCCAGTGTCCTCCGGAAAAGAAAGATCTGGAGGGTCTTTTTCTTCAAAATAACAATGAGGGGGTACAGAAAGGTAGGGATGAACCTCTCCTTCCTTTGCCGCTTTAGCTTTACCTGGTAAATAAACATGTTCTGTAACCTCTTCTGTTACTTCGCTATACTCTCCTTCCTCCTCATCATCAGTGTGAAAAAGTTCCAAGATGGAACAAACCAGACCCCACACTTGTCCCATTGTTGCCCTGACGCTTCCGAGCTCCCCTTCTTACTCACCATGGGGATTGCTTCAAGAGTACTCGGGTGTCCTCCAGCTAGTTTTCCATTCCAACCATCGCTCCAGTGACCCTTCAACCTGGATTCGAGCCCCCATGAATGGGCACCACTTGCTGAGACCAGCTTAGTCAGGGAGACCCTAACCCAGCGGCGCTAGAGGAATTAAAGACACACACAGAGAAATATAGAGGTTGAAGTGGAAAATCAGGGGTCTCACAGCCTTCAGAGTTGAGAGCCCTGAACAGAGATTTACCCACATATTTATTAACAGCAAACCAGTCATTAGCATTGTTTCTATAGATATTAAATCAACCAAAAGTATCCCTTATGGGAAACCAAGGGATGGGCCGAATTAAAGGAATGGGTTGGCCTAGTTAACTCCAGCAGGAGCATGTCCTTAAGGCACAGATCACTCATGCTATTGTTTGTGGCTTAAAAATGCCTTTAAGTGGGTTTCCGCCCTGGGCGGGTCAGGTGTTCCTTGCCCTCATTCCCGTAAACCCACAACCTTCCAGCGTTGGCGTTAGGGCCATTATGAACATGTTACAGTGCTGCAGAGATTTTGTTTATGGCCAGCTTTGGGGCCAGTTTATGGCCAAATTTTGGGGGGCCTGCTCCCAACAGTATTTGAAAATGAGGAATGTTTTGATGTTGATTTTTATCAAAATGGTACTTCAAGTCATTAAATTGGAACAAATTCCAAACTCACAGTTACTTGCATCACTTCACTTTAGAGTCAAATCATGAGTTCATTTCAGCTAATAATTTATTTTGATTTTAGCTTCATGGTCCACTTCAATGGAAAGAGATTTTGTAGCAGTGACTTTGCTTCTCAGACTTTCAGTGAGTCTCTCATTTTCTTCCTCACAGGCACTATACTCACTGTTAGCATAGCCATAGTTCCCATACTTGCCAGGAGGTACTCCTTCACCCAGGCCTGTCTGCCTCATCCTGCAGAGAAGAGAAGGAAAAGGCAGGCATGGCGGGAGAGGTGGTGAGTGGGTAGGAAATAGCTAGGGTGACCCAGACCTCATCTTTAGTATCAGGGCCCAGTGGAATACCAATTTCCTCCTAAAAGTTCCATGATATCATGCCTTTTTTGAATTGCAATGTGTATAACTATTATCCTATGTTTGCCCCACTATTGTATGTTTGGAGTATGGAGGATCATAACATGTCTCTTTAGTTTTACAGGTCCATAGATAGAGAGGAATTGTGCCTGCCTGGGAACTGTTATTATGGATTACCCTAGAGCCCCATCCTCTCCTGATTTCTACATGATTTATGTGATGGGATTTGAGGCATATGAGCTATTGAGATTTAGATGAGAATTTTTGATTTTGAGTTGATACTGTAATGGGAATGTGGGAAATTTATGGACATGATGAATCAGGGAACTACAGGGTGGATTGTGGTAGACAGTATTCTAAATAGCCCCTTAATCTCTGCCCTCTACTGTTACCCCCTTATTACATTATGTTACATGAAAAAGTGATATTATAGATCTCTGCCTTATTGGGGAAGCAGAAGTCAGAGATTTAAAGAATGAGAGAAATTCAGTGTATCACTGATGGCTTGAAGAAGGAGGAACCTACAAATTGATGAATTTGAGTGACCTCTCGGAGCTGAGATTGATTCCTGGCCAACAGTTGCTAGTAGTGAATGCAGACTTTAGTCCTACAACCACAAGAACTGAATTCTGCCAACAACCTGAATGAGCTCAGGAGAATATTCCTCCCCAGAGTCTCCTGATGAGAACATGGCTCAGCTGACGTCTTGATTTTATTCAACCTTTGAGATCCTGAACAGAGGGCCCAGCTAAAATATGCTGGATACCTGACCCATGGAAACTGTAGATAATAATCTGTATTATTTACTGTTGTAAGTTTGTGGTAAGTTTGCAATTTGTTATGCAACAATAGAAAACTAGTGTGTGTGTTTATGTAACACTATGTATATAATTCTA
Organism: Papio anubis; assembly: GCF_008728515.1. Lineage (NCBI taxonomy): Eukaryota > Metazoa > Chordata > Mammalia > Primates > Cercopithecidae > Papio > Papio anubis. Next base: position 66,780,874 of record NC_044976.1, read on the forward strand.
TGCATTTATATTCTTTCAAATAGAAGAGATGACAATTTTGCAAAACTATATAAAATCGGTCTAGCCAGAGGTTTATAGAACAATCTTGTTGTAAGTCAGTAATAAAATGAAATTTATAGTACAGACAGAATTCCAATATTTAAAAAGCCCTTAATAAAGAGGGATAGCTCTAGGTTCAAGCTTCTCATTGCTTTATCCTTCTGGGGGAATCTGTGAGAAGGATACCTCATTAGTATATACTCTCAAAGGGCTGAAATCTCAATAAAACAGAATCAGTTCAACAGGGAAATTCAGCACCTTATAAGTACCACTGGACACTAAGTTTAGCACTGGGGGTTGGGTGATTTTTTTTGTCATCCAGGGCTATGAGAAATCAATTTATGTTGTTTATGAGCTGGTATAAGCTTATAAGAGCAAACGATATTACAAGAGCAAAGGATACATTCTTAGCATTGGATGCTCATATACCTCACCTAAGGGAGATGAGGTGAATGTGGCTTCTTGACTTTCTCCTGTTCTTTACAGAACACTGCCCCAGCTGGTGGAGATGGCATTTTACCTGTCCAGGTGAGGTCCTTTCAGGTTGCAGGTTTCAGGAAGCCATGAGCAGGAGCTTACCAAGTCTCTAATACCTCAAATTATGTCACTACCAACCTCCCGTATAATTAGTTTATAAGGCTGCAAAAACTGCCTTTAGTTAAGCTCCATTTCCTTGGTCTAACTAGTGTAGATTCCAGGTACAATTTCTTACTATGCCAATGGTGCTACCCTTACCACATTGGTCTAGGTTTTAGAATAATGACTAAGCATTTCATATGAGTAGTTATATTAGAATGATGACTGTGTAAAATTGTTCAAGATGTAGCAAAGCTTAACATGAAAGCCTGGCTAAGGTCCTCAAAACCTAGTTCATAGAGTAGTCCTGGGAATTAGATGATGTAAGGCATTAATTAAATGATATAAGTGCTTAATTCAATGCCTGGCATAAACGTATAACTCAGTAAATGTTAGTTGCTATTGTTGTTAATTGCTATGACTTACTTGTTAGTGTCCTTATGGTAACAACTATTATTGCAAAAGAATTACAGACAAGAAGGGCTGATATTGGGAGAAAGAAGAGAGGATCTGAAAGTCCTGATGAGGCTGAAGAAATAATAGACTGGAAGTAACTGAAGGAGAATGTTGGAAGAAAGGTTGCAGTTAGTGAATGGAGTGCTTGAATTTAATATTTAGGAGATAGAATAATTCCAAGTAATGACAGAAGAATAGCAAACTGGGATGGGCGTGGAGTATGTGTGATGTGAAATGGGAGATGGGAGAGGAAGGTCATTAGCACTAAGGAAGCCAAAGGAGTCTGGAGAATCAGGCAGGGTATCCATGTGGCTTTGGAACACTCTCAGGATGACAGCACAACTTAGATTACAGGAGGCAATGGAAAATGCTAACGTCTTTAATAAAAGAAGGAAATACCTGAATCTTTGTTGGTAGGATTTCCAAGACTGAGAGTGTCTCTGGATCCTGTCGTTTTAGCAGAACTACTCTGTGCACTATTTATACCCTTGTTGGCGTTCTCTCTACCTTCTAACTTCAGGAAGTGACTTTACTGTGCCAGTTACCAGAAAGTTGATGGGGTAGTGTATTCAGGCCCAAGCTGGCTGTTTGGAATACATCTAATGTACCCATTCTTCCAGCCCAGGCAAACTGCCCTGGTTTAGGAAGAAAGACCCCTTAAGAGCTACTTGATTCAACATCACAAAATCTGTTCTCATTCTAATTTAGAATGCAGGAACTTGTGTGGTGACTCATACGTTTGAAAAGCTCAAATTAAGTAGTGGTGATCTCAACCGTGATTCACTGATGAGAACTGGAAAGTGATTCATCTCCTTTATGGGCTTGTCCTTGGGAGTCTCCAGGCTTAAAGGTCTTCCAGAAAACACGCTGCACTCAAGGAAAGACACTGGGCCCTCCTGTGGCAGTATTTTAGCAATTACACAGAGGCATTCAGTACATTTTTTTACAAGGTCATTTCCTTTAGTTTATTTTATTCCCATCTACAATCTACAAGATGCTCTTGTGCTGTAATGACTCACTGCTGACAAATGAAAAGTCAATGATAGTTTTAGGTCAAAGGTGGGTGTACATTTAGTAAACCATTGGTGCAGATTCACAATTATTTAATATGTAGGGATAACTGTACTTTTCTTAGTATCTACTTGTTATCAAGGAGTAACTTTTTTCTCACCGTAATAACAGGGTTTGGATGTATTTTATATGATACTGTCAGAGGCGTTTAAACCAGAGCAACTCCATCTTGCATAGGGGCTGGGTAAAATAAGACTGAGACCTACTGGGCTGCATTCCCAGGAAGTTAAGGCGTTCTTAGTCACAGGATGAGACAGGAGGTTGGCACAAGATATAGGTCACAAAGACCTTGCTGATAAAACAGTATGTAGTAAAGAAGCCTGCCCAAACCCACCAAAACCAAGATGGTGATGAAAGTGACCTCTGCTCTCCTCACTGCTCATTATATGCTAATTATAACGCATTAGTATGCTAAAAGTTACTCCCACCAGCGCAGTGACAGTTTACAAATGCCATGGCAATGTCAAGAAGTTACCCTATGTAGCTTAAAAAGGAGAGAATCCCTCAGTTCCGGTAATGGCCCATCCCTTTCTTGGAAGAGTCATGAATAATCCACCTCTTGTTTAGCATATAATCAAGAAACAACTATAAGTAGCCTTAGTCTAGCAGCCCAAGCTGCTGCTCTGCCTATGGGGTAGCCATTCCTTATTGGTTTACTGTGTTAAAACTTGCTTTCACTTTCCTCTATGAGCTCACCCCAAATTCTTTCTTGTACAAGATCTAAGAACCCTCTCTTGGGGTCTGGATCAGGACCCCTTTCTGGTAACAATACTAGGAGGAAATACTCATTTAAAAACGAGTTTAAAGTTAAGATAACTTATACTAAAATAAACCAAAGATTCTTGTGTATTGGTAATAGCACTGTGTGGAATTACAAATCGATACCCAAACAATCTACCTGACAAAGTACGATCATATAATTTAACCAGATTAAGTATTTTTGCATCTACTAGGCTGAGCATCCAGAACTAAGTAGGCACTACTCCATGAATTTTCCTAGTATTTGTTTAAAAACATTCACCATAGCCCTGGTAAACAATCACTTCCATTCCCATCTGATAGAGTTGTGACCCTGTCCTCCATTTGTAATGTTTCTAGCTAACATTTACAGTGAACCCATTTTGTGATAGGGACTAATTTAAGTACTAAAATTAATCTTTATGACAACCCTAGGAAGTAAACAGTTACTATCCTTATTCCTGTTTTTATGTACACAGAAACTGAAGCCTATGTTACCAGGGGATCCTTGTTCTTAGAGCTTCCAAGATGGTGGCAAGCCTCTTGTTCTCTGACCTGGGATTCTTGGCCTCAGGGATTCCAAGGAATGGAATCTTGGGCCATGCGGTGAGTGTTATAGCTCTATTCAGCTCCGTTAGGACGAACCTGGGCACTTAGCCTGGGCAGGAACAATGGCGAGCCTCTAGCCCGATTGGGAGCTGCAATGGGCGCTGCCTCGCTGGATCAGAAGTGCAGCGGACACCCTGCGGGATCCGGAGGGGTGGAAGTTTGCCAAGGCAGCAAACGGCAGCAGTGGACCGCGAGGAAAAGCTCAGATGGAGCCTTAATAAACACAGAACAGGAGAGTGCAGTTGCAAGATTTAATAGAGTGAAAACAGAGCTCCCATAAAATGGGAGGGAACCCAAAGAGGGTTGCCACTCCCTGCTGGAATGACTGGGTTTATATCCCTATCATTGTCCCTCCCCCGTGCTCTCAGGCAATATATGAGTTCACTATTTCTTTACCTCCTGCTTTAGCCTAATTTGTATTTTAGTGAGCCCTCTTTACTACTTGATTGGTCAGGTGTGAGCTGAGTTACAAGCCCCGTTTAAAGGTGGGTGTGGTCACCTTCCATAGCTAGGCTTAGGAATTGTTAGGAAATCCAGCTAGTCCTGTCTGTCACATAGAGACTTTTCTCTAGTACATAAAAATGAAATTAACTTATTTTCATAACATACAATGTTGTGACACGTAGTTCTTTATTTTTTAAAATTTTATTTTTATTTCAATAGTTTTGTTTGGGTACAGGTGGTTTTTGATTACATGGATAAGTTCTTTAGTGGTGATTTCTGAGATTTTAGTGCACCCTTCGCCTAAGCTATGTACACTCCACCCAATGTGTGGTCTTTTATTCCTCACTCCCCTCCCAACCTTCCCCCACCAAATCCTCAAAGTGTATTATATCATTCTTACACCTTTGCATCCTCATAGCTTAGTTCCCATTTACAAGTGAGAACATACGATATTTGGTTTTCCATTCCTGAGTTACTTCACTTAGAATAATGGTCTCCAGCTCCATTCAAGTTGCTGTAAAGATATTATTTCATTTCTTTTTTTTTTTTTTTTGAAATGGAGTCTTGCTCTGTCACCCAGGCTGGAGTGCAGTGGCACGATCTCAGCTCACTGCAAACTCCGCCTCCTGGGTTCAAGCAATTCTTCTGCCTCAGCCTCCCGAGTAGCTGGGACAACAGGTGCACACCACCATGCCTGGTTAATTTTTGTATTTTTAGTAGAGATGGGGTTTCACCATATTGGCCAGGCTGGTCTTGAACTCCGGACTTTGTGAACCGCCCACCTCGGCGTCTCAAAGTGCTGGGATTACAGAGGTGAGCCACTGCGCCTGGCCATATTTCATTTCTTTTTATGGCTGAGTAGTATTTCATAATGCATATATACCACATTTTCTTTATCTACTCATTGGTTGATGAGCACTTAGGTTGGTTCCATATCTTTGCAATTGTGAATTGTGCTGCTATAAACATGCATTGAAGCACAGAGAATTTAAGTGAATTGCACAAAGTAACTCAACAAAGTTGAGGGAGACAGAGTTCAGACCCAGGTAGACCAGCTCAAGAGTTCATGTTCTTCGTCATCCTCCTGTGAGCTCTCTGTAAGTCTCTTTCTTGCCCATCATCACATCCCTAGTACTGGGTATCATGTCTGGCCACTCAGCTTTCTTGTTTGCCCCATTGTGGTCTATTCTTGATGCAGCTACCAAAGTAATGTTTTAAAACCATTATATCAAGTTACTATCCTTGTCGAAACCCCCAGTAACTGCCAGTCTCACTTAGAATAAAATCCGGACTCCTGTGAAGCACAGTATAAAGTGGTCACTGCCTATGCAGAAACCTCATCTTTATCGTTTTCTGCCTTGCTCGCTCCCTTCCAGCTCCATTATTCTTCTTGATGCCCCTACTGCACAACAACTCCTTCCAGCTCCAAGAGTGGGAAAATTGCTGTTCTCTGTGCCAGTGAGATTCCTTTTTTGGTATTCGCTTTGCTTCTTTGCTGAATCTTCTCCAATATCACCTTCTAAAAGGAGCCTTTTAAAATCACCTTTTCTATTACACCCTACTCATTTCCAGTCCCTGAATCGCCCATTCCCCACTTCATAGCACTTATTGCTATCTGAAATTACACTAAATGTCACCTTCATGATGGTAGGAAATTTATTGCCTTTGTCACTGTTGTGCCTAGAGCAGTGAGAACAAGCACCTGGCTCATAGTAGGCACTCAACAAATATTTGTTCAATGAATGAATTTATAAATGAATGCCTGTCCAATAATAGATATACATTTTTTTAATGAAGTCAATGCCTTTAGTCTTGAAGACGAAACACAGGTAATTTTAATACAATGCGAAAAAGTGCATGGGTGTGTAGAAGAGGGGTTCTTAGAGTTTCTGGAGAGAATGATTCTGAGCTGACTTTTGACAAAACAGGAGCTACTGAAGCTAAAAGTGGGTGAAAAGGGCCTTCTAATTAAAAGAAACAAGACAAACAAGGACTCAGAGGTGTGAAATAAATATTATGCATGGTGAATTACAATGAATTGGGGGTATTCTGTAGCCCTAAAGTACAAGGTATAAGGAGACAGAAAATGATCCTGGAATATGGACAGGGGATACTTCATCTCTCATGAGCAATTAAATGAAAATATTAAAAAGCTGTTATCAAACAAAATTATCTTGGACTTACAAGTTAATGGAATGTATCAATTTAAAAATTATCATTTGTGCTTATTCATCTTTTTTGTTTTTAACCCAGATATTAAGAGTGATAGCTAGCATCCAGACAAAGAAAGGAAAAGGACATCTTTAGCCACAAGGACAAAAATCACACGCTGTTAGTGCATGTATTAGTCTGTTTTCACACTGCTGCTGAAGACATACTCGAGACTGGGAAGAAAAAGAGATTTAATTGGACTTTCGGTTCCATATGGCTGGGGAGGCCTCAGAATCATGGCGGGAGGTAAAAGGCACTTCTTACAGGGCAGAGGCAACAGAAAGTGACAAGGATGCAAAAGCGGAAATCCCTGATAAAACCATCAGGTCTAGTGAGACTTATTCACTACCACGAGAACAGTATGGGGGAAACCGACCCCATGATTCAAATTATCTCCTACTGGGTCCCTCCCACAACATGTGGGAATTATGGGAGATACAATTCAAGATGAGATTTGGCTGGAGACACAGAGCCAAATCATATCATCCTGCCCCTGGCCCCTCCAAATCTCATGTCTTCTCATTTCAAAACCAGTCATGCCTTCCCAACATTCCCCCAAAGTCTTAACTCATTTCCACGGTCCAAAGTCTCATCTGAGACAAGGCAATCCCTTCTGCCTATGAGCTACTTCTTTCCTAGGTACAATGGAGGTACAGGTATTGGGTAAATACAGCCATTCCCAAGGGGAGAAATTGGCCAAAACATAGGGGTTACAGGGCCCAGGCAAGTCCGAAATCCAGTGGGGCAGTCAAATTTTAAATCTCCAAAATGATCTCCTTTGACTCCAGATCTCACATCCAGGTCACACTGATGCAAGAGGTGGGTTCCCAAGGTCTTGGGCAGCTCCGCTCCTGTGACTTTGTAGGGTACAGCCCCCACTTCTGGCTGTTTTCACGAGCTGGCATTGAGTGTCTGTGGCTTTTCCAGGTACATGGTGTAAGTTGTTGGTGGATCTACCATTCTGGGGTCTGGAGGATGGTGGCCCTCTTCTCACAGCTCCACTAAGTGGTGCCTCAGTAGAGACTCTGTGTGGGGGTTCCGACCCACTGTTCCCGTCTGCAGTGTCTTAGCAAATGTTCTCCATGAGGGCCCTGCCCCTGCAGCAAACTTTTGCCTGGGCATCCAGGTGTTTCCATACATCTGAAATCTAGGCAGAGGTTCCCAAACCTCAATTCTTGACTTCTGTGCATCTGCTGGCTCAACATTACATGGAAGCCGCCAAGGCTTGGGGTTTCCACCCTGTGAAGCAACAGCCCGAGCTGTACCTTGGTCCCTTTAAGTCATGACTAGAGTGGCTGGGACGCAGGGCGCCAAGTCCCTAGACTGCACATAGCACAGGCACACTGTGTCTGGCCCATGAAACCATTTTCTCTTAGGCCTCCAGGTCTGTGATGGGAGGGGCTGCCATGAAGACCTCTGACATGCCCTGGAGACATTTTCCACATTGTCTTGTGGATTAACATTCAGCTCCTTGTTACTTATGCAAATTTCTGCACCTGGCTTGAATTTCTCCACAGAAAATGGGGTTTTCTTTTCTATTACATAGTCAGGCTGCATGTTTTCTGAACCTTTATGACCTGCTTCCCTTATAAAACTGAATGCCTTTAATAGCACCCAAGTTACCATTTGAATGCTTTGCTGCTTAGAAATTTCTTCCACCAGATACCCTAAACCATGTCTCTCAAATTCAAAGTACCACAAATCTCTAGGGCAGGGACAAAATGTCACCAGTCTCTTTGCTAAAACATAATGTGAGTCACCTTTGCTCCAGTTCCCAACAAGTTCCTTATCTCATCTGAGACCACCTCAGCCTGGAACTTATTGTTCATATTGCTATCAGCATTTTGGGCAAAGCCATTCAACAAGTCTCTAGGAAGTTCCAAACTTTCCCACATTTTCCTGTCTTCTTCTGAGCTCTCCAAACTGTTCTAACCTCTGCCTGTTACCCAGTTCCAAAGTCACTTCCACATTTTTGGATATCTTTTCAGGAACACCCCACTCTACTGGTACTAATTAACTGTATTAATCCATTTTCACACTGCTGATAAAGACGTGCCCGAGACTGAGAAGAAAAAGAGGTTTAGTTGGACTTACAATTCCACATGGCTGGGGAGGACTCACAATCATGGCGGGAGGAGAAAGACACTTCTTACATGGTGGTATCAAGAGAAAATGAGAAGAATACAAAAGCAGAAACCTCCGATAAAACTTTCAGAACTCATGAGACTTATTCACTACCACGAGAACAGTATGGGGGAACCACCCTCTTCCCCATGATTCAAATTATCTCCCACCGGGTCCTTCCCACATGTGGGAATTACGAGAGTACAGTATAAGATGAGATGTGGTTGGGGACACAGAGCCAAACCATATTAGTGCATAAGTGACTCAGGTTACTTCTGGATGATGAGGACTTTCTGGAGCTGTCACCCTTACAGGCCATGACTTTCTCTAGCACTGTCCAGATTACAGGTGTCTTTCCTGATGCGATGTGGGGCTATCTCTTCCTCCAATTGTTATTTCACTGAGAAAAGAAAAGCATTTTTTTTTTTTTTTTTTTTTTTTGAGACAGAGTCTGACTCTGTCACCAGGCTAAAGTGCAGTGGTGTGATCTCGGCTCACTGCAACCTCTGCCTCTGGGGTTCAAGCGATTCTCCTGCCTCAGCCTCCTGAGTAGCTGGGACTACAGGCGCCTGCCACCGCGCCCAGCTAATTTTTGTTTTTAGTAGAGATCGGGTTTCACCATGTTGGCGAGGCATTGTCTCGATCTCTTGACCTTGTAATCTGCTGGCCTTGGCCTCCCAAAGTGCTGGAATTACAGGTGAGATCCGCTGCGCCCGGCCGAAAAGCAATTTTTACTTTTCTTGTTTGTTGTTGATTTCTTTATCAGAATATAAACTTCTTAAGAGCACACTGATAATCTTTACTCCTGGCAGGAGTTCCCAATCTTTGGTCTCTGAAACACTGATGATATTCTCTGTCAGCTGTGCTGATTCCTAGCTATGACACCAATTGATTTCTGTCTTTTTTGTTTGTTTGTTTAAGGATGTCACTAAGCTCATATGTGGTAACTAATAATAATGCAGTAATAATTTACCTACTCATAATTCTGCAATCAGGTTATTTCAGCTCAACAAATATTTTCTGAGGCCATGATTTGTGATAGGCATTGTGCTGGAGGCTGGATATAATGGTGGATAAAGTAGTCATATTTAGGACCCCGACGGAATTTACATTCTGGCAGGGAAGACATATATTAAATAACTAGTTGTAAATATGTCAAGTGTTTCAGCTAAATCAGCTATGGGAGCATGTACTAGGGTGTTTACCTTGGTCTAGGAGTCAGGGATATCCTTGCTGAAGAAGTGATACTTCAGCTATAACTTGAAGCTTGGATAGGATTTAGCTAGGTTGAGGGCAAGGTGTAGGTGTGGGGATGAGCTTTCCAGGTAGATGGAAATAGAGCTGGACAGGCCTGTAGGCACAAAAGTGGACATATGTTTGACAAACTGAGAATCGTTCAATGTAACTGGATCAGAGGGTGCAAGGGGAAATGTGGGACAACGAGACTGGGAGGTCAGAAAGTGGCAGGACTGTGAACCATACAATGGATTTGAGACATTATCCTGTGGATGGATAGAAATAACTAAAGAGTTTTAAGCAGAAAGATAACAATCAGATTTCTTTTGTGAAATATTATTCCATAATCATCTCTTTAGAAACTCAATAGTCAAAAACCAGCAATAAATAGCAAATGCTTCCAAGCAGTCTAAATTTATTATATCTGTGATGAAGCCACAGTCCCAAATTTATGCATTTATTTCACTCATAAAAGAATTCCCATGTGTGTAATTTAGTTTACATTTTATTTACACGCTTTCGAAAGCTTTGTTATCTCCTTTTCATAGTTTTTTTTTTTTGGGTTGTCATTTACCTTTCCTTTTTCTTTGTTTTTGTTAACTTTTTTTGTTTTTGTTTTGTTGGTGGTAAAAGATAAATATACTTAACAAATGAATGTATTTTAACTGAACCTTGAAAGACCGTAGAAAAGGCAAAGCATACAGAGAAAGCCAACTGGTCAGTATTAGCTACTTAAGAAGACATGTAGTGTATTTTAGAAATATTTTCATAAAATATTAAAAAATCTTTAAAGGTTTGTTATTATAACAGTAACAGCCAATTACATCTGCAGGAATTTGGGACACACCTAGTCTCACAAGATGGGAGCTTTTCTTTTATCTGTCATCAAGGAAGAATGAAGACTGTTTCACAGTTTTCCTATTTCAAAGGCTAGTCCCTTTATTGCACTAATATTGGTAATTTAATATTTCCCCCCCCAAAATCACACTTAAAATTAGTTGTATACATGCTTATTTTGATAATCCGGTTTTTTGATGCTTAATCAAAGGACGTGAAGGGTAATAAGGCAGATACAAGTTTGGTAGCTATTTAAATAACACTTCTTACCCAGACTTTAAATATCTCTTACGGTTGTGCTTTCCTAATTCTGTTGTTTGGTTTTACAAGTTTCTTGCAGCAGAGACTATCTGCCTGTGTCTTTTCTAATGTATTTCCTTTTAGTACGTACACGATGGGAACCAAGGGTACCAAACTTTAATACAAGGTTTGTGTAAAAAAAAAAGTCAGGATTTCAGGGCATGGACTTTGAAGGCAGAGTGCCTTGATCTGTGTTTTAGCTCTTTTTTTATATCAGCTGTGTGAATGAGGCACTTTACTCTCTCAGACAGAATTTTTTCCTATTTGGAGTTACTATGTCTGGATTTTAATCCTGGATCTACCTTTGACTAACTATTTGGCCTTCGGAAACTTTTCAAACCTGGCTTCCTATGTTAAGGATGATTATAGTAAATAAACATAAATAGAACTACTACCACTACTACTTCTACCACTGCTAGTTCTACTAGTTGTTATTAGTCATGGTACTGGTGATAGTAATATTACCAGCACCACCACCACTAGTAACAAAAACAACGGTATCTGTCTTTTTTCTACTCAACAGTTATTACAATAGAAAATATGTTAATATATAACCTAAATCGGAAAGCACTGTGCAATTATAAGAAGTTACTATTATATCTTTAAATCTTCTACTAAATTCTTAACAGTTAAAATTTTGATAGATTTATTGGATATTTGGAGAATTAAGAAAAACATTCGTATAGCACACCATTCATATCATTCTAAAAACACATTCACATAGTTCATCTCATTTTATTATGTTTAAAAATCAGTGCTATTGATAGGAAAGATACTATTATCTATTTTGGAGACTGTCATATATGCAGAAAGTGGCAGCTCTTTATAAAGGTATAGAAAGTCTCCTATCTGGTAGGACATTTCCTCTCTGGTTCTGCCCTGTATATCTCTAAGGGCAAAAAAAGGGTTCAAACTGTTTTTCATGAATTTGCATCACTAAAGATAACTGCCTAGTTTCTCATAATGTTTCCCTAAACAAAACATGTGAGTTGTTTCCAGTGTTTTGGTTTTATAAGCAATGCTTCAATATACATATTTCTTGCATAAATAAGGTGAATATTTTTGTGGAATAGATTCCTAGAAGTGGAAGTATTGGGTAAGGTGTATGTGTATTTCAAATTTTATTAGAAACAGACAGTTCATAAAAGGAGATATTCAAATGGCAATAAACATATGAAAAAGTACTTGACATCATTACTCATTTGAAAAATGCAAATTATAGTCACAAGGAGATATCACCCAGAATGGCTAAAATTAAAAAGACTGGCAAAACCAAACATTGAGAAGGATATAGGATGTAGAGCAATTGGAACTCTCATACATTGTTTGTGAAAATGTAAATTGATAAAACACTGTGGCAAATTGTAAATAATTATTGAAGCTAAGGGTATTCCAGCTCTATGACTTAGCCATCTCAAAAGCAATGAGCATCTCTGCCACCAAAAGCCATGTGCAAAAATGCTCACAAGGAAAATGAAATAAAAGCAGAACATATTGAAATGAAAAACAAGTATTCAATAAAAAACAACAGTAGAAAAGATTAATAAAATTGATAAGTCTCAGGTGAAAATTATCAAGACAAAAAGTGAGAAGTTACAAAAAGTGAGAAGGAATGAAAATGGAGACATTAAAAAGACCATAAAAATATATTATGAATACATTTTTGTCAGTAAATTTAAAAATTTGAATATAATAGACAAATTTCTGGGAAAATAAAAACTTGGCAAAAGTGACAGAAGAGAAAATACAATATCTGAGAAATGTTATAACTTCTAAAGAAACTTAATGTTGAGAAATGTATTGGGAGATTTTCTCATTGTGTGAATATCAGAGAATTCACTTACACAAACCTGGTTGGTATAGCCTACTATACATGTAGGCTACAGGCCACAAACCTGTATAGCAAGCTCCTGTAGTGACCTACTGTAGGCGATTGTCACACGATGGCAAGTATTTGTGTATGTATATATACACACACATATACATATATATACACATATATATACACACAGATACATAGAAAAGGTACAGTAAAATACAATATAATCTTATGAGGCCACCATTGTGTATGCCATGTGTTGTTGACTGAAACATTGTTGTGCAGCATATGAATGTATATAAAGGAAGAAGTAATGCATCTTACATGAGCTCTTCTAAAAAACAGGAAAATAGAGAATGCTTCCTAACTTTTTTGTGAGATCTATGTAACCTTAATAATGAAATCTGACAGGAGCTTAAAAAAAAAAAAGGGAAAATCTCAGATCAATCTTTTTTTCACATACCTAGATAATAAATCTTATATAAAATATTGGCACACCAAATCCAGGAATTTTCTAAAAAGAATAATAGAAGAAAATCAACCTGGTTTATTTCTAGTAATGCAAATTTGGCCTTTCAATGGAAAGTTAATGGAATTCATCACATCAACAGACGCTAGAAAACTCATTAAATCTCCTTAGAAAAGAAAAATCATTTGATGACAATCAACATCCATTCATAATAAAAGCTCTTAGAAAATCTGAAATAGAAAAGAACATCCCTAATTTAGTAAAAAGTATTTTAAAAAAGAAAAAACAAACAAAAACCTGCTGAAAGCCATCCATCTGAGGTTACGAACAAGTCAAGTATGCTCGTTGTCATCATGTCAGCCTTATCCTGGTGGTCCTAGCCAGTGTAATAAGGTTTTAAAAAATAAGAATGGAAAATGAAGAACTAAATTACTATTTTAAGGATTTCAAAGCGGTTTATTAAGTTACCTGAAGCGCAAAAAAGTAATTAAAATTAAATGTACATAAAAAACAAGATAGCAGAGTTACATAAAAAATAAAATTATTTTATGATTCTATACATAAAATAGAGTCAGGGGTGAGACTCTAAAAGACATGTACCACAACATCGTACATTTGTCCAATCAGTGGGGCACAAATCTGTCGCTAACCTTTCTAGCAACTATCAGCAAAATGAATTCCAATCAATTTTACAAATCATATGAGATTAAAATATTCCAGTTGCCTAAGAGAAATATAACCCTTTCTAATGCCAAGGTAAGATTATTTCTTGATAAAAAATATAGACAAAATATCCACTGGACTTGTGAGAACATAATTATTTTCTATCATCTGGGCTTAAATTTGTATCTATAACTTTATATTTTGAATGGAAAATTTCCATGTTTATACCCTAATTTGTTTCCATTTAGAGTCAGTGGTGGTGTTGACTATCTTCCATATTCTGGAAAAAAAGCCTACAACCAGGTTAGAAATATTTTTCTCACAATAAATTATAGATTTCTACCTGAAGAGCCTGTGAAATATGATGACCCCTTATACAGCCTAGAAGAGCTAAATGAACTGGCCCCTCAAGAATTTGAGTCTCATCTAGATGTTAAATGGGTAAAGAAAAAAAAAAATCCATTTGCTTCTAAATGGATTGCCTGGACAAATAATCAATCATTTCTACTAAAATCTTGGTACACTTATGCAAAATATTTACATAAATTATAAAATGTGACAACAAAAGTTAAAGCTTAGTGACAAAGAATACTTATCTCTTTTATCCATGGCATAAATAAATTTTAAACATGATTGATCAACTAGAGACTAATGAGTTATATTCTAAGTGTGATGTTTTTTCAGGCTGATGCCAATTTAATGGGACTTGATGACTCCTGTTGAAATTTGATTTTTTCCCCTTCAAACTCAGTGAGCATATTTTAAATATTCGAGCAAAAGAAAATGCTAGAAATGTTTGAGAATGTGTGAGTGCCCAATCCCAGGATCCTATGGAATTAGGAAAAGTATATTTCAATTAAGGAAGTTTTCAAAAAAGTGTCAAGAGTGAGCTCTTATAAAACAGAGTAACAGTGGTAGTCACAAAATAGCCTTTGGAATTTGATGATCCCGATTTTGAGTTCCCTTTCGACTACTTCTAAAAATGTGATTTCGAGTAAGTTATTTACTCTGTATGACTCAGTTTCTTTATCTAAAATGAGCACATTCATAACATCTTTTTTCATAATATTATAATACAAATTTAACTAGGTATTCATGTAAATTGTCTGGCTCATGTTAAAAAATGATAGCTATTATTATTGGCTGTTATGTAGGTGCCAAAACTGGTAGCAGAAATTGCTATTATTTGACAACACAAAAAAGAAAAGGGTCTGGCCATTATTTTAATGCTTTACCAGGATTTGTATTCTTTGGAATGACTGACACATACATATTTGTTGAGTGAACAAATAAATGAATGTCTGGATATAATCAGTTTTTAAACTGTTTGTTCATTCGGTCACTGATTTATTCAGCAAATAATCATTGATTACCTCCTATGTGCCAGATGAACTTACATGGAAGTGGAAGAGACAGATATTAATTAAATAAACTCAAATGCAAATTTAAAACTCTAACTGATAAGTTTCTGCAAAGTGCCTCATGAGGACATTTTAATCAGTTGAGTCGTGCATGCCTATGTCACATGCCTTTTGTAGATTTTGAGTCAGTTGACAGATGGAAGTTGAGTCCATGAGTTCAAAGCAGAATGTAGAACAATGCTTGTAACGGGTTTGGCTCATCTGGAGGGGTTTATTTTGCATGAACTCATCTTTCTTGTAAAGCTAAGTTACAAGAGCCTCCCTGCCAAGGCGAATCTTTTCACTCATAACTCAAGCCTTCACTTCTGACAATAACATGAGAGAACTAAGCACCTTTATGGGTGAAGCAAAACTTCAAGTTAAGCTGCATCAGAGAGAATGATATTCTGTGAGTATTGGTTCCATTCCCAGGGACTGAGACAGTTCTGCAGTGGGAAACTTGTTTCAGCATTGAAACCTTCAACAGCTCAAAGTAAAAATGAATCCTATTCCAGTTATTTTAACTTACTTTCACTTTGCTTATGTCAGGCAAATTCATTTTCTCCAGGAAAAGCTCATCTTTTAGTTCTTGAGTTAAAAATTTTCAAGATAATTAAGAGGCAAATTATGCTGTATCATATATCATCATCACAGATAGTTAATGAATATCCACTGGGTGTGTTTAAACTTGCTGGGCACAGTCATGAATTTTGAATTTCTGGAGAAAAGTGAGAACAACTGGCTTAATAAATTCAGTATTATTGTCTACATGTTTCATTGTTTTCATTATTTTGGAATGACACTGAAAGCCTGTTGGACCAGAAATGAATGGCATTCCTTGACCAGGTGTTCTAGGAAATAATTTAAACAGACATAATTATAGTAAACTACAAACAAACCAATAACTATGTGAATTGTTCCAACTAAGCTGAAATGGTAACAAAATACCATGTTTTGAGCTTTCACTATGTGCCAGGACCTGTTCTAATTGCTTTACATATATTACTTTATTTGATCATCAGAATAATTCTGTGAAATAGGTACGTAATCACCCTTATTTTATGGGTGAGATTAAATCACAGAGTAGTTAAGAAACTTGCCAAATCACTAATTGTGACTGGTGAAGCTAAATTTTAAACCTCGACAATCTGATCTCAGAAACTGTGCTTTTAACCAGTATGATGTACTAGTAGTAGTAGTAGTGATAGTAGTAGTTGTAGTAGCAGCAGCAGCAGCAGCAATATGGGAATGAGCAAAACGAAAGAGAGAGGAAGAGCAGAGGAAAGGAGAAGCAGGAAGAGACGGAGAATAATTAGGAAGTAATTAGAAGTAGGATTAGTAGTAGAGTGATAGCAGCTTAATACTGAGAAGCCCAGAGCTGGTGATGAAGAGTGGAAACTCTGGAACCAGATAACCTTGGTCCAAATCCTAACTATAATCCTAATAAGAAGTGAGATTTTGGGCAAGTCCCATAACCTCTTTGTACCTCAGCTTTCTTATCAGTAAAATAGGGACTGGGAAGGATGAAATGCTATAACACATGTAAGTACTTAAACTGGACCCTGGCACATAGTAAGTGCTCAATATATGTTAGCAGTCAATATTGATATTACTACTATCTGTTCTGTACCCTTAAAATGAATTGCAAAGACATGAATAAGAAATCCTTTTCTTTTTACTGCACTCATCTTTAACATCTCCATCACATGATCCTTGCTCAGCTTAGTGTCTTTCTTTTTCTCGGCATCCTAGGATGCATTTTTCAGGAAATTTTTTTTTGCTGGCTCCTGGAGATATATCTTACCTGTTTGGATATATTATAAACTTCTCCAGAGCAGAGGCAGCGACACCTTAGAAATATTGAGCTCGGTAGGTGATGAGAAAATCCAGGCGACCAGGATAAGGAAACTAAGGCATGCACCTGGGGCTGTGGCGAAGCCTATCCTGGAGGTCCGTGGAGGGAGTCTTCTCAGATACTTAGAGCAGGCTGGCCATCCACACGGGCACTTAGAGGGTCAGGGCCAAGGCCCAAGCAAAGAGAGCAGCTTTAGCGCTGGGGCCTTTATCCTTGAGAAGGAGGAGTATGGGTGGGGAAGGAACATCTTGGTGACAGCAGTAACATGCTTATTGAGACTAGCTTTCCTTGTTTATGAAAATACCAATTAAAACTTCTAGCTGGGCTCAGGGGCTCATGCTTATAATCCCAGCACTGTGGGAGGCTGAGTGGGAGGACCACTTGAGCCCAGGAGTTAGAGAACAGCCTGGGTAACATAGGGAGATCCCGTCTCTACAAAAAAATTGGAAAAAAAACCAAAAAACAAATTAGTTGGACATGTTGGCATTCACCCATGGTCCCAGCTCCTCAGGAGGCTGAGGCAGGAGGATTGTTTCAGCCAGGAGGTTCAGACTGCAATGAGCCATGATTGCACCATTGCACTCCAGCCTGAGTGACAGGAGCAAGACCTTGTATCAAACAAACAAACAATCAAACAAACAAAAAACTTCAGTTCCTCAGTCACACTAGTTACATTTAAAGTGCACAGTAAAGATGTGGCCCTCATTTATGGCACTAGACAGCACAAAATAGAATGTTTCCATCATCACAGAAAGTTCTACTGGTCTAGACAGTACTTGGTACACAGTGGTTGTTCAATAAATACTAGCTGAGTGAAATACTTGAAAGAACAAAGAATACTTGCCTTGCATACCTCATAGCATTTTTTTTTTGAGAATCAAAAACTCTTTTCAAATGGTGAATGGCCTGAACATGTTGAAGAGCTTTTATTTCCCTTATGGCTTCCAAATAGTTACATGGGGGACCTTGTGTTCTATGGATGCACTGTGAATTTTTAATGCTGGTCATATGCTGAGGATGGTGTTTCCTGGTGGCTTCTGTTCTTGCAGATACACAGACTTTCCCTTTTGATTGCAGGAAACAGGGGGAACTTGACATAATTTATGACCCTGTTTGTTTTCCTCCTTTTCCCAAGAAGGCCACTCTAACTTTCTGATTTTTTTATTCTCCATTCCCAAACCGCATTGGGACTACTCCTAAGGCATTTTGTGAAGTGAGTCTGTATTAAGAGAACAATGTGAATCGTGTGTGTGTGTGTGTGTGTGTGTGTGTTGGAGAGCAGAGCCAGTAGTCAAGGGATTTATAATCTACTGGCAATGGTTTCCCGAGCAACCTGTGTGGATGACAAAACGCTGCTTTCAATAATAGAAGTGAAAGTGACCTTACTTTTTCTTTGGCATCTGCCTCTAACTTCTTTCTTTAGTTTTTGATTTTTAAACATGACTGCTAATTGGTTCACTTATTATTCTCATACTAACAGTTACATTATTTGAATTAGTGTCTTGCATTTGAATCCTTCCTCTCAATTTACCAAAGATGTTTATATATGTCATCTTACGTCTCTTACAACAATCTTGGAAGACTGATAGGGCAGATATAATTATCCCAACGATGCGGACAAGCTTCAAATCAGAGCATTTGTATAGGTGACTCACATCAGATTACATAGCTTGTGAACTGCAAAACAGGGCTGGAACCCAGGATTTCTATGATTCCTTTTCACTCTGCTGAGATCCATCAAATTTACTTTAAAGGGGGATGCAGTCATTGATAGGTAGTAACAGATACAGACATTAACATGAGCCTGCTTCAGCTTTTTCTACACCTCCAACTGGGCTGTGGTTTTGCCTTTTAAAATTTTTGCTTGATTTAGAGGCAGTGAACAATGGTAAAAAAGGATGGGCCGGGCGCAGTGTCTCATGCCTGTAATCCCAGCACTTTGGGAGGCCAAGGTGGGCAGATCATCTGAGATCAGGAGTTTGAGACCAGCCTGACCAACAGGGAGAAATCCTGTCTCTGCTAAAATACAAAATTAGCCAGGCATGGTGGTGCATGCCTGTAATCCCAGCTACTCAGGAAGGCGGAGACTGAAGAATAGCTTGAAAGCGGGAGGCGGAGGTTGCAGTGAGCCAAGATCACACCACTGCACTCCAGCCTGGGCAACAAGAGCGAAACTCAGTTTCAAAAAAAAAAAAAGGGATGGAATTTGAATTTACACGAGGTTTGGTCTCTTGTCCATTACTTACAACATGAGGATATTTGAACAAGTCACTTATATTTTCTGAACTTTAGTTTACTCTTTAAAAAAAAAGAGCTAAAAAGCAAATATGCAAATCAGGAATACTATCTACCTTACCAGTGTATAGTGTGACAATCAATTATATTTTGAAATCTAGCTAGCTATAAAACAGTAATTGTTTTACCTTCTTAGAGCTAAACAGTGAATGACATATTTCAGAGAGTATTTAGACAATCACATGCTCTGGAAAGATCTTACAGAGTGAACATTTAGAGTGAGTAACATTCCACTAAAATTAATAAGTATTTATTAAACGTCTACCATGTGCCTGAAAATGGGTTAGGCAAGGCTCCTTCGAATACAGCCCCTGTACTCCTGTTCTTTGATGTTTTGAGTATAGTCTATCAATTAGTGATAAAATACACTTTATTGAGAACCCAAGAGTCTGGCAGCATGTCAAGAATCATATAAAGAAGGATAAGTTGTTAAGAGAAGGAAATAAGGTATTTACTGTTATTATTCCCATTTTATAGAATATTATTCCCATATTAAATGAACTATCCTAAAGTTCACAAAAATAGTAAGTGGAGGAACATGGATTCTCATCCAGGTCCACCTGACTCTAAAGTCCTTTCTCCTGCTTGAGAGAAAATCTGACATGATCCCAAAACAGCTACCACCACCATGAACTGCCATCACCACAATCAACACTTTATTTAGATTCACTTAGTGCCAGATACTGTGCTTAACATTTTAGGAACTTTCTTTCCTTTCATCCTCACAGTAACGTTGAGAAGTAGGTACTCTCATTGATCCCTTTCTTCCAATGGGGCACTAGAATTAGCTCAGGAATGGAAGAGCCGGGATTCAAACTCAAATCCATCTCCAAATGCTGTCTACCACTTGCAGGCAGAAAAACTGCCCTGGTCTTCCCACCACTGTCTGCATGTGGAGAAACAGCTCCCTCACATTCTAGTTCACGAAGACTTTGTGTGAATAATGACTTTTCTCATTTACATTTGATTCTTATTCTTTTAGATAACCAGTAAAAGCTATATGTAGCAACTACCCAGGAGATTTAAATGATGTAGCTGATCAAAGCATTCAACACAAAGCCAGTATTTTTATACGTGATAAGAATCCGTATCACCAGCAAATGAAGCAATGTTTATTTCCTAACCAGGCTTCAATTATGAATATATGTTCTTTATTTATAGAAATGAGAATTTTCAATGATTTATAGCATAGGACAGATTCTACTAAGAAATGTTATCTATATATTTTTTTCTGTTAAAAGTAAACTATTTGGTAATCATTCCAACCATAATGAAAGAGAGAATAGGCTGAACTTGGCCAGATACTATACAAATAATTTGATTCATGTGTTTAAAGATCAACACTGGTTTCTCATATCCTAGCAGATCAAACCCCAAACCCTCACCCAGGCCTCTCCGAATTGGTTCAAACATAGCCATACTTTACTCTGTCACAAACCCCATTTATCCTTCTCAGTATCAAGAGGCTCATACCATGCCCCAGCTGGATTTGTCCGTTTTCCTTTGTTTGGTGTGCTTGTCCTTATTCCTCAAAATCTCTCTATTCCCTGTTCTTCGAAAGCTGTTCAAAATGATGCTACTCTATAATGCCTTCTCCCAGAGCTTCAGCCCCTACTGATGTCTCCTTTTTCTGTGCCATTTACATTCAAATACAATTATTTTGGCACTAGATAGACATGGATTTGAATCTCCATTCTGCTACTTACTAACTTTGTGACTTCTGCAGACGTATTTGTCTGCAAAATGGGAATGATACCACTGATCTTTTGGTGTTTATCAAGGCTTAAATAAGAAAATATAGTTAAATACAATGTAAAGTGCTAATGTTATGGTGAATTGATTTTAAAATGAGGGTAGTACTTTCCAGACTTACTTGTGGAGTGTATGACATTATGACACGGACTGTGTCTGCTCAGTTAACATCTGAATGGCTCTGAATCTAGTGCTAGTTCAAATTACCTGTTTCAACCATAGCACCAGATGTGTGCAGAGACTCTAAAGCTATGTGATCCATATGGAAGTCACTAGCCCTAGGTGCATAGTAATTTAAATTTCTAAAAGTTAAAAATTAAATTAAATATTCAGTTCCTCTGTTACACTAGCCACATTTCAAATGATCAGTAGCTACACCGACTGGTGTGTATCATATAAGACAGTGCAAATATAGAACACTTACATCATTGCAAGAAGTTCTATAGGACAGTTGTGCCCTAGAGAAGAATTTCTTACTTTAGCAGTCTCAAAGCCTGATTTCTATAACATGGACAATGGCTTCGCCTTTTTAACATGAGGTAAAATATGTAGATGATATAATCTAACTGTATATATAATTTTAAAAAACAAGATAATATTCTATTCTAATATGAGGGAGAAGAAATGAAAACCAAATTTTACTGAAATAATACGAATTTTAATAGTAAATACAGGGGCACAACTTCATTAGAATACAGAATGAAGGCCAGGCACGGTGGCTCATGCCTGTAATCCCAGGACTTTGAGAGGCGGAGGCGGGTGGATCACCTGAGATCAGGAGTTGGCAACCAGCCTGACCAACATGGTGAAACCCTGTCTCTATTACAAATACAAAAATTAGCTGGACGTGGTGGTGGGTGCCTATAATCTCAGCTATTTGGGAGGCAGAGGAAGGAGAATTGCTTGAACCCGGGTGGCAGAGGTTGCAGTGAGCCGAGATTACACCATTGCACTCCAGCCTGGGGAACAAGAGCGAAACTCTGTCTCAAAAAAAGAAAAATAATAATAATAAAAAAGCAAAAACAGAATACAGAATGAATACTCAGATACCTGCACCTTCATGGGAAATCACCATTACTGTAGCAGCTGAAAATATAGATTAATCTAGTTCTGCTGTATTGGCAACTCAAAGTTGTTTTGCCGTCAGTAACACAATCATATGAAATGGTAATAAACCAAAATTTCAAACCAATACAGTATAATCTTCCTTCATATTTTCAGAAATACATGACTATATATTTTTATATATATTACAAAAAATTTTTATGTACATTAAAATAAAAAAATGCTTGTTTTTTATTCTATAAAACTGAGTTATACGCTAGGCTTTAAAAATTGTGAACAGATTATTTCATCTACCTGTGTCTGGCAGGATATTTGAAGCCTTGAAGAATACAGGGTTATTCTTTGTATAAATTGACCCCTGAATTGCAAGAAAACTGGCAAAATTCTTTTTTTTCCAGTTATTTTGAAATATATATTACGATATTTTTAACCATACTCATCCTACTAAGCAATGGAACAATGGAACACCAGAACGTACTCCTCCTATCTATCTGCAATTTTGTACCTGTTGACCAATCTCTCTGCATCCCTCCCTCTCCACTACCCTCCCCAGCTTCTGGTAATCTCTACTGTACTCTGTACTTCCAGGAGATCAGCTTTTAAAAATTCTGCAAATGAGTGAGATCATGCAGTATTTGTCTTTCTGTGTGTGGCTTATTTCACTTAACATAATGTCTTCCAGGTTCATTAAGTTGCTGCAAATGATATAATTTCATTCTTTTTATGGCTGAGTCATAATCCATTGTTTATATCACATTTTTCTTATCCATTCATCCACTGATGGATACTTAGGTTGAGTTGATATAGACTATTGTGAATAGTTCTGCAAAAAACTTGAGAGTACAGATACCTCTTTGACATTCTGATTTTCTTTCCTTTGGATATATATGCCCAGTGGTGGGATTGCTGGATCATATGGTAGCCGTATTTTTAATTTTTTGAAGAGCCTCAACACTGTTTTCCCTAATGGCTGTACTAATATCTTATTGTGGTTTTGCCTTACATTTCTCTAATGATTAGTGATGCTGAGCATTTTTTTCATATGCCTGTTGGCGATTTGTGTGTCTTCTTTTGAGGAGTGTCTGTTCAAATCTTTTGCCCATTTTAAATTGGATTATTCACTTATTTTTGGCTGTTGAGTTGTTTGAGTTCCTTATACATTTTGGATATTAACTACTTGTCAAATGCATAGTTTGCAAATTTTTCTCCCATTCTGCATGTTGTCTCTTCACTCTGTTGATTGTTTCCTTTCTAATAATAATAATCTCATGTGTCTATTTCCCTCTGATTCTGACCCTTTTGCCTCCCTTATAAAGACTGTCTGGGATTACACTGGGTGCATCCGGATAATCCACAATAATCTCCCCATTTTAAAATTCTTACTTGAATAACATCTGTAAAATCTCTTTTGCTGTATAATGTATCATATTCACAAGGGCTTAAGCAATTAGGATGTGAACACCTTTGGGGAGCCACACAGATTAATAATTTAAAGATAATGAAACTATTTCTTCTATATTTCTTTTGGCTTTGGTCATATGTTTCTTTGAATTTTATATGTGAAATCATTATTTAGCTTTTGTAATTGATATGAAATATTTCATTTTTAATTTTAAATGAATAGTATATTTACTTTATTTGAAAGACAAAACTAAAAAATACATGAAGTTACACAGTGAAAAATATCCTTTCTATTCAATTTCCATCTGCCTTACTCCCACCTGATAATGGTAGTTTCTAGTCTATCCTTCCAGTTTCTTTAACCATTAACACACGCATATAAATACATTCCATTCCTCATTGTTTTTTTTAACTCAAAACACCTCTCTCTCCCTCCCTTTCTTCCTCTCTCTATGTATGTATGTTCTTCTGCAACTTATTTTTTCATTTAATATTGCATTTTTTTATAGCTACATAGTATTCCAATGTGTGGATGCACCATAATTTATTCAACCAATTCCATACTGATGAATGTTTATGCTATTTTCAATATTTTGTTATTACAAATAGTATTGCAATGTCTATCCGTACATGTGTCATTTTACATATGTGCAGATATATCTGTAGGATAAATTTCTGGAATTGGAGATGAGCAGTTAATAGGTAAATGCATTTATGATTTTGATACCATATTTCATTAAATCTAAGATGACATTTATTTCCAGAAGCATAATTATTTTATTTTCCATTAATAAACAAACTGTCAATTATAACTGTGCAATGTTATTGATTGTAAGGTGCATCTTGATTTCACATGGTAAAAAGCGAAAAGCATCTTAAAAAGTGCCTTTTGAAAAGATAAAGTGCAATAGTTATTGCTAAATTGCCCCCCATGAGGCTTCTGTTGATTCGTATTCTCATCAGTACTGAGAGTTTCTGCTTCCCCGCAGTATTGACAATAGAATGTGTATATCAAACTTGGATTTTCCTTCCAATCTTATATGTGAGAAATGGTGTTTTTTAATGCTTTTAATTTTCGTTTCACTTAATATGGAAGAGGTTGAGCATTTAAAAATATCTTTGAGGACCATTTATATATTATTAAATGTAAATTGTCTATTTGTATTCCTTACCTGTTATTCTACTGAATTCTTGGCCATTTGATAATTAATTCCCAGGAGCATTTATATTTTATCTCTTTAAGATCTCCGATAGAAGTTACAAATATTTTTCTGTGATTTTCTTAATGGTGATTTTTTTTAGACATGCAGAGTACTTTTTAAGAGCCAAATTTTTCATATTTTTTCTTTTATGAGTTATAGTTGGAAATGCCTTCCCTACTGCAAGTTATAGAGGACTTCCTATTTTTTCTTTAACTACTTTTATGGGTTTTTCTTTTACACAATAAATAATTGATACATCCAAAATTTATCCTGGTGGACATGGTGTGATATGAATCAAGCTTTTATTTCTGAGAAATGATATTTGCTATGATATTGGTTTTGAAGTTCAAATTTTCTCTACTGAATTAAGATTTTTTTAAGAGTACTGTATATATTTATGCTAATTCTGCAATTTTATTCTGCTGCATTGGATTAACTATTGAGTCATGTGCCAGTAGCACACTGTTTAATTATTGAAGCCTATATTTGTTTTAATATCTGGAACAGCAAGTCTTCTCTAATTGCTCTGCTTTTTCAAAGTTTTCCTGGCATACTAATTTGTTTATTTTTTCATTTGAACTTTGGAATCAATTTGTCTGATTAAAAAATGTTCAGCATATTAATTCGAAGGATGTTAAACTTTAAAGTGATTTGGGAATAATAAACATATTGATGGGTCTTCCTGCCACAGAGCATGGTATGTGTATTTTTTTCTTTAATGATACGTATTTGTGTAATATTTGTCTAAATCTACTTGTCCTTCAGTAGTGTTTTATTAAATGACATTTTAATGATATAATTGAAGATTCACATTCAGTGTAAGAAATAATACAGAGAGGCCAGGCAAGGTGGCTCACGCCTGTAATCCCAGCACTTTGGGAGGCCGAAAGATGGGCAGATCACCTGAGGTCAGGAGTTTGAGACCAGCCTGACAAACATGGTGAAACTCCGTCTCTACTAAAAAAAAAAAAAATATATATATATATATATATGTGTGTGTGTGTGTGTGTGTGTGTGTGTGTGTGTGTATGTGTATATATATACGTGTATATGTGTGTGTGTATATATGTGTGTGTATATATGTGTGTGTGTATATATATAATTAGCCAGGCTGGTGGCAGGCGCCTGTAATCCTAGCTACTCAGGAGGCTGAGGCAGGGAGAATCACTTGAACCTGGGAGGTGGAGGTTGCAGTGAGCCGGGATCCATTGCATTCCAGCCTGGGCAACAGAGTGAGGAGACTCCGTCTTAAACAACAACAACAACAAAATACAGAGAGATAGATATAAACGTTGTGTAGTTTCCCCCAATGGTAACATTTTGTAAATCTGTAACATTTCTATAGTATACCTGCACAACCAGGATATTCACATTGATATAATCTGCTTATTTTATTCAGATTTATCCAAATTTACTTGCATTCATTTGTGTGTGTGTAATTACGTATGGTTTTATCGTATGTGCAGGTTTGTGTATCCATCACTACATCACTACAGTCAAGATAATAGCAATCACGTTTTAAAGTAGTTTTCATATAAATTTCACACATTAAACTTGCTCTGAAGCTTTTCATCTTTGATCTCATTATAAAGGACTTTTTTCTCTAATACATTCTAACTGGTTATTAATTGTAATAAGTTTATTAATACTTTCTATATTTTAAGCTTGTATCCACCATATTTTTGGATTCTCAAATTGATTTTAGTGTTTTTAAAAATTGATTGTTTTGAGTATTTAGTCATATCATCCATAAATAGTATTAGTTTTGCCTTTTCTTTTCCAATACTTTAAAGGCTTTGTCTCATCTAATTGATGTGGTTGGCATATTTACAAAAAATATTAACATTGGAAATATTAGGTATCCTGATGTTTTTCACATTAGAGGGAATATATTGTTTTTCTCTATTAAGCATGATGTTGGCATTTGGACTAAAGTAGATATGTTTAATTATGTTGTGGAAATATCCACATATGCATAGTTCATTGAGTATTTCCACTCAGAATGATTGTTGAATTTTTCCAAATGCTTTTTAGCATTTTTGGAGATGATTATACAATTTTTCTTAGATATACTAGTCTAATTATTTAATGTAATAAATTTTCTAATATTGAGTCATCTTTGCAACCCTGAATAAACCCCACATGGCTCAAGATACATCATTCTTTTAACGTGTTGCTGGGTTTCATTTGTTAGTATTTTATTTAAAAATTTCATAGCAATATGCTAGTCAGGTTGGACTGTAGATTTTTGTCTACAGTTTTTGGATTTCAGCATTATTCTCACTCTTTTTCCATCCAATTCGTTCTCCAGGACTGGTCTTTTGCCTTTATCTACAGGGCCCAAAGTGACTCCCTAACACATCCTCACTCCAGCTAGCATGAAGGGGAAAAGAAGTAGTGGAAGATATCAGCCCCTATTGTTAAGGAGAAGTCCCAATTTCATAACTGTACTTACATCTTAGTGTTCAGAAGTTACACCAAGATGCAGTGGAAGCTGATAATTGTTGTCATTATCATACATCTCTAACATGGAGTCTCTGATACACAGATTTATTAACATGATTCTCTTCATTAGTCTGTCCTGCAGCTTTCCTTTGATTTCTTCTTAAGTTTCAGTAGTGTTTTAAAGTCAGCTTTATAAATATCTCACACATTTCTTGTTAATTGTGATTTATTCCTGTGTGCCTTTTGTGGTGAGTTTTTTATTTCTCTGCAAAGTTTTACAGCACTTTCCACTTTTTTTTTTTGCCTTTTATCAATGTCATGCTAGTTTCTTCTTACTACTCATCATTATGGGTAGTTCTCAAAAAAACAGTGAAGCCCTATTCCGAAGTAGTTCAGAAAGCTACGTTCTTTGAAAATAGGGTATTTATAAAGTAATCAAGTTAAAGTGAGGTCATTAGGGTGGGTGCTGATCCAATATGACTGATGTCTTTACTAAGAGGGCAAATTTATCCCATTACTGAGTAAATATCCAGAGGGATATAAGTCTTTCTACCATAAAGACACATGCATGTGAGTATTCATTGCAGCACTATTCACAATAGCAAAGACATGAAATCAACCTAAAAACCCATCAGTGACAGATTGGATACTGAAAATGTGGTACATATACACCATGAAATACTATGCAACCATAAAAACGATGAGATCATGCATTTTGCAGGAACATGGATGGAGTTGGAAGCCATTATCCTTAGCAAACTAATGCAGAAACAGAAAACCAAATATCACTTGTAAGTGGGAGCTAAATGGTGAGTACTCATGTACAGAAAGAAAGGAATGAGAGACACTAGGGCCTACTTGACAGTGAAGGGTGGGAGGAGGGAGAGGAGCAGGAAAAGTAGCTATTGGGTACTAGGATTAGTACCTGGGTGATGAAATAGTCAGTAAAACAAACCCCTGTGCCATTAGTTTACCTATACAACAAACCTACACATGTCACATGAACCCCTGAACCTAAAATAAAAGTTAAAAAATGGGAAATCTGGATACAGAGACAAAAATGCATAGGGAAGATGATGGGATGATACGCACGGGAAATGCCGTCTAAAGATTGAGAATTGGAAGAATGCTGCCATAAACCAAACCATGCCGGGGCCACCAGAAAGTAGGAAAGGTGGGAAAGGATTCCTTCATAGGTTTCAGAGGGAACACAGCCCTGCCAACAGCTTAATTTCAGACTTCTAGGCTCCAGAACTGTGAGACAATTAATTTTTGTTATTTTAAGCCACTCTATTTATGATACTCGTTATGACATTGGTAGGAAACTTATTTATCTATCAATTATTGAGTTGGATTTTTCTGGGTCAGCAATTTTCAGGGGATTTATTTTTGTGTGTTTGGGGAGGGTCAATGGGGAACCAGGGCTGTATTCCAGCTTCACACCCTAATGACTCTCTTCTGTGCTGCTCCTTTAGACACAGATTGCTTCCTGCAAATATGGTTCGGCTGTGTGGATCTCTGTGCAGCCCTATCGTTTCAGCTTGTCCTTACCAAATAAATTCAGGAAGACTTAGTCCACCAGCTCTTCTTGCCTCTTGCACCCATTTTTCTAAGCTTTGTGCTTGCCATGCAAACCATGGTAATGAAAGTACATTATTTTAACCTCAGGATCTTTCTCTACTCTCTTTGCTTTTTTTTTTTTTTTCCTCTAAACCTCTTCCATTATTCCTTCTGTCCTTTCTCAGTTACTTTCGTAGCCCTATGCTTGTTTTGAAGTGTTTAGATTATATATGTTATTGCAAATGCAGTATGCAGGGTTTTTGTTATTGTTGTTGTTCTCTTTGTTGCTTTTCTGTAAGTGACAGAAAAGCAACATGCAGATTTCCACAGTCATGTTCTTGAGTGAAGACTCATCAAGGACTTTAAAAAACTTTGCAATGGTTAGGCCAGGCGCGGTGGCTCAGGCCTGTAATCCCAGCACTTTGGGAGGCGGAGGCGGGCGGATCACGAGGTCAGGAAATCAAGACCATACTGGCTAACATGGTGAAACCCCGTCTCTACTAAAAATACAAAAAATTAGCTGGGTGTGATGGCAGGCCCCTGTAGTCCCAGCTACTCTGGGCACTGAGGCAGGAGAATGGCAAGAACCCAGGAGGCGGAGCTTGCAGTGAGCCGAGGTCGAGCCACTTCACTCCAGCCTGGGCGACACAGAGAGACTCCGTCTCAAAACAAAAACAAAAAGAAACCTCTGCAATGGTTAGAACAGAATTAGAGAACGCATAAGACTACGTGGTGACTTTGTATTTTTCTTTTAGCAGATATCTGCTTGGAATAGTGGGAAAAAATGGTGAGTTAACATACCAGGCCACTTAAAGAGAGCCACTTTGTCAATTTGTGTAGTTACAGGAAAATCCCAATCCTGTTTCTCCTGAACACCATCCTACAGTGTCAACACAGAACAAACCTCTCACAGATATGTCACTTTGGAGGGAGATTTTTAAATGCTGTCAAAAAAGGCTTGAGTCTTGTAAATAAATGGGCTTTCTGTATTTTTGTTGTTGTTGTTGTTGTTGAAAAGTTCAGCAGAATAAGTGCTTCTGATGCTTTTTGACCTGGCATCAATGAAATCTTTTAGCAATCATTCCTTCAACAAATATTATATTTCTTGAGTGGGTTTAATGTGCTCAGCTTGTGTCTGAAGTGGAGATAAACAATAAGCAAAACCGACATTTCTATTCCCTTTGAAAGCACAGTTTAATTTTCTTTGTTAGGTTCTTAGAGAAAAAGTCCCTGATGGGTTTGTTTTCAAAAGCAGACCTAATACTTATATTTCATGTTTCTTTTTATTAACTCCAGCAATAAAATAGTGAAGTCACTTTGTTACTTAGTCTCTGGAAGAATTAAATATGTTCCTATCTAATAGTTTTAAAAAAATCATGATAGCACTGTTATATTAAAGCTTTAGATTTTTCCCCTTTAAAAAATGAAGTCCCCACAGGATCTGGAACCAGGATTTAGAACTAGATAGACCAGGTTTCAAATCCTGATTTCATCACTGGGAAGTTATCTGGCCTCTCTGAGCTTTGATTCTCTCAGCTGTAAAATAAAAATAATAATAAAACCAACCTTTCTAGCTTGGTAGGAAAATTAAGCATGCAAAGCCATGTAAAACTCTTAGCATGGCATATAGGAAGAGCACAGTAAATAGTGTCTATTTCAGATTTTATAATTGTCATAGTTATTTATGACACTGTACATTAAGTTAATCATATATTGTATACTCCAGGAACGGCCCCTGAGTGGCCTCCCTTCTACAATCCTCTATTGTTACAGAGACTTTTGAAATCATATCTCTAACCCTTGTTTATTGCATTCTTCAGTTTTGTTGTTATTGCTGTTGAGGATGATTTTTTAAATTTAATTTTTTGCTCTTGATTTTCTCTATTTAGTTTAGTTAGCCTTTGGCCAATTGGTGATACCTGTGATGACTTCCTAGATGAGTAGACCTTGTAGCATAATTCTTTTTCTTTTCTTTTCCTGTTTACCAGGTATTGAGCAAGTTCATTAACCTCTTTGTGTCTCAGTTTCCTTATTTGTAAACAGATAAGTAGTATCAACTTCAGAAAGTTGTTATGAAGATTAAATGAGTTAATGAATGGAAAATGCTTGGAAGAGTGCTGAGTACACAGAAAGTGAGTGAGTGAATGAGTAAGTAACTATGATGACCCCCTCTTCAGGTTGCCATTTGGTAGAGGGCAAGGGAGTGTCCAGCCGTCGAGTAAGACCATGCTCTGCACCCACCATCAGTAAGGCTCAAGACAATGCCTGCATCTTCAGAATACGCCTTCCCTTCTGCAGGTATCTTATCTCCGTCTGTGGGAACCAGGTATGAGGCTCTGAACAATTCCTGCTCTGGCAAGACACCCCCACATCTTTCTCCCTCAAACATTCATAGCCTCTCTGCCATTTTATGTTTCTGGTACACCAGAAATAATATCATGATGCCCTGCATCACTGTTCATATATTTCCTGGTCTGTCTCATACTCTGGACTTGAATTCTGTAAGACATTAGACATTGTCTTTTCTGTCCCAATCTCCTCCTCCTCCATTTGCTGAAACCCTAGAATTCTCAGTGAATCAGCAATAAAATCTTATCTTAAATTTCATTTGTCAACTTTCTCTTCTTCTTTTTGCTGTAACCAAAATCTGGCTCTATCCTGATAATACTATATTTCTACTGCCTTTTCTAATGTAGAGTGTTTTATTTCCCAGACCGCTCCTATCCTGGGATTTCTAGGCCCTTCTCCCTTTCTCCTCCATGAAAAACAACACCCAGCTTGAATCTCATGTTCTCAGACTGTACTCTATATCCATCATCCCACCTAATGTAATTAGTTTAATACCTCCCAGATTGCTAACTTTCATTCCTTGAACATTTTACCTCTTGGGTCACTCATTCCATCCAACTTCATTCTCATCATAATTCTGGAGAATTTCAATGTTCCCTTAGGTAATTTTTCATGCTTTGATGTGATAAATTGCTTGACCTCCTCTCTTTAACTCCTCCTTAGCCACTCAATCCCATGTTCCATCCTTGATCTTATCATATTCCTTACTGTAAACTCTCAATTGCAGACATTCTGCTTTGCAACCACTACCTCTTGTTTTCCCTGATTTCAAAAATAATTTGGTCTGACATGACCAATAATCCACTCACTGTAACCACTATAATGTTCTATTTTCCAATCTTACTCTGCTTAAATTCCATGACTGTCATGATAACTTTGTGGCATAGATTCTATACTTTATTAAGCTATCTAATGTACATGTGCTCTAGATTCCAACCTTTGCCGATTGATATTTTCCCAGAAATTTTCCTTTTCAATTCCATCCTTTGTCTATTGATATTATCCTAGAATTTCCCTACTAAATCATCATTTTTTCTTTACTAGATCATTCTTATTAGCACACAAATATTCTGTAATGTATTCAATTATAAAAACCCACCTTTTGGATCCCAGTCTGTCTCAATCATCCCATGTTATCTTCTCATTATTCTCCCTTCTTTTACAGAAAAACTTGTTTAAGGCATTTTTTGTGCTTTATTTTGTATTTCCCATTTTTTCTTGAATCCATGCCAATCAAGTATTTTTTTACCACCATTCCACAGACACTTCTCTTAAAGTTAAACCAATGACTTCCACATTGCTAGGTAAGGGGTCAATTCCAATCCTCTTCTAAATTGATCTGTTGCATTATTTAGCATACTTGATCATTCACTTGTTTTTGAAAGACTGCTTCCATAACACCCACCCTGTCTGTTTTCTTTTTCTCCTATGTATTTTTTGCTCTTTCTTTGCTAATTCATTCTTATCTGCCTGAGTGGTAAATGTTAGAGTGACTTAGAGTTCAGTCTTTGAACCCCCTTCTTCCTCTGTCTCTACCTCTTCCTTAGGTGATCTCATTTAGTTTTATGGCTTTAACTACTAAAGCCATACTATGTGGTGATGACTCCCAAATTTATATCTGCAGCTCTGACCCCTCATCGCTTCCAGAAACCTGTATCCAGCAACTTACTTGCTATGTCATGTGGATAGTTACAGACATCTCAAACTTAACATGTTCAAAACAATCCCTAATATTCATCTCTAAACAATTATTAAACTATCCTCATGCCAACTTTCCCATAAATGGTAATTCCATTCTTCGAGATGCTCAGTAGAAAGATTTTGGAGTTATCTGTGACTCCTTACATTCTCCTCTCACCCTAGTCTGTCAGCAAATTGTGTTGGCTCTCTCCTCAAAGTATATTCAGAATTCTATTTCTTATCACTTTCGTTCCATTTTTTTAGTCCAAATCTTCATCCTCTTTCAGCTGGATTACTGCGATTGTTTCCTAACAGCTTCCCCTACTTCTGCAATATAGTCTGAGAATGGTACCCAAAAGATGCTATTAAAATGTAAACAGGATCATCTTACATCTCTGCTCACAACTCTTTCATGTTTTGCAGTTTTCAAGTCAGCATGTCATCACATATCCTCCCAGTTCCTAAGAGCTCTCTACCTCTCTGCCCTCAGTCTCCATACTCCTTCTTTCATTGTGGATTCTTTCCTCATACATGACTAAATGTCACCTTCTCAGAAAGATCTTCCCTGGCCATCCTATCTAAAATTTCACCCTTCTCCCAACATTTCATAAAATTTCACCCTTCTCCCAACATCCCCCTTCCCTACTTTATTTTCTCTCCTTAACACTAACCATTATCTAACATACTTATTTTTACTTACTTATATTGTTTATTACCTGCTTCACCCACTAGAAGGTACACTTCACGAGGATAGGAATATTTGTCTGTTTCTTTCACCACGGTGCTTGCAATAGAGCCTGGCACACAGTAGATAATCAGTCAATACTGAGGATATTATCTAATTCTAAATGCATGTAGAACTCATAACCCTTAGGCCTTACTGTCTTATACATAATGTTCAAAGCTAGAAAGAACCATAAAGATTGTATCATCTAATATGGTTTGACTCTGTGTCCCCACCCAAATCTCATCTTGAGTTGTAATCCCCACATGTTGAGGGAGGGTTCTGGTGGGAGGTGATTGGATCATAGGGGCAGCTTTCCCCATGCTGTTCTCATGATAGTTATTGAGTTCTCACTAGGTCTGATGGTTTTAAAAGTGGCACTTTCTCCTTTGCTCTCTCTCTCCTGCTGCCATGAGAAGACATGCCTTGCTTTCCCTTCACCTTCTGCCATGATTGTTAAGTTTCCTGAGGTCTCCTCACCCACGCCGAACTGTGACTCAGTTAAACCCCTTTTCTTCAAAAATCCCCCTTCTCAGGTAGTATCTTTATAACAGTGTAAAAATGGACTAATACATCATTCAGTTACTCTGATGTTGAGGATACTGAAGAACAGAGGTGACGAGACTTGTCCATACCCCTATGGATGGCAACAGAATCTTGCCAAGTTCCTTTATTACATGTCTTGTAGTAACCTCTATGTTCAATGTTTACCTTAAGACTTACATAACTTCATCTAAAACTCTAGCTATTAACACCATAATTTTAATTTATGAATATTTTTCTTAAATACAAAGTCTGCTGGTTGCAAATGAACTCCCTTGAAGTCAGGAAAAAATTGAGTTTGCTCATTTGACAAATCTCACTTACATGACACTAAGTATATTTATAGTTTCTGAGATTATGATTCTATTCAATTTTTAAGACTATAAATTTTGGTATCTTAGTTATTCTTTATTACTGGGCTGTTTTTGATATTGTGGTTTACATATTTTGAATATACCTGTTATCTAAGGCTAACATAAAAAAATTCCAATTGAATTTTCTTAGCACTTCTGTTGAAAATCAACTGACTAAAAATGTGAAGGTTAATTTATGGAGTCTTACTTTTATTCACTTAATATATATGTTTATCCTTATGCCAGTACCACACTTTGTTGATTACTGTTGCCTTGTAGTAGACTTTGAAATGAGAACATGTGAGTTCTTCAACTTTGCTCTTCCTTTTCAAAATTGTTCTGGCTACTCTTGGTCTCTTGTATTTTCATATGGATTTTAGAGTTGGCTTGTCAATTTCTGCTTAAAAGAAGCTAGTGTTTTGATCAAGATTGGGCTGAATCTGTAGGTAAATTCGAGTTGTATTGGCATCTTAATAATTTTAAATCTTCCAATTCATGAGCATGGGATGCTTTTTCCTTTATTTAGGAATTCTTTATTTTTTTTTCCAACTGTGTTTTGTAGTTTTTGTATGCAGGTCTTGAACTTCTTTTAAGGTTATTTCTACTTGTTTCATTCATTCTTTTTTTTTTTTTTTTTTGAGACGGAGTCTCGCTCTGTTGCCCGGGCTGGAGTGCAGTGGCCGGATCTCAGCTCACTGCAAGCTCCGCCTCCTGGGTTTACGCCATTCTCCCGCCTCAGCCTCCCGAGTAGCTGGGACTACAGGCGCCCGCCACCTCGCCCGGCTAGTTTTTTGTATTTTTTAGTAGAGACGTTGTTTCATTCTTTCAAATTGAATTATAAACAGAATTGCTTTCTCAATTTTGTTTTTAGGTTGTTCATTTGTGGTGCAGATAAATATAACTGATTTTTGTATACTGATCTTGTATCAGCAACTTGGCTGAAGTTGTTTATTGGTCGGTCTATCTATCTATCTATCTATCTATCTATCTATCTATCTATCTATCTATTTGTATACACACACGTTTAAAAGTGAATTCCTTAGAAGCTTCTATATACAAATTATATAATCTGTGAATAGATATAGTCTTACTCTTTCTTCCCAATCATATACATATTATATCTTTTCTTTTCGGCTTAATAGTTATGACTAGAACCTCTTGTACAATGCTAAAGAGTTGTGATGAGAGCAGACATCCTTGTATTATTCCTGATTTGGGTGAAAACTTCAACCTTTCATTGTAAAGCATAATGTTAACTGTGGATTTTAAAATAGATACTCTTTATCAGAATTAGGAAATTCCCTTTTATTTCTAATGTTTATCTTTTATCATGAATGATTATTGAATGTTTTTCAAATGTTATATTTTCACCTACTGAGATGATTGTATGGACTTTGTCCTTTATTCTGTTAATGTTGATTATTATATTATATTATTCTATTAATATTGATTTTTGGATGTTAGACCAACCTTAAATTCCTAGGAGAAATCCCATTTTGTCATGGTGTAGAAGCCTTTTTATATATTTATGTATTTTTGAATTTGAGAATCCTTTTCTTTCGTTTATGACCTCATAAGTGATGTTTTTCTGTAGTTTTCTTTATTTTCTTTTCTTATTATGTCATTGTCTGTTTTTGTTATGAGGGTAAAGCCTCATAGAATCAGTTGGAAAGTATTTTATTCATGTCTACTTCTTGGAGAAGTTTGTGAAGGATTGGTATTAACTCTTTAAATGTTTGGTACCATTTACCAGTGAAGCTACTGGTAAGCTTTTATTTTGAGAAGTTTTAACATGACTAATTCAATCTCTTTAATTGGTCTATTCAGATTTTCTGTTTATTTTTGAGTCAATTTTTGCTGGTCATGTCTTCCTAGGAATTTGTCTATTGCACATCAATCATCTAATTTATTGGCATACTGTTGTTCATAGTATTCCCATATATATCTCTATCTTTAAGGTTATTACTGATACCCCTTCTTTTATTTCTGATTTTAGTAATTTAAGTTTTTATGTTTTTCCTTGGTCACTCTAGCTAAAACTTTTGTTAATTTTGTTGATATTTTCTTTTCTTTTTTATTTTTAAGATGGAGTCTCAGTCTGTTGCCCAGGCTGGAGTGCAGTGACATGATCTCAGATCACTGCAACCTCCACCTCCCAGGTTCAAGCGATTCTTCTGCCTCAGCCTCCCAAGTAGCTGGGATTATTACAGGCACCCACCACTATGCCCAGCTAAGTTTTGTATTTTTAGTAGAGACAGGGTTTCACCATGTTGGCCAGGTTGACCTCGAACTCCTGACCTCAAGTGATCCACCTACCTTGGCCTCCCAAAGTGCT
Source organism: Papio anubis (assembly GCF_008728515.1). Taxonomy (NCBI): domain Eukaryota; kingdom Metazoa; phylum Chordata; class Mammalia; order Primates; family Cercopithecidae; genus Papio; species Papio anubis. The sequence goes on from NC_044976.1 coordinate 66,817,425, forward strand.
GGGATTATAGGCATGAGCCACTGCGCCCATACTGATATTAAAAAAAAAAGAAAATCAATTTTTGGGTTTATTAATCTTCTCTCATATTTTCTGTTTTCTGTTTCATTTGTTTGCACTCTAATCTTTATTATTTCTTTTTGCTTATTTGTGGTTTGTTCTTTTTTAGTTTTTAAGGTGGACGTTTAAATTATTGATTTGAGGTGCTTATTGTTTCTAATAAAGGTATGTATTTTTAATATATGTGTCTTGCAGCTATAACTTTTACTGTAAGCCCTGCATTAGCTGCATTCCATAAGTTTTGTTACGTTGTGTTTGTTTTCATTTATATAAAGGATTTTGTAATTTCTCTTATGATTTCTTCTTTGACCCCTTGGATATTCAAGAATGTGCAGTTTAATTTCCACATATTTGTGAATTTGCCAAAATTTCTTGCATTACTGACTTCTAATGTATCCCAATTGTGGACAGATAACATTTTAAGCATGATCTAAATAAATTTATTTAGACTTGTTTTATGGTCTAACATATGGTCTAGCCTGGAGAATGTTTCCATGTGTGCTTGAGAAAAGTGACTATTCTGCTATTGTTAGGTGGATTCCTCTATAGATGTCTGTTAGACCTGTTTGGTTCATAGTGTTGTTAAAGTTCTGTTTCCTTTTTGATATTCAGCATAGTTCCTCTGTCCAATATTGAAAATGAGGCATTAAATAGGCTCCAACTATGATTGTTGAATTATCTCTTTCTCCCTTGCATTCTCTCAGTTTTTGCTTCATGTATTTTAGGGATCTATTAGGTGAATATATATTAACACTTATTATCTGTTCCTACTATGAAATTCACAGAATTCTACAAAATTGTAGGTTTTATTGGTCATTAGGAAAGTAAGTGGCCTCCCTTTTCTTTAAAATGGTGAAAATAGTACCATGATGGGTGTAGTATGAGGAATAAAAATGCTTAGTAATTTAAGTTTTTTATCTTAAAAAACTGGATAAATGAGTTTTTTTTTTCTCTTGTCTTTCAGAGATTGTTTTCCCATTGAGATTGCATTGCACCAGATTTGGTATTCCTTAGGAGATGTGTTTACAATCTTTAATCATTGATACTCTTCCTATTAGGTTGAACAGAAGAAAATACTGCATTTAGCTCCTCAGCCAGACAGTGGGATAGTGGAGTAATACTGCCATAGAATCCTTGGAAGACAGACTCCCTTTGATGTCTGTTGGTCTTTTCTACTTTAGAATATAGGACAGGGACTGTCTAGATTATCTGCCATGAGGCAGTTATCAGTTACTGATTACCCCTTGATGATATTATGTCAAAGATTTTATTATCTTTTCGCCTTGGCTGTGGCAAATATAAGGCACCAAAAATGGAAGAAAACATAACCTTCAAACAGCTTGTTATTTTAAAATAGCTACTTATGAACAGGTTAATTTATATTAATTCAATTGAGTTATTTTTCTTAAAAAGGGTTTTGTTTTTTATAGATGGGACATGATTCTCTAGATCCCTCAGAGGAGTAGGTGTTTCCTAGAAAGTCCAAATTTACAAGTTAATCTCTCCTGCATGACTTAAATATCTCTTATTCTAATTTAAGTTTTTAAAGCTTATAGTCTATCTTGCACTTGAAAAGTAGCTCCTAAGTCTCCTTGCTCTAATCTTAGTGATAATTGTAATTGAGAATGCCAATGATGGTGAAATGGTATTAGCAGAATGTTATCGTAGATTTGCCTCTTTCCTTTCTTCACACATTGGTTACCTCTAAAGGGGATTGTACAGCAGGAGGAGATATGGTCACCTTGAATTGTGAGACTTGCTTCATGAAAAATGAATGGGAAGAAGCCAGGGAATCACTGATTGGCAAGGGTAGGAAGTGGAATTGTAGGATTTTTTTTTTTTTTTGTAATTTGAAGACTTTAAGTCTAAAACTTAGTAATTTTTCAGTAATTAATTTTCTACATTTTTTAAAAAATAGAAAAATAGTTTTCTTTGTGGAATTCTGTTCATATATCATGTCTAAAGACAGAAACCAATGGATTGATATTTATCTACAGTGACATATTCCATGCAGTTCCCTGGCATTTTCTTTCTTTTTGAGATTTTTAGTTCTATCTAGTAATTACTGATGGAAAAATAATGATTACATAAAAAATCCACAGGAATAGAAAAGAAGAAAAAGACCAGTACCCAAATCTTAAGAGCAGTTGAACTTAGATGAGCTCTGGATGATTTTACTTTACAATTTCTACTTTTTTGTATTTTTAGGTATTCTTTGAAAAGTATGCTTTACTATTTGTAATTTAAAAAATGAGTTTGCATCTTATCTAAATAAAGACCAAATGGATACATCAGGTACCCTGGTTAGCTTGTTCCTTCAACCTGTTTTTACCTCGTCAAACACCATGCCGATCATCTTAGGCATCGTGGTATGTAATGCTTTCGAGCTTAAAACAGATACTAGAATTCAGATATAGAACATTATTTTTGTCAATATTTATTTTTAAATAATCTCTAGAACAAAAGAAATTTAAAAACAAAAGGCTTAAAATGTATTAATACTTGCATGTTAATAATTTAATATTTTTCCTGAATGATTGCACAATGCTTAAATATAATTAAACAAAAAAGATGCAATAAAGTATAATCCCCCAACATTATCCCATAATCTGATTTTAAGTAAATATTACATTTTTAAGTATTTTATGCTCTTTTTTTAAAATATAGTCACTACTATATGTACTTGCTTTTATGTTACATAGCTTTTAATATGTAACTTAATCTCTGAGATATTATTTAGTTGAGAGGCCTCAGTTGATTAAACATAGATTTTCTTATTATAAAATCAGAAATGATAGTACTTGCTTGTAATAAGTGGAAAGGTTAACATTCATAAGCTTCATAATCTTTTGAGTAGTTACATATATGCAAAATAATTACCGCAATTACTCTTAGATGATAGTCCTTGGTTTGAGAAAAAGTTTGGTTTGACATTTAGTAATTAAGCCTTATTGCATAATACTTCCTTGACTCAGCAAAGTCACATACAATATAAATCAAGTGTAGAGGACTTTGGTTTTTAAATGTTAAAAATATAATTGGAGCAGATAGGTACCTAAAATATGCTCTTATAATAGGAATTAAAAGCCATTTAGTAAGTCCACATTCATTTCCTATTTCATTACTAAATATTTAAGAGTTTTTCAGTTATGGCCTGTCTCACAGAGGAAGTATGATTATCTAAATATGTGCTTTTTTTTTTTTTGATAAAGGAATTGCTTGCTCAACTCTGCTTTCTGTAAAACATTGCAAAATTGTGTGCATCTGCTAGTTAAAACCATGACATATAGCAGGCTAAAATGGAACAGAATTTGATTGCAGACCTGAAGCTGATTTTCTTGGTTTTGCTACCAAAACCATATCTTGCTAGAGTATGTTCAAGATTTTTTGAACAGTCCATGAAAGGTGACAGGGATGTTAATCTCCACTTCAGCCCGGGCAACTTCACTTAAGTCCTTGGCATTCAGAATCAGGAGATAAGCAGGCTTTTGTCCTGCTCCTGGGCTCACCACCACACTCAGAACTACACCTGTTTATCAGAAGTAAATAAGGCAATATTGAGTTTTTAAAAGGCCAAGCTATAGATTAAATGTCACTGAAATAATATAGGAGGTATTACATTGACAAATACAGAAAGCCATATGACCTGAATTCTTTTTCTGACTCTTGTACCACCTGGCATGAGACCACCTAAAGAGGTCTTTTAAACTCTTTATGTACCCTACCTACACTGTAAGCTCTAAGAAGGGAGTGTCATGTCTGTCTTGCTCACTGCTATATCTCAATATTCTATGACAATGACTACAGCATAGTAGGTACTCATTAAATACTTACTGAATAAATGGATCTGTTCTTATCTGTAACATAAAAATATAGCACCTGCTGTACATACTGTAAAAACTGTGATGATCAAATGAAAAGTGTGTATGAAAAGACTTTGAAAGTAGTAAGATATATCATATGTATGGTTTCTAAGATTGATCTGGAAGCTGACTTCCTTCAAACAAAATGAGAATAAATTTTTTATAGTTTTGACTGGATATATAAAGTCATTTAGTGTGAAATGGCTCTACAATTCTTTATCTCATTTCTCTGTAGTTTTCCATATTTTAATCCCATAGACTGTAATCTATCTCCCTGTCCCAGCCGAGAAGCAGTTAACTAACACTGATGATTTGCAATTTGAGTTACTGTATTTGAGTTGCTGGTGTGGCTCTGGGTCTTTTTCAAGCCCTAGCTTACTGAAAGAACGGATGAAAATGATTTACAGAGCTTCCTTCTCATTCTCTTGTATCTGCTATAATACTTAGAATTATAGCTTCTCTTCTTAGAATTACTATTTTTTAGAAATATGTCTTCATCAGGAAAGGCAAAAAGCTAGAATTCATGTTGCCATTTTTTCTTCCTTCTCTCCCTCATCTAGAGCAGACAGTGATGCTCCATCCTGACACCAAATGGTGCTTCGACATTTTTTTTCTACTGGTAATCAACAAGACCTGATCAAAAGATGAAAATTCTTTTCAAATAAGTTTAATTATTCGGTACTGTTCTATTTATAGTATTAAGGATTTTTTTTTTTTTTTTGAGAGAGAGTCTCGCTTTGTCGCCCAGGCTGGAGTGCGGTGGCACTATCTCCACTCACTGCAGGCTCCGCCTCCCGGGTTCACGCCATTCTCCTGCCTCAGCCTCCTGTGTACCTGGGACTACAGGCACCCGCCACTGCGCCCGGCCAATTTTTGTATTTTTAGTAGAGACGGGGTTTCACCGTGTTAGTCAGGATGGTCTCGATCTCCTGACCTCGTGATCCGCTCGTCTTGGCCTCCCAAAGTGCTGGGATCACAGGCGTGAGCCACCGGGCCCGGCCTAGGATCATTTTTTAGTATTACGGAATAATCAACCTTACTCCTTTCCTAATGAACTAACATACAGAACTGCAGTAAGAAGAATATTCAGACACAACAATTGCTTTCATTACCATCATCTTCTTCCAAGGCATCTGGGTGAGAAACAAAGATGGGTTCTGATGGGTATGAATCAGGCTCTTGCCAAACCCAAGTTTCTTTAGTTTTGACATTCAGCTTACAGAGCTGTTTGTGAGAAAGAAAAAAAATCAATCAAGCAATCAGTCAATATGCTCTACCTGACTAGCATATACTCAAAGCACTGTTCAAATATTAGTAAGAAGGATTAATTACCCTATCTGGAACAAAGTGATTCAAGCCAAGTCCATACGCGTATGTGTAAGGTTTCCCACAATACTTCTGGTAATTGATTTGAGGAAACTCAAACGCTACGAAATAGAGCACATGCATAGGAAAACTCTTAATCTCTTTGAAGGAAACATTTGCTCACTCCCGTGTGAGGTTTCCTCTAGATCATCTCACCTTGGCGAGGCCCTGAAAAGAGAACCTCAGGCTCCAGCCAGATTGTCTCGTCACTGCACAGAATTGCAGTGGCAGTTGTATTGGGGAGTGTGATTAAATTCTTGCCTGTGTCAGCCTAGGAGAGAAGATAACAGAAACCTCAGTGAGCAGGAAAGAATTCAAACAGCCAGAAATGCAGACTTCCTAAGCCTTGGCTCCTGAGTTCTTTTTTAGGTCAACATACAGGGAGGAACTGCAGGAAGCTATAGATGAGGGACCCTGGGATGTGACTGGGAAAGCTATCTGTGCCTGTGTCAGTCACTGGCTATGTATCACTGGGAAAGTCACATAACCTCTTAGGCCATCAATTTCTCTTCTGTAAAATGAGACCATCCTTGAAGAAAATTTAGGGCTCCCAAGAAAGGCCTCTGCAAAACAAAAAAACAAAAACCAAACAAAAATCTCAAAACCGATAATAATAATAGTTAATGTTTTTCTGCAGAACAACAAAGACTTCAACTGCCTGAGTGATGAAAGAATGTATATCTCTTTCACACTTAGAATATGTTTTGATTTTGCTTGAAAAAAAAAAATCCTTACAGTTTTGTTGACAAAAAGAAAAAAAACCCACTGGACCATATGTTTACCAGGATGTCTTGTCACACACACATGATTTTTCTGATTCTTTTATAAAAACAATGGACACTATGAGATTTTTCTAAGCACATATCTACTTATTAATAATCTCATCAAATACTTGACTAGATATTTTGTTCTAGACTCTATCCTTGGCATTCAGGATATTTTGGAGAGTGAAGTCCCTCTCCTCTTGAAGCCTACATTCTAGTTCAAGGAGATATACAATAAATGTAATTAATAAATTTTATAACATACCACAAATGTGGTGAGAAAAAATAGAATAGAGGAAAGAAGATCAGAGATGTGAAGGGTAAATGGGTTAAAATTTGAATAGATGGTTAGGGTAGGTCTCTGAACAGGTGGCAGTGGAGACAAGACTCTTAGAAGATGAGAAATTTAGCAATGCACATATCTGGGGAAGAGCATTCAAGCTGAGAGAACAAATTGTGTGAAGGCCTGAGGGAGGAGGATGCTGAGTTTGTTTGAGGAGCATCAGAGAGTCCAGTGTGGATCCTATTGACTGGGTAAGGGGAGAGAATAAGAAAGGAAGGTGTAGAGGTCATGAGCCAGGCTATACAAAGCCTTGTAGGTCATTATGAGGACTTGATCTTTCTCTGTGAGTGAGTGATGGGAAGCCATTGGAGGGTTTCCAGCACAGGAGTGAGATGCTATGATTTATTTTTAGGGTAGACTTGTTAGTAGGGAGGATCCAAGAGTGGAATCAGGGAAACCAGTTTGTCTTGTAGTAATCTAGTTGAAAGAAAACAATGGTTCATACTAGGCCAGTAGCATTGCAGTTAGTGAGAAGTGGAAGAAGGGGAGGACAGAGTCAAGAAGATTTCCTATTAAATAAGATATGGGATGAGGAAGAGGCATGAAAGTGAGAGAGGCATCAAGCATGACACCAAGGTGTTTGACCTGAACAAAGCAAGATTGATGTCACAACAAAGATGGGAACTACAGGTAGAGTAAATTTTTGGTGGGGGAAGATGAGAAGTTCAGGTCTTGTCTTATTAGACTTGAGATGTCTATTGGACATCCAAATACAGATGTGGAGCTGGCACTAGCAGGTACGAACCTTGAGTTTAAGAAAAAGCTAAAAATGTAAATGCATAAGGCATGAATATTTAACAACGAGTGAGTGTAGAAATGGAAGATAGGAGAACCAAGGCCTTCCAACAAGATGAGGAATGAGAAGGTAGCTGGTTGGGGCAAAAATGTCAAGAGAAGGATTTTGTAAGAGCCTGATAAAACTGATCCATTGAAAAGGGTAGGAGAGTGGTCATCTAGGAAAGATGGGGAGAATTGGGAGAGTGATCTCCCTGAGAGGGTGAAGGAGGATGAAAGAGATCAATTCTGGATAGGAAGATGGATAACTCAGTGTATGAGTACAGCTGCTGGTGGGTGGCTAGACGTGGTGGCAAGTCTATGGTTCCTTTCTGATTTCTTTCATTTGTTTCAGAGAAAACGGAAACATAGTCATCAGCTGCATCTGAGTGTGGAGGCGGGAAGTGGGAGATGGTAAAAGTTTAAAGAAAGAAGGTGTGGAATATTTAACTAGCAAAGTGAGAGAGTAAGTGAAGCAGGGAAATGTAGCAGAAAGATTTGTGGTCATGCATCTAAAATTGGACCAATTAACATGACCAATCATTAACATGATTGTGCCTTGTCTGCACTTAGTTGGGCCTCAGAGGTATAAGTATGGAGGGGGTGGAGAGTTGAATTTAACTAGAGTTGTGGTTTTGACAAGTGACTTTGATAAAGTAAGAAAAAGGCAAGGGAAACGAAGGTCTACATGAGAAAGTGATGTAATTGTTGACCGTAAAGCTTAAATTGAGTGAGGAGAGAAGGTAAATCCTCAACGGAGTGAGAGAGAATGAGAAAGTACTGTGTTCAATGGATTGGAAGTTCCTGGTGGAAATTGCAGTAGGGCAAGTGATGTTGAAAGATAAAAGGTCAGAGCGTGTCATGCTTGAAACTGAGATTATGGAAGGAGTATAGTCTTAAGTACTGGCAAAGTCGAGGGTATGAAGGATATATATATATACACACACACACACACACATCACTTGGCTATATGATTAGATAAAATGAGATGAAAACTTGGGGAATTTTAAGCGTGAATAGAGGGAACAATGATCTGAAAGCAGCAAAGAGGAAGGACACCTACCCCAACTCCAGGCTAAGTGGTAAAAGGGCTGTACCCTGTGCAGAGGAGAAACTGCTTCCACTGGAAATTACTGTTGGGGAGACTGGTGTCCTTAGGGGAGAGAGCCAGATTTTGGTTAAAAAAAGAAGGTGAAGGGAACATTCTATGAAGAGAAGACAGGAGATTTTTCTGGTGGTGGACTAAGAATTAAAAGTAAATAGTGGAAGATTTTCAGAATAGGGAAAGGATAGGAGGTGGGAGCCAATAGAGGAGAAGATTCTGCAAGATTTTGTGAAATAAGGGACTCGAGGTACTTAGTGATGATGCTGGGAAGAAGTGAGGGGTGTGCACATGTATGCATATTTATGTACATGCATACAATAAGTACAAATGTCTATGTCTCTGTTTAATATATTATTTATGTGGTTTCAAGTTGAATTTGTTTACTTTGCTCTATTTTGCTTATTTTTCTTGTTAAATTAGATTTCCTGTTTGTTTGTTTGTTTCATGAGACGGGGTCTTGTTCTGTTTTGTTTGTTTGTTTGTTGAGACAGGGTCTTGTTCTGTTCCCCAGGCTGGACTGCAATGGCATGCAGCTCACTGTAACTTTAAACTCCTGGACTCAAGCAATCCTCCTGCCTCAGCCTTCCAAGTAGCTGGGACATAACACCTTTCTATTTCTCTCTTCATTGCCAAACTTTAAAAAATGTACATTCAGTAACTGCTTCCAGATACTCAACTGTTTACCTTAAGAGCCCTGAAACCTGACTTCTGTCTCTCTCACTCTATTCCCTTAGAGATCACCAAACCTAATGCTTCATTCTTAGTCTTCAGCCTTTTCAACTTGTCTGTAGCAGTGAGCACCGTATAACCCTCACTTGCCCTCATCTTTGTGACATTACTCTCTCTTAGTGGGAACTAGGGCCTTCTGGTGGCTCTTGTTTCTTTTTCTGGCTTCTCTTGTTTCTACCATTTTCTATACGTGGGTATTTTCTGGAGCTACTGTGCTTGGCTATCTTCTCTCTCAGTATTCTCTGGCTTTCAAATTCCTTATTTTTTAAATAAGCAAATTTTAAATGTTTCTTTTCAAAAACCTATTCTAAAGTATGATTTTCCCCCCACTAGCAGTCTAATCTCTCTATTTTTATATATTTTATTATCATTTCAATACCAATAATTATAGGCTTTACTTTTGTTTAAAAACCTTCACTGTCTTCCCATTACCAGTTCAATAAAGTGCAGATTTCTTAGCCTGGCCTTAAAGCCTTCTAAGATTACAATGTACTTTTATAACTTTTTATCCCATTTACTCTACTACTTTTGCCTATGTTCCCACCAATTATAATAGCCAATTCTCTCTGCGTGTCTCCCTCTCCACTTCTCTGTCTGTCCTCAAACCGTTCTTTCTGTCTTCAATTGTTTTGCCTCAATCCCATCTCCACCTGCCATATTACTGCCCATTGCAAATAACTATGTTCCATGAATCTCCCCTGCACTATCATCTGACTAGCTATTAATACATCAATTTATCCCTCCTGAGAGTACTACCCCTGTGCTGACATGCATGGCTATTCCCGATTCGCCTTCTTTCTCTGTGATACACTAGGTAATGGGCTCCATGAGAACCAGAAGTGTATTCTTTTATGTATCCACTGAAACAAAGAGTGTGATGCCTGTTGTAGTGGCTACTCAATAACTATTAGAAGAAAGAGGAGACAGATTAAATGATGTTAGACATTTGTTATTATTACAGTTCCCTATTCTGTAATTGGGTAATATTTCTTCAGGCAATGATAACCATACAGTTAGAAAAATCCTTCCTTTTTCTTTATTTTGAAATGTGAATATTTAAGTGATCCTTTTTTATTCCCTTAATTTAAAGAAGATTGTGATTTTTACCATTACTAACAAAATAAGAGTTTACTGAAAAACTGACTCATCCATTTGGCGAGTATTTTGGGGACACTCAACTACATGTCAGTGATATGCTTCCTAAGGGAAAAGCAAAAATCCTTAAGGTACCCAGACTGATCTCTCTCCATGACCTTTCTTTGGAGCTCCAGACCCATGTATAGCAGCTGCCTATGGAATGCTTTGCTAAGATGGCTAGTGGGTACTTTCAAATTAACATCTGTAAAGTAAAATGTACTCTTTTTTCTACAAGCTAGCTCCTCTAACTTCTATTTATTTATTTGAGATGGAGTTTCGCTTTTGTTGCCCAGGCTGGAGTGCAATGGCATGATATCAGCTCACCTCAACCTCTGCCTCCTGGGTTCAAGTGATTCTCTTGCCTCAGCCTCCTGAGTAGCTGGGATTACAGGCATGCACCACCATGACCAGCTAATTTTGTACTTTTAGTAAAGACGAGGTTTCTCCATGTTGATAAGACTGGTCTTGTACTCCCAACCTCAGGTGATCCACCCGCCTCAGCCTCCCGAACTGCTGGGATTACAGGCGTGAGCCACCGCGCCTGGCCGGGCTCCTCTTACTTCTGTGTTTTCAGTTCAATGAATTATACCATCATTCACTCAACTGCTCAGGGTGGAAGTCTTGAAGGCATCCTGAACTCCTTCCTCTCTCTTACCCCTCACATGTAATTAGACACCAACTGCTGTTGATTTTGCTGCCTAAATATTTCTCAGCTTTGCATCTTCATCTCTCAGTCACCATTTTCTTAACTCAGATACTTATTCCCTCATTGCATTAATCCTGTAATAGGGCTTCTAGCCTCTACTCTAGACTCCTCACTTTCCAGTCTGTCGTCCATGATGCTGCTAGAGTAAACTTTCTGAATCACAGATCTAATCATGTCCTAAAATACACTTAAAATACACACTTAAAATATTTAAATGGCTCCCTTTATTTATATAACACTCAAAGGCTTATGTAGCCCATTGCAATATTGCTCCAACCTATCTTTCCAGTCTCTGCCCAATACCCATCTTCCCTACACCCCTAAATAAACCAACCTCAGCAACTACTTTATATTTATAGATGAAATCTTGCATTTTTAACTCCTTCTTGCCTTTATAGAGGCCCTTTTGCCTGTCTGTAACTCAACCTCAATCTCCTCCCTCTTTCTCATTCTTCACAGAGCTTACAAACTTGCTTAAGAGCAGTGGTGTTTGGTTCTAAATTGAGTTTATTTTCTACGACACCACACCTAAGCCTTTGGTACAAAGTTTTACATTCCATGTAGCTGTTTCAATAACCCCTTTTGTGCAACCAGGGAGCAAATAGATATAAAAGAAAGCATATATTCACATATCTATATGTTAGAATTATATTTTATTGATTTTTACTGGTATTTCCATCACACTGCAAATTCTAGATGTTACTCTGGTTATTCTAAAAAGATAGTCTCTAAATACAGGGAAGAAAAAAGTAGAAATAAAGAGATGACTGTCTATTGTTAGTAATGATTTTTAACCTCTAGCATTATTTTTCAGAAGATTTATAGAAAACCAAAACAATGAACTGATTTCCCTACGAGGGTACTTTTTGATGCTTCATCTCAAAATTATTTAAAGTATTTATATTATTGATAAAGTATCATAGGAATCAGTGGATCTGCACTATTCACCGAGGAAGAATATTTTAAAGACAATTTTGTTGATACACGAACAGCAGATTTAGAATCAAAAAACCTGGTTCTTATCCTGGCTCTGCTGTAGTTGCTTTTGCTAAGTCACATTACTCTTCGGAGCTTTAGTTTCATTTGTAAAATGAAGGAAGTTTAATTATTTTTAAAGCTCCTTCTAGCTCTCAAATTTCAAGACTTTATGTATAAACATGAGGCAGGAGGACAATTCCTGAGAGAGATGAAACATTCTGGTTAAATCTGAAATCTGTGGAGAAGCAGGTTACCTTGTCAATATTCAAAGGAAGTACATATCTCCTAACTTCAGGTTGGGGAGCCTTTCTGGCATTTTTTTTCACCTCTTCCCAGTTCTCACGTAAATTGGCTAAATATAAGTAATTATAAACAAACTCAAATCTGCAAAAATAAAAAGTCAAACATGAGCACAGGCAATTACAAATAATTTTAGAGAGATGATTCATGCCTTTTTAAGCACAAGTGCCTGCCTGTTCTTTATTCTACAACCCAGAAACTGCTATTGAGCCAGGTGTATTAGATCATTTCCTCCTGCCCACACTGGATGAAAATAAAGAAACCGGTTTAATGGATTTGTTTAAGTAACAGCAGCTTTGAGATATTTTCTGTTCTTCTTTCCTGTCACCATTCTGTTTGTGTCTTTAGGGGCTGTTGTCTTTTTAGTGACTTGGCTAGTCTGAGAAACGCAAGCCTTTTTCTCCCTTCTCAGAGAGGATGGGGCTCAAGTTTCCCCAGTGATTTTGTCAAGTTTAAGTTCACCTCTGAGGTCACGGAATCTTTTGTTTTCAGGTGGGGTTCGTGGACCCAATTAGTTTTCAATCATTAACCATAGTTTTGATGTTCAGATTACCTAAACTCCCTGCTACTTTCTCAATTACATTTTTGACTTTTGCATACCTCTTGCTATTTTAGATGTGATTCCGATTGAGAGCAGCATCCCCATAAAAGCCCCTAATTTCCAGGAACAATGGGAGATGTCGCATTTATCCAGTATCCTTTCTTACCCTTTCCAGCAGCAGAGATCCACAATCAGAAACCCATTGTCTTCATAGGTGTTGATGTGATGGAAGAGGTTGAAAGGAGAAGTCCTGTATTTATTATTGAGGTACTTTTTCCTTTTTTTGTCAGCAATATGAAGCCAAACCTTGAAAAATGAGGAAAATATTTTGATGCATTTAAAAAGGAAAAAAGTGTACATTATTAAACACACCTTCTTCAGAATCACAAGCTCAACAAATATATCTAGGACTTACCCCCATGGTTTCATTGGACTCAAAGCAATCCATGTAGTTGGCTCCCCAAAGACTCCATGAAGAAAGGAACTTGAACAGGTTAATTTTGACTGGTGTCTCCACAAAAACGATATAGTTGGGAGTCAAACCAAAACTGTTCAGAAACACAAACGGGCTTGTGAATGAAAGGGCTGATTCTCAAGTCACAAACAAATTTGTATACATGCGGTATGCTCAGTTACAAGAATCAACAGTGCCTACATGAAATTAATTATGTTTAAATTTAGTTTTCTGAAAAAAAAATTGTGATCAGGATTGATATCAAAGGTAGGCAAAGCAAATCTTTAAACTTGAGTTTTCCTGAAGATTCATAGCAGGCCTTCAAGTTACCTATGAACGTAAGATGGCTTGAATCGGTCACTGCAGGGGAATTGTACAACGATCTCTGACTTGCTTATTGGATCTTCCTTGTCTGAAATAAAGTGGTTTTAAAAGGCTTTGGAACAGCCTCTTATTTTTTTTAATACAAAGCATTTAGAACAGCTTATACAGGCAAAGAAACACATTTTGATTGTTTTAGAGAGGTTATTTTCATTTTCTCCATCATTTGCACTTCTTAGTGAAATTTCATGTGATGCTGCAAAATCACCCAGGAAAATCCAAATAGCAGCAGATTTGGAAACGTGCATTCAAATAGGGTGTGGCAAGCGGAGTATAGTGGAGTCACATCTTGTAATAGCTGGAGGTGGGTTTTAAGTCAGGGGAGTAGGGAAAAAACCTCAGAATGGGCAAAATGCCTTTTGCAACATCTTAAGATGCCCAAAGGATATAGTTTAGATGGGTTTGTGTCAATAGCCCTGTGCAGTAATTCTTAACACACATTAAAATTTACTCACTAGAAAGTGAATGTCCTCAAACTTTAGTGTGCATCAGAATCACATAAAGAGCTTCTTAAAATACTGATTGCAGGCTCCACTCCCCCAATTTCTCATTCAGTCTGCCCTGGACAGGGCTCAAGATTTGTATTTCTAACGGTTTCCTAGGTGATGGTCTTGGTCCGAGAACTATACTTTAAGAACTGTACTAAATAATACTAAACAAAAATCTGTATACGTTCAAATAATTCCATCATCAAGGTGGTGAACAATGAACCTGGCAATAAATGGAAAATGAATGGAGAATTCTTGGGTACACTCCTTTTTGCTGTAGTTTTTTTTTCTATAGTATTTATATGAGTTAACAGATTTGTTTGTAGTTTTGGGAAGTAAGCACAACATACTTAGTACACTCTCATACATGTATGTATGCTATTATACACACATACATGCTTATTTAATTTAGTTTTGCCTAGCACATGGATAAGTGCTCAATAAATGTTTGCTAAGTTTGAATCCAAATTGTATATGATCAAATCCATATATATATATTATGTGTGTATATATGTGTATATATACACACTACATTTTTAAATTCTAGAAGAGAACTTGGACACTTGCTTTCTGTATTTTCAAGTAGTCATCCTTTGATATGATGCCCTTGGGCATTAGGACCCTTATAGGGTAGGGGTGAGGGCAATATTTCTGAAATCTGAGAGTAATTTAATTATGCACAAAATGCTATTCTGATATTCTGATCTTTCTCACAACACAGTAACCTTCTCACAATACAGATACTTGTTTTCAGAAGAGGACAGATTGGTAAACTCACCTGCTTGCAGTGGTGGGATCTTTACAATGTTGTAGGCAATTGAAAAATTTTTTCCAAAGCAATTACCAATATTGTAAACGGTTCCATCATTTTCAATGTGGGGGTGAGCAGTGGCTCCATTGACGGAGACGTAGTTGCAAAGATCAACCTACGGAAGTAAAGTGAATGTCCTCCCGTTGAGAGAAGGAAGATACATTATACCTTTGTCCCTAGGTCTGAGGTCACCACTCTCACCCTAAGTGCACTTTCTCTTTCTTCTCATCTCTCTGGATTCTACCCTCTTTCACCTTGAGTTCCCACCTTCATGCAGAACACACTGCCCCTCATGTGTCTGAATCTGGAGTTACCTGTGACATCTCTTTATCTGATGTGTACTATACAAGGCTCTGGTTAGTTACTTTTAGTATATGCAGACTGACCTCAAGCCATAAGTTTGAGTCTTCAGACTTTTTTATACACTTATTATTGTATTAGATTTAATTGTATAAAATTGCTAATATCCAAAAATTGTTGATTTCAAAAAATGGCAATTTTGTATGATACTGTGTAAATACCAACTATGTGTCTTGCACGCAGTACTATATGAGTTTGGAACTGAAAGGGACTTCAAGCTTCATGTAGTATAGAAAGTCTTAATTTAAATAGACTTTAGGAGAACCATGGATCTCTTTTAATTAAATATAAACATTTCAGGCAAAACATTCAGCATTTAATTCAATTTTATGTCTCATAAGAAGTTTAGAACTGCAAATGTAACACAAATCTCTGTTTGCAGAAGGATAAATTGAGGTCTCAGAGAGATCAAGTGTCTTGTTTAAGGATAAAGAGCTAGATAAATCAGCACTAGATTTCTACCTGGGACCTACTTGGTAAAGATTTATTGAATGAATAATTAATGGAATATATATTTATAAATTATTTTAATTTGGGGGATTTTTTTAAAGCATAGGACATTTTAGCACACTTATTTAAATAATAAGCAAGATACTCATTTATTCAATCAATCATTTATCAAATGCTCTGGGCTTTCACTATGTGCCAGGTACTGTACTGTATCAGGGCCCAGGAAAGAGAAGATCTTTGCTTTCAAGAACTTCATTCTAGACTCGTGCTGTTCTATTAATATAGTGACCACTAATTTTTAGATAGAACTTCAAATTCAGCTCCTCAGTCACATTAGCTACATCTCAAGTGCTTAATAACACCGGGATAGCACAGTTATAGAGCATTTCCGTTATTGCAGAAAGTTCTATTGGCAGCACTGCATTAGACCAATAAGCTGGCATAAAGCATTGCGAGTGTGCAATGGCGTCATAGAGAAGCACCATCTAGTCCAGACCGAGGGATTAGGCAGTTTTCCTGAGAAACATGACTCCAACTAATGTTTGAAAGGTGAGTAGAGTTAGCAAGTGGAGCAGGATGACAGTGTGTTCCGGGGAGTGGGAATCCTAATGTAAATGCCTACTGTAAATGCATAGACTTGTGAAATAATGTGTGCTGTTTGGCAATTACAAGTCATTTAACCTGGCTACCATGAAGGGCACGCATAGAGGAGGGGAAATAAGAGTGGGCCAGACACAAAGACCTTCACTTGGACTTTATTTGGGAAGTTATGGATTCCCTAGGTGAAGTAATAATTTCATATTTACATTTTAAAATTTCCTACTGCTGCCTTAAATAAATTGTATTTAAGGGAATCAGTCTGGAGGCAAAGGCACTGGTTAATAACAGTAAACAATCAAAAATTTCACATTTTTAAAATTACATTTTACAGTGCTAGTAACAATGGAACCTGACCCCTTCCTAATAAAGTCTACTCTGGAGCCATACCATAGCTTCTATATTTCTCATTAAAATACCATGTAATTGTAATACAGATTCCCTGTTAAAGTCAAAGGAATGACTTAGAAACTCAGGTTTTGTTCTTCTCTAAAGGAGCTACACTCACACTTGTGCATGGTTACACACACAGTATAAACAAGAAAGGGCTGTGGGGAGTATATGTTAAGACACAGTAAATAGTCTGTTGAGAATTATAGATCAACTTGTGCTATTGAGACTCAATGTTGAGACTATTTTTTTTCTTCTTATTTTTACCAGTACTGTGTTTGTGGTTCTGGCCTTCAATTTCACCTCTTGGTCTCCCAGCTATACTGTATCTCTTTTACCTTCCCATATAGCTCACACATGGCTCCCCAAATAAACATCTTGAAGTATAGCCCTACTCATACTACTTCTTTGAGCAAAAACTTTCAGTAGCTTCCCATTAGCTAAACAACATATTCCAAATGTTTAGCCAATTATTCAAGCTTTTAGTTTCATCCTACCCTGTGTCTCACTATTCCCCTGACATTAACTACTCTAGGCAACCAGTTCTCCACTGGGAGTGTTATTGCCTGCTAGGGGAAGATATGGAAATGTCAGGAGCATTTTGGGTTAGTACAATGATTGAAAACATGACTGGTGTTTAGTGGATGAGGCCAGGGATGCCAAACCTCTCCTATGTGTGGGGATGTCCCCATAATGATGAGTCACCCCCTGCCTAATGTCATACTAGTACCTCCACTGAGAAATGCTGCAAGTCTAGTCAAAGGAGATTGTTCTCCAGTTTTCACGAACACCTTCTACCTCTATGCCTTTGATCGCCTTACCCCCTCCGTCTAGCATATCCTTCCCCTAAATTCCCTGAAGTCATACCTCTCGTTCAACTTCCAGCCCAAAACCTTTCCCTTTAAACCTTCTTTCACCTGTCCCACCTTGCATTGCCAACTATTTCCAGAAGTTATTCCTTTAGTATTTGTGCTTTCTTAAAAGATTTTCCTTCTTAAAAGACTTATCATATTCTTTGTCCTATTACAGTTATATATTTCATTTCTCCACCTAGACATTAAGTCACCTGATGATAAGAACAATGCCTTGTAAGTAGGTGTATCTTAATAAATATTGGTTCAAAATGTGTATCTGAGGACTGCTGCATTGAGATTCCCTAAGGTCTCAGTAAAATTTGTCACTTCCTAATATTGCTGAAATTTTGTTCTATGCTATTTCATTCAAGATATAGCTTTATTTCTCATAAGAAGTATCTATAAGAAGGGGCAAATTAGTGCAACATACTTGCCTAGAACCATAAATAGCATGATTTTCAGTATCAGTAGCTATAATTTCTTGAGCACCCAGTATTTACCAGGTTCATGCTAGCTTATAAAAGCTATGAAACACAGGGACCATGTTATCCTACTTATTGATCTATCCCTTGCATCTAGCATAAATTCTGAATGTGGAAAGCACTCAATAAATATTTATGTCATGAATGAATGAATGAATATATTAGGCATTTTATATGGGTTTTCTCCAATCCATGTAAGTGTTTAAAAATTTATAGATGAAGAAACGATGTTTGTCCTATGTCAAATAGCTAGTCATTGTTGACAACGCTAGGATTTGAAACTTAATCTGGCTCTCATGTTCTTTTCACCAAATTGCGCCAATTGCAGGAAAGCATCATAGACAGAGGCAATCAGTGCAATCCATTTGGAGCTTAGAATGGTCATTCTGTGTGTCTTCATCAAGTCAGAATCAAACATTCACAGCATGAATAATTTATGTTGATTTAATTTTAAGTTCCAAATTCTAAATTCCCGAACATCACCTAGCACTGTGTCCTACCTGCTTAATTGTCTCCAAGGTCTCTGGATTAATCTTTGTAATAAAGTTGGTCTCTGTGCAAGCGTAGTAGTCTTCCCCCACTGGGTAGACATTAACAAGGGCATTGTCGGTAACCTCCACTCCTCGAAAGTAAGAAAAAAACCTGTAGAAGCAAATGAATTTTTCAGTCCAGTAATTTTCAAGCCATGAGAGAAAAAGGGCTAATGTAAAATGTCTTGAGTAACATTCAGTTTGGGTTCAGTAACCTGGAAAATATATTCTTGCAGGGATCTGGGAAAGCACAGGTGCCAAATTCTGTTATGACGATCCTTTTCTCAGTCATTGCCCGTACGTAAGCATCAGTGCGGATGAACCTGAAGGACATTGAAACATAAGGAAGGGTATAGACAGGAGCAATCCGTACAACCCATGTGGAGCTTAGAATGGGCATTCTATGTGTCTTCATCAAGTCACAATCATAAATGCACAACATGAAGAATGAAGGGTTTTATTAGCTCACTTTCTTGGGGTGACCAAGCAGGGCAGACACAATGTCCCACGAGTTTACATTTCTGTCTTCTAAACCTCACATATGAGGAAATTGAGGTTCAGAGGAGTTAAGTGGTTGGCATATGTAGCCAAGCTGGTTTAGAATCCTAGTTGGTCAGAGCTGGACAGCATGAACTTTCTGTATCACACCATGCAGCCCCGGGGGAAGTTCACAAAGGACCCCCACCCCCGTCACCTACAACCTGTCAACCTAAACTTACTGGGGAAATTCCACACATGGTGTGCTGAATTATATTCTTCTCAATCTCTCTCTGTCTCTTTTATGTTTTTCTTCAATTTTAACATTTATTTTGTTTTAAAAATTAAGTGTTCTTGAATTCTATCTCTTGCCCAGACAGGTCTTAGAGTAGATAGCATACCTTGTCCAGGATTTCTCATGTGGACAGCCAGTTACAATCTGATTTTGTACTTTTATTTATTTATTTGAGACAGAGTCTTACTCTGTCACCCAGGCTGGAGTGCCGTGGCGCAATCTCTGCTCACTGCAACCTCTGTCTCCTGGTTTCAAGCTATTCTCTTGCCTCAGCCTCCCAGGTAGCTGGGACTACAGGCATGCACCATCACGCCTGGCTAATTTTTCTGTATTTGTAGTAGAGATAGGGTTTCACCATGCTAGCCAGGCTGATCTTGAACTCCTGACCTCAAGTAATCCGGCCACCTCGGCCTCCCAAAGTGCTGGGATTACAGATGTGAGCCAACACGCCCGGTCACACTTTTATGAAGAAGAAAGAGTGTCCTGATCTGTCGAAGGTATATGAAGCTTTATATGAACTCCACACTAAGCTGTCATGGCTACATTTCTGCTTGACATCATCTGTTTCTCTTCTGTTATCACACAACTTGTCCTGCTTCAAGTCCCCTTTCACTGTTCCTTTACAGGTCTTGTCAAAATGCCTGAAATCTGTGGTGATCAGCAAAGCCACTAATAGGCTTGAACGTGAAAGCAGAAGACAAAGTATTTGTTAATACTTCGTTAACAGGGGTTTCCTGGAATGACGATTTAGAGCTTCAATAATCTCTTGTTTTCAGAAAACTTCTCTTTCTGGTATCATCGTGACATGCTCTGTCCTTCAATACCCTCTTACCAGTGGCCTTTCCAATTTTATAAAAAGAAAAAGGAATCAAGATGGCCATGGTTTAATAATAATAACAAGCATCACAATAGCTATTATTATGAAGTGCTTTGTGTGTGCTAGACACTGTGCTCTCATTTAATGCTTGTAATGAACGTATGAGGTAGATTCTATTATGTCTCCTATTTTACTAATTATAAAACCAAGAATTGGAGGTCAACATCTTGCCAAAGGTTACCCCAGGCAAGTCATGCCTGTTGAATACGGGGTTTAAAGCCACGCATGTTGGACCCCAAAGCCCTAGGCTTTAGCTTCTCCTTTATTCCATGATAGTATTCCCTCGTGTCCAGGCAGACACACTGGCCCAGGTACATTCTGAGAAAGTACGTATATAGGTTGCCTCCTGGGTCCAGAGGTTAAAACTCACATGGGAGGAGGAGCTGAGCTAGGCCCTACTTAGGGGAGGAGGAGGGGCATGGAGTGCTGCTTTACCTTCTGTGGTATGTGACGTGTCCTTCTTTAAAGTCAAATTTGTGCAGGAGGGCTTGCCCATCAAACAGGTGGTAAAATGGCTCAGATCCAACTTCAAAGAGTCCTGGCCCACATCGAAGGAGACTGCCGGTGAGCCACAGGGGGATCCTGCCTGTGATGAGGGGAGAAAGAACGTTGCTTCTTATCCCTGCCTTGGGCTGGGCTTGTCCTTGGTAAGGCAGAGTGTATCAGCAGCCTGATTGGGCAGCTTCTTCCTCATAGAGCTGGCAGTGATTTTCATTCCCAGCCCTCGCGCTGGACAGCACTGAGAAAATGTCTGCTGACTTGACTCTCCTTCACTAGGAGACCACACTGTGGGAAATGTGGTGACGCCCCGGAGTGTGGATAAAGGGTTGGAAGGAGTGAGGGAGAAGCATCTTGAGAGGACAGGGACTCTCCACCTAGATCTCCCCAAACACCAATCCATTTGCCTTTTGCCATCTCATTTTGAAGAAGATTTTCAAGTTTCTTGATATATTTTAGTAGAGTGAGGAGTAGAAGGATGGATTAAGAACGGGAATAAATATATTTTAAAAAGATGTGTCTATAGAAAAAAACTTTTTAAATGAATAAACAGGAATCCTGGCTCTTTAAAATCTAGAGCTATATCCCTCTGTGAGTGTGAGCTACTGCCTGGATGAAAGTCAATCTGCTGTAGCAGGAAGTCCACAGGGTTGGATGTCAGGGACCTGACTTCTGGTTTAGGATCAGCTCACATGTCATCTCTGGACCTCAGTGTCCTCATCTGCAAAATGTGGGGTACCCAAGAGAGTCCTTAAGGCCTCTCAGCTTTCA
Organism: Papio anubis; assembly: GCF_008728515.1. Taxonomy (NCBI): domain Eukaryota; kingdom Metazoa; phylum Chordata; class Mammalia; order Primates; family Cercopithecidae; genus Papio; species Papio anubis. The sequence continues at coordinate 66,838,802 of NC_044976.1, forward strand.
CAGTTAGGTTTGTCCCTAAAAACCCAGGTAGATTTATCCTTTGAGAAAGGGAGTGCTTGACAGTGTTTCCTTGATTCTTACCAGTGAATTTTTTCAAGCAAATGGATTATTTCCTATAGCTAATAATGATACTGATAGTAATAATTACTGTCTATTGATCACTTTGTGTTGGATATCGCATGAATCATTCTATTTACATTACTCCACTTAATTTTCACAAAATCCTCGTGAGGTAAATTTTGGGCTTTTGTAGATAAGGGAATTGAGGCTCAGAATGTTGAAGTAACTTAGAGGATTCACAGACAGTGAAATGATAGAGTTAGGTTTGCATCTACATCTGCCTCCCAGCAGAACCAACATTCCTCTAATAAAATGGGCATGAAACCCACCACCCTTTCACATTCCCAGGTGCTTGTCCCTGGACCTTCATTTATTCAGACACCTATGGAACAGATATTTATAGGACATTTACTATGTGCCAGGCACTGAACTAGGCACTGACAGTTTGAAGATGACAAAGGTGTAATCCTGATCCTTACGGAATTCCAATTAGGTAGCGTTTTTCTACCTTAGAGAAATAAAGTAAAGGCAAATGAAAGAAAATGGGTTCTTGCTATAAAAAGCTCAAACCACCTGATCTCTCTCCCTGTGACCCGCAGGGGGAGTCTGCATTGAGAGATGCCAAGGAATAGGAAGCCAGAGAAGAGAGACTTTGACATAAAAGAGGATGGTTTAAAGATGGGCGAGACCAACCTGTTACATGAGCCGTGAGCGGCGAGGACAGTTCCTCCACAGTTTCAAACAGTTTCTTGTAACCACCAGCAGGATGCTCGACCCTGAAATAGTGGAAGAATAAGGAAGAAGCCCATGTTGACGCTCCAAGTCTGCAGAGATAGAGGCAGAGCTGCAGGAGACAAGGCACTCTAGGACTGGCTCAAAGCCTGTTCTCTCCTACCAGTCTAGTTTCAGCCCGTCGGTTGAGGGGACGGAGGGGCGGGAGCCGGGGAAGGGGACGGGGAAGGGAACGGGGGAGGGAGGAGCACATGAGGCTGGGGATGGGGAAGACTACTCAGGTATGGAAGGGGGTCCCAGATCACTGCTCTGATGTCAAGAGAAATGACCTCTGTGGTCACAGTGAACTTAATCCTGTCCTCTGCAGTTTTTCTTTACTTCGGAATACAAATCAATCAATCCTACTGCCATCACTTCACTTCCTAAAATTTGTTACTAAACAGGGTCCTTCCCACAGTATTCTCCCACCCTATCAACATGCTCAGCTCACTGCATCATTGATTTTCTTGCCTCAAGGAGAGACTCATTTATCTCCTTCCTAGGGGTTGGGAGATGACAGCTTTTTGGGTCGGGTACCTCATCTTTCATTATCCACTCATATTATACCATAATTTCCCCCCATGATCTCATTTTTCTACCAATCCCCAAGACCTACAGTACTTTTTCATCATAGTCAGACCAGGAGATTCAGGTTCTTTATTTTTGTTTATTTTCTACCTCCTCCGTTCAGTTTCATTTTATAACTTAAAAAAGTGGAATCTCTGACCAGACTCAATTATAATAATTACCTTTTACTCAGCAATTACTATGTCCTGCATACCATAAAAAGAACTTTGCATGGTATTAGCTCTTTTAAATCTCACAGTAACATAATGGAGTAAAAGCTGTTGTGACATCTTTCTATATACGGGAAAAGCTAGACTTAAAAAGTTAGGTAATTTGTCCAAAGTCACATGCTAGGAAATGACTGGGCAAGAAGTGGAGCCCGAGTCTGTCTGAAATCCCCATACTCAAGACTGCTTCCAAACCCTGGGCTAAGTCACACAAATCCCCCATAATTTGGACCTGAATTCTAGAGAGTTGCTTTAATACATAAGCAGGAAAAAATGTCCCCACCAAATTTTAAGGGTCTTTCCTAAACAGGTCGTGAATCAATGCCTTCTCTTCAGGAGCTCTTGAAATAGCGCATTTATCATGAATCCACTAAGGTGTTTTTAAAAAGTCTCCCAGAAATACTTACTGGATAGACATTTTCTTCCAGTTCAGGATCCAGAGTTCTGGCACCAACTGCAGAATGAAGAAGCAAGTTCCCAGCCAGGGGCCTTTTTATGCCTTCTAAATCCCCTAAAAGGAGCTATGGCTTTGGGAGCCCTTTCCCACCCCTTCAGCTGAGGGAGGGGGAACAGAAGTTGCTTTCAGCTCTCAGATCCTCCTGATGCTTGAGCTTTATTTGGGCTTGCTGTTCCCATAACAGTTATTTGGCTGTTTTCCAGAGACCTCAATCCTTCCCAAGGAGAATGAGAACAGATTAGAAAGAAAGGACCCAGGTGGGAGTGGCCAGCATCAGGCCTGAGCTGATCCCAGTCACCCCACTGGACCTTGGCACCATTCTCTGGGGCCCACCTCCCTGTAATGCCTCTGTGCCTTCATTCTCACCCTCATTCATTCACTCACCTATGTTTAAAAATATCTATAAACATACTATCTATGAACCAGACAGAGATGGGTATTGTCCCTGTCCCTGTCTTCACAGATCTTATAACTCTGTAAGAGTTACAGGAAACAAACTATTCAACAACTTTTGATTAGTGCTGAGATTGGAGAAGTATAGAATGTTATGGAAGCACATTGTGCACCTCTAACCCTCTCTGGCCACCTTATTGATAGCATTCAGTACCAATATTCTTCCAACCAGGTTGAGGACTTCTGATTTGCTGAGAATGAAATTCTGCATATCTTTGCTTGTCACTAATGCCTGTCTGTTCTCTGCCTGACCTTATTGTCCATTGGTATATATTTGGCACTCAGAGAGTATACAGCACTAATTCATTCATATCTCCACATTCTTTCATTAAGTCTCAGTTGTTTGCCAGCACAGACATGGTGCTGCCCAAAGAAGTCCTTGGAAAACAGGCAAGATATATACTACGCCAGCTGACAATCTTATTATTTTTTTGAGAAACTCATTAACAATTTTAAATTCAGTTAGTAGTTATGGCTACTTACCGTAGGGGTCTTCTTCAACAAAACTGTATAACAATTAATCCAAGTGCTTCCCAAGATATACAACAATACTTCATTTCCTTACAGTGAGGGCATAGGCATGTGATGGGCTCCACCCATTAGGGACAGTGGTAGAAGTCCTAGTGGTAGCACCTGGGGATCAGCTTCCATAATATCTCTGCCCACCCAGGGCAATTGTAGTGTCTCCATTCCACTGTGGAGCCTGGAAAATTGTTACTGGCTGGGTAGCCTCCAAGCTCCATCCTTTAGCCATCCCAGAGATTCTGTTACCTCCCTAATATTTAAAATATTTGCATTCTGCTTTATTAGAGTTAGTTCCATTATTTGCAGCTAAGAACCCTATGCCTATAAAATGATGGTAGTATAAAATACTACCATCATTTTTTTGGGGGGTATAATCACTTTTGTTGAATCTTGGAGAGCTAGAAGGGGAGATTAATATCTATCTTTCCACGTTAAAAGACCTATTTCCAAAATACTTCAAATAAGAAACTTCTCCTCAAAGTATAAGGATAATCCAAATCTTCTTAAACAGCAATAAAAAAATAAATTTTTATTTATAATTAAAGCAAATACTTCTGTATCATAAACACAATATTAAACTTCAATAAATATATCGCTAATTTGGAGTGTGCATTTATTTGCACAATACCATATATACATTTTTTTGCTATGAGAATGCTTTATTAGGCAAAACCACATACTATGAAAGTGCTTTAAAAGGCAACAGGAGGAGATGTGAAGACACAAAGAACAAGGGCATAGTGACACATGGATATTAGAACACACCATGGTAACAATCCACACTGCTTCCACCCTTTACCCAGAAAAGGAAGGATCTAGGCCACCTCCTCCTCATCACTGTAGGATGCTGTGGTACCACCCAGGAAGAATATTGATACTAGCATTAGGAAGCTCCAGGAAAAAAATGAAGTATCTAAGCTGAGACACGATAAATATATAAAAGTTAGCCAGTCAAAGGGCAGGTAGAAGAGTTCAGGCACAGCTTGCAGAATTTACAAAAGTCTAGAGGCTAACGTAAGGTGAGAAAATAGCTAGAGATGAAACTGGACTAGAGATAATCATAGGCCAGATTGTGTAGAACATCATAAACCACGTACAGAAATCCAGACCCTTGTCATGAGAAGAGGGGAATCACTGAAATATTTTATTCAGAGGAGTGACGTGATCTGATTTGCATTTTAGTAAGACCACTTAGACTGCATTGTGGATAATATGCTGGAATGGGAGATTTGGGCAAGACACTTTAAAGGGAGGCACAGATCAAACAAGTGGAGATAGCTGTTATAAGCAGGTGCACTGAGGGATGGATAGGAATAGTCAAACTCAAGAGATACTTCAGAGGAGGCCTAATCTAACTCTGGCACTGGTAAATGTGTTGGGGAAATAAAAGGCATAAAAAAGGATTACCAGTAGGTTTCCAGTTTCTGGTACAATTCATTGAGATAATACACACTGTGTGTGTGTGTGTGTGTGTGTGTGTTTGTGTGTGTGTGTGTGGGGGTGTGTGTGATGTTTCAGGGATACAGAGAAAATGAATTATCATTGTGATTTGAACTTATTTATTGAAGGAGAAAATCCTCGGGGCCTGTAATCATTTGAGAGCCTAATAGGGAGGCTGAATGAGTTAGCATCTGAAGGATAAGCTCAATGTTGACACAGAAAAAAGATGGAGTTGGCGTTCCTAGGGAAAGATGCAGAGTGAAAGAAGGCAGAGGAATGAGCATGTTAGAAAGACTCTCCTGCAGCATTTTTGTTGTATTTTATTTTCTCAGCAGAGTCTCTTCTCTTCGAGAAGAGCTACAGGCCATGTTGTCATACCTGTACATTGTCAGTTCATTGGAGAGAAATTCCACTAATATCCAGATCCAGCAGCTTTTTAAAATTTTCACCTCTCCCCTCCCATTACAAGAGGCTGAAAGTGAAGGCTCTGTCGGAAAGAAAGCATCTATTAGTTGAGCGATAGAGCATTAACAAACTGCATTTAACATCACTTCCTGGGAGATGAGAATCCTGTCTTACTGGTGTCCATGACTGCACCAAGTGCCTTTCTTAGATATCTCTGTGCTGCCTTTGGTATTCTGGGGCTGTAAACACATTGTTTAACGACAGCAAACAGTTTTAGCACTTTTTGCATTGTTTTGCATCTGTGGTATCCTTTATGCTTCAACGTATAGATCCTAGAAGTCAGCTTCTTGAAGCATATTTCTTTCAAAAGTGCAAATCATGGCAATTCATTCTAGGAAGGCTCACAAACTCATAGGCCTTATGAATCATCAAATTAGTATGCTTGGAGAAATTCAGGATGAAAACTAATTTCTGTTTATTAAATTCCATTGAACCCTGAGTTCCTCAGGTATTAGGCAGGGAAAATATGCAAAAGCATTCTTTAGCCAGAAGTATTCCATACAAATATTAAGTAATGCTTATTAATGTCAATTCTCAGGAAGTTTGGGAGTGTCTAATCTTCTGGCTTATACTTCCTACCTCAGAAGTAACCCATTATTTTTTCCTATTCTGCCATTGGTGTGAAGTTAAAGATCAGATGTCCACATCCTTTCAAAGCATGATTTTGACCTCTTTGCTCCTATAGCCTCAAATGTAGACCTCTTTTCTAGGTCTTACTTTATCTTTCAGTGGTTTCAGTGTGATTCACTGGATCCCCAATGTATTGTTACTTTTCCTTTCATCCTCTCCTTTTATTCCTTCCCCACCTTAATTTTTTGCCTTTTGGTAAAATCAGATCTTTATGTCCAATTTCTGTGTCTGCCTAAGAAACTGTTTTTGATATACTTTGGTACATTTTGATATACTTTGGTACATTTACCAAAATAATATTCCATGAATTAAAATAGCAAAACACCTTTCTACAGAGGTTTCTAAATAGAAATGGATTCCACATTTCTTTGAAGAAACTGGTTTTGAGGGTATTATAAAAGCTGCTTTTTCATCCTGATATTAGGCAGATCAGCTGGGGCCTGCAGGTCATGGTGAGGAGTTTGGATTGAGTTCTGAGAGCTATGGGAAGATATTCAGGGATTTAAACAGGGGAATGACTGAGGGATCTGATTTATGTTTTGGAAAAAAATCCCTCCCACTGATATTTGCAGAATGGATTATAAGTGTCGAGAGAGGAAGTAGGGAACTGGCAGTTCATTTCAGGTGAGATGATGATGGTGCTTGGATTAGAGTAGAGCAATGTATATGGAAAAAAGATGGAAAGATTTGAGATACGTTTTGTAGGTAGAAATTACAGGACACATGGGATTGGTTGATATATCTGGGATATAAGAAAATGAGTTAAAGGTCATCATGTATCTATTGCTAATATTGTAGCATAAAAGCCAGACAGCAAACCTCAGTGTCACACAAGAGTAGGTTTCTGGGGTGGTTGGCGAGGTATATCTGCAATGTGTCTTGATTTACTTTCATAACTGGAGTTTACCTTGCTGTCTAGATACTAGCTGAGATAAGTGAGGTTATTTGGCTCTGCTATACCTCTCCTCTCCAGCAGGCCAGCCTGGGCTTATTCTCCTAGCAATGACAGATGAAAGAGCAAGTGAAAACAGGAGAAGCCGTTTAAGGCCTAGGCTCAGAACTAATCTACTGTCACTTCCACCACTTTCTACCAGCCAAAACAAGTCATGCGGCCAGCTTAGACTTTGAGGTGGGTGAAAATAGCTTCTACCTTGGTAGTCTTTAGTGAGAAGAACTACAGTGTCACACTGCAGAGGTCATGAAAATAGGGAAGGATGTAGAATTGAAAGCATTTGTTTCAGCTTAGCACATGGGAGACCCAAATTCGATTTCTAGGTTTTAGAATGAGCAATTGAATGACTGTCACACTACTCTCCAGGACTAGGGGAGAAATGGCAGAGCGGAAATGGGTATATTACGAATTCTCAGTCAAACACGAGATGCGAGAAGCCTGTAAGACATTCATCTTTTCCAAGACACTTACTTGTCCCTCTTGCTCCTTCCCTGATAGCAGCCCTCATCCTCCCTTCCTTGAAGGAATTTTCTCAGTAGAGGTAGGATTTGACCCAAAGTAGTCTGAGCCTATATTTTGTAAGTATTTCTTCCATCCACATATAGAAATTCTAGCAAATATAATTTTCTTGGTTTCATTACCTGCTCAATGATACTTTAGTACTCCTTATAGACAGATGATCCTGGAGGCTTCCCAGCTGTCTTGCTGGGAAGTTAGCTGGGAAGGGCTGAAATCTCTCTTCAACCCTTTCCCAACCATACTGCCAGAGGCATTCTTTTAAAGGAAAATCTGACCATCTTCCTTCCTTGAGGTTTTTAAGAGCTCTACAGAACTTACTTGATAAAGCACAGCTATAAGATCCTGCCCATCTTGTCCCCTGCTGGCTTCTTAGTGCCATCATCTGCCATTTTCCCCTTTCCTTTGTGCTCCAGAAGGACCAAGCTGGCCACTGTCTCTCATGGAGTGCATATTGTTTCAGGCCTCCCTTCACTCTGTCTAGCCCTTTGCTTGGGCCTCACTTCCTTCTCTTGTCTATCTGTCAAATTCCCAGTGTCTGTCACAACCCTGATAGAGTACAACCTTGGTGGGATGCCTCAGACAGGATGGTATCCTTTGTTCTTTTTCTGAAACTCATATATGCCTATTTTTGTATAGATCACATTATATTATTTCACTTGTTAGCATGTCTGTCTTGCTGTTCTTGCTTATTGTAGAGAAATAGAATTGTCATCCCTAGCACATTGATAGTTGGCTAAACTGTTCAATATCTGCCATGCTGGAAACTGGAGACAGCCACCTGTTCCCCCAGGGGAAAATGGACAGACTAACAAAGCTTTGCACTCACTTCTGCTTTACACCTATAAGTCACACGCAAGGCAACCTTCCTTGCTCCTCTTGTCTCCCCACCACTGCCAGAACTTAGTCTCTCCTGGCATGATTCAAAAATGTCATGGGGAAGAGGGACCTAGGGATAGCCCCGGCCACGTATCTTTCTATCTCCCCTCCTCTAGTGGATATCAGAGTGTCCTTTTGCTGGTGGGTTTCATCCCTCATTTAGAGAATCCTTCTTGCCTTCCACATGCCTGTGTGTATAATAAACATCAAAATTACTTGTGGTCTCTGGCTTGGGTGTGATATGTATTGACATTTGATATCTTGAAAATGTAGAGCATTACGCTCAGGGCATCAGTACTTAAAGAGCTTAAAACTTGTCGATGGTTGACTAAGTTAGTAGAGGCCACTAGAAGAGCTGCCTGAGTGAACTGAGCAGGCAAGAGTAAAAATTTTGTTTATAAGTGAGTGCTTAAGGATTTGTTTTTTTTTTTTTTTTTTTTTAGAGAATTTGAAATATTTTACTTAAAATCTTGATTGTACTCTGATTTTAGTTAATCAGCTCTTGATTCACACCCACCAAAAAAAAAAGCACAAAAGAGGATTCTGGGTCAGCCCTGTTGGATTAATGGTGGCTCAGCTATTGAAGGCCTGTGGTACCTCAGCTATTGAAGTTCTCAGGTCATGACAGTCTGTGCAAATGCAAAGAAGAATGGGCAGCTGAAATCTTCTAGAAAAAGAGACCCTTCTCCCTGACTCTTTGGACCAGAGAACTGGTTTATTTGATCAAAGAACCTCAAGTGTAGATTAAAACCACTTAACCTCTGACTGTAGGTATCAGACAAAGAGCTATTCTAATAGCATTAGGAATTCTGGTTATGCTGAGCCAGTTTATGGAATTTTTTGGAATTATTAGATTGCTTGGGTGGGGGGGCCTTCTCAGACAATAAAGAATAGGCTTCCTAATAGGAGATAGTTATTAATAAATTGACTGAATATCCACACTTATATTTATTTTTCTTTTTACCAGCATGTATTTATTATCTGTTTTTATGTTTGACTCCCTACCTAGAGAGTTTCTTGAGAGTAGTGTCCCTGTTAATTTGTCACTGTATTGTAGAACCCATTAGTTAAAAAGTAAATCCTAGTCATCCCATTCTTTCTAGATTCTCAGTTTCATCTCCTCGACTCAGAAAGTGTGTTGCCTGGCTTTATCTACGCTCACTTCTTGCATATCACAGCCTGGAAACTTTTTATAACACTAAGATGTTGCAATTGGATGGCTTTCACCTTGTTTAGTGATTATTGTTCTTTATTCGCTGATGTCTTGTATCTTAAACACTGTTGTTTTATTTTTAAATTATTTTAGGCAGAGGCCAACTATGGTCCCTAGGGCTCAATCTTAGTTGGAAGCTGAAGTTCATAAATTGATAAGTACTTGTTTTGAAATAATTTCAGAGAACTGTCTGACCTTCATATAGAACAGTGGGTTGGGTTGGGAAGCATTTATGTTGTGAATCTTTAGATATGAGAAAATGAGATGATAAAGTTTCATGACTAAAACCATTAGGTATGATATGGTGGTAGTAGAAGTTCAATAATATAGGAGGCAAGAAACCTAAGAAAGACTACTGTTAGACTCATAAACTATAAAAGTTTCCTGTCATATACTGTGTATATGGCAGTGAATTAGAAGACAAAGTCCTTTTTTAAAATCAAACTTCATCCTAGTGAGGCAACAGACAATATAACCAAAAAATACACAACATCTGACTTATGTTACATTATAGCCTTATGCTGCCCCTGTTATAGCACTTGTTACATTATTTTGTAACTGGCAATGTATTCATCTCTTTCTCCAACCAGTTTGTATACTTCTCTAGAGTCAGGACCAGGGTATCCTATCTAGTCTTTTATCCCCATTGTCTAGCACAGTACAGAGCATATAGTAGGTATCAGTGAATGAATAGGTAAATGGACAGTACAAATTTTTTTGTATCAAAATTGATGGTCAAGGAAGTTATTTTGGATAAATGGTCTTTTGGTTGCTTTTAGCTAATTGCCCTGACATCTCAGAGTTGAATGGCCAATGCATTCATTCTCAACCCCCACTGAGGGTGGTGTGTTGTAATATGTTAAGTCTCCGTATATGTTTTCTAAAGTTCTAATAATAATCTTCTAGTGACGACTTTGTTTTTCTAGTTCTTTTGCCTTCACATTTAAACAAGTGAACAGTTATTCACTTGTTTGAATCCACTAAATTCAAAGAAGACAGAAGCTAATTATGTGTCTACTTGTGTATTATTCAGTACTTACTTCACAATATGGTCAAGACAGCTACGTGGCAAAAAATGCTAAGGCAAAAAAGGACAGCAACTAATTGTGTACCATGTCCATGGCAGCAGGATCCTTGAACCTGTCCCTAGGATCTCAAATAATGTTTTGAAATGAATGAATAAATAGATGAATGGACAGTACCTCAGGTATCCTTCTCAAGGCTAATTCACCGTCAGTAAAATGAGTCTGAAAGGCTAGCTGGAAAAAGGAAGGGTAAGCCATTTTCCATAGAAATATCTACATCTGATAAAGACAATTCCCATTTCCCAACAGGTGTCCTCTAAAACTGCCTGTTCAGCAAAGTGGGTATTTTATAACCAAATGGATGGACTTGGGCTACTATATAGAGAATGGGCAAGCAGGCTATTTTTAAAACAATATCTGTGGAATAAAATGTTTTAGCTCAGGCCAAGCTATTCAAGTCATGTTCAATACCTTAAATTTCAATCAAGTTTATAAAAGAGAGTTCGATTTGAAAACCTCTGCCAGAATTAGTTGTATCTTGAAGGTCCTTGTATGCAAACAATAAAATAGGACAAGAACACACAGGAGAAGAGAAGGAGAAAAGTCACATATAAGAGAAAATGTGGTAAGGTTATGCATAAGTTATTAGGCTGTAATCTTATTTTATAATTAAACATTTGGTCAAACATTTGATAAGACATCAAATGTAATTATGAAAAGGTAAAATAGCAGACAATAATCCATTAAAGATGCCTAAATCAGACTTGTTAAATTAGTTATTTCCAGAATCTGCTTATCTTGCATATGAAGACTTCAAAAAGCTTGATGGTGGGCAGATTAGTAGATTCTAATAGTTTACCATGCAAGCTGTGATGATTAGTTTGCAGCTGCTGATATGTGCATTAAAGCTGTGAAGTATTTCATGAAACTGCTACAATGTCATTCTCTGACATCAATCTGTAAACGCAGAAATTCACACTCAATCAGATCTGCTAGCAATTTTTTTTTCTACTGTAAATCCTTCATAATCTTTCTTTAGCTAAGTTAATCATATCTGCACAGGCTGTGTGCAGTTAAGGTAATTACCCAAAGAATCTTGGCCTTAAAAAACACTTTGATAGCTAGTGTTCATACTTCTAAATGAACACTTTATTTCTTGTCTGAATAATCTAGTATTAAGTTCACATTTCATTTCTCTTTGTGAGGACAAGTTTTTGAATACCAAAATTATTATTTTTTGCATTTATTAATTAGAGATGTTTTGTTTAACTAGGAATTTTTTTTAACAACTGGATTTAGAAAGGTTCCAATTGCACTTAAATTACATTTCAACTGTTACATTAAAAAAATCTACCTTAGATTATTATGGCTGCAAAATTCATAATTAGCAGATTATAACAGATTTGAAAGAATCAGTAAAGTTAAAATTTGAAATGGGGTAGAAGAAGAAGCAGGGTGGCTCCTTTCTTCCTTCCCTGCCTCCCTCCCTCCCTTCCTTCCTTCTTTTCCTTCCTCCCTTCCTCCCTCCCTTCCTTCCTCCCTTCCTCCCTTCCTGTCTTCCTCTCTTCCTGTCTTCCTCTCTTCCTTTCTTTCTTCTGACAGAATTTTGCCCTTTTGCCCATGCTGGAGCACAGTGGTGATCATAACTCATGGCAGCTTCAAACTACTGGAATCCAGCAATCCCTCTGACTCACCCTCCCCAGTAACTAGGATTAAAGGCACATGCCATCATGTCTAGCTAATTTGTTTATTTTTATTTTGGTAGAGATGGGGATCTCTCCATGTTGTCCAGGCGGATCTGGAATTTCTGGCTTCAGATGATCCTCCCACTTCAGCATCCCAAAGTCCTGGGATTACAGTCATGAACCAACATGCCCAGCCTATTTTCTGAAGGGCATTAAGGGAATTTCTGCACTTTGAAATCAGTGAGCACTATTTCAACAATCGTTGGAGCATGGGACCATTTCAGGTCTGGAACAAGAAGTAAAGGAATGACAAGGAATTCCTTCTTCTTTCCACTTCCATATCCAAACTTGGATTAAAGAAAAATACTAGCTGGGCTTGTAGAAACACATTATTTATTGGTCTTTATCATATTAATCAATCAGTATAGTAAAACTGCAATCAATTCAATAAACGTTTCAGTCATATCCATGACTTGTTATATTTTGTTTGACTAAACTGACTCTAAGAATCCAAGATTCTTGTCTTTAAAGGAGTTTAGAGATAATCTCATCCAAACCTCCCATTTTACATATTGGGAAATTAAATTTCAAAAAGAATAGTAATCTAACCTATTAGTAAAAACCTGAGGGGTATCATTACTTTTACTTTCAATTCAGTCAAAATTGAAATGGCATTGTTATAGCATATAGCAACTAGATTTTAGGCATGTTAGAGCATATTTGTTTTTCTATTTATCAGTCTTATTCTTTTCTGCCACCAGAGAATGTTTATTTCCAACAGCCGATGTGTAGCCCATATGGATACTAGATAGCAATTATCCACATCACATTTAATTATTAGGAATGAGAACCCTAGGTCTTGCTTTCTGTTTGGGCTATACCCAACATGTTGAAACAGAATGCCCAGGCTGAGTTTCCAGGCAAAGTTTATTTCTCACCACAGAAACCAATTTTCATGAACCCAGCTTTTAGGACTCAGTTAAGTCCATCAGAATTAGACTGTATTTAAAGTCAGTCTAGTTAATAGGTATGGCAGGATTTACCAAATCTACATGATTATAAGACTCACCAGGGGCACTTGTTAGAGATACAGGTTCTCTCCTGAAGATTGTGACTCCTTAGGTGTGTTTTAATAGGTTATGCAAGGTTGAAAAACACTAGAATAGGATATGTGAGCTAACTGAAACAAGGCAGACAGAGTAGAGTGTATAGATGGATGTTTCAAAGAAGGAAAAGTTTAAAAGGCAAGCTCTAAACAGAAGCAGATCAGACATAAAGGTAGAGGATCTTAGACTTATTGGACAGCGAGGACTTCAAAGTTGAGGTTGTTGAGTGACGTTAGTGGCTCTGAGGACAGGCTCACTGCTCTCGACTTTCCTATTTGGTGCTTCCTCTAGAATTGTCTAATCAGTTGAGTTTAATATGTCAAACCCAAAGTCCCTGTGGATCTTAATATGCCCAGTGCCCGACACAATTGTCACTTGATACATATTGCTGAAATTAAAATAAAACAGATTCCATAAAGATGGTGAGGAAATCTTATGCAGAGGAATTCTTCCCATTACAAATGATTGAAAAGGTTTTCTTGTTGTTGTTGTTATTTTGTTTTTGCTTTCTGGCTGAGATGGTAAATGTACAAATATCTCTTTAACAATGATAGGAAAACTTCACTTCCTCAAGTACTTTAGCCTCTGAATCTTGTGGAAAAGATATGCCTTTTGGTGTGACAGGAGCTCTGTAAAGGTGTTCATGTTCTCAGATGATCCAGAGATTGCTATGAAATTATCATTACCATCACATAGTTTATCCTCTGAGGCCTTTTGTTTCCTGGTGCAAAGGTCTTAGTAAATTGTTTTACCTTCCTGTGCCTCAGTTTCTTCACTGTAATATAGCAAGAATAATTGTACCTACCTCAAAGAATTCTTGTAAAAAATAAATTATGAATATAAAGTGCTAAAAATAGTGTCTGGCAACAAGTTCTCAGTACATCGTTAGCTATTATTATTATTATTGTTGGTTAAGCATGAGAGTATCTAAGATACTAAGGGGAAGAAAGAAAAAATCATTGGACAATGGGGAAGATTGACAACAATGGTGACCCAAATTTATGTTTTCCCTGTTTCCATGCTTTCTGCAATGTGTCTGGGCAACTCCTCTTATCAAGAGATAAATCTATTTTTCCAACTCTTAAATCTGAGCTGGCCATGTGACTTCCTTAGGCCAGTAAAATGCAGTGGAAGGGACGGTGCACCAGTTCCGGGCCTAATCTTCTGCAGGCCTTGAACAATTCCACTCTGTCTTTTGAGACTTTACCTCTATCTTGAGAATAAGCCCGGGGTAACCTGCTAGAGAATAACAGACCACATGAGGCAGAAATGAGACATTTCAGCTGAGACCATTCTACAGCAGCCAAGACCAGAAAACTTGCCCTTCAGACTCCAGATGAAATTGATCACCTACAGAATTGTGAACTAAATAAGTGCTCATTATTTTTAAGTCTCTAAATTTTGGGGTGGCTGTTTAATGCAAAAATACTTACCTGATACAAGCTATAATTAAAAATAAGGGACAGGCATTAAGTAATAAATATTTGCTTATTTGCTGTGAGTCACCTCTTATTAGCAGTTAACTAATCCTATAGAACATATTATTATATAATAAAATTTGAAGTAGACCTTAAAGGTCTCTTGGTGGAAAATACTCCGTTTACAGGTAAAGAAACTGAGACCCAAAGAGGTTAAGTGATTTGTAAAAGATCATATAGATCATTGTAAACCTTGATTTACAGGGTGGTAGCAGAGTAATAAAAAAGGCAAACCATAGCAAATGAATGTCAATTTTGGAAACACAGTAAAGAAAAAGGCTCAGAAACTCCTCTCATGAGACAGAAGAGAATGACATGTGGAGAGCTTAAGAGAGCAGCTCTGCCTAAGTGGGGATTTTCCCATCTTTAACAGTGTTCATGTGCTTCTCAACTCTCTTCACCAAAATATGCTCCATGTTTAAGACCATAGCCAGAGGCTACTGGCCGGAGGGACCACATTTCTTTGAAGTTTCTTAAAAATTCATATAGCCTACCACATAAAATACTATGTTTATATGAGTACACACTTTTTCTTCTCTAAAATGTTATGATAAATTGATTCTGCAGAAAGATGGGTCCTATCTGTCCTGTGTGTTCACTTACTCCCTGGCATATGACCTTGAATGTTAATGGAAAAGCACATTAGATCAAGATGGTGGGGCAAAACAGTCACATGCTATGCACTGAGGACTCAGTAGTTAGGTCTCAGGTTTTCTCTGTGGTTCCTCATTGTGAGTCCTCCCTCGCTCATTCAATTCACAAACGTTTATTGAGTGTCTTCTATGTGCCGGACACTGTTTAGGCACTAGAGATACAGCAGGGAAAAAACCAAAAACTCTTGCTCGCAAAGAATGTTATTAGTTTCCAATTGCTGCTGTAACAAATTGCCACACATTTAAGTGGCTCAAAACAACACAAATTTATTATGTTATAGTTCTGGGGTTCAGAAGTCTAAAATAGTTTCAGACTTCCCTTTCTTTAGACCATCGAGACCTTTTCTTGGACCTCCCTTCCTTCCCTTGTCCATCTGGCAAATTCCCAGCATCTGTCACAACAAACTCCTTCTGAAGCCCCTGGGGGATAAGATGTTCCCTTGCTGGTTCCAGTTTCTAGAGGCTGCTTATAGTCCTTGGCTTGTGGCACCCTCCTCCCTCTGTTAAATCAGCAGCACAGCATCTTCTGTCCTCTCTGATTTCTGCTTCCATCTCTAGACCTTCTCTCTTTGACTGATCCTCCTGCCCTCTTCTTATAAGGACCCTTGTGATTATATTGAGTACATCCAGATAATCCAGGATAATTTCCTCATCTCAGAATTCTCACTTTAATCACTTCTGCGAAGTTTTATTTTATCACATAAGGTAACAGAATCACAGGTTTTGGACATTAGGATGTGGACTGATTTGGGGGCCCATTATTCTGCCTACCAAAGGAGGTTATATTTTAGTAAAGCTCATTTTTCTTTTCTTTTTTTTTTTTTTTTTTGTTGAGATGGAGTCTCTCTGTCACCCAGGCTGGAGTGCAGAGGCGTGTTCTCGGCTCACCGCAACCTCCCCCTCCCAGATTCAAGTGTTTCTTCTGCCTCAGCCTCCCCAGTAGCTGAGACTACAGGCACATGCCACCCCACTGGGCTAATTTTTGTATTTTTAGTAGAGATGAGGTTTTGTCATGGTGGCCAGGTTGGTCTTGAACTCCTGACCTCAGGTGATCCACCTGCCTTGGCCTCCCGAAGTGCTGGGAATACAGGTGTGAGCCGCCGCACCTGGCCATAAAGCTCATCTGTACAGAATAAAGTTGAAGTTCTTGAATATGACTCAAATGAATTTCTGTGATGTTTTTTCTTCCTAGCCCTATCTCTAGTAATTCTCTACTACAAATACATAGTTCAGCATCCTGACCTTCTTCTATTATCCTCCCCAACTCAGAACACCTCTATTTCTCACCCTTGTGATTTCCAGCTGTCTGCAAGGCCATACACCCACATTCCTCTTCCCTACATCTCTACACCCTTTGTCTGGCAAAATATTCAGCTAGGGCATCACCTTGTCTAAGAAATGGGGCCTCTCCCATTTACTCTCAAAAGACTCTGTGCCTGCCTCTACCACCAACTTCATCACACTATATAGATCCGTTTAGGTGTTGCCTGTCTTGCTCCATTAGTTAAAAAGCTATTCGAGGGCAGGGAAGGTGTCATTCATTTTTCTAGCCCCATCACTTAGCAAAGTACCTGCACAGAGTTAAGGGTTTAAGAAATGTTAATTGAACATGTGAGTATCACTGAAACTGTTTATCAGTTAATTAGGAGAGGAAGAAGCAGGGGAAGAGAAGGGGAAATAGTTTTAATCTTGAGTTGGTAAGAAAGTTTAGTAAAGAGTGGATCTCTGCTGGTGTGGAGAAGGAACAGCAGACAAGGGAAAGATGAGATGAGATATACATGACTTTCAGGCAGTAAGGATAATGAGCCTGAGGCGCTGAAGCCTCAGGGCTGCATTTCTCAGCAGGGTTGCTTTTGATGTGTGCCTGCTTTGATCCCTGCTGTGTAACTATGGCCCAGGATGTTCTGGAATGAAGAAAATCTTATTGTGTCCTGTTCTCAGGACCCATGGTGTGTGAGAGAAGAAACACTAGGGGAAAGGAGTGGTTTTCTGGTGGCAAAATAAAATCATTTCCCAAAGGTAAATAGCCTTTCCAACGTGGTGGAGCACTGAAGCAGAAGAGAACATGCAGAGAGAGGACATAATGTAAGGTAGAGAGAGACAGAATGCAACATAAAAGCTGAGATAAGATCAAACAGATAAATGCAGAAGGGCTGCAACCCACGGGAGAGGGAAGCAAACTTGTTCATGGGAGCAACAGGACACTGGGCCATAGGTGGAGAGAATTTTTCTGCCTCATGGACAAAATATGAGAACACAGGAAGTGACACTTCAAATGCCCCTACACCAAGGAACAGGGCAACACAGGTGGCTAGATCATGGCTGGCAGAGAAACACAGAAACACACTGCTACCCCTTCTTGTATGGGAGGCCAAGGGGGAACTTCCTTGTATTGTGTAGTTTAGTTTTAGAAGCATAAATTCTGTCACTAATTACGTTCGAGTTAAATCAACCTTATTAAATGTAACTGGGATATGAATTCAGTTATTCTCAAAAACTCCTTTTAGAAATAGTTTCCATTTTAGAAATGTTAAATGTGTACACTAGTCAGGTCCTGTTGACCATCGCAGACTAACCTAGTGTAAGTGTATTGCTATGTTAATCTGCCCAGGTTGTCAGAAAGAGAGAGGAGAATGTCATGAACTCTCAAAGGAAGGCAACATGTGGAACATGCTTTGGAGAATTATTGTTTGAAAGAAAATCAAACACTCCGATGCCACACATATTAAGCAGTTTAAAGAACAAACAACTGGGGTGGTCCTTGAGCAACTACTTGATGGGACTTGATTTGAAAAAGAAGCACTTTTTAGAATATGCTATATTTTATGGTTAATTACCTTAACCCTATATCCCCATATTCAAAGGGGTATATAAGTGGAAGTCAAAATCACTATAGTTCTCCTACAAAGGTATAAATTATATGTTTTAACTCATGGCAAGAACCAAGGCAAGACCCTTGTCTATTTTAATCAACATTAGTATAGTACCTGCCCATCATGAACACTCAAGAACAGTTGATAGGCTGGGTGTGATGGCTCATGTTTGTAATCCCATTGCTTTGAGAGGCTGAAGCGGTAGGATCACTTGAGGCCAGGAGTGGACAATATAGCAAGACCCCATCTCTATGAAAAATAAAACAATAATTAATCGGGTGTGGTGGTGTGCACCTGTGGTCCCAGTGACTACGGAGGCTGAGGCAGGAGGGTCACTTAAGCCTAGGTATTGGAGGCTCTAATGAGCTATAATTGTACCACTGCATTGCAGCCTAGGCAACAGTGTGAGACCCTGTCTCTCTTAAAAAAGAAAAAAAAATTGATAGAATGAACATAAGGGATGAGAAGCTGAGGCACTGAGTCTGTAAAATTTGTGCTTAAGAATGGGGATAATAACTAGGATAAAAGTCATGATTTCCCAAAGATATGTGAGCCACTGAGGCTTGATTTCCTGTAGTTTAATCCTAGGAGAAAGTTAATAATATTCATACTTGCATTTTTATTGCATGTCCATTGTATGCTAAATATTGAGCTGGATAACTTAGCTATATTGTTTCTAATCCTCAGAATAAGCCCCCATAGTGTTATCCTGGTTTTACAAATGGAGAAGTAGGTTATGAAAAGTTAAACAACTTTTCCGAAGTTACATAGGTAGTAACACTTACCACATAGGTAGTAAGTGGCAGCATGGTGACTCAAACCTAGATCTGACTGCTACATAATTACCTTTTATGCATACTACAGTATCACAAACAGCATCTCTATTTTTAAAAGCTTTATTCCTTGTCACAAAATTAGTACATATTCATTATTATAAATTTGGAAAATATAGAAATATTTAGGAAAAACAAATCAACCATGATACCGCCACTGTTTTGCAAAAATATGGTAATACAATTGATTCTCATTATTTGTAGAAGTTATGTTCTATAAAGTCACTGCAAATACTGAATTAGTGAATACTGAACTTTTGTTCCTAGCAGATACGTAAGATTAGGCTACTGTAAGCCCAACATTTTTATCAACCAGTCAATACATTACCTTATTTTATGTTTATTTCTATTATAAAGACACATTATTTTATATATATTGCTGCTTCATTAACATGAAACTCACAGCCAACAGCACTATAGCTCAGACCTGAATGAAGTTTATCTAACATACATGTTTTATCTGTAAGTAAGGCACATTGGCCTTGTCCTCAGGAATGCTAGACAGTACCTTAGAACCAGACTACGTGGCCATTTCAGACAGTGAAATCGGCAACAAAAAGCAGAAAAATGTGGCACTAAATACACCTCAAAAAGGACGCTTGTTTACAGTATAAGAGCCGAAACAAGATGGTAGAATATCACCTTGTTTGACTTTGATGAGAAATGTGTATGTTGGGTGACTCAAATATTGCACGACTCTGGGTAAGTCTTTGAATAGCCATGAAAGTGCTGCAAGTACTGATTTGGGGGTTACAAATACATTTTAGCAAGTAGGTGCATTTGTAAATATAGAATTATGAATAATGAGGATTGACTGTTTCCTTCTGAGGAGTCAAAAATCTGATTGATTTTATCAAAATCAAGAAACTATAGAAGAGGACTTTTCAGAAACATTTTCAAAGCTTTCTTATGTACAGACTTTGGTGCCACAGGCCTGACACAAACCCATCCTTCCATTTATTTCATTTAACATCATTTGAGTAACTTCTAAGTATATGTTAATGTAGGAACCAAGGGAAAATGTCTTTACCTCGTGAAGGTTCACTGAAAAATCACATGACAAAAGCCAGCTTGGAGAAAAGGCACATAAATCTATTAGCATGCACACGGGGAGAGTCATGGAGTGATGAAATTCAGAAGCTCATATACTATCTGGAGGATACAGAAAAAAATAGGGGTTCAGAGCATGGCCCAAAGTACATGATGGTGGTTAAATCAGGTTATACTGGCAAGACATGTTACGGGAGAGAGAAGAGAAGAGGAGACCTGGCTAGCAATGGTAGTCTTGTTATATAAATGAAACCTCACTGGTAGTAACCCTCAAAGAGAATAGATGGTAAATATTTCTTTCAGACCTTTAAAGCGTTCTGACTCTCAGTTAATCTTTCCTAGATCTGGACAAGGGAAGGCCTGCCTGCATCAGTGCAAATTCTCTACAGATGTAAATCTCCTCCGCAAAAGACAGCTTAGTAGAGCTACTTCTGTTTACGGGATTTCTAAACAGCTATCTCAAAATATGTCAAGGAAATATATTTTGGAGTGAAATAGTTTGATTTACTTCACTAGGTACTGTGATAGGTATTGGAGTTAACAAGAATGAACAAGAAGGTTCCTATTCTCCAGAAACTCATGGTTTGACGGAAGAAGCCAGGCATATAAACAAAATAGTTTAGCAAAATGTGGTAAGTTCAGTAATGGACATAGATTACAGGGTCTTTTGGGAGCACACCCAGGAAGAGATCCACTTAGTAGGGTGGGTGGTGCCTCAGCTGAGTACTAAGAAATTAGTCTGATTTAGTCAGGTGAAGGGTGGCAGAGGTTGGTGACTATTCCTGTGGATACTATGCAATAACATAGTAGATGTTAAAGTCTAATAAATTTGATTCAGAAGTCTTTGTAAACTACAGGTAAGATGATTAATTACCAATTATTCTAGCCTATATCTTCCAGATAGCACAGATTTTATTGTATCTCTTCTCACCTAACTTGGAATTGTTGCATCATCATAGTATGAGGAATACATGTAACATGCCTTAAGTGTTTTGTTAGATAGGTAAAGAATCTTGTCTTCTTGTAGCATATACCAAGGTCACCGTACTTATGTTAGTTTTCCACATAGATCGTAGGCTCACTTCAAGGCAGAGTGCTTTGTTAAAAAGTCTGCAAATAGAAGCCATTGTCTACTACATGACAAAGAGCTAGCAGTTGAATATGTCTAGCTCAACCTCTGCTTCCTGAGAGAATTATAGGTAGTTTATTCTAATCAATTTTGAGGAAAATTGTATACAGTTTCCTTTAATAGTATATTTTATGATTTCAAAGGAAGTCTATACAAAATCTAATCGCTCTATTAAACTTTCTTTTTTTTTCTATCTTGTTATACTTAGAAGCAAAGATTAGATGGGGAGAGATAATTATCTTTTGTTTTGTTTTGTTTTTGTTTTTGTTTTTTAAGGCAGTGTCTCACTCTGTTGCCCAGGCTGGAGTGCAGTGGTGCAATCATGGCTCACTGCAACCTCAACATCCCTGGGCTCAGTGATCCTCCCATTTCAGCCTCCTGAGTAGGTGGGACTTCAGGCCTACACCACTGGGCTAATTTTTGTATGTTTTGTAGAGATGGGGTTTCACCATGTTGCACAGGCTGGTCTTGAACTCCTGGGTTCAAGCAATCTGCTTGTCTTGGCCTCCCAAAGTGCTGGTACTACAGGCATTAGCCACCATGCCTGGCCTTATCGTCCATTTTTAATGTAAGAGTAGTCTCATATATTTTCATTTTCTAGGTGTTTATTTTTGTGTGTTTTTATTTTCAAAAAGTAATACTGTACATGACTGAAATTAAAATAATACTAAGGATATACACATTAAGAAATAAGACCCTTTTATAGCTCCAAAATTCAGCAACCACTATTTATCAATTTCTTATAACTATCTAACAGTTATATTCTATGCAGATATTAACATATACATCTATAGCTAAATTTTAAAGGAAGTCAGAATGAAAACAGGTGGATGAGTTTTCTAGGAAGACAGTTCCTTCATACTCTGTTTTCTCTAAAAAGGTAATGATATGTTCAGAACTTTAAAATTTTCTGGGCACAAAAGCAATAAATGGTCTAGAGATATTTCTGTTTTAATTTCAAGGAAAAGGGCACTATTATCAATTGAAGGCATACTGTGTGCACATTCTGTACTAGGCACTTTATACATGTCATTTAATTTCAACTCTCAAACATGTAGTGAAGAAAATATTATCCCCATATTATAAATAAAAAGCCAGCATCTCAGAACATTTAAGTAACATTTTAAAGGTTTCACACACCTGGTAGATAATAGAGCCCCAAGAATGCAGTTCTGTGTGATCCCAAAAATCCATGCTCATTCCATCTATATTCCAGATGCTGTACATTATGTTTGATATTTTGATTATAAATCTAGACAGTTGATATTAGCTTAGTGGTTAAAACATTTCTATCAGATATCTGTACCTGTAAATTTACCCTTTTAAAATTTGTGAATAACATCACTGTGTAATTGATATTATAAAGCTGTATTTAGTGGAGCCAAATCCCTTTAAAGAAGAGATTTTCACGAACTAAAAAGAGCTGCATCAGAGGAGGCCTGCAGATGGCACTGCTGCCTGAGAGTCACTTAAAAAAAAAGCATAAAGAATTACTTTAGAAATTATCCAATGCTGATTCCAAAAGTTAAATTTCAATCAATATTTGAGTAAGTTATAATTTGTGTAATTCCTTCCAGTTTATGGTTGATGTTGAAATTTAATTTTCAATTTAATGAACAAGTAGAGTAATGCTTAGTAGTATTTCTATCCAGTAAAAGGTAGAATATAAGCCTTTGTGGAAGGGACACATGAAGATCCATTAAGTTGGAGAAAAGAAAGAGATTCAGATTCTTTGCTTGGGCATAAGATGCTGCCTGACAAATCAGATTACTGAGGAAACAGAAGACAGATGGAGGCTGCTAAGATCTACAGATGAATGCAGGAATTTCCGAGTTATAAATTAGAAAGCTAATGAAAACACATGAATACAAAAGTCTGAGACATCAATTGTAATAAACAAAAATGGAAGGTCTTTTATCAGTGTCTTTTTAGTGTTATCGTGATTTTTTTTTTTTTTTTTTTGAGATGGAGTTTCACTCTTGTTGCCCAGGCTAGAGTGTAATAGTGCAATGTTGGCTCACGGCAACCTCCGCCTCCTGGGTTCAAGTGATTCTCCTGCCTCAGCCTCCTGAGTAGCTGGGATTACAGGCATGGGTCACCACACCCGGCTAATTTTGAATTTTTGGTAGAAACAGGGTTTCTCCGTGTTGGTCAGGCTGGTCTTGAACTCCCTACCTCAGGTGATCTGCCCACCTTGGCCTCCCAAAGTGTTGGGATTACAGGTGAGAGCCACCGCACCCGGCCTCATGAATTTTTAAGAAAAGTTATTGCAAATCCTTAACCCTAGCTAATCACATAAGCTTTAGAAGACAAAGAGATACTTTTTCTTGAGTAGTTAAGATATATAAAGTTCTGGAAATAGAATACTCCAAGATTTTCATACGGTCATATCTGGATGATAAGATTATGGGTGATTTAAACTTTCATTTTCAAATCATCTATAATATATATTTTTAAAATAAGATATAATCAATAAATATTAAATTTTAAGATAATCAAAACCATTGTTCTCATTCCTTCTGTCTCTGTCTGTCTTTTACATATTAACACAAACCGTTTTTTTTTTTTTTTCTTTAGTTTTAAGGCTATGGATCCCTTGTAGTGAATGTGGGGTATTCTGCACAGATCCGTTCAGGGTTGAGTCATTTATTCCTCCAGCTGTCGGGAATATTGGCTACATTCCTCTTTAGGAACTGTGCTTGGCTAAAGGGAACTACGTTACAAAGCTTACATCTCTTCCCCAGGATCAGCCCATATCCATTGCCTGGTTTATATGAAGGTAAAAGACCCAGCTCATTTATTAATTTGGGACAATTCCGAAAAGTCATCACAGCTCCCGGATCCTGCCATGGGATCAGCTGAGGCCTTTATTGCAATTGCACTGTGGTTAAATTTTTTCTTTTGCCCCATCCCACCTCCATCACTTTCTTACAAATGTCATTCCCAAGTAAACCTCATAAACACAAACATTTGTCTCAGTATTGTGGGGAACATGACCTAAGACAAAACCAGGAGTAGTCCTAAGAAGCTCACAGCCAAGTTAGCAAATCTACAATAACATATCACTCAGTTGTTTTCTGGTTTGCAGTTTTTGACAAGAAATCTACCTTCATTCTTACTTTTTGTTCCTCTGTGTATGTTTTGTCTCTGGCTACTTTTAAGATTTTTTTTTTTTAATCACTGGTTTTCAGCAACTTGATTATATGTTGCTTGGTGTGGTTTTATGGTTTTTTTTTTTTTTTTTTTTTTTTTTTGAGGTTACTTTAGCTTCTGTGAGTTTTTCATCACATCTAGAAAAAAATTAGTCATTATTTTTGGCCAATAATTTTGTGTTCTCCCTCTTTCTTCTCTCCTTCTCAGCCTCCAATTGCACGTTAATGTTTCGTATTTTTACACAGCTCACTGAACCTCCTTTCATTTTTTTTCAGTTTTGTTTTCTCTGTATATATTATTTTAGTTTCTATTGCTATTTTTGAATTCACTAACATCTCTTCTGCTGTATCTAATTTTCTCTTAATCTCATTCCATGTATTTTTTTCAATTTGGATATTGCATTTTTTCATTTCTTGAATTTTTTATTTGGATCTTTTTTATGTCTTCCATTTCTATTACTTTATTTCTGATTTCCTTTTTATCCTATATTTATAATAACTCCTTGGAAGTTTGCCTGTTAATTCCATTACCTCTACCGTTTCTGGGTATGTTTTGATTGATTCATTTTTCTCTTGACTCTCATCTTTTTTGTTTCTTTGCATGTCTGGTAATTTTTGATTGGATGATCAACATTGTGATTTTTACATTGCTGAATGCTGGATTTTGCTCTGTTTCTTGAGTGGGAAACCTTGTTTTGGCACACAGTGCTACTTGAAGACTAATTTGAACATTTTAAGGCTTGCTTTTAAATATTAGAGTAAATCCATAGCAAATTACTTTTATTCTAAAACTAATTTGGCCCTGCTACTAAAGCACAACCATGTTGACGATGCCACCCAATGTCCCCTGTATTACAAGCTTTCTCCATTTTGGCTGATGGGAATGTGAACTATTCTTAGCCCTGTGAGACCCAGGAACTATTTACTGCTTTCCAATCATTCTTTCCTTGGCTTTGTTACATTACCACTCAACTCATTTCCTTTACCCCATGCTAATTAATACTCAACAAAAACCTCTAAGGAGGACTACTCTACAGATCTCTGGAGCTTTTTCTCTGCAGCTCCCTGAGTCATTCTGAACTCAGTCATCTTTGGTTTCTCAATTGCAGTGAGACCACTGGGCTTTAGTTTGGTTCCTCTGCTGGCAGCTGCCTTCAGGCAATAATTTGGGGAAATCACAAAGCTCATCACCTGTTTTCCCTCTCTTGGGGATCATAGCCCTGCATTACCTGTAGTCCAATGTTTGAAAAGCGTTGTTTCATATATTTTATCTCATTTCCTAGTTGCTTATGGTAGAAAGGACAATTTGGAAGTCCACTAATATACATGAAGCTAGGCTTTGATAGAAAAATTGTGAGTTTTTATAATGAGCAAAAGTCAACAATACTTTCACTTGTCTTATAAATTGTTTCCTCAGTACACATTCTGAGAGGTTTTCAGAAGACATAAAAACAACTAACATATATATTTCTCCCAGTTCTGAGAAAACAAAAAAATCCTTTATAAAACTTAATTCGGAGTAAATACGTAAGTCTGAGTTGCTGTACTTACTGCATTTAGAACTGTTAAATTTATTTTGGTGAAACGATTTTTCTTTCAATTTAATATTAAAACTAGCTATCCTTCATTTCTTTCCCAGAAATACTTCAACAATAACACCACACACACACACACACACACGCATGTACACACACA
This sequence comes from Papio anubis, assembly GCF_008728515.1. Lineage (NCBI taxonomy): Eukaryota > Metazoa > Chordata > Mammalia > Primates > Cercopithecidae > Papio > Papio anubis. The sequence continues at coordinate 66,864,636 of NC_044976.1, forward strand.
CACATTTTTTCTCTCTCTCCACTTTCAAAATAAAAGGGTGGTATATCTCTTGGTGGTAGAGATTACCAGGATATAAAATTCCATAACCATTTTTAATTTCACCAAAAATGAGGTAAAAAATATTACCACTGATAGGGTAGAAAATATATTGTGAAATATAAGAAAAGAAACTTGATAGCAAAAGAGTTTTAATCAGTAGAGATCTTAAAGTCAATACAAAGCAAGAGGAAAGGATATAAAAATTGAGCATGGGCTTGCTAAATTCAAGATTTAAATATATTGCCTTTCTTTCGCTACAATCACAACTCAGTTAGGTAGATACTTTAATTCACACTTTATAGATGAGAAGATTCAGAGTTTAAGTTTCCCAAGGACAGAAAGATAAGTCAGTGGGAAATTCTATGTACATTCCATTACTAAATGCCACGTAACTGTTTGGATAACGTGAGAAGAGTGGGTCATTATATGATACCAATTAGAAGATATTATGGATGGTAGAGGCAGTAATTTCTGGGATAAGAACTATAATTTACAGAATAACCAGACATCATTTGATCTGGTGAAACCTGTGCATTCCCACAATTAGACTTCACACTTTCTCTCTTTAAATGTGCAACACCTTCCCCATCCCCTCTTTACTTGTAGCAGTTGATTTTGATTCTTATATCCTGAGAAAGCAACTACCACCAAATCTACCAGTCAACTCATCTATATTTGAACTTAAAGATCTTTCTGTTAGAATGGAATCTATCCATGCTCCAGCTTAGGCGAAGCTCTTCTGAAGATATCCATTCCTTCCTTCCTCATCAAATTTTCCCTCTCGACTAGATTAAAAAATTTCAACGAGTAGGCATACTCAGAAACTTTGTCTCATAATGAAAAGATAGTTATTAACTTATTAACTAAGACTCATCAGTTGTTCATAATTTTGTTTTGGTTCATGTCTCTCCAAAGCAACAGAAAGGACCATATTTTTTGCTAATATCTCTTCTAGTGCTATAATCCTAGGTGATTCTAGTAAAAGCTAATATTTATAGAGTGCTTATTCCATGCGAGACACTGTGCTACCACTTTATATGCATTATCCTACTTAATCCTCACAATCCTAAAGAGAGGTACTATTATAATCTTCATTTTATAGATAACAAAACTGGGGCTTAGATAAGTTAAATAACTTGTCTGAGTTTACCAGCTAGTTAATAGCACAGTAGGATTCAAACCTGACTGGCAGAGTTGATGTTATTAAAGCATTGTACCATGTATTTTGTAATCTCTATTGCATGCACATTAATGCAAATGGAAGTTTCCTGCCTTTATGATTTATATATTTGTTAATAATACAAAAGCAAAATTATATTGTTACAAAACCCCAAATAATTTTAATCTCAATTTGCAACATAATCCACATTTTACATATCTGTAAACAATAAAAGTTTTAGTATACAAATGCCTTAGAAAGAATTCAATTTGGTCCAATAATTTTATAGCCAGGATAAAGTCATACTTATAATTTATAATTTTCTGTCCAGGTTTTTAATAAAAATCAGTAATGTTAAATGGAACACTATCATTTTATAGAGAAATAGTATGAAATTACATTGAGAAATAAGAATAGTCATTAAACATTAAGATTTCATTACAACCCAGGCATGATATATTTCTTTACACTTAAGGAATACACATGAAACAATCTTAGAGTAAAAAATAGAAGGTAACTTGCTTTTTTGTACCAAGTCAATCAGCAGAAACCTGAATAATCTTGTTTTAAGATGAGAGTCATTTATACTTGGCAGGCATTTTCTTCCAATGAAAAAATAAAATCAATGTGCCATTATCTTGACCCTTATAAAAATGTTTATGAAAAGCATTTAGGCCATTGATTCTCACAGTTGGCTGAATATTGGAATCACCTAGATTAAAAAAAATACTAATCCCTATACAACATCCCCGAAATTCAGATTTAATTAGTATAAGTTAGGCCCTGGGCTATAGACTGTTTTAAAACTCCTCAGGTGAGTCTAATGTGCTGTACCAGTTTGAAAACCACTAGCTTAAAGACCTGTTCCATCATCATAGAAGTCAGTCTTTAGCTGAATGATTCTATACACCCTGATTTCAGTGGGTAGTGTTGTTATTTCAAGCATCTGATAGGTGTATCTCCCATGATTAAAAAATAAATACCTTATGGAAGAGATTATATGTTTTATTTATCATTGTCTCTGCATATCTGGAACAATGAAAGGCACATAGCAGTTGCTAAATAAATATCTTTTGAATGAATATATGATTGCCTTATACATCTTTTATATCCCCATCTTCTAATAGATTACGAAAATGAGAATTCAAAATATATATATATTGAACAAATGAATGACTAAAGCAGTTGGGGATAATATTTAAGGCAAAGTCAAATCTGATAAAATATACACATATTATAAAAACACATACATATATATAAATAGATCAAAAGTAGAAAAAGAATATATAAGAGAGTGCAACATTTGGCAGCTGAGAATTATTTCATTGAGTTTTCAAATATTCTTCACATTCTTATACTTAGAAACAAAGAAGTAACCCCAAAGAACTAATTCATTAGCTAATATTTCAGAACTTGCACGTATGCAGATACATTTTCTTTTAAAAACAGAATTATAGTTTAATCCCTAACACAGCTTAGTTTTCAAAATTCAAGTAAATAAAATTTTAGCACACATCATGATAGCCTTATTGGATAGCTGTGTTAAAAACAAAAAGTATTTGGTATCACCTATTGCTATGTGCTCTCAATTGAGATCTAGTTAGTTTACTAGGAGTCTCACATTGATAAACAACTATTTTGGCACTTCCTTACATAATGTGTTTATTTAGAAATACCTTATTAATGACAGACTTCCTTTTGAGTAGCTACATTCTCAGATATGGCTTCATTTATCAAAGTTCCACAAGTATTACATAATTTTGAATTCAGTTAGTATCTTAGACTACGGAACTTTGGTTTTCTTAAAATCAGCATTGGTTGCTTGATTGTAGGTTTGTCACCAAAAAGTGCTGCTTCACTCTCCGTGGTTGGAAATCTTTTCTGATATATCAAGGGATATTCCTTCTGAAACTTAAAAATGAGGTGAGAAATTAGAAGGTATTTAACATTATTTCCCCAGCTGAAGCAGTGCTCTACATTTTATAAGAATTCAGTGTCTTTCTCAAAGAAGTATTATAGAGATTAGTATCCTTTCATTTTATCCTTGCCTTTCCCTCTCTCTTCTCATGTGAATACTATAAGATCTCTTAGATCTCATTAACATTAACATTATAGGATTCTTTCTCTTCTGATGTTAACTATCCCCCTAAATTCCAGATCTTCTTTCCCACTGGTAAAACCTATGAAGGGCATAGGCATCTAGTATTCATACTTCTTTGAGTGTCTCAGACTTAGAATTGGACGTGCCAAAATCATGTGGCTACTGGGCTTTCAGAGCTAAAAATTCTAAAACATAGTGGTAAGTCACTCAAAGATACCTATCCATACCTTATAATTGTTTTCCCAGGCTAATCCAAGCTATAATTATACAAAATACTAGTGAAAAAGGAGAGTATATATTATTATTGTTAGTATTATTTCAAAATTCAGGATAAAGAGCAAAATCAGGTAGGTACTCACATGTTTTAGGTTAATGCACATATACAAGACATCATAATATATAGTCCATATACCTCAAACTTAAAATCTAAAATATTAAAATAAGAAAGTAGATTCTAAATGTTATTAACAACCAGGAATAGCAGATAAAAAATATTTACATAATTGAGAACTTGCTCATTCTCTTACCTGTTTTAGTTTTTTCCTTTTCTCTTTTAGAGGTAAACTCCTGTTTTTAATAATATTTTCTAAAAGTTCTGCAATTGCAGCTTGAGAGGTAGAAACTTTTTGCTCATCAAACTCCTGAGCACTAATCTGCTTACAGTATGAGTAAGTTGGCAAAGGAGCAAATAGTCCATCTCCAGGATTTTCAATCTGTAGTGAACAAAATGATATAACTCTGTTAATTCTGGTCATGTTCTTATATGATAAAGTATTCTTTTGATGGGATCTAGCACCTATTAAGTTACCACCAATCAAACATTCAGCACGTTAAAAAAACTATGTATTATGCAGTAGAGGTGTGTAAGTCAGTAGGTTCTAAACCCAGCTCCATAATCTACTTCGTCTGTAGCATTCAACAATGTATTTAACTTTTCTTGGTCTGTTTTTTCATCATTAAAATGGAAATTACGTAAGAAAATGTATATAAAGGGCTCAGCACACAATAAGCGTTAAATAAAGAAAGACAGGTGTTATAATTATTACCATTAACTATGGATTTTATTCTTTTAACTATAAAATAACAATCTAAGTATTATTCTAATTCATCTTAAGACTTTAATGTTCCGACAGTGCAGATAGTAGATGATCAGCATATTTACTGAAATATTTTCAGTTTTCATGTATTTTTGTTTTGAGGCCTAGGGACATAGGCAGAGCTTCTAACATCTTCTGATAAGAGAAAGAAATTCTAGGAGATAGTTATAATTATAAGCCAGGGCAATATTAGAATGGTATGTATGGGAAAAACATAAACATGTGTTGGGCAGCCAAAGACAATACAGTAGATGTCTGTTATTTTGGCTGCTCAGTATTCCTTCTTTCCTTCTTTTAATAATTCCTTTCCATTTTAACCCCTCTACCTTCACCTTTTGTGAAGAATAAATTCTCCTTTAATCTGTGTAGAACCAATCAGAGTAAGGCCCTATCTCCATCCTACTCACTCTTACCTAAACGATGCATATTTAACCTCAACTAGGCTGAGTTTATATTCAGAGCTTTTAAAATTGGAGATGGAGGAATGACTCTTTTTCCTTCGAAATGCAAATGTAAGGCTCTAACTCATGAACTTCAACTAGCCACATTCCTCATCATGTGAAGGAGCCACTGTCAAACACAGGATCAACACAGAAATAAGAGATGGAGGGATGGAAAGAGTCATACAGCTATTTGAGTCCCAGATTCTGTCTACATTCCTGACTTTTAGAGGTTGTTTACGGGAGCTGAAAAAGTCTCCCTTTTTGATTAAGCTACTGTGAGATGAGTTTGCCACTTGCAACTGACTACTGCAGAGAATTTTAAGACTCACAATACTTACATGTCCCTTTTTTAAGTAGTCAAGATGTTTTTCCACTGCAGTCTGTAAGTAAGAGGGTACTTGAAGAATTTCCTGATGATGATCCATTAAGAAAGAAACTAATCTTCCAGCAAGAAGCTCATCAAGATCCACTTCTTCAGCACAGCATAACACACATCGAGAAAAGGTATGTATCATCTAGAAAAATATTAAAAGATGTGAATTTAAAAAGCTAAGGTTGCATACAAACTAGAATATCAGTAATTTCCAGGTAGCATTATGTGAAGTATTGGGATAAAGTGATAAGCAGCCCTCAGTTTAAAAATGAGGACAATGATTTATACAGTTAGAAATGTAAGAATTTGATTATACTTAAATCCTTTTTAAAGTTTTTCCATGGCTGAGCATGGTGGCTCATACCTGTAATCTAAGCACTTTGGGAGGCTGAAGTGAGAGGCTCACTTGAGATAAGGAGTTCGAAGCCAGCCTAGGCAACATAGTGAAACCCTGTATCTACAAAGAAATAAAAAACTAGCCAGGCATGATGGTATGTGCCTGTTTCTTGAGCCCAGGAATTCCAGGCTGCAGTGAGCTGTGATCACACCACTATACTCCAGCCTGGGTAACAGAGCATGATCCTGTGTAACCAGAAAAAAAAAAAAAAAGTATATCCTTAATGTAATTCCCAAGAATTATAAAGGCTTTGGTTTTTCTACAATTTTGTCACAATTTTATCAGTAAACACCATAGGTTCTATTAATACCACATATATATGTTGCTTAAGCTTAAAGATGGTCAGAGAACAATAACTAATTACATTAAATGAACCCCACAAAAAAACACAAAACAGGAGAATGTATAACATATAGAACACTTATATTCATAAGTGGTTGCAAAGTTGATGCCACTTAGCTTTTGAAATGCTGGAAAATAGTTTTTAAAAATGCTTATTCTGTCAGTCTTTAGACAGCAATTTAAAACACATTTTTCAATTCCATCTTATGGGATCTTCAAATCCTGGGATAAAATTAATTACTATCACTTATTACTCTCATTACTCTCACTTATATCTATGCAACCCTCTAACTGTAACACACACACACCTCATTCTAAAATACTTAGAAATCAGAATTCTGTTTTAAATATTTCATACATAGTAGAGGATTAGCATATTTACAGAATTGATAGATTTTCAGTTTTATTCCTACATCAGTCAGGGTTTCCTGTCTCCTTCCATGGCTTAGACCTCAGCCTTTTGCTCTTTCTCCACATTCTCAGCCTTGTAGAGATCATCTACTCTCATAGCTTCAAGTACTATCCCTATGTAAAAGACCAAAACAATTTGCCTTCTCCCCTGATCTCTCTTTACCTGGCTCATAATTCCAACATTCTGCTGGATAAATTTCACTTAGAGTTCCTATGACCTCAAATCCTAAAAGTGCAGAACCAAAATTATCGCCTTCCCAGTCATGTCTCTGAAAACGTCTTCCTGTATAAACTTCCTATGCTTTTTAATAGTGCTATAATTTCTCAAGAATAATTCCTCTTCTTTATATTAGGACTGTCATTGTTAAAGAACTATCTTTAATAACAAGTAGAAGAAAGCATAACTCTAGATTCCTTGCTATAAAAGCCTCTTGTCAATTGAAGTTGAATTTTGAGGAAGTGGTGACTTAAAAAAAAAGAGAGAGAGAGATTAAAGATACTATTTCAAGAGTTCATTTCCAATCAATTATCAATTCATATGTCAAGGACATATGAATGCCCTTGTCCTCATTCTCACAAGGAGCCTAAGGCTGTTTGGCAATAGTGCTTCCCAACTTCTTGTCCACAATGACCTACTTTCCTATCACTATATTCTTTGAAACACTGACTTACTGTATTAAGTTAATTAGTTCTCTACTTCCACAGTTACAGTCTCCTTAAGCTTTCAACAGTACCTACATTTCCTCTTCCTTATCCACCAAACAAAACTGGCACAAGGCAACATAACGTGTTCTGACTGGTCAATCACTATGAAGTGATTCAGGATGAATGAGCAGGCAAAGTCCTCAGTCAAGATTAACACCAGCATGTGAAAGTATAATGAGTGTGTACAAAAGATTAATACACTAAAATTCTGCTGTTAGGAAAGGGTAAAGAGCCTTTCCAACCTAAGAATCTAGCACTTTAAGACTAAGACATCATTTGAGTAGTACTTTTACATAGTTTGGTCTTCTTATTTTGGTTTATGAATCAGATTTATTCTTTCTGTAAGAAATCAACTTACCAGTGATCTCGTACCCATTGCATCATGAAGTTTGGGCATATCAACATTTTGACTCATTCGGGAAATCATACGCATTAAAAGTTGCAGCTTTCTACGATTTGGTGGGGGAAGTAACAAACAACATAACTGTAGAGCATCGATGGCAACCCTCTCTAAATGAGGTTGCAGCAAACCTAGAATACAAAAATACCCCCCCCAAAAATCATCAATGACACTAGTTGCTTTCATACTACCAGTATATACACCTATAGAAAGAAGGTAAAATAATATCTTAGTATTTCATTTCTTTTAACTATTTCTAGAAATTACATTCCTCTAAAGCATGGTAAGATTCTCATTTTCTTTACAACTTATTTCTAAGTATAAAAATTCTTCACTTATTACAAATAAAGTGACTCAGAATAAATGAAATTGCAAACAAGAAAATAAGTGCTTTAGGTAAATAGAATAAATCTTGGTTACATCATAGACAAAAGTCTTTTATAATAATTCCTCTTGGAGGAAAAAAAATTAAGCAACTTCAAGGAATAAAAGCCAGGTAAGCAAAACACAGAGTTAGTAAACACTAAAAGTTAATATTGCATGCATTGAGAGCAACAGCCTTACTTTGTGTGCCAGTCAACATAGAAGAAGCTGGAAGTAAAGAATTTTCTGAAAGTTCTATTGTACTTTTGCAGAGTCTTTTATTGATTGTGGCACTAGACTCTCCGAGTTCACCTTCCATAGCTGTTTGCACACTTGTGCTGCCTTGTCCAACATTTGGTTTCATGATAATTTCAGCCACTGGTGTATTGATATAACTATTCCTTCTTGTACTACTTCTTAAAAGCAAACTCTGAGACCTACAAAGCTCTTTTGACTTGCATTTCCCATTACACAACTCCTCTTGGTCTTGAACAGTCAAAGTAGAGGTTCTCTTAAAACCAGCACTGAATGGCTTTTGAGTATTTTCCTCTGAATGAAGATTCAACAGGAATTCCTGTTTAGGCTTAGACTCTAAAAACAGTTTATTATTTTTTCCTTCTATGTTCGGAAAAGATTGATGAAAGACACTGGATGCCTCTTTACTTGAATTCCCTGACACATCTACAATTCCTTCCAAAGAACAGCACCTTGGTTTGTTGTTAGAGGCTAGATCATGCATACTGCTTAACCCTATTAAATTATGACAACTTCCTCCCATTATGTCATTAGCACTCACTCTTCTGTTTCTTAAATTAACTAGCTGCGTTTTCTTAGCACATCTTTCTTGAAATCCTGGATTGCTTATCTGTAGTCTCTCAGTCGAATCTGATTCTTCTTTGTTTTTTTCTCTATGAAGCAGACTGAGAAGAAGGCACTCAGTTGATTTGAAGGAATTCAAATTGTTTAAGTGAAGGAATTTTGAAGACTGTGGATCATCTTGGATTTTATGAATCCCACTGGATCTATCTGAAACTGTGACGTAGCCACAAACAACTACCAGGAAATGAAACAAAAATTAAGATGCAACTGTATGACAGTGGACAAAAATAAAACAAAAACAATAGTAAAGTTAAAAAAATAAAGCATTACTACAGTGTATGTTGTTAGTATAGTATACATAGTAGTTGCTTAATTCAGAAGCCACTTAAATAGGACACATGCAACATTCGGTTACAAACGTGCAAGACAGATGAGTGGTTTTCCCACTTGTAATATAACTTTAAAAAATTATTTAAACAGCCTAATTAAATGGATTGAGCCAGAATACGTTTAAAAATATCTGTTCTCAGTCTGCCAGTACTAGAAACCTCATAAATATAAGACAATTGTGGTGTTATAAAATACATATATTTGATCTTTGTCCTTAGTACCTGGTATGGAGCTCCTAAAATCCTTGGAATTTCCTGAATGATAAAGGTCTTTGGTTATTCATAACAAGCCTATTTCAGCATATATGAGTTCATGCTAAGGTAACTGAGGGCTGGCCATGGTTGGAATTTTCATCACCAACTACAACCTTGTGGGAGGAGAAATGGGCTAGAGATTGAGTTCAATTGACAACAGTGACCAACGATTTGGTCAGTCATGCCTTGGTAATTAAACTTCAATTAAAACTCTAAAATATGCAGGCTGAGGGAGTTTCTAGCTTGGTCAAACACATGGATGTGCTGGGATCACGACATGACTAGAAAGGGTAGAGAAACTCTGTGCCACCCCTACCCTCATACCTTGTCCTGTGTAACTCTTCCATTTGGCTATTCTTGAGATCTAGCTTTTATAATAAACTAACAGTTATAGGTAAAGTGCTTTTCTGAGTTCTGTGAATCATTATAGTGAATTATTGAATCTGGTAGGGGGTTGAGGGAAGTCCCGAATTGGTAGTTGGCTGGGTGGAAGTATGAGTAACCTGGGGACCTTATGTCACTGAATTTTAAAATAATTTGTAGGCTGCCACCTTCATATTTACCTATGGTTTTAGATCTTCTAAATTATAAGAAATTTGAAAACTTTAACAAAATGAACTAAAATCAGTAAAATCCATACATACCCAAAATGTTCACAAATAATTCGTAATATTCAAAAGTAAGTAGAGGTTCAGGGAGATCTAGAAAATAATCTGCGATTGTTCTGAATACATCTCGTTCAAATCCAACATAAGTTGGATTATTCATATCATTGCTTCTTGGCCCTAAGAAGTAGAAGGCAAAAGAAAAAGGTAAAGTATATTTTAATTTAAATACAATTTTTAAATACAAAAAGTATAAAATCTGTGTTTCATGAAGGAGTTATGTTTAACAACAAATTCTGCCACCGTTCAAAAATTTAAAGGGCATATTTCATTCTTCCTCATTATCTTTCCACTAGAAGCAGTCACTTGCTAGTATTTTATTTTAACATTTGTATACCTGAAAAATCATACATAAAGTAAAATTTTAATATCATTTAAAAAGCATTAGGGAAGCTTAGTTTACTAAGATTTTACTGTAATTCATTTTGTAAAGGAAAGAATATTTGGATAATACAAATAATTCCTTCAAATTGTCTTTGTGTAAATTTACATTTTCATGAATACATTTTGTCTGACATGAAACATAGCCTTAATGAATTTAAATAATATCTTTACATTGTTGTTTCTTAAGCTTGACACAACTATTGAAATAATCATACTTACTCATTTGTTTTTTCCTCAAAAATAAGATCTGATCTCATTTTATAGATAAGAAAACTGAGGCTAAGAGTACCTTGCCCAAGATGAAAAAGACTTTGGTAGCAAAGTTTGAATTAGAAGTTAGAGCAGTGTAAAATAAGAGCAAGGACCAGGACTTTTAGCTCCAACAACACTTAAAGTGTGGTTCATGGATTATATCACAGAATCATCCAATGTGCCTATTAAAAATACAAACTCCTCTATGGAGACCAGAATCCATGAAAGTGGGGCCAGAAATTTACTGACCTAGAAATGTTTGCTTCTAGTTCACTAACTGAGTGGTTTCCAAACACTAACCTGAGAACCTTCACTATAATAATCTTCTGGGGGCATTTTTTTTTTTTTTTTTTTTAAAGATTCCTGACCTACTAAATCAACCACTTCAGAATCTCTGGAGAGTCTCTTTAGTGACTGTGGTGTGCATCCAGGTTTTACAGCCATTATACTATCTTTCAAGTTAAAATGTTTCTCTTCCCAAGTTCAAATACTATTTCTTACTTCCCTGTTTCCAAACTTTTGTATGGACATACAAATGTGAGAACACACTAAAAAGAATTAAAGAAAACAATTCCCACTCTTAACAATAGAGCAAAATAGATACTTTTTTAAGGACATAAGAAATAGTATGTGGAATAAAAGATTTGATAATCATTAGAAAGTTCTCTAAGAAAATACATGTTTACAGGAATTAAAAATATTAAAAATATAGAATTTATAGAGAATCTAGGTTTGAGCTGTAGCTCCTTTGCACTAAAAGAAGATACTCTAAGCTTTGGTTTTCTCTGTTGGAAAAATTGGGATGGTATACTGATTACTAATTCTTACATCTCACAGAATTACTCTAGGGGATCCAATAACAAGTAAAGTTAAGTCTTAACTGTGCCTCTGGCTAAATACATTGTTGCTAATTTGGAATCCAGTAAGTTATATAATTGGTATCATTTAGGTATTACATAGACTGGAAAGAGAAGGAAGACAGGCTCCCTAAAGACCAGATGTCAGAGAAATCCCTGTCAGTATGCCTATCTGAATTCCTAACCGTGAGCAAAGGAATGAAAGAGAAGAATACTTAACTATACTTGGAAAGTAGAAAGACAAATTCAAGTCTTAAGTTCATAATAAAGATTTTTATCTTAATTTGACAAATAAAATGTTTCTGTAAATGTATTTACTTTATTGCTATTTATTCAATGTCATTTTATCATATTGACACCCAGTGGACAACAAAGGAATATAAAGTTACCCTGAACATTAATAAATCCCTATTAGCATTTTAGAAAACGCTAATTTTATATGAACTAGAAAATTATATTTGTAACTAAAACATAATTTAGCTTTTGATGATTTAGCTTATACCTTTGTACATTTAAAAAATTAACTTTGAAAGCAATTAGGATTTTGTACTCATACTAGGGTTTTATGTTACAAAAATCAATTATCACTGATCATGATGAAAAAGCTTGATCAATTAAATGCTAAAAAAATTTCTGGATTAGTGACTGATAAGGTTTGGATCTGTCCTCACCCAAATCTTATGCCAAATTGGTAATCCCCAGTATTGCAGGTGGGGCCTGGTGGGAGGTGATTGAATCATGGGGGTATATTTCCCCTTTGGTGCTGTTCTTGTGATACTGAGTGAGTTATCACAAGATCTGGTTGCTTAAAAGTGTGTACCACCTCTGCACACAACCTTCCTCCTGTTCCAGCCATGTAAGACGTGCCTGCTTCTCCTCCGCCTTCTGCCATGACTGTAAGTTGTAAGTTTCCTAAGGCCTCCTCAGCCATATTTCCTATACAGCCTGTGGAACCATGAGCCAATTAAACCTCTATTCTTTATAAATTACCCTGTCTCAAGCATTTCTTTATAGTAGCACGAGAACAAACTAACAGAATAACAGATAAACTTTTTTTTCATAACATAAAGTCACATTAATATATCTAGTATTCTATGCTTCTACACTATAGAAATCCCATGGAGTTCAAGCCATTTGAACTCTGTGCCTTATTCATGCAATTAGTGTGGATTTCACTTAAAAAATCCTTTGAGATCCTCTAGGCTATGACTTTATAATTTATGTGAAATAAACCATAAATAATATGCTTGAATTAAAAAATCACCTTCTTTCTAAACAGAAAAAGTTAAGGGCTCCATAATGTAATAAATTCCACTAGACTTTGATTTATATATCAAGATAAATGATATACTTTAATTTTATCAGGACTTTAATAAATTATTTTAAAAATTTCCTTGGTTCTTGTTAAATACTATCAATATAAAACACACACACACACACACACATATTTAACTTACAATTTGCTAGGCACTTCATGGCAGATAATACCCAGTGAGGGAGGTCATCTACACAAAAAGAAAAATATTACTAAGTAAACCATACAATTTTTATGACAGTATATTTCAAAATATCACGCTTATGTGCAATTAAATGTATCTATACACATACACATACATGTTACATTTGTATATGTGTGTATTACCAGGATTAAAAAGTATTATATGTTTAATAAGACACAGGATCAAGTCAATATTTTAAAATAGAAAAAGTCTGAAAAAATTATAGAGATTCTGAGTTTGATCCATATTACATATAACAATTAAATACTGCCAAATTGAGGATTAATTATTTTGAGGGAGTGTTTAGATATAAATTCCACATTTATTTTTATCTACTATCACTACCTTTTCTTCATCCTTGTTTCTATTCTGCCTATTGCTATGCTATTTGAATATTAATGATTTGGGTGAGACTTATGATTGAAATGAACTGTATGTCGTTATTATGCTCCTTTTATAGTGAAGTTTGCTTAAAATCTTTCAAGTGCTACTGAATAAAATATGTTCCATAGAAATCTAGCACTTTTTTTACACAGGGTTACAAAGAATAGAAATCTTAAATGAGGGCATATACTGTTAACCATGTTATTTTAGATAATGGAAGAAGGGACTGGTCTACAGCCACATGCATAAGCCACATAGCAAACTCATCAGTTTTAACATTTACCTTTTGCTCCTACAATTAAAAACTCAAAGTTCTTGCCCATAAAAAGAAAATAAAAGTAATATATGTCAGTTAATTCCACAGCCAGAAACTTAGCACAAAAACATTAGCTACAATTTTGAGAGATTTATTGATACCTTTCTCATAATCTAAGTTTTCTAATACATCTATCTAGCTTGAATTATTTCCCTGATTTTTGTATCTAAATCTGAAATCAATCAACTATATAAATAAATAAAACAAAAAAGCCAGTCCCTCTAGAATCCTCATCTTTAAAGTCTGAGCTTATTTTGTTGTGTTATTACAGTTTTGTATATATGTTTGACTCCTGTTAATTTGTACATAACTACTCATGTAAGCCTCATGAGCGTATGGATCATTTCTATCTTATCATTAAACTTTAGCACAATGTCTGACATGTTGGAAGCCCTCAACAAAAATGTGCTTAATCAAAACTTTTCTTATACTTGTATACCTTTTGGATGTTTGTCTTTTTTTTAATACCATGCATAAATCTATCTTAGCAGATAAAATATTTCTTATAATAGCATGAATAATACTCACTTATAAATTACTCCACTGTTATTACTAAAGCACTTATGATAGCCCCTCTGATGCTCCATGAAAGTATTCTACTTTCAACATTTGGGTCTCTCTTTACACTACTTGTAACCTTGTTGGCAAGTTTTTAAAAGTTCCAATTATTTTATTAATACCAACCTGATTTGTTTTGTAGTATAACTACTCCATGTTTACTTGTATTAGCCATGTTGTACATTATATATTGGGGAATTACTTGTTTTGGATTTATGACTTCTTCTAGGGATGGCACACCTAAAATGGTTTGCAGGCTAAATAGAAGAAAGAATATTAACTTTTTGTCTTTGTAAATAGGATAGATTATACATATGAATGAATATGACTAGTAAACAAAGCCATCAGAATATTTTATTTTTCTTAACTTCTAAAGACTTATATTTAGTATCCCCTTTCAAATGTATTTATCTCAGTAATCTTAAAAGGATTACAATATATATCCCAAACTATGGCCACAATGTTGATTCAAAGAAAAGGTGAATCATACCAAAGCATTCAATTTCTACTCTATTAAGCTATAACAAGAGTATTTATTTAAAAACACATATACAGGTTGCATTCTAACCTTTGATAATTAATCTGTTCTGATTCATTTGCATATTTTGATGTAAATGTCAAAATAATAATCAGAACACTTCAGGAACTTCATTAAAGCTTAATTTTATCTTACTAGATCAGAATAACGTATTTCCAAACTTCTTCAACATCTTCCTGGCTTAGTTCTCTATTATCAGCTGCATTTTCTTGATCTTCATTGATTATTTCATGCTTTATTTTCTCGGCCTTTTCCTGAAAAAAGGATTATTTTGGTTTAATCTGGTATGCTCAAATTTTTAAATACTGAAAGCAACAATAATTCTATTACTATCAGTCCATTGTGGAGCTATAAAGTGTCTCCCAAAGAAATAATGTAACACGGTAATGGGGTTTTTAATTTTGCAGTTGTCCCTAGCACCCTCAAATCAATTTAAACCAAAACACACTTAAATTATATAACTATTGTTTTGAATTATGTCTCACTACCATTTTTGTTATTCTTTCTATGGGTCACAAACAATTTTATACATACATTTTCAGAATGTAATGTAGGTTAGGAGGTTTCAGTTCTGGATTTAAATATTAAAGAATCATTTACTTTTAATGATTCTATTATTGAGTACACCATAATCATATTTAAACTAGTAATTAGTAAAAGGATGTGTTACCTGAGATAAATGTAATCCATGCTTTTTAGGAGTTCTACGAGATAAGTTTCGTAATTTAAAAATACTATCTTTATCTTTGGAAAAGTTCTCTATGTTGTTTCTTCGCAACTCTGGATGCCTTCGTGGTGGAGTTTTAAGTGGTGAAGTTGCAGGAAATCTGGTTTAAAAATAATAAGCAATTAAATAAGGTGAGATTAGAAACAAACTTTTAGAGTCTATTTATTTTAAAATTCACATAAGAGCCTGATTTATTAATACTACCAAGTAATAAAGATTCTAGACAAATAAATTTTCCCATTAAATCTTAAAAAAAATAGGTTTCTTCTTTCTTTAGTATATTGTGCATATTTTAACTTTATTTCTGGATAATTCAGGGTTATTACTAGGGTCAATTCTGGTAGAGGGGTATTGCTTACACAAAAAATGGCTCTAGAGTGCTACATTTTCTAAATTTCTTTGATGAGTTATCCAGTTTGTATATTCCCCCTTTTGTTTGTGCTTGTCCTACATTGTGGAACTTAGTTTCTGTTGCTTCTTTTGATTGTAATATTTTGGCCTCCTTTTATTTTACTATAAAATATTTCAAAGATATAATAAAACAATACCCATGTATGTAACTGGCAACCAATGTAATTGTTGACATTTTGTGACTTCTCCTTTATTATTTTTTTTAACTTTTATTTTAAGTTCAGGGGTACATGTGCAGGTTTCTTACATAGGTAAACTTGTGTTGTGGAGGTTTGTTGTACAGATTATTTCATCACCCACGTATTAAGTCGAGTACCCATTAGTCATTTTTCCTGATCCTATCCCTCCTCATACCTTCCATCATCCAATAGGCCCCAGTGTCTATTGTTCCCCTCTATGTGTCCATGTGTTCTCATCAGTTAGCTCCTACTTGTGAGAGCATGTGGTATTTAGTTTTCTGTTCCTTAGTTAGTTTGCCTCCACCTCCATCTATGTTCCTGCAAAGTACATTATCTCATTCTTTTCTATGGCTGCATAGTATTCCATGGTGTATATGTACACATTTTCTTTATCCAGTATACCACTGATGGACATTCAGGTTGACTTTTTGTCTTTGCTATTGTGAATAGTTCTGCACTGAACATATGTGTACATGTGTCTTCATGACAGAATGATTTATATTCCTTTGGGTATATACCTAGTAATGGGATTGCTAGGTTAAATGGTAGTTCTGGTTTTAGGATTTTAATGAATCACTATACTGTTGTCCACAATTCATATGGAACCAAAAAAAGAGCCCAAATAGCCAAGGCTATCCTAAGGAAAAAGAGCAAAGCTGGAAGCATCATGCTCCCAGACTTCAAACCATACTATAGGGCTGCAGTAAGCAAAACAAAATAGTACTGGTATAAAAACCAACACATAGACTAATGAAACACAATAGAGAGCCCGGAAATAAGACCATGCACCTACAACCATCCGATCTTCAGCAAAGCTGACAAAAACAAGCAACGGGGGAAACAATTTCCTATTTAACAAATGGTGCTGGGATAACAGGTTAGTCACATGCAGAAGATTGAAATGGGACCCCTTCATTACACCACATACAAAAATTAACTCAAGATGGATTAAAGACTTAAGTGTAAAACCCAAAACTATAAAAAACCTGGAAGAAAACCTAGGCAATCTCATTCTAGACACTGGAATGGGCAAAGATTTCATGAAGATGCCGAAAGCAACTGCAACAAAAGCAAAAACTGACAGATGGGATGTAATTAAATGAAAGAGCTACACAGAAAAAGAAACTATCAATGGAGTCAACAAACAACCTATGGAATGGGAGAAAATTTTTGCAAACTATGAATCTGACAAAGCTCTAGTATCCAGCATTTACAAGGAACTTAAAAAAATTTACAAACAACTTCATTGAAAAGGGGGCAAAGGACAAGAACTGACACTTTTCAAAAGAAGACATATATGTGGCCAACAAGCATATGAAAAAAGTTCAATATTACTGATTATTGGAGAAATGCAAATCAAAACCATAATGAGATACCATCTCACACCAGTCAGAATGGTTACTATTAAAAAATAAAAAAAATAACAGGTGCTGGCAAGGTTGCAGACAAAATGGAATGTTTATACACTGTTGGTGGGAGTGTAAATAACTCCTTTTTCTAAAAAACTGAAATTCTTTGCTCACTCATATCCCCCTCTTCCTGAGAGTAAAATATAAACTTATAGTTTCATAAAAGAAGCCTACAGTTGTATTTCTTTTCCATGCTTTTATATTTTTAATAAATGTATATAAACAATATGTGGTTTGGTGTTTTTTCACTTTATTGTATCTTTTACATCTTTTTTTTTTTCTTCTCTGTCACCCAGGATGGAGTGCAGTAGTATGATCATGGCTGACTACAGTCTCAATCTCCTAGGCTCAGCCTCCCAAGCAGATGAGTCAACAGGCACCAGGCATGTGCCACCATGCCTACTTTTTTTTTTTTTTTTTTTGTAGAGACAGGGTCTCCCTATGTTGTCCAGACTGGTCTCGAATCCCTGGATTCAAGTGACACTCCTGCCTCAGCCTCCAAAAGTGCTGGGATTACAGGTGTGAGCCCACCCTGCCTGGCCTCATACATCAAATTTATTCAAAAAGTTTGTAGTGATCTCAAAAGTTTGAAGACCTCAGAAGTGTGACCTTGGTCTTCAAAATTCTCTTAGACTTTTATCAAATGTCTTTTAGAATCTGCTTATTAAGTTCCACAAAGAAACTATATTGAAGTTTTGAATGAAAATGCACTGAATTTCTATTTCATTTTGGGAGGAATTGACTTGTATATACATGATACTAAGTATTTTCATTCATGAACAGGGTATCTTTCTCCATTTATTCTATTTAATACAATTTAATACTTTTCTCCAATAAGGTCTTACACATTTTTGGTAAACTTTATTTTTACATACTTTATAGTTTTGTTACCATCATAAAAGACTAGGAGAGGCCAGGCGTGGTGGCTCATGCCTGTAATCCCAGCACTTTGGAAGGCCAAGTTGGGTGGATTGCTTGAGGTCAGGAGTTTGAGACCAGTCTGGGAAACACAGTGAAATCCCATGTTCACAAAAAATGCAAAACTTAGCTGGGCATGGTGGTATGTGCCTGTAGTCCCCGCTACTTGGGAGGCTGAAGTGGGAGGATCGTTTGAGCCCGGGAGGCAGAAAAGACTAGGGGCAGAGAGACTAGTTGAGGATTTATGCAGAAATCCAAGTAAAACAAAAACAAAACAAATAAAGATTAATCCAGGTAAGAATTATAGCCTAACAAAAAGAAGATTCATCTTGGAGAGAGATGTGCAAAGATCAGAGAACTACTTAGGCAGCACAATAGACTAAATCATATTTAAAGGAGAAGAAAGGGAAAGAATTAAGGCAACTAGAAGGAAGGCAATGCCATTTATTCAGATAGGAAACCTAAGAAGACAAAATTTAGGTTAGGGGGTGATAGTCATTTTTCTATATGGTATATTTGAAGTGCCTTTCCAGGAGGCAGTTGAAAAAAATGGGCCAAAGGCTCAGGAGAGATATTTCAGGAGAGGCCTGAAAGTCTTAAGAAAAGTAGGTGAAGACATGGCATGAGATTGCCTAGGGAGAAGATGAAGTAAAGACAAGGGCAGGAACTTGAAGATGGGCGAGTTAAAGGATGAGCAGCAGTAAAGGAGCCCACAAAGATAACTGAGCAGTAGTTAAGACAGGAAAGATTTGTAGAGTGCTATACAAAATGGATTATTCATGATTGTTATTGTAGTTTATTTGTACGACATAAACCATTTTTGGTACATAGGAAACAATAAATTCTTAGACATTTCATTTGAAAAGTACCTAATGTTGTAGAAAAAAAAAAAGCATGGACATTAGATTCCACAGGCCTACTTTAATGGCTATATAACAAAGAACCGTAAGTCATAAGAGAAAAAGCAATTATGCTGACCTGTGGGAGTCAGAAAAGCTCCACAGAAGAGGTTATGAAAGAGCTGAGATTAAAATAAATGTATAAGTTTACTAGCCTGACAAATGTGTACAGTGGAAAAACATTTCCGGCAGACAGAACAAGATTTGTTGAAGCATGGTCTCAGTTTCCCCATCTGTTAAAAGGGGTTAATACCTACCCTGCTTGGCTACTACAGCAATTAAGTAGGAACACATATGTAAATCATCAAACGGAGTTTCTGTTATATCTTAACTGCTTAATAAATATTCTCTTTAACCTGTGGTATACTTCTTCTGTTATCATTGTTATTTTTTGAGAGAGTCTTGCTCTGTTGCCCAAGCTGCAGTGCAGTGGTGCAATCTCAACTCACTGCAACCTCTTACCTCCCAGGCTCAAGCACTTCTCGTGCCTCAGTCGCAGGTGTGCACCACCACACCCAACTCATTTTTTGTATTTTTAGTAGAGACGGGGTTTCACCATGTTAGCCAGGCTGGTCTCAACTCCTAGCCTCAAGTTGATCCGCACACCTCAGCCTCCCAAAGTGCTGGGATTACAGGCATAAGCCACCTCACCTGGCCCTGCTATTTGTTATGTAAGATTTGCTATTACTCTATTACATGTATTCTTAAATTAAATGTTTGAAGGGAAGGATCTGTGAACTTATAAATCTAGAAACTATGCAACTAAGGTCAGTAATATGTCCTTAAAACGTTATAAAGTGTTCAGAATATGCAGAAGTGATAATATCTCACTATTTCCCTTCCAATTCCCTACTTTATTATATATGCTAAAACTTAAAAACTTTAAATTTTGTAGCAATTAACTTTCACATTACAATTTTTCTAAATGATTTTAATTGAACTGAGAGCATTAATAGTTTTCCAAAGAAATATTACTTCTTTGAAGAAGCTGCTGTTATAGTAAAAATATAAGTAGAGATAAAACTACAGTAATTCAGTTTTACAGTTACATATCTGTTCATTACCTGAAGAGCTGGTTGTTATCATCAACATTTTCTGATCCCCACCTCCCTTTGATATCTTCAATTACATGATTCTTAAGAAATTTCCTCAACAGTTGGATAGTCTGTTGCCTTGTAACTTCAGGACCAAAATTGCTATTATTTCTTAATAGATCATAAAGCCAATCCACTGCTTCTCCTGCTGTGAAACAATTACCATATTTTTTAAAGTGCTGTCTGTGTTTTCTTAGAGGCATTCCTGCTCGAAAAGATGTGGTAACTTCATTCCACTGTAAAAAGAAGGAAAATATTTTTTAAAATTTGAAGAAAAATTAAATCTCATATTGATTTGAAGTACATTAGGTAAAGATAATTCTTTAATTCACATCTGATTACATCATAAAAATTCTTGAAGAATCATTCATCTTATTTGTGCCACATAAAATTTTATATCTGGCCAGGCGCGGTGGCTCACCAGAAGTTGGGAGTTCGAGACCAGCCTGACCAACATGGTGAAAACCCATCTCTACTAAAAATACAAAATTAGCCGGGAATGGTGGCGCATGCCTAAAGTTCCAGCTACTCGGGAGGCTGAGGCAGAAGAATCGCTTGAACCTGGGAGGTGGAGGTTGCAGTGAGCTGAGATCGCATCATTCCACTCCAGCCTAGGCAACAAGAGCAAAACTGTCTCAAAAAAAAAAAAAAAAAAAAAAGAAAGTACATCTTACACTGCTTTCTTTTTATTAATTCTAGTGCTGTAGTAATATTTTTATGTAATAGTTTTTTTATTAGAAGCACTTCATTGGCTTATCAGTTTGTTTAGGAAACCTAGAAATAAGGAAGAACTACAATCAATATAGAAAACATTCATCCTTGTTTTTTACCTCAATTAATATTAATATTGGTAGCACTGTGCTTCACATTCATTATTTCACTTTAATTATCACAATTCTATGAAAAGGTACTATTAATTTCTCATTTTTCACATAAGGAAAATAAAGCAGAGAGATTAATAAAATGACCAAGGTCACACAGCTAGGTGATGAAGGTAGGCATTCAAATCCAGGTGTGACTGACTCTAGAACCTGTACTCTCAACTACTGTGCTGGCCAAACAAAACTTATGGCAGGCAATAGTTTTACTGGTGAAGTATCTTTAACATGAAAAATGGCTTATGTATTTACTATAGTATCTCTTTTGTGAAGATTCCTGTAATGAAGATAGAACAGATGGGATACATTAAGTAAGTTGAAAGTCCATTGCATATTTAATGACCCTGTGACATGTACATTTTGCAAAGATATATTTTTTAAACTGTCCTCAAATCAGCCAGACCTCTACATTTATGACCGCTCTAACGGTGGAGCATGGAGGTGATGTTGGTATAGAATAAACACATCACTTTTTAATAGAAAAATCCTACGTTAGCGGTCAAATCTAATTTGCAACCCATTATGCCACTACTAGCTATGTTACTGCTTTTCTAACCTATGTGGCCCCCATACCACAAGACAGAATTTAAGGGCTGAAAACTTGATGATTATATTGTATTCTTTCCACTTTCCCACTTTATATATTTATTTATCCAAGAAACTGATATTGAGCTGCTCACTCTGTACTGGCCTGAGGATACAGTAATAAAAATGACAGAAAGGGTCTCTGCACTAAGGGAGATTACAGAATGGCCTTCCTGAGATGTAGTACAGGGTAGTGGTTTTAAGAACAGGCTCTGGAGTTAAGACTACTAGGGTTAGTTTCCCAGTTCTAGCTCTGCCACTGTTGTTTATGACATTTTGGGCCTATCTTCAGTCTCTATGCCTCAATCTCCTTAACCACAAAACAGGGACAAAAGGACCTAACGAATGGGCTTATTGGAATGATAACATGATGTAATATATGTGAAGTACTAGTAAGCATTCAGTGCATGTTTTCTTTTTCAGCGTGTTTATACTACTTTCATCTAATGGGTTTTTAAATTATGTGGCAGGACTACCTGATTGAGGTTCCTTCCTATCCTAAATTCTACCCTTTCATATTGATAAATATGGCAAATAACTTCCTAAGTAGCAGAATCCATGTGAGATTGCCATACCAGGAAGATCTGAATTCTACCTCTGCCATTTTCTGTTGATGTGACTTTAGAAGGCATGTAACGTCTGTGAGCCTCAGTGTGCACACTGGTAAAGTAGGGCTAATAATACATGCTCGCCTGAAGGGCATTCCTAAGAGGAAAATGCTTGTTATTCTGCAGATCACAACACACTTTCAAAAACAGCATCCTCCTGGGAAACCCCTTAAGGCGAGCATGTATTAGTAACCTTTACCAGTGTGGAAACAGGCTCGCAGAAGGTAGGGGACACCCCTAACGTCACATAACCAGTACCACAGTATCCCATAGAACCGAAGACCCAACGGCACGAAACGCGTTAGGAGTGCTATACATGCAAATTCAGGAGCCGCCAGCAGTGGTTACTGACGGGTGCTCAGAAATACCGTTTTGAAACAGGCAGCTGTTCTTCTAGTGCTATTCGGCCGGTACATCCTGCTTTAAATTCTATGGGTTCAATAAACAAAATTGTCACATTCGGGCTTGCCCACAACCTAACCCTACAAAGCTTTGGCGCTCATTCCCAATTGCTCCGTAATTGTGAGGCGGGTAGAAAATCAGACGGGGTGAGCGGCTAAATCGGAATATTCTAAGACGCCCCCAGGGCACAGGACTTGCTCCTCAAAGCCAGTCTGGTGCGGTCTACGCGCGGCGCTTCCTTTCGGACCTGAGACCCAGATCCTCAAAACAGAGGGAGCGGTGAGTCTGGCAAAGGTGGCATACCCGTTACTTCTCCTCGCCAGCGTTTTCACTGAACCTAGGGCTCCTGGGACTCATCCCTCCGACCGAGGTAAACCTGCGAACAGTGGTGACTGCCGTCAGCCCGCTGACCGGTCCCGTCTATCCGAGCTGTCTTACCAGCTTGGTGGCCCGATAAGGCCCGGGAGGCACACCCCGACTCTCCATAGGTCTGTCAGCGCCTGGTGGTGTCCATGGCGGCGAAGGCGACACTCAGGCCCAGCGGCCCGGGTAGTGGCGAGTCTCGGCACAACCGTTGGCCCCGCCGCCGATTTGAATAGCATAGAGGGCTGCGCGGATTGGCCGCGCAGCAGGTCACGTGATGCCGCAAGCCGGCCTCGGGACTGAGTCGGCTGGGGCCGAGGAGGCTCGGCAGCATTCCGGAGCTCCGGTAGCTGGCGCGGGCTGGGGTGGGCTGGGCTGGCCTGGGACCGCCTCGGTGAGACAGGCTCGGGTTTCCCTGGCGCTGCTTCTCCCTCTTCCGGTCTACGGCGAGGCGGAGTCATGTTTTCGTACTCAGAAGGGATGAGCTGTTTAGTTCCAAACGAAATTATTTGGAGTCCAGCCTTTGGTTTAAGGAAATTTGAAAAGACAAGAAAATACGGTTTTTCTGCCTGGCCCCACAGGATATTCAGCAGTTAGCTTAGAAAGCAAAGCAGCCTGATGGATATATGTCGCAGTTTTTCTCTCTCTCCTCTCTCTATCCTCTCTCTCAGCAGGCGCCATGATTCTCTGAAGTGCTAAAATGCAGGTTCACAGCCCCCTAATTGTGCAGTAAAATGGATCATTCAGAATCCTCCCGACTGGGTAATAAAGTGAATCATAGGTAGACTTTCTTAAGTACATACAATGTGGGGCTGGGGAAAGGTTGTGTACAACTTGCCAAATTGCTTCCCTTAAAATCTACCACTGTAGAAAGAATCCTGGTTATGTTTGGATCATGATTATACACTTAAAATTTCACTGGGATCTTAGAAAATAAATCTTCAATGGAAGTCAGTTTTCAAATGACAAAAACTACATTCCGAAAGTTGAAGAGACTTACTCAGTCTTAGGTCTCCTTGGCAAAGCACAGACTTCATGATTTTAATAAATACCCTGTCACCAGTCTGAAACTATTTGATGCTAAGAATCCCTTAGTACAGTGGGAGATTGCTTGAGTGATTTGAAGCTGTGGAAGAATTCACTTGGAAATTAAATAGCAGTTTAAGAGGATAGGATGCAGTAAAAAGAAGAGATAAAGGAAAATGTTCAGGGAGTGGTAGTATAGGTCTGTGGAGTTCTCCTTAATTTGGGTTATTTAGGCAGAAACACATCTATTTTCTACCAGAACCAGTAGGTAGAATTTTTCAAAACACACTTCGTAACCAGGAACAATCTACTCAATTTTCCACTTATGTTAAGGAAAAGTAAAATAATTGATGTTACAAAATAATGTTAACCGTTTCTTACCTGGCTTTATGATACATTGTCCCAGGATTTTCCTTTTTCTTTTCTTTTTCCTTTCAGAAGGAAACGGAGATGAGACTGTGGAAGCCAAAATTTATTTTTGCTCAGTTCCCCAAGTTGAAAATCATCTCACATACAGCCTTTGATATAAGTAGCCACAGCTTAATAGTACCTTAGTAATCCACTGTGGCTATGGATTCACTCTGCACCATCCACTTTCACATTTATAGTGTCTTTAGATGATAAAATATTCAAAAGTCAGGTTTTTGTTGGGTGGTCTGAGTTTCTTTAAGGTAATGTTGCATACCTCTGCTCTTAACAATTATTCATTGATTGCATAGTTTAAATCCTGGAAGTAATTTTATTTCCTCTCATTACCAATTCTGTGAGAGTCACTTTATCACCCTTTTTCTAATTCTACATCAGAATTTCTCAGAGTGGGTTACAAACTACATGTTTTAGGATTTCCTGCAATACCTGTTAAAATGCTGATTCCTGGGATTCCCCAAATCCTAATCAGGGGTATGTGTGTGTGTGTGTGTGTGTGTGTGTGTGTCATGGGAGGGAAAGTACAGGGTACATGTGTAGGGTTGGAGGAGCCTGGATCTCTGAAGGCTATGCAGGTGAGATGCTGTAATGCCCATGAACTGCCTAGCTGTGGACTCATATATGAAAGAAATATGAGCCTCTGTTAATTTACTCTTCTAGCTGAACCTAACCTAACCTACTCATTGTGATACAATGAGTATCACGAAAGAAAACGAGCTCTCTTCTTTTGTCTGCCACCATGTGAGATAAGCCTTTCACCTTCTGCCATGATTGTGAGGCATCTCCAGCCACACAGAACTTAATTCAGGTAGCTGGAGAGAGAATGGTGGATGGGAGGCAGGACTAGACGGCAGCTCCCACTTGGATGGAAAGAGCAGAGTGTGGAGGCTTGCATTATGAACTTTTGCTCCAGAATGACTGTAGGAATAAATCAGGAAAGCTGACAGAATTGATAGACCATCTGAAGGAAGCAGATTGCTCCTGCAGGACCCGGGAGACACCCCAAATACTGTGTTGGCTGGTATCTGTGACTGAGAGACCCAAAGACAGTTCATATCACACGATTCTGTTCAGACAACCCCCAGTACCAGCCCAGAGCCTGGTAGACTTGCTGGGTGGTTAGATCCAGAAGAGATAACAATCATTACATCTCGGCTCTCAGGAAGCCACATCCCTAGGAAAAGGGGGAAAGCACGACATCAAGGGAACACTCTGTGGGACAAAAGAATCTGAACCATGGCCTTGAGCCCTAGGCCTTCCCTATGACAGAGCCTACCCAAATGAGAATCAGAAAACCAACTCTGGTAATATGACAAAACAAGGTTCTTTAACACCCCTCAAAAATCACCCTAGCTCACCAGCAATGGATCCAAAACAAGAAGAAATCCCTGAATTACCTGAAAAAGAATTCAGAAGATTCATTATTAAGCTAATCAGGGAGGTCCAGAGAAAGGCGAAGCACAATTTAAGGAAATCCAAGAAATGATACAGGAAATGAGGGGAGAAATTTTCAATGAAATAGATAGCATAATTAAAAATAAAAACTTCAGGAAACAATGGACACACTTATAGAAATGCAAAATGCTCTGGAAAGTCTCAGCAATAGAATTGAACAAGCAGATGAAAGAACTTCAGAGCTCAAAGACAAGGTTTTTGAATTAACCCAATCCAACTAAGACAAAAAAAAAAAAAAAGAAAAAGTATGAACAAAGTCTCCAAGAAGTCTGGGATTACGTTAAATAACCAAATCTAAGAATAATTGGCATTCCTGAGGAAGAAGACAAATCTAAAAGTCTGGAAAACATATTTGGGAGAATAATCGAGGGAAACTTCCCTGTCCTTGCTAGAGACCTAGATATCCAAATACAAGAAACTCAAAGAACACCTGGGAAATTCATCACAAAAAGATCATCACCTAGTCACATTATCATCAGATTATCTAAAGTTAAGACGAAAGAAAGAATCTTAAGAGTTGTGAGACAAAAGACCAGGTAACCTATAAAGAAAAACCTATCAGATTAACAGCAGATTTCTCAGCAGAAACCCTATAAGCTAGAAGAGATTGGGGCCCTATCTTTGGCTTCCTCAAACAAAACAATTATCAGCCAAGAATTTTGTATCCAGTGAAACTAAGCTTCATAAATGAAGGAAAGATACAGTCTTTTTCAGACAATCAAATGCTGAGAGAATTTGTCACTACCAAGCCAGCACTTATAGTGCTGTTAAAAAAACCTCTAAACCTTGAAACAAATCCTGGAAACACATCAAAACAGAACCTGTTTAAAACATAAATCTCACAGGACCTATAAAACAAAAATGCAATTGAGAAAAAAAAAAAAAAAAAAGCTAAGGTATATATACAGGCAACGAATAGCATGATGAATGGAATGGAAACTCACATCTCAATACTAACGTCGAATATAAATGGCCTAAATGCTCCATTTAAAATATACAGAATTGCAAAATGGATAAAAATTCACCAAGCAAGTATCTGCTGCTTCAAGAGACTCACGCATAAGGACTTACATAAACTTAAGGTAAAGGGGTGGAAAAAGACATTCCTTGCAAATAGACACCAAAAGCAAACAGGAGTAGCTATTCTCACAACAGACAAAACAAACCTTAAAGCAACAGCAGTTAAAAAAGACAAAGAGGGACATTATATAATGATAAAAAGGCCTTGTCCAACATTAAAATATCACATTTCTAAATATATATGCACCTAACACTGGAGCTCCCACATTTATAAAACACTTACTGCTAGACCTAAGAAATGAGATATACAGCAACACAATAATAGTGGGGGACTTCAATACTCCACTGACAGCACTAGACAGGTTATCAAGACAGAAAGTCAACAAAGAAACAATGGATTTAAAGTATACCCTGGAACAAATGGACTTAACAAAAGGCATTCTACCCAACAACCACAGAATATACATTCTATTCATCAGCGTATGGAACTTTCTCCAAGAGAGACCATATGATAGGCTACAAAATGAACCTCAATAAATTTAAGAAAATTAAAATTATATACAGCACTCTCTCAGACCACAGTGGAGTCAAACAGGAAATAAACTCCAAAAGGAACCTTCAAAATCATGTAAATACATGGAAATTAAATAAACTGCATCCTTTATTGGGTCAACAATGAAATCAAGATGAAAATTTAAAAATTCTTTGAACTGAAAAATAATAGTGACACAACCTATCAAAACCTCTGAGATACAGAAAAGGCAGTGCTAAGAGGAAAGTTTATATTCCTAAACACCTATATTAAAAAGTCTGAAAGAGCACAAACAGATAATCTAAGGTCATATCTCAAGGAACTACAGAAACAAGAACAAACCAAACCCAAACCCAGCAGAGAAAGGAAATAAGCAAGATCAGATCAGAACTAAATGAAATTGAAACAAAAAAATAAACAAGATAAATGAAATAAAAGCTTATTCTTTGAAAAGATAAATAAAATTGATAGACCATTAGCAAGACTAACCAAGAAAAGAAGAGAGAAAATTCAAATAACCTCAAATAGAGGAGATGGATAAATTCCTGGAATGATACAATCCTCCTAGCTTAAATCAGGAAGAATTAGATACCCTTAACAGACCAGTGACAAGCAGTGAGATTGAAATGGTAATTTAAAAATTACCAACAAAAAAAATCCAGGACCAGATGGATTCACAGCAGAATTCTACCAGACATTCAAAGAAGAATTGGTAGCAATCCTATCAACAGTATTGCACAAGATAGAGGAAGAGGGAATCATCCCAAATTCTATGAAGCCAGTATCACCCTAATACTAAAACCAGGAAAGGATGTAACCAAAAAGAAAACTACAGACCAGTATCCCTGACGAACATAGAAGCAAAAATCCTTAACAAAATGCTAGCTAACGAATCCAATAGCATATCAAAAAGATGATTCACCTTGATCAAGTGGGTTTCATGCCAGGGATACAGGGATGTTTTAAACATACACAAGTCAATAAATGTGATACACCGCATAAATAGAATTAAAAACGAAAATCACAGGATCATCTCAATAGATGCAGAAAAAGCATTTGACAAAATCCAGCATGGCTTTATGATTAAACTCTCAGCAAAATTGGCATACAAGGGACATACCTCAATATAATAAAAGCCATCTCTGACAAACTCATAGCCAACATAATACTGAATGGGGAAAAGTTGAAAGCATTCCTCTGAGAACTGGAACAAGACTAGGATGCCCACTCTCACCACTTCTCTTCACCATAGTACTGGAAGTCCTAGCCAGAGCAATCTGACAAGAGAAAGAAATAAAGGGCATCCAAATTGGCAAAGAGGAAGTCAAACTGCCACTTTTTGCTGATGATATGATTTTTTACCTAGAAAATCCTAAAGACTCTTCCAGAAAGCTCCTAGAACTGAAAAAATAATTCAGCAAAGTCTCTGGATACAAAATTAATGTTCACAGATCAGTAGCTCTTCTATACACCAGCAGTGACCAAGCTGAGCATCAAATGAATAACTCAACCCCTTTTACAGTAGCTGCAAAAAATAAAAATGAACAACAACAACAAAAAACTTAGAAATATATCTCACCAAGGAGAATAAAGACCTCTACAAGGAAAACTACAAAACACAGCTGAAAGAAATCATGCATGACACAAACAAATGGAAACACATCCCATGCTCATGGACGGGTAGAATCAATATTGTAAAAATGACCATACTGCCAAAAGCAATCTACAAATTCAAGGTAATTCCCATAAAAATACCACCATTGTTCTTCACAGAACTAGAAAAAGGAATCCTAAAATTCATATGGAACCAAAGAACATTCCACATAGCCAAAGCAAGACTAAACAAAAAGAATAAATCTGAAGGCATCACATTACCTGATTTCAAACTGTACTGTAAAGCCATAGTCACCAAAACAACACGGTACTGGTATAAAAATGTCACAGAGACCAATGGAGCAGAATAGAGAACGCAGAAATAAGCCCAAATACAGCCAACTGATCTTTGACAAAGCAAACAAACACATGAAGTAGGGAAACAACACCCTATTCAACAAATGGTACTGGGACAATTGGCAAGCCGTATGTAGGAGAATGAAACTGGATCCTCATCTCTCACCTTATACAAAAATCAACTCAAGATGGATCAAGGACTTAAATCTAAGACCTGAAACTATAAACATTTTAAAAGATAACATTGGAAAACCTTTCTATACAGTAGCTTAGGCAAGGATTTCATGACAAAGAACCCAAAAGCAAATGCAATAAAAACAAAGATAAATAGCTGGCACTTAATTAAACTGAACAACTTTTGCACAGCAAAAGGAACAGTCAGCAGAGTAAATAGACAACCCACAGAGCAGGAGAAAATCTTCACAATTTATACATCTGACAAAGGACTAATACCCAGAATCTACAATGACTCAAACAAATTGGCAAGAAAAAAATAATCTCATCGAAAAATGGGCTAAGGACATGAATAGACAATTCTCAAAACAAGATATACAAATGGCCAACAAACATGAAAAAATGC
This sequence comes from Papio anubis, assembly GCF_008728515.1. Taxonomy (NCBI): domain Eukaryota; kingdom Metazoa; phylum Chordata; class Mammalia; order Primates; family Cercopithecidae; genus Papio; species Papio anubis. Next base: position 66,894,844 of record NC_044976.1, read on the forward strand.
TTGACATCACTAATGATCAGGAAAATGCAAATCAAAACCAAAATGTGATATTACTTTACTCCTGCAAGAATGATCATAGTAAAAAAATAAAAAAAAAATACATGTTGGTGTGGATGCAATGAATAGGGAACACTTCTACACTGCTGGTGGGAAGGTAAACTAGTACAATCACTATGGAAAACAGTGTGGAGATTCCCTAAATAACTAAAATTAAAACTACCATTTGATTTTGTAATCCCACTACTGGATATATACTCAGAGGAAAACAAGTAATTATATGAAAAAGATACTTGCACTCGCATGTTTATAGCAGCACAACTTGAAATTGCAAAAATGTGGAACCAACCTAAATGCCCGTCAGTCAACAAGTAGGTAAAGAAATTGTGGCATACATATATGATAGAATACTACTCAGCCATAAAAAGGAATGAATCAATGGCATTTGGAGCCACCTGGATGAAATTGGAGACTTATTCTAAGTGAAGTAACTCAAGAATGGAAAACCAAACATTGTATGTTCTCATTCATAAGTGGGAGCTAAGCTATGAGGATGCAAAGGCATAAAAATGACACAATGGACTTTGGAGACTCAGGGGAGAGGGTGGGAAGGGGGTGAGGGATAAAAGACTACAAATAGGATGCAGTGCACACTCTTCGGGTGATGAGTGCACCAAAATCTCACAAATCACCACTAAAGAATTTACTCGTGTACAAACACCACCTGTTCTCCAATAACCTATGGAAATAAAAAAATTTTTTAAAAAGGAAATGAATTGCATGTACCCTGTATTATATATAGTGAGACAAAATTTTTCCACCTAGACAGAAATTATCTATTCTAGTAGGCTTTCCTCATTCTGCCCATGGTGTTCATATATTACCACTAGAAAATAAGTTCCATGGCCAAGACTTTATTCAGTTTGATTACTGCTCTATCTCCAGCCCCTAAATAGCACATAGTAGGAATGTAATAAATATTTGGTGAATGGATGAATTTTTTCTTAACATAAAAAGGAAAGTTTATATATAGACAATATAATCTAATTTTCTTTCCTTTCTAGGTAACCTTTAAAAAAATTCCTGAAAGTCTTTAAAATTTATTTATCCTTGAAGTTAGCCATTGCACCATACTATGTCTAGTTATGAGTCTTATTTCATGAATTTCATCTAATATTTGGTCTGGTCTGAAAACTTCTATTTTTTTCTTTTAAATTGCTCCTGCCTCTTGTCCCCGCTGCTTCTGAAACTATTATTTATTATTTGATCTTCCAGATCTATCTTATTTTTCTGATGTCCTTCCTTCTATAATTTTCCTTTTGTTATGTTTTTCTTCAAATTCTGAGATAATTCTTCCAGCTGAGCTTCTATTTAATTTTCTTTTATGCCCAGTTTTTCATTCATCTCCAGGAAGACTTTTCTATTCTGTCATTATTATTTATTTCTGTATTGCCTCCTCTTGATTTAGGCTTGAGAATACGAATTATGTATAAGACTTTAATTATTTTTCCCTTTTGTCTTAAACTAACTCACAGTAAAATGCTCAGAATGACCCTCTTCGTTGAACTGTTGATTATTTTATTGTTTGCATTGCTTTTAATTTAAATTTATGTATTCTTATAGAGGATTTTTTTTAAAATTTAACATCAGTAACTGAGATAAGCCTCAGTGAAGATCAGTTATGTCCATGTAAGTATTTCCCAGATAATGACTTTTTATTTTTCAACCATCATTCCCCAAATCCTGCATCCTCAAGTATTCAGACAGCTGGTGTAGTTTAGGATTAGAAGTACAATGGACATGTATTGTCTTGTCTGGCAATCAGCTCTCATTTCCTTTGGGAAAAGTATACCTCCTCATTTGGAAAAATAGCCTCATTTGGGAAAATACTTCTCTAGCTTTTTTTTTTTTTTTTTTTTTTTTGAGACAGAGTCTTGCTCTGTCATTCAGGCTATAGTGCAGTGGTACGATCTTGGCTCACTACAACCTCCACTTCCCAGGTTCAAGTGATCTGCTGTCTCAGCCTCCTGAGTAGCTGGGACTACAGGTGTGTGGCACCATGCCTGGCTAATTTTTGTATTTTTAGTAGGGATGGGTTTCACCAGGTTGGCCAGGCTGGTCTCAAACTCCTGATCTCAAGTAATCCTTCCACCTATGTCCTCCCAAAGTGCTGGGATTAAAGGTGTGAGCCACTGCGTCTGGCCCTCTCTAGCTCTAAAATGTATTCTGAGAGAATTTTCTTTCTTGTCTCAGGGATCTAGGAGTGAACACTTGCTCCAACTGAGTCACAGTGTTCTGCTCAACCCAGTCCAATGAGGTTGTCACATGACCCAAGCTGAGTCAATAAGATTTTTAAAAACTGGATTAAGAGGGAAAAGCCTTCTCTTTCTGGTGACTAAGATGAGAGGCTATGAGCCAGGAGCCAATGTGGTTATAGTTACACCCGAATGGAGACTCTCTAGTCAGGTGAAATGCACTGATGACCAAAGAGAAGCAGAAAGGAGAGGTAGAAAGTGCTAATTTTAGTCTTTCTGTGGTTCGCTTAGAATCCTGAAATTTAATTAAATGAGACAATAACAGGTTTTTTTTTTTAAACAAGTCAGTTTAGATTTCTCTCATTTACCCTCCAAAGGTCTCCAGTAAAAGACATGTTTTCAAGAATGCTAACGACAATGACTTTTCTCAAGGGCCCGGATGCCACTGAGCTCCTAGGTAAGGTTCTATATCATTCCAGTATGTTACAACACTCTATATAGATGTCAGATCAACTATATAATTGTATTTGGGAGATTTTTCAGGATTGCTGATATAGTTTGGATATTTGCCCTTGCCCAAATCTCATGTTTAATTGTAATTCCTAATGCTGGAGGTGGGTCCTAGTGGGATGTGTTTGGATCATGGGAGCAGATTCCTCATGAATGGTTTAGGCTCATCCCCTCTCTGAGTTCACAGGAGATCTCATCATTTAAAAGTGTATGGAAGTGCCCACTCTCTCTCACTTGCTCCTGCACTGGCCAGATGACATGCTTGCTCCCCCGTTAGCCTTCCACCATGCTTGTAAACTTCCTGAGGCTTCATCAGAAGCCAAGAAGATACCCCGTGCCATGTTTCCTGTACCGCCTGCAAAATCGTGAGCCAATTTAAACTCTTTCCTTATAAATTACCCAGTCTCAGGTATTTCTTTATGGTAATGCAAGAATGGCCTAATACAATTGCTCACAATAAAGTGCTCTCTTCCTGAGAAATGCAGATGTTTGACAGCTAAGCGTTCTTGAGACCTTTGAGTGTTTGTGAGGAGTTTTACCTTCAGAGACCACTGATATCCCACCTAGTACCAAGGAGATGAAAGTCCCGAAGTTCTCCAAAGATTCTGTTAAAGCCTATGGTATGAAATGGACCATCCACATCTACTGAGAAAAACTGGTAGGACAGTGACAGGTACTTGTAGTCATGTTGCCATATCCCATATAATTCTGTGCTGTATTTGTATGTAATAGGTTGATTTACAGGAAAAAAAATAATTTGGGTGTAAACTAAAAAGTAGCTGAGACAGGTTTCAATCACTTTCAAAGTTTATTTTGCCAAAGTTGAGGACATGCCCAGGAGACAGGTGTGTACTTTCTCCATAGGTGATGTTGATGGTTTCAGGGGAAAAACAGGCTGGAGGAGAAAGAAGGAGAATGTGGTCACATTACTGAATTCATATGTTGCAAGAGAAAAGAAACAGGTATGGGAATAGTCAATTATGTATTCACCTCAGGCTCAGTATATTGGCACTTTACATAAGATAAGGTGAACATAGTAACTTTCTGTGAATATTTTTTCTTTCTTTTTTTGAGACAAAGTCTTGCTCTTGTTACCCAGGCTGTAGTACAATGGTGCAATCTCAGGTCACTGCAACCTACACCTCCTGGGTTCAAGTGATTCTCCTGCCTCAGCCTCCCGAGTGCTGGGATTACAGGTGCCTGACATCACGCCTGGCTCATTTTTGTGTTTTTAGTGGAGACGAGGTTTCACTGTATTGGCCAGGCTGGTCTCGAACTCCTGACTTCAGGTGATTCAACCGCCTCCACTTCCCAAAGTGTTGGGATTACAGACATGAGCCACCGCACCCGGCCTCCTGTGAAGACTTTTAACCTTTTATCTGTAAATATTTGCTTAGGAACAAAAGGAAAGACAGCTTCTTGCATGATTCAGCTTGCAGGTAATTTTTTTTCCTTTTGGCATAGTGAATTGGGCTCCCACGTTTTTTTAAATTTTCTTTCGAATTTCTCTCCCCTTTTCTTTTTAAAATCTTCAGAGAAAATGTTTTAGAAGAAAATGAGTCTGTGGTCTTGAGTTTTGTCTCATCTCTCATGGGTAGGATGGTTTATTTCTAGAAAGGTCTCATGTTATTAGAAAAGCTCATTATTAACAGGTTGTGCAGTTTCGCCTCCTACAAAGAAAAAAAATACGGGGAGGAAGAGAGAAATAAAACTACAGACGAACAAAAAAAGGGAGAGCAATCCTGGAAAACCTATAAAGGCCATATTATTCTAAAGTCCATACATCAGTAGGAAGGTATGAAATGGTATATTTTTTATATATATATATTATATATACACACACAATCTATATATACACATACATATATGTAAGTGTGTGTGTTTGTACATATACATATGTTGCTGTTATTTTCTTCTGAAGTTTAAGTTGTCTAGTTCCAGTTTTCTCAGTTTAACTTTTAGTGATTTCAAATCAGGAAAAATGAAAAAAGGAAAAGAAAGAAAGAAAAAATGTAAGACATTATTCTGGGAACTTGCAGCCAGGAAAATCTTTAGAATTCTGTCCAATTTATAGAAAATAATAAAAATTAAAAAACATTAGGCAAGGCCAGAACCTAATAACAGGTGTACTATAGTTTATTTTGAAACATGATTTTTCTTTTTCTAATTACCCAAATTTATTAGAGACAAAATCAAAGTAGGACCAATTTATTGTGAAATAAGTTTTAGTTTTATACTTGACCTGATTATTTGAATAAAGTACAGCAAGAATAAATTATTTGCCACATAGGCTCTTTTTAAATTGGCTTTGATGGAAGTTTGTTCCATAAGGAATCTCAGATTTTTCAAAGCATTGAGCCCAGCCACAGATTTATCTGTGCTTTCAAATACTTACATGAGTTGGGTAAATTGCTCTCCTCTCAAGGTGACAAGATAACTTGGGATTCCTGAGGCTGTCAGAAAGTGACATTCTTTGCTTACCACAGGTCAGGAACCCTGTAGAGGGACTGTGTAGACAAGGTATGAGGCCAGTTTTCTCAAAGGGCTTTTATTGACTTTATAAGTCACCTTTGATTATTTAAAGCAGTCTCTTTATATTTGAAAATACGCCATTCCAGTCAAAGCCTTGGTAAAATAACGAGTGTCTTCAAATGGGTCCTGTGCTAAAGAAAACAGATTCTTATTGCACTTACGCAAATAACTATATTGCCATAAATTAAGAATATTCACAAATAGTTTCCAAATTCTGGAGAAATCAGGTAGAGAGAAAGAAATATGCTCCAAATTTTTCTTACACGAGTATCCTTTACTCACTTGCTAAAAGCTGCAAACAGCTCAAAAGAAAACAAAAGTTTTCTTGACTCTGAAAAACAAAATGAAAAGGATCAGCAACACTTTAAGCAAAAAAAAAAAAAAATCATTAAAAGATTATTTCAGCGTTTTATTAGTTTAGTCCATACCAGGAATCCTTAGGAATATATTAGCTTTCTATGAGAGTCCTGGAAATTGTTTTGTCTGTTTTGTTTTTTCTACTTCAATGACCCAATTTTCAAAGTTATCAGAGAGTACAAGAGTCCTATAGTTGATTATAAACTGCCTTTTGAAGAGGATTAAAACAAGACAACAATTGTCTGTGGATGACAAAAGTCTTAGAACAGCCACAGTTAAAGATACAATTGGCAAGAAAATCTGGTCATCTCTGTGGTATACAGCAATTTAACATAACAATTGTAATTATTACTGATAATACATACTAAGATATATCAGAATGTAGAAATTTTATATGATTTTGTAATGCATACTAATAACATTTAGATGATTATAGCTTAAAGAAAGAAAGTTAAACATAATTTTATATTTGACAATGCTTCCTATATGATTTTAGTGTATCAAATAAGCTGAATATATCTCTTTTAGTCTTTGGGGGACCTAATATCTCAAAGGGTTAATTAGGTCAAAAAAACATAATTTAAAATTTGATTACGGAAAGTTTGTCAAATATCAAAGTTTAAAACACTTGATATTACAAAATAGAATTCCAGGTCACTATAAGTCATTTATTTACCAAAAATCATAACTCAAAAATTTTAAAAAGGCAAAAAGCTTTTACTCATTGATAGAGGAGACTTAATTTCCCAAACAATAAGCCCTAACAAAGACAGCATGAGGCCAATTAAATCTGTCTCTCAAATCTTATAAACATCTATAAAATTTAAATAATCTTGACCGTAAGATATAGTTTCCATTAAACATTTTTGTAACCATTTATAAGTTTTTAAGAAGGCAGGTTAATGCTCCAAGAAAACCTTGTTAATCTGACACAGAGGCCCTGATGCAGGTGTTGCATCAGTTTGCATTCAACATTAACATTTAATTTATAAAGAAACTGAATTAATTTTATCTCTCAAAATTGGCCCTTACAATTTCACTTGCCCACCTCTTCCACAATAGTCTCTAGGCCTAGAGGGGTGAAATACTTTTAGTTCTTGGCCCTGTGTCTCATGAACACAGTTTGTTTTGGTTACCATCTTCCCCCAAGTCTGAAGATGATGCTTTAACTACTGCCCTTGTTTAAGATTTAGCAGGACTGGATGTCCTTTTTAGACCCAAGAATCAAAGCCCTGTAACTTAATAGCATAAGGACTTTCAAAGAATTACAGAAATACTGCATGTTCTCCCTTGTAAGTGGCAGCTAAATGATGAGAACTCAGTGATGCAAAGAAGAGAATAACAGACACTGGGGCCTACTTGAGGGTGAAGGGTGGGAGGAGGGAGAGGATTATAAAAAATAACTATTGGGTACCAGGCTTAGTACCCGGGTGATGAAATAAACTGTACAACAAACCTCTGTGACACAAATTTATACCAAACTTGCACATGTACCCCTGAACCTAAAATAAAAGTTAAAAGAAAAAGAAACTACCACAGCCATGCCAAACTTCAGCAATCACAAATTTGATTGGTCAGCTGTCATCAATATCCAGGCAAGACACTCCACTGGCAAAAAGACTATGACTCACTGAAGGCTCAGATAATTGCTAGCATTTTTTTAGTAATAAAGTATTTTTAAATTAAGGTAAAAAATAAAAGTAATAAGAAAGTTACATGGATGTAATAAACTTAATTTTAAAAAGTTTTTAAAAACCTCAGTTTTCCTAAGCAAATCAAAACTTAATAATAATTAAATAGTAATAATTTTGATAAAATGTAAAATCTGTTTGTTAGTCCGGGTACCAAAAGGTGAAAAAACAAAAACAAAGAACCCCCTGCCCCCCGCAAAAAAAAAAAAACCTTCTGCAGTGTGATTACTTTCCCTTATGGGAAGTCCACTTAGATAACCTACAAATCAAAAACTAATGAAAATGGTATTTGAATTACTTAGACATAGGAAGAATGTATTCTGGGTCATAAGTGAAAATTTTTAGTTTAATAGAACAATTTAAAGCCAATGCACAGGATGTTATATTGGAAGACAACATTTGCTTTAGACCTTTAAGATAAAACATTTTTAGCATCAGGCTACAACAATAGTTAGAACCTGAGGTGAATGTTATAGGAGCTGATTAAAAAGTTGAAAGAGAGAGTTATTATCTCAGCCCTTCTCAAAAAGGAAAGAAAGCTCAAAACAGCAAGATGCAATAAAAGTTGAACTTCTGAGTTAAAAATAAATTAAAATTTCTTGTAATTATTTTTTGTTTTGTTGTTTGACATAGGGTCTCACTCTGTTGCCTGGGCTGTAGTGCAGTGATGTGATCATGGCTCACTGCAGCCTTGATCTCCTGGGCTCTAGAGATTCTTCCACCTCAGCCTTCAGAGTAGCTGGGACTGCAGGTGCATGCCACCATACTGGATAATTTTTTCTATTTCTTTTGTAGAGATTGGGTTTCACTATGTTGCCCAGTCTGGTCTTGAACCCCTGGACTCAAGTGATCTCCCATCTTGGCCTCCCACAGTGCTGGGATTACAGGTGTGAGCCACCACATCCAGCCTACAATAAAACTCTTGTAGTTTTATTAAGAGATAATACCTTAAGAAAATTTTGTAGTTCTAACCAATTATTTAGTGTATTAGTGTATTTTAAATATCAAAGCCCAATCTCTAGAAAGACCATTATAAATAATTTTCTTTTAATTATAGCCAACTTGATCACATAAAGTTTTTTTTTCATGAAGCCTCTTTTTATAAATTTTATTGACTTACACAATCCATTTATTACATGCTTGGGTTTTTCATTTTATCCTAAACATCCTAGTCATTTTATTTTAGGACAAAAGTTTACCATACAGGATTTTTTTTCATATGAAATTATTCCCCCTTCAGTTTTTCTTACCCAAGGTAGCTCTTTATAAGTTTCTTTATATGTCTCTTATTTACTGGTACTTTTTGCCCTGTTTTATAAATAACATTTACATAACTTTGAATAAGACAAAAATAATTTTCCTTTAAGAACACTTTTTTTGAGAAAAATATTTACTTATAATTTTTTAGATGGGAAATAGCCCAGATATTTAATTAATATCTATTACTTAATTTAATATAACTTTATATTCTACATTATTTGACGTGTTTACTTATAAGCATTTATTCCATTATATTTACCTAATAGTTAATTTTTAAAATAGTTTACCTACATTACTTATGAAAACTGTTATAGTCATTATTTAAATATGGGAATAATTAAGCTTAAGAGAATAATTGATAATGTACAGAGAGATAATGCAAACTCTATGAGAAACTGAGAATAGAGTAGAAGTGGAGAGACTGGGCTTTAAAGGAGCAGGAAATACTTCCTTTTTTGTATTAAGGAGACAGTGATAGGCCTTTTCTATTGTAATAGAAAGAGTGTGGGAATGGAAAATGGGTCAGAAAAACTGTCTTGTGTCTTAACTCCTACCTCTATTATATAATTTATTGAAGAAATTACTCTTTGGCACAAAGTTTCAATTATTCATTCATTTGACAAGTATATATTGAACTCCCCAAAGTAGAAGTTACTTTGGCAAGATATTTTTCTCTGGGAAATTAAAACCTACTTCGGAAATGGTCATGCAAACAAGCACTGAACTGCAGTTATTTAACTGTGATAATGGAGGTGTGTTCAAAGTGCTATGGGAACACAGAAAAAAGAAAGACCCATACCTTTTCAGGAGAGACTAGAAAGACTTCATGGAAATGTTTAATGACAACTAGAAGGAGAAGCAGAAATTTATATTTGGGCTGGTTAAGGATAGCTGTGATAATAAAAATTGCAATGCAATGATGATAAATGATGAGTCTAAGAAACCTCACTCACATATGGGACAACACAGAAAATTACTTTTCACTTTTCTCCCTTGGTTTATATGAATGCTTTCACATAATTGCACATTATTTTCTTAGAAGTAGAATTAATATTTTATTCTCATTCATAATCAGAAGGCAGCTGGATGTCCATAGTTCATACTTCCTGTAAATAAAACATTACAAGTTTTAAGCAGCTAATGGCTGGTTATGTTTTCAGAAAACATGATTAGGATTGGGTGCAGTGGCTCACACCACAAAGTATTATGACAAAATAATTCCAGCACTTTGGGAGGCCAAGGCAGGCAGATTGCTTGAGCCCAGGAGTTTGAGACTAGTCTGGGCAACATGGAGAAACCCCATTGCTCCAAAAAATACAAAAAATTAGCCAGGTGTGGTGGCACATGCCTGTAGTTCCAGTTACCTGGGAGGCTGAGGTGGGAGTATCACCTGAACCCAGGAGGTGGAGGCTGCAGTGAGCCATGGTTGCACCAGTGTACTTCAGCCTGGGTGAGAGTGAGACCCCGTATAAACAAAAAAGAAATAGAAAACATGACTAGCTTAATTTATTAGTAGTGACTTCAAGCTTTTTCTTATTAGAAAATTTACACACCTTTTGTCCTTTAAAAAAAAACTCAAAGGTTGGCATGCATTTAACTTCACACTCTGAAGCAACTTCCTGACAGTCCTCCATGTCTACTTCAGGCAGCACCATCTTGGAATACTTTGCAGAGAGGGAATGAAAGTCTCAATTATTTTGTAAAGCTTGCAACACATGGCTGAGAAATCAACTACTATAGGTTTATCTCCTGGATTGTCCAAGGCCTCCTGAAAAGCATACTTGTTCTCAATATGCTTCACCATTTTGGCTGTTGGGGTCTGACTAGAAACTGTAAGAATAGACAGAAATGAATCCAAAGCACCAGGCTGAGCTTTTTGCATATTAGATCTTTAGTGGACTGTCTTTGGAGTTCTCTGTAGTAGCACATCAATGTACTCACTTAAGCTTGACTACTTTTAACTCATACCCCATTTAGAAGTCTTCAGAGATAGGGCATTCAAACTGTTTTTAAAAGATGAATACCAATATCTTAGACTTTCCAAATGTAAATACTGCATTTTAGAGTTTATTCTCTGTGAAAAGACTATTTAAGCATCCTAACTATATATCCATATATCTACTTTTATATATCATATGTGTATATATTTGAAATTCAGGTTAAAATAATACTTAAGTGTGTATGAGGTATACTAGTTTATCAGAATTTTCAGTTTAATGAAAATACTATTGATTTCAACATAATTGCTGAAAATCCTCCTAAAATAAATCACTTCCTTTGATGTCCTGTTAATGCTTAATATGTGTATTAAAAGTTATGTGAAAATGTTTTTAATTAAGCACTTCTTAATTTTGTTTTGCCTGGGTTTTACTATACTTGAATATTATTATCTTTAGCTTCCCTTGAATTTCTTCTCTCTGAATAATTCTTATTTGTGTGTGTGTGTGTATTTACTGCATGATAATAAAAGTAATGCCATTTTGTAAATTATATTCCATGGTTAATACAGAGTTTTAGTTTTTTCCATTATAATCATTCACATGCAGTAGTTTCCTCTTATATCTTCCTTCATTCTGTCTGCTTTTTGCTTTTCTTTCTATATCTTTTGTCTTTTCTGCAGAGAGATGGAAGTAAGGGATGTAGCTGTCAGAAATTCTAGGCTTCATATCACATGTAATTTTATAGTCTTCTACTTTTCTTTGAACTCTAATGCCAACTTTTTATTCTCTTTTAACTTTGCTTAGTCAGAGCTTATCTGCAGGGAGATAAGCTATGAATTTCAGTTAATGAATTTCAGTTCTATACATGAAAAATGCTATTTTAGTATACAACCATCAAATGTGTGGATTTGCCCTTGTTTAATGTAATTTTGTATGTTTTTCAATAAAAGTGATTATTAAAAATCAGTTGGTCTTTAGCTATACAATTATACAAGTCTAAGACACAGATACATATATATGCATTATGTTTATGTTCATTTACAAAGCAGAAAATTATTTGGCTGACTGCTTTGTAACTATAGCGTATACATGGGAAACCTGATAAACTCAGGGTATGAAAATGACTGGTAGAAGGAGATTTGTAGAGGAGGAGGTAGTTTGTGAATTTTGTGTTGAGGAAAGACTGCTGTGAAATCTGAAAATGACCCTGTGTCTAGAAGAAAATTCATAGAACAAGGAACATTCTCTCCTGGTGTAGTGGACATTTATTGATTGATCACTCAGCGTCCATTTCCCTTATAATACCCAGATTTTTCTTAGGTCTTTCATCCCTCTTACATACTTCCTTTGAGTTTAGGGAGATAGTCACATTGCTGCCGTATCTAGGGTAGGCCTACATTACTTAAGATAATAAGAACATTTAGTTCCTCTGGATAGTCAGTGTTGGACTTAAGCCAAAAGTAGGTTGAAACTGTCATATTTAATGCAAGTCTTTCCAGTTCCCATAGAAAAGTTCTGGAGTCAGGAAGGCACACAGCTGAGGATGGCTGGCAACTATAAGACATCTGGCAGATATTCTAAGTACAGGGGAAAAAATAATCTAATCCTTACAAAGTTGGATATTAAATGTGAGAAAGTGTTCTAGAATCACAATAATACCTGGTTAGAAAGTCATCCTGCATTTTTCAACTGCAAGAATCATTAGTAACATGTGTTCATGAAACTTCATCTATGATGTGTAAGGACTTTCACGTAAAAGCAGCCTTCCCTTTGACTTTAATTCTTCCCCATTGTGCAGGCTGTTGAATTAAAAACTATTAGTTCCTTTATGTGGGTATTATATTAGAAATTCTGCAAAATTTTAAGAATTATTTCCAGGGTAAAATGAATTCCCAGTTCAAGCCACAAATGATTCATAAATGAATATTTAAAGTACAATCCATTCATAAGTTTAGAATTTACTGCATCTATGAAAGGTTTTGTAGTGTGCTAGAACGAGCACTGCTTTAGGAAGGAGTCAAAGAATATTGATTCTAATCCTGGCTCTGCCATTAATTAGCTATGAGACCTTGGCAAGTCCCTTCCCTGGTTCTTAATTTTGTCATTTGTAAAATGAAGGAGTTAAAGTAGATGTCTAAGATTCTTCCAGTTCCAGGAATTTGTAATAAATTAACCAAATTTCAGAACACATGCTTATTCAACAGTGACTTTAAAATACTAAGTTTTAGAAATATGTTTTGAAAATTATCCTAAAATTTATGATATTAGGATAATTAAACATCCTAAATGTTTAATTTAGGATCATTAAACATTATTCATAAAAGTAATTTTACCTTTGGGCATTTAATTTAATACATTAGTTAAGATCATTCTAATAATGGTACTAAGGTACAACTAACTAGGAGAAGTATTAGAGGTCATATTAAATGCATTTTTTAAACTAATCTAAATTTATTTTAAATATATTCATTTATTTTCAAATTGTTTTTATGATGCATTGATTTAAGAGAACTTTTGCTTTGTACACATACATACACACACACACATATACATGCACATGCCATGCACACAAACATATATAATGTTTCTTACATTCATTCAGCCTACTTTATACCAGGTACTACGCTAGGATCCAGGGACATGAAACTCGCAGTTATTGGCTGCAAGGAGCTTATGGTCTGTTGAATGAAATAATCATGTAAACTGACAGTTGCATGGTCAGTTAACCTATGAAATAACTGCATACACTAATAATCAGAGAAATTCTAATTAAATAATATATTCCAGTTTTTGCACATTACAAGATTTATAATATGTAAGGCAGAATGTGGCAAAAGGGACACTGTTTTGGAATGATTATAAATCCTACTCCTTCTTTGTCCCATTATCCTGTTTAATTTTTCTTCTTAGATACTATAAGCATCAACATATTATATTTACATTTTATATAATCTGTTTTCACTCACTGGAATGAAAAGCTCCATCAGAGAAAGGATTTAAGTAAAAAGAAAAAAAACTGGGTAAACACACGCTCATCTGGGGGAGGCAAAGATACATGAAGCAAATGTTTACTCCATGTAAAATTTGTGTTCGTCGTTTCTGTAAGATGCATTTTATTCTCTTGTTTGAATTTTTTATATTGGGCACAGATTTCTTTATTAATTAAATATGAAGGCAAATGAACAGATAGTATATATTTTTAAGCACCATGGCCCCTGTAATAAACTATGTGGAATGCTTAAGAACGTCATGAAACCTAACTTTGGAGGGAGTTATGTCAGGAGGAAACACCTGAGCTAATCTTGATGAATGAATTTAATTAGCCAGGTGGAGAAAGAAAGGAAGGAGGTCAATCTCACAAGAAGAAGCAACTTATACAAGAGTCATAGAGGCATGTAAGTGTAGAATACACAGAGAATTCCAGGTAATTTGCATAAGTAGAATATATAGTACAAGGAAAAGGAGAGTGATATGAAGCTGTAATGGTAAGTATGGATCAGATTCTGAGAATTTATTTGCTATTTTAAGAATTTCACTTTACACCACTTCAAATCTATTCCTGATAATTCTTGCTTCTGACTTTAAAGATCACTTTCCTGTAGGCAGGCAGTCACATTGTAATTGTAGCTCCCACATCTATTTTTGTTTTCTTATAGTTTATCCTGCATAAAACAGCCAGTTACGTTTTCACCATATAGTTCCCTCTTCAGTTGTATTTACCATAATGTATTATATCTACATACATTCAAAATGCATGAGAGAATGTTACAATTTTTGCTTTAAAAGATCAAACACACTTTAAACAACTACAGAAGACAAGAAGACTTTTATATTTACTGAGATGCTTAACATTCTGTTGTTCTTCATTCTCGATGCTACAGGCATCTTTTGGGTATTATTTTCCTTCTGTCTGAAGAAGTTCCTTTAATGATTCTTGTAGAACAGATCTGCTGGCAACACATTTTTTAGTTTATTATCCATCTGAGAATATTTTATCTTAATTCCTAAAAGACATTTTCTCTGAATATGGAATTCTGGGTTGAAAATTATTTTCTTTCAGCACTTTATAAATGTCGTTTCACTTCCTTCTGGCCTCAATGAAACAGCTGCAGTCATTAGAATAAATGTTTCCCTATAAGTAAGACATCATTTTTCTTTGGCTTTTTTCATGATACTTCTTTGTCTCTAGTTTTCAGCAGTTGGAATAGGATGGCTCTGGGCATTTTTTCATTGTTGTTGTTATTTTTCTGTTTGAGTTTGCTGAATTTTTTGAATCTGTAGCTTAATGCCTTTTCTTCACATTTTCAGCCCTTATTTCTTCAAAGTTTTAAACGTTAACATATTCTTTCTTGTCTCTGTGACTAAAATAACACAAATATTAGTTCTTTCATGATTACACCACAGGTTCCTGAGGTTCTGTTTAACTTTCTCAATCATTTTCCCCCTGCTTTTCAGATCATATACCATAGTTCCCCCTTATCCTCAGGGGTTATGTTCCAAGACCCCTCGTGGATGTTTGAAAGGCAGATAGTATCAAACACTGTGTAGACTATGTGCACATTTCCTTTTCCTTCTTTACAATTTCACAAATAGAACATTCATTCTTACCGCAGATCTTAGTAATCTCGACATATGATTTATTTGATTTCTTTATTAAATCGAAAACTTTCACCTTATTAAATCAAGTTTAGCCTAAAGCTACATCCTTACATATTCTAAGTTCAGCCTAAAGGGTTCTCTGTACATCGTGAACTATAAAAAGTGGAGATGTAAACAGACCATAGCCTATTCTTGTGCCAATCACCGAGTTTTGGCCAATCAAATGCAGCCAGCTATTCAAACCATGTTCACATAAGGTAAACACCGAGCAGTAACTGATCCAGGTGTTTCTGCACCTTACTTCTGATTTCGGTAGGTTACTTTCCTTTTTCTGTTCCTAAATCTTCTTCCACCACATGGCTATGCTGAAGTCTCTGAGCATACCCTGGCTTGGGATGCTTTCCAATTGGTAAATCATTCATTGTTCAATTAAACTCTTTCAAATTTAATTCCACGGAAGTCTTTCTTTTAACAACGTTTTCACTTAAAAGTAGCACCTGATGGCTTCCCTTTTGCATATCCGAATTGCTGGCATTACTACTTGTACCTTGGGGACAATAGTAAGTAAAATAAGGGTTACTTGAATACAAGGTCTGCTATACCACAACAGTTGATGTGACAACAAATATGGCCACTAAGAGACTAATGGGCATATGTAATACACAGTGTGGATATGCTTTGATAAAGGGATGATTTCATGTCCTGATTGGGACAAAGTGGGATGGTGTGAGATTTCATCATGCTGCTCAGAACCACACATGTTTTAAAAGTTGTGTATTATTTCTTCTGGAATTTCTATTTAATATTTCAGATTGCAGTTGACCATGGGTAAGCAAAACCTTGCAAAAGGGGGGGACGACGATAATTTCTACTGCTCTATCTTCAAATTCATTAGTTTTTTTTTTTTTTGTCCTCTCTATTCTGCTAGTGAGCCAAAGTTTTAAAATTTGTTATTGTCTCTTTTAGTTCTAAAATATCCATCTGGTTCTTCTTTATGTTTTCTATAATCATTCCTCCCTATCTGCAGAGAATTGGTTAAGACCCCCCTGTGGATACCAAAATCTGTGCATACTCAAGTTCCACAGTCAGCCCTGTGGGACACTCAGATACAAAAAGGTTGCCTTTGTATACTCAGGTTTCACATTCCATGAATATTGTACTTTCAGTTCATGTTTGATTGTGGATATGGAACCTGCCAATACAGAGGGCTGACTGTATTTATTGAAAAATATCCACTATGTGGACTCATGCAGTTCAATCTTTTGTTGTTCAAATATCAATTGTGTTTTATTTCAAGATTTCAAGATTTTGTATCGGCACTCTTTCCTGTACTTTCCTGTTTCCTGGGGCTCCCCTTGTTAGTCCTTTTACTGTATCTTTATTACTCCACTCTGCCACATGCTTCTTGTGACTCTCTCCACATCTGGTGCAAAGCAACAAGATAATAAAAGAGTGTGTTAGTCCATGTTCTTACTGTTATAAAAAACTGCCTGAGACTGGGTAATTTATAAAGAAAAGAGGTTTAATTGACTCACAGTTCTGCATGGCTGGGGAGGCCTCAGGAATCTTACAATTCTGGTGGAAGGGGAGGCAGGCGTTTCCTACAGGGTGTGGCAGGTGAGAGAGAAGACCAAAGGAGGAACTTCCAAACACATATAAAATCATCAGATCTCTTGTGAACTCACTGACTGTCATGAGAACAGCATGGGGGAACCACCCCCATGATCCAATCACCTCCCTCCCTTGACCTGTGGCATTACAGGTCCCTCCCTAGACATGTGGGGATTACAATTCAATGTGAAATTTGGGTGGGGACACAGGGCCAAACCATTTCAAAGAGGGTGGGGAAAAATTACCTTATTTGCTTTAATTACAGCTCCTGTGACTGGAAATGAAAGTTTTCCTCCCTTAGAGTTTTCAGCTCTTGTACCTCCCATTGCTGCCTCAGCCATGGTCTTTGAGCCACTATTGGATTGCTTGGGGGCAGGGACATGAGAGAATGGAGAACAAGAAAGAAAAAGGGAGTTCCTGCATTCTCTGAGTGTTGGGGGATTGCTTTTCCACTCCTTGAGCTTCTTAAGCCAGAACTGGAGGAATTCTCCTGGCACTTTATCTGTTTACAATCAAATTCTATTTCCAGATTTCCTGCTGAATTGAGCCCAGGCCAGGAGATGCTAGAGTAAAATAAAAGTTAAAGCTCACTGCCCTTTCAGTGGTACTTTGAATTCTGATTTTCTTCCCAGTCTCCTTACCATTTAACTTTTCAGAGTTTCAAGTTTTCTGAACTTGAAAAAATCAAGTTCACTTGATTATTGAGTGAGAGGATATCATAACTTATCAAATTAAGAATTTTTAAATGAATTTTTTTGCCAATATTTTTTATGAGGGAAAATTGAATTTCTCTCTTGTAAAATTCCTTTTCTAGTTGTTTAATTGTTTTTTGTTATCCTGAAAGAAATGATCTTCATCACATTGTTGTTTAATTCTCATAGTATTTGCTGCAGGCTCAGTATGTAATTGATTTTTAAAATTTTTTACATTTTTGTACATTCTTATTTGTAGATCTTTGTGTTCGAATAATTCAAAATTTAAAAAAGCTTCAGTGTTTCTGTAGAAATAATCAAACTGTTACACTATGTAGTAAAAACAATCACCACAGTACAAAAATACCCTATCAAATCATCCCAACCATTTTAGTAGTGTTTGTTCTTTAAAAAATTTAAATGTAATATATAACATTTTGTGTGTTATTATACTTGTTTCCTTTTTCCTTAAAATTAATATGTTCATTTTTGTAACTTGAAAATAAATTTTAAAATAAAATTATCCACAATGAAATTCTTGGATAATCAGATACAAGGACTAAAAATCTTTTTAAATTTTATATTAAAAGAAGTTATTAATAACTGAAAAACTACCATTCAAGGCATATGTTAACTATTAAAAAATAGAGGGGAAAAATAAAGTGTTCATATGTACCAAATAATGATCAAAATGCTAACTTATTTATAGGTTGTCTCTTCATAAAACATGGTTATGGTACAGTCACAAGCAATTGCAATGGGGTTGTATTGCAGTTGGCACTTTAAAGCTCATGAACTTTCAATGTAATTTTATCTTCACTGCAGAATTTTGTCTTATTGGGTTTCAGTTATTAGAAGTAATTCTAAATATAGGAAACATGGTATCATGGACACTATAAAATGAACTGCTAGACTCTGAGAATTAGGCTTGGATAGAAATGAGTCTAGCATATTTGCCTTCCTTTGTCACCATAATGAAAATGTAATTAGGTTGGATGTCTACTTCTTAGAAGCCTAAGCTTCTAACAGGCATACATTTCCTAGGGGCCATAACATCAACCCTCTTTAAGATTCTTTAGGAGTGCCTGTCAAGAAATGACAAATTTCTTAAAATAAATCTAGTTTAAAAACTAGATATTTTTGACTCTTCTGTAAGTCATCACTCCTATCTAAGTGCTCTTTCATTACTTCAATAAATATTTGTTGACTGCCTACTATATTCTGGTAACTTTGTTAGATCTGGATCTGTATTAGTCAGCAAAATACAGTTTCACTCCAAGTTACAGTCTAGCAGGAAATACAAGCCAATAAAATAAGGTTTAATTGTTGCTCTGATAAGAGAGGTATACAATTTGTGGAGGTATATTGGAGGGACATTTAGCTCAAAGAAGGCCTAGAATAATACTCAACACCAAGTAGGAATCAACCAAGTGAAGAGGTGTTAGAAACGCTTTTTGCCTTGTGAGAAACTCTGTATAAGAGGCTCTCCTGAGACTTGTAGCCTGTAAATCGTGATGCTTTATGGTCCCACTTCAAGGTTATTTTGTCTCTTCTAAAGAGTGAGTGCCCAGAAAAATTTACACTTTTTCTCTACGTTAAATAATGCTGAAGTTCTAATTAATACACAATTCTGATCAGATACGAATGAATAAAAACAGTGATCAATCATAAAGAAACGTTAATGTTCTCATACATCACTGTCAACTACTAATAAATAATTTTATATGTATATTGTCTCCTAGGCCAAGCATATTACAATGCTTCTTGATGGCATCTGTTAACAGCTTACCTTCGCTGTTATCTTGTCTGACAGCAGATCCATTTACATATTTGCTTGTCTTACCATTTTATTTCCACGTTCCTTCCACATTTCTTATTCTTCAGCGATCATTCTGCCCTTGTGAAATATAAACACCATTTCTGTTAGATTAATTACCCATTTTATCCTCACTTTTCCAGACAAATCACCATGTCTTTGAAGTGTATAATATATTATTTTAATTCCTCTGATAGCTTGCTCTCAGATAACTTCTGTTTTCTTTTCCTCCTTTCATCATTGGAAGTTACATTTCTGAGTGCATGCCTTCAAGTTAATTTCTGAATATTCTTCTATAGCATAGTAAGAGAAAAACAATTTTATTTGGCTGGCCAATGGTGATGAATGGAGTGTAGACCAGACTATAGGGTCCAAAGTCTTCAAGAGAGAAAGAGCAAGAATGAAAGGTGGTGGTATAACTAAATATTTTTGTAATCATGGACAAGAGTATTTGGGATCATGATAATTTACTTCAGGTTATTTGCAGTTGAACTTCAGACTTCTGTGAGTGACAGCACATGGGGTCCTAGATGCTCTGATGGAGAACCTGGGTATTACAAAATGTATGAGTCGGTGGGCTTATATTAAATGGAGTACTTAAAGAAGAACTACTCACGTTGCCCAGATTGTGCTTGAATGGACACAGTCTCAAGAATACAATGTGCTCGAGTGTTAATATATGCCCATTGGACTGTATTTTCCATGAAAGGCCATATTGTGTCTATCAATAAATGCTGTAGAATAAGTGAAGAAACATGATATGAACTGCAATATTGTGCTTTTTCACAAAAGGCAACATTATCTGCCACTTTAGAGAGAGTGAGATTGTACTATCATACAAAAGAAAATAAAGATCATACCCCTATACGTTCTTTGTGGTATTTGTGATGCAGTGGGTAGTTTGGGGCAATTTTGGAGAGATAAATACATTGGATAGCATTTGACTCCTATATACATGGAATATTTTACAGAACATTATAATCTAAGGAGATTTGTCAACTTTAAAATCAAGAGGTCATAAGGAATCATAAAGAGCTAAGTTTACGTTGCCTTTATTACCATGAAACCATCTATTACTAATAGAAAGCAGTAAGTAAGAATACTCTATAATTAGTGATCTAAAACTGAAAATGATGGACTAGCTTTTTCACTGAAAGCAATTTCTATTCTGTTACTCAATTACTCAGTTGCTTAATTTTAAGATTTTATTATGTCTTTAAATCATGATCAATATAGGAAATATGATGCTTTTCTACTTCCTAACCACTGCTTATCCAAGCATCCACAATCTTTTATAACACTATTTTGTACTACCATATTTATTTTAAAATGAAAAGTATTGGATTTTTTGTTATAGTGACAGAATCTTATTGTGGTAGTTGAATAAAGCAACATTGACTTAAGTCATAGAATTAGAATATGAATATACATTGATATTGAGACATATATATTTTTGAAAAATTTAATGACAGCAACACTAAAGAATAAGAAATAACTTTTACAATTATAAGTTCAATGTTCTAGAAAATTCATGTTGAAAATTGCTTAAAATTTTTATTATGAGGTTTTTAGGAACATTTTCTATGTTGATAATATAAAATATAGCAAAGAGAACTCAGAGATTCAGAATTTCCTAGGATCACATCCCTGACTTAATGCAATTCAATTCAAAAGACATATGCAGACATATAGCTCTAAAAAAATGCTGTGATCTGATGATTGTCTGTAAAGAATGTACACTTTAACAAAAAAGTGGGATAACTTCAATACAATGCTGTGTTTGGTGCTTTGGTAATGGCATGCACAGCATGTACATAAGAGGAAACTTAACATTAGCTGGATGGAAAGTGATGTTTGGTCTAGGACTAGCTTCCTGCTTATAAAAGAGCACAGTTTAGGGCTCTTGACTATATACTCTCTAAAATTCAGAATAATGGTGAGGAATAACTGGTGTACCCTGGGAAATAAGAATGCTTACCCTGGTAGTTTGGGTGGTTTTGAAGGCATTGGCAGATGCCTTCATGCCACAGAAATAACTCCAGAATAGGGCACCATGATTATAATTGAGGGACTTCAATGGTAACCAACCCCATGGTGACATGGTGATTGAGCATCTCTATAATGTTCTTGTTCAGGTAGGACCCTCAGATAGGTTCTCTTGTGGAGACAGTGAACGCCTCCTCTTCACCTTCCTTCCCATTACTGCAGTCTCCCAAAGACAAGGAAAAGTGAATCTGGTACAATGGAGCAGTGAGAGTAGAGAACCTAAGAAAAAATAGAGATGATATATTAATCAACTAAGAATTATGTTATGACATGTGTATAACCAGTTTACCTGTGCCAAATGTGGAGGAACTCCCTAGATGCCAGGGAGATGAGTTTTGGAGAAATGGTGAGGAGAGGAGCTCCTCTTACAGCAGCAGCAGAACAAGGCATGCTGGTATTGGGCTTTCTAATCCAGCAAGGCTTACCTCACTGGCCTGGGGGTAGCAAGCAAAGTGTCTATCTTGATGTTTACCTAGAATTATAGGCACAAGTACTGGAATTGCATGTTGAAAGGGTGTACCACGACCTGGTTCCAATCAGATATCAGGTAAAGTTGGAGAGAGTAACCTGGGCTTCTTAGGACCAAAATGAAAATTAAAAAAAAAAATTATTTTTAAGGGGCCTTGTCTTAGGCATGGGTTTTCCTAAAACTGGGAGGTTTGGTTCTCTATAAACTCCAACTTCCTGGAAATAATACTTTGTATATCCTAGAATAATAGTATAAGGCATCCTGAAAAATGTGATTCTGAAGGCATTGGCCAACTGTTGCTGGTGGTGGAAGTAGGTGTTGTGGAATATTCTAGATGTTGGAGATGTTAAAAAATTACACAAGGGCACATGTTTAGTTTGGTTTGGTGCTAATGGGCAAGTGGAAGTTCACTTTGATATTTATCTTACAATATTTTTGACTTTCGTACTGTCATCTTGAATGAAAATTATTATAATTAGAAATAAGCACATGATAATATAAAACATGCGAAAAGTACAGAAGAACTCTAGGGAAAGGAGATTGCTGATGAAGCTAGAATTAAAGAAAATTTCGTATAGAAGGTTAGTTCTTTCTGGAGGGATGTAATAGATACAGATTGACATCTATGTTTTAATTTGTATTGACCAACTCATTTAACCTTGTCAAAGGCTTTTCACCTTGAGCATCTCACTTTATCTCAACAAAATTTCTATAGCAGTTTCCATAATAATTGGATTAATAAAGAAACTAAGCCATAAAGAAGTTAAATATCATCTAAGGATACATTTGATTAGCTGGATATCTGGGACTTGAGGCCAAATCCCCTGTGTTGGGGATATCTTCTCTTTCCTATTTTGTCCCTGATAATATAAGTAACAAGGAATAGACTAGAAAAATATGGATAATTCTAATAATTTTACTATTAATTTAAAAGCACAAACTAGTTAAGCTATTAGAGTAATTATACAAAACCCAATTATGACCAAATCCCAAGAAATTAGGGAAAAATGAATTCTTATCAAAGATCAGGTCAACTTGGTCAGATAAAGTATACTAAGCAAGTATTCTTTTTTTTTTTTTTTTTTTTTTGAGACGGAATCTCGCTCTGTCGCCCCGGCTGGAGTGCAGTGGCCAGATCTCAACTCACTGCAAGCTCCGCCTCCCGGGTTTAGGCCATTCTTCTGCCTCAGCCTCCCGAGTAGCTGGGACTACAGGCGCCCGCCACCTCGCCCGGCTAGTTTTTTTGTATTTTTTAGTAAAGACGGGGTTTCACTGTGTTAGCCAGGATGGTCTCGATCTCCTGACCTCGGGATCCGCCCGTCTCGGCCTCCCAAAGTGCTGGGATTACAGGTTTGAGCCACTGCGCCCAGCCTTTTTTTTTTTTTTTTTTTTAAAGACAGAGTCTCACTCTGTCGCCCAGGCTGGAGTGGTACAGTGGTATGATCTTGGCTCACTGCAATCTTGGCTTCCTGGGTTCAAGCGATTCTCCTGCCTCAGCCTCCTGAGTAGCTGGGACCACAGGTACAAACCACCATACCTGGCTAATTTTTGTGTTTTTGGTAAAGATGGGCATTTCACCATGTTGGCCAGTCTGTTCTTGAACCTCTGACCTCAAGTGATCCACCTGTCTCAGCCTCCCAAAGTGCTGTGATTACAGAAGTGAGCCACAACACCTGGCCTGCAAGTGGCTTTTCTTAAGGCAATGCAATATTAGCTTTTTAAAGTTCTCCTCATGAGACTCCATATAGACAATTTGTTTTGTTGACCAGCAGCCAGATCTAAGTGATGTGTCAAGGTGTTTTCCCCATCCTTTTGCCATGATGTGTCTGGAAATAGAACTAGATGTGATGCTCTGGTCCTGGGCTCTCATTTCTGAGGCCAGGAAGTGTTAGAGAGGGGTTAGGTTGTTAGCAATTAACTCTAGATGTTTCTCAAAAGCAAGGAGGGAGTTTTGCCCACCACTAATTCTTCCACATGTGGTTATTGCCTATCATAAGGTACTACTCCTAGGCTAATTAAAAATGGCTTGTGTGCCAAGCAAAATTACTGTCACATTTCACACTTTATTCTCCTTCTGGTTTGTTTTCTTTAGGATTTAAAAATTAGAAATCCCTTCTTGAATTATAGTCTTTTCTTCTTTCTCCCCATATCCTCCCACATTTTTGCTTCTTTTGAGTTTGTACTTCATCTCTGGCTCCAGATATTTCAATTAGTAGATAACAAGTGTCGTAGTTTTAGAAAATAGAGATAAAACATACAGTTTCAGCCATCGAGGAGCTCACCGCCTAGCATGACTGGCAAGAAAGGAATCAGAAAATGACAATATTGTGTGGCAAAAGTTATGTTAGAAATTATTGCTGGTACTATGTCTCTTTTTAGTAGTGTGATCCTGGTTAACCATATAAAAGACAAGCAGAGATTTGAGACTAAGTGGAAAAAGCCCTAATGTATTACTTTTCTAGTGCTACATAACAAATTACCCCAGAATTCAGTGACCTAAAAAACCATTTATTAGTTGGCATTTTCTATGGGCCAGGAATTTGGGCCTGGATTAGCTGGGTCCTCTGACTAACAATGCTTTCATCAACCTTGAGGCTGTAGTCATCACAAGGTTTGTCTGGGTTGCATCTGCTCCCAGGCACACTCAGGTAGTTGTTGGCAAGATTCAGTTCCTTGCAAGTTCTTGGACTGAAGGCCTTAGTTCTTTGCCGCTATTGTTTGGAGACCACCTTCAGCTTTTATCAGGTGTGCCTCTCCGTAGGACAGCCCACAACAGGGCAGTTGGCTTCACCCAGGTAAGCAAGTAAAAGTATGCAAGAGAGAGTGCAAGCAAGCAAGGAGTCATAGTTTTATAACAATCTCAGAAGTGTCATCCATCACTTTTGCCATATTATATTTGTCAGAAGCAAGTCACTAGGTTCAGCCTATACTCAAAAAAAAAAAAAAAAAAAAAAAAAAAAGACATCACCCAAGGGAATAAATAACAGGAGGTGAGGATCAGTGGGGGCTGTTTTGGAAGCTGCCTATGGCACCCAGAATAAAACATCTTTCAAAATATCCTTAAACTTTTTCTAAAAGAAGATAAGAGTATATTTTTCAGGCCTAAAAGTAGCTTATAGTTAATTATTGAATTGATAAATTATCTCAATTCTGGTTAGGTGCAGAATGTACCAGATTGGATGCAGTCAAAAGGGTTAAACAAAACTGAAGCATGAAGGGGTGAAAAGCACCTGCCATTTATTAAGTCTGTATGCAAGAAACTGTGTTGGCTGCCTCTATACACTTTGTTTCAGTTAGCCTTCAAAAAATGTTGCATGAAATAAGGAGGCAGCCAATCTTAGTGGCAGGGCTGTTTCACAGAGCTGTGCAGGTTGTACCCTGAAGAACAACAAAGCCATCTCGGACAGTCTGAGCAATACGTCTTGGATTGTCCTCTTAGTGGCCTATGAGTCCTTGGGTCTGGAATCGGTACTTTGTTACTAGTGCTGTGACCTTCAAAAGTTGCTTAATATCTCTAAGCCTTAGTTTCCTTATTTCTAGGTAAGGAGGTCATAATATTAACGAACTCTCAGGACTGCCATGAGGATAAAATGAGATCATCATCATCATCACTTACTCAATGCTTACTACAATCTTGGTACTCCTCTAAGTGTTAACTAATATATCAACTCTAACAATAACTCCACAAGAAAGGTATTTTTATGATCTCATTTTTACCAATGAGGAAAATGGAAAGTTAAATAATCTGTATATGGACACAGAGATAGGAAGTGGTCTGACTCCAAAGTCTGAGTTTTAATCTCACTATATTATTTCTCAACATTGTGGAGTCAATGCTGTAGTACAGTATCTGACAATTAGTACACATTAAATATTGTCTTTTAATTCTATACCCATGTTACTAATAGGAAAACAAGAATTATTAGTGGTTACTAACTTACCTAAAGAGTAATCCTGACCTTAAATGAGCGACCCAATATTTTAAACCACATGTGGCTGGATTCAAAGCACATGGCATTCTTAGTTTTGCTTTGTTTTATTTAGAATAATTATGCCAATCATGATGTGATCTATGTCTAAAGGTAAACAACTCCACACGACTTGCCCCTCAGGGCATTGCTACATGTAGCGCAATGCAAACACTGAAGTTTATAAGAACGATTCAAGACTATCAGGAAAAAGATAAATTTTATATAATATACTTTCTGTAAGAAGGACTGAAAGTGTATGATATATTTTGGATTTCCACCAAATTCATTAAAATAAAGTCGGTTCACTCATATAGTGGATAAGCTTCAGCTACCTGAAAAATTGATTGATGTTGAGCACTTTATTCCTAAGCAATGTCAGTGAAATGAAGTGTGGCTATATAAAATAAGAGGGATAGTGAACACAATAGCTTTGGATATTTAGTTACAAAATGAACCAGAACAGTCTTAGTTCAGTTTCTGTATCAAACTGTAAACACAGAATGTTCTTCAATCCATGAAAATAATCATGTTTAGAGAATGTGTTCTACAAAATGTGTTCAATTTTTAAAAAGGCATCCACTAGCTATCCCTTTTCCATATAGTTATATACATCTGATGAAATTATCAATTATGCACTTTTCTTTATGCAGCTGTTATCAAATAATAGAAAATAGAACTGTTAAATGAAGTGTTATTTTGTAAAGAAAACAAGCATTTTACCTGTGAAAACATATGAACCACCAGCAAAGGAATGTGATATTATAAATTCATTATTTTCAGCCTAAATTGGGCTCTCAACAATAGTTGAGATAAAAAAGAAGACTTTTATATCTCTGTAATCATCATGCTAGCCTCATCTTACAAAATATCTAAATTAACCCCTCTTGATTTTCCACCCATCTTTCTGGCTTCTCTGCTTTAAGTGTTCTTTGGAGTTTGTCTTTCTTTTTACTTTATTTATGTCCTGACGATAATATTTAGTTTCATACTGTTGAAAATGTTCAGCTGCTGCTATGTTGGCATGCACACTTGGGTGCAGATGCTGCTGCCCTGCCACTGCACCAATGGAAAACTTTGGCTGGCACCTCCCATTGGAGTGTTTTTGTCAGCAGACCAAGAATACCTCAGCCCCTCCAGTGCAGCAGGTGCTTAACCTTGAGGGGCCAAAGAACAAAGCAGTGGGCCTAATACCAGTCCTCTAGGGTTAGAGTATGAAGCCCAGGAGTGTTGAGGTGGGCCTTGAGCCCCCGAAAATCTATCAGAAACAAGCCAGTCAACTGAAGTTAGCTTATACCACAGTCAAATCCTCAAGGGCCTCAAATAATATAAAAGCAAAAAACCCCACCCAAAGGACAGCAACTTCAAAGATTAAAGGAACACGAGGCTACACAGATGAGAAAGAACCAGCACAAGAACTCTGGCAGCTCAAAAAGCCAGTGTGTCTTCTTACTTCCAGGTGATTGTACTAGTTCCTTGGCTATGGCTCTTAACCAGACTACAATGGCTGCAATGACAGACATAGAATTCAGGATCTGGATAGAAACGATGATCATCAATATTAAGGAGAGAGTCAAAACCCAATCTTAGGAATCTAAGGAAACTGATAAGATGATGCAAGAGCTGAAATACAAAATAGCTATTTTAAGAAAGAACCAAACTGATCCGATAGAGCTGAAAAACTCACTACACGAATTTCATAATACAATCACAAATATTAATGGCAGTATAGACCAAAGTGAGGAAAGAATCTGAGAGCTCAAACACTTGTTCTTCAAATCAACTCAGTCAGACAAAAATAAAGAAAAAAGAGTAAAAAGAATCAACCATACCACTGAGAAAGATGGAATTATGTAAAGAGACCAAATGTGTGACTTATTGGTGTCCTTCAAAGAGAGGAACAGAAAGAAAATTTCCCCAACTTTTCTAGAGAGTTCGACAAATTCAGGAAATGTAGAGAATCCCTGTGAGATACTATCCAAGACAACCATCCCCAAGACACATAGTCATCAGATTCTCCAAGGTCAATGTGAAAGAAAAAATAATAAAGGCAGCTAAAGAGACGGGGCAGGTCACCTGCAAGGAAACCCCATCAGGCTAACAATGGACCTTTAGGCAGAAATTCTACAAGCCAGAGGAGACTGAGGGCCTACATTTAGCATTCTTAAAAGTAGAAATTCTAACCAAGGATTTTGTATTCAGCCAAATTAAGCCTTATAAGCAGAAGAGAAATAACTTTCTTTTTAGACAAGCAAATGCTAAGAGAATTTGTTACCACCAGACCAGCCTTACAAGAGGTCCTTAAGGGAGTGCTAAACATGGAAATGAAAGACTGTTGCTGGCCATCACAAAAGCACACTTAAGTATATAGACTATTGACACTATAAAGCAACTACACAATCAGTTCTGCACAACAACCAGCTAACAACCTGATAACAGGACCAAATCCACACATATCAATATTAGCCTTGAATGTAAATGAGCTAAATACCCCAATTAAAAGGCATAGAGTAGCAAGCTAGATAAAGAAGCAAGACCTAATTGTATGCTGTCTTCAAGAGACCCATCTCACATGCAGTGACACCCATGTGCTCAAAGTAAAGAGATGGAGCTAATTTCAGACAAACAGACTTT
Source organism: Papio anubis (assembly GCF_008728515.1). Classification (NCBI taxonomy): domain Eukaryota; kingdom Metazoa; phylum Chordata; class Mammalia; order Primates; family Cercopithecidae; genus Papio; species Papio anubis. The sequence goes on from NC_044976.1 coordinate 66,923,221, forward strand.
AAACCAACAGCAATCAAGAAAGACAAAGAAGGTTATTACATAATGATAAAGGGTTTAATTCAACAAGAAGACTTCGTTATTCTAAATATATATGCACTAGACACTGGAGCACCCAGATTCATTAAAAAAAGTTCTTAGATGCCTATGAGGAGACTTAGTTAATCACACAATAAGTGTGGGAGACTTCAACACCTCACCGACAGAACTAGATAGATCATCATGACAGAAAACTAACAATGATATTCAGGACCTGAATTCAACACTTCATCACATGGAACTAACAGATATCTACAGAACACTCCACAAAACAACCATAGAATATATATCCTTCTCATTTGCACATGGCACATACTCTAAAACTGGCCACACAGTCACCCATAAAATAATTCTCAGCAAATTAAAAAAACCCAAAATCATAACAACCACACTCTTGGACCACAGTGCAATAAAAAGAGAAGTCAATACCAAGAATATCTCTCAAAATCACACAATTACATTGAAATTAACCTACCCTTGGATGACTTTTGGGTAAACAGTTAAATGAAGGCAGAAATCAAGCCATTATTTGAAACTAATGAAAACAAAGATACAACATATAACAATCTCTGGGATAGGCTAGGTGTAGTGGCTCATGCCTGTAATCCCAGCAGTTTGGGAGGCCAAGAAGGGCAGATCACTTGAGGCCAGGAGTTTGAGACTAGCCGTGGCAACATGGTGAAACTCCACCTCTACTAAAAATACAAAAATTAACTCTGTGTGGTGGCACATGCCTGTAATCCCAGCTACTCGAGAGGCTGGGGCATGAGAATTTCTTGAACCCGGGAGGCAAAGGTTGCAGTGAACTGAGATCGTACCACTGCATTTCATTCTGGGTGACAGAATGAGACTCTGTCTAAAAAAAAGAAAAGAAAAGAAAAGAAAAAAATCTCTGGGATACAGCTAAAACAGTGTTAATAGAAAATTCAAGTGCAATCTCAAACTAACAACCTAACAGCACACCTAGAGAAACTAGAAAAACAAGACAAATCAACCTCAAAGCTAGCTAGAAGAAAAGAAATAACCAACATCAGAGCTAAATTGAAAAAAAGATGATCTAAATAAACACTATCAGAAATGACAAAGGGGACATTACTATCAAACCCCACAGAAATTAAAAAAAGAAACAAACCCTTAGTTACTGTTACAAACACCTCTTTGCACACAAACTAGAAAACTTAGAAGAAATTAATAAGTCCCTGGAAACATACAACCTCCAAAGATTGAACCAGGAGGAAATTGACAGCCTGAACAGACCAATAATAAGTTCTGAAATTGAATCAGTAATGAAAAGCATACCAACACAAAAAGCCCTGAACCAGACAGATTCACAGCTGAATTCTACCAGATGTATAAAGAAGAGCTGATGCCAATCCTACTAAAAATATTCCAAAAATTTGAGGAGAAAGGACTCTTTCCTAACTCATTCTATGAGGTCAGCATCATTCTGATACCAAAACCTGGCAAAGACACAAAAACATCAACAAAAGAAAACTTGGGGCCAATATATTTGATGAACATAAGTACAAAAATCCTCAACAAAATACTAGCAAATAAAATCCAGCAGCATATCAAAAAGATAATCCACCATGATCAGGTAGGCTTTATTCCTGGGATGCAAAGTTCATTTAATATACAAAAATCAATAAATGTGATTTGCCACACAAATAGAAACAAAAACCAAAATCACGCGATTATCTCAATAGATGAAGAAAAGGCTTTCTATAAAATTTTATATCCCTTCATGTTAAAAACTCTCAACAAACTAGGCACTGAAGGAATATACCTCAAAATAATAAGAACTATCCATGACAAACCCTCAGCCAACATCTTATTGAATGGGCAAAAGCTGGAAGCATTTATCTTAGAACCAGAAAAGACAAGGATGCCCATTCTCACTACTCCTATTCAACATAGTACTGGAAGTCCTAGACAGAACAATCAGGCAAGACAAAAAAATAAAATTATCCAAATAAGAAAAAAGGATGTTAAATTGTCTCTGTATACTTAGTAAACCTAAAGACCCTCCAAAAGACTCCTATTTTTGACAAACAACTTTAGTAAAGGTTCAGGATATAAAAATCAGTAGCGTTCCTTTACAGCAACAATATGCAAGCTGAGAGCCAAATCAAGAATGCAATCCCATTCACAATAGCTACAAAAAATAGAGTTCCTAGGAATACAGCTAACTAGTGAGGTGAAAGATTTCGACAATGAGAATTATAAAATACTGCTAAAAGAAATCAGAGACCACACAAAAAATGGAAAAACATTTCATGCTCATGAATAGGTAGAATAAATATTGTTAAAATGGTCACACTGCCCTAAGCAATTTACAGATTTCATGCTATTTCTAGCAAACTACTAATGACATTTACACAGAATTAGAAATAACTCTACTAAAATTCATATGGAGCCAAAAAGGATCTGGAATAGCCAATGCAATCCTAAGCAAAAAGAATAAAGCCAGAGGTACCACACTACTTGACTTCAAACTACACTACAAGGCTACAGTAACCAAGACAGCATGGTACTTGTACAAAAACAAACACAGACTAATGCAACAGGTTAGAGAACCCAGAAATAAAGCCACATACCTACAATCGTCTGATTTTCAATGAAGTCAACAAAAGCAAGTAATGGAGAAAGGACTCTCTATTCAATAAATGGTGCCATGCTAACTGGCTAGCCACATGCAGATTATAGAAACTGGACCCCTTCCTTCATTATATGCAAAAATCAACTCAAGATAGATTAAAGACTTAAATGTAAATTCAAAAACCATAAAAAACACTGGAAGAAAACCTAGGAAATATTATTCTGGACATAAACATTGGCAAAAAGTTCACGATGAAGATGACAAAAGCAATTGCAACAAAAACAAAAATTGACAAACAGCACCTAATTAAATGAAAGAGCTTCTGCATAGCAAAAGAAACTATCAAGAGTGATCAGATAATCTATAGACTGGTAAAAAATATTTGCAAACTCTGCATTCAACAAAGTTCTAATGTCCAGAATCTATAAGGAACTTAAAACAAGCAAAAGATAAGCAACCGCATTATAAAATGGGCAAAGGATGTGAACAGATACTTCCCAAAAGAATACATACACATGGCCAGCAAGCATATGAAAAAATGCTCAACATCACTAATCATTGGAGAAATGCAAACAAAAACCACAATGAGATACCATCTCAGACAAGTCAGATTAAAAAGTAAAAAAATAACAGATACTGGCAAGATTGTGGAGAAAAGGGAATACTTATACACTGCTGGTGGAAATATAAGCTAGTTCAGCCACTCTGGAATGCAGTTTGGAAATTTCTCAAAGAACTTAACAATTGACCCAGCAATCCCTTATGGGTTATATAGCTAAGGGAATGTAAATCATTCTGCCATGAAGACACAAGCATGCGTATGTTCATTACAGCACTATTTGCAGTAGCAAAGACATGGATTCAACCTAAATGTCCAACAATAATGGACTGGATAAAGAAAATGTGGTACATAAAATCATAGAATACTACACATCCATAGAAAAGAATGAGATCATGTCCTTTGCAGAAACATGGGTGGAGCCAGAGACCATTATCCTAAGCGAATTAATGCAGGAACAGAAAACAAAATACTACATGTTCTCACTTCTAAGTAGGAGCTAAACGTTGAATACACAATCTAACAAAGCAGCTAAGAAGGGAACAATAGGCACTGGGGTCTATATGAGGGTGGAGAGTGGAAGGCGAGTAAGAATTGAAAAACTACTTATCGAGTATTACGCTTAGTAGCTGGGTGATGAAATAATCTGTATATCACATCCCTGCGACACACAATTTACCTATATAACAAACCCACACATGTACCTCCTGAACCTAAAATAGAAGTTGGAAGAAAAAATAAAACAAAATGAGTAAATTTCTCATGTCCTTCACTTCCCTTCCCTAATACAAACCCAGTTAAGGAAAAAAAAAAAAAGAGAAAATGTTAAGAAGGTAGTTTAATAAATTGGATTGAGCATGTGGCCATTGTAGTCAGAACTATTTTAGATACCTGTTCTGTTATTCACCTCATATTCACTCAAGTGAAGCATGAGGACCCTGCTTCTAAAATTTTCACTTTCCTTCTAAGTAAAATGGGCCTAAAGTGGTTGGTTTTTCAGACCCACCTCATAAGATTGTCTGAAAGATTAAATTATATAATTCATATAAAACTCTCAGTAAAGTACTAGTCAAGTAGTAGGAGATTAATAGATGTTAGCTGTTATTGTTAATAATATTATATTTTGATAATATCATTATTTATCAATGTTATTATTTTGAAGAGCTGGGAGCTTCCAAGTCTGTACCTTCAGTTCAGATCCCTTTTTTGGAGTCCAGGCCTGCCTCTATCTTTCAAAACAATGCATCTGCTCATCTCTATTTCTGTACCTGTTAGCTTTACTCACGACTTGGCCTAAACTCTGGAAAAAGCAATGCCATTGACTGTGCCTGTTGGAATCATGAATGAGCTCTTTAATATTCCAGGTTCTTTCAGTTATTAGAGCAGCTCTGTTTCAATATTTAATCTTTACCCTTATATATTTTATGGCTTTGGCCTCAAACTCCATTTAAAGCTCTCTTTTCTCTTCAAAGGGTAGTTAGAATTTTCATGTCTTCAGTGGCTTGGAGTAGAGTTTCCCGCAGCCCCCTTTATCTTCTAGGTGCTAGATTCTCTCTTAGGTTCAGGTGGAGAGGAAGGAGAGGGAACAGTCAAACTTCTCCTTTCTAAACTGGGAGTAGGAGTGGTTACTTGTTAATTGATGAGAAGTCTCTAGCTCACACTGGTCATTTCTGTCATGGAGCACAGGAGGACCCTGGTCAAGTTTCCTGCTTGATTATCTGATATAGGAGATCTAGCTCTGGCTTGGTATTGTCCTCCTCCTCCTCCTTCCCTCAACTCTTTCCTTATTCCACAGCATCTTGCTGCTGGGGTCCCTCTTGGGAGAAGTTCCTGCAAGATAGCTCAAACTCAGCTACCTCTGAGGTGTCTGCTTGCCCCAGCTTTAAGTGTGTAAGGGCAGTCCCACTGCTTCCCTCTCTTTTAGCCTTATCTTCCTTCTCTTTTCTCAGCACACGGTGACCAAGGGGCAGATTAGTGAGTCTGCTGGTTCCACAAGTATACAACTAGAGAACAAAACACTCTTCTTTTCTTGCAGAAATCCTACTATTGCATAAGTGATTTTCATGAAGCTTCCTATTCCCCGTGGAGTTTGGAAGGAGAAGCATTTCTGTATGCTTCTGTTGAGAAGGCAAGAGGAGTCTTCCTTCTTGGACACTGGGCTTCTGAAAAGGCCATGTGCTCTCCTGTCTCACAGTTTTCTTTCTTTTACGTTTTTTGGGCTTGTCTTTTTTCTTTTTGTATTCTTTTTCTCTTACCTCACAGTCTTGTATGTGTTTAGACTGTCACAAGAATGAGCATTGGATGTGGCAGAAAAAATTCTTGGATTAGTGCCTCTCATTAGTCCCTAAAAATACGTATGTATCTCTCCTCAACTCCTGGTGACTCTCTAAGCTTATGATGCATTTTTTGGTATGTTTTGCATATAGTTTTCAGCTTCCACAATGATTTTTAAAACAGGACAAAATCCCATATGAACATTCTGTTATATTCCATTAAATTGTCAGTACCAGAGATACGGGACGATTGTTTTCTCATTCTAACTTTATATACCCAATATCTAACAAAGCAGCTGCAAAATGGTTGATACTCAGTAAGTATTTGTTGAATGAATGAAGGAATGAAAAGCCAAATGTAATATGTAGAAAAGTTGATCATAAATTCCTTGGTACACAATAGACAGACAAAACATAATCTAGGAAATGTGCACCCTGAGAAATTGCTATCATCAGCGTCATACATTATAACATCTAAAGTTCTTAAACTGGTCCCCTTAATACCATTGTGCTTATTGTCTGTATTTTTATACTTTTATGCTTTGGTTTCATTTTCTACCTATTAGTTAAACAATTATGAGAACTGTGGGGATAAATTTAAAACATTACTGTGTTTCTATAGAGAGTTTTGCTGTAATGTAGTGATTATGAAATTATCTCAAATCTACTCTGAATTATTAAAACGTACAGTTCAATAAATATTTTTTTTTGTTCATTCTTCCCCAAATCACATTAAAATGATCCTTTTGCACTTAAGTGATTTTGTCAGTTTTGTATTCATTTTAAATACCAGATTATTTTTCTAAGATTTAAAGTTTCTGAAAACTTTATTTTTAAGCAATGTATTCTGAGAAAACTTAAATCTAAATTCAATTGTTCAGACAAATATGAATACAATTTAATAAAAAGTACTGAATGCTGTGTTTTATAATTCCTTCGAAAATTTGGGAACATTACTAGGTTCCCAAGTAGATTGATAGTACCTGAGAGATCAGCCATGAGCAACATTTAGTTACATTAACAGGAATACTTAATATGAGCAAATCCCTACATATTTTTATTAAAAATACAAATATAAATAATAAAATGATTCTGTTCCAACATACTTCATTCCAATGCCTAGAACAGGAAAAAAGACATGAACCTCTTTAAGAAGTCTTATTCAAAAAATTGCTAGTAGTTTACAGAGATTGCTAAAGAAACAACTGTCAAACTCAGCCAATTGCTTATCAGGAGTGGGCTTAGAAAGAAGTTACCAGGGAAACTTTTCCTCACTGGAAAAGGATAAATGTGTACTTGGAGTCCACAGATGGCAAGACTGTAATCTTGCTATGCTTAAATTTTATCTAGGTTAGCCACAGTGGAGAAAACACTGTAGAGACTAGAAGCTAAGAGTGCAGAAGGGCAAAAGCAATTTTTATAACTTTAATTTGATTATTAATGCTATTAATAATGCTAATGATAGTGCTTAAACTATTAACAAAAATAATTATGGACACTTACAAAGCACTCCGTCTTAGTCACTTGGGCTGCTGTAACAAAAATACCATAGACTGGTAGTTTAAACAACAAACATTTATTTCTTACATTTCTGGAAGCTGGGATCAAAGTGTGCACAGATTCAGTGTCTGGTGAGGGCTTGCTTCCTGGTGCATAGATGGCCATCTTCTTGCTGTGTTCTATTTTTATTTAGTTTTTGAGACGGAATCTTGCTCTGTTGCTCTGTTGCCCAGGTTGGAGTGCAGTAGTGTGATCTCGGCTCACTGCGACCTCTGCCTCCAGGGTTCATGTGATTCTCCTGCCTCAGCCTCCTGAGTAGCTAGGATTACAGGTGCCTGCCACCATGCCCGGCTAATTTTTGTATTTTTAGTAGAGACGGAGTTTCATTATATTGGCCAGGCTGGTCTTGAACTCCTGACCTCAAGTGATCTGCCTGCCTCAGCCTCCCAAAGTGCTGGCATTACAGGCATGAGCCACTGTGCCTGGCCCTTGCTATGTTTTCAAGTGGTGGAAAGGGGTTGAGAGAGCTCACTGGGGTCCCTTTTAGAAGAGAACTAATCCCTTCATGAGGGCTCCACCCTCATGACCTAATCACCACCTAAAGGCCCTTCTTTGTAATACCATAAAATGGAAATTAGGCTTTGTCATATAAATTTTGGGGGGACACATCCATTTCATAACATGCTCTATAGTTTAAAAATTGTACTCTTTTGAATTATGTCTTTTGGGAGATATTATTTCCATCAGTCTCATAATAGAGATGAGAAAACTAAAGTCAAGTGCATTATCCATGGTCATACAGGGGTTAATCAAGAGCCCAGAAGTTGTATTCAACCTTATTGATTCTAGTGCATACTCCTTTTACATATTACTCATTTTTCTAAAATCATGTTAACTCCTGTTCTTGCTAGTAAGAAGATGCAGTGGTAGATTTATCATGAATTAAAGGAAGTATAGTTTCAGGCCCCCTCACCAGCATAAGCCCAATCCAATGTCTTTGGAGTGGCCCTAATAATGTTCATATATTTATGTAAACTTATACATGTATACACAAATATATGTATACATGCATTTATATATTCATGTAAATTTATACTATACATATAAACATTTTCATAATTTAAATCTAGATATATGTGCATATAAATTTACATAAATATATACATATATGTGTTTGTGTGTGTGTGTGTGTGTGTATATATATATATATATTTTTTTTAGAGAGAGACAGGGTTTTGCTCTGTCACCTAGGTTGGAGTGCAGTGGTGTGATCACAGCTTACGGAAACCTTGAACTCCTGGGTTCAAGCAATCCTCTCTCCTGCCCCAGCCTCCTGAGTAGCTAGGACTACAGAAGTGTGCCACCTACATCTGGCTAAATTTTTTATTTTTAATTGTGTAGAGACAGAGCCTTAGTATGTTGCCTAGACTGGTCTCAAATGCTGGCCTCAACTGATCCTCCCGTCTTGGCTTCCCAAACTCTGGGACTGTAGGCATGAACCACCCGGCCTGGCAAATTTTTTATTATTTTTTAAAGGGAAGATTTTTTTCAAACTGCAGTCTTTGCACTTCATCTTCACCTCTGTCTTACTTCCCCATGTGATGAGTTGGCATTTAACTAGCTATAGACAGTTTTTGGATCTGACTTAGAGGAAACTGATTTAGCAATACAGTTTATTTAGAGAGATTTATTTATGTGGTTTTCAGTTATCTCCTTGTATAGTTAAATAATTGTTAGCCATCCTGATACAAGAATGTTTACTCAAATATTACTGTATCCTGTTGTGTTGACTCAACTTGTGTTGAAACATAAAATATAGTACAGGCAGTCACTTTATAAATGTGAATTAATCTTATAGCCACAATTCCTCAAGTACGTTGGTAGAGGAGGAGAACAAAGTTAGAAATGTTCGGAACCAGAAGCTAATTTATAAAAAATTCTTCCAAATATTAGATAAGTAAAATGTAAGTATAGAAATGTTTTTCATCAATACCTAGTCAAACAGTTCTCTCGATAGAAGTTTTTCTAAATATTACAACAATCTGAAAATTTTACATGTTGTTACCAATGACAAATGTTTAATTTGACAGTTAATAAAAAAGTTAATTAATACAAATATGTGACTTTTCTGATTTTATGCTTTTGAGATTGCAACTTAATAAAATGTATTATTTATTGGGATTTGTTTTCTCACTTCAAATAAATATTTTATGTCTAATTTTGCATTTATAATTTATATATATGTATTTAAAGAGTCTCTTTCTCTCTCAAATTGTTTAAGATTAAGTTCTCATAAAGGCTGGGTCTTCTGCTGAAAGTATGTGTGCTCAGTAAATATTTGTTGAATGAATAAGCATTGTCTGGACTCAGTTTTGATGCCAAGGTGACTTGGCATCCTGAAGTTTTGGAGCCAAAAGACTTCTGATGTTAGGGAATTGTGGGTGGATTTTCTCAAGACTGGGAGATAGACTTTATACTTTATGAAGCTTATGCATTGTAAAAGTATCTTCATTCCATATTCAGATATTTCTCATCTTTCTTCAGCAACCTAGCCTCTTGCCCTCACAGGATATCAAACAGAAGCTTTGTTTTTAAAAAGCTAGACTCATCAAGGTGATGTAAATTGATTGTTTTAGACTGGGAAAGATTCCAGTGAAAGTGGTCCATGCTGAGAAAGAAAATGGGATAGAGTTTTTGAGTTTGGGTGTCACAGATATTGGATGGCTCTTTGGGAATAAAAATAGGGACCAACATCTTATTTCCCCATTTCTCATAGTTCTTGGAAATGAGAGTTCTTCCATAAGGCTGAGTGGATTGTGGTACCACTGCAAGTCATGGCTTGGGACACTTAGTTCCTGAAGTCCCGTGTTACCACAGAGGAAGTGGAAACGCTAGTCTACAAAGGGGTACTTCGATGATTGGAAAATTAACCTCATAGAACTAGAAGACAATTAACATCACAGAACTAGAATTATCTAGAACTGAAAACAAGAGATCCTTTGTTTCCCCCTAATTTGTTGAACTATGTAATCACCTTGTCCCCCTAACTCCAATCCAAGACACATACATGATCTTAGGGTAGTAATTCTCAGAGTGTGGTTACCTCTCCACATATCAGAATCACCTGTAAACTTTCAGAAATACAAATGATCAGGCCCCACCTCAGGCCTGTGAATCAGAAACTGTAGGGAGTCGTGTTGTGGAGCAAACATGTTTTACTACGTATGGATCCAGAGTATTTTACACAAGCAGGGAGCGGGAAGATCACTGGCCTTCATGAGGGATGAGAAATAAACAGAAAAGCCAGTAACTGGCAAGGCAGTGATGCAGACCTTTGTAGATACAGGATGCCATGGGCTGTCTTGGCTTTGTTCTACAAACCTTCTGATTTTTTCCTTGTTTAGCATTTCTTTTTTCTTTCTGCTTCTCTATGCGTGTGCTGAAAGTGGCCCTCCTTCAGCTCCATAAGAGTTTAAGCTAAGAGACAGATTAATGTATCTGAAACCCAATTCTAAAACAAAAATTTGACTGACTCAATTTAAATGAGCTGTGGCCAGGTTGACAGGATCATATGGGACACATAGGGCCAGAGGGGCCTCACACTTGTATGTGGTAAGTCATTTCCCAGAAAATGGGCTGTGGACTGAATAGTCAGCCTGTGTATATTCACATAGTGAACATCAGAACTCTTAAGACCACCAATATTATGAATTATATTCCTATTTTTTTAAAATTTATTGCTCACAGTTTGATAATTTTGACTAATACAGTCCTGGGCTCATTTCCATATGCCTGAATTTACGAAAATAAATTGAATGTGTCAAGAAAGTTAAATTTCTGCTGGAGTCAGAGGTAGTTGGAAGTTTGACTTTCATGCTGGAGTTTTATTGCCTAAGATGTAAATTGTATTTCCTCCAAAGCTCTGAAATAACAGCTCAATAAATAACTACTAATATCACAGTTCAGACATTTTAACTAAGCATGTTAACTTTCTTTACTGTAATATTCAAATAATGTGTAACACAGTGAGTTTTTTGGTTGCAAAGCTGGAAACCCTCCAGTAACTTACACAGCATTTCAAACAAACTTAATTTTAACTCAGACTCTAGGTAACTAAGAATTATTCTTACTAATATCTGAAAATAATCACAGATTTGTTATACTTTTAATCTTCCTTTGATTTCTTTATTGTTAATAAACAGTTATTTACAAGTCTAGGTTTTTATTATTTGCTTATAGATAATTACGCTGAATTCTCAATGCTGTATAACGAAAGGAGGCCTCCAATCACAAAGACTTCAGGATATAGTCGAGAAGTTGACAAGATTTTTCTTTCCTTAAAGGGCCTGATAGTAAATATTTTAAGTTTTTTATTTTTTTTTGAGGATATGCAATCTCACATATTCTTACCCCTTCTTTTCACCCTATTCCTCCTCCCCATGTTTTTCCTTGTTTTATTTGTTTTTTCTTCTTTCCTTCTTCTCCATTGTAACCTATTCTTAGCTCATGGGCCATACACAGTCTTCAGGTCGAATTTAGCCCCTGGGTTATCATTTTCTGATTCATGATTACAGTCCAAAAACGAACTTGAAAGTGACTGAAATGTTCTCTCTTCAAAGCTGTCTTGTGGATTTTCAATCATTCTCTTTCGATATACTCAAAAGATGAGATTATAGTATAGACAGAGGATAAAGCATGCAGAGCCAGGGATGAAAGGGAGAACAAAGCAATACATGATTTCAGAATTAATAATGAAGAAGACATTGATAAACATTTATGTCATTCCAGGTACTAAATATGTATCCTTTTCCTTTAACCTTTCACAAGGTTTTACAATGCCTACTTTATAGATGAGAAAACAGACATGAAGAAGTAGCATTACTAAGTAAAAAATATTGTGTTGTAAGAGTTGAGGCTCAATTTCATGTGGCATGTAAAGCCCATTTTCTTTGTGATATACCACATAGTGTCCTGCCATAGAATAGAACAAGGAATAAGGAGCACCTCACCACAGATTTGTAAACATTTTAAAACCTGCATTTGAAAGCATTTTATGAAATTGCTGAGGTATTAAAATAATTTCACAGGCATTTATTAATGTCAGTAAGTGCAAATGAGTTGGAACTGCTTAAATATAACATTATCTTTAATGATAACATATTGTCTTTTGGAAACAGAGTATATGATTTGAAAGGTTCCCAAGGTCTTGTCTCAATAAATTGAAGTAATGCATCATCGGAAATGTGCAAGACACCTTATCCCCTGTCTCCATATCAGTATGTTTATACTCATGATCTATTCATCAAATATGCAAGGTAAATATAAAGTTATTGTTCCCGTCTATTTTCCTGAGACACCAGCACATAAATAAAGGAACGGAAATGAACTTGCTTAGTCAGGGATGGAACTAAGACTGCTTTTACATACCCTTAAGCTAATGGATATTTTGCTAGATTGCCTCTCATGTGTGTTGCTTTATGTTTTAGAGAGAGCGTCTTCCTTCTTTCTAATGAATATACAGCTGGACCTACTTTCCTCAAATTAGCTTACCATCAAGGCTATTATTCTATAAATGTGCATCAGATGTTGCCTAAATCTGGCTTGATTACAGATGCTCCCTATGGTTTTATTCAATTGCTTAACTCTAAACTCAACATTATGCCATTAAACCATTTAATTTAGCCATCTCCAAAAGTTTTATTAAATTGTTTAATATTATGGGTATTAACTAACTCATCACTCAAGCTATATAATAGAGGTCATAATGTAATAATGTTACCATCTGTATACTACTTTTTTTCCCATGTCTCCAGTATAGTAATAAAATATTGATATTAGTTTTTAACATATATTTTGAGATATAGTATTTATCATATTATATCTGGACTTTATAGATAAAGAAACTCATAATGGTGTATTGACTTGCATTAATAAAATAAGTCAACATGCTTGATGGTTTTATAGTCTTTCATGAACAAAGATGTACTATCTTAGTTTTTATTTAAACTTTTATAAACTTGGTGTGTTTAAGGCATTATGTAAAATATAAAAATTTCACAGAAAGTTTACATCTTATAGGGAGGACAAAAATCACTTAAGTGCAAAAGGTATTATTTTAATGTTATATCTGTGCAGTTCAATAGTGTAGCCACCAGTTAGGTATTGCTATTTAGATTTACATTAATTAAAATTAAATACAATTAAAAATTCAGTTCCTCAGGCACACTAGTGATATTTCAAGTGCTCAGTAGGCATGTGTGATTAGTGGCTACCATATTGGATGGTGCAGATATAGAACATTTCCAGCATTGCAGAAAGTTCTACTTGAAGGCTGGTTGCAGTGGTTCATACCTATAATCCAAGCAATTTGGGAGGACAAGGCTGGGGGATTGCTTAAGCTAAGGAGTTTGAGACCAGCCTGGATAGTATAGCAAAACCCTATCTATCTCCATAGAAAATACAAAAATTAGCTGGATGTGGTAGCATGCTCCTGTAGTCCCAGCTACTTGGAAGGCAGGGGTGGGAGGGTGACTTGAATCCAGAAAGTGGAAGTTTCAGGGAGCCGAGATTGTGCCACTGCACTCTAACCTGAGTGACAGAACCAGATCCTTTCTCAAAAAAAAAAAAAATTGTGTATGTCTTACTGATTGTTTTTACTTTGTCAATGTAAAAAAATTCATTTTAGGAAGTGTGTTAGGCTGTTCTTTTATTGCTATAAAGAAATACCAGAGATTGAATAATAATAAAGAGGTATACTTGGCTCATGGTTCTTCAGACTGTACAAGCATGGCACTGGCATCTGCTCAGCTTCTGGGGAGGCTTCAGGGAGCTTTTACTCAAGGTGAAAGGTAAAGCGAGAGCAGGCATGTCACATGGCAGAAGCAGAGGCAAAAGAGAGTGGGGCTGGGGGTTGGGGAGGTGCCACACTTTACAACAGCCAGATATTGCAAGAACTCACTCATTACGGTGAGGACAGCATCAAGCCATGAGAGATCTGTCGCCATGACTCAAACACCTCCCACCAGGCCCCACCTGCAACACTGGGAATTGCAATTTAACATGAAATTTTGGCAGGGACAAATATCTAAACTATATCAGACAGCTTATAAAAAACAAATATGATATAGTAAAAACAACCTACCAAAGAAAAAGAAATGGAGATATAATAAGGAAGAAAGAAGAAAACTCTACAGAGAACTATCTGTGGTGGAATAGCAATTGATTACAAAACTTATTTCTGACCTTTTTAGCAGCTAGACAAAGAGGGAAGAACAATGATCAATATCAGTATCTTAGGGAAAAAGAAAAATATGTTCATAGATTCATAAGGTCGAGGCAAGCCACCTGTCTTATAATGTTGCTGAAGTGGAACTAAAATAAAGTTCATAAAGTATGTATTTCTTAACATTTGTAGCTCTTATAAAAATATAAAACTAGAAAAATAAATGTATAGATACCAGAGCAAGATGTCCAGTTAGAAGCAGCTGTGGTGCATGGCACTCATGGAGAGGAATGAAAGGGGCGAGTGAATACAGAATCTTCAACTGAAATATCCAGGTACTCACATTGGAATTGATCAGGGAAACAATTTCACCCACAGAAAATGAAGAAAAGCAGGGTAGGGTGATGGACGACCCAGGAGGAATACAGAGCCGGGGGAACCCCCGACTCCCAGCCAAGGGAACTGGTGAGTGAATGTGTGGCCCTGGGAAACCATGCTTCTCCCACAAGCCTTTGCAACCTTCAGATCAGGAGAACCCTTCATGAGCCCACACCACCAGGGTCTTGGGTCTGACACGCAGAGCTGAATGGTCTTGGCGGAACAGCTGCTTAGGCACATACAGAGACCCAGGAGCTTTACATATGCCAGCTCCGGGGTCTTTGACAAAGGCACTGCAACTCAGGCAAGGCAGGTCCGCACATACCCCTAGGAAGAGGGCTGAATCCACGGGTCTAAGCAGCATTGGTCTTCAGGCCCCACCTCCATGGCACCTCACAAGATAAGACCCACTGGCCTGAAATTCTAACCAGCCACTAGCAACAAAGTGGAGCCTGCCTGAGACTGGATGGAGCCCCCAGAAGAAGAGGCCAGTCACCATCTTTACTGTTTGGTCGACATAGCCATTCTAGCTTGCAGGCTTTGGAGAGTCCAGATGGTCTGGATGAGGAAGGGTCCCCCTGAGCGCAGTGGAGCTGCTTTGCCAGAACATTACCAGACTGCTTCTTTGAGTTGGACCCTGATCCATTCCTCTTCAGTAGGTGGGACCTCCCATCTGGGGCTTTCAGCCACCGCTAACTGCCTGTATTCTACAAAGAGATCTCTGATCTCTCCCTGGGATGGACTGCCTAGGGTGTGGGGCAGGCCGACAACTTTGTTGTTTGAACAAATCAGCCATTCCAGCCTGCGTGCTTTGGAGAGTCCAAGAACAGAAGTGGCTCCCCAGCAGATATAGCTGTTTTGTCAAGCAGTGGCCAGGCTGCTAAACTGGACTCCATCCTTTCCTCCTTATAGGGCGGATCCTCCCAGCTGGGGCCTCTTGCCACTCCTGGAGGTGTTCTATGGCCAACAGAGTTTTAATTTCTCCCTGGGATGCAATTCTAATTTCTCCCATTGGGTGGGGTGGGCCACCATCTTTATTGTTTGGACATCTCAACTGGTCCCTTCTGTGGACCTTGGTGAGCCCAAACCAATAGGGGGCTGAAGGGAGTTGCCAACACAGTACAGCTGCTCTACCAAAACACAGCTAGACTGTTTCTTTAAGTGGGTCTCTTATCTTGTTCCTCCTGACTGGGTGAGACCTCCTAACAAGGGTCCCTAACCACCTCCTACAAGTGTGTTTGAGTGCAACAGGTCAGTATACCCCTGGGACGGCACTTCCAGAGGAAGGAGCAGGCTGCTGTTTTGCTGCCTTCCCTGGTGATACCTCCAGGTACCAGCCTGGGGTCTGGAGTGGACCCCCAGCACACCACAGCAGCCCTGCAGAACAGTGGTCAGACTGTTATAAGAAAAACCAACGAACAACAACAACAACAAAATTTCATTCAAAGGGATTAGCAACCTCAAAGATTGATGGTAGGTAAGCCACAAAGATGAGAAAAAATTAGTGCAAAAATGCTGAAAACTCAAAAAGTCAGAGTGCTCCCTTTCCTCCAAATGACTGCAACACCTCTTCAGTAAGGGTTCAGAACTGGGTTGAGGCTGAGATGAATGAAATGACAGAAGTAGGCTTCAGAATGTGGATAAAACCAAACTTCACTGGGCTAAAGGATCATGTTGTAACTCAATGCAAAGAAGATAAAAATCATGATAAAACAATGCAGGAGCTGACACTTAAAATAGCCCATAGAGAGTGGAACATAACTGACCTGATAGAGCTGAAAAACACATTACAAGAACTTCACAGTACAATCCCAAGTATTAATGGCAGAATAGACCAAGTAGAGGAAAGAATCTCAGAGCTTAAAGACTGTCTTTACGAAATAAGACAGACAGACAAGAGTAGAGAGAAGAGAATAAAAAGGAATAAACAAAACCTTCGAGAAATATGGGATTATGTGAAGAGACAAAATCTACCACTGATTGGGGTTCTTGAAAGAGATGGGGAAAATGAAACCAATTTGGAAAACATATTTCACTATATCATCCAGGGGAACTTTCCAAACCTAGCTAGATAGGCCAACATTCAACTTCAGGAAAAGTAGAAAACCCCTGTAGGATACTCCATGAGAAGATCATCCCCAAGACACATAATCATCAGATTTTCCGAGGTTGGAATGAAAGAAAAAATGTTAAGTGCAGCCAGAGAGAAAGGCCAGGTCATCTACAAAGGGAAGCACATCAGACTAACAGTGCACCTCTCAGCAGAAACCCTATAAGCTCAAAAAGACTCGGGGTCAATATTCAACATTTTTAAACAAAAGAAATTCCAACCCAGAGTTTCATATCCAGCCAAACTAAGCTTCGTAAGTGAAGGGAAAATAAGATTCTTTTCAGAGAAGCAAATGGTGAGACAATTCATTACCACCAGATCTGCCTTACAAGAGCTCCTGAAGGAAGCATTAAGTATGGAAAGGAAAAACTGTTACCAGCCACTACAAAAACACACTGAAGTGCACAGACCAATGACACTTTGAAGCAACCACATAAACAAGTCCACAAACCAATTAGCATCAAGATGACAGGAACAAATCCACACATAATAATCCTAACCTTAAATGTAAACAGGCTAAATGTCCCAGTTAAAAATCACAGAATGGCAAGCTGGATAAAGAATCAAGACCTACTGGTATGCTGTCTTCAAGACACTCATATCACATGCAAAGACATACATGGCTCAAAATAAAGGATGGGGAAAAATGTACAAAGGAAATGGAAAATAGAAAAAAAGCAGGATTTGCAATCACAGTTTCTGACAAAACAGACTTTAAACCAACGAAGAAAAAACAAAACAAAAACAAAAACAAAAAAAGCAAAGAAAAACATAATGGTAAAGAGTTCAATTCAACAGGAAGAGCTAATTATACTAAATATATATGCACCCAATACAGGAGCTCCAAGATTCATAAAGCAAGTTCTCCAAAACCTTCTAAGAGACTTAGACTCTCACACAATAATAGTGGGAGACTTTAACAACCTACTGACAATATTAGACAGATCACTGAAACAAAACAAAGATATCAGTACCTGAACTCAACCCTGGCTCAAGTGGACTTCATAGATATCTACACAACTCTCCACCTCAAAACAACAGAATATACATCCTTATCACCACACAAAACTTACTTGAAAATTGATCACATAATCGGAAGTAAAACACTCCTCAGTAAATGAAAAAAAAATCTGAACTCAAAGTTTCTTGAACCACAGCACAACCAAATTCAAACTCAAGATTAAGAAGTTCACTCAAAACCATACAACTACCTTGAAATTGGACAACTAGCTCCTGAATGACTTTTGGGTAAATGATGAAATTAAGGCAGAAATTAAGAAGTTCTTTGAAATGAATGAGAACAACGAAACGACATACCAGAATCTCTGGGACATAGCTAAAGTCGTATTAAGAGAGAAATGTATAGCACTAAATGCCCACATCAAAATATCAAAATACTTAAGATCTTAAGTTAACAACCTAACATCACAGCTAAAAGAACTAGAGACCCAAAAGCAAACAAACTCCAGGGCTAGCAGAAGACAAGAAAAATAACCAAGATCAGAGCTGAACTAAAGGAGATAGGGACATGAAAAACTCTTCAAAAATCAATGAATCCAGAAGCTGTTTTTGTTTTTGTTTTTTTGAAAAAGTTAATAAAATAGATATGCCACTAGCTAGATTAATAAAAAGAAAAGAAAAAAGAGTCAAATAAACACAATCAGAAATGATAAGGGGGATATTACCACTGATCCTAAACAAATACTAACAACCATCTGATAATAGTGTAATATAAACACTTCTATGCATATACACTAGAAAATCTAGAAGTGGATAAATTCCTGGACACATGCACCTTCCCTCCCAAGACTGAACCAAGAAGAAATTGAATCCCCGATAGACTAGTAATGACTTCTGAAATTGAGGCAGTAATAAATAGCTTACCAACTGGGAAAAAAAAAAAAAAAAAGCAGCCCAGGACCAGATAGATTCACAACTGAATTCTACTAGAGGTAAAAGAAAAACTGGTATTGATCCTATGGGAACTATTCCAAATAATTGAAAAGGAGGGACTTCTCCCTAAATTATTTTATGAGGGCAGCGTCATCCTTATACCAAAACTTGGCAGAGATACAACAAAAACAGAAAACTTCAGGCCAGTATCCTTAATGAACATCAATGCAAAAATCTTCAACAAAATTCTGGCAAACCAAATCCCACAGCACATCAAAAAGCTTATCCACCACAATCATGTAGGCATCATCCTCAGGATGTAAGCCTGGTTCAACATATGCAAATCAATAAATGTGATTCATTACATAAACAGAACTAAGACAAAAACCACATAATGATCTCAATACCGGCAAAAAAGACCTTTGATAAAATCCAACATCCCTTCATGTTGAAAACTCTAAAAGAACTAGGTATTGAAGGAACATATCTCAAAATAATGAGTCATATATGATACACCCATGGCCAATATCATACTGAATGGTCAAAAGCTGGACATATTCTCCTTGAAAATCAGGAAAAGACAAAGTTGCCCTGTCTCACCGCCTCTATTCAACATAGTATTGGAAGTTCTGGCAAGGGCCAGAGAAATAAAGGGTATTTAAGTAGGAAGAGAGGAAGTCAAATTATCTTTGTTTGTAGATGACATGTTCCTATATTTAGAAAACCTCAATGTCTCAGCCCAAAAGCTTCTTAAGCTGATGAGCAACTTCAGCAAAGTCTCAAGATACAAAATCAATATGCAATAATCACTAACATTCTTATGCACTAACATCAGGCAAGCTGAGAGCCAAATCACAAATGAACTGTCATTCATAGTTGCCACAAAAAGTATAAAATAGCTAAGAATACAGCTGACAAAGGAAGTGGAGAACCTCTTCAAGGTTAACTACAAGCCACTGCTTAAGGAAATCAGAGAGGATACAAACAAATGGAGAAACATTCCATGTGCATGGATAGAAAGAATCAATATCATGAAAATGGCCATAATGCCCAAAGCAATATATAGATTCAATGCCATTTCCATCAAACTACCATTGACATTCTTCACAGAATTAGAAAAAAAAAACACCTAAAATTCATATGCAACCAAAAAAGAGCCCAAATAGCCAAGGTAATCCTAAGCAAAAAGAACAAATCTGAAGGCATCACACTACCTGACTTCAAACTACACTATAGTGCTACAGTAACCAAAACAGCATGGTATTGGTACAGGAACAGACACATAGACCAATGGAACAGAACAGAGAACCCAGAAATAAGGCCACATACCTATGACCATCTGATCTTCAACAAACCTGAAAAAAACAAGCAATGGGCAAAAGATTCCTTATTTAATGAATGGTGCTCAGAGAACTGGCTAGCCATATGCAGAAAATTGAAACTGGACTTCTTTCTTACACCATTTACACAAATCAACTGAAGATGTATTAAAGGCTTAAATGTAAAACCAAAAACTATGAAAACCGTAGAAGAAAACCTAGGCAATACCATTCAGGACATAGGCATGGGCAAAGATTTCATGATGAAGATGCAAAAAGCAATTGCAACAAAAGTAAAAATTAACAAATGGGATCTAATTAAACTAAAGAACTTCTGCCCAGCAAAAGAAACTGTCAACAGAGTAAACAGATAGCCTACAGAGTAGGAGAACATTGGTCCAATCTAGATATCTGATAAAGGTCTCATATCCAGCTTCTATAAGAAAATTAAACAAATTTATAAGAAAAAACCTAACCACATTAAAAAGTGGGCAAAAGACATAAACAGACACTTCCTAAAAGAAGATATGTGTGTGGCCAACAAACATATGAAAAAAAGCTCTACATCACCAGTCATTAGAGAGAGGCAAATCAAAACCACAATGAGATACACCATCTCACACTAGGCAGAATGGCTATTACTAAAAGGTCAAAAAACAACAGATGTTGGTGAGGCAGTGGAGGAAAATGAATGCTTTTACCCTGTTGGTGGGGGTGTAAATTAGTACAACCATTGTGGAAGACAGTGTGGTGATTCTTCAAAGAACTTGATATGGTTTGACTGTGTTCCCAGACAAATCTCATCTTGAATTGTAATAATTTCCACATGGCAAAGACAGGGCCAGGTTCAGATTACTGAATCATGCAGGTGGTTTCCCACATACTGTTCTTATTGTAGTTAATAAGTTTTACAAGCACTGATGTTTTTATAAATGGTAATTCCCCTGCACAAGCTCTCTTGCTTGCCACCATGTAAGATGTGGCTTTACTTCTCCTTTGCCTTACACCATGATTGTAAGGTCTCCTCAGCCATGTAGAACTATGAGTCCATTAAACCTCTTTCCTTTATAAATTACTCAGTCTGGGGTATGTCTTTATTAGCAGTGTGAGAACAGGCTTACACAGTAAATTGGTACCAGGTAGTACCAGGTAGTGGGTTGCTCCTATGAAGATACCTGAAAATGTGGAAGTGACTTTGGAACTGAGTAACAGACAGAACTCGGAACAGTTTGTAGGGCTCAGAAGAAGACAGGAAGATGTAGGAATGTTTGGAACTTCCTAGAGACTTGTTGAATGGCTTTGACAAAAATGCTGATAGTGATATGGACAATAAGATCCAGGCTGAGGTGGTCTCAGATGGAGATGAAGAACTTGTTGGAAACTGGACCAAAGGTGACTTGCTATGTTTTAGCAAAGAGATTGGTGGCATTTTGCCCATGCCCTACAGATTTGTGGAACTTTGAACTTGAGAGAAATGATTTAGGGTACCTGGCAGAAGAAATTCCTAAACGACAAAGTGTTCAAGAGGTTACTTGTGTACTGTTGAAAGCATTCAATTTTACATATTCACAAAGATATGGTTTGGAATAGGAACTTATGTTTAAAAGAGAAGCAGAGCATAAAAGTTCAGAAAATTTGCAGCCTGATGATGTGATATTGTGGGAAGTCAGGGACCCCAAATGGAGGGACTGGCTGAAGCCATGGTGGAAGAACATAAATTGTGACTATTTCATGGACATTTATCACCTCCCCAATCAATACTCTTATAATTTCCTATGCGTGTCTTTACTTTAATCTCTTAATCCTGTTATCTTCGTAAGCTGAGGATGTATGATACTTCAGGACCCTGTGATGATCGCATTAACTGCACAAATTGTTCATAAAGCATGTGTGTTTGAACAATATGAAATCTGGGCACCTTGTAAAAAGAACAGGATAACAGCAATGTTCAGGGAACAAGGGAGATAACCACTGTTTCTGACTGCCTGGGAGCCAGGCAGAACAGAGTCATATTTCTCTTATTACCAAAAACGGGTGAGAGAAATATCTCTGAATTCTTTCCCCAGTAAGGAATATTAATAATTAACAGCTCTGGGAAAAGAATGCATTCCTGGGGGGTGGGGGGTGCTCTAAAATGGCTGCTCTGGGAGTGTGTTCCTCATGCAGTTGTAGATAGGGATGAAGCATGCCCTGGTCTCCTGCAGTGCTCCCAGGCTTGCTAGGATTAGGAAATTCCAGTCTGGTGAATTCTAGTCAGACTGGTTCTCTGCTCTGGAACCCTGTTTCCTGTTAAGATGTTTATCGATGACAAAGTGTGCACAGTGGGAAATGAAACTTCATTGCAATTCTAGTTTCACCCTGGCCTTGTGACCTTGCCCTGCCCATTTACCTTGTGATATTTCATTGCCTTTGAAGTACGTGATCTCTGTGACCCACACCCTGTTCGTACACTACCTACTCTTTGAAAATTGCTAATAAAAACCTGCAGATTTTGTGGCTCAGGGGGCATCACAGAACCTGCTGACATGTGATGTCTCCCCCGACACCCAGCTTTAAAATTTCTCTCTTTTGTACTCTTTCCCCTTATTTATCAGACTGGCCAAAACTTAGGGAAAATAGAAAAGGACTTACATTGAAATACTGGGGGCTGGTTCCCTCGATAGCAATAGAAAGGGAAAACCCATTTTCGGAGGAGAAATTTAAACAGACTGCAGAAATTTGCATAGTAACCAGGAGCCAAATGTTAATCACCATGACAATGGGGAGAATTTCTCCAGGGCATGTTAGAGGTCTTCACTGCAGCCCTCCCATCACAGGCTAGGGGACCTAGGAGGAAAGAAATGGTTTTGTGGGCTGTGACCAGGGCCTTGTTGCTTTGTACAGTCTCAGAACTTTGTGCCCTGTGTCAGACCAATGCTTCAGAGGGTGCAAGCCCCAAGCCTTGGCAGCTTACATGTGTTGTTGGGCCTTTAGGTGCACAGAAGTTAATAATTGAGGTTTGGGAACCTCTGCCTGCATTTCAGAGGATGTATGGAAATGCCTGGATGTCCAGGCAGAGGTTTGGCACAGGGGAGGAGCCCGCCTGGAGAAATTCTGCTAGGGAAGTGCAAAAGGAAAATGTGGGGTATGAGCCCCTATAGAGAGTCTCCACTGGAGCACTGCTTAATGGAGCTGTGAGAAGAGGGTCACTGACCTCCAGACCCAAGAATGGTAGATCCACCAACAGCTTGCACCATGTGCCTGGAAAAGCTGCAGACACTCAACACCAGCCCATGAAAGCAGCCAGGAAGGGGTCTTTACCCTGCAAAGCCACAGGGGTAGAGCTGCCCAAGACCATGGGAACCCACCTCTTGTATCAGTGTGACCTGGATGTGAGACATGGAGTTCAAAGGAGATAATTCTGTAGTTTAAGATTTGATTGCCCTAAAGCCAAAATAGACAAATGAGACCTAGCTAAACTAAAGAGCTTCTGCACAGCAAAAGAAACTACCATCAGGTGAACAGGCAACCTAGAGAATGGGAGAACATTTTTGCAATCTACCCATCTGACAAAGGGCCAATATCCAGAATCTACAAAGAACTGAAACAAATTTACAAGAAAAAAATCAAACAACCCCAACAAAAAGTGGGCAAAGGATATGAACAGACACTTTTCAAAGAAGACATTTATACAGCCAACAGACACATGAAAAAATGCTCATCATCACTGGTCATCAGAGAAATGCAAATCAAAACCACAATGAGATATCATCTCACACCAGTTAGAATGGCGATCATTAAAAAGTCAGGAAACAACAGGTGCTGGAGAGGATGTGGAGAAATAGGAATGCTTTTACATTTTTGGTGGGACTATAAACTAGTTCAACCATTGTGGAAGACAGTGTGGCAATTCCTCAAGGATCTAGAACTAGAAATACCATTTGACCCAGCCATCCCATTACTGGGTATATACCTAAAGTATTATAAATCATGCTGCTATAAAGACAAATGCACACATATGCTTACTGTGGCCCCATGCACAATAGCAAAGACTTGGAACCAACCCAAATGTCCATCAATGATTGATTGGATTAAGAAAATGTGGCACATATACACTATGGAATACTATGCAGCCATAAAAAAGGATGAGTTCATGTCCTTTGTAGTGACATGGATGAAGCTGGAAACCATCATTCTGAGCAAACTGTCACAAGGACAGCAAACCAAACACCACATGTTCTCACTCATGGGTGAGAATTGAACAAGAGAACACTTGGACACAGGGCAGGGACCATCACACACCAGGGCCTGTCATGGGGTGAGGGGTTGGGGGAGGAATAGCATTAGGAGAAATACCTAACGTAAATTATGAGTTAATGGGTGCAGCAAACCACCACGGCACATGTGTACATATGTAACAAACCTTCACGTTGTGTACATGTACCCTAGAACTTAAAGTAAAATAATAATAATAAAAAGATTTGATTGCCCTGCTGGATTTCAGACTTGCTTGGGGTCTGTAGCCCCTTTATTTTGACCAATTTCTCCCATTTGGAAAGGCTGTATTTACCCAATGTCTGTACCCCCATTGTATCTGGGAAGTGACTAACTTGCTTTTGATTTTACAGGTTCCTAGGTGGAAGGGACTTGCCTTGTCTCAGATGAGACTGGACTGAGGATTTCTGAGTTAATGATGAAATGAGTTAAGATTTTGGGGGACTGTTGGGAAGGCATGATTGGTTTTGAAATGTGAGGACATAAGATTTGGGAGGGGCCAGGGATAGAATGATATGATTTGGCTCTGTCTCCAGTCAAATTTCACCTTGAATTGTAATAATTCCTATGTGTCAAAGGTGGGGCAAGGTTGAAACAACTGAATCATGGGAGCAGTTTCCCTCATACTCTTCTTGTTGTAGTGAATAAGTCACACAAGATCTGATGGTTTTATAGATGGGAGTTCCCTTGCACAAACTCTCTTGCCTGCCATCATATAAGACATGACTTTGCTTCTCCTTCACCTTCTGCCATGATTATGAGGCCTCCCAGCCATGTGGTACTGTGAGTCCATTAAACCCTTTTCCTTTATAAATTACCCAGTTTTTGGAATATCTTTATTTGCAGTGTGAGGACAGACTAATACAGACCTAGAGACAGAAATACCATTTGACCCAGCAATCCCATTACTGGGTATATACCCAAAGGAATATAAATCATTCTCTTATCAAGACACCTGCATGCATATGTTCACTGCAGCCCTATTCACAATAGCAAAGACATGGAATCAACCTAAATGCCCATCAGTGATAGACTGGGTAAAGAAAATGTGATACATATACACCATGGAATACTACTAAGCAGTCATAAAAAGGAACGAGATCATGTCATTTGCAGGGACACAGATGGAGCTGGAGGCAAATTAACTGAGGAACAGAAAACCAAATACTGCATGTTCTCAGATATAAGTGGGAGCTAAATGATGAGAACACAAGGACATAATGGGAAACAATACACTGGGGCCTGTTGGAGGGCCAGTGGGTGAGAGGCGGGAGAGGATCAGGAAGAATAGCTAGTGGATGCTGGGCTCAGTACCTGACGATGGAATGATCTGTGCAGCAAACCACCATGGCACATATTTACCTAGGTAACAAACCTGCATATACTGCACATGTACCTCTAAACTTAAAATAAAAGTAGGAAATTTTAAAAAGAAAAAGAAATGTATAAATTAAGTACAATTCAAACAAAAACAGGAGTACATTTGGATGTTTACTGACATTAAATGGCTGTTTACAACACAAATATATTACTGACTACTACGGCACAGATTCTTCTGGGTTTGGCATGCTCGTATACCTATCTCTTTCTATAATTTTTCTCCTCCTCTTTCTCCTCCCAAAATAGGGCTTAAGATGAAAAGGCAGTAAGTGAAAAGACTTACCAAAAATGTGTAGACACCACCATTATCTAGGGCTACTGTTGTGCATTTTGATTCGAGAATATTAAAAGAAATGGGAGGAGCCAGAAGCACGACATACAGATTTGGAACTAGTTTCATACCTTTCTTATTACAAAAAAAAAATTAATCAAGAAAAGGCCTATACACTCTTATAAATAACAACGTTCTGAAAAAACATAATTTTTGTTAACAGTATGAATCTTTTACTAATTGCTCTCTTGTGAAGACTCAATTCTTCCATTTTTCTTTCTAGTACATCTCCTATGAAACTTTCTTTTCTACTTTTCTTAAATTCAATGATGACATGAAATATACGCACATGAATCCCACTTCTGTAAACTCTGAAATAAAAAATTTTTGTTACTAAAGACTACATACTCGTTCATCAGAAACCCATTTTTCCCTCCCTGGCCTTGAATCCTAAGATAAATTTATCAATTCAAATGTTTGGGGTGAGAATAATTAACATATAGGAAATATATGTAAATATAGAAAATGAAATCAGGAGTATCTTTAGAAGAAATGCAAAGGTGTTTTTCCACATATCATTTATTATAATGGCAGTCAGTGAAAGTCAATGAAATAATGAGAAAGTAAAGATCTGTGGGGAAATTGTTAGTGGTTAGTGACTGGGTGGGCAGAAGGAAACTAGAGAATGTAGTGGTTCGGGAATGCAACTTTTAATTATTTGCTGTAATATATGGATAAAATTGTCAAAGTCTTAAAATATTGAGAAGTTAACACATTCCTTAGAGCATGGCTTTCATATAACAGTTCTGAAAAGCTGGGCTTTTGAAGAGCAAAAGCATTTAAAAAAAAAAAGGAAAGAAAATCAATACAGCACAATTCTCTAAAATTGGTGCTATAACCCAAGGGAAAATATCGATTCCTTGTTTTAAGCAAGAGGAGTAGGGTAATTGGGCTTCCTAAAGATGCTTTCTTGGATTAAGACTAGCACAGAGGAAAATCACATATGGTGAAACTAGAAGAAGGATTCTATGCATGTGTCATATTTTAAGAAAACAGTCAGCCTGGCATGGTGGCTCATGCCTGTAATCCCAGCACTTTGGGAGGCCGAGGCGGGCGGATCACAAGGTCAGGAAATAGAGACCACGGTGAAACCCCGTCTCTACTAAAAATACAAAAAATTAACCGGGCGCGGTAGTGGGTGCCTGTAGTCCCAGCTACTCAGGAGGCTGAGGCAGGAGAATGGCGTGAACCTGGGAGACGGAGCTTGCAGTGCAGCCGAAATCATGCCACTGCACTCCAGCCTGGGCGACAGAGTGAGACTGCATCTCAAACAAAACAAAACAAAACAAAACAAAAACAGTCAATAGACAAGTCAGAGTGAGAGAGAAACAGTACTGTCAACACCTCAGATGCAATTGACTGGTTTTAAGTTGGTGGATGTTTCATGGTTGTATATCTTATTGTTATGCTTCTTAATTTATAATATGTTACATTTATGTATTAGGTATCTATTGCTCCACAGCAAATTACTTTAAAACTCAGTGACTTAACAATAAATATTGATTATCCTCACAGTTTCTGTGGATCAGAAATATCATGAATAGGTTGCAGTCAAGACGTTAGTCAGGACTGCAGTCATCTGAAGGTTTAAATGTGGCTGAAGGATCTGCTTTCAAAGTTACCCACTCAAATGGCTAGAAAGTTGGTTCTGGCTATTAGCGATAGGCTTTAGAATGGGAGATTATTCTGGCGATTTCTAAATGTAACCATAAGTGTTCCTATAAAAGGAGAGCAGAGAGATATTTGACCACAGAGACAGAAAAGGAGAAGGTGATGTAATGATAAAGCAGAGATAGATTTAAAGACGGTACCCTGTTGACTCTGAAGATGGAAGAAGAAGCCATGAGCCAAGGAATGTCAGGAATGCAGGTCTAGAACCTGGGAAAGTCAAATAAATGGATTATTTGCTAGAGTTTCTGGAGGGAGCACAGTCTCACCCACCCCTTGGTTGCAGCTCAGTGAAACCCAGTTCAGACTTCCCACCTCTGGAATTGTAAGATAATAAGTCGTTGCTGTTTTCAGCCATTAAATTTGTGGTAATTTATTACAGCAGCTGTAGGAAATAACAGGATTAGAGAGAAATTTATAAGTATGGAAAAGAGACAAACAATATTTCAATTATTCATAATTACTTTGAAGAACAGAATTGAATAGATTAAAAAATACAGTTTAAGAAATGTTTTCAGAACTAAAAGATTTGAATCAACAAATTAAAAAGTCATACCATATTCCAAGACATATTGTCATCATAAAAATCCATATGATAATTTAAACCATTCTGGCAATC
Organism: Papio anubis; assembly: GCF_008728515.1. Taxonomy (NCBI): domain Eukaryota; kingdom Metazoa; phylum Chordata; class Mammalia; order Primates; family Cercopithecidae; genus Papio; species Papio anubis. Next base: position 66,951,362 of record NC_044976.1, read on the forward strand.
TTTGTATTTTAATTGGCAGTTAAGGCCCTTTATATTTAATATAATTTTCCTTATGTTTGGGTTTAAGTCTACTATCAGCTATTTATTTCCTATTTGTGGGATTTGCTCTCTTTTTTCTTCACTTACTGTCTTTGTTTAGATTGATTCTATTTTAATCTTTCATTTTGTTTTCCTTATTGATCTAATAGCTATTTTTTTGCAGCTGCTCTAGATTTTAAAATGTGCATTCTTAATTTATCACAGTTCACCTTCAAGCAATATTATACTACATCATAAACAGTGTAAAATTTTTGCAAGTGTATACTTTTATCCCCCTATCCTTTGTGCTATTTTTAAAAATTTGCTTTATTTTCAATTCAGGGAGTACATGTGCAGATTTGTTACATGGGCATATTGTATACCGGTAGGGATTGGGCTTCTAGTGTACTAATTACACAAACAGTAAACATTAAACCCAGTAGATAGTTTTTCAACCATTGACCCACTCTCACCCTCCTCCTTTTTGGAATCCCCATTTTCTTATTTCCATATTTATATTCATGTGTACCCACTGTTTTGCTCCCACTTGTAAGTGAGAACATGTGGTATCTGGTTTTCTGTTTCTGACTTAGTTCACTGGGATAATTGTCTCTACCTTCATCAGTGCTGCTCAGAAGACATGCTTTCATTCTTTTTTTTTATGGTTGCTCAGCATTCCACTGTGTATGTTTACCACATTTTTTTTTTGTCCAGTCAACCACTGATGGACACTTAGTGTGATTCCGTGACTTTGTTATTGTGAATAATGTTGTGATACGTGTAAGAGTGCAGGTGTCTTTTTGATAAAATGATTTTTTTTTTCCCTTTGGATAGATAACCAGTAATGGGATTGCTAGGTTGAATGGTAGTTCTACTTTTAGTTCTTTGAGAGATCTCCATTACCGTTTTCCATAGAGGTTGAACTAATTTATACTCCCACTAACAGTATAGAAGCGTCCCTTTTTTTCTCTGCATTCTTGCCAATATCTGTTGTTTTTGATTTTTTAATAAGAGGCATTCTGACTTATGTGAGATGATATCTCATTGTGGTTTTAATTTACATTTCTCTAAGTATTGTTGAACATTATTGATGTTGAGCATTTTTTCATGTTTGCTGGCCGTTTGTATGTTGTCTTTTAAGAAGCGTCTGTTTATGTCCTTTGCACACTTTTTAGTGGAGTTATTTATTTCATGTTAATTTTTTAAACTCTTTGCATATTCTGGATATTAGTCTTTTCTCAGATACACAGCTTGCAAATATTTACTCCCTTTCTGTAGGTTGTTCATTTAATCTGTTGTTTCTTTTGCTGTGCAGAAGCTCTTTCATTTAAGTAAGCTTCATTTGTCAATTGTTGTTTTCATGCAATTGCTTTCGAGGTCTTAGTAAAAAATTCTTTGCCTATGCTAATAACCAGAAGAGTTTTTTCTACATTTTCTTCTAGGGTTTTTGGAGGCCTCACATTTAAGTCTTTACTTCATCTTGAGTTATTTTTTGTATATGGTGAGAGGTAGGGGTCCAGTTTTATTCCTCCGCAAATGGCCAGCCAGTTTTCCCAGCACCATTTATTGAATAAATAGTGTCCTCTCCTCATTTTAAATTTTTGTTGACTTTGTCAAAGATTAGTTGGTTGTAGGTGTGTGGCTTTATTTTTGGGTTCTTTATTGTGTTCCATTGACCTACGTATCTATTTTTGTACTAGTACCATGCTGTTGTTGTTACTATAGTCTTGTAGTATAAGACTATAGTATAAGGCTGTAGTACATGTGGAGTCAGGCAATGTGATGTCTCTAAATTCGTTCTTTTTTCTTAGGATTGTGTTGCTTTTTCTGATTCTACTGTCATTTTTGTTTCATATGAACTTTAGGATTGCTTTTTCTAATATTGTGAAAAATGACATTGGTAATTTGATAGGGATTTCTTTGAATATGTAGATTGCCTTGATCAGTATGGTTATTTTGATAATACTGATTCTTCAAATCCGCGAGCATGGGATGTTTTTCCATTTGTTTGTGTCATCTATGATTTCTTTCATCTGTATTTTTAGTTCTCCTTATGGAAATCTTTCACCTTCTTGGTTAAATATATTCCTAGGTATTTTTATTTTTTGTGTGGCTATTTTAAATGGGATTGTATTCTTGATTTGGTTCTCAGAATGAGCAATATTAGTTTATATAAATGTTACTTTTTTTTTTTTTTTTTTTTTTGAGATGGAGTCTCACTCTGTTGCCCAGGCTGGAGTGCAGTGGTGTGATCTCGGCTCACTGCAACCTTCACCTCCCAGGTTCAAGCAATTTTCATGCCTCAGCCTCCCATGTAGCTGAGATTACAGGTGTATACCACCATGTTCAGCTAATTATTGTATTTTCAGCAGAGACTGGATTTCACCATATTGGTCAGACTGACCTTGAAGTCCTAATCAAGTGATCCACCTGCCTGGGCCTCCCAAAGTGCTGGGATTACAGGCATAAGCCACCACACCACACCTGACCCTGAGTTTTGTACATTGATTGTGTATCCTGAAACTTTACTAAAGTTGTTTATCAAGTCTTTGAGTCTTTTGGAGAGTCTTTAGGGTTTACTAAGCGCACGATCATGTCACTGGTGAATTCAGAAATAATTTGACTTCCTTTTTTCTTATTTGGATACATTTTACTTTTTTCTCTTGCCTGATCGGTCTGGTTAGGACTTCCAGTACTATGTTGAATAGGAGTGGTTCGAGTGGACATCCTTGTTTTCTTCCGGCTCTTGGGGGAATGCTTTCAATTTTTGCTCATTCGGTATTATGTTGGTAATTGGTTTGTCATTGATGGTGCTTATTATTTTGAGGTATGCTTCTTAGATGCCTGGTTTGTAAGAGATGTTATATTTTGTTAAATGGCTTTTCTGCATCTATTCAAGTGATCCTATAGTTTTTGTTTAGTTCTGTTTATGTGATGAGTCATATTTATTGATTTGAAGTTGTTGGTTCATCCTTGCCTCCCTGGAACACAGTCCACTTGATTGTGACGTATTCTCTTCTTGATGTGCTGCTGGATTTGGTTCATTCCTATTTTGTTGAGGACTTTTGCGTTTATGTTCATCAGGGATATTAACCTATAGTTTTCTTTTCTTGTTGTGTCCTTTCCTGATTTTGGTATCAGGGTGATATTGGTTTCATAGAATGAGTTAGGGAGGAATCCCTTCTCTTCTATTTTTCGGAATAGTCTCAGTAAGATTGGTACCAGCTCTTCTCTGTTTGTGTGGTAAAATTCAGCTGTGAATCTGTCTGTAATCTGAGATTATTTTTGTTGGAAGATTTTTTTTATTACTGATTCAATTTTGTTTCTCATTATTGATCTGCTCAGCATTTTAATTTCTACTTGGTTCATTCTTGGGAGGTTGCATGTTTCCAGGAAGTTATCCATTTCCTTCAGGTGTTGCAATATATACACATAGAGGTGTTCATGTTAGCCTCTGATGGTCTTTCGTATTGCTGTGGTATTTATTGTAATGTCATCTGTATTATTTCTAAATGTATTTATTTTCATCTTTTTGTTCCTTTTCTTGGTTAATCTAGCTAGCAGTCTGTCCATTTTGTTTATCTTTTCAAAGAACCAACTGATTGTTTCATTAGTTCTTTGTATACATATTTTTTTGGTCTCAATTTCATTTAGTTTTGCTCTGATCTTAGTTACGTATTTTTTTGTGCTAGTTTTGAGTTTGGCTTGTTCTTGTTTTTTTCTAGTTCCTTTACATGCAATATTAGGTTGTTCATTTGAGATCTTTCTAACTTTTTGATATAGGCATTTAGTGCTATAAAATTTCCTCTTAGCACTGCTAAACACTCAATAAAGACAATGGTGTAATACTTTAAAAAAAATCCCGAAATAAGAAAATTGTGATTCCAGACTTATACACCAACTCATATATTATTCAAATATAAATAACACACATATTTTTGACTAACAAAACAAGAATGTATAAAAGTGATTATTTTTTTAAAAAGTCAGCCAGTCATGGTGGCTCACACCTGTAATTACAGCTCTTTAGGAGGCTGAGGTGGGAAGGTGACTTGAAGCTAGGAGTTTGTGACCAGCATAGGCAATAGAGAGAGGTCCTGTCTCTAAAAAAAAAAAAAAAAAAAATTATTTTAAAAAGCCACACAAATTTCTTTAAGTGGATAATTGGATACTTTATATTATAAATAGGTAAGCTAAGTAGCCTAGAGGTCTAGAAGATAGATCTTAAAAAATTAAACATAGAACAACAGAGAGACCAAATAAATAATCTAGAGATAAAATAATATATACTTTTTTTTTTTTTTTTACAAATAAACTATAACTGATCTGACAATAAACTTCTCAATTGTAGCAAGAGAAGCCATAAGACAACTGAATAAAATCTTCAAAGATTTCAGAGAAAACAATTGCCACCAGGTAATTTTCAGGCATACAAAAAAATTTACTGTCATTTAGCTCTCACTAACGAAACTTTACAAGATATATTTCATTCATAAGACAACTAGTGACAGAGACTTGAAATTGTGACAAAAGAAAATAGCAAATGTAGGTAAATTTAATAATGTGAGCACATGTAATAATATAATAGTATCTCATTTTTGAGGTTATAAAAAGTTTAAATTACTAGAAAATTTTCAAAAAGACTGAAACAATAGAATGAAGGACTGAACAATAGAATGTAAATCAAGAGATAATGATTGCAGTTAAAGAATTTTAAGCTTATATGTTGATTCCTTAAATTCTAAATTTTGGTGTTAAAATTTCTAAAGTGACCTTTAAAATAATTAAAATAGACTGATAACCTAACTTTAAAACTAGTACATGAGAAAAAGTAGAATAAGTTCAAAAACAAAAATTAAATAAATGAATTCAACAAATACAAAAGAACACGAGAAGGAAGATAAAACTAAAATCACAAAAATGTAAAATAAATTACGAAACGAAAGTGTAAATGGACTCAATCATTTAGGTAAAAGATTTTCAGACTAGAGTAAAAAAAGTTGAGAAAAATTGTAGAAGGCAAATGGAAACTAAATGAAATCTAATTGAATTCTTTTCATATAATGGGATATTGAACAATCAGGACTCATGAAATATGAAGCCAACACTTTTGTAACTTATTTTTTCAAACTTGTTCAGTAGTTCAAAGTACAAACATAAAAGTCAGAAGGCCTTTGCTGCTCAATGAAATTCTAGGCCTTCTGACTTTTATGTTTGATTGTAGGAAATAATTCTAAGATTACATTGAGTTGGAAAATGTATTCCATTCTAAGCATTAATTAACACTTCTGTATTTGTTTAAAAGTTTCATTGTAATTGGGTAGTGTTTGGGGTAGGAGGTGTTTTAGACTGTGAAAAGAAAAAAAGGAGATATCTAAATTCTTGTTTGAGTAATTTTTAAATTAAATTAATTCTTTAGTAATATTCTACTAATTTCTTACTAATATTCAGACCTGTATGTTTCTCTTTTGGAGCCCTTTCATGGCTTCTCTGAAAACTTGTTTTTCCCATCTCACTACAATTTTCTTAGTGCAGAGTGGCTCTTCTTGAGATAATACCCTTTCACAATGTGCCCCTGATGATACTTTCTATATTTCCTTTCTGTTAGGGTCATCTTGTCCTAGCAATGAACACTCTTGGCTAGGAGTCTTTGAAAATGATCTCATACTGATATTCCAACCATCAATTTCATGTATGATCTCTGGGATTTAGTCATCTTGTGTAGAGGACAAGTTACTAAAGCTTCTGTAGCCTCCTTTAGCTTTAGCAGACATGAAATTCCTCTCAAATAGTTTCAAAACAGCAGTGTGACGACAGATGCCAGCTTGTCTTGCTAGACTTCCGTAGTTTTGGCTGATAAGCACACAATGAATCCGAAGAGATTTAGAGTTTGTTATTTACAGCACAGCAACCGAAAGGACCTTCATGTTCACGTGAGTTTTCCTTCTCTTTCAAGTCCCCAGGAGGTTATCTGGAAGTGGATTCAGGTAGGTTCTGCACCCACAGTGGGTCTGCATCAAAACAGGAACACTGATCTTAGGTAAACTCGCAGTCTCCTAAGGGACTACTAACAAACCCACACTCATTATCCTCTCTGGAGAGAGGCATTGCCTATATTACCTTAGACTATGAGCAAAACTCTCTGGGGAGAGGAGGGAGGCATCTCTATCTTTATTATCCTGTGATGTCTCCGGGAAAGATCTCTCTATCTTTATTATTCATAAATGTAAATAAATTTGTTCCAGAGTGAATTTCTGTTTCTTTTCTTTCAGGGCCACTTGAAAATATTTCTAAAAAATTAGTCATGAAGTAGATAGGTTGTTCATATCTATGAATGTAGAAACATGAAATATTCATGAAGAATTGTTTCCAACATAATTTTTTTTTTTCTGTCTGTGGTGGCTAATGTGGGATGAGGGGGGTGGATTCCTAGCACTGTACTGAATAACTTCAAAATCATCCTTATTAAATCATACCTACTTGTCACTCTTGATATGTTTTGATACTGTTTGTATGCAAATGACTTTAGATATGTAAAACTAGTTCTCAGTGCATCATTTGAAAATCTACATGCTGGTATGCCTTTTGCTTTGGAATTTCTTATCTATTTTACCTTGATCCAAACCTTTCAAATAAACAACCTGCTACTTAAATATCAGACAAAACAGAATTTATGACAGAGCATTATGAAAAAAAATCAGCATACCTTGATAACAGTTTTTCTTCCCTATGAAAATATGATACTCGACTCATATGCACTTAATATCTAGTTTTAAATATGTATTAAACAATTGGCACATCTACATTTGTCATAATAGGCACATATAACATTTCTCAACTGATATTATGAGATTGATAAGACCTTGATACCAAAACCAAATGAAAAAATAATGAGAAAAATTTTGGGCCCATTTCACATAGAAATGTGCAAACACAAACAAATATTAGTGAATAGAATTTATCAAAAGGTAATCCATCATCATTGAATTGGATTTATTCTAGGAATTCAGTAGAGGTTCAGAATTAGACAATCAATGTATTTTACTAGAATAATTTAAAGAGCAAGAATGATGTAATCATTTCAAAATATAAAACATAATAAAAAATTAAACACTAATTCAATATTCTAAAAAAACTCTTAGAAAGCAAATTATAGATGAGAGCTTCCTTGTCCTAATAAAGGTATCTACAAAAATTTACACTAAACATCACTGCTAATATAATTTTTAAAAAATCAAGAGCAAGACTTGGATGCCTGATATCACCACTTTAATTTAACATTTAACTAGTTACCAGTCATTTCAATTAGAAGAATAACATTTGGAATACATAGGAGAAAAAATAAATTATTGCAGCCAATATTATTACCTAGGTAAGAAAATAAATCTAGAGATAAATTATTAAAATTAATGTTTTATTTATTTATTTATTTTATTACACTTTAAGTTCTAGGGTACACGTGCACAACGTGCAGGTTTGTTACATATGTACACATGTGCCGCGGTGGTTTGCTGCACCCATTAACTCATAATTTACGTTAGGTATTTCTCCTAATGCTATTCCTCCCCCAACCCCTCACCCCATGACAGGCCCTGGTGTGTGATGGTCCCTGCCCTGTGTCCAAGTGTTCTCTTGTTCAATTCTCACCCATGAGTGAGAACATGTGGTGTTTGGTTTATTGTCCTTGTGATAGTTTACTCAGAATGATGGTTTCCAGCTTCATCCATGTCCCTGCAAAGGACATGAACTCATCCTTTTTTATGGCTGCATAGTATTCCATGGTGCATATGTGCCACATTTTCTTAATCCAGTCTATCATTGGTGGACATTTGGGTTGGTTCCAAGTCTTTGCTATTGTGAATAGTGCCACAATAAATACACATGTGCATGTGTCTTTATAGTAGAATGATATATAATCCTTTGGATATATACCCAGTAATGGGATGGCTGGGTCAAATGATATTTCTAGTTCTAGATCCTTGAGGAATCGCCATACTGTCTTCCACAATGGTTGAACTAGTTTACAGTCCCACCAACAGTGTAAAAGCATTCCTATTTCTCCACTTCCTCTCCAGCACCTGTTGTTTCCTAACTTTTTAATGATTGCCATTCTAACTAGTGTGAGACGATATCTCATTGTGGTTTTGATTTGCAATTCTCTGATGACCAGTAATGATGAACCTTTCTTCATGTGTCTGTTGGCTGCATAAATGTCTTCTTTTGAGAAGTGTCTGTTCATATCCTTTGCCTACTTTTGATGGGGTTGTTTTTTTTTCTTGTAAATTTGATTGAGTTCTTTGTAGGTTCTGTACATTAGCCCTTTGTCAGATGAGTAGATTGTGAAATTTTTCTCCCATTATGTAGGTTGCCTGTTCACTCTGATGGTAGTTTCTTTTGCTGTGCAGAAGCTCTTTAGTTTAATTAGATCCCATTTGTCAATTTTGGCTTTTGTTACCATTGCTTTTGGTGTTTTAGATGTGAAGTCCTTGCCCATGCCTATGTCCTGAATGGTATTCCTAGGTTTTCTTCTAGGGTTTTTACGGTATTAGGTCTAACATTTAAGTCTTTAATCCATCTTGAATTAATTTTTGTATAAAGTGTAAGGAAGGGATCCAGTTTCAGCTTTCTACATATGATTAGCCAGTTTTCCCAGCACCATTTATTAAATAGGGACTCCTTTCCCCATTGCTTGTTTTTGTCAGGTTTGTCAAAGATCAGATGGTTGTAGATGTGTGGTATTATTTCTGAGGGCTCTGTTCTGTTCCATTGGTCAATATATCTGTTTTGGTACCAGTACCATATTGTTTTGGTTACTGTAACCTTGTAGTATAGTTTGAGGTCAGGTAGCATGATGCCTCCAGTTTTGTTCTTTTGGCTTAGGATTGTCTTGGCAATACAGGCTCTTTTTTTATTCCATATGAACTTTAAAGTAGTTTTTTCCAATTCTGTGAAGAAAGTCATTGGTAGCTTGATGGGGATGGCATTGAATCTATAAATTACTTTGGGCAGTATGGTCATTCTCACAATATTGATTCTTCCATTCTTCCTATCCATGAGCATGGAATGTTCTCCCATTTGTTTGTGTCCTCTTTTATTTCATTTAGCAGTGTTTTGTAGTTCTCCTTGAAGAGGTCCTTCACATCCCTTTTAAGTTGGATTCCTAGGTATTGTATTCTCTTTGATGCAATTGTAAATGGGAGTTCACTCATGATTTTGCTCTCTGTTGGTCTGTTATTGGTGTATAGGAATGCTTGTGATTTTTGCACGTTGATTTTGTATCCTGAGACTGCTGAAGTTCCTTATCAGCTTAAGGAGATTTTGAATTGAAACAATGGGGTTTTCTAAATAGACAATCATGTCATCTGCAAACAGGGACAATTTGACTTCCTCTTTTCCTAATTGAATACCCTTTATTTCTTTCTCCTGCCTGACTGCCCTGGCCAGAATTTCCAACACTATGTTGAATAGGAGTGGTGAGACAGGGCATCCCTGCCTTGTGCCAGTTTTCAAAGGGAATGCATCCAGTTTTTGCCATTCAGTATGATGTTGGCTGTGGGTTTGTTATAAATAGTTCTTATTATTTTGAGATATGTCCCATCAATACCTAGTTTATTGAGAGTTTTTAGCATGAAAGGCTGTTGAATATTGTTGCAGGCCTTTTCTGCATCTGTTGAGATAACCATGTGGTTTTTGTCTTTGCTTCTGTTTATATGATGGATTACATTTATTGATTTGCATATGTTGAACCAACCTTGCATCCCAGGGATGAAGCTCACTTGATCATGTGGATAAACTTTTTGATGTGCTGCTGGATTCGGTTTGCCAGTATTTTATGCAGGATTTTTGCATTGATGTTCATCAGGGATATTGATCTAAAATTCTCTTTTTTTGTTGTATCTCTGCCAGGCTTTGTTATCAGGATGATGCTAGCCTCATAAAATGAGTTAGGGAGGATTCCCTCTTTTTCTATTGATTGTAATAGTTTCAGAAGGAATGTTACCAGCTCCTCCTTGTACCTCTGGTAGAATTCCACTGTGAATCCTTCTGGTTCAGGACTTTTTTTTGGTTGGTATGCTATTAATTATTGCCTCAGTTTGAGAGCCTGTTATTGGTCTATTCAGGGATTCAACTTCTTCCTGGTTTAGTCTTGGGATGGTGCATGTGTCCAGGAATTTATCCATTTTTTCTAGATTTTCTAGTTTATTTGCATAGAGGTGTGCATAGTATTCTCTGATGGTAGTTTGTATTTCTGTGGGATCAGTGGTGATATCCCCTTTATCATTTTTTATTACATCTATTGGATTCTTCTCTCTTGTCTTCTTTATTAGTCTTGCTAGTGGTCTATCACTTTTGTTGATCTTTTCAAAAAACCAGTTCCTGGATTCACTGATTTTTTGAAGGGTTTTTGTGTCTCTATCTCCTTCAGTTCTGCTCTGATCTTAGTTATTTCTTGCCTTCTGAGAGTTTTTGAATGTGTTTGCTCTTGCTTCTCTAGTTCTTTTAATTATGATGTTAGGGTGTCAATTTTAGATCTTTCCTGCTTTCTCTTGTGGGCATTTAGTGCTATAAATTTCCCTCTACACACTGCTTTAAATGTGTCCCAGAGATCTAGTTGCGGGGTTTTGAGTGAGTTTCTTAATCCTGAGTTGTAGTTTGATTGCAGTGTGGTCTGAGAGACAGTTTGTTATAATTTCTGTTCTTTTACATTTGCTGAGGAGTGCTTTACTTCCAACTATGTGGTCAATGTTGGAATAAGTGCCATGTGGTGCTGAGAAGAATGTATATTCTGTTGATTTGGGGTGGAGAGTTCTGTAGATGTCTATTAGGCACTTGGTGCAGAGCTGAGTTTAATTCCTGGATTTTCTTTTTAACTTTCTGTCTCGTTGAACTGTCTAATGTTGACAGTGGGGTGTTAAAGTCTCCCATTATTGTTGTGTGGGAGTCTAAGTCTCTTTGTAGGTCTCTAAATACTTGTTTTATGAATCTGGTTGCTCCTGTATTGGGTGCATATATATTTAGGATAGTTAGCTCTTCTTGTTGAATTGATCCCTTTACCGTTATGTAATGGCCTTCTTTTTCTCCTTTGATCTTTGTTGGTTTCAAGTCTGTTTTTTCAGAGACTAGGATTGCAACCCCTGCCATTTTTTGTTTTCCATTTGGTTGGTAGATCTTCCTCCATCCCTTTATTTTGAGCCTAAGTGTGTCTCTGCATGTGAGATGGGTCTCCTGAATACAGCACACTGATGGGTTTTGACTCTTTATCCAATTTGTCAGTCTATGCCTTTTAATTCGAACATTTAGCCCATTTCCATATGAGGTTAATATTGTTATGTGTGAATTTGATCCTGTCATTATGAAGTTAGGTGGTTATTTTGCTTGTTAGTTGATGCAGTTTCTTGCTAGCATCAATGGTCTTTACAATTTGGCATGTTTTTGCAGAGGCTGATACCAGTTGTTCCTTTCCATGTTTAGTGCTTCCTTCAGGAGCTCTTGTAAGGCAGGCCTGGTGGTGACAAAATCTGTCAGCATCTGCTTGTCTGTAAAGGATTTTATTTCTCCTTCACTTATGAAGCTTAGTTTGGCTGGATATGAAATTCTGGGTTGAAAATTCTTTCGTTTAAGAATGTTGGATATCGGCCCCCACTCTCTTCTGGCTTGTAGAGTATCTGCTGAGAGAGCTGCTGCTGGTCTGATGGGCTTCCCTTTGTGGGTAATCTGACCTTTCTCTCTGGCTGCCCTTAATATTTTTTCCTTCATTTCAACTTTGGTGAATCTGACAATTATGTGTCTTGGAGTTGTTCTTCTCAAGGAGTATCTTTGTGGCGTTCTCTGTATTTCCTGAATTTGAATGTTGGCTTGCCTTGCTGGGTTGGGGAAGTACTCCTGGATAATATCCTGAAGAGTGTTTTCCAACTTGGTTCCATTCTCCCCGTCACTTTCAGGTACACCAATCAGACGTAGATTTGATCTTTTCACATAGTCCTATATTTCTTGGAGGATTTGTTCAATTCTTTTTACTCTTTTTTATCTGACCTTCTCTTCTCACTTCATTTTAGTCATTTGATCTTCAATCACTGATACCCTTTCTTCCAGTTGATTGAATCGGCTACTGAAGCTTTTGCATGTGTCACGTAGTTCTCGTGCCATGGTTTTCAGCTCCATCAGGTCATTTAACGACTTCTCTACACTGGTTATTCTAGTTAGCCATTCATCTAATCTTTTCTCAAGGTTTTTAGCTTCTATGCAATGGGTTCAAACTTCCTCCTTTAGCTGGGAGAAGTTTGATCATCTGAAGACTTCTCTCAACTCATCAAAGTCGTTTTCCATCCAGCTTTGTTCCATTGCTGGTGAGGAGCTGCATTCCTTTGGAGGGGGAGAGGCACTCTGATTTTTAGAATTTTCAGCTTTTCTGCTCTGTTTTTTCCCCATCTTTGTGGTTTTATCTGTTTGGTCTTTGATGTTGGTGACGAACAGATGGGGTTTTGGCGTGGATGTCCTTTCTGCTTGTTAGTTTTCCTTCTAATAGTCAGGACCCTCAGCTGCAGGTCTGTTGGAGTTTGCTGGAGGTCCACTCCCAACCCTGTTTGCCTTGATATCAGCAGTGGAGGCTGCAGAACAGCGAATATTGCTGAACAGCAAATGCTGCTGCCCTGCCTGATTGTTCTTCTGGAAGCTTCGTCTCAGAGGGTTTCCAGGCCATGTGAGGTGTCAGTCTGCCCCTACTGGGGGGTGCTTCCCAGTCAGGCTACTCGGGGGTCTGGGACCCACTTGAGGAGGCAGTCTGTCTATTCTCAGATCTCAAACTCTGTGCGGGGAGAACCACTACTCTCTTCAAAGCTGTCAGTTAGGGACAGTTAAGTCTGCAGAGGTTTCTGCCGCCTTTTTTCCGACATGGCCCTGCCCCCAGAGGTGGAGTCTACAGAGGCAGGCAGGCCTCCTTGAGGTGCGGTGGGCTCCAACAAGTTCGAACTTCCAAGCCACTTTGTTTAACTACTCAAGCCTCAGCAATGGCGGGCACCCCTCTCCCAGCCTCGCTGCCACCTTGCAGTTCGATCTCAGACTGCTGTGCTAGCAATGAGCGAGGTTCTGTGGGTGTGGGACCCTCTGAGCCAGGTGCAGCATATAATCTGGTGTGCTGTTTGCTAAGACCATTGGAAAAGCACAGTATTAGGGTGGGAGTTACCCAATTTTCCATGTGCCATCTGTCATAACTTCCCTTGGCTAGGTCCCTGACCCCTTGTGCTTCCCTGGTGAGGTGATGCCTCGCCCTGCTTTGGTTCATGCTCAGTGGCTGCACCCACTGTCCTGCACGCACTGTCCAACAAGCCCTAGTGAGATGAACCCGGTACCTCAACTGGAAATGCAGAAATCGTCTTCTGTGTTGCTCATGCTGGGAGATGTAGACTGGAGCTCTTCCTATTCAGTCATCTTGGAACTGCCTAAAATTAACGTTTTATAAGGCTTCAAGTTAGAATATTGATATTAAGTCAATTTCATTTTTATATCTCACCACAAGTAATTAGAAAATGTAATTTAAGAAGATATCATTGCCAATAGCAATAGTGTTTTTAATACAAAAAAAAGTTTAAGATTACTATGGAGAAAAAAACAAGACCTTATTAAAAGACATTATTAAATAATACCTAAATATACAAAAGATAAACAGTACTATATTCATGGGTTGAAGATTCCTTACTGTAAAGAAAGTACAGCACGATGTTCCAAAATGACAAGTTAGCCAAATAGCCTGACTAGGAGAGCTAACTATGCAGATTATTTCCTTAAGTTTTATGAGATGAAATGTACACATGGTTCTGGCAATTATAATAAAAGATTCATAGTAAATTCATGCATTGAAAATACAAATGACCATATTGATATATCATAATAAAAAGACAATGAGTTAGGGTCTATCAGTTATGCAAAATTAAAATAATCCATCATTTTGGGAAAGCTACTAAGTTGTGATAATCAATACCGACTGACAGAAATTTAAAAATTCATGTCTTAACAAGCAAATCTTTACTTTAGAAATGGCCTCTATCTAATGACCACTGGTTCATTTGAATCACTTATACTAAGCAAACAGGTTATATGTTCCTACCTGATCCTAAAACCTGGTATGATTACTCTTTGGGAAGGAATCGAAATGCTTCAGAATTCCTAGGAAAACAGCAATATAAAGAAAGCAATAACTCTGGAAAGTATGAAAATAATAAATAAATTGTATCTGTGGTGTTGACAATTTATATCCGATTAAGTATAGTGAACAAACTTGAGTTTTTTATCTTTGGCTCTGTGTATATTTGTTTACTGTTTAAAGGAAAGTGAAGAATCAGCCATAATAGTAGCAGTTTAAATTATTTAAATACATTTATTGTGTAAAATTTGTAGTTACCATTTAAATCACTGAGCCAAACTGGTTTTCAGAATTTGCTTAAGAGAAATATGAGTTCAATACATTACGCATTAAGCAAAGTACAAATGGTAGTGAATACCTCTCCACACCTATATAAGCTCCTCACAACTAAAGAACTGATAATACTATAGGGGTGCACTGCCCAGATCCTCTCTTCTGGAGCAAAATATCTATTCTTGCAGCTGCTGGGAGTGTTGTCTGATGGTTCATAGCTAGTCCCTGTGCAGAAGGCAGTTGTCTCATCCAAGATTAACACCCCTTCTTGGGGATACCCTGCATCCAGTGGTTGATGTGGGACACAAAGGCCCAGATCTCAATATAGGACAACTCTGAAGGGCCATCCCAGCTTCAGAGCTTCTTATAGGATCCTGTGAGATCTCCATTACAACAGCCTTACAGTGAAATTTCTTCCTCTGCCTGATTTACTTTCCCCACCTTGTTACAAGTGTTGTTCCAGAGGATACTCCCTAGTAGGTCTACAGCATGAAAATCTCTGTTCAGAATCTGTTTTCCAGGGAACTCTACCTAAGGCAGGGGAAATTTCGTTTTTATTTCAATAAGCATTTATTAAGTTGATGACTATATCACAATTATTGAATTGCTGGGATTGATGTTGGAGATACAAAGACATATTTCCTGACCTCAGTTTGCAACTTACATGGGCAGGCAGGGTAGATACATAAAACGTTAATTGACAACACACATCCAGCACTGGCCATATGCGTGAAGCAAAGAGTACATATTATAGGAATCCAGAAAAAAGGATAGCCCTGTCTTCTTGGGCAGGATTGAAATAAATGAAAAGGCATGGTATTATTTATGGTGCAATACAGTTCGTTCTTAACTCTTTTGTAACATTTATCTTACTGTACCACAGTTTGTTAACATCCCTCTTTCTCCAACTTGATTTTGTGCTTCCCATTGATGGGTTCATATTTCGTTCATCTTTGAATCCCTAGAAAGTAGAATGTTTACTAATTCAATTAGTACTTGTCTAGCACTGACCGGTCAGACAGCCTGCCAGGCACTGGACACTAGAGTATGAATGAGGTATTGTACTGGCCCTCAAGCAGCTGACAGCTCAGAAAGGAAGGTAATCAGTAGACATTTTAACAGACAACTTAAATGTGTTGTGATGAGTAATATTTGTTAAGTAAATATTTATTGTCAAGTGCCATTTAAGTGCCAGGTTATGATGGAATAACCAACAAAATGCTCTGGGACTCTCAACTCACATGGAGAAGAGCATATTATTTAAGGAGGGCTTCCTGGAACAGGTGATGTTCGTTTGTGGCTTCGGGTGAGGGAATTTTTTTTTTTTTTTTGCGTGTGGGAATTTCTCTGAGAAAAACTCAGTTTGCCAAGGTTCACAGCAGCTGGTGGAACAAATGCCTCAGCCCTGCACATGGATGTGGGCTGCACGCAATGGTATCTACCTTGGTGATCCGGGTAAAGCAGGGGCTTTCAAACCTGAGGGTGCATCAGAACCACCTGAAGGGCATATTAAAAGATTGCTGGCCCCACCCTCAGGTTTTCTGATTTAATAGGTCTGGGGAGGGGTCTCAAATCTGCATATCTAACAAGTTCCCAGGTGATAGTGATGCTGCAGATTCTGGATCTGCACTTTAAAAACCACCAATATAGAAAAGGCTGTATTTGGAATGTCACTCCAGGGCATGCATTATGAGTAGATAATATGTCAATACTATATACTAAATAAATGAACTAATATCACAAAGGTCAAAGATTCTACTTCCAGTTGAGGGAGAAAGCACATCATTACAACACAATGTGGCAAGTGCTATACAGAAATTAGAACAAAGTATTAGCAGGGCTGGAAAAGGAAAGGACTGATTTTTCCTTAGTGCCTCATAAGAATCTTGACACAAAGTAAGTGATAGGTGAGCTGTCTCACCTCCTGGCTGAATGAATTAATTGGGAGTAAATTATTTGTTATCTTTTCATCTTAGTTTTCCCATGAATAAAATGGGAATATTAATAGCTGTATCAAAGGGTTGTTGTTAGGGTTAAGATAACACAAGTGAAAGTACTTTATAAAATAATGTTCTAAATTTTCATTTTTATCCTTTCCTTGATTATTTTTCCCAGAGTTCTTTGCTTGCTTGCTTATTTGTTTGTTTTAAGTATGTATGACTGCCTTGTTGCAGAAAATCTGATATTTTTCTGGGCTTTTACATGTTTTCTTTTGTTTTACTGGTATTGCAAGGAAACAAGAAGCCACTGTTAAAAGTGTAACTTAAATGAGAAGAATTAATAACGGGTCTCCTTTTTCACATAAATTTTGCTTCTATTATAAGAAGTTGGCTAAGTTACAAATTATTTCATGAGAGACATGGATATTAATTATCCAAGTGATACAAAAATAAATGTACATTTGGTTAGAACTTTCATCTGTGGATTTAAATTTCATCCCTGACAGGAACTTTAAAAAAACCAAATTTAATCTCTTTTGCCACACGATGGTAGTGTTGCTTCTCTTGTTAAGACACAAAAATAGATTTCAGATGTCAGTTAAAATTGTAAAAAATTATATTTCTCCAAGGAGACCTAACAATAAAACATTAGTTTCATAAAGAAAAAAGACGCCTACACATTTATGTTATTTTTAAAGAGCAGGAAACATCGATGCCAGTGTTTCCTGAGGAGAATTGCCATTTCTTCTTTAGGAAACGGATCTTTGCTCGTCAGGAACGTTCTCATCATCCCTCTTCTAGGAGAATCTTGTTTTGAGCATTGTCTTTCTAATTACTGTCCCTTTTAATTGGGTTGACCAACATCATCTGTTTCTTTGTAAGTTGATGTAGATATTTATATTGAAGAAAAGAAATTGTAAATGACACTTAGATTGACTGTCTTCCGCACAATCTTTTATAGCAGATTTAGGATTAGAAGTCAACTTGGAATTTGCTCAGTGTGACCCTCTATTTGCATGCAGACATTACTTCTGCATCATCCAGAACAGATGGCCATCTAGTTTCTCAAGTGCGTCTAAGGATCCCTTCAACACAGCTTCTTATAGGACCCCTAGAAAAAGAGCTTGTTTGCTTTTATATTCAGCATAATGTGGAAGCTATGAAGCTTCTGTTTGCTTGAATTCAAAACCATTTCATTTGTCTGGAGGCGACCATCTTGTTGAGAGAATGAGTCATAGGATAAAATTATGAAATGTAGTTTGTCTGCTGAATACTGTAGTCAGTCACAATCTGTCCCACAGATCAAAAAAATGTTGAAGAAATACAGCGAGCTACATTCTATACTCTGAGAAATGTGGGTTTAACAAGTCAGAACTTATTTATTTTCCTCATGACCACCATGGACTTATAGAAATATTTAGACAATTAGGATTTCCAGTTACTTTGTTCCCAGAAGTGTAGTTTTCAGTAATAGTTTTATAATGAATAGGTTTAGTAGAGGGAGGAAATAAAGCCCTTTTCCATCTTGTCAAATGGTGTGGTAGTGACTTCAGAAGGCAGGCTTTTCTCGGCAGGGCCTTGGCTCCATGCTCCATGTAGCTATTTTCTCAGGGGACACTTCTCTTCTCATCCAGTTAAGATGGTAAAAGAGCTTTGTGGAAAGATTTAGACTGAGCTTACAGGAGTCTGAATATCAGTGTAGTCACCATGGGTCCAGAATACATTCCTGAGCTTTGTAGATTTAGAAATGGCCTCTTATCAGTTCAGCTAGAACTGATTATGCTCTGGGGGAACCTACCACAATAACTGGTCTCAGAAGAGAAGTAGATATAAACCCGAATGCTTCCTTATTACATTCCCCATGGGAAATTTGCCTGGCAGGTAGTCTACGCTGGTCATTGCTCATACTGTGGCATTTTAGTGGGCATTAAAATGTCAGCTCCCTGAGAAGCACTATTTCAGGTATAGAGGGGAATAAGAACCTCATTGTGTATGCTGTTTCTGCAGATGGCTAAGCGCTCCCATTTTACATTCATTTTTGCTGGTTATGATTTCAGATAGTGGTATTTCTGACTTTGATCCCAAGTTCTTATTTGGGTCTTAAAACCATCATGACATGACAACTGTATAGACTTTTATGACTGTAAATGTTTTGTTGTTTAAATCTAGACATTAAATAGCAATCATTTATTTTTCCAATGTATGCCATTTGTAATGATTTTTTTCTGTTACTATAGCATTTTTATCAAGAAAGGGATGGAAACACATTTGAATTTACCATTTTTATTGATTAATTTAAAAATTAAGTTTTATTTGTATATTTAGGGTATACAACACGATGTAATGCAACACATATATATAGTAAAAAGGTTACTATTGAGAAGCAAATTAGCATATCCATCATCTCACATAGTTACCTATTTTTGAGTGTGTGTGACAAGAGCAGCTAAAATCTGCTCATTTTATCAGGAATCCCAAATACAGTAAAGTTTTATTAATTATAGTCCTCATGTTGTATATCAGCTCTGTACACTTGCTCATCCTATATACCTGCTTCATTGTAACTTCTAACCTACATTTTCCGATTTCTTTCCCCAACCCCACAATCGTTTTATTCTCTGTCTCTGTATATTTGACTTTCTGTTTTTAAGATTCCACATATAATTGGGATCATGCAATATTTTTCTTTCTGTGTCTGGCACATTTCACTTAGCATAATGTTCTCCAGGCTCATCCACGTTGTGGCAAATGGCAGGATCTCCATTTCTAAGGCTTAATAGTATCCCATTTTGTGCAAGTGTATATGTAAGTATACATATACCCGTGCACATAAACACACACAAGTACACACACACATGTACACACACATCATAGTTTCTTTATCCATTCATCCACTGATAGACATTTAGGTTGTTTCTAATTCTTTACTTCTGTGAATAATGCTGCAATAAATGTGAGAACACAGATATGTTTATGAGGTGGTGACTCCATTTTCTTTGGGTATATACCCAGAAGAGGGATTGTGAGGTCATATGATAGTTCTAGTTTTAATTTCTTTAGGAATCTGCATAATGTTTTCAATACTAGCTGCACCAATCTATACTCTCACTAATAGTTTATAAGGGTTCCCTTTTCTCCACGCCATTGCCACCACTTGTTGTCACGTATCTTTTTGATAATAGCTATCCTAATGGGCGTAGTCTTATAATGGGTTTAATTTGCATTTCTCTGATGATTAATGATGTTGAGCACCTTTTAATATACCTGTTGGTCATTTTTATGTCTCTTTGAAGAATTTCCTAGTATTTTTGTTAGACATTCCAGGCACTTATTAAATAAGATGAAAGGATGAAAAAATGCCATAGTGAAAAACAAAGGAATAGTAATATGAGAAATAGTAATATGAGAAAAGAGTTAGAAGATAATGGATTCAGTCTTCAAATGGAAGGCCAAGTAAAGATTCACGTAACATATATCTACTTTAAAAAATAAATGTTGACTTTTTTCTACTTGTTGAAGAATATCTACCTTATAAGTATTTGTTCAGTCCAAAACATTATTTAAAGTTTACTAAATACCAAGGACTATGTTAAGCATGAAGGAGAAATGATAAAAAAGACATAGTCTCTACATCAAGGAGCTCATAACCTAGTGGGGGAGGCTAACAAGTAAACGGGCAATTCTAATTAAGTAGGATATAATGAAGCACAATATGCTAATGATACACAGGAAACTATATCTGACCCAGCTCTCTATTACATTATAAATAACACAGAGTAATTTCATTGTAGTCAATATGTTTTTATACTTTTCCATAGTGCTGTGGTTTGAATATGGTCCTCAAAAGTTCATGTATTGAAACTAAATAGTCATTGGAACACTATTAAGAGGCAAAGTCTTTAAGAGGTGATTAGGCTATGAAGGCTCCACCCTCTTGCTGGGTTTAATGGTGTTATTGAGGGAGTAGGTTTGTTATCTCAAGAGTTCAACCACCTTTTTCTCTCTGTCTCAGATGTTCACTTTCCCTTCTGCCATGGAATAATGCAGAAAGAAGGCCATCAATACCAGATGCCAGCACCATACTCTTGAACTTCCAAACCTCAAGAACAATGAGCCAAATGGATCTATTTTCTTTATAAATTACCCAATTTGTAGTATTCCGTTATAAGCTGCAGAAAATGCATTAAGGTACATAATCTTCCTTTAGTTTAAAAGATTTAAGATAAGATGGGTAACTATCCATAAAGATAAGATGGACTTATTTTATATGTTGGCATATTGTTGTACTAAAGCTCTTGATTATGGAAGTGATCGTCTCCAAAGTGCGGTTATTCACTTTGGAATAACCAAAGTGATGGCAATATTCACTCAAATTTACAATAACTTTCCCAAATCACCCCACGGTAAGCATACATTTTATGTCAAAAAAGCATGCTTGGAATGTAGGCACAGCTTCTGGCAAATCTTTTAGAACCTACCCTGTGCCCACCACAAAAGCACACCTGCAACCAGTGTGCTGCTCCAAAATTTCTCCTATATAGAAGGTCAGAATCTTCCACTCTTTGGAAGCCTATTTATAATATGAAGCAGAAATCATTGTAGCAAAAGTAGAATATATAGTATTTCTATATGAACAAATAGAACATACTATAATACATCTTTCAAAACTTTGGAGAACAAAATTACTGGGTCTCTATGGGACATCCTGCGGTGAACTGCAGAGAATCTGTGTTCTACATCCTTTTTGTGCACTGCAGCCTTGAACTAGTCAAATCCTATCAATCACTTTACTAAGAGAAATAGTATTTAATAAAATTTAATCTTCACATTCATCTATCCATCAATCAACACAAATGGCATTTGTTCAGCTCCTACTATGTTTTGGATGCTATTTTAGACATTGGGGTTCCATAATGAATAACACGTTATCCTTATCTCTAGGGAATATATTTATGCCATATTATAGGAGGTATACTTAGTTATGATCCACTATGTGGTAGCATTATAATGATTTCTTAATATAGTGCCACAGAGACACTAGAGAAGAAAGATAAATTCTGTCTTTAGAGGCAGAAAAAGTCTTTAGAGAGGAGGTCACATTTGTACAGATTTGTGGAGAATGTGTAGGAATTTTCTAAGTGGCTATAGTAAAGAGAAAATATTGTGATATAAGGTATATACAATTCATCTATCTATATGTTTTAAGTTCTATCTTTTAAGAGATTAGATGACAAGAAAATTCTATGCTTAGTTGTTTTCTGGTCATCTTGTTTTCAAGATGGCTGACTAGAGACATTGAAAGCCAGTTCTCCGCAGAAAGAAGATCAAAGTTACTGGTGAATGGACAAATTCTGAGGGTAAACTGAGGGATGTGAGCCAGGACCTGTCAGAGTGTTCATGGGAAGACACTATGGTGCAGAAAGGAAAGCAGCAAGAGTCTGGCTGAGATTGATCCCTGTGGAACTTGAAGCCCTGAGAAAAAGGTAGGTGGGAATGCTTCTTTGCTCCCCTTACCCCTCACAGTCTCCTAACAGCCGAACTACTGGGGAGCCCCTCTGCCCTCATGGCCAAGGGTAACACTAGCAGTGGTGATTTGAGAACTGACTGGGGATACAGACCCAGATGGCTAGCTCAAACAGGTGTGCCCACACTGCCTCAGACCTGAGCTGAGATGGTGGGGCACCATACTTGTCATGCACCCACGGTGGAACACTGTCCCATCCAGGGACTCTCCACCCTTGAGACGCTGCTCCACTAGATCCCCTGAAAACATACCACACAACCTGCTCTGACTTTGGCAAGCACAGGAGGCTGGTGGGTTCTAGGGAGCTGTGGGATCCCCGGAGATCTAATCCTTGGCATACGTTGCCCCAAGGGACAAGGGAATATAGCCCACCAAAGCCTCCTCTTGGGACAAAGGAAATGTAGCCTGACACTAACTGCTGAAAGAGGCAGTACCAATGCTTGGGAATGAATGTGGAGATGGGGGTCATCTCCTGCCCCTGTCCTACACTATATAAGACACAGCAGTGGTTCTTTCTGCCAGGGGCTGGTGATCACATACTTGTTCACAGCATTTTTCACACTTTTTGTGGTGGCTCAACTGTCACTGAAAGTGAGCCCTGTGCCACTGAAGGTTTCATGAAGGCTAGGACCCAAATCCCCCTCCCTACAATGAGTAGCACCATCAAAGCAAAGGAGGAAAGATAAGTTGCAGAGTTTCTTGCTTTGATTTGGAGGAAGAGACTCTCCTCTGAGGGCATTTTGGCAGTAGTAGTATGTCAGAGGGCCATACCCACAACCCACAGTCATACTGCAGCCAGAAACCAAAGGACAAAGTCTTTATGAAATGAAGATCATGATCCCTGAAACGGGGGCATGATAGGGAAAGAGACTGCATTCCTGTTGTCTCAGGATGAGAAGTGGGTGCAACTCTCCTGCCCACTACCCTGAGATATCAGCGCACCTGAAAGTGTCTTCTTGCCACTCCTGTGTCCAGCAGGGTGCTTCTGATAGAAACCAGTCTACTTGCCAGCTCTCAAACACCATCTACTGTGCTGCAGCCTGAACTTTACTACCAAAAAAACAAAAAACAACAAACAAACAAACAAAAAACCCTGCTATGAGAAGGGCTCAGTGCTAGTCCATGAGATAAGCCCCCTGGTACCTCCACACCCTCAGCCCCACAGGAGATAGGATATCTGCTGTTACAGCTGATAGATTACTACAACAAGCAGCAACTGAGAAAACCACTACATAGAAGCTATTCACAACCAAGGAACCCATATAGAACTTTGGCTCCCTGAAAGCACCCAGAGATGAAGCCAAATGATCATAGACCACATACACTACAGTCATACCTTTAAGAAGAAAAAAAGAATAAAAATCTCTTCCTGATGATAGCAATTAAAAAAATGAGAAGTGATAGCTCCCTCAGATGAAAAGAAATCAGTGCAAAACTCCAGCAGTACAAAAAACCAGAGTATTTTGATACCTCCAAAAGATTGTACTAGTTCTCTAGCAATGGCTCCTAGTCAGATTTAAATGATAATAAGATGACAGATAATAAACTCAAAATATGGAATGCAAGGAGACTCAAGAGAACCAAGAGAAAGCTAAAACCCAATACAAAAAAAAAATCAGAAAAAGATTAAGGATATAAAAGATGAGATAGCCATACAGAGAAAAAAACAACTAGAACTGCACAAATCGAATACCCACTACAGAAATTTCAAAATACAGTTGGAAGAGTTAACAATAGACTAGACCAAGCAGAAGAAAGAATTTCAGAGCTGGAAGACCAGTCTTTCAAATTAACCCTAGTCAGACAAAAATAAAGACAAAATAATCTTGAAAAATAAAGCTTTTGAGAAATATTGGATATGTAAAGCAATCAAACCTTTGACTTACTGGTATTCCTGAGGGAGGAAAAGAAAAAGTAAGCAACTTGGAAAACATATGTGAAGGCATTATTAAGGAAAATTCACCTAATCTTGTTAAGAGGTTAACATCTGGACTTGAAAAATTCAGAGAAATTCTGCGAGATCCTGTACAAGATGACTATCTCCAAGGCATATAGTCATCAGATTCCCAAAGGATCCCTTGGGGGAAAACAGAAAAACCCTTAAAGGCAGCTAGAGAAGAGGGTCAAATTATCTATAGAGGAAAACCCATCAGACTAACAGTGGACTTCTCAGCACAAATCTTAATGTCACCCCTAAAGGAACTAGAAAAATAAGAATAAGCTAAATCCAACAGAAATAATGCAGATCAGAGCAAAACTAAAGGAAAAACTAGAAAAATAAGAATAAGCTAAATCCAAAGAAATAATGACGCTAAATCCAACAGAAATAATGAAGCGCAGAGCAGAACTAAATGAAACTGAGACCATGAAAACACACAAAGGATCAATGAAACAAAATGTTGGTCTTGGAAAGGATAAACAAAATGGACAAACTGCGAGCTAGACTAACCAAGAAAAAAAGAGAAAATCCAAATAAGCACAATCGGAAGTAACAAAGGTGACATTACAACAGAAATACAAAATATCCTCTGAAACCCTATAAACATCTCCATGAACACAAACTAGAAAATCTAGAGGAAATGGAAACACACAGTCCCCCAAAACTGAACCAGGAAGAAATTGAAATCCTTAACAGACCAATAATGAGTTATGAAATTGAATCAGTAATAAAATCTAGTAATCATAAAAGCACTGAACCAGATGGATCTACAGCCAATTTCTACCAAATGTACAAAGAACAGTTGGTACCAATTTTATTAAAAACATGCTAAAAAATCAAAGAGGAGGGATTCCTCCTTAACTCATTCTGTGAAACCCAGTATCATCCTGATCCAAAACCCAGCAAGAACACAACAAAAAAGAAAACTATGGGCCAATACCCTTGATGAACATAGATATAACAATCCTCAACAAAATATTAATGAACTGAATTCAACAGCACATCAGAAAGAGAACATACCACAATCAAGTGGGTTTTATTGCTGCAATGCAAGGATGGTCCAACATATGCAAATCAATAAGTGTTTCACCACATAAACAGACTTAAAAACAAAACCCATGATTATCTCAATCTCAATAGATGCATAAAAGACATTTGCTAAAATACAACACTCCTTTATGATAAAAACCTTCAACCATTAGGCATCTAAGGAACAAACCTTGAAATAATATACCTTGAAGAACCATCTACGACAAAACCTTAGACAACATAAATCCGAATGCACCAAAGATGAAAGCGTTTCCTCTAAGAGCTAGAGCAAGACAAGGATGTCCACTGTCATCACTCCTATTCAACATAGTAGTGGAAGTCTTGGAGCATATCAGGCAAGAGAAAGAAATAAAAGGCATCCAAATAGAAAAAGAAGTCAAATTGTCTTTGTTCACCAATTACATGATCCTACATCTAGAAAACTCTAAAAATTTCTCCCCCAAACTCCTATACCTGATGAATACCTTCAGCAAAGTTTCAAGATACAAAATAAACATACGAATTATTGTATGTTTATCGAATTAACAATGTTCAAGTTGAGAAGCAAATCAAGAACTCAATCCCATTTACAATAGCCACAAAAAAATCTAGGAATACATTTAACAAAGTAGGTGAAATATCTCTACAAAAGAACTACAAAATACCGATGAAAGAAATCATGAATTACACACAAAAAATGTTGAAGCATTCCATGCTCATGGATTGGAAGAATCAATATTATTAAAATGACCATACTGCCAAAAGCAATCTACAGATTCAAGGCAATTCCTGTCAAATTACCAACATCATTTTTCATAGACTTAGAAAAAACAATTCTAAAATTCATATGGAAACAAAAGAGAGCCCAAATAGCCAAAGCAATCCCAAGCAAAAAGAACAAAGTGAGATGCAACACATTACCCCACTTCAAACTATAGTTGTAGTAACTATAGTTGACAACTATAGTTGACAAAGCAGCGTGTTTATGGTACAAAAATTGACATAAAGATCAATGGAAAAGAATTGAAAGCCAAAACATAAAGCCACACACCTACAACCAACTGAACTTTGACAAAGTTAAGAAAAACTAAAACTGGGGCAAGGTCACCCTATTCAATAAATGGTGCTAGGAAAAAAGCCTGGCCACTTGCAGAAGAAAAACACTGGACCCTTACCCTTTCATCATATATAAAAATTAACTCAAGGTGGATTAAAGACTTCAATGTAAGACCTAAAACTATAAAAATCCTGAAGAAAATCTGGAAAAGAACTCTTCTGGATACTGGCATAGACAAAGAATTTTTGACTAAGACCTCAAAAGCAATTGCAACAAAAGCAAACATTGACAAATGGGGCTTAATTAAATGAAAGTTTCTGTACAGAAAATAAAATAATCAACAGATTAAATACAGCCTTCAGAAAGAGTAAATATTTGCAAACTATGTATCTGACAAAAGACTAATATCCAGAATATACAAGGATCTTAAACAAATCAACATGAAATAAAACAACCCGATTAAAAAGCGTGCAAAGGACATGAACAGACACTTCTCAAAAGAAGATATATGAACAACCAACAAACATATGAAAAAAATGCTCAAAATTGATAATTCTCTGTAATAATCATCAGAGAAATGCAAAATAAAACCACTTTGAGATATCATCTCACATCAGTCAGAATACTTAATATTAAAAAGTCAGAAACCAGCAGATGTTGACAATAATGCGGGAAAAAGGGAACATTATACATTGTTGGTAGAAATATAAATTAGTTCAGCATCTATGGAAAACAGTATGGAGATATCTCAAATAACTAAAAATAGAACTACCATTCAAACCAGCAATCCCATTACTGGGTATTTATTTACCCAGTGGAAAATAAATGGTTTTATAAGAAAGACACCTGCACTTGCATTGTTATTGAAGCACTACTCACAATAGCAAAGTCATGGAATCAACCTAGATATCCAACACTGCGTTGGATAAAGAAATGTGGTAGTTATACACCAAGGAATAATGTGCAGTCATAAAAAGAATAAAATCATGTTCTGTGCAGCAACATGGATGGAGTTCAGAGCCATTTTCCTAAGTGAATTAACACAAAAACAAAAAATCAAATACCATATTTTCTCCCTGATATGTGGGAGCTAAACAGTGGGTACACATGGACATAAAGATGGAAACAATAGGCACTAGGGACATCAATAGTGGAGAGAAGTGGGCGAGGTTGAAAACCCACCTATTGGGTACCACGTTTACTATTTTGGTGATGAGTTCAGTAGAAGTCCAAACTTAGAACTTCTAATGAACTTATCACCAAAATAGTCAAAATGGTACAATGATCATCACCAAAATAGTCAACATGGTACAATGATCATCACCAAAATAGTCAACATGGTACCAAGTAGGTTTTCTCAGCCAATATACCCATGTAACAAACCTGCACATGTACCCGAGTCTAAAATAAAAATTTTAAAAACATGACATCTCTATTCATAGACTGTGATATCTTATCTTCCTGCAGAATCTTTCACTGGGTTGTTTTACTAGTGTGGTCATGAATTTTCATAAGAAATGGCTATATGAAAAATATGACTGCATTATTATAAAATATTTTTATTGGTATGATGTATTTATTTTTCAATATGTTATGTTTTGCAAACATTTTCTTCACATGCTTAGTAAGTAGTTCTTTTTTTCTTGATAACTGTTCTAACCCTTTTCCATTTTCCTTAATTGAGATACAGTTCTACTTCTCTTTTATTTTATTTTACAGATAAAATAGATTCTAATGGGTGTGAAAACTCTCAAAGTTCCTCTCACTGAACCACTAAGTTTTATTTATCTTCATTTGTCATTTACATTATTTAAAGACTGACATTTCTATAAGAGCCTTCTAACAATTCATTTTCCAACTCTTTATTTGGAACGTCTTGTCATCAAATATTTACTCTTAAAATTAGTATCTTTCTAACCACTGTATTATTCAGCCTATGAAGTACGTAAACCTTTTTATTAAAAAATAAAAAAGAAAGATCGCCTTCAAATCTGGCTTTTACTGTTTTCTTTTCTTCATTTACCTCCAAACTACTGAAAAAAAGGGTCTATATCTGTGGGTCCACTTTCCTCAAAACATAAATCCATACTCCAATTAACTATGGCTACTGCCCCATCGGTGTTTTGGAACTTCTATCAGTACAAAAACCAATGCTCTTCCAAGAATTAACAAACCCAAAGTCTACTTTCAGTCCTTGGTATTGGTGTGGGTTCTTATATGTAAGCAATATAAACTGCCTCTTGCTGAGATAAACTGAAAAGAAATTTATGAGAAAGACTTTGAGTAGCTCACAGAGCCAAAAATAATGCCGTGGAACAAGGATTTGATAATGGAGAAGCAACAAAGGAAACTAATAGGACCAATGGCCAAACCACACTTCAGTTAAATGCTGAGGAACACTGAACCCTTCCACAGTCACTGACTATGAATTCTTAGGTATCTCTGTACATTTCCAACCTCTGTTGAGACTCAGATTCCTGGGTTGAACATCCAATTGCCTGAGTCTGGGCCAGTTGTCTTGATGAACCCTGCATGTTCTAGCTTCTCTAGTGGGGACATGGTCCTTTGAACTTCACATGAAACAGAAATCGCCCCTAAAATAAAAAAGTCTTTTATCCTGGCTAACACGATGAAACCCCGTCTCTACTAAAAGATACAAAAAACTAGCCGGGCGTGGTGGCGGGCGCCTGTAGTCCCAGCTACTCCGGAGGCTGAGGCAGGAGAATGGCGTGAACCCGGGAGGCGGAGCTTGCAGTGAGCCGAGATCGGGCCACTGCAATCCAGCCTGGGCGACAGAGCGAGACTCCGTCTCAAAAAAAAAAAAAAAGTCTTTTAAAGATGTTGAAAAGCAAAATACAAATGTTCCTTCCATGATCACTCTGTGGACTTTGGTACCATTACCCAATCCTTTCCTGATATCCCTAATGAACATCGATGCGAAAATCTTCAATAAAATACTGGCAAACTGAATCCAGCAGCACATCAAAGAGCTTATCAACCATGATCAAGTCGGCTTCATCCTTGGGATGCAAAACTGGTTCAACATATGCAAATCAATACATGTAATCCATCATGTAAACAGAATCAATGACAAAAACCACATGATTATCTCAACAGATGCAGAAAATAAAATTCAACACTCCTTCATGCTAAAAACTCTCAATAAACTAGGTATTGATGGAACATATCTCAAAATAATAAGAGCTATTTATGACAAACCCAGAACAAATATCATACTGAAAGGGCAAAACCTGGAAGCATTCCCTTTGAAAACCAGCACAAGACAAGGATGCCCTCGCTCTCCACTCCAATATAGTATTGGATGTTCTGGCCAGGGCAATCAGGCAAGAAAAAGAAATCAAGGGTATTGAATTAGGAAAAGAGGAAGTCAATTTGCCTCTGTTTGCAGATGACTTGATTGTATACTTAGAAAACCCCATTGACTCAGCCCCAAATCTCCTTAAGCTGATAAACAACTTCAGCAAAGTCTCAGGATACAAAATTAATGTGCAAAAATCACAAGCATCCCTATACACCAATAATAGACAAACAGAGTGTAATCATGAGTGTACCCCCATTGACAATTGCATCAAAGGGAATAAAATACCTAGGAATACAACTTACAAGGGATTCAAATCACCTCTTCAAGGAGAACTACAAACCACTGCTCAAGGAAATAAGAGAGGACACAAACAAATGGAAAAACATTCCATGCTCATGAATAGGAAGAACCAATATCATGAAAATGGCCATACTGCCCAAAGTAATTTACAGATTCAATGCTATTCCCATCAAGCTACCATTGACTTTCTTCACAGAATTAGAAAAACTACTTTAAATTTCATATGGAACCAAAAAACAGCCCATATAGCCGAGACAGTCCTAAGCACAAAGAACAAAACTGGAGGCATTATGCTACCTGACTTCAAACTATAGTACAAGGCTACAGTAGCCAAAACAGCATGGTACTGGTACCAAAACAGATATATTGACCAATGGAACAAAACAGAGGCCTCAGAAATAACACCACACATCTACAACCATCGGATCTTTGACAAACCTGACAAAAACAAGCAATGGGGAAAGGAGTCCCTATTTAATAAATGGTGCTGGGAAAACTGGCTAGCCATATGGAGAAAACTGAAACTGGATCCCTTCCTTACACTTTATACAAAAATTAACTCAAGATGGATTAAAGACTTAAATCTAAGACCTAAAACCATAAAAAACCCTAGAAGAAAACCTAGGAATACCATTCAGGACATAGGCATGGGCAAAGACTTCATGACTAAAACACCAAAAGCAATGGAAACAAAAGCCAAAACTGACGAATGGGATCTAATTAAACTAAAGAGCTTCTGCACAGCAAAAGAAACTATGAGCAGAGTGAACAGACAACCTACAGAATGGGAGAAAATTTTTGCAATCTATCCATCTGACAAAGAGCTAATATCCAGAATCTACAAAGAACTTGAACAAATTTACAAGAAAAAAACAACCCATCAAAAAGTGGGCAGAAAATATGAACAGACACTTCTCAAAAGAAGACATTTATGTGGCCAATAAACCTATGAGGAAAAGCTTATCATCACTAGTCATTAGAGAAATGCAAATCAAAACCACAATGAGATATGATCTCACGCCAGTTAGAATGTCGATCATTAAAAAGTCAGTAAGCAACAGATGCTGGAGAGGATGTGAAAAAACAGGAATGCTTTTACACTGTTGGTGGGAGTGTAAATAAGTTCAACCATTATGGAAGATAGTGTGGTGCTTCCTCAAGGATCTAGAACAAGAAATATCATTTGAACCAGCAATCCCATTACTGGGTATATACCCAAAGGTTTATAAATCATTCTACTATAAAGACACATGCACACGTATGTTTACTGTGGCACTGTTCACAATAGCAAAGACTTGGAATCAACCGAAATACCTATCAATGATAGACCGGATAAAGAAAATGTGGCACATATACACCATGGGGTACTATGCAGCCATAAGAAAGGATGAGTTTATGTCCTTTGCAGGGACATGGATGAAGCTGGAAACCATCATTCTCAGCAAACTAACACCAGAACAGAAAAGCAAACACTGTATGTTCTGACTCATACATGAGAGTTGAACAATGAGAACACATGGACACAGGGAGGGGAACATCACACGCTGGGGCCTGTCAGGGGGTGGAGGGCTGGGGAGGGATATTATTAGGAGAAATACCTAATGTAGATGACAGGTTGATAGGTGCCACAAACCACCATGGCACATGTATACCTATGTACAAACTTGTATGTTCTGTACATGTATCTCAGAACTTAAAGTATAATAATATTTTTTAAAAACCATTAAAAAATGAATACTACAATTTGAAAAAAAGAAAGATTTTCTGTACCTGATTTCTGAATACCACAACTGTTTTTCTACTCTTCATGTCTCCCTATCACCAAGAGTTTAAGTATAAAGCCTTTATCATGGTATTCAATGCCCTTTATGATACTGCTGCCTTGATTTGAGGCATTATATGCACCATTCTTTTTCAGCTTCCCTTGCCCCTGCTCTTTATCAAGTGCCCTTTTTCTCAACGTAGCTAACTATATTTAATTCCCTTAGCATGCCCTTTAAGGAGACATTTGGAAATGATTTTCTTCCTCTTTGTCTTTAAATGTATCCTTCCAGGTTCAGATTAATTTTGTGAAACCCTCAAGAACTATTTCTGAGAAGAATAAATCACTCCTTACTCTTCCTTCCCTTGATACTTTAACTAGTTTTTGACCTCTCTTTCTAGTAAATTCTTCATGGGGAGACCATATCATGTTTATAATTAGCCCAATGATAGTTGAATGACTTTTGAATCATCTTAAATCCTTTTTGGGTACATCTTGGATATAAATTTTATGGAAATAAAAATAATGTTCCTATGATTTCTTTTCCAGGTTTTCAGTTATTCAGAATATCACTGTTTCCATTTGTTGTGCATAGTCAAAACAGTCTTGAAGTAGCTTTCTCCCAACAGTCTGGATAAACTTCCATCAACAAAGCTGGAGATGTGCTGAGGAGGGCACTGCGGTGAAATGAGGAGAAGAGCCACTTTCTATTGTGCTCCTACTATTTTCTAGGACAGAATAAACTTTCCGCTGCCAAGAGCCTAATGTAATAGCTGGCATAAAGTTTGATCGTGTCTTTTCAAAACCAGCATAACAAAATCCTGGATGGGAAGCACTCTAGCAGCTGCTACAAATGCCCTTAAATTGCCACCCATGCATAACTGTCAGAGTTGTGCTGACGTGTGCTGGCCATGGTTTGTCCCTTTCTAGACTACAAATGAACGGAAGCTCCTTCCATAACTTTGGGATTTTTTTTTTGTCACCTACATAATTCCTGTGTCTCAGGTAGGAAGCCAGAGTAGACCAACTTAGCACCACAATTCATGCTAAGCATGTGAATTTTATCCCATACTTAACCAGTTTTTTTATTTATCATGTATGTCCTGAACTCAGAGGAGATATTTTCTGATGTTTGTTAATCATTCTCCAGTAATAAATTGCTAAGTAATGTTGAAAGAGGTAATGCACTGCCTAGAGTATGCAGTGTTGATCTTTGGACGAGGAAATATGTATGGACAGGGAGATTAATGCACCATCCATACAGGAAATGATGTGAAAACAAGTTGTAAGCCAGTGGCAATGATCTTTAAGAATTAAGTGGTTTTAAAACTTAGGCATTAACTTCAGGCTCTAAGGTAACAGTGCAGATATATCTAAATCTCTGGATGTTGTGCATTCCTGAAATGTCACTGATAAAGCATATTTCTTTAAAACTCATATGTTTGTACTAAATTCCAGTTTTAGAAATATAGACCTAAACAGCACACATAAGCTCTGCAGAAAGAAAAGGGTGAGAGATGTTAAGACAAAAAGAAGAAAGGTAAGTATAGCAATATACCAAAACAAACAAGCAAAAAAGTTAAAGATGACAGGCTCCAATCTGCAAACATAGAAGCATATATGACCTTTATTTACTCTCTTTGGCAATGGTTGAATATGGCAGTGGGAGCATGAATATTTAGCACGGGCAGCCAGCAGAATTCTGGTTTTAGTTCTGACATTAGAATTATCTGCTGCTTAAATTTTGCATATTCAAATTTTTAGAAAAAATATTTGATTTTGTGGTATATTAGAAGTCTTCTAGTCTCACAGGAAATTTAGATGATAAGTATTTTTGTTTCATAGGTCATCAATGGTTTCTAACAAGTTAAAAGTAATAAAAGAGGAAAACATTGCTATTCTTTGAGTCAAACCTTTGGGATACTATTTTGTTAAACTGAAGGTATTCTTGTTTCCATACTACATTTTTCATCTTAATTTGTCAGAAAAAATTTTGAAAGATTAAAATGGGGGAGAAAAGACTATTAGGTATTCTGTCTAGTGTTTTTATCGTCTTTAAGCTATTTTACAACTCTATAAGGTTGATAATACAGATAGAAATGCAAATGATTTCTTGCCTGTGGAAATACAAATTATATCCCCTGGAAATGCAGCTAATACTTGCTCTATGAGTATTAACTGGGTTTTCATCTATTAAGCAAATTTATTTCACCATTTCTCATGTGCTATGTATGCGTAGTTCTTTCAATTACCCTTTTGCCATTTGTAACATCTTATTGGTTCCCTCATTATTTAGTGAATTAAATAAAATCTTTGGCACATGTATTCATTTTATATTGTGGTTTATTTTACTTTTTGAAAATGAACTTTGATTTTTATGTAGTTTTACCAGAAATAGTTTAGTATTGAGTGCCAGATTGGTTATCTTTCTCCTTATGTCCCACAAATATTCATTGGGTACTCATGTCCCACAAATATTCATTGGTAAATATTCGTTGGGTACATACTATGCTCCAGATACTTTAAGACACACTGGGTATACAAAACATAACCTGAATCTGCCTGTAACATCTACATTTTAAAACTATGGTCTATAATGGCTCTCACATAGGCAAATAAGACCGCACAGGGTAATTGAAATAATAAGATAATAAAGCCTGTGGGTTTACATAGACTTGGGTTCAAATTCATATTCTACCTCTTTCCTACAGCATGACTTTTGGCAAATTACTTAACTGCTCTGAATTTCATTTTCCTCCTTCACAAAATGGGTTATACTAAGACCAACCAGGCAGTATTGTTGTGGAATAAAGTAAGATTTTGTATGTGACTTGCTTTGTACTTAGATGGTGCCTGGTTCTTGGCAGATACTCAGTGAATGTTGATTCCTGTTCTGTACCCCATGCTTTCAACCTTCTTCTTTTAAATTTTTTTTTGGCCACTGCTCCCTGTATGACAAGTTATTATTGCTGTTTCTATTTTACTGATACTGGAATGACTAGTCCAATCTCAATAAACAAGAATCTGCAGTACTCAAAGTCTCAATTAAGTGCCCAGCTCAATGAGCCATGCAGGCCTAAAACAAGAAAGAAGTTCACAATCAGGAAAACCTCCAAATGCTAAAAACCACTCCTACTCTTATAGCAATGTTATTGTAATTTTAAAAATGTGATGATAAGAATGACCCCATTGCAGAGTACATAATGTTAGTTTACCTGAAAAATTATGGATCAAAATTTGTGAAAGCCAAATTTGCCCAGTCAGATTCCTAAAAGCAAATGCACCCCTTTCTTTTCTTGTGGGCCCCTCAGCATTTATTTATTCATTTTAATGCTAAACCTGCCTTTTATTTTTCCCTCTAACTTTGCTTGTCAGTTCTCTATTATCAACTGAACACATTTGTAACCTTCTCTTACCTTCTTTTGCTGGGCAGTTTAAAATTTTAAGTTATTTACAATCCAAATGAATATTTAATATTATATTCATTATGCACCCTCTGGTTGACGTTTTCCTATTACTGCAGTGACACTGAATGATGGCAAAAATGCAAATGCCTATTCCTTGTGAGTTTAATCTAGACTCCTTGTGTCCTGATATATCTTATCATTTTGTTTGGTAATTAGACTTCTCTGATGATGTTGTAAAATACATATCAGTTGTGAAGGGAAAAGTCATTATTTATCATTAAGAGGTGGAGAATATGCTCATTTTTCATTGCCCTTACCTGGGTAGCAAGGACAAAGTGATGCAATTTCAACTTGGAGGCCTGTGCTTGATGTGATTCTGGGATGGAACAAATAGCCATGAAATTAATCTGAGAATGTTCAATCATTCTCTTGCCAGAGCTTGGCTGGTGTCACCTTAGTGTGTGAAGTATAGCTTTCCAGGCTCTTAGCTTCCTCAGGAGCATGCGCAATGCAGGGGAAGATTTGTCCCTGTTACATACCATCTTATAAAGGGTGAGGACTGGGACCAAAAGAAACGAATTAATGAAGGGGGAAATGTCTTTTGAAGCCAAGGGACTATAAATAACATAGTTCTGAAAGTATTGTATTTATGAAGCAAGGCTGTTACCTAATGTGAGTTGGAGAATAACTTGTGTAAGTATAGTCCTGGGAAAAGGAAAAAACAAGCCTTGTCTCAGAGATTTCATATCATAAGTAAAACGAAAATAACCCTAAATGTTGGAGGGAGGTCACTTGTTTCTAAGAGAAAGCAGTCTCACTTTTTGTTGATTCATTTAGCTAACACATGGTGAGTTCCAACTAAATGGCAGATAATCTCCTGAGAAGTGAACATTATTCTGAAATTTGCTAAGTTTGGAGAAAAACTTTAGTAATTCTAAAATAATTAAAGCATTGATGACATTAAACATATCATATATAATGATATATATACAGTATATATAACATAATATACACATCATAATATAATGATATTATATATGGTGTATATATGTATATGTATAGTTAGTTAGTTCTCATATATGTATAGTTATCCCTCAGTATCCATCAGGCATTGGTTCCAGGACCCTACCCCCATGGTATCCATGGATGCTCAAGTCTCTAATATAAAATGATATAATATTTGAATATAACCTGAACACATTCTCCTATATACTTTGAATCATCTCTATATAGCTTATAATACCTAATAAGATATAAATGCCATATAAATAGTTGTTGTATTGTTTAGGAAATAATGACAGGAGAAACATTATACATGTTCAGTACAGACAAAAACCATCATTTTTTTTTCTGAATATTTTCTATCTGCAGTTAGTTGGATCCACGAATGTGAAACATCACATTCACAGCGAGCATCAACTGCATATGTATAATATATCATAACCCCTTTGATTATTTTGTTGAATTTTGTGTTTTCCTCTAAGATTTAAATGATCTTTCTTTCTTCCTAAGGGAAGGTGATTAATTCTATCACCATGTAGGCAATGCACCCTTGCTGCAGAATATACCTTCCTTGTTCATAAATGTATTATAAATATTATCCTCCATAATAACAGAAGCCCTAAAAAGCAGACAGTTTTACATAAACTAAGTGATTACTACCTTCATTAGAGATTTACAGGAATCTTCTGGAAAGTTATCCTTGCCTATCCAAGGTTGCATGAGAAAGGAACTGTGATGATCTGCCTCTGAAGAAAACTATGGACAGTCACGAGGAAGAAAAGTCATTAATTACCTCTCTACTCAGGGCAGCAATGGTTTATCATGCTTGCTGATGTTAAGTGCTTCATCAGTATTCTATGTAATTTAAATGGATGACTACATATCCAGTGCCTGGAAGAATGACTGGGACTTGATAAACAGTCAGTGGTCTTGTCATTACTGGTAATTGTGGTCGCCTTATAATCCCAATTTTATGTACCCCACTCTTTGATTTGTACCTCTTCTCTTTCCAGGTTACTCTATCTAATTCTCTGCATTTAACTATCCTTCCACCCCATTGGAACCTACAATCCTTTGATCTTACCACCTTTTCACTGTCTCACCTCTTCATGGTGTCCTCTTCCTTTTCATCCAGCTTAATTGCTATTTTTCTTGGTTATAGTCATCTCCCTTCATCTAGAGTTCATTGTCTTGCCTTTCTCTCTGTCATACACTTTTGTGAAACTCTAACACTGATTAAATATAGCATAGAGTTGTTTGTTCCTCTATAGATGAACAGAGCAGACAAAAAATGAAAACAGCATGGCTGACTCTTTTCACTTGAAAATCAAGTTGTGAATGTGAGTGGACTGGACATCTAATGCTCCTTTTCAATCACTGGACTTTCCCTCCAATCACTTTTCCACTTTTGTGTTAGCTATCTTATACTCTCTCTCTTTCCTCAAATCTCCAAATTTTCTTTATCCATCTTCACTCTCAGCTGTTCACTTTCAGAAAATGACTTTTACAACTTTTCATGATCAGATTTAACAACCTGCCACAAATTGTCATATACTTTTTGCCACCTGTTGTTAGAAATGACTCGTCCCACTTTTATCTAAGAATGGCCTTGCAGTTGGTATGCAAGACTTCATTACTTTTTCCTACTCAAGGATGTGGCCCCAGCAATTCCCACCTCCTTTTCCTGCACTGACAATTATTTCCTTTTTATAGGGTCATTCCCAACAACATAAAAATAGGCTGTTTTTGTCCCATTTTGCTTCAAACTCTCAACTTTACCTTTTCCTTCTTTTTGCAGCACAACTTCCAACAAGAGCTTTACATAATTCTAAATATAAACTGTCTTTTTACATATTTCTTAAAAACTTTCTAAATGCATATTTAACTAATTGTATATTTAGCAAGAGTGTATCTTTTTGTCCTTTCCTCTCAGTCTAATCTTGAACCCACTTAGTCAGGCTTTTGCCCCCAGTCACTTTACCAAAACCATGCTTTCCATTGTTCTTGCCTCATCTTGTTGGCAATTCTCAGTCTTCATTTTACGTGGACTGTCAGCTGCATTTGATAGACTTGAACATTCTTCCTTCAAATACTTGCTCCATTTCTTGCTCACAACAGGACATTTTCCTGTTTTTTCTACTATGTCTCTGGATGCTTCTTTTCAATTTCCGGTGCCAGTTCCTTTTATTTTTCCTCTCTAAGTTAAACTTGTGCACCTGGGCTCAGTACTTGATTTTTCTTATTTACTTAGATCATCAGTTGGCAAACTAAGGCCCATGGTCCCAAGTCCAATTTGTGCCTGTTTTGATAAATAAAAGTTTTATTGAATCACAGTCATGCCCATTTATTTATGCTTTTTTATGGTCCCTTTTGAGCTACATAGATAGATCTCATTAGTTGCAACAGAGGCTCTACAGTCCTTAAAGCCTAAAATAGTTGCTATCTGGCCCTTTACAGAAAAAGCTTGCTGACATTTCCTCCACGCTTATGTCCTCTGTGAATGCATTCAGATGCATGATTTAAATACATACTGTATACTGATATTTCTCCATTTGTATTCAGATGAGACATCTCCTCCAAACCTCAGACTTAGAAATCCAGTTGCTGATGAGATGTTCACTTGGATGTCTAATCGTCATCCCAGACTTAACATGTTCAAAAGGGAACATCTAATCTTCCTCTCCAATTTTGTTTCATCTACAGTTTTCTCCATCTCAGTTCAGGGTAATCCTATCGTTTCAGTTGCTTAGGTAAAAACCTTGGAGTTATCTTTATGTTTCTGTTGTATCTTATATCTAATTTGTCTGGAAATCCTGAATGCTCTAACTTGAAAATTATCCAGAATCTGACCATTTCTCCCCTTCTGGTACAAGTAATCAAAATTTCTTTCTTAGACTACTGCAATTGCCTTCTAATTAGCTTTTATGATTCTATCCTTGCCTCTTCTATTTGTAATATGGAAGAAAGGGTATTCTCTTAAAATACAAGCTAAGTGATGTCATTCCTTCGCTCATAATCCTCCACTAGCCCTCCTCTCATTCAGAATAAGAGCCAAACTCTCTGCGATGGCTGCTCAGTCCTATAAGGCTTGACCCCAAGCCACCTCTCCAAGGTCATGTCCTATTTCTCTCCCTTTTGTACACTCAACTTTAGCCACACTGGG
This sequence comes from Papio anubis, assembly GCF_008728515.1. Lineage (NCBI taxonomy): Eukaryota > Metazoa > Chordata > Mammalia > Primates > Cercopithecidae > Papio > Papio anubis. Next base: position 66,990,238 of record NC_044976.1, read on the forward strand.
CTGCTTTCTCTTCCTTTAATATTTCAGGCATACTGTCTCCAGAGATATTCCCTAGCTTTTCCTTATACAAGCAAGGCTCTTCCCTTAGGTATATTTGCATGGGTTGTTGGTCAAATATCACTTTTTAAATAAGACCTAACTAACCACTTTATTTAAAATTGCGCATCTCCCTCCTTTCCAGCATTCCTTATCATCCTTACCCTGATTTATTTTTCTTCATAGCGCTTATTATCTTCTAATACACTGTGAATATACAATTTAGCCAATCTTTGTTTTTTTCTTTTTTCTTTTTTTGAGATGGAGTCTCGCTCTGCTGCCCAGGCTGGAGTGCAGTGGCACAATCTCAGCTCACTGGAACCTCTGTTTCCCATGTTCAGGTGATTCTTGTACCTCAGCCTCCCAAGAAGCTGGGATTACCGGAGCCCACCACCACATCTGGCTAATTTTATATATATACACACACACACACACACACACACACACATATATACACACACACACATATATGTGTGTATATACACATACACATATATACTGTATATACACACAGATATATATACATATATACACACACACATATACATATACACTTCACGTGGCAGCAGGGGTGAAGAGTTTCTTTGGGGCATCTCTTATAAGGGCAGTAATCTTATTCATGAAAGCTCCATCCCCATTACCCCATATACACACACATATTTTAATAGAGACAGGGTTTTGCCATGTTGGCCAGGCTGGTCTTGAACTCATGACTTCAGGTGGTCTGCCTGCCTCAGCCTCCCAAAGTCTGGAATTACAGGTGCTAATCATTTTTTCTGTCTCACCACTCACCCCTAGAACATGAGCTCCATGAAGAATGAATTTTTTTTGTCATAAAAATATTCAATCTTTCATATAACACATAAAAGTTGATATACTCTTTTGGCACTTTTTCCACTTAATATATACTGCTAACATTTGTCCATAAAAATATTAAATCTTTAATACCCAGAATAGTGCTTGACACACAGTGGGTGCTCAGTAAATATTTATTATCTAGGCAAATGATATTATTTACATTGTTCAAAGATAGATAAAAATATTTTTGATATATTAATAAGGCACAGTATTTGAATTTTTAAATGCATTTTCTGCAACTTGGAGTAGATATTTCCAAGTTGTTTCATTTGAGGAGTGAGGATTAATGTATTGGCATTTGAAGACTTCAAATGTTTCTATCACCATAGGTTGCATTAATTTAGAGCACTAAATAAAAGGTAAATCAGAGGTATAAGCATTGAACTATAACTAGCTACTTGCGCTGTTTCATGTTATTTTCCACAGGGCTATCAAAAATGACGTTTCTAAAACACAAAACTGCTCTGTCATGCTCCTTATTGCTAACAGTCTGAATGTTTACCTCTCCAGAAAATTCGTATGTTTAAATCCTCAGCCCTAAGGTGATGGTATTCGGAAGTGGAGCCATTGGGAGGTGATTAGGTAATGGGGATGGAGCTTTTGTGAATAAGGTTACTGCCCTTATAAGAGATACCCCAAAGAAACTCTTCAGCCCTGCTGCCATGTGAAGTTAGAGTAAGAAGATGGCTGTGTGTGAGGAGGCAGCCCTCACCAGACACTGAATCTGCTGCTACCTTAATCTTGGACTTCCCATCCTCAATAACTCTGAGAAATAAGTTTCTGTTGTTTATAAGCCTATGGTACTCATCTATGGCATTTAGTTATAGCACCCCAAACAGACTAAGATGCAGATACAAAGCCTTTTGGTTATCCCTTATTGTTTGGAATATAAGACAACATTCCCCAGGGTCTGATGTTTACTTGTATTTTTTTTACCACTTCACTTTTGTTTCAACACTATCAACCACTGGGACACTCCACAGTCTTTCATATATGCTTATTATTTTTTCTGGAAATTCCAGCTTGCTTCTATCAGAAGCATTTTATATGGATTATCTCAAATGATATGCTTTCTCCTACAGGCAGTCTAGTTAGTCCTTGATATTCATGACAGTTATATTATGATATTGTTTTATGTATTTTCTTTTCCTATCGACTGTTCATTGAGACGCCTAAGCAATAATCCATTTCCCCATCTTTTTTATTATGAGATATATTTGATATATTTATACTTACAGAAGAGTTTCAGAAACAGTACAGTTTCCATATACCCTTCACCCAGATTCATTTTATATTAATATCTTACATGACTGTAGAATATTTACCAAGATTAAGAAATTAACCGGCCAGGCGCGGTGGCTCAAGCCTGTAATCCCAGCACTCTGGGAGGCTGAGGCGGGCGGATCACGAGGTCAGGAGATGCAGACCATCCTGGCTGACACGGTGAAACCCCGTCTCTACTAAAAAATACAAAAAATTAGCTGGGCGTGGTGGTGGGTGCCTGTAGTCCCAGCTACTCGGGAGGCTGAGGCAGGAGAATGGCGTGAACCCGGGAGGTGGAGCTTTCAGTGAGCTGAGATTGCGCTACTGCACTCCAGCCTGGGCGACGGAGCAAGACTCTGTCTCAAAAAAGAAAAGAAAAAAAAAAAAAAAGAAATTAATCTTGGTAAAATATTATTAACTAAACTACATAGTTTGTTTGGATTTTTATTTGGATTTCATCACTTGTTTCACTGAGGCCTTTTTTTCTCTTTCAGGGTCCAATTCAGTGTTTAGTTTTCATGTTCTCTCATTCATTCAATTGTGTCAGTTGCTCAAACTTTCCTTGTTCTTCATGACCTTGATTTTTGTGAAGGGTACGGGACTGTTATTTTGCAGAATATTTCCCAATTAGAGTTTGTCTGATATTTTCTCATAATTAGCTTGAGGTATATATTAGTAGAAAGGATCTCACAGATGTGACGTGCCCTTCTCAGAGCATCATAATAGAATTTTCACAATGTTGATATGTATTAGCCATGATATTAACCTGGGTTAAATACTATCTGCCAGGATTCTCCAAACTTTACTATTTTTTCCCTTTGTGATTTCTAAATATTGTGGAATAGATATTTTGAAACTATGCAGATATCTTATTTCTCCTTAAACTTTGCCCACGAATTTAGTCATAATTGGAATTTTCATAAAAACAGAATATCATGGTGTTCTTATGGTGAGTTTATACTTTCTTTATTCTTTCTACATTTCTTACCTGGAAATCATCTGTAAGGAAGCGATTTCCTTGATCTTTTATGTATCTATGTATCTATCTGCCTATCCCGGTATGGATGTAGAAATTCTTCTAATTTATTGGGTTAGAATTCAATACTCTCATTATGTATTTTATCGTTCGAATTGTTCCAAATTTGGACATTGAGAGTTTTTTCAGTGTTGGTTCCTACATATTAACATATGACACATATCTACATTTATTTCTGTGTCTATCTCTCTGTATATATATACACTTTTAAAAGGAATCTTTATTGATGCTTCTGATTTCAGTCATGCCCCACAGGGTTCACTGTAGACTCTATCTTTCTGCATTTTTCAATGTCTTTGATTCAATGATGAGAAACATAGCTCTCATAGTACATATTTACTTATTTGTTCAACCCTAGTATAAAAATAAAGTAGTTTGAGAAATGGTACCACGTACCCCTAATAAAAAACAAATGTATAAACTACAGAATGGTGTTTCAGCATAGTTAGTCTTTTTGCCTTTAGTTTTACAGTACCCTGTCAGAAAACTGTTTTCCAAAATTACTTAGTTCAGCACCTTTCCCCCCATTCTCTTATGTACAGTTATATAATTAATGTATAATACAGTTAGATTCATTTGTCATGGTCTACATTTCAAATTTCCCTTGATATCCTACTTTCAAATACAGACATACCTCGTTTTATTGTGCTTTGCATTACATTTTGTATAAATAGAAGGTTGATGGCAACCCTGCATTGCGCAAGTCTGTCAGTGCTATTTTTGCAATAGTATATACTCACTTTGTGTCTCTATGTCAGCCACATTTTGGTAATTCTCAAGATACTTTAAATTTTTGTATTATTATTATTATATCTGTTATGATGAACTGTGGTCAGCAATCTTTGATGTTATCATTGTAATTGTTTGGTGAGAACATAAACTGCACCCATATAAGACCGCAAACTTATTCCATAAATGCTGTGTGTGTTCTATTGGCTCTAATGACCAGCCATGCCTCATCTCTTTCCCTCTCTTTGGGCCTCCCTATTCCCTGTTTGGGCCTCCCTATTCCCAAAGACACAACAATATCAAAATTAGGCCAATTAATAACCTACAATGGCTTCCAAGTGTTCAAGTGAAAGGAGGAATTATATGTCTCTCATTTAAAATAAAAAACTAGGAATGATTAAACTTAGTGAGAAAGATATGTCAAAAGCCAATAAAGGCTGAAAGCTAGGCCACTTGCCCTAAACATAGCCAAGTTTGTGAATGCAAAGTAAAAGTTTTCTTAAAAAATTAAAAGTGCTGCTCCAGTCAACATATGAATGAGAAGAAAGCAAAACAGCCTTATTGCTGATATGAAGAAAGTTTGAGTGATCTGGACAGAAGATCAGACCAGCCACAACATACCTGTAAGCAAAATCCAAATCTAGAAAAAGTCTTAATTCTCTTCAGTCCTATGAAGGCTGAGAGAAGTTAAGGAAGCCACAGAAGAAAAGTTTGAAGACAGCAGACGCTGGTTTTTGAGATTTAAGGAAAGAAGCCATCTCAATAACAAAAGTTTAAGAAAGAAGGGGCAACAAGTTATCCAGAAAATTCAGCTGAGGTCATTGATGAAGGTGGCTATACTAAACAACAGATTTTTAATGTAGATGAAATGCCTTCTATTAGAGGAAACACCATCTAGGACTTTCATAGCTAGGAGGAGAAGCCAACTCCTGGCTTCAAAGCTTCAAAGACCAAGCTGACTCTTTTGTTAGGGGCTAACGCAGCAGTGGATTTAATGCTCATTTATGTAGGATTCTGAAAATCCTATGGCCCTTAAGAGTTTTTTGTTTCCAAAATATTACTGCTCATTGACAATGCACCTCATCACCCAAGATCTCTGATGGAGAGGTATGAGAAGATGAATGTTTTCATGCCTGCTAACACAACAGCCATTCTTCAGCTCCCAGATCAAGGAGTAGCTTTAACTTTCAGGTCTTATTATTTAATAAATACATATTGTACATTTCTAGCTGCCTTATTTAGTGACTTATCTGAGGATCTGGGCAAGATAAATTGAAAACCTTTGGAAAGGACTCACCATTCTAAATGCCATTAAGAACATTCATGATTCATGGCAGAAGGTGAAACTATCAACATTAATAGGAGTTTGAAAAAACTTGATTCCAACCCTCATGGGTGACTCTAAGGAGTTCAGAACCCCAGTTCAGGAAGTCACTGCTGATGTGATAAAAAGAGCAAGAGAACTAGAAGTAAAAGTGGAGCCCAAATTTGTGTCTGAATTGCTCCATCTCACGCTAAAACTTGAATAAATGAGGAGCTTCTTTTTGTGGTTGAGCAAAAAAAGTGGTTTCTTGAATTGGAGTCTGCTCCTCTTGAACATCCTATAAATACGTTGAAATGATAGCAAAGAATTTAGAATGTGACATAAACTTAGTTGATAAAGCAGTGGCAGGATTTGAGAGGATTGATGTTAATTTTGAAAAAAGTTCTACTGTGGGTAAAATATTATTAAACAGCATCACATACTACAGTCAAATCTTTTGTGAAGGGAAGAGTCAATCAATGCAGCAAATTCCATTGTCTTATTTTATGAAATTACTACAACCACTCCGAACTTAATAGCAACTACCATCCTAATCAGTCAGCAGCTATCAATACTGAGTCAAGGTGCTCCACCAGCAAAAAGATTATGACTCATTGAAGGCTCAGATGATTGTTAGCATGTCTTAGCAATAAAATATTTTCAAATTAAGGTATGTATGTTGTTTTTAAAGACATACTGCTATTGCACATTTAATAGATTATAGTATAGCATAAACATAGCTTTTATATGCACTGGGAAACTTAAATATTTATTTGACTCACTTTATTGCAATATTTCCTTAATTGAGGTGGTCTGAAAACTGAACCTGCAATATTTCCATGGTATAACTCATATTATACTACTCGATCTGCCCTTTTCATTTTTTTTGTGCTTTGTTATACATACTACTTTTGTATATACTACAAACACAAAATGCATTGCAACAATTTTTGGTTTGCACATTCACATTTTTTAGATAAATTAAATGTAAAAAAATTTACCTTCCTTTTTTTTCTAGTGCTCCATTATTCATTTCTTTGTGTAGATCCTACTTTCAGTCTGACGTCATAATCATTCTGCCCAGAACTTTTTTTTTTTTTTTTGAGACGGAGTCTCGCTCTGTCGCCAAGGCTGGAGTGCAGTGGCGCGATCTCGGCTCACTGCAAGCTCCGCCTCCCGGGTTCACGCCATTCTCCTGCCTCAGCCTCCGAGTAGCTGGGACTACAGGCGCCCGCCACCACGCCCGGCTAGTTTTTTGTATTTTTTAGTAGAGACGGGGTTTCACCATGTTAGCCAGGATGGTCTCAATCTCCTGACCTTGTGATCCACCCGCCTCGGCCTCCCAGAGTGATGGGATTACAGGCGTAATCCAATCCGCGCCCAGCCAATTTTTTAAAAATCATTTTTTAAAAAAAATGGTTTTATTGAGATGGAGTTTTGCTTTTGTTGCCCAGGCTGGAGTGCATTGACACAATCTCGGCTCACTGCAACCTCCACCTCCCGGGTTCAAGCGATTCTCCTGCCTCAGCATCCTGAGTAGCTGGGATTACAGGCGTGAGGTACCACGCCCCACTAATTTTGTATTTTTAGTAGAGACGGGGTTTCACCACGTTAGTCAGGCTAGTCTCGAACTCCTGACCTCAGGTGATCCACCCGCTTCAGATTGCCAAAGTACTGGGATTACAAGCATTAGCCACTACACCCAGCCTTAACATTTCTTGAAAAGTAGTCTTAGGATGAGTTCTTACAGTTTTTTATGTTTGTTTGTTTGAGAAAGTTTTTATTTTTCTTTCACTTCTCTAAACATTTATTTGCTGGATACAGAATTCTCAATTCACAGTTGTTTTCCTTTCAGAGATTTATAGACGTCACTTTTTTGGTGTTCTGGTTTGCCTGTTTTCTGTTAAGAAGTTTACTGTAATATTTATTCTTTGTCCTCTCTATATATTGTTTCTTCTTTCTCTGGCAGATAAAGAATATCTCTTGGTCTCAGTTTTCAGCAGTTTGAGTATGACATACCTATTTTGATTTGTTTGGATTTAACTCTGCTTGGTAGTCTCTGTTCTTCTTGAATTCATGGTTTGCTGTCTGTAATTAATTTTATTTTTTTTCCTTAAATTTGATTTTCTCCCACATTCTATTTCTCTGGTCTCTCTTCTTCTGCTAAGACTTTAATTGCTTACATATTAAACTATTCTATATAGTTCCACATCTCTCAACTGTTTAGTTCTATTCGCTACCCTCACTATTCTTTTCTTTTTGTATTTTGGTATGGGTTACTTCTGTTGACCCATCTGTACATTCTTTGCTTCTTTCTTCAGAGTTGAGAGTAATAGTTCACAAGATCACTTCACAGAGTTGCACCAGCCAGCTTCTAAACTCTATTGTGCCACACAACTCAAGAAAACTTTTCTAGTCTTCAACTGGGTGAAATACTGGCTCTCATTGATAATGTCTTCTTCCAAACGTGCTGTTTTTCCCAAGAGTCTACATTTTAGACAAGTGTTTGGTTATTTTTTATCCTCACCTTGTTGTTCTGCCTTTCCAAAGTAGTGAAAGCAGTATCTTCAGCTGTTTGGGTTGGATAAAGGTCAGCAGAACGAAAAAAAAAAAAATCTACAAGGGTAAAAAAATATTAGTTAATACCTCAAAATATTGTGCACCATGCATACACATGAAAAAATATGCTTTGGCCAGGCATGGTGGCACATGTCTATAACTCCAGCACTTTGTGAGGCCAAGGTGGGAGAATCTCTTGAAACCAGGAGTTTGAGACTAGCCTGGGCAAAATATCAAGACTCCGTCTCTAAAAATAGGTATATTTTGCTTTGTATGTAAAAAAAAAAAAATCTCTGTTCATTTATCACAAAACTTAAAAGCACATTATATTCCTAAATTTAATCCAAGATCTTTCTGTAGATGGTGGAAAAGAACTGTAGAACAGAAAAACTAGAAAAACTAGAATTTAGTAGCATAGTCTTAACATGGAAGTGATATATAGTGTCATGATTTGCTAACCCATTCTGCTGCTGTATGGTGTTCCTGCTGTGCTGGTCGATTGTGGAGGAACTCGGGCATGCATACATGAATATTGCATGCATTAAATATTTTAATTATTGAACGCTTGATATGTGTGAATTACTTTGCAAATAACTAGTAATGTAAAAATAAATTATAAAGAGAAATCTGATTTTTGCTCTGTGATATAGAGAACTGGAGAGAATGTTACTGTTATCATTATAATAAGAGAATAGGATTGAATTAACTTCAAATGTATGACTTTTTTCCAATCCAAGAGAGATAGTATTTCAGAACAACCAACTGACCCAAAATCTGTGAAGATACAGGCACCTGTAGAAAGAGAAGAAATGTGAGCAGTCAAATATCTGGATAAATGCAATCAGATGTCAATATAAATAGTTTACCAAAAATAGTTAATTCGTAGGTGAAAGCTATGTGCAGACTGGTGGAGAAGTTAAAGGCTGTAAACACTTCAGAAGTGTAAAGAGTCCGAACTCTCCTGCATGTTCCTTCCCAATGAATCTCATGGGGTAGTCATAGAATAGATAGAAAGGTCCCTTAAAAAGTCTCTATTGTGTTTCAGACCCGAGAGAGACGAAGACTAGCCATGCTAAAGAGGTAAGAAACCTCACACAGACCCTTCTTTCCTAATTCCTTTATGGAACAGAAGTCTTAGTCTGTGAGAAGTCGGGCAACAAACACTGTCCCCCTCAAGATAGTAGTAAAACCGATTGCACCCGGAGGAAAGAACAGTAGGGGAAAAAAAATCTACTCCTAAAGAAGGACAATAGAGCTGAAGGCTCTCTAGAGTTCCTGTTGTATCATCAGCCCAATCCCCAGATCCTAGTTCAGGGATTCAAGAATCAAGGACACACCGCCTGACTAAGAATAAAACTTAATTTGAATAAAGAATGCTCCCCATATTGCCCCACAGCCCAGCACACCCAAAATAGCAAAAGCAGATTACTGTTGGGAGAGGCGCAGGAAAGAAAAACAGAAGGCAAAGAAACACTTTCAGAGACACAACATAAAGGTACACCTTACAGCTTGTGGTCTAACACACACTGCTGTGGTAAATCAACGTGACTTTATACACAAAGGTGTCACCAGAATATTTTAAACTCTACAGTGCCCTCTGGGTAAACATAAAACATTAAACCTCAAACCCAGACAGATTCCTGATTATATTAACTCAAAACCCCACGATGAAGACCTACAAGTACAAAGAGTGCCCATGTTGAGGCATAAAAATTATTTATCTCAACCTCTACTCTCCAACATGAGATATTTGGCTCTTAACGAAAAAATACAAGGCATAGAAAAAGGCGAGAAAAACACTCCTGAGGTACAAAACTATCGTCAATATCAAATATGGCTATGACACAGACTTTAAAGGATCTAAGGATCTCTTTAGCTTGGAGAGAAAATGAAAGAACCCAAATTATCTGAAAATATGGGCACCCATATATGGTGGAATGGGGGCTCAAAGTATAATTAAAGGCCACTTATGTTAAAGAATATGTTAGATCCTTTAACATAAAGAATATGTTAAAGATTCTAATAAAAAGTTGGCCACGTACAAGATCAGATGGGAAATTTCAGCAGTGAGATGAAGACTACAAGAGAGAATCAAGCGGAAATAATTGAAAGAAACAAAAGAAAAAAAAAACAGGAACAAAGATGAAAGCTACATTCGATGAGCTTATCAGTTGACTCAAGACTCTGGTCTACAATCTGGCAGTCGGGCTGATGTACAGGAACCCCAGAGAGCCTTCACCTGTGGGTACAGCACAAGAAGCAAACAAAATTTTGTAACGCCCATTACCTAGTACAGTGGTCCCCAATGTTTTTGGTACCAGGGACCAGTTTTATGGAAGATAATTTTTCCATGGATCTGGGAGGTGGGATGGTTTCAGGATGATTTAAGCATGTTACACGTATTGTGCACCTTATTTCTATTATCATTACATTGTAATATATAGTAACATAATTATACAACTTGCCACAGTTTCTTTATCCACTCATTGATTGATAGGCATTTGGGTTGGTTCCACACTTTTGCAATTGCAAATTACACTGCTATAAACATGCGTGTGCAAGTATCTTTCTTCTCATAATGACTTCTTTTCCTCTGGCTAGATACCCAGTAGTGGGATTGCTGGATGAAAAGGTAGTTCTACTTTTAGTTCTTTAAGGAATCTTCACAGGAAAGCTTTAGATAGCCCCTCTGAGTTTCTTATTGCCCCAGAATAGTAAAGAAGCATTTGGGAAGGATAGGGCAGCCACTGAGAGAGAGTAAACAAGACCTGGAGAAACCTTGTAACCTGGAAATGGAAGAAAGCTGCAGTGATCCATGTGTACTGCTGATTGAACACTAGGCAGTAACATCTAATGGAATGCCAGTGTGTAGTTTTGATGACATTCAAGGATTAGACATACTGTTTCACTGCTCCCTTCTGCTCTCTCACTACAGAAATGCCCTGGAATGTAGACATAGCTTGGAGAGAAAATGAAAGAACCCAAATTATCTGAAAATATGGGCACCCATATATGGTGGAATGGGGGCTCAAAGTATAATTGAAGGCCACTTATATAAAGTAGCACTGTCTTATTGACACATTTAATTTTTGCACTGATATATGTAGTTACTGTGCATGTAAAAAATATTGTTTCTTAAAATAGAATATCTGCAACAGATATCAATATGCTTGTAAATGTAATAACTTTAAAAATATTCTCCTGGGTACATAAATATATAAATGGATTTTAAGTCGAAAAGAAAAATGGTCTCTCTCATGAAGTATATTTTAGCTGACAATCTAGCTCTAGCGCATCCCAGTTATTCCACAACACTTTACCCTGATATCTTTGGATCAACCTGAATCACAGTATAAGCCAAAACAAGGTGTGCAGATGAGCTGCTTATGCAACACGTAACAGTGCATGATGGTTCTGCCTCTGTCACACATTCCTGGCTTGAAATTCAGCACTGACACTTGTCAACTGTGAGAACTTGGGCAAGTCACTTATCTCTAAGTTTCACTTTGTCATCTCTCAACATAGGTAGTAACAGTACCAACCATAGGGTTCATGCAAGGACCAAGTATGATAATACATGTAAAGCCCCTGACTTATAAATACATGTTCAATAAATAATGATCATGAAAACATGATTATCTTACAAAAGGGACTCAAAAGATCAAATATACTGAATCATGGGCCAACCAGAATGTTGCCATTATGTAGTCCAGGTTGGCAAAATATATTTTTATTTTTTTGTGCCTGTTTTCATTTTTTTCCTTTTCCCAGTATATTATTCTTTTCTTTCTCTCTTCCCTCCCTCTTTTACTTCTTTAATTTTTTATTTCTCCCTTCTTGCCTTTTTATGATAAAAAATTATACACAAAAGTAGATAGAATGGTGTAATGACCACATGTATCCATGACTTAGCTTCCACATTTACCAGCCCTTTGTCAATTTCTAGACCCTTTCCTATCTTCAAGTTTTCTTTCCTCTATTTATACCAATCTTTTTCTTTACCTTCACTGGTATATAAATATTTCTCTATAAATTTATTCACCAGAATGACCTACTTGTTGACACTTGACTGTAACAGATCTAGGTAATGTTTGAATCATACTTGAGCTATAAAGAACTAACATATTCACTGTTTTTAGTGTAAAAAAAACCTTAGTTCTCTGACTCTTCAACTCTTGGCAATCTGTGCCAGTTGTTCTTAGCTTCTTCAAGCTTATGAAATGCCAAAAGGTGAACATTTGTGACCTAGAGTTTATGTTAGTGATAAAATAAAGTGATTTTACTGCATATTTGTGTTTTCCTGAGATGAGATTATTTACAATTTAAATGTAGTTTTTAATTGATGTTTTACTTCCATTTCCATGTAACATAAAATTTTAAAACTCTTGCAAATTAGTATTTCATGCACAATTAGGACTACAACAGTTGTACCTGTAATTTATGCCAAACAACTATGATAAGAAGTCAGAAGATAAAAATTTTAAAAGACACTTATAAGCATTTACTTCAAGTAATACATTATTTTTTAATTTGCAAACACTCTACTATAATAACATGTTTTAATTTGATTTTTAAACGGATTTATTTAATATTAAAAAGAAGGAATTTTAATCTTGTCATTTATACATTTATTAATGTAATATGCATCTATTGACCAGAACTAGGTATCAGGTACAGCACTAGGAATAAGAAAATAAAAGTGAATAAGAAATTCTCTATGGTCAAGGACCTCACAGTTCAGGGAGTAAACAACTGAAGAATAGAGAGGAGTTTGTCAGGTGAAGATAGAGGAAGATATTCGGAGGAGTAGGCATAGTATGTGCAAAGGCTTGAAGAAAGAAAAAGATGGTCATTTTTGGAAACTATAAATAAATACTTGAAGACAGGTACCATGTCTAGTTGCTCACTGTTGTATCTTTAGCACATAACATCATAGCAGTTCAATTAATATTTACTGAATTGACTAATTAATAATACACTAGTAGATAAAGTTGAAAACCACTTATGAATGGTTCTACAGGCCTCAATACTGAGTTGAGATTTCATCTTACAGTCCAGTGTTCACTGAAATATATTCTATGGAATATCAACTCTTTAAAAAGCTAAGAGGGATTAAGTAGTCAAAAGGAAACATTGGTTACACATTTATTTTTTTTTTTAACTTAAAGGCTCCTCAGGTATTAGTATGCTGATGTTGATTTTGATATCTAAGACAGGTTTTTATTAAACTCTGTTTCCCAAACTTCTGTAACTGAGAAACTCCTAACACCTGTTCATACCCTGCCTATAGGACCTGGTATTGTGTGCACTGGCAAGGCTATTCTAGGCAACAGGGATCCATAACTGTTGTTTAGAAAAAATATTTTGGTGCAGAGATTAATTGCAAGAGAGTAGGTCTGTAGTTGGGGAGACCCCTGTAGATTATTGTCATTGCATAGGTAAGAAATGCTGAAGCTTGAATGTTGACATTACCAGTGAGAAGCTAGGGGACGTAACTAAATTGATGGGGAGGTACTAGAGAAAGCACCTTGGGTGATTTTCAAGTTTCTGTCTTGGTATGGAGATGCCAACAAAAAAAGGATAGAGATTTTAGAATAAGAAGGAGTTCTGGTGGGAAGTGTAACACAATCAGTTTTAGGCAACTATGTTTAAAGTTCAAGTGGACAGCCTGAATTAACTATGCAGATTACAATTAGATATATTGGTCTGGATCTCAGAAGAGACTAGAGATCACAGTGAAAACTCTGGGAATGACTTTTGTGGAGCTACTCGGAATGTGTTTCCTCTTTCCTCAATAGTCATTTAGATATTTGAAGTCAGCTATCATCTTGGTCAGTTTAGGCTGCTATAACAAAATCATAAAAAAATTTTATGATTGAGTGTCTCAGAAACTTCAGACATTTATTTTTGACAGTTCTTCAGGTTGGAACTGTAAGATCACAATGTCTGCGTGGTTGAGTTCCAGTGAGGCTCCTCTTCTGTATTGCAGACTGCTATCTTCTCCTTGTGTCCTCACATGGCATTTCTCTGGGGTCCCTTTTATATGGGCTCCAATGCCTTTCATGAGGCTTCCACCCTCTTGTCCTAAGTACCTCCCAAAGGCCTCACCTCCTAATGCCATCAAATTAGGGATTAGGATTTCAACATATGAAGTTTGGGGACACATACAGTTAGTCCACTGCCGCTATCACAGCACAATTAAACCTTCTCTTCTTCAGGCTGCATAAGCCCAGTTGGTGCAAATATTCCCAGAATGAAATCATATCTGCACCATTTCCTCATACAGTTCTTTCCTCTGAATGCATTATAAATAATCAACATTTCTCCTAGGATGTGGTGCCTCACTGAACCTTGTATCATACAATTTCACATATTATTACCTCACTGAATATCTTTTTCCTGTATTTTCATCATCTCTTTATTCAAACTTGCTCTAAGCCATTTACTTCTACCCAATCCTCAAGCATCCATGCCCCTTGAATTATAACCCCTCTCCAGTAAAGTACCACCACATGAGATTTCTCCATTGTCTGCCTTTGGACAGATAATGTTTTTGTTTTGCCTTGCTTGACTTTAGAGTTGAGCCTTCCTGTTGGAACTGCTTCTTGTTTTCTACCTGTCCTTGTGCATGTGATGTTTCAAACTGTTTCTTGCTCCCAGCAGCATCATTCAAGTCTGACTTTGTGTTATATTATGCGGAGTCTACAGTCAACAGTTTATTCCATGTGCCTTTACACCTGACCTTAGTTATTGTGTGTCCATCCCTGATGCTATACTTGCACCAACCAGCATGTCACATTCATCCAGGAGAAGAGGTTAGATAGGGTTGTATGCCATTTCCTTAAAAGCAGGAGCCATATGTCATTCTTTGTATTCCCAGGGTCTAGCACCATGCCTGACACCTATTGACAATGACATTTAGTAGGTGGATGGATGGGTGGGTTGGTGATTGTAAGAAAGTGCTCTGCTTCTGACCATTTAACATATGACATTTTATCCTTCCACATAAAGTTTTGCTTGAAAAAGAGTTCTTATGTTAAACCTATTAAAAAACTAGTGCTTTTAGAAGATGCTTTAACAGAATTAATTTTCTTTTGTAAAACTTAGGGAGGAGAGATAACTGCAGGGAATATTCAGGCATTTTCTTTTTTTATATTTATTTATTAAGTTTTGGAGGACCTACTACATGTGAGCACCAGCTTTGCCACTTTACATTTAATTTTCACATTACCTTGTGAGTTATATATTATTATTCTCAATATATAGATAAGAAAATTAAAGCTCAGAGAGCTTAAGTGGCCAAAGCTGATGAATGGTGAAGGTGAGATCATGTTCCAGTTCTTTTAACCCTTATTCAGTGTTTCTTCTTTACATTCTGGAGCATGTTCTCAGTGTCTTTAATGAGTGCTATGTCACGTAGACTAATTATTTCCTTTTATTCTTATGTTTTCTTAACTTGAAAGGTGGCAAATGAGAGACTATAAAATATCTGAGAATTTGTGTTACAGGAAAATTGATTATTTCTTAGGAATTGGATGCTCTAATTACTTTCCTGAAGAAGAACTTTTAAGACAAATCATGTTATTGGTTCCACTAGTGATGTAATAAGAAGGTACAATGCTAGAGTAACTAAAAACATTATCTTTTCATTGTTGTCATTTTATAATGTAGAGAAGAGTTAATGTTGACACATACATCTATAAAAGGATACGTTTTATTGAAGTATTTCAGATTGAAGATAAGGAAAGTGAAGAGTTGTTGACTGATAGAACCGAAATAAATACATTAAAGCACAACTGTGAAATATTACCATATAAAGTGAACTCTTGCCTGGTTAAATGTGATGTTTTGTTTCAGAAGTGAACTCTAAAGTGATTGATAATAGTTTAACACTTAAAATTTTTGTCAAAGTCTAGAAAAAAAGGAATAGTTAGCATCCACAATTCATCAACTATAATGAACTTAATACATTCCTACCATTTATTATCTATTATCTATTGGCTGCTCCATCTCATGTATCTACTTATTCTTCCCAACAACCTTAGGAGGGAACTGTACATTTTATTGTAAAGAAAAATGGAGACTCAGAGAGACTTTCTCAGGATTCCCCCGATTTAAACCAAGATCTGACCTAATGTACACATTTAATCTCCATTCTATACTGCTTCTTGGGCATTAATCATACGTTGACACTTCTTTTTCCAAATTCTCTTATTTGATAACTCTAATGTTCATAATAATGACAAAAATTAATTCTTCATCTAAGAGAATAAAATAATTATCAACTTTCTCCAGTTAGCTATTTAAACTTTCTACTTCATTACTGTAGATCTCTATGCAATACTTACTGGTATTATATGTTGGGGTTTAAATAAAATGTTTATTTTGTGTAGAAAAGCAAAGGTGGCTAAGGAGGTTTTGCTCTGGATTGCTCTGCAGATGTTGCTGATAAAACTTTTGGACTAACGAGGCTTCAAGATGGCTGACTAGAAGTATCTGGCTCTTCCGTCCTCCACAAAGAAGAATCAAAATAGTGAGTAGATAATCAAACTTCAATTAGAGCATCTAAGAAAGAACAATGAAATTCAACAGAGAAGTGATAGGAAACACCTGAGGAAGAGAAGAAAGGCGAAGTCAGGCAGCCAGGTTGGCTGCAATTGGAGACTCCCCAGTGCAAGGAAACGATGGGTGAGAGATTCTAGTGGTCCACATTTTCACTATGGACCCCTGCAATTCTAGCCATGAGAGAGTCCCTAGACCCTCTTGGGCCCTGAGAATAGCATAGGGAACTTCATGAAGATCGCACAATGGCATTGCTCCAGAGAGGAAGCTCACACTGGGTCCTGCACACTCCCTGAGACCTAAGTAGCTGTAGCATAGCACCATTTAGAGAACCCAGCCCAGTGTGCACTAGACTGCATCCTGCCCTAGGGCCCAACGGCCCCGGTGTCTCCACATCTCTGAAGTCCCACTGACATCTCCTCACATTCACCCAGAGTGTAGCAGAGGTATGACACTGCGGGGTCCCCAGCACCCTAGCTCATGCAGTGTCCTATGCCTGAGGAATGGGTGGTGCAGCACACTGGGTAGGCTGCCGCTGGGACAAAAGGAACCAAAGTGTATACCTCTGGAGCCTGAGAGCAGTCTGCCTCAGAACATTCTCCAGGCTACCCCATATGGTTACATATGTATTTCAATGCATGTCCTTAACTGTGTTTTTATTGTTGAGTAGTTTAAATTCTTTGTACTCTCTGGATAGTAGTCTATTGTCAGATGAATAATTTGCAAATATTTTCTTCCCTTCAACCTTTTGTCTCTTCACTTTATTGTTTCCTTTGCTGTGCAGAACTTTTTAGTTTAACATAGTCCCATTTGTCTATTTTTTGTTGTTGTTGCCTGTGCTTTTCAGGTCTTAACCATAAAGTCTTTGCCTAGACCAATGACCTGGAGTGTCTCCACTATTTCTTTCTCTTTTGGATTTTTTTTTTTTTTTTTTTTTTTGAGATGAAACCTTGCTCTGTCAGCCAGGCAGTGGCATGATCTTGATTCACTGCAACCTCCGCCTCCAAGGTTCAAGCGATTCTCCTGCCTCAGCCTCCTGAGTAGCCTGGATTACAGGTGTGCTCCACTATACCTAGCTAATGTTTGTATTTTTAGTAGAGATGGGGTTTCACCATGTTAGCCAGGCTGGTCTTGAACTCTTGACCTCGTGATCTGCCCTCAGCCTCCCAAAGTGCTGGGATTACAGGCGTGAGCCACCGCTCCAGGCCCTCTCTTTTTAATCTTAAGTTTAAGTCTTCAATCCACCTTAAATTGATTTTTGTATATGGTGAAAGATAGGCTGCTAATTTCACTCTTCTGCATATGGATATCCACTTTTCCCTTCACCATTTATTGAGAGAGTGTCTTTTCCCCAGTGTATGTTTTTGAGGCCTTTGTAAAAAGTCAGTTGGTTGTAAAAACATGAGTTTATTTCTAGGCTTTCTATTCTGTCCCTTTGGTTTATGTATCAGTGTTTATGCCAATGTTTTGGCATAAAAATATTATTATTATTTTGATTACTATAGCTATGTAATGTAATTTGAAGTCAGGTAGTGTGATGCCTCCAGGTTTATTCCTTTTGCTTAAGATTGCTTTGAATATTTGTTTTCTGGTCCTATAAAAATTTTATGATATTTTTTCTTTTCTGGTTCTATAAAAAATTTATGATTGTTTTTATCTTTTCCTATACAAAATGTCATTGTTATTTTGATTTTGATAGGGATTGCATTGAATCTATGTATTGCTTTCGGTAGTATGATTAAATTAACAATCTAAGTTTGTCCAGTCCATGAGCATGGGATATCTTTCCATTTGTTTGTGTCTTTTTCAATTTCTTTTGTCAGTGTTTTGTAGTTTTCCTTGTAGAGGTCTTTCACCTCCTTGGCTAAATTTATTTCTAGGTATTTTTTTGGTAGCTATTGTAAATGAGATTGCTTTCTTGATTTCTTTCTCAGCTAGTTCATTATTGGCATATGAAAACACTACTGGTTTCTGTATGCTGATTTTGCATCCTGCAACTTTACTAAACTTGTTTACTAGATCTAAATGGTTTTTGGTGTAATTATTAGGTTTTTCTAAGTATAAGATAATGTCATCTGTAAAGAGAGACAATTTGACTTTTCCAATTTGGAGGCACTTTATTTTTTCTTCTTGCCCAGTTTCACTGGGTAGGACTTCTAGTCCTATGTTGAATAGGAGTGGTGAAGGTGGGCATCCTTGTTGTGGTCCAGTTCTTAGAGAAAAGACTTTCGGCTTTTCCTCATTCAGTATATTAGCCATGGGTTTGCCACATATGGCCTTTATTATATTGAGTTATGTTCTGTTAGGCCAAGTTTGTTGAGTATTTTCATCATGTTGAATTTTATGCTTTTTTTGTGGTCATGTAGTTTTTGTTCTTTATTTTGTTGATATGATGTATCACGTTTATTGATTTGTATGTGTTAACCATATTTACATTCTTGGGATAAATCTCATGTGATTGTGGTATATTATCTTTTTGATGTGCTGTTGGATTTAGTTTGCTATTGTAGTATTTTATTGAAGATTTTTGGATCTATGTTCATCATCGATATTGGTCCATAGTGTTTTTATTTTGATAGATTGATTTTTTTTGTTGTTGTTGTTGGATCTCTGGTTTTAGTATCAGAATGTTGCTGGCATCATAGAATGAGCTGGGAAGAATTTCCTCTTCTTCAAATTTTTGGAATAGAGAGGAGAACTGATATTCATTCTTTTTTTGTAAGTTTGGTTAGAATTTGGCAGTGAAACTCTCTGGTCATGGACTTTTCTTTGTGGAGAGACTTTTTTTTTGTTACTGGTTCAGTCTTGTTACTCATATCAGTCTATTCAGTTTTCCTTCTTTTTAAATTCCTTCCTGGTTCAATCTTGGTAGGTTGTATGTTTTCAAGAATTTATCCATATCCTCTAGGTTTTCTAGCTTGTTAGCATATGGTTGTTCACACTAATCTCTGATGATCTTTTATAATTCTTGCTATCAGTTGTAATTTCTGCTTTTTCATTTCAGATTTTATTTATTTGGCCCTTCTCTCTTTTTTGGGGGGTTAGTCTTGATAGTAGTTTACTAATTTTATAGTTTAAAAGAATTAACATCTTGTTTTGTTGATTCTTTGTATCTATTTAAGTCTCTATTTTGTTTACTTCTCTGATACTTATTATTTTTTCCTCCTATTAAGTTTAGGTTTGGTTTGTTCTTGCTTTTCTATTTCCTGTAGGTACATCATTGGATTGTTTTATTTGAAATCTTTCTGCTTTTTTGATGTAGACATTTTTTGTTATAAACTCTCCACTTAGCACTGCTTTTGCTGTCTTCCTGGGTTTTAGTATGTTGTGTTTCCATTTTCATTTGTTTCAAGATATTTTTTGACTCATTAATTTCTTTATTTACCAATAGTTATTCAGTAACATGTTGTTTATTTTTCATGCATTTGTACAGTTTCCAAAGTTCCCCTTGTTATTGATATCTAGTTTTATTCTGTTGTGTTCTGAGGAGATACTTGATATGATTTTGAATTTTTGAAATTTCTTGATACTTGTTTTTTTAGCCTAGCATATGATCTATTCTGGAGAATATTTCATGTGCTGATGAGAAGAATGTATTCTGCAGCTGTTGGATAAAATGTTTTATAAAATGGTTCTGTTAGAATGCTCCTAATGTTAGTTTTATTTTGTCTAAAGTGCAGCTTAAATCCAATGTTTCTTTGTTTACTTTTTGTCTAGATAATCTATCTAGTGCTGAGAGTGGAGTGTTGAAGTGCCTAACTATTACTGTATTAGAGTCTATCTCTCCCTTTAGATATAATGATATTTGTGTCATAAAATTGGGTGCTCCAGTGCTGGGTGCCTATACATTAGAATTGTTATATTTTCTTTCTGAATTTTCCCCTTTATCATTATGTAAGAATTTTCTATGTCTCTTTTTACTGTTTCTGACTTCAAGTTTATTTTATGTGATGTAAGTATAGCTATTCTTGCTTGCTTTTGGTTTTTGCTTGCATGAAATACTTTTTTCTCTTTACTTTTAGTCTATTATGTCTTTGCAGATTAAGTGAGTTTCTTATAGGCAAAATTTGGTTAAGTTTTTTTTTTTTTTAATTTTTTTTATTTTTTTTGCTTTTCTCCAAAGGTGATTCTCAGGGCTTCAATATTTATTTATTTGTTTGTTTGTTTGTTTATTTATTTGTTTATTTTATTATACTTTAAGTTCTAGGGTACATTTGCACAACGTGCAGGTTTGTTACATAAG
The DNA here is from genome assembly GCF_008728515.1 of Papio anubis. Classification (NCBI taxonomy): domain Eukaryota; kingdom Metazoa; phylum Chordata; class Mammalia; order Primates; family Cercopithecidae; genus Papio; species Papio anubis. The sequence continues at coordinate 67,010,827 of NC_044976.1, forward strand.
CATACATGTGCCATGTTGGTGTGCTGCACCCATTAACTCATCATTTACATTAGGTATATCTCCTAATGCTATCTCTCCCCGCATTCCCCACCCCACAACAGGCCCCAGTGTGTGATGTTCCCTACCCTATGTCCAGGTGTTCTCATTGTTCATTTACCACTTATGAGTGAGAACATGTGGTACTTGGGTTTCTGTCCTTGTGATAGTTTGCTGAGAATGATGGTTTCCAGCTTCATCCATGTCCCTACAAAGGACATCAACTCATCCTTTTTTATGGCTGCATAGTATGTCATGGTATATATGTGCTACATTTTCTTAATCCAGTCTATCATTGATGGACATTTGTTCCAAGTCTTTGCTATTGTGAATACTGCCGCAATAAACATACATATTCATGTGTCTTTATAGCAGCATGATTTATAATCCTTTGGGTATATACCCAGTAATGGAATGGCTGGGTCAAATGGTATTTCTAGTTCTAGATCCTTGAGCAATCGCCACACTGTCTTCCAAATGGTTGAACTAGTTTACATCCTCACAAACAGTGTAAAAGTGTTCCTATTGCTCCACATCCTCTCCAGCGCCTGTTGTTTCCTAATTTTTTAATGATTGCCATTCTAACTGGTGTGAGATGGTATATATCATGGTGGTTTTGATTTGCATTTTTCTGATGGCCAGTGATGATGAGCATTTTTTCGTGTGCCTGTTGTCTGCATAAATGTCTTCTTTTGAGAAGTGTCTGTTCATATCCTTTGCCCACTTTTTGATAGGCTTGTTTGATTTTCCTTGTAAATTTGTTTAAGTTCTTTGTACATTCTGGATATTAGCCCTTTGTCAGATGAGTAGATTGTAAAAATTTTCTCCCATTCTGTAGGTTGCCTGTTCACTCTGATGGTAGTTTCTTTTGCTGTGCAGAAGCTCTTTAGTTTAATTAGATCCCATTTGTCAATTTTGGCTTTTGTTGCCATTACTTTTGGTGTTTTAGTCATGAAGTCCTTATCCATGCCTATGTCCTGAATGGTAATGCCTAGGTTTTCTTCTAGGATTTTTATGGTTTTAGGTCTAATATTTAAGTCTTTAATCCATCTTGAATTAATTTTTGTATAAGGTGTAAGGAAGGGATCCAGTTTCAGCTTTCTACATATGACTAGCAAGTTTTCCCAGCACCATTTATGAAATAGGGAATCCTTTCCCCTTTCCTGTTTTTATCAGGTTTGTCAAAGATCACGTGGTTGTAGATGTGTGGTATTACTTCTGAGGGCTCTGTTCTGATCCATTGGCCTATATCTCTGTTTTGGTACCAGTACCATGCTATTTTGGTTACTGTAGCCTTGCAGTATAGTTTGAAGTCAGGTAGCGTGATGCCTCCAGCTTTTTTCTTGTGGCTTAGGATTCTCTTGTCAATGCAGGCTCTTTTTTAGTTCCAAATGAACTTTAAAGTAGTTTTTTTCCAATTCTGTGAAGAAACTCATTGGTAGCTTGATGGGGATGGCATTGAATCTATAAATTACCTTGGGCAGTATGGCCATTTTCACAATATTGATTCTTCCTATCCATGAGCATGGAATATTCTTCCATGTGTTTGTGTCCTCTTTTATTTTATTGAGCAGTGGTTTGTAGTTCTCCTTGAAGAGGGCATTCACATCCCTTGTAAGTTGGACTCCTAGGTATTTTATTCTCTTTGAGCAATTGTGAATGGGAGTACACTGATGATTTGGCTCTCTGTTTGTCTGTTATTGGTGTATAAGAATGCTTGTGATTTTTGCACATTGATTTTGTATCCTGAGACTGCTGAAGTTCCTTATCAGCTTAAGGAGATTTTGAACTGAAACAATGGGGTTTTCTAAATAGACAATCATGTCATCTGCAAACAGGGACAATTTGACTTCCTCTTTTCCTAATTGAATACTCTTTATTTCTTTCTCCTGCCTGACTGCCCTGGCCAGAACTTCCAACACTATGTTGAATAGGAGTGGTGAGAAAGGGTATCCCTGCCTTGTGCCAGTTTTCAAAGGGAATGCTTCCAGATTTTGTCCATTCAGTATGATATTGGCTGCAGGTTTGTCATAAATAGCGCCTTTATTTTGAGATATGTCCCATCAATACCTAGTTTATTGAGAGTTTTTACCATGAAGTGCTGTTGAATTTTGTCAAATGTGTTTTCTGCATCTATTGAGATAATCATGCGGTTTTTGTCTTTGGTTCTGTTTATATGCTTGATCACATCTATTGATTAGCATATGTTGAACCAGCCTTGCATCCCAGGGATGAACCCCACTTGATCATGGTGGATAAGCTTTTTGATGTGCTGCTGGATTTGGTTTGCCTGTATTTTATTGAGTATTTTTGCACTGATGTTCATCAGGGATATTGGTCTAAAATTCCCTTTTTTGGTTGTGTCTCTGCCAGCCTTTGGTATCAGGATGATGCTAGCCTCATAAAATGACTTAGGGAGGATTCTCTCTTTTTCCATTGATTGTAATAGTTTCAGAAGGAATGTTAACAGCTCCTCCTTGTGCCTCTGGTAGAATTCAGCTGTGAATTCGTCTGGGCCTGGAGTTTTTTTGGTTGGTAGGCTATTAATTATTGCCTCAATTTCAGAGTCTGTTATTGGTCTCTTCAAGGATTCCACTTCTTCCTGGTTTAGTCTTGGGAGGGTATATGCATCCAGGAATTTATTCATTTCTTCCAGATTTTCTAGTTTATTTGCATAGAGGTGTTTATAGTATTCTCTGATGGTTGTTTGTATTTCTGTGGGATTGGTGGTGATATCCCCTTTATCATTTTCATTGCATCTATTTGATTCTTACTCTCTCGCCTGTAGTGGTGCTTGCTAGTGGTCTGTCAATTTTGTTGATGTTTTCAAAAACCAACTCCTGGATTCATTGATTTTTTGGAGGGTTTTTTGTGTCTCTATCTCCTTCAGTTCTGCTCTGATCTTAGTTATTTCTTGCCTTCTGCTAGCTTTAGAGATGTGGCTCTTGCTTCCTCCTGGATTCTTAATTGTGTTGTTAGGGTGTCAATTTTAGATCTCCTGCTTTCTCTTGTGGGCATTTAATTATTTCATAGAATTTCCCTCCCTTTCCTTTTAAATGTGTCCCAGGATTCTGGTATGTTGTGTGTTTGTTATTCTCATTGGTTTCAAAGAACATCTTTATTTCTGCCTTCATTTTCGGTATGCATTTTGGTCGTCAGGGCGGTGGTTGATTTCCATGTAGTTGAGCAGTTTTGGTGGAACAACGAATCCTGAGTTGCAGTTTGGTTTACTGGTCTGAGACAGTTTGTTATAATTTCTGTTCTTTTACACATTTGCTGAGGGTGCTTTACTTACAACTATGTGGTCGAATTTTTGGCGTAGAAGTGTGATGTGGGTGCCAGAGAAGAATGTATATTGCAGTGATTTGTGGTGGAGAGAGTTCTGTAGATGTCGTGGGTAAGCGTTGCAGAACTAGTTTAACTCCTGAATGTTAACATGGCATTTGAACTGTCGGCCTTGACGGTGGAGTGTTAAACCTCCCATTATTATTATTGTATGGAGTCAGGAATCTCTTTGTAGGTCTCTAAGTACTTTATGAATCTGGGTGCTCCTGTATTGGTTGCATATATATTTAGGATAGTTAGCTCTTCTTGTTGAATTGATCCCTTGACTATTATGTAATGGCCTTCTTTGTTTCTTTTGATCTTTGTTGGTTTCAAGTCTGTTTCATCAGAGACTAGGATTGCAATGCCTGCTTTTTTTTTTTGTTTTCCATTTGCTTGGTAGATCTTCCTCCATCCCTTTATTTTGAGCCTAAGTGTGGCTCTGCATGTGAGATGGGTCTCCTGAATACAGCACACTGATGGGTCTTGACTCTTTATCCAATTTGTCAGTCTGTGTCTTTGAATTTGAGCATTTAGCCCATTTACGTTTGAGGTTAATATTGTCATGTGTGAATTTGATCCTGTCGTTATGATGTTAGCTGGTTATTTTGCTCATTAGTTGATGCAGTTTCTTTCTAGCATCAATGGTGTTTACAATTTGGCATGTTTTTGCAGAGGCTGGTACCGGTTGTTCCTTTCCATGTTTAGTGCTTCTTTCAGGAACTCTTGTAGGATAGGCCTGATGTTGACAAAATCTCTCAGCATTTGCTTGTCTGTAAAGGATTGTATTTCTCCTTCACTTATGAAGTTTAGTTTAGCTGGATATGAAATTCTGCATTGAAAATTCTTTTCTTTAAGAATGTTGGATATTGGCCCCCACTCTCTTCTGGCCTGTAGAATTTCTGCCGAGAGATCTGCTGTGAGTCTGATGAGCTTCCCTTTGTGGGTAACCCGACCTTTCTCTCTGGCTGCCCTTAACATTTTTTCCTTCATTTCAGCTTTGGTGACTCTGACATTTATGTGTCTTGGAGTTGCTCTTCTTGAGGAGTATCTTTGTGGCATTCTCTTTATTTCCTGAATTTGAATGTTGTCCTGCCTTGCTGGGTTGGAGAAATTCTGCTGGAGAATATCCTGAAGAGTGTTTTCCATCTTGGTTCCATTTTCACTGTCACTTTCAGGTACACCAATCAGATGTAGATTTGGTCTTTTCACATAGTCCTATATTTCTTGGAGGATTTGTTCATTTCTTTTTACTCTTTTTTTTTCTGTAAACTTCTCTTCTTGCTTCTTTTCATTCATTTGATGTTCAATCACGGATATCCTTTCTTCCACTTGGTCAAATTGGCTACTGAAGCTTGTGCATGTGTCGTGTACTTCTCATGCCATGGTTTTCAGCTCCATCAGGTCATTTAAGGTCTTCTCTATGCTGTTGATTCTAGTAAGCCATTTGTCTAATCTTTTTTCAAGATTTTTAGCTTCTTTGCGATGGGTTCAAACTTCCTCCTTTAGCTCGAGGAAGTTTGTTATTGCCTATCATCTGAAGCCTTCTTCTCTCAACTCATCAAAGTCATTCTCCTTTCCAGCTTTGTTCCATTGCTGGCAAGGAGCTGCATTCCTTTTGAGGAGAAGAGGCGCTCCAATTTTTAGAATTTTCAGCCTTTCTGCTCTGGTTTCTCCCTATCTTTGTGGTTTTATCTACCTTTGGTCTTTGATGATGATGACGTACAGATGGGATTTTGGTGTGAATATCCTTTCTGTTTGTTAGTTTTCCTTCTAACAGCTGCAGGTCTCAGCTGCAGGTCTGTTGGAGTTTGCTGGTGGTCCACTCCAAGCCCCGTTTGCTTGGGTATCACCAGCAGAGGCTGCAAAACAGCAATAATTGCAGAATGGCAAATGTTGCTGCCTGATCCTTCTTCTGGAAACTTCGTCTCCGAGGGGCACCCAGCTGTATGAGGTATCAGTCAGCCCCTACTGGGAAGTGTTTCCCAGTTAGGCTACTTGGAGATCAGGGACCCACTTGAGGAAGTTGTCTGTCTGTTCTCAGATCTCAAACTCCATGCTGGGAGAACCACTGCTCTCTTCAAAGCTGTCAGACTGGGATGTTTAAGTCTGCAGAAGTTTCTGCTGCCTTTTGTTCAGCTATGCCCTGCCCCCAGAGATGGATTCTACAGAGGCAGGCAGGCCTCCTTGAGCTGCGTTGGGCTCTACTCAGTTCGAGCTTCCCAGCTGCTTTTTTTACCTACTCAAACTTCAGCAATGGCGGATGCCCCTCCCCCAGTTTCACTGCTGCCTTGCAGTTCGATCTCAGACTGCTGTGCTAGCAGTGAGCGAGGCTCTGTGGATGTGGGACTCTTCAAGCCAGGCGTGGGATATAATCTCCTGGTATGCCGTTTGCTAAGACCATTGGAAAAGCACAGTATTAGAGTTGGAGTGTCCCGATTCTCCAGACACAATCTGTCACAGCTTCCCTTGGCTAGGAAAGTTTATTCCACAACCCCTTTCACTTCCTGGGTATGGCAATACCCTGCCCTGCTTCGCCTCACACTCCATGGGCTGCACCCACTGTCTGACAAGCCCCAGTGAGATGAACTCGGTACCTCAGCTAGAAATGCAGAAATCACCTGTCTTCTGCATCGCTCACACTGGGAACTGTAGACTGGAGCTGTTCCTATTTGGCCATCTTGGAGACAATCCAGGTTATGTTTTTTAGAAACTATTCAGCCAGTCTATATATTTTAATTAAAATTTAATTTGTTTACATTCAAGGTTACTACTGATAAGTAAGGACTCTTTCCTATCATTTTGTTTGTTTCTTGACGGTTCTTTAGCTCCTTTGTTCCTTTATCTCTCTTTCTCATTGTTTGCCTTTGTGGTTTGGTGGTACCATTTGACTCCGTTTTGTTACTTATTTGTGTTATTTGTTCCACCAGTGAGTTTTATACTTTCATGTGTTTTCATCATTGTAAATATTGACCTTTTGCTTCTATGTATGGGACTCTATAGAGCATGTCTTGTAGAGCTGCTCTAGTGGTGATGAATTTCCTGCTTTTGCTTGTCTGGGAAAGTCTTCACTTCTACAATTATGAAAGCTAAGTTTGCTTGGTATAGTATTCTTGGATGACATTTCTTTTCAGCACTTTAAATACATCATCCCATTCTCTCCTGGCTTGTAAGTTTTCTGCTGATAAATCTCTTACTCTTCTGATAGGTATCCCTTATATGTGACTACATGCTTTTCTCTTGTTATTTCTAGATATTTTTCTAAGTTTTATTAGAGATCAAGTGTATGCCAGATACCCTCTACAAAAATGGAAGCAGTCAATATATAGGGGAGTGGGACAATGGTTTTACATTCTCTCTCTCTTTTGTTTTATCCAGTAAATGGAATATTTACAAGTAAAATCTTAGGCAGAAATCCAATATATAAACCCATATATAAGCCATTTATTTAACCATGGGATGAGGGCTGGGACTTCTGTCTGCTCATTGTCCCATGCTGTGGTTCTTCCTGAGAACACTGAGGCCCTAGTGCACAGAGCATGAAAACCAGTGTGCACCAGTTTATTTTCACCATTGGTTTTTTTTTAACCACTGGTGTTTCAAAGGTATTTTTGTGGCTCTATCCATTTCCCTTAGGTAGAAAAATACTCATTTATCTAAGACATAGCTCTGGCTTGTAGTAAATACCATATATTTGCCAGATGCATATGATCTCTATTTCTTTTTTTTTTTTTTTTTGAGACGGAGTCTCGCTCTGTCGCCCAGGCTGGAGTGCAGTGGCCGGATCTCAGCTCACTGCAAGCTCCGCCTCCCGGGTTCACGCCATTCTCCAGCCTTAGCCTCCCGAGTAGCTGGGACTACAGGCGCCCGCCACCTCGCCCGGCTAGTTTTTTGTATTTTTAGTAGAGATGGGGTTTCACCGTGTTCTCTATTTCTAAGAACCCTGCTGGAGTGGCTGAAGCTGGTAGTTGGTTTTGAATTTGGAGATTTATATTCTGTTACCACATTTCTATTTTTATTGGTGGCTATGGGTAACAAGAAAGGGCATTGTAAGCCTGAAAAGAGCTATGAAAACACAATGTATCATTACTTATTTTGATGGTGCTTTTCTCATTAATCATGAACCAGGACTAAAACCTTTTTCTTCAAACCACATACACCTCCCCACAATAATCATACTTCAGATTCCAGATTTTTATTCATCTTTAATATTTTAGTGTGAGTAGCACCTCCTTCAGAGGCCCCCCTTTTTTAAAAATCTTTCCTCAGATAGGTAGCATTTTTTCATGCTATACTGCAGTTGTTTGCTTATGTGTCTCCTTCCATCAGGTTATGGACTCTATAAGGGAAGGGACTGAATCATTCATCTCTTTATTTTCAATGCTTAACATAAAACTTATGTCATTATAGATATTATAAATTAATTTTACATTTGATAAAAAGACAGTGTTTAAAATAAATTAATACATGCCAATGGCAAAAGAGATAACTAGAAGAAGGAAGCAGGAACATATATTTTATAATTTATCCAGTTTTGAGAACTTGTGCCTCATTTGATACTAACATAAAGTCTTAATGAAACCAGATAGTCTATTCCTCCAGATCATCAAGATAACCAACTGATGATTATTACCTATAAACAGACACAAAGGTTTCAAGTTCCAGTCAAGTCATGGGTTCTCAATTCCTAGATGTTTAGATATAAAATTAACTGTTAAAAATCATTCCTATGCCCATGTCTTGTTAATTTGTAACTGGCATTTTTATATATTTTTTGACATTGCTGTTACTGAGATTTGTCTTTTTTTGCTTGTTTCTTTCTTAGTATTGATAGTTCCATTCTACTGTGAGTTCTTACAGTTCAGAAGTTATCATTTTCCTTCATGTAGCTCCCCTCAGTGTGTAGCTCAGAGCAGATGACTTGCTGATTGACAAAGCAGGCATCACCTAAACCATATTTGTGAGAGTAAAGTTCATGAAATAAGCATACTGGTATTTAGTTGTTAGATGTTTAAAATTATAATTAATTATAATTAAATTAACTAAAATAAAATAAAATAAAAATATAATTAAAATTATAATAAGTTTCGAGTATGCGTGTGTATACACACACACACTAACACACACACAGTACCATACCTGGGCTTGTATGTCTGGGCAGTATATTTCCCCTTTTTTGCACATTTGAGAATACAATTAATCAAGAAATTCAATAGCCATACTGAGAGTAATAAAGCATTCTACAAGTAGAAGCAGCACTCTCTAAATGCTATAATCACATAGTCATAGTCTATGGAAAATAATTAATGCCTAAGTGACATAAATTATGAAGCTGCCTTCCTAGCTTAGGTGAGGCCTTAGCCTATGTAAAAATGGAGAAAATGTCTGAATGCAGTGAAGTGTGGATACAGAACCAAACTAAAATTCAGTGAATCAGGCTGCTGACCTGGATCTTTCATCATCAGGGATCTTTTGGTCTATAAAAGTCCAAGCAGAACCAAGCAGAATGTCAAGAGCTTTATTGAAGCCTATATTGAGGATGTGAGCCGGTTAATACAAAATCAATCTAGAGGCTCCTTTACTTACAACAACACATTAACTTCTTCAACTATTACTAGGTCTTTGGAAATAGTACATCCACATATGATTTTAAAATCTACATTCTAGATGCATTAAAATGAAAAAAGTGCTCATTAAAAAGTACTGGAAGAGAACACAAGTAAATATTTATGAGATTTTAGGTTAAGAAAGGTTTCTCTAGGTGTAGCAACTCAAGGAGAAGCAATGAAAGAAAAACACATTGGCAAAGTATAACTTAAAACTTGTGAATGTTACAAAATAAAACAGAAAGCAAACAAAAGTATATTGAAAAAAACAAATGTAATAGAAAAATAGGTAAGAGGATAAGAGACTCTGTATAGTCAGAACTCCTTAAATGCATTCAATTGTATCAGTAAAAAAAAGAATGTTAAGTCTCTAATTTTGTGGAAACACGTAGGGTTCAGGAAGACAATGTGGCAAGACAGGAAGGTCAGAAAAAGACATAGAATATCTACTTTCTTGTGGCCACAAAACATTGTTTGTGGCATTGAGCCTGGAATAGAGTTGGCATTTGCACAAGTGAAGCAGGGGCATAGTTGGGACTGAGCAGTGTCTGGTTCTCCCTTAGTTGCCTCATGACTGGGGTTAGGGATGCTGTGCCTGAACTTCTTGAGGGCATCATTCACGAAGGTCTGTAAGAAGGGAGATCTCCAAGGCATGTACAATGCACAGCTCTATAAGAAAATCCTGAGAGAGTCCCCTTTCTCATACAGTGCTATTAGAATTTTAAAAGGCTATGTTAATGAAGTGAATAATAATGAGAGGCAGCTGTTAGACTTTGGGGGAAAAATCTGGAAAGGGTTTTGGAAGAGCCTTGTGTATGCAGTATGAAGCATGTTATAATAAGAAAAGTGTTTTGGATTGCAGAGAAAAGAAATTTGTTTGAAGCCGGGTGTAGTGGCTCACACCTGTAATCTCAGCACTTTGGGAGGCTCAGGTCGGCAGGTCACCTGAGGTCAGGAGTCTGAGACCAGCCTGGCCAACATGGTGAAACCCCGTCTCTATTTTAAAACAATACAAAAATTAGCTGGGCATGGTGGCACATGCCTGTAATCCCAGCTACGTGGGAGAGTGAGGCAGGAGAATCACTTGAGCCCAGGAGGTGGAGGTTGCAGTGAGCTGAGATCACACCACCGAACTCCAGTCTGGGCTATAGGGCGAGATTCCATCTCAAAAAAAAAAAAAAAATTCGTTTGAATTTGTGCTCAGCAACTTTTTGGTATTTCAGACCTATAGCAACTCCTTCCAATTCTTGTAAATAAATAACCTAAATATTTGTGGTTCTGTGCAGACTTACCTGCTTTGCCTGACTCCACCCTTCATGTAATGAAATCTTGATGGGAAGAAAGTTCATACAAAGTAGACTACATGACAAGAACAACTACCTCTATTTCTGTCTCTCTCTCTCTATCTCTAACATGTCTAATCTGTATCTACATCAAAGAAAGTACTGAGAATTTTAGGAGTAGATTGGCTAAAGGTGTGCTTACATGAAGGGGTTTAAAGGCTAGCTGCGTTTTTTATCTGGTGTCTCCATCTCTGTCTTCTCTTCTTTTTGTGTGTGAGCCTCATTGGCTCTTAATGCAGCTGGGTTTCTCTGGGCATCTGGGAAAGATGATTACAAACAGTTGTGGTGCTCATCATTTTACCCCTCATGAATTCTGGGGAAGTAAAAGGCCATGCCCTGCCCCATGCCATCTCCCAGAATCCAAAAGTTAAATCCCAGGGAGATGCTCTGATTGGTGTTCACTGGGGCAAAGGCCCACCCCCTGGAGTAATTCCTGCCATTAGGAGGATAGTATCTCACTGGGTTACATGCTCATTCCTGCAACTGGAGTGGGCAAAGGCAACTTGAGTGTCAGTCCCATCAGAACCATGTAGGAAAGGAGAGAGGCAGTTCCTCCTTAAAGAGGGAGATACAGGCAGGCAAATAGGGCAGATGACTGCTACAAGTGTACAGAATTGTATGTATTACAATGTAATGTAGACATGAGAAAAATGTACAATCCAACAGGTGATCAAAAAACAACATAAAGAAGACGATGGTTTTCACTCAGACTGAGAAATAATAGATAAATAATAACATTATGTGATGGAGGGAAATAGAAACTCTTTGACTTTCTGGTTTGTAAGATTTTTCTTGAGAAAATAATCACGTTATAAAATAATATTTAATATAATAAAAATTTTAATTGTTATGTGAAATCAGGACACAGACTGTACAATAAGTCTAAGTCTTTATAACATTTTTAGTAAAAATGTATATATATATGTATATGTTTATATGGATATATGTATATATATGTATATGTTTATATAGTTACTGAATATCTATATTCAGTGTTGGTAGAATTGTGTCTCTTAGTGGTGGGTGGTGGGGCTATACGTGGGTTTAATTTTCTCCATGCTTTTTATACGTTCCCCAATTATCTACAGTGCATGTTTATAATTGTGTTTATTTTTAATTTTAAGACGTTAAAAATATAGTACACTACAGAGAATACCATAGCAAATACTCATGTACCCACAACTTAAATTAGCAATTATCATGTTGTTATATTTGTTTCAAGTCTTTTTTTAAGAAAAAGAAATAGTCCCTTTTATCCACCATCCTCAGCGCTATTCTCTTCACTTCTCTGAAGCTAACCACTGTGATTAATTTGATGTATAAACTGCCAACCCATTTCCATACATTTCTTTAAGTTACTTTATTGTATTCATTTTATAATTAGAAAAAATAGCATATCAATATGCTGCTGGAACAAACAAGTCCCCCAAATTTCAGTGGCTTACAGCAAAAAAAGGTTTGTTTCCTGACACTGTTGCTGATTCCCATCATTGGTACAGATGTTTTCCTAATATTTATGTTTCTTTGATCCTTTCAAAGGGAATGTAGGAAGTGGGGTATGCAGTACATAGGCTCAAATCGTTACTCTATGTCATAAGCTGCTTATTTAAGCCTATTGCTTTTAGAAAATAGTGTAGTTTACTACCACATTCTAGTTCCTTCAAATGGCACTGATACATCTATGAGAATGTGCCAAGAGCAGGTAATTGCCCTTCAATGGGCATTAACAACAGTCTACCAAATTCATTTAGATTAGCTTTTCTTCCCTTGCACCTCAGCCCTCGATAGTCTCAGGATGCCCTTGTTGGAATACCTATTTTGGATAAACTTATCTGGTTCAGCCTTGGAAATCAGCCTTATGCACCATATTCCATATACAGTCTTCAGCCTCGTTCCCTTTGGGTAGAAACACAGCAGATGCTCAGTTACTATTTGTTGAAAGCAATTGTTGGAAGGCCTGATGCTCTTTCTCCATGCCAACTGGTTGGCCAGGGCTGGTTTCCGTAAGGCCTCCCAGTCAGTCAAGGAGAAGGGGAAATGGTGAAACTCAATCCTGAGCTCGATTTTTGTCTTATATAATATAATTACATTTAAAATTATGTGTGCAATACCCTATAACTTAACAAGGATCTCTTTTTACATGGGAAAATAGCAGGCACCCAGAGAGTACAGTTCTCTGTATGGTGGAATGGGTGAACTCCTGCTTCTCCTCTGGACATAGTAATAACTTCTTTTAAAACCAGAAATAAAGTCCATGCTTATAAGTAACTCTGTTTGTTGTGGCTGAAGAGAGGAATTCTGTATGACCAGATTTGGGTGGGACTTGTCCAAATTTGTCCTCTGAACACAGAGCTGTCCATTTTTGGCTTTGGTCCTTTTACCCTCTCATTCCAGAGCAGGGTTGCTGAATCTGGTACCCTCAGCTCCCCTACCCTCTCCACTGCCCACATCCCAAGAGAATGCAATGCTATGTCCCGCTGAATTTTGGCTAGATTTCTTTACATCTCTCAGACCTCTATCATAAACTCAGTATTTCTGTTTGGCTGGCAACTGCTTCTCTCCTCTGTTCTCACCTCATTCCCCATTTTCTTGTTCCATTTATTGCCAACCAAGTCTACATTTCTACCACATTTCGGCGAGTAAAATAGTAGCTTTCCTGAATTTTCATCAAGGAAAAGGGAACTTTGCAATTGAACACTTTGTGACTGTAATTAAAAATTATTCAAAAAGGTTGTTTTCAAAATCCATTAAAGGATACTTTTCAAACGTTATTTCTGAAATTCAGCATTTCAACCTTAGATTTGCGAACTCTTCTCTTTAGTCTAATGTGGATGAATTTATGGGGAAAAGAATAAGCTAATGAAGCCTCTCTACTCTGTGAAAAGTGATTGTGATAATGCATTCAGTTTCCCATAATGCCAGAAAGGCACAGCAAATTACTGCAGCTGCTCCATCGATGGTGGTTTTGTTTTTCCTAATTAGTAGCTTCTTTTGTATTCTCACCAGAACACATGTGACTCTGATGAACTATTTTTGTGGTCATATTTCTCAAGTTGTGAGGTATTACAGGTACTGTGAAGTTATTTTTACTGTGGCACAAGCGCTGGATACATTAACACACATTTTAAAAGACTGGTAGGAATAAAATGGATGTGTTCTGCAGTATCCAAGTTTAGCTCCTGCATTGCCCAAATTAGAAGCTTTAATCAAAAACATAATAAGCTTTTGTGTATTTTGCACATGAACATATGCCTGAGCCAAAAGAAAGAAGTGCAAAAGAACCCTTGATTTTGTTATTGGGGGCTTGGTTGCTGAAGCAAACAGATCGAGGAAGAAGCAATATGTATTGTGTTTTATCTGTGAACCATATAGGTTGCATGTAGCCCTGGTGGTCAGAGGAGCACCACAGGAAACACAGATCCGTCATGTTGAGACTCTGGTTGGAGAGAGTTTGTATGAGGTTCTTTCTGTCAGTAGCTTGCTACCTACTGTAACTCTCACCAATTAGATGAACTTAAGAGAAATTAACTTTTGGGATTATGTAACATAAAATTTCCTTGAAAAGCATGTTTGAAAATTAAAAGCACAGTTGTGCATGACAGATTTAATTATTCCAAATTCAGACATTGACTCTATTGTTTCAAACCCTGCTTCTGCCTTTGGGTGAATCAGTAGGTCCTACTTTGTAGATCTGAATACTGAGATTTACCTAACATCAATTTCTGGATACCAAGTGAGCCTCCTCTCACTGAGTGAGGGGATAGTTGCCATTAACCCAAAAGTCCAAGTCCAAAGTCTCACTGAGACAAGACAAGTCCCTTCTGCCTATGAGTCTGTAAAATCAAAAGCAAGTTAGTTACTTCCAAGATACAGTGGGGGTACAGGCATTGAACAAATGCTCCCATTCCAAATGGGAGAAATTGACCAAAATGAAGGGGCTACAGACCCCATGCAAGTCTGGAATCCAGTGGGAAAGTCAAGTCTTAAAGTTCCAAAATGACATCCTTTGACTCCATATCTCACATCCAGGTCATGCTGATGCAAGAGGTGGCTGCTCATGTCCTTGGACAGCTCCACTCTTGTGGCTTTGTAAGGTACAGCTCCCCCTGGCTCCCAGCTGCTTTCATGGACTGGTGTTAAGTGTCTGTGGCTTTTCTGGGCACATAGTGCAAGCTGACAGTGGATCTACCATTCTGCGATCTGGAGGATGGACAATGGCAGTCTTATCACAGCTCCACTACACAGTTCCCCAGTGGGGACTGCTCGGACCCCACATTTCCCTTCTGTACTGTTCTAGCAGAGGTTCTCCATGAGGGTTCCACCCCTGCAGGAAACTTCTACCTGGACATCCAGGTGTTTCCATACATCCGCTGAAATCTAAGCAGAGGTTCCCAAACCTCAATTATTGACTTCTGTGGACCCACAGGTCTACTACCATGTGTAAGCTGCCAATGCTTAGGGGTTTCATCCTCTGAAGCAGCAGCATGAGCTCTATGTTGGCCTCTTTTAGCCACAGCTGAGACACAGAGCACCAAGTCCCGAGACTGCACAAAGCAGCAAGGCCCTGGGTTCAGTCCATGAAACCATTTTTTCCTCCTAGGCCTCCAGGCCTGTGATGGGAAGGGCTGCTGTGAAGACCTCTGACATGTCCTGGAGACATTTTCCCCATTGTCTTGAGATTAACATTTGGTTTCTCATTGCTTATGCAAATCTCTGCAGCTAGCTTGAATTTCTCCTCAGAAAAATGGGTTTTTCTTTTCTATTGCATCATCAGGTAGCAAATTTTCCAAACACTTATGCTCTGGTTCCATTTTAAACATAAGTCCCAATTCCAAACCATCTCTTTGTAAGTGCCTGGTCAATATGGTGAAACCCCATTTCTACTGAAAATACAAAAATTGGCCAATTGTGGTGGCACATGCCTGTAGTTCCAGCTGCTCGAGAGGTTGAGGCAAGAGAATCACTTTGACCAGGGATGGGGAGGTTGCAATTAGTCAAAAATGCACCACTCTGCACTCCAGTCTGGGCTATGGAGTGAGACTCTGTCTCAAAACAACAACAACAACAACAACAACAAAACAAACAAACAAAAAAAACACCTTGCATTTTCTCTGACATTAATAGGCACACAAAACATGTTAATTTTCTTCCTCTTCATTTTCCTTTTGTCCTTATTGTGAGAGGTAGGGAGATATGGAGAGAGATGGGGTGAAGTTGGCAAAATGTGAAGATAAAAGTGAAAGACAGTAACAGCATTTCACTAAAATGTTTTCCCTAGCTTTTGAAAACTGTTAAGATTTATCCCACCCTACTCCTCAAGCCTTCCAAGCTAGACATTTCTATAGGAATGTTTGTGTTGTGTTACTCCATATCTCCCTTTTGTTGAGTATAGGAGTAAATAGAAGTTGATGTTACTTTTAGATCAAGCTATTTCTGAGAATCTGAATGTGATCATCATGCCTCTCTTTATCTTTCTTCTCCTACCTGTCCATCATTCTTATGCTTGCTTTCGAATTCTTTTCCTTTTTTTCTCTTAGCAATTTGGGATCAGAAATGATTCTAAGTAAACTTTCGATATTGCTCTTAGGTGTTGGAATCAATGAAATACAGGGTTTTATTTTGAATAATATTGAAGGAGGTGTAGGTTACCTAATATCACTTTTATAATATTAAAGCTTTTGATATTATTTTTAATTATAGCAGTTATTGATAATCATTGAAATAATTTTCAAAATAATTATTTTCAATTATTTGACTAAAAACATTTTAATTTCACATTTTTTTTTATTATACTTTAAGTTCTGGGGTACATGTGCAGAATGTGCAGGTTTATTACATAGGTACACACGTGCCATGGTGGATTGCTGCACTCATCAAGCCATCGTCTACATTGGGTGTTTCTCTTAAACTCATAAAAATTTTCTAAATGGCTCTTCTAGATCAGAAGGCATGAATAGTTTTCAGTCACATAGGACCAGTGATTCCACATATGAAGTTCTGAATAGCTTTTAAATTACTTATTTCTTATATGGCTATGAAATAGATTATGGTTTTTGGTTTTTCCAAAACTGACATTGCAAGATGAAACAATTAGTGACAACACTTGCTTTTTGTAACTGAGGAAGGACAGTAATGACTAATAATTAGGATGATGAGACAGCACTTAAGAGCACTTTTTTGAGGTACCCTAATTTCTCATCTCAACTTGAAAATGTGAAAAAGATGAGACATTTGGGATTTCTTTTTTTTTGCTGTGGGACCAACATGTTTGTTATTTATTGCTGCAGTAACAAATTAGCACAAACCTAGTGGCTTAAAACAACAGTTTTACAGTTCTGGAGGTCAGAAGTCTAAAATGGGACCACAGGACCCATCCCAGAGTGTTCTTCCTGGAAGCTCTACAGAAAAATGTGTTTCCTTGCCTATTTCAGCTTTTAGAAGCTCCCTACGTTCCTTGGCTCATGGCCCCTTCCTCTCTCTTCAAACTCAGCAATATAACATCTGTACTCCTCTCAGATCTCTGCTTCTGTTGTCTCCTTCTTTCTTTTTTCTTCTGCCTCTCTCTTTCACTTATAAGAACACTTGTGATTACACTGAGCTCACCTGGATAAGCCAGGATAACATCTCATAGCAAGATATTCTTAACTTAATTACATTTGCCCAATCTTAATTTCTTTTACTCTGTAAGGTAACATATGCCCAGGTTCTGAGGATTAGGACATGAACATCTTTGATGGGCCAATATTCAGCCTACTATGGTAGTATCAGAATTCTGAAATCTTTGAAGTAAAAGGGAAAAAAATTATGAAAGCTTCTAGGAATCAAGGTCATAAAAGGCAATCAAATATTGAAAAATGGGCACGATGAGAACTGACAGACGAATACCAGCAATAAATAATATGGCACAATGCAGCAGTGAATGTTTCAGATAGATAACAAAGACATCCACGCAAAGGTATTTTTTGTAGCTTAACAACAGCAAACAAAAGGAATAGAAAACAAGTAATAGAGTGAGAGACGGATGGGGTCAAGAAATATTTGTCAGAAAGGTGATGATTTAGAAAGTATATTGTCATTACTGTGAGAATAACAGATTGGCACTTTTTTATTCTCAGTTTTCACTGGTGATCAGATAGTTGACTTCAATGAGATAAAAAGAAGTCAGGGATTACTATGAAAATACGGTATTGGGATTCAGTGTTTTAAGCAAAATTTTGCCATCTTCTGAAGTGGAAAGGTAAAAACTCACATAGTCTAATGTAGGTATAAAAGCTTAATTTTTATTTTGGAAATCATAATTTATATCTATAAATCCTATTTAAGTGTACACTAATTTGTTGCCCAAAAATATGCACATGTTAGAACATAACGTTTTCATTGGTGATAATCAAAATGATGAATTTCTTGTTTTTCTCTCCACCTGCCCCCACCCCCTCCCCACCTTGTATCAGACAGTATACTTCTCTCCATTCTGTCTGCTGGCTTTAGTTCAGGCCTTCTTTTCCTATTTCCTGGATTATTCTTTTAGTCTAACCTGTCTCTAGATTTTTATCTATCCCTCTCTAATCTACTTTATATTATGCTGTTATATTAATCAATTATGTCATTCCATGCTTAAAAACCTTTAATTTATTGCTGGAGAATAAACTTTACACCTTTTGGTCTGACACTGAAGCCCTTCTAAAATTAGTTGCCCTGATATGAATGAGTGACGTGCTGCAGGAGAAAGAGGTGAGGAGTTGGGAGACCTTGGCTGTTGCCCAATTCTACTGCTTACAGAACTGTGAACTAGGGCAAAGCAATTAGCTTCCATGAGCCAGAGCTACTTCATCTTAAAATTGGAGAGTATCATAATGCCTGGATTAAAAGGTTGTTAAGGGAATCATATTTTTAAAACAATGACTATGAAAGCACTTTAAGTAGAGAACAAAATGTTATCCTTATTCTTGTTTGTGATTATTCTTCCTACCCTTTCCTCCATTGAATGTCCTTATGCACTGTCTATTCTGAAGTATTTAATATTCTTCAAATAGCCCACATTTTACTCTTGTGTATTAGTTTCCTATTGCTGCTGTAACTGCAGTATACATAAGTGTGGGGGCTTAAAACTATGCAAATTTATTATCTTATAATTCTAGAGGTCAGAAGTCAAAAACGGGCCTTAGTAGGCTAAAATCAAGGTGTTGGCAGAGCTGTGTTTCTTCTGGATGTGCTGAGGGGAATTGTCTTTTTGCCTTTTCTGGCATCTAGAGGCTGCCCACATTCCAGCAATTGCATCACTATGACCTCTGCTTTTGTTCTCCTATCTCCTTCTCTGACTCACACTCCTGTCTCCCTCCTAGAAGAACTATTGTGACCGTGACCATGTTTAGGGCCCACTTAGATAATCCAGGATAATCTCCCCATTTCAATTCCCTTAATTTAATCACTCTGCGAAGTCCCTTTTGCCCAGTAAGGTAATGTAGGGTTAAGATATAGAGACTTCCAGGGACCATTTTTTTTTTTTTTGTCTACCGCATTTTGTTTAGTTTCTCCTTCCACCTTGGGTTTGCTACTCCCATAGAACAAGTGCACATCCTACTTAAGTGTCTTCTTTGCCACAAACCTTTCCAATTACTCCCAACTGGAAAAAAATCTCTTTCCTTAATAAACTCTCTGTGATAGGAGAAACATTTTTGATGTGGTCACATGTTTCCTCCACCAGTCTTCAACTGGATATTTTGAGTGTTGCTTTCTTAGCTACTCTCCACTTCTCAGATTTGTGAAGACGGGTGCTGACAAGGGACCCACGGGGAGGGCAGACGATGAGTGAAAGACTTTATTGTTTTAGAGCTCAGAGAGAAATCCTCCCATTGCTTTTCATAGTGCCGTGAAAGAACAAAATAAAGGGTTTTAATTAGTTGGCTATAAGCAGCTTCTTGGACCTTCTTAAGTGATTTTGAGAAAAGAGACAAACAAGAAAGAACAAGCCTAGCAGTTACCTGTCCTTTTACTAAGCTCTGCCTAAGGATTAGGATGCTTAGCTTCCATCATAAACTTGACTTACAAGAGCCAAAAGTGTTTGAGAGTAAGACTGAGTCAACTGGTTCACAGGTCTTAAGCTTAGAAAAATAAGAAATTTTTTTTTCACTGGACTGGAAGAGTGGAAGCATAGTCTATTTCTCTTAGACATAAATAATGCATAATATATATATATTTTGTTTTTAGGATCACACATTTTTTTCTAGCTAAATCCCAATATCTTTTAGCATTAGAATTTAAGGCTAACATAATTGTGACTAAAATTATAGTTTAGTCATAGAAAGATATTAGCAGGATTCTTTCTTCTTCTTTAAAGAAATATTTATCTAAAAAGATTTTATTCATAGTTCACAGGTTGGGTTTTTTAAAAAATAGAGATAATTTTTAATTTAAAAAAAACTGGATATCTTTCTCTACCTGATGATAATTATATAGATAATACAATACTTACTGACTAAGTTTTTAAAAAAGTGATTATGGACAAGGAGAGGTGTTTCAATGCTTAAAAATAAAACAAAAACAAAACCTTATCTAATAGAATAAGGTTATAAAGTAATCAGAATTCATCAGCAATGAAGTTTAATTCCATGGTACTGTACTGTTATCTGTCAAACATTCTTACAATTAACAGAAAATATCTCCCAGCGTTTCCATGGTGCTAGAGCATTCCAGTAGAACAGCCAACCCACACAGGGCTGAGGAGCTATAAAATATTAATTCAGTACAAGTATGCATCCGACAATGTTAACATTTATTATAGGTTATAGCAATTTTGTCCTAACAAGTGATTCAGTTAAAATGAACACTGCCAAATATTGGAGAACAGGCCACACCTTCCCACTTTCTCAAAAGACAGTTTTTTTGTTTTTTGTTTTAAAGCTTAAGATAATAAAGACTATTTGCACAATACAGAGCTTTTCACAATCACCATTTATATATCATGAGGGATAAGGAAGGATGAGGGTTGAACACCCACTGGAAATGTAGCTAGGGCAGGAATGTAGGGGGCGGGGTGGGAGATTTTAGGGACACAGCTAAAACAAATTCATTTCCAATAGGACTTACTTGTTCAGGAATCAAAGAACTGATAATTTGAAGTGGAAGAAAGAGGCTCTTTTTTCCTAACCAATGCCAGAGGAAGAAAATATCTGAAAGGGAAGAAGGGGGCTTGGATCCTGTTTGACCAATCCTAAGAGTGGTTCATCAGGGTGCCAGAAATAACACCACTCAGACAGGAACCACACTACATGCTGAACAAACTAAAAATCGTCATTTCTATTCCCAGTCAGAGAGATGGCTTCATATAAGGTTTCTGTAAACTAAGCTAGTTCTCTTATGTCAGGATAGGGGTATTCATAACTTGTGAATGAGAAGCTTCTTTCATTAGGTGTATTTCCCCCTAAAACATTCCCTTTATTTGTTAAAAATATTTGCAGTATAAGAGGCTGAGATTAACAGTTAATTATTTTTAGAACTAATGAAAAGTCTAACAAATAACATTTATTACTCACTCTTGTCACTCAAGCTGGAGTGCAGTGGCACCATCTTGGCTCATGGCAACCTCCACTTTGTAGGTTTAACCGAGTCTCCTGCTTCAGCCTCCCAAGTAGCTGGGATTACAGACATGCATCACCACAACCGGCTAATTTTTGTATTTTTAGTAGAAGCAGGGTTTCGTCATGTTGGCCAGGCTGGTATGGAACTCCTGACCTCAGGTGATCTGCCCACTTTGGCCTGCCAAAATGCTGGGATTATAGGTGTAAGCCACCGCACCTGGCTTCTGTAATGTCTTTACAGTGACTCATTTTGGCATTAGTCATTCCTTTAACTATCATAGCTGGCACTTTTATCTGAAATATTATAGTGAAGAAAGTCTGGTATAGATTCCAGGGAGCTATAATGTTAACACCAGTGCCTCGTTTGCAAAGTATTTGAGAAATGGAAAGGGATTTCTTGTTCAAGAATATTTAAGCCAATATTTCCTCACCCTCTCATCATTGATTGATTTTTTTACTCTTTCTAGATTTTCAGACACTCATGGCCAGGGTCTGTAGACATTGTCTTTTAACGCATGAAGAAAATATGAGTACCTAAATACATATGTCTTAAATAAGAAAATAAACACTTCAAACAACAAAATAAAACCTTCTTTTTACTGTTAAAATGACTACTCCCAACAGAAAAATGAGCACTGGAATGAAAAAGTAATTCACAATAATTCAATTATGAAAATAATACTATAATTGTTAATAAGACATAGCATTTACCAGTTTTTAAATTACTATTTTATTTTATTTTCATGAGAACCCCAAGGAGGGGACTCTACTATTATTATTCCTGTTTTGCAGAGAATTTCTCTAACTTACCTAATATGACACAACTCTATGCAGAGAATCAAAATGCAAATATAGACCATCTGATTTTAGAGCCCAGGCTTTCAGCATTTCCAAACTGATAGATGGAATGAAGGAAGAAAGGGAAGAAAAAGAGAGAAGAGAATAATGGTCTATTCTTTTTACCTATCAACTTGGCAGCTTTTGATTTTATTGTGGTTTTTAAAGATTAATTCTCAATGTTAGTGAAGGCTGGAGGAAACTTGAACTCATTGTATTTGTGGGATTATTAATGATATCATCTAACTCCCTTGCTAAAGCAGTTGACTCAGGAATGAGCACATGACGCAAATTCATCCAAGGTGAAGCTTAGGCCTTTTGTTTGAGAACTGGGGAAGATGTGTTTTATTCTCTGAACCTCAAGGAGTAAAAGTATATTTCTAAGAGTTCTTTGCAGCCCATTTTATATCTGTGAGGCTCATATCACTGTAGGCAGAGCAGGAGACCAAAACAAGCGGGTTCTTGGTGGCATTGTTGAGCTACTGGAGAAAACCAATTCTGTGACCTGAATTATTTCTAGACTGTATTTACGAGATACATTAAAAAAGGCTTTATTTAAGCCATTCCATTGATTGAGTCTTTTTTTTTTTTTTTTTTTTTTGGCAAATGGCAACTGAAGACATCGTGGTTGATATGTACATCAAAAGCCTTAGCATTTTGAATTTGATTTGACTAAGCAATTTCAGCATAAGGATTTTATAATAATGACACAATCAGGAGCAATGTGCAATAATAAAGCTATAAGAATGTAGGACTATTCTATAGGATAAAACAGTATGAAGGAAAACATAACCAAATTACTTTGTTTTAAATAGCAAAACATTGGGAAAAAAACTAATTTTCCAACAATAGAGGATTGACTGATAAATTCTGGTACATTACTAGAATAAAATAGTATGGTGACACAATATTATAATGCCACAGGCAGTTTCCTAACACAGAAATATTTACAGCATATTTAAGTGAAAAAGGCAGGTTGAAAACATATACATGACTGGGTGCGGTGGCTCACACTTGTAATGCCAGCACCCCATCTCTACAAAAATAGAAAAAAGAAGCAGGGTATGGTGGTACACACCTGTAGTCCCAGCTACTAAGGAGGCTAGGCAGGAGAATTGCTTGAACCCAGGAAGCAGAGGCTGCAATGAGCCAAGATCACTCCACTGCACTCTGGTCTGGGTGACAGAGTCAGACTCTGTCTCAGAAAAAAAATATGTTTGCTTTTGTGTATATATGTGAAAGCATATAGATAATATTGAGCTGTTTAAATAAACTATACCATCAAAATATTAAATATATTAAACTAATTTAATTAGATTAAATCAATATTTTATTAAACACATATATATATGCACATACACACGTATTAAAGAAGTATAAAGCTCTTAAAATATTATTTCTGAAAGTGGGATGTTATAGGTAATTTTAGATTTTTATTTGTATTTTTCAATATTTAAGGATATACATTTTTGTCAAATAATAATGAAGGCTATCGCTGAATAACTAGAATTTATCTCAACTTGAAGTGCACAATGTTTGAACCCTTAACAAGAGTTTATAATATTTCGATGCATTCCTCTAATGCATGAATACCTAACACCACTTTCAGGGAAGCCCTCAGTGCCTATTGCTTGCACAAGCAGAAAAGTTCTCACTGCCTGGAGATTCAAGGTTGGAGTCAGAGCTGATCTTCTAACCTCTCCCCTGGCTCCTCTGCTCATCTTTAAGCATGGTGTGATTTTTTTCCCTTTTCCTTGGGACTTAGCTCTACAATTTTATTTATTGTTCCTCCCTCCCTAGTTCTGTCACTTCAGTCACACCTTTAGGGTATTATTTATTTTTATTTCACTCCCATCTTCACCATTTTTCAACTTCATAAGCTCTCTGTAGGCACCTTTATGTCTTTTCCCCTGCTTTACCTAATTATTCTTTTGCTAATTCCTTCATTTATTGTTTTACTTTTTCATTCACTTATTTTTTCACTTATTAAGCTATGTCCCATGCAAAAATTCATCCATCTCTCCATCCATCTATCCATCTCTCCATCCATCCATCCATCCATCTGTCCATCCATCCATCCATCCCGGCATTCATCCCTTCCTCCCTTAATAGTCTCCAGCATGGGTCAGATGCTGACAGGCACAACACATCCTGTAGAGAGTAAATAGACGACATGCCTAATTCTTTCTTACACTATTGACTAGAGGCATCTAAATGAACGGTTGGCATTAAGGAGCAAAAAAGAGGGCCCAGTAATTAAGTGAGGGCAGTAGAAGTGAGAACCAAAGATACATTTCTGGTTAGGTTTTTACAGAAAATTTGCCTTCCCCCTTTCCTCTGCAGACAAAATAAACTTTTTAAGCTTTCATCTTAGCCAAGCATATCTCTCATTAAGTCCTGCCTCTCTCAGACACTCAATTCTCTGTTTTCATTCTCACTTAATATTAAGGAAAGAGGGAGGCCGAAGCAAGTGGATTACCTGAGGTAGGGAGTTCAAGACCAGCCTGACCAACATGGAGAAACCCCGTCTCTACTGAAAATACAAAATTAGCTGCGCATGGTGGCACATTCCTGTAATCTCAGCTACTCAGGAGGCTGAGGCAGGAGAATCTCTTAAACCAGGGAGGGGGAGGTTGCAGTGAGCCTAGATGGCGCCATTGCACTCCAGCCTGGGCAACAAGAGCAAAACTCCGTCTCAAAAAAACAAAAACAAAACAAAACAAAACCCCAAAACAAAAAACAGAAAAATAAAAACAAAAACCAAAGAAACTTGTTTAGACTTTGTGCATAGCCTGTGTATCTACTAAGATGTATATTCCATGAAGGCAGGGATTTTCATTCATTTAATTAACTTCTGTATGCTGAACAAATATTGATTGGATGCTGAATAAAAGAATGTTTTGGATTTTGCACTCAGTCCTCCCTTAAATCAGAAATCAAAAGAACAAACTTTGCTTTCATCCCTTTTGCTTTTCTCTCCCCTTTTCTTCACTTGAGGTAATTTTGTCTTCTGTTGCTGGAGAAAAGGGTTTATTCTACAGCAATGGAGTTAGGATCAACTGTGTGCAGACAGCATATATGTGTGGAATCATCTCACATCATCCATTGCTATACACATTTCAACCGTGCAGTTTTCCCTTAAATGATACATATTCTCCTCCTATGGTCTGTTGCCTATATTATGATATGTCAATAAATGAAACCAATAAATGTAGCTATAATTTAACTGACTTAAAAAAAAAATTCAATTCAATTAAGATGGTTAGTCCTGTAGCTCAGTGCACATACATTTTCACACAGGTCACACCAACTTTTGCTCTTTGGATCAATTACATGAAAGTTGAAGCTACATATAGTGCAGATGGAGCTATATATGGTGCAACTTTGGGCCGTTAGCCATCATTTGCACAGATTTATAAATGAGTATTTGTGTTTATTTTCAAAAGGGGATTCCTCAGGGAGTTGGAAAGCCTTCTTGAGAGGTTTGATAGTTCTTTGTTTACCCAAAGCCCTTTTTCAGAGGGTAGGAAAGTCACTATGGTTGAAGTCAGCACATTGGTTCTCACGTGGGCTAAGGCTGCTTAACTAAAGGTCGGTGCGAATGCTGGTGCTCCTCCAGGGATAAGAAGCAGATTATTTAAAGATTTCATTCCTAGAGCTCTGCTTTTGTGTGGGCTTCCCCTCAACTTGCAATTGTGGACTCTTAGAATTCTTCATGAATACATTCTTAAAGTCATAGTCCCCATCACATTTTTTTAAAATGTGGATTTGTTTTATTATTTTTAAAAAACTAAATATGAATGTTTCTCATTACTCGAATAATTCATATGCATGAATAAAATTTATGAAATATAGAAGGTCATAAAAAGGAAATTCAACTATCCACAATTCCACTATATGGAGATAACCCTTTATATTTTGATATATTTAAGTCTTTTTCAATGACTACACATATGTGTATATTCTTTTTATAAAAATAGAATAATTTAATGTGACCTGAATTCAATCACTTAACATATCTTAAACAGTTTTACTTGTCAGTAATATTTTTTGAAATTTTATATTTTAAGGTTGCATAATATAGCATTGTATTCATGTGTCATAATTTATTTGTTTTTCCATTGTCAGGCATTGATTTTTCAGCTACCCTAAATCATCCTCAAAGATAAATCTTTGCAATGAACTGTATAATTCCTTTGGGATAAATTTCAAGATCTGGTATTTCTGGGACAAACGTGGTACACGTATTTTCAAGGCTTTTATATATATAGTCCAATTTTTCCATACACAGAAATAATTTATTGCTCCACCCACTGTGCCTAACTGTGCATGCTTCTATGTACAGCCTCAGTGCAGCTATTTTTTCCTTCCTTCATTATATGATTTAAAGAGGATTTACCCTACCTTGGTGCCAAGGATGGCCCTGAATGCTTTAAGCCAACCTCCTTTTCTACAATGATTGGTCCAGGCACGAGTATTTAACACAGACCTAATCCAATTGGAAGGTGCCATTTCCCTGAATGTGATGATTAGTTAAGAATTGGTCACATGACCTAAATTTATCCAATCAGAACGGATGTCAGGCGTGTACTGGTTGAGAAAAGTGATACACTTTTTCCCAATGACATGCTAAGAAACTGACTCCTGGAATTACTGGAACTGGCCATTTTGCCTCCATAATGGTAGCCACCTTAAGCACAATGCAGATAGATAGAACTGATCTAAAGTGTTAGAACTGGAGCTAGATCACGGATTAAATCATGCCTAAAAACAAATCTACTTCTGAATTTGAAAAACTTTAAGAGTCCATTCATCTTTCGTGAAGTTATTTTGAAGTGATTTTCTGTTATTCACAACCAAAAACATTTAAACTAATAAATCTGTGTGCTCTTTTAAATAAAACATTTTTTGCTAAAATACAGGCAAAAAAATAGTTCATTGCTGTTTCAGTTTATAATTATTTGATTACGTGCAAGAATGATTTTAAAAATATATTTAATATTGGCCATTTGGTATTCTTTCTTTATGAATAACTTTGGATTCTATAAATATTGTTAAAAACTGTGTCTTCACGTGTTGCTTCTTACAGAATTAAAAGGAAGAAACTTGTAGTCAGATTCATTGGAAAATTTTCCATGTAGGTTACTTGTTTTATAATTTTGAATATTATTTTAACATATTCAGAAATATATAGATTTTGTACATTAAATTTATCACTTTGTCTTTCATAGACTTTATCTTGGCTCATATTCTTTGCCATTCTAAAGCCAGAGAGATAGTAATTTATATTTTCCTCTAGTTCTGTATATTTGTGCTTATCTACACGTTTAAATTTTTCTTTTAATTTGAAAATTATTTTGGTGCACTGTGTATGATAGGGCTAAACTTTACTTTCTTCCAGATAGTGACAGCAACTAAATATTTGAGGCAAATAATCTTCAAATATAAAAATACCAATACACCATTTGTTGTTTTGTTTTTCTTAAATTTCCTCCCTGGAAAGTAGGAAAAGTTTTTCTTATTGGTTTTTTATTCAAGGTGTGATTTTTAAAAATCCATTTTTTATAAGCAACTTTTATTCTGAATTGTATTTTTGGCCCATGTGGGGGTGTTGGTGCTATGACTAAGATTAGATGTTTCTATGGCTGCAGATTACTTTTTTTTAAGAGACAGGAACTTGCCTTTATCTTTCAAGTCCTATACAAAAGGCCTAGCAACTGGCTCACTGTGTCCTATAAATACATTTTACCAACACTTTGTAGTGGATATTCAAACAGGAAGTGGAGAACCAGGAACTAGAAAAAAATAGTCGTCCTAAATCTGCTGTTCAGAGATTAACACCAACAAAAAGGACCATGACAGTTCTTTATTTTTTCTTTGAATTGCCATCTTTTATGTCCCAACCACATAGAGATGCGAAAAGAAGTTTTAGGCCTTATGGGGAATTTTCTGATGAAAAGTTTTTAAAGGACTTTGGTACAGAGCCGCTTAATGAAGTGAAAAAGATTTAGGCAGTTTATGAAGGCCTGCAGTGAAAACAAGCACGTCACAACGATTTAAAAGTCGGGGGCATTTTAGCAGATTTATATAAGGGACACAGGGCTGATACTGTCCCATTATTGCAGGATGATCTCATTCTAAGTGGACTGAATGGGATACTGATTCTGTTTTGGATCGGTAGGCCTGTGTGGTGAGTGGACTTGACTGTGTGTTCTTCAGAGTGTAAGGGTCTTTATGGAAATGATGGTTTAATTTAAATGTGAGAGAATAAATAAAAAATAGAAATTGCCAAAATAGGCCAAAAGAGGCCATGGAATGCTGGAAAGCTTTTATACATATTTATAATGTCCTCTAATGCCTACATGGCATGAAGAAATAGAACTAGGAGGAGTGAGTGGACTCTACTCTGTGCTCTTCTGAGTGTAAGGGTCTTTATAGAAATGATGATTTAATTTAAATGTGATAGAATAAGTAGAAATTGTCAAAAGAGGCCGTGGAATGCTGGAAAGCTTTTATACATTTTTATAATGTCCTCTAATGTGTACATGGCATGAAGAAATAAAAATAGGAGAAGTGAGTAGTGGTTACTCCAATTGATTTTTGCTCTTAAGTATCCTTTCCATCTATCTTACCTATTCACATATATTACTACTGCTTTACTCTGGACCAGGGATTGGCAAACCTTTTCTGAAAAGGGCTAAATAGTAAATATTTTAGGTTTTGCAGGCCATATGGTCTCTGTTGCAACTCAACTCTGCTGTTATAGTATGACTACAACCATAGACAATACGTTAACAAACCGTTGTGGCTGTGTTCTAATAATACTTTATTTGCAAAAACAGGTGGTGGGCCTGGTTAGGCCTGTGAGCTATGGCTTGTTGTCTCCTGACTGAGACCTGTGGCATATCTCACCAGGGGTTTTGTAATGGTTTCTCTTACTTATGATGAGTTCACTTCATTTCAGTTCCATAATCATTTATTGTTTTAGGGATTCACAATGCAAGCATCCTGTCCTTGAAGAAGTCCAGAGGAAACACAGATGTGAAAGCCCACAGCATGAAAGGAATGAGGTAGGGTTGCTCTCTTTATTGCTAGCAGGTTGGCTTTCTAGAAGAGATTATCCTTTGCCTCTTCTGCTAAAACTCATTTAGTTGTACCTTGTGCCATCATCACAACTTTTTAGTGAGGCAAGTTTGTCTTTCATTATTTGTTGATCTTTCCTATAACTATCTTCCTAGACTCATCTTTTTCATTTTCTACTTTCACACCTTAAGTTCTAACCACCACAAAACACAGTACTAGCTACAGAACAACATACACCATCATGCTCTTTTACACTCTGTGCTTTTGCATATGCTGTCTTGGAATGACCTCCCTTTAGTATTCCCACATCCAACAAAAGGAAGAATTTTCTAACCAGGTTTCTGAGGATCATAATGGACTACCTTGTTGGGTGGAGGAGAGGGAGTTATGGGGAGTTCTTTCTCACTTGAAGGTATTCAAGCAGGGATTGGCTAAATACTTGGCAGATTTATCAATGTTGTTAGAGTCTTGCCTTTTAGCAGGCCCTGAAACCAACCCTGGTTGCTACAGGTGTTGATTGATCATGGCACATACCTGTATTCTTTTTCTGAGGATTTTCCTAAGCTGATGGGAGCCACCTTCCCTGGAGATGCCTTTAGCCCTCTCCCTTCTTTCTCCCTTTATCCTTTCTCTTAACTCCAGCTTGCAGCCAATGACTGCCTGATGTGGGGGTGTAACCATGCAGTAACCTTGCTGTTGGAAAGACCAACTCTGTTATAAGAGCCCCCCAGAGGACCAGGGTATGACTGAAATTCTCCTGAAACCACATCTATGCCTCATTTCTTCCTCTGTCCTGTCCTG
This sequence comes from Papio anubis, assembly GCF_008728515.1. Taxonomy (NCBI): domain Eukaryota; kingdom Metazoa; phylum Chordata; class Mammalia; order Primates; family Cercopithecidae; genus Papio; species Papio anubis. The sequence continues at coordinate 67,040,434 of NC_044976.1, forward strand.
CTTCACACCTTTGCAGGTTTCTTCTGAGAACATTTCTTTAATGAATTACTTATAGAGGAATCTTAGAAGAGCCGTAAGATTAAATGACTTTTAAGATTTCATATTCATCTACATGATTCTGAGTATGAAAATGGTTGAGTTAAAAATATGAATTTTGAAATCAAACAGAATGGGCTTCAATCCTATCTGTATTACTTAGTGGGTCACTTAGGTAATTTTAACAGTCTCTAATTCTCAATGTTCTCATCCATAATATTGGGAAAATAACAGTATCCACCTCAAAGAGTTGTGAGGATTAAAAGAAATAATGCATATAAGTTTAGCAGTGTCTGGCCATAAAATATATTCAATAACATTTAATACTTTTACGATCATCATCATCATTACTATATTTTTCCAAATAGAAAATACAAAGGTGATTTTTTAAATTCCTTTTAATGAAATAAGAAAATTGCCTGGGTAAAGTAACAGGAACTGTGAAAAATGCACATGTTTGCATTTTATGGTGTTTGATGAATTTATATTTGGTTTCCCCACTGAGGACAGTCTTGTCTATGTACTTTTAGCCAAGTTCATAGCATATATTTATTAAATGTTTATTTCTAAATATAAAGACATTGGATTAAAAAGGGATTTAAATTCTTGAGTAGTCAGCAAACTACAAACAAAAGATTAAACATAATTGAATTTAAGAAGGGAAAACAAATCCATGATTTGTATAAGAAGTGGTACATTCTAAAATGTCTAGTCTTGTTATGCCACATATATGTGACCCATGCATTACAGACTTTGCCATGGTCTAGAAATTACAGTTCTTTTCAATGCCCAATAAGTCTGATTCTCAAATACACTTGAAATAGAAAGTACTGCCATTTTACCAGGTTCCCAACTCTTATCATGTCCTAGAATTCTTGACTGACATGTTCACTTCACATATTCCACAAAACTGTCTGGATGTAGTTTGCTGTTTCACCCAGCTTTCTGACTGTGGGCCTTTGCTCCAATGTTCTGCAAGTTAGTTACTGGGGTCTTGGGAGTGGTTCTTCCTGTGCTGCTACTCTCCTCTAAACTACTTTGCTAAAAGTGGGGACACAATTTCATTCCTTAATTTCCCACAGCATAATTGAGCCTGAGCTGCTGTGTCCATCTCAGGTTACTGAAGATTTATGGATGGACAAAGAGGAATGAACAGTTAGGGCAGATTACATTTTCCTAAGATGGCCACACCATCCTAAATGTTCTTCATGTGATGGGTGATTCTATTAGTTTTTTATTGCTGAATACCAATTTACCAAAAATTTAGTGGTTTCAATAATACCTATTTATTATCTCTCGCAGTCTCTGTTGATCAGAGTCCAGGCATGGCTTAGCTGGGTTTTCTGCTTCAGGATCTTACCAGGCAATAATCAAGGCATTGCCTGGACTGCATTCTTTTGGAGGTTCTGGCTGGAAAGAAGTCACTTCCGAGCTTGCTCAGGTTTTTCCCTCTGTAACTTGCAACTCTAGGCCTGAGACTGTCAGTTCCTAATGGCCACCTAGTTACTTCACATATGAACCTATCTATAGGCGGTTGGCATCAAAGCAACTTGTTTCTTCAAGGCCAGGAGAACTTTGCTTGCCAGTCTGTCAAGATGAGTCTTATATGGCATAATAGCATCCTGGTAGTGACATCACATCATCTTTGCTATATAACATACAAGTCTGCTCAGGCTGTCATAACAAAATACCATAGATAGAGTGACTTTATGACAAAAATTTATTTTCTCACAGTTCTAGAGGCCAGAAGTCCAAGATCAAGGTGCCACTATGGTTGGTTTCCAGGAAGGGCTCTCTTCCTGACTTGCAGACTGCTATGTTTTTGCAGTATTATCACTCGTTGGAGAGAGAAATAGAGAAAGAAATAGAGATTTCCAGTGTTTGTTCTTATATGTACACTAATCTCATCATGAGTCTCCAACCTCATGATCTAATCATCCCCAATGGACCCGCCTTCAAATACCATCACATTAGGGGTTAGAGTTTCAACATATGAATTTTGAGTGAACAAAAAGATTCATTCCATAAAACATAGCCCAATTAAGGTCACAGCATAACACCACATTTATCTCATAACATAATCTAATCAAGGTTTTTGTCATACTTTACAGTTTAGAGGCAAGTCTTCAGTTGTACTTTCAAGGAGAATGAATTACATAAGTGTGTCTCTCGTTGGAGTCACCTTAAAGTGTGTTTGCTGTAGTAATGTTGACACACCCTTCCATCAAGAGGTGGGGACCAGTATGTTTCTTTCTATTGAATGAGTCCTTCTTTTTAACTTGCTTCTATTATGTAGGATGCAGTGGAAATGATGCTTTGTGACTTCTGAAGTTAGGTCAAAGGACGTGGTATAATCCTTTCCTTCCCTTCCCTCGTCTCAAACTCTTTCTTTCATTCTTTATCTGTTTCAGGACATACGTCCTTGGAATCATGAGGTGCTGTGAAAAAAAAGCCTATGACCCTGAAGCCACTATGTTGGAGAGACTTCATGGAAAGGCCCATTTGGAGAGGAGAGGCCATCAGTCAACAGCAGGCATCAACTACCTGACATAGGAGGGTAGTCTTTAGATGATTGCACTTTGTCATCTTTGAGTCTTCCATCCGAGACCGCAGACATTATAAGGCATAGACAAGCCACCTCTGTTGTACCTTGTTGGACTTCTTAATCCATAAAACTTAAAAGCAAAATAAATCGTTGCTTTATATTGTACATGTTTATTAGTGTGAGAGCAATCTGTTGTGTGATCATAGTGACTGAAGCAACAATGAAGAAAATAATTTAAAACTAGCTAATCTACTATACACAATGGTTCCCAGATTCATATACTAAGACTCTCCATAAGAAGTCTTCTAACGGCTGTCTGTCTCCTTAGGGTCTGGCTTTCTACCCCGTTGTAGGGACTGTTCTACTGCTCAGTTGGAACATCTTGAAGAGATCCTGCCACTTCCTGTTTGAATTCAGGCCCTCAGAAAGGAAAAACAGCATCCTAAAGAAGAAACAAATTCTAGATATTTGAAATATCACTGGCAATGAATACTTAGCCAATGACAGTCCAGGGAAGTGCCTGAGCACCTTAATAATTTACAGCTTTTCATGCCATAAGGGTTCCTTGCTTATTTTTACCTAGCCAAACTATGTTTTAAACTGTCTCATCCTAAAGTGAAAATGTGGTCTTCTCTTAGAGATGAGTAGAATCCTTAATATTTAGAGAAATAGAAAAGCTATTGACTGCTTTAAAAATAGCATTATTTTTTCAGTTTTCAAAAATATGAAGGTCAATGTTCAAACATAAAACCTGACGATTTCTATTCTATTCAAGAAGGTGGATTTGGAAGAGGCCAAGAGACCATTTCACTTTAAGGCAGGTTGCCTTTCTTGCTATCAATCTAAGCGTGGGTGATAGGAAGAGATGAGATGTTAAAAAGAGATTTACCCTATTCTATACTAAAGAAAGAAAGAGATGTGAATGGAGCAGTATCCCAAAATTAAGGGGAAGTTGCAGGTTTTGTTGTCATAAAATAAGAAGAATGAAATTCAGTAAACAATCCACATTCTTCAACTAAATTAATCCTGAAGGGCATTTGCTATTTAAAGCTTTAAACATCAAAGATAGTTTCCTGGGAGATTTCTTCATTTTTTTTTTTTTTTTTAGTAATGGATTGTCACCTTGTCATCTGTCTCTCAGACTACTCTTCTTTAGTAGTTTGTGAAACCAGATAACGTATCACTTAAATTATTTGTCCTTGTGTATCTTATTTTCAAAAGCAGGACTCCAGGGGCAGTTGGGAGATAAAAGAAAAAAATCTATATATCTTATGTTCTATTAAATCACTGGGTCATTTGTTTTTGGTTAACAATAACACCATCTGGTCTGTTAAAAATTGATTTAATAAATATGCTATGTGACATCAACTGCCCAGACAGATTTGCTCAAGGGACTAATGCCCAGAGTTTGAGAATCTTTGCAGGACTCATTAGTATACATATGATGGAGGAATGCCCTCTGAATTCTAGGTGCCCATAGGGGATTTGCATATCATGGAGCTGAGGGGTTGTCCTCAGAGAATTACAGTCGGATCCTTTTCCTCAATATTTGTTCCCCTCTAGGGTCACTTGTCAGCCTCCTTTGCTTTTGAAGAGGGTGAGTCATTTTTTTTTTTTTTTTCTTGAGACAGGGTCTTGCTTTGTCGCCCAGGCTGAAGTGGAGTGGTGCAATCACGGCTCACTGCAGCCTTGACCTCTGAGGGCTCAAGTGATCCTCCCACCTCAGCCTCTTGAGCAGCTGAAGTCACAAGTGCATGCCACCACTTCTGGCTCATTTATTTTTATTTTTATTCTTATTTTTTGTAGAGACAGGGTCTCTCTATGTTGCCCAGGCTGAGTCATTTGATTAAACATGCAGGTCTCTGCTTTAGAGAGACCTCTGCATTTTTTTGTTAGGAAAACTACCATCCTGAAGATTGTCGATTCTATCATTTATCCAAAAAAAAAAAAAAAAATGAGATTCTGACCAGTCCAAACACAGAAGTCCTTGCAGTAAGAGTGGGGTTGTGACTTGCATCACAATAAAAATAGCATTGAATATACTTGCTGCAGATAATTTCTAGCAAATAATTTGTACTTTATAATCCTACTTTCATTTTATCAGTTCGTCTGTGAATTTTACCAACAGCATTTTAATCCTTTCTGCTTTCTAAAGGACTAGAGTTTTGACCAATCTGAAGATCTTTGAGGGAAAGGTTCAAGAGTTTTGCTAATACAGAGCTGTTTCAGCATGTTAGCCAGGATTAATCAGCCCGTCACAGGAATTTTTTTCTTATTAAAGAGGAAACCTCACCTGTTTGGGTCACTTACCTTGCAAACAAACTTTCTTTTTCATAGGAGAAAAGCCTGGTGTAATTCCAGGATTTCATTTTCCCTGCTTTCTTTCTTTCCATGTGCTTATTTTTTTGCTCAAGTTTCAATATGCTACCCACAGTCATGTCTTCATTTATGCCTTTTCTAATTTCTCCAGAGGATTAGAGGTTTCCTCTTAAGTTTCACATGTTTCCGTATGAGGAACCAATCTCTATTATAATGCTTAACACAATGTATTACAATTATCTTTTATGTGTTTTTTTTTTTAAATAAATGTGAACCTAAATATTGAGGACTATGTATCTTTTTTTCACATTTCTATGCTTTTAGCATAATAGTACACGTTTTCTGAATGTTTCTTACATGAAAAAAATTCCTTTGGTGCAAAAGACTCTAGCAGATTGTTTGCTTCCTAACACAGAAGTTTTCTTCTTTACAGTGAATTTCCATGCCCAAGTGTGATTCCTTTTCATTTTGTTTCAGTGTGGTTTGAATTTTTCTGTGTGCATTGTCATTTTCTTATTCAAATATAATTAACTGGCAGCACAGTGAACACTAATAACAAAATGAGTAATTAGTGTGATGTTTGCTAATGATGTTCAGTTTTACTGCCACCCTGCCTTTATTTTTGTTACTAATGGACCTTAGTATAAACTCTCTACTATAAACTCTATCAAGAGAAGGAGACCAGAAGAGCAGGTATACACGCCTGTACTTTTCACTCAGAGGGAAGGACACACATCTCTATCTGGAAGATATCTAAGGTTGCACATAGTCTTTTAGTGTTCTGTACTGCATTGTATTCTCATCAATATTGTAGACATAAAGTGTGTTCTCATCAAGAAATAATGCAGCAATGGTCTTATGTAGCAATTAAGCATCTCATTAAATTCTGTAGACAACTCTTCACAATCAGATGTTTGAAAGAATTTAGGTCTATGTAAAAGATGTCAGGCACTTTTTACCTCTTATTTTTTTCTCTGTTGCTTCAAATATAGATCTCAAATACAAAGTAATGTACTTTTTAAAAAAGGGTTAATGAGATTTAGGGCAAATCTATCACTAAATTGTGCTCTTTATGTTTGTATATGAAATGGATACTGTTTCCTTAAGAACCAACTTTTATTTTTATTTTGGTTTAAGTTGTAAAAGGACTTCCCTCCACAAAATTCCTTTTGTTGGGTTTTATATTCCATATCATAGGAATTTTTATAGCATTTATTGTGTTATGAACATGATTGTTTAAATTTTGTTGAAGATTACTTACATATATATAGAAATCTATTTTCCACAGCTAGAATGAACTTCTTTTGAGAAGAGGGATATAGCTTACATTTTTTCATAAAATATAAAAATATTTTATTATATTTATATTCTCAGCAGTGTTTATCACAATGCCTGCCCAAGGAGAATGTTCAATAAATACTTATTGATTGATTTACTAACTCTACCTTCCAAGTGGTGTTTCAAGTCATAAGTGCTATTTTAAACTTATACTTTTTTTTTTTTTTAATAAATACCATTTAGGATTTTTTTTTGCTGTGAGACCACATAGTGTAATGGTTAAGAGCACAGTCTCTAGAGTCAGGTTACTTGGGTTTGAATCCTAATCCTACTATGTTTTGAAGCAATTATTTACCTCTCAGTTCTTGAGTTTTCTCATCTAGATAGAACTTACCCATGGAATTATGAGAATTAAACGAGCTAAAATATATGCAATATACCCACAAAAAGAATTTGAGATGTATATATATATGTGTGTGTGTGTATATGTATACACATATATATGTATATATACAAAAAGGATTCTGTAACTTCTCAAGTTTCTGGAACAATAGTGTTGAAAGGAATTTTTGAAACCAGAATGAAAAGAAATAAGAACAGGGTCAGAAGGCGTGGTTTGAGCTCAGTTGTGAGACTTCTGAAGTGACTTCATTTATATAACATGCTTATAACTTTGCTACTAACTTCAATGGTGTTTTAAGAGTTCAGATAGAAAAATGATAATTAAGATCACATTGTAAACAGTGAAGCACTGTTGGTATGTTTGTGATCATTATTACCTCCAAATGAGGAACTGAAGTCTATTTCGTGGGCTTTGGCAAGTCACATTCTTTCAGTGCCTGTCTCACATCCGTAAAATGTGGATAATAATAGAACTCAGTTCATAGGACAGCTATAAGGATTAAATGAGTTAACACCTGTAGAAAGTGGAGAAAGTGTTTGTAGATAATATGGGGTAATAAGGGTTATCTATTTATTATTTTTATGCTTATCCAATAAACACTTGTGATCCAGTACTAGTCTGTGTATATTTATAATGATTCCTGGGGGTGTTGTTGAAAATATTGACCTCTTAGCTAAAGGTTCTGATTGGTAGTTTGGGGATAGATCTAAGAGAGTGAATAAGAAAAATGTCTGTTGGAAAATTTCTTAGCTTGGTTTTCCTACGTTGACATACATCTGGCTTTAAACTTCCTTATATCTGCACTGAGATCTATTATGAGTTATGTTAGTTTTCTTGTGTTATATATGCTTTTCCAATATTGCTACATAAACAAAAACAAAGAACATTATCCATATAGGCAAAATATATATAAATACAGGCTTAGCATATATCACACTTGGGGTTTGTTTTGTTTTCCACTAGGGGATTATCTTTTAGTTTTGCATATACCCATCTGCTTCAATAATGAAGAACCATGCAGCAGAGAAGCACTTAAGACAATTGTACTTTTTAGTTCAAGATGGTTTCCTATTCTATGCCCAAATACATCTTCACAAAGACTAGTCTTGCTTAAACAGTCTAAACTCTAAACCAGTAATTTTCTAGGTACTATAAGCCACTAGTTATGAGAGATTTCTTTATGAGTGGCAGGAGGGACTGCTTTTTGTTTTTAATAAGAACAGTAAGAATGATTATCCTCCTTGGAATTGTCTAATTTAAGGCTGTTCTTTCACCTGCCCTCTCAACATTGAATCATTCTTATTCTTAACACTTGAGGAATTTGGTAGAACTCATGACTAGCTTACAAGTCATGAAAACGTGAATATATAAGTTATTTCTGCTTCAAAAATTACCTTGGTAAAATTATTGGCAGGGGATTTAGCAATCCAATGTTCTTTGATTCATCTTTGTATTCTTGTCATACAGAGAGTGGCTGGTACCTATTAAATCTCCAATAAATATTAGATAAATAATGATAATGGCTTATATTTTTCCAGACATTATGCTCAGCATTTTACTTGCATTATCTCATTTAATCTTTACCCAATAATGTCAGTACTGTTATTATCCTTATTTTACATAGGAAGAAACTGATATATAGAAAGCCTGAGTAACAGGTTCAACTTCTGAGAGCTAGTGAGTGAGAGAAACTCTGGGTCTTTTATTATTCCAGAGATTAGCTCTAAAACCCTGCCTTCATTAACCTATAAAGGAGAGATGCATGAATAAATGTTACCAAGTCAAGCTTTGATTTCTTGGTGATATTGTTCCAGGTTAACCCCATTTGGCTCTGATGAGTCTATAACTGGAATCAATCTGCTCTAATTATTGCTTCTGTCTATATACCTTAGATATTATCTCTCCTCCACTGAATTAGAAAGGATTCTTATGCAAGGACAATGACTCATTATTTTATTCCCTCACTATCCCTAATGTAGTGGACTCACTCTAGGTTTTTGCTAAAAAATATTGACTACATAGCCAAATGACTAGAACATACTAAAAATAAGCAGTAGATAAACAACGGGTAACTGGCCTCAGTGCTCTCTATTGTAAAGGTTATGGATATGACTAATCATTTTTTAACTTCTTTGGTAATACCTGATGCAACTTAAAATTATTTCTTCAACTACCTTCAGAGCACTGTTATAAAGGCACTGCCTTTCCTCTATCTTACAAGAAGGATTTCTACAAGATAGTAAATTTCTATGCTTCTGACATGAGCAACAATTCTGCTTATTTGCTTCTCATTTATTGATAAACAAAGAAGCAGAAATTAGGCGTCTTTGATAGTGTTCAAACTTACAACTATTTTGGTATTATAGGATCCATAGCTCTATTAGTCCTGAATTTTTATCTGCTGGATTATTTAATGTTGACATAATTTTTAGTGTTGCTTAATATAAAGAATCAATGTTTTAACATATGAAGATCTGGGTTTGGTTTCAGTTAATATTCACTGGTTGTGTGACCGTGGGTAATCACTTGTGGTTCTGTTTTCACATCTGTAATATGTGCCTAAGAAAAGCAGGCTCAGTGGCCCGTGTGAAAATTAAAAGCGCAAGTGCATTGTAAATAATAAGGAACTAAGCAAAGCCAGATTATCATTAGGTCAAAAGACACACCAGCTAACTTCAGGGCTTCTGATAGTTAATTTTATGTGTCAACTTGACTGGGCTAAGGGATGCTGAGATAGTTGGTAAAACATTATTTGTGGTGCATTTGCAAGGGTGTTTCTGGAAGAGGTTAGCATTTAAATCCGTAAACTAAGTAAAGAAGGTCTACCTTCAGCAGGGTGGATGGACATCATCCATTTTTTTGATGCCCTAAACAGAACAAAAATATGGAGGAAGGAGGAATTTGCTGCCTCTGCTTGAGCTAAGCCGTCCATTTTCTCCTGCCCTTGGGCAGCTGTGCTCTCGGTTCTTGGGCCTTCAAACTCCAACAGCAACTGTCATGACTGCCTGCCCTGACTTGGTCTGGAACTACACCAAAGCTTTACTGAGACTCCATCTTGCAAATGGCAGATCACACAGGACTTCTCTGCCTTCGTAATCACGTGAACCAATCCCTTGTAACAAATGTCTTTGCATATATCTACATATCCCCTTTTGTTCCTGTTTCTTTGGAGAACAATAATTAATATAGGGCTCTTTGATTCTATATGTTTTACTGACGCCCTAAAATGGCCCCAAGGTTGTTTATGGGGTTAGAGTGTAGACTTTGTAGAGGAGCTGCCCTGCAGTTGTTGCATACTAGTTAGATACACTTGGATAAGTTACTCGCCATTCATCTCCATGAGCCTTTCCTCTTACTATTGTTTCCTTTACCTGCAAAACTGCCTCTATCTTGGTCAAGTTGCACGTCAAACTTAATTCACATGAAGCTACCATGGCTTGCCTCTGTCCCCAGGCAGAGTTTACCTCTCCTTCCTCTGGGTCACCACTGTGCACTCCTGTCTCATTGATCCTCCCTTGTGGATCAAATATGTCCCTTCTGTTCAAATATGTTTCATGTAGTTCCTTCAACCTGAGATGTTCTCTCTTATTCTTGGGCCTTCACACATGCTGCACTTCTGACTAGGACATTGTTCTCTGTCTCTGAACATACCATCTCCTCATTCTTTAATCTTTTAGTTATATGTTTCTTCCTTGGAAAACAACCTGCCTTAACTCTGTTGTAACACCTGATCCAACTATTTGTTTAATTTTCTAATTTTCTCTGATAGACTGTTAACTTCTTAAAGGCAAGGAAACTTTTTTATTGTTCACTGCCATATCCCCAATGCCTAAGTGTTTGGCCCATTATCATCACTTAAATATTTATTAAAGGAATTAATGTATTAGACTTAATATAGAGTCTTTTGGAAAAATTGTTCTGACTTATGAAATACGCTTTATGTTTGTGGAACTACCACAAAGTAATAAGGGTATCTGTCTATCATCATTATCTATTGGTCTATTTCCCCTGCCAGAAGAAAAAGGGTTAGGTCTTGCCAGCCAAATGGAATTGTTCTTTCATCCAAGAAAGGAAAATAGAGAGTTAGAGACCAGGGTAACTCTTAAAACATGTTCCTCATACCATATAGGAAAGGCCCAGGGATTAGAATAATATACACACTAAAGAAAATGTGTTTTTGAATGGACCAATCAGATGGATACAGAGAAATTAAGATTATGATCCACACGCAAAGTTAATTTTGTATTGAGATAGCTGCAAAAACAATTAAAAAAAGCTGCTGTCTGTTTCTCAAAGAATAGATGAGGGGAGATTGGTGGAGGAGTAATCATTAGTTGGTAATGGCTATCTCCAGTCATTAAAAAATGGTTTGAGAATAATGTTAACACAACACAGCAAGACAGCAGCACAGAACAGGTGAAGACAAACTTGCAGACTCACCAAGAACAGGGTTTCTTTGCAGTATACTCTGCTGAAATAGATACTGTAGAATTATGTTTCTTAGAAGATTTGAAAACTTCACAAAAATTATATTAAGAAGAAAAATATAGAGCAGAGGTATTTTAGGATGTGAAAATCATGTCTCTGAGTAGTTATATAAACACTAATGATAGGCATTCTCTTTCCATGAGTCTACCAAATCGCAAACTTAAGATTACTGTGTTTGCTCACTTACTACCTGCTCCTAAAACTCTGATGTGGTAGAGAGCTGATGTAGGCCACAGCCTAATCTCACCAGCATTCTTCATACAAGCTTATTGGAGAACATTTAAGAGATATAAAAGAAAATACAGTATATTTTATGTATTTATGTAATAAAAAATAGAATCTGGAGGTTACATATAAATAGTAAATATTTCGCAACATCCCTGTTCTCATTGTCTATCAAAGTAACCACTGGGGTTGGAAAAAAAAAAAAAACAAAAAAACACCAAAAAACCTAAGGGAGAGAAGAATAGTAATCTCACAGCCAGAGATCTGGGTCCTTAAAGTTTGGGTTACCCTGTGAGCCTGGATCATTTACCATTTAGATGGGTGCCTTCATTGTTTTTTCTTTAACAATTATTTCCCCAATTATAATGGATCTTCCCTTATGCTTTCCACACTATTTCATTCCTCTTTTATGATGCAACATCTTGGCCCGTATCAAAAGCTTTATTTATTTTTCTATATTTACAGAAAGAAATTCATTTTCAGATGCTGAAGGCAAGATAGCAAATGAGGAATTAAAGTGATCATGAGTATTTGTATTCCACTCTTCTTCCTGGATCTAGTACATTCTTTGTCCCCTTGCACCTAGATAGTTCTGGCCAGTGGAATACTAGCAGAACGATGAATGCCCTCTCCTAGTTGGTCCCCAAAATCTTTGTTAAAGTCCCTTCAGCATTATTTTCATTTTTCTGGTGTAGTGGTTGGCTCTAGAGCAGTGCTATCTGATGAAAAATATAAAGGAAACACATATATAATTTAAAGTATTCCAGTGGCCGTATTAAAAACAGTGAAAAGAGCCAGGTGCGGTGGTTCAGGCCTATAATTCCAGCACTTTGGGAGGCCGAGGCAGGTGGATCACCTGAGGTCAGGAGTTCGAGACCAGCCTGGCCAATATGGCGAAAACCTATCTCTACTAAAAATACAAAAAATTAGCTGGGAGTGGAGGCACGTGCCTGTCATCCCAGCTACTTGGGAGGCTAAGGTGGGAGAATTGCTTGAACCCAGGAGGCGGAGGTTGCAGTGAGCCGAGATCGCACCATTGCTCTCCACTCTGGGAGACAGAAGGAGACTCTGTCTCAAAAATAAATAAATAAATAAATAAATGTAAAGAAATAAAAACCGTGAAAACAAACAGATGAAATTAATTTCAATAATATACTTATTTAACACAATATATTATTAAAAAATGTAACCAATATAAAAATTGTTTAAAAGATAGCTCATATTCTGTTTTTTAATACCAAGTCTTCAGAATTCAGTGTCTATCTTATAAGCACATTTCAATCCAGACTACATGTACATTTCAAGTGCTCAACGGTCACATATGGATAATGACTATTCTACTGGATGGTACATTTTTGAAGGATGGAGTAAAGAGAATGGAACAGTTATTAGATGGAAAACCCTGGGTCACTGAATGACTACGGAGAAATGTCCTGCGTCACTGATCTACAATGAACTGTAATGTAAGAAATAAACCTGTGTCAGATCTGAGATTTGTCAATTAAGATTTTGGAACAATGAGAACACTTGGACACAGGATGGGGAACATCACACAGGACAGCCTGTCGTGGAGTGGGGGGAAGGGGGAGGGATAGCATTAGGAGATATACCTAATGTAAATGTAGAGTTAACGGGTGCAGCACACCAGCATGGCACATGTATACATATGTAACAAACCTGCATGTTGTGCACATGTACCCTAGAACTTAAAATATAATAATAAAAAAAGATTTTTGGATTTGTGATTATCAGCTAGTGTCCTATGGAAGTTTAAATTATCATGCAGCAAATATTCAGTACATTTCCTTTGTCTTCCCTTAACATCCATAACCTCAACTTTCTTGCCTCACTGATACCGAGCCTGGCCAGGTGATGTGCTTTGGCCAATGGAGTGCTGACAGAAAGACAGTGTGCTGATGCTAAGTGTAGGCTGGAAGACTATTTCATGATTCTGATTAACTTTTTGAGTTTTTGTCTTCTCCTTTAAAAAAATATGAATCAAAAAAAGAAAAATAAATAAAAAATAAAATTAAGAAAAGGAAAACATATAAATCAGATGACCTACTGGTCCTGGGAAAGTGGGAAATACCTTCAGCATTCCTGAAATGAACCTATGGCCTGGAGTTCAGTTCAGCTGTCTAGTCTGGATCAGTTGAACATCAGCTCACCTGCTGATATGCATGAGCAAGTAATAAATGCTTATTGTTGCTTGCAACTGTGTTTTGAGATGAATTGGTATGCAATGTTATAGTGATAATAGCTGACTGATAGAACTACCCTAAAAGAGTTTTATTCCCCATGGAAGAACCATCTACCCCACTGCCAACCCACAATCCTCTCTTCCTGTTGGTGCTTTTCTATGGTACATCTCCTCTTCCATCTTTCTTTCCCTTTCACAGTCCTCTAACTCATGTTCTCCCAGGTTATCAGAGTGTTGGTGGGCTTTTTGTTTTATAATTATTTATATGTGTAATTCAGAGGTTGGCCAACTTCTTCTTACAGCTTAAGATCTACATATATAATCATCCATTCGGTCATTCAATACTTATGTTCTAGGCGCTTGTAATCTACAAGGATGCAATAATGAATAAGAAAAACTATTTTCATGGCACTTACATTTTTTTGTGAGGAATAGACAATACACAAATAAAAAACACAAAGCGTGTACTCTTACCACAAAGAAGAATAAGGAAGACTAAGAGATTGGAGATGGGGTTATTGCTATAGAAATGATTTCATAAACCCCTTATTTTATATGTTGTATAAATATAAACCTCTCTAGAATCTTTGCCTATTGCTAGAAGCTTATATTCTTATACTTCTCTGTGGCTTCCAACTACTTCCACTGAATGAGTTGATTTTAAGGATTATTTTTGTCATTCTATTTGTCTTGCATTTTTCTATCTTGCGTTTGCTGAGTTGATGAACTTAGTATCACACAAACTAGTCACACAAAGGCATTTGTGTGTATGTAAGACTTTACTGAAGGAGTTAAGAATATAGAAGTATTTTCATTATGGTAACACAATTTAAAACTCAGTGTTAGTTCTTCCCAGTCCTAAAAGTTTCAAAGTAAGACCTCTGCCTCCTGCCTTAATGTTTATTTGCATTTTCTGTCTTTATTCTTTTGTTCTACTTTCTGAATTCTCATTTTTTCCTTTAGCAGAGCAACTGAGCTAGCTTCCTTTTTTACCTGGCTCCCCTAGTCCAGGTCCCCAGAGTCTCATTTTTTTCCCACTAAATAGTTTACAAGTTATTTTTCTACACATGGCGACATTCAGGATTAGAGGTATTACATTATATGCTTAAGGTCACACAGCTACAATGTAATAGAGCTGAGATTTCAATCTAGCCTATCTCACTTTAAAACTAATGTTTGTGAAGTGAAAACAAATTTCATAGTCACTTCACTTAGCAAATACGTAAGTATTTTCCTTTTAAAAAGTAAGCTCATTTGCTACCCAGAATCTGCCTAATGGAAACTAACTTAATCTAATTACTTCCATATAAACTCAGCCATTCCATGAGATAAGAATTTACACACAGATACACAATTGAGGTCTTAATTCTAAGGGTGGCCTTGTCTGTGGCTATCTTTTGTTCATTGATAGCATCCATTGGGTTATTTGTCACTTAGCCTGTTTGTTAGGCAATGAACTCTGTAACATATCTATTGCTTATATCCATTGTCTTTCAACAGTCATTGATGCTAACCTGATTCTTCATTATATTCTTGAGACCCTTCCAGTCACCCTGCTCTGTCACCTTCATGAGAACAAAAGTAAATCTCACATGCTTTTGCCCAAACCAGACTAATATGTGGGACACTTGGAGATTCTTTCAGGGCCGTCTACTTACACATCTTCTTCAGGCAGTGCCTCTTCAATGACCTGCCTTTTCCTTTCTCATCTTCAATTCCCAGGCTGATTTACATGCAAATGTATGCTCTCTAACCCAAGCTGAGGCCCTTAGCACCATTTTCAATGCTTTTACTTGTCTTTGGTTCACTCCTTCTATTGACTCACTGATGGTTGCAAGTATGCATCTCTCTCTTTATAGCGTATTTTCTTTTGAATAAAAATTGGAGATATCAATCAAAAACTTCCTCAACTTCTCTTTTTCTCTATGATTTCCTCAGAAATGTCATAGGAACTATATGCATTGACAAGGAAGAGTAACATATGGTTCCTGAATTTATGGAATTAAAAACATATGCTCAAGTACACAATGAGGGCTATATGCAGTACATGCTAAAGTTTGTAATGATAAAAAGAAAAATTTGTATAGAGTTTATAGAAAACTTAGATACATTATTTTCTTTTATGCATACAACTACTTGGAAGAGTAGTTTTTATATATACTTATTTTTATGAGGTATATGAGGTATAATTATTACCCTCATTACAAAGGTGAGTGAACTAAGGCTTAGAGATATAGTGTAATTTGACAAAGATGCCTAAGTAAAAAAGTAAAAAAAAAACAGCAGAATCAGGACTTGCAGTCATGTCGGACTTGTAAAAAATAATAGACTCTCCTGTGAACCTGTGTATGATATTTTGCTAACATTTTGTTGATTCTGTTCTCTGCCTCCTGTCTTGGCCCAAATCTGGATGAATGTAAGTCCAGGCAAGCCATCCTAGGAGCAGGCTACAGATATTGCCTTGATCCTTAGTCAAAATATCAGTAACATGTATGTCTGTCTTTTCTCCGCCCTGCATTTCTCATTTCTAGGGATCCTTTCCAAGCAGCAAAGTAGAAATAGATTAGATGGGACAACATGGATATATAATATATGAATTATTAACCCTACTTCTGACTAGTAGCAGGAGAAATAAAATGTCAGTGGAAGTTGGAAGCTTCTTCAAACACACAAGCTAAAATTAATGTTTTTTTCTTACATAAGTCATTTTTTTAAAAGGACTATTCCTTTGTCAGGGATACAAACTCCCAAATCTTCCCATGGTTGGAACCTACTTGTCCCTGTGAGGTTGTCTCACTTTTTACTTATTTTAATTGCATGCATTTAAAAAAAATTTATTCCTGTTATCGTTAGGTGAGGTTCTCCTTTCACAAATATCTGGAAAAGGAATATGTTCAGTGCAGCTTTGATCAATATGTTTGTATCTATCTAGTAGGAAATTCATTACATGCACAGCTACCCTCACTCCCGTGTTTTAAAAAAAAATGCAACCCACTAAAAAGTACAGCTGGATTTCTCTCCTTATTTGACTCTATATTCCTTAAAGTTTGTCTAAACTGAATGTCTCCTTCTGAATTTACTACGTAACTCCCAATTTTACCAGCTAACTTTATGCCTTCCTCTCATCTTCTCCCATAGATTGTCTCTCTGATCAATACTTCCCACTTAGCATTCTTAGTCGAGCATAGTCTCAGAGTGCATAAACCATCCTCTAATTGAAAGTTACATTCTTATGAGAGCTACATTTCTTATAAACCTGACAGCTTAATATTTTGTGTTAAGATTTTTTGTTGTCACTTAGTAATAGAGGCTCGAGTGTTTTTCATCAGTTTTCAAAGTACTTACCTTTCACCTGGGGACTTTCTTATGAAAAGGGACAAGGACTATCTACTTCAATATGCTATTCAAACATACCACAATTCCCATCAGCCACCTCTGTGCCAATTTTAAACAGTGCCCTTTGTTTTATTTACTGGTGATATAGAGTAAGCTGCCAAAGATGGTTTCAAAGCAGTGTCCACTGGGTGTAAAAACAATAGAGATGTTACATATTGTCTCAAATATATTTATCTGAGCTCATCAGTGTTGCTTTTGGAAAAAGTTGTATTACTCCCTGAATCACTATAAACAAAATTATAAATTTAGAAAATATTATGATGTGCTCACTGGGATTGTAGTTGTCATTGTTAAAAGGATTTAGGACTGGAGGGCGGAGCAAGATGGCCGAATAGGAACAGCTCCAGTCTCCAGCTCCCAGCACCAGCGACACAGAAGACAGGTGATTTCTGCATTTTCAACTGAGGTACCGGGTTCATCTCACTAGGGATTGCCAGACAATCGGTGCTGGTCAGCTGCTGCAGCCTGACCAGTGAGAGCTGAAGCAGGGCGAGGCATCACCTCACCTGGGAAGTGCAAGGGGGAAGAGAATCCCTTTTCTTAGTCAGGGGAACTGAGACACACAACACCTGGAAAATTGGGTAACTCCCACCCCAATACTGCACTTTACCAAGGGTCTTAGCAAAGGGCACACCTCGAGATTATATCCCACACCTGGCTGGGAGGGTCCCACTCCTGCAGAGCCTCCTCATTGCTAGCACAGCAGTCTGCGATCTAACTGCAAGGCAGCAGTGAGGCTGGCAGAGGGGCGCCCGCCATTGCTGGGGCTTAAGTAGGTAAGCAAAGCCGCTGGGAAGCTCGAACTGGGTGGAGCCCACAGCCGCTCAAGGAGACCTGCCTGTCTCTGTAGACTCCACCTCTGGGGACAGGGCACAGATAAACAACAACAACAAAGCAGCAGAAACCTTTGCAGACGCAAACAACCCTGTCTGACAGCTTTGAAGACAGCAGTGGATCTCCCAACACGGAGGTTGAGATCTGAGAACGTACAGACTGCCTGCTCAAGTGGGTCCCTGATCCCTGAGTAGCCTAACTGGGAAACATCCTCCACTAGGGGCAGACCAACACCCCACACCTCACACGGCAGGGTACACCCCTGAGACGAAGCTTCCAAAGCAAGAATCAGACAGGTACACTCGCTGTTCAGCAATATTCTATCTTCTGCGGCCTCTGCAGCTGATAGCCAGGCAAACAGGGTCTGGAGTGGACCTCAAGCAATCTCCAACAGACTAGGACTCCAAGGAAGCCAGAGGGTCCTGACTATTAGAAGGAAAGCTAACAAACAGGAAGGACACCCATTGACCAAAAAACCCCCACCGCGAGGTCACCATCATCAAAAGACTCAAAGAGTAAACCCACAAAGTATGGGGAAAAGCAGGCAGAAAAGCTGGAAATTCAAAAAATAGAGTGCATCTCCCTCTTATAATGAATGCAGCCTATCGCCAGCAACGGATCAAAGCTGGACGGAGAATGACTCGACAAAGAGAGAAGAAGGCTTCAGTCCATCAAACTTCATGAGCCATATGGCAGGAGGACTAATAATTTGAAAGTAAAAAGAAACTAAAAATCTGAAAAAAAAGAATGGAAGAATGGATAACTAGAATAACTAATGGTGAGGAAGGGCCATAAATGAACTTGACAGAGATAAAACCATGACAGAAATATGCTAGAATGTAATAAGTTTGTGTAACTACCTTCGGACATCCGAAGAAAGAGTATCAGTGATTGAGGGATCAAATGAATGAAATGAAGCGAAGAGAAGCCCAAAAGAAAAAAGAGGGAAAGAAATGAACAAAGCTCTCAAGAAGTATGGGATTATGTGAAAAAGACTGAATCTAAGCATCTGATTGGGGTGTGATTGAAGTGGAGGGGGAAAGGGAACGTCTTCGGAAATACTCTGATTGTGGATATCATCCAGGAGGAATCCTCTCAACCCTAGGGTAGGCTAACATCTAAATTCTAGGAAATACAGAGAATGCTACAAAGATACCTTGAGAAGAGCAACCCAAGACACATAATTGTCAGATTCACCAAAAGTTGAAATGAAGGAAAACTGTTATGCAAGTCAGAGAGTGCCATCGGTTACACACAAAGGGTGCCTCCATCAGACTAACAGCAGACTTCAAAGTGGAAAACCCATGCTCAGAAGAGAGTGGGGCCAATATTCAACATTCTTAAAAGAAAATAATTTTCAAATCAGAATTTCATATCCAGCTTCAAATCCGTTTCCATAAGTGAAGGAGAAATAAAATCCTTACAGATAAGCAAAATGCTTGAGATTTTGTTCATCAGTCTTGCCTTTACAAGAGACCCTGGAAGGAAGCACTAAACATGGAAAGGAACAACAACCGTACCAGCCATTGCAAAACATGCCAAAATGTAAAGACCATCTAATTCCAGGGAAGAAACCCAACAACTAACGGTGCAAAATAAATCCAGTTAATATCATAAATGACAGGATCAAATTCATTACATAACAATATTAACCTTTAAATGTAAAAAGTCAGGAAACAACAGGTGCTGGAGAGGATGTGGAGCAGGCTTGAGGGAACACTCTTTATACCGCAGCCATGGATTGTAAACCAGTTCAACCATTGGCGGAAATTGGTGCATGGCTGCATTCCCCATATTCAGAACCAGCGTCATGGCACCCAGCCGCCCCATTACTGGGTATATACCCAAAGGATTATAAATCATCCCAAGAAAGACACACATGCATATATGTTCATTGTGGCACTATTCACAATAGCAAAGACTTGAATCAACCTGTAAATGTCCATCAGTGACAGATCAATATGAAATGTGGCACATATACACTACGAATACTATGCAGCCATAAAAAGGATGCTGTGTCTTGAGAGGGGACATGGATGCAGTTGGAAACTATCATTCTCAGCAAACTGTCAAGAATAGAGAACTAACACTCATATGTTCACCGCAGGGTTCCGAATAATGAGATCACTTGACTCTTGGGAAGGGAACATCACACACAGCCTGGCTATGGGGAGGTGCAGAGGAGGAATACCGAGCCACCCGGATGCAAATGACGAGCTGGATGGGCGCTGATTCGAGTTTGACAAGCAGCCATCTCAACATGGCACAAGTATACATATGTAAATAAACCTGCACGTGCTATACTACGCCCTAGAACTTGAAGTATAATAATAATAAAGAATAAAAGTACTTTATGATTAAAAAAAAGGATTTGAAAGCTACTCAACACGAATTCTGCCCAGCTGCATGTGTGGAACAGTCTCTTCAAGTTTTTTGGAGAGTTTGAGTCACCTGTGAGCACCAAAATAAAAAAGAATTTTCAGAAATGGAAAATATTCAGTTTGTTGTCATGCCCTTTATTTACAGGAATAAATTGCCATCTTAAAACTGCAGGTCTGTGAGGTCTCTTTAACCTTTCCACTTCAACCAAAACATATTCTGAGTAGCAATTTCTGAAAACAGTGCCTGTGCAATGACTACTATAGGAAAAATAATTTTGAAAGAAGCAAGGAAGCAGGATATTATGCATACCTCTTGAATTCTAAACATTTAAAGGAACTTGTCTTGGTTTAGAGAGTCCTTACATGTGTAGGTAATTGTGTAAAATCAAATTTTCTATGTCGTTAAAACATATGAACAAAGAATGACTAATGCTTTATTGTTGTAATGAAAGGTATTAGTTCGGGGGAGCCCTGCTGAGGCAGCTTTTAAAATGGACCGACCTGCCTCTCATGCTTAAAACCCGTATTAGTAAAGTAGTCTCGAGAGCTCCTCAGGGTGCTCTGCATGTACATTTTGCTCCAGATTACTTTCTTGTGGAGGCACAGCCTAAGCATTCTACTTTCTCAATTCCAGAAGCTCTGAACAGGGGCAGCCATGCTTTGCTCTACAAGTCAGTAATATGTGTATGTGTGTGTGTGTATGTATGTGTGTCTGTCTGCATGTATGTACCATTTTTACTCTCATTGATTTGTGAGGCTTAGTGATGTGGGACACAAAAAGAAAACTTCAAATCTTTAATTATTCCAGCTTTCCGAGTCTTACACTTAGACTAAAGCAGAAGCTAAATTTGATAGTTCTCTGGTTAGAAAGATGGGTTGGTCCCTAAGGTATTAATACAATTTTCCTGATGTGTTTATTATATTGCATCGTTTGAAAATACTCGGCTTGGTGTTCCTTCATGTAGACACAGTTATCCTTCATGAAAGTTAGGCACAGGAATAAAGAAAGGGGTTGGGAGTGTGTAGTGTGGAATTAAATGGTTCAAATTAATCAGGGATAATACAAGTTCAAACAGAAGGAAAAAATGTGATATTCTTAAAGGGCATCTGGCATTCTTAAGACTTACCTGAACCAGTTGTATAATTTGCCTAATTCACATTCATGAATTAGCAGACGAGTCCTGGTAGAATACATAATTTGAAACTGGAGAGGCCTAAGTTGGAATATCAACTCTTCTATTTATCAATAAAAAGTTCTTGAACAAAGTAAGCAAACTTTCTGGGCACCATTGTCCTCATCTGGGGAAAGAGAAATAATAATGAATATTTACTTGAAGTTTTGTAGGAAACATTATAATACATTCAAATTTCCAACTGCCTATCTCACAGTAGGTATTTAGAAATATTACTTATATCATCTACTGTCAGAAAAATGTAGTATTGCTTTGTTTTGGCTTATCTATTGTAAAATTCTTAAGGGCTTATATATTAATAAGGTTAAATTCTTAAAATTAACTTCTCTATGAGGATATATACATCGTCAAGCCAACATCATGCACCTAAATTTGAACGTCTTCTAACGCATCTTCCAAAAATAAACATCAAGTAAAGCAGAGGTTAGTAAATTGTTTTTCTGTAAAGGATAAATAGTTGAGGATTTTGGGCCATAGTATCTCTGTCACAACGAATGAACTCTGCTGTTGTAGTGTGAAAGCAGACATAATAATTGATAAACAAATTAGTATGTCTATGTTCCAATAAAACTTTATTTTAGGCAGATAACGTGCCAGATTTGGCTTGGGAACCATAGTGAGCTGAACTCTAAAGCAGGAAAACAAATGTAACCACGCAAATCTCATACATTGAATACAATTGTAAGTCAGAGAAATTACAAACTTCAAAATTGTATTTAGTAGAAAAAGTAAATATTAATTTTTACTGGAAGTGCTTCTTACATATCCAATATAAGCCTTTGTAAGGTGGGTTGAGAAAAAGTGTTGAAGAAAGAAGAGGGAAATAAAAGACCTATAATTGAACTAAAATTAACTGTAGGAAGAATTCAATTTATGAGAGGAGATGCTGAAAAAAGGTTCCAGTAAATTTGACCACTGACTATAAGAAAGTTACTTGAAAATGAGGGAGGCCTCTAGGAGGCAATCTTAGAAAGGCAACACTTTGAGAAGAGGAGAGTAAAAAGGAGAGAAAAATCTTCCTCTGAAAACTACATCCTAAAGAGAAAAAGAGTAAGAGAGAAATGGATGATCCTATAAGACAAAATAAAAATTCAAACATCTGGAGGCCATAACACTTCATTCCTTCTTTCCTGCTGAAACAGCCATCTATTAAAGAAACTACATGTTGCAACACTGACAGAAAAGTGGTCTTAAACTAGGTATTTTAAAAACTACCCGACTGTCAGCCTGCTCACAGAAATTCAGAAGTACAACCAATCTTACATATGCAGTTGTCTTAGTCAGTTTCTGTTGTTTATAACAGAATACCTGACACTGGGTATTTTTTGAAAGGAATTTACTTCTTACAGTTTTGGAGGGGAGATGCTCATGGTTCAGTAGCCACAGCTGGCGAGGGCCTTCTTGCCGGTGGGAACTCTGTAGAGTCCTTAGGTGGCACAAGACGTCATGTGGTGAGGGGGCTGGGTGTGCTCACTCAATTCTCTCTTCTTATAAAGCCTCTATTCCCACTTCTGTGATAACCCATTAATGCATTAATTCATTCATGAGGACCCTCATGACCCAATTTCCTTTTAAAGGTTCCACCTCTACATACTGCCACACTGGGGGTTAAATTTCAACATGAGTTTTGGAGGAGACAAGCATTCAAACCATAGCAACAGCATAAGAAAAAGCAAATACAACATTTAAATATAAGTTTTTCAGGTGAAGAAAATGCCATTCCTCCACTCTGGATCAACCAGAAGGGAGAAGAAAATTGTAATGCATAGTTCCATACTGAAGCATACATCCTTAAACGAACACATGAAGAAAGATCTTGTATCAGATATTCAAAATCTATGTACAAAAATGAACACAAGCAACAAAAAGAAATGAATTGAGAATGGATTGATTTCAGGAAAAAATAAAAAGAGTTTAGATCATATCAGAAATGAAGACTGATTGACAAGATCAATCTTGCAAATCAAGAATAGAATAGATGTAAATAAAAACTAAGATACTCTAAAGAAATTCAGAAAATGATAATGAAAAAGTAAAAAGGGTCAGAGATAAAGTTTTTTAAATTAACACAGGCAAGGAGGAACCAACATAATTATAACTGGACTCCCTGAAGATGGAAAATTCAACACTGACAAATAAATAATATTTACAACTCTAACACAAGAAATGTTTTCTGAAGTAAAATGAGATCTATGTCTATGTATTACAAGGAAGTGGCTGGGTGGAGTGGTTCATGCCTGTAATCCAGCACTTTGGCAGGCCAACATGGGCAGATCACTTGAGGTCAGGAGTTCGAAACCAGCCAGGCCAACATGGTGAAACCCATCTCTACTAAAGACACAAAAATTAGCTGGGTGTGGTGGCAGGTGCCTGTATTCCCAGCTACTTGGGAGGCTGAGGCAGGAGACTCTCCTGAACCCCGGGAGGCAGAGGTTCCAGTGAGCTGAGATGGCACCATTGTCCAGCCTGGGCAATAAGAGCGAAACTCCATCTAAAAAAGAAAAAAGAAAAAATTAAAGAACTATCAGGTACTTGGTAAAATTATCCCCAAATTATTAACCCTGATACATATTTTAGTAAAACAATTAGTTATAAAGAAAAATACTCGTGGCCTCAGGAAAAGCAAAATATAAATCAAAGTATCAAAGGAATATCATTTTCAAGGAAAATCAAAAAAGAAAGTATGAGCCAAATATTTTATATCCATTTAAGTTGTCTCTTAAGCTATACAAAAATAGTTTTAAACATGTAAAAACTTGAGGTATATTGTATTCTTGATTTTCCTTTGGGCAAACTTTGAGAGAATAAACTTCATCCAACCAAAAACCAAATAAAAGAAAATTCCAGCAAAAGAAATGACTTAGTTTTAAACATAAGTAAGATTAAGAAAGGTGAGGATGAGGTTGAAGTGAGTATGTCAATATGTCACATGTAAATATTATATGCTTTTAGAAAGGACAAATAATGTAGCTAATAGAAGAAAAGAAAGAGGTAAGGAATAAGTAGAATAAGCTCATTGATTATTATATAAGCAATATGTACAATCAAGAAGCTTATTGATTATAATATAAGCAATATATACAATCAAGAAGCTTACTGATTGGTATATAAGCAGTTTAATGGAAATCAAAGAGTACCACTAAAAATGAACTAACAAACCAGATAGTAAAGATTAAACAAGAAAGAGAACTCCACAAATATTTAACAGTTATGTAAGTATAAAATATAAATATTTCTAAATTCTAGAAGAAACAAAAATAAGAGAAACACATGATACATATAAAAAATCATGGAAACTAAACATAGTACACATAATATTTGTAACACTAAAATTGATCACTCATATCAATAAATGTTAATAGGTTTAACCAGCTATCAAGAGATTTAAATTTGACCTGTAAAGCAGATCCAACTATATGCTTCATACAAAAGACAAAGCTAAAATAAAATTATTTATAAAGAATGTTAGGAAGGAGCAAAGATTTCCAGACAAATGGAAGCAATAAAAAAAGGCCCAGCAGATTGCAATGTTGATGTCAATAAAGTAAATTTCAAGAGAAGAAAAGCATTAAACATTAAAATTAAGGGTAGTTATAAATTCTGATAACCAAAAATCATAATGAAGACATAACTGTTATGGATATTTATGCACAGAATCACACAGAATCTACGTTTTTAAAACAAGATTGTAATTAGACACAGCTAGAAACAAACTAATTAAGGCAAACTTTAAGACACCAAATCTAAATACCAGGCAGATCAAGAAACAAAAATCTAAGTAAGATACATATGACCTAAACAAAGTAATAAATAAGTTAAATCTTAAGGAAATATATCTACTGACACTGATACTGATGCTGATACCAGAGAATCCAGTTTCTCCTCAAGTGCACATTGGACATTTACAAAATCAGTTCTGCATTAAGTCACAAAGAGAGTATCAGAAAGTTTTGTAAACATAACAACACTCACTGGTCATAATGAATAAACTAAAATTCAATAACAAAATAAAAATACCTTTTCACCTAAATATTGAAAATTACTTCTATCAACAACACTTAGAAAAATATTATAGGTTTGAATACTTATTAAAATTAAAGAATGAAAATAAACGTATTAAGTTCCCAACTCAAGAAGCTATACACAGAATAATAAATGAAAAGTTAAGACAGGAAATAATAAAGATAAAAGCAGAAATTAACAATGTAGAAATATGAAAGTCAGTTTGTCTAATTAATAAATCAAATCTTGATTTTTCAGGAAAAATTAACAAAATAGGCAAGTTGCTAGTTAACTTAATTTCCCAAAATGGGAGAAATCTCAAATATGCAATACAAGTAAGAAGTAAGTAGTCACAGGAACAGAAGAAATTTTAAAATAATCAAAAGACTATGCTGTTGATATTTATGCAACTATATTTGAAGATGTAGATGAAATAAATGATTTCCTAGAGAAATACTCTGTCTTAATTTATTGAACCTATTAGAAATAGAAAGTTTAAATAAACCATTTTCATATAAAACATATCAAGAAAAAACTTTGTGATCAAGAAACAACCTCACAAGGGAAGTTTACAAAATATTTAAAGTCCAGGTAGTCCTAATGCTACATAGATTGTTTTAGAGCATAGGAAATCAAGGAAAATGATCAAATTCTTTTATAAATCACATATAACATTAATACCTAAATATGGTGAAGACAGTACAAAAAATAAAATCACTGATCCATGTAATGTATAAACATCAATGCAAAAATGCTAAATAAAATATTAACCATCAGAATCCAACACCACAACAAGAAAATAAAATACATTATGACTCAGTAGGTTAATTCCAGGAGTGCAAGTTTGGTTCATATTTGAGTATCTATCAGTGCAATATATCATATTAATAGATCTAAGAAGAAAAACAGAACTGATGAATACTTTCTTAAACCAAATCTATCTATCTATCTATCTATCTATCTATCTATCTATCTATCTATCTATCTATCTATCTACCTATGTATCTAGAGGCATATTCACCTCAAGGTCATCAAGGCAAAGATGCTTATTACATTCACTAATATTTAACATTATACTGAAGGTATTAGCAAATGAAATTAGAGAAGTGAAACCTATTAGAGTTGTAATAATTGGATAAGAATTAAAAGTGTCTCTATTTGCAGATGATATAATAGTATACCTGTAAGATAGCAGGTATAGGATTAACCTGTAGAAATCAATGACCTTACGTTACAAACAATAAGTAGGTAGGGGACATAATAGCAGAGAGACTCTATTTACAATAATAGCAAAGGAGATGGAGTAATGGGGGTAAACTTAACAAGGAGTATGCCAAACCTATATGAGAAAATCTTTATAACATCTTAAAAGATACAAAAGTAGACTTAAATGGAAATATTGGTTTTGTTGTTGTTGTTGTTGTTGTTGTTGTTTGTTTGTTTAATAGTGATAGGGCTTATGTTGCCCAGACTGGTCTGGAACTCCTGGCCTCTGGTGATCCATCTGCTTCAGTCTCTTGAGTAGCTGGGGCTACAGGTGCATACCACCATGCCCGGCTAATTTTCTATTTTTTTTTTTTTTTTTGGTAGAGATAGGGTCTCGCTGTGTTGTCTAGGCTAGTCTTGAACTCCTGGGCTCAGATGATCCTCCTGCCTCAGCGGGAAAGATGGTTTTTATTTTCAAACAGAATCTGTTACTATATGCAGATGTCAGTTCCCTCTAAATTAATTTATAGATTTAAAGCAATCCCAATAAAAAGCAAATTTTTATGAAGTTAGGAAAATTGATATGAAAGCTAGTATTGAAAAATAAATATTGCAAGAATAGCTGAAAAACACTGAAAAGGAAAAACTACAAGAGCCCTGCCAAATATTAAAATATGCTGTAAACCCCTTGTTAAAACAATGTGCAACTGGTACCTAAATGAATGGACATGTCAGGGGAATGGAATGGGAAATACACAAAGACACAGAAGTCACATGGATATTTGGTTTATGATGAAGGTGAGATCTCATATTACTTGGCAAAGATGGACTTTTAAATAAATGCTTCTGGGACTGTTGGACAGACAATAGACATTGAGAAAAAAACTAGTAAAATAAAATCCTTATATTCAGTTTACACAAGCATTAACTCCAAATGGATAAGGGATGTAATGTGAAATAATAAAACCATATAAGTGCTATAAGAAAATGGGAATAAATTCCTGTATAACCTTGGTATAGGCAAAGACTTTCTAACTACGCCTCAAAATTCAGATTCAGGAAAAACAATGACTACATTTAACTATATACAAATAAAAAAGGGTTGTATGACAAATTAAAGTTAAATGACAAAATAAAATAATGTGTTAACAATATATATCTCAAGTATTATAAAAGGAAGTGATTCTTAATTTATATAGGACTCTTAAATATTGAGAACAAAAAGACCTCATAGAAACCTGGCAGAAGACATGAATAGACAATTAATGAAGAAGATATTAAAATGATTCTTAAATATAAAAAAGATGTTTAATTTCACTCATTATAAAAAGATCAAAATTAAAATAATGTTTCTATGCTATCAAATTAGTAACAGTTTATAAACTCAGATAGGATTATCCCTTCCTTGGCTACAGTCTGGAAATTCTCTCAATGCAGTAAACTGGGGTAATTGTAGATGTCACCTCATTTGTTTCACGTATCTCAGGGGTTACTGTTCTTTACCTTCTAATATTTAGTGTCTTGGAAACCATTTTTTCTTTTATTTTGTCTGTTAATTTTAATAGGAAGGGTGAATCTAGCCTAGCTACTTCGTCTTCTGTGATTTGAGCCACAGCCTATTCTTTTTTTTTTTTTTTTTTTTTTTTGAGACAGAGTCTCCCTCTGTCTCCCAGGCTGGAGTGCAGTGGTGCAATCTCGGCTCACTGCAAGCTCCGCCTCCCGGGTTTACGCCATTCTCCTGCCTCAGCCTCCCGTGTAGCTGGGACTACAGGCGCCCGCCACCACGTCCGGCTAATTTTTTGTATTTTTCGTAGAGACGGGGTTTCACCATGTTAGCCAGGATGGTCTCGATATCCTGACCTTGTGATCCACCCGCCTCGCCCTCCCAACTTGCTGGGATTACAGGCGTGAGGCACCGCTCCCGGCGGAGCCACAGCCTATTCTTAACCTGTAGATACTTACAAGTCAGCAAATGTCTTGAGAGGAAAAATCAGCTTAACTATGTCAAGCTCACTTTTAACAAAAATTTTCTTCTTTCTAGGACCTTGGCTAGCTGCCTTGATTGCTTGCTGATGGTTTTAAACAGCTTCTTGTTTTATTTATCAGATGATATGGTTTGGCTCTGTGTCCGCAGGCAAATCTCATCTCAAATTGTAATCCCCACATGTGGAAGGAAGGGCCTGGTGGGAGATGACTGAACCATGGGGGCAGACTTCCACCTTACTGTTCTCCTGAAAGTGAGTGAGTTCTCAGGGGATCTGGTTGTTTGAAAGTGTGTGTCACTTCCGCCTTTGCTCTCTGTCTCTCTCCTGCTCCACCATGGTAAGATGTGCTTGCTTCCTCTTTGCCTTTCACCATGACTGTAAGTTTCCTGAGGCCTCCCAGTCATGCTTCCTGTTAAGGTTGCAGAACTGTGAGTGAATTAAATCTCTTTTCTTCATAAATTACCAGTCTCAGGTGGTTCTTTATAGCAGTGTGAGAATGGACTAATATATCTGATACTATAGTTCTTCTGGGCAGAAGGATTGGTCTGATAGATGCGTTTTCATTATAGGCAGATGCAAAAGACTCAACCAATATCTCTTTCTAATATGGTTCTTGCCTTATCCTTTCTAGTCTTTTCTTTCTAGAAGTCTGATTAGATATATTGGCACTTATCATACTGAAAACATTTTGAGGTCAAAGACTTCCTTATTTATCTCTTCATCCACGGTGCCTATTATGGCCCTTTCCAATAACAAATCCAATAAATGTTGGATAAATGAATATCCTTGTTAAAAATGCTATTACATAATCCAGAAGCTTTAATTTTGTTTCTTTTTTCACCATCAGTTTTTACAGAGAGCATGTAAATAATATTTTATACTTTAGTGGTTTGAGGAGGTATAACAGCCCCATCTTACTGGCAGGGGATATGTTCCAAGACCTCCAGTGGATGCCTGAAACCACAAATAATACCAAACTCTATATATACTATTTTTTTTTCTATAGACACATACCTATGTTAAAATTTAGTTTATAAATTAGGTATTGTAAGAGTTTGACAACAAGAATAATAGAATAGAATACTTATAATGATATGCTATAATAAAAGCTTTGTGAATCTAGTCTCTCTTTCTCAAAATATCTTAATATATTTGGAACATGGTTGGTCACAAGCAACTGAACCCACAGAAGCAAAACAGAAGACAAGTGGAAATTACTGTATTTTCATAAAACGCTTTTACACACATCATATCATATGTTAAAGATGACATAGCCTGAATTTTAAAGATTTATTAGGATTCCAAGGCCAGGTTTAGCTCTGCACTACACCTGTCACCCCATGAAAATTGTGTAACCCTTAGCTTTATTAATGTTGATGTGTTAACAATGGTGTAATGCTGCTGTTTGCTAATATGAAGAATACTTCTAAACTTTTTCAATTTTCCTCACTGAACCTTTTATTTTATAATTGCAAAAAGTTTTGGTCTAGTAGAAATGAAATGTCATAGTTTTTCTGTGGTTTAGTTTAAATGCGACAAAATCAATTTGATATTAATATTTTTCTTTTTGAGGATGGTCATTTTCCCAGGGCTCTGAAGAAATCAAAAGAGATTTGATTATCAAAGTTTTTCTCTTGATATTTAAGGAGCAGAGTTCAAAATTTAGAAAAGAAATGTCAGATTAAAAGACAGAGGATATAAGGACATTTTATTAGGTAAAGATTTGGAATATTATTTAAATATGCAGTACCTAAATGGAGTGGGGTGTTTGATCTCCTTGAGAACTAGCTATGGTAGCGAACAAGAGAACTCACGAAATTCAGACAGGAAATATGCAGTAAACATGAAGATCAAAGCCTACTCAAGCTTATCTCGGGAAAAATGTAGCAGAGGTGTTTGAGGTCGTGACTGAGCTCAGAGTGGTTAACTGAAATAAAAAATTGAAGTGAAATTCACATAACATACTATTACCCCTTTCAAAGCATACAATTCAGTGGCATTTAGTACATACATTCACAGTTTTGTGAAACCACTACCTCTCTCCAGTTTCAAAAGATTTCCATCACCTCAGAATACCCTTACCCTCTACTTAATAACAATCACTCTTTATTTTCTCCTACTCTCATCCCCCGGAACCTACTAATTCTGTTCTAGCTGTAAGGAATTGCCTATTCTTGTTAGTTCCCATAAAAAGAATAATAAAATATGTGATCTTTCATGTCTGGCTTCTTTTACTTAGCATAATATTTCAAGATTCATGAAAGTTGTAGCATATATCAGTACTGAATTCCTTTTGATGACTTAATAATATTACACTGTGTTTGTATACCATAATTGGCTTATCCACTCTTCTGTTGATGAACATTTGTTTTTTTCTACCTTTTGACTCTTGAAAATAGTGCTGCTATGAAGACTTGG
This sequence comes from Papio anubis, assembly GCF_008728515.1. Lineage (NCBI taxonomy): Eukaryota > Metazoa > Chordata > Mammalia > Primates > Cercopithecidae > Papio > Papio anubis. Next base: position 67,071,343 of record NC_044976.1, read on the forward strand.
AAATAAATATTAGGTACCCAGTTTTGATTCTTTGAGGTATATACCTGGGACTGGAACTGCTAGGTCATATTGAAATTCTCTGTTTAACCTTTTAAAGAACCATCAAACTATTTTCCACAGTGGCTGTACTATTTAACATTCCCATGAGAAATGCATGTAGGTTCTTATTTTTCCACATCCTCACCAACACGTTATTTTTCTATTTTTTTTTTTTTTGTTACAGCCATCCTGGTGAGTGAAATAACATGTCATTGTGATTTTGATTTGCATTTTCTTAATGACCAATGATGTTGAACACCTTTTCATATGCTCGTTAGCCATTTGTATATCTTCTTTAGAGATATGTCTATTCAAGTAATTTGCCCTTTATTTGATCGGGATGTTTGCTTTATTGTTGATGAGTTTAAGTTTGCTTTATTTATTCTAGATAGTAAACCTTAACAGATATATTATTTGCAAATATTTTCTCCGAGTCTATAGGTTGTCTTTTCACTTTCTTGATAATGTCCTCTGATACACGTTTTTATTTTTAGGAAGAACATTTATTTATTTTTTCTTTTGTTGCTAGTGCTTTTAGTGTCAAATCTCAGAATTTATTGCCAAGTCCAAACTTGTGAAGATTTGCCCTTATGTTTTCTTGTAATAGGTTTATAATTTCAACTCTTAATTTTAGGTCTGTGATTTATTCTGAATTAATATTTTTACATGGCATGAAGTAGGAGCCTGGATTCATTCATTATTTTATATATTGTTTTCCAATTGTAACAGTACAATTTATTGAAGAGACTATTCTTTTTCTATGAAATGGACTTGGCACCCTTGTTAAAAATCAGTTGGCCATAAATGCATGAGATGGCGGTTATTGGGTTCTCAATTCTACTTCATAGGTTTTAAAGTTTATCCCTATGTCAAGACTGTATTGTATAGATGATGCTTTGTTTCCATTTGGGGTATCTGAATGATTGTCTTCTCAAAGAAAAAGAACTTTTCCCTTCCTTCTACTATCAAACGACAGAAAAGGGGTGTAACCATGTATCCTTGCCATTCCTAATTCTAATCCCAGCCAATTACCTATGACAAGAAATGGAAAAAGATGGTGATCACATCCATACAATCAAATTGGAGTATTATGATATAGTAGAAAAGAAGTGGGCTTTGGAGTTCAACCTGTCTAGGCTGGAGTCCTAGTTATAGCTGAAATATCCTAGGCTTGTAATTTTAACCTTTCTGAACCTTAATCTATACTTCTGTTAAATGTGTATGAAAACACCAATTGTATAGTATTTTTGTAGTGAGTAGGCATGATATATGTAAATTTCCCCTAGTTCAGAGCCAGACACAATTTGTTATAGAAAAAAAAGCTATCAATAAGAGTGGTTTTTTTTTGTTTTTGTTTTTTTGTTTTTTTTTTAAGAAGAGAACCATACGTAGAGAACTATCTTAAACTTTGAAAAACAGTCTTCTGCAGACCTTAGAAAAGCATCCCATCTTCCCATTTCAAAGTATGCTTCCTAGGAAAATGGCCTCTTACTTATTAACCATTATATCTGGCTTTGGAAGTCAGGAGTTAGTGTCTTTTCATTCAGATGCCAGGAGTGTATGTGTGTGTGTGCACACATGTGTGTATCTCTACGAGTACATATCCACTCTGTTTGCTTTTGTTTTATATGCTGAGTCTGTAATCCTTACTGTGAGGCACCTTTATTAATATGCTGTGTAAATGCGTCTGAAGTCTGTGAAACAATCCATAAAAAATAAACACAGGTAATGCTATTGCTGGCAATTGAATGAATGAGGGTCTTCTGACTACCATCCCCTGAGTGTACAGTTCTCAGATTTATAACGAAGCCACCTTTTAATATAATTGGATTGTAGATAAGAGAACTTAGAGCCAATTTTATTTCTTTCCAAGAAAATACTTGATTTACATCACATCTCTGGCACTGGAATCTGATCTCTGCAGAAAGCTAGAGAGTCGTACACAGTTATACCTGGGTTCAAGTCTACATGACACCACTCACTGGCTGCATAATCTTCTGGAGTTACTTCACTTCTTGAAACCTTGGTGTTTTATAGGTTAAAGAGAAAGGATACCTCATAGGGCTCATTGTAGGAATAAAATGCAATTGTTGAAGTGAAAGTGCTTTTTGAACCAGAAAGCGCCAGACACATGTGAACTCTCATTATCATTAATATTTAGCACCATTTATGAAATTGTGGAATCTTAGGAAGGCACCTTACAAGCTACTTTACCAATTAACCACTTATGGATTTGCCTCACTAAAAAGCTTGCGCTATTGCTTTGTTGATCTAGCAATGGATCCTTAGATGTGGTACCATTGTAGTGTAAAGTGACATATCCCGTTAAAATATGACTCACTCAAAACAGGCCACATTCTCCTCAGTGGTCTGAAATAGTAATGTTTTCCATGTTCACGGGCAGTTTAAATGCCTTTTGTGAATCCAAAATGGAACTTCTGCTTTAGATTGCTTCTTCAACAGTCCAGGGCCATGCCCTCTCTGAGTGTGCAGATAATGCTGGTTGACGCTAATAGTAACTTGGCCGATTTCTTCTTCCGTAGGTTTCTATTCTCATACTTAGCCGAGAGAGACTTACACAATTTGAACACAGAGAATATAGAGGCAGGGCATCTTCAAAAAAGAACCTTAAATACTGTAATGACAACTTCTAAGAACGTATTAGGCTAGTTACTGCATCATATGGTTTGACTGTGTGTCCTTACCCGAATACCATCTTGAATTGTAGTTCCTATAATCCCCACATGTCGTGGGAGGGACCCAGTGGGAGGTAATTGAATCATGGGGGCGGCTACCCCTATGCTGTCCTCCTGATAGTGAGTTCTCACGAGATCTGGTGGTTCGTAAGAGGCTTTTCCTCCATTGCTTGACTCTTCTCCTTTGTGCCGCCATGTGAAGAAAGACGTGTTTGCTTTCCTGTCCTCCATAATTGTAAGTTTCCCAAGGCCTCCACAGCCCTGTGAAACTGTAAGTCGAGTCATTTAAGCCTCTTTTTTTTTTTTTTGAGATGCAGTCTCGCTCTGTCACCCAGGCTGGAGTGCAGTAGCGCCATCTCTGCTCACTGCAAGCTCCGCCTCCCGGCTTTAAGCGATTCTCCGGCCTCTTGTGTAGCTGGGACTACAAGCGCCCGCCACCGTGCTCGGCTAATTTTTTTGTATGTTTAGTAGAGTTTGGGTTTCACCGCGTTAGCCAGGATGGTCTCAATCTCCTGACTTCGTAATCTGCCCACCTCAGCTTCCCAAAGAGTTGAGATTACAGGTGTGAGCCACCGTGCCTGGCATTTTATTTTTTTAATAAATTACCCAGTCTTGGTTATGTCCTTACAGCAGCATGAGGATGGACTAATACACTCTATCACTGTGGTTTGATTTTAGATATTTTGCTCAACTCTAATCTATGAAATATTTGAGGTCAATGGGAAGATGCTGTTTGTAAATATTCATTTTATTCTCCTATCTCCAGAAACATTCTCATCTTCACTGAAGTAGTAGTATATTTTTCCAAAGCATAGTTAAGAACTATGTCACAAAGTGTGCAATTTCAGGATTGCCATTGATGGAAGCAAGACAAATCGCATTTGTTTTCTCAAATCCTTGATAATAAAACAATGAAATTATGAAATAATGACATATAATGACTAGAGTACATACTATTTTATGATGCTTTTCTATGTGGTACAGTTGTGTGCTTGCACACAGCATTCGCTCTTCATTCTTCTGGTAATGCCACCATAATTTTTTTTGGAGAATTATCCTTTCTTCACTCCTAGTCTGTGTAATTTGGGGGTGTGGGCACCACTCAATTTGCTACTTCAACAGTAACTTATTTATTTTTACTATACTTTTTATTTTGAGATAATTATAAATTTACATCCAGTTATAATAAATCATACTGAGAGATTCCATAAATGCTTTATCCAATTTCCTCCAGTAATGAAATTTTGCAAAACCGTAGTATAATATTACAATCAGAATACTGCCCTTGGTACTGTCAAGATGACATTCCCATCATCACAAAAATCCCTTTTATAGCCACACCCACTTCCTTCCTGTGCTCATGTCCTCCTTAACTCTATTAACCACTGATATGCTCTCCATTTCTCTAATTTTGTCATTTCAAGACAACTCTGTAAGATCATACAGTATCTAACCTTTTGAGACATTTTTCACTCAGCATAATTCTCTGAGATTCATTCAAATTGTTGTGCGTATTAATAGCTTATTTCTCTGTGTAGTATTCCATAACACAGGTGCACTACATTTAGTTTAACTGTTCACCTACAGAAGGACATCTGGGCTGTTTCCAGTGTTCGGCTATTACAAATAAAGCTGATAAAAACATTTCTGTACAGTATTTTTGTGTGTGTGAACATACATTTTTATTTCTCTAGGAGTACAGTTGTTGGTTTGTATAGTAGTTACATGTTTAGTTGTTAAAGAAATAGCCAAACTATTTTCTGGAGTGGCTGTACCATTTTATATTATAACCAGTAGTATACGAATGGTCTAGTTTCTCAACATTCTCTGTAATATTTGATGTGGGTACTATTTTTTATTTTAGTCATTCTGATAGGATTGTAGTGATACCTCCTATTGCTTTTACTTTTAAAACTTTATTATTTATTATAATTTATTTATTATTATTTTTGAAACAGGGTCTAATTGTCACCCACAATAAGGCTGGAGTGCAGTGGTGCCATCTCTGCTTACTGCAAACTCCGCCTCCCAGGTTCAAGTGATTCTCCCACCTCGGCCTCCCGAGGACTGCAGGTTCGTGCCACCATGCCTGGCTAATTTTTGTATTTTTAGTAGAGACAGGGTTTCACCACATTTGCCAGGCTAGTCTTGAAGTCCTGACCTTGTGATCTGCCTGCCTTGGCATCTCAAAGTGCTGGGATTATAGGCCAGAGCCACTGCACCTGACCCAATTATCTCTTTCGAATATTTCTTTGTATGTGCTAGAAATAAGAAGTCCAATTCACTGTGATGGGAAATGTCAGGGAGGTTGTGTGTATTGGAGGAGCAACAGGAGGGATCTAGGAAATCTCTGTATCTTATGCTTAATTTTACTGTGAACTTAACCCTGTCTAAAAATAAAATCTAGTCCTAAAAAAAGAATATGTATTTGCTGTTGTTAATGAAGCGTTTTATAAATATCAATTAGATCAAGTGACAGGAGTGACAACTTCAAAACTCTTTGTATGTCTGAGCTGAAATTGACTAGTTTAAAAAAAATTCCTGGTATTTTTCTACTGTAAACCTATTTTAAGGTATAGCTATTCAGGGTGTTAACTGGAAGTCTGAGGTGTTTACTGGGTTTCTTCACCATAGCAGATTCTGAACTCCAACATCTGTATTCTCAGTTTTATAAGATTTCTTAAAGGTTACCTTAATTTCTTGGCCTATTAACTTCTACTTGTGAATTGGCAAATAACTTGAAAAAAATGATGTTGAATATAGGTCTTACCTCTTTGTCTTTCTCTTCTGTATGGGATGTTGGCCACTGAAGATACTTAGAAAACTCTCTGGGGTGTGTGTGTATTTGTGAAAATATTAAATTTTCAGTCAATATTTTTCCAGTCCTCATAGTTTTCCTTGGTAATTGAATTGGTCTGATACAAGACAACCTGCCATAGCTGGAACTGCAAACTTTAACAATTATATACTGAGCACTTCTTAATTGTCAGGTATGATTCTAGAATCTCTATTCTAGCCCTAATAGAACATGCATTCAAATGGGTCAGCCAGCCTAAGGAAGGAATATCAGTAAAGCTCAGCCAATACAAATAATGTCTAATCGGTAACTGGTTATTTCAGCGATAGGCTTATGCAAAATGCCAAGCCAATTAGATCTGTGGAGACTCAGTTACAAGATTTGTAAGGATTGTTTGAAAGGACTGTTGTTAAGAAGAATTTTTTTTTTTTTCTATAGGACTTAGTTTTGAGAGAATGTAAGCCTGAAGATGCTTGGAAGTAAGAGAGATGAGAGACAATTTTTTCTTTATTTCAGTAGGCAAGACATGGAATCAGCATAGAGAAAAGCAGGGCTGAATGAAGTCACCATATTGATTAGATTGTTTAAATTTCCAGCATTAATTCTATATGTATCAGCCATGTGAATTATACCGGTTTTGCTTAAGCTTATCCGATTTGGGTTGTAATTTAAAACCTCATCAATACACATTGTAAATTAGCAAAATCAGTGAACAATTTTTGGTACTTATTTTGCTTGAATTTTCTTTGCATTTGACTTTGACCTCTTTTCCTTTAATATTTATTTTCTTTTGGCTTTTATGATACCTCTACCTATTGGTATTTCTTCTAAAGTTCACATTGGTTTAACTCAGACTTCTCAGGTTGTTTCTCTCTCTCTTTCTCCCTTAACACTGGCATTTCTCATGATTAGATCGTTAGTCCTTCGTCTCATCTTACTTAAATGAATATCTTTACATGTCTTAATTAATATCAACCAGAACTTATCCATCTTTACTCCCTGATTCCAACTCTTAAGCATCTTTTATGCACATCTCCTGATTACAGTTAACCCTGCTCCTCTGTATTAATTCAGGCTTTCATAAAGTCTCACTTGCACTATTAGCATTTACCTTTTATCTTTCTCATTCCAGTCTTATCATTTTATTATATGATCACCAGAGTGGCAGAGCTTTATCGAAAAACTGACCATGTCATTTCCTTACACAATGCATAAAGAAAGTCAACAGTGCGCAGGATATGGGCATCATTGATTTCTCTGTCTTCATCTGTTGATCTTCCTTTACACCCTTTGCTGTTGTCAGAAAAGGTTGCCTGGAGTTCCCTGAGAAAGTTAAGCTTTCTTATGGTTTGGTTCCATTGCATCTGCTTTCCCCTTTAAAATGTGTTTTTCTATATGTCAGTCAACTGAACTTATGATTGTACCTTAAGTCACAACTCAAATATTTACCTCTTCTTGGAAACATTTCTCCAACCCTCTCAGACAGATTCTGGTAGTTCTCTTTACTTACATTGTAGATCTAGTACTACTCAACTCCAAAATTTATCACATTACATTATCATTGACTATAGCTCTGCCTCTTTTCTAAATTCTAAATAATGAAAGAAAGAATAAATTTTAATTAATCTTTGAATTTCCAGAATATAGAAGGGACAGTAGGCATTTAGTAATCTAAGTGAATGTAATAATAAGGCAAGCGCTATTTTTTTATGCTAATTAGGCAATGAATATAGTTTCATTTACCTTCTTCACCTGTAACTTTACTTATGAACAGTTATTATGTTTGCTAGTTTTTTTCTGAAAATGTTTTCAGAAAACTTAAAGGTAGTATAAAACAGGATGAATTATACATCTACTTCAATCACATAAAACTAACAGCAAGCCCAAGCATATAAAAGGGGATATATTACATTCTTTTTTCACAGATTCATAAATTAAAGTGAAGGGAGTCAGGAAACTTGCCTAGGGATATGGTTCCAGTAAGTTTTGCAGGTAGACAAGAATTTAAGGCTTTCTAATTCTAAAACATTTACTTTTTCTACTACAACACAATTTGTTGTTTAGGACCAAGGGAACAAACGTTTGACATTTTGGAAGGATAAGCATGATGATAATCCTAAGGTTTGTCAGGTGACTGATTTTCACCACCATTGCTAAATACCAAGGAAAATCACTACACATTTCCTCATCTGCTTCAAATTCTTCAACTGTCTTCTGACTGGGGTGACCTTCAGAAGCTTAACTGATATCTAGATCCTTGACACTTTTATTATTTCTTTTTCTCTACTGCAGTTATCGTATTTTAACATATCAAAGAATCATTTTAATTATGATTTATATTATTATTTTGTTTCCATTCACTTGAATTTAAATCCCATAAGATGAAATTTTTTTCCTATCTTGTTTACTAATGAATATACGGAATTAGTAAAAGAGCCAGGTACATATTAAGTGACCAAGAGATAGAGATAAACACATATAAAGTGAATTAAGAATGAATGAACAAATAAATGAATAAAAATACATGCGGGGCCAAGAGTGAATGAGGGTTGACAGGATGTATCTACAATTTTTCTTAGAAAAACTCAGTTAATGTTAGCCTTTGAGAAACTTGGATAGTCAGAGCGGTTTGACAATAATGCTTGCCAAATACAAGTAGTTCTTACAAATTTAGATTCTTTGTGAACAAACTCAATGTAAACAAAACAATTATCTCATGCCTACTGATTATTACCAATCAAGGAAAGGAAAAGAGCCAAAATAAAACTCCCAATTGAGTTAATGGTAGTGCATTTTTAAGATTGACAGTATTTTTACACATAATCTTGATCCTTTCTTCAGTTTCTTCCCAAAAAATGAGACAAAATATGGAAGGCTGGGCCATGGTTCAATTTTTCTTTCTGATGCAATCATTTAGGACAATTAACATATGTGGCATTTGAGTTGTTTCATTAAATATTGCTCAGGTGAGGACTCAAAGTAGTTTGCCGTAAGGTAATTGACTGTCAGACAAAGAAAGTAAAAAAATTAACAATGATAAAAGACAAAGTTGATTTTATTCCCATTGGGATATTTTTTAATATTGGGAAGAAATATAAAAAAAATGAGTGGGGTAAATCACAATAATTTTTCTAGAAATTTAATCTATCTGAAATTGATTTTTGTATATGGTATGAATTAGGCTCCAACATTATTTCTTCCTTATGTGATTAACACATATATATGAGTATGTATGTGTGCATATATATGGGTATGTTTGTGTACATATGTATGTATATGTACATGTATATTAACATATTTATGGGTATATATGTGTGCATATATATGGGTATGTGTGTGTACATATGTATGTGTATGTGTATGTGTATACACACATACCTATATGTATTAGTCTGTTTTCACACTGTTGATAAAGACATACCCAAGACTGGGTAATTTATAAAGAAAAAAGAGCTTTAATGGACTCACAATTTCGTGTGGCTTGATAGGCCCCAAAATCATGGCAGAAGGCGAAAGACATGTCTTACATGGTGGCAGGCAAGAGAGAGAATGAGAACCAAGTGAAAGGGGTTACTCCTTATAAAACCATCAGATCTTGTGAGACTTATTTACTACCATGAGAACAGCATGGGGGAACTGCCCCCCATGATTCAATTATCTCCCACTGAGTCCCTCCCACAACATGTGGGAATTATGGGAGCTACAATTCAAGATGAGATTTGGGTGGGGACACAGCCAAACCATATCATTATATATATATCGGTTAGGAAAGAATGAACAAATGAACGAAGAAACACAGAGCCAAGAGTGAGCCAAGAATGTGTATACATATATGCACACATAACATATGTTCTATGTTTTAAATATAAATATATGTATATTTGTATATGTGCATGTGTGTGTGTAGCCCATATATTTATGCTATCTTGGTCAATATGTCTATTTCTATGTCACAATGCATTATTGTGTTATAATAAGTCTTGGCATTTTCTTCTTCAAAAATATTTTGGCTAATTATGGCCTTTTGGTCTTCCATAACAATTATAGGATCTTATTGAAATTACATTTTTCAGAGATGGCTCCATTAACTTATTTCATCCTACAGGCTCTTTTTACAATCTGACATTGACACATTTTCATCAAGAATGTGGTCTGTGTTCCTACCCTTTGAATCTGGGTAGCCCTGTGATTATGACAAAGGTGATGTAAATCTTCTAAGGTTGAGTCATAAAAGCTGTTTAAGCTTCCAATTGGCTCCCTGTCCCATTAATGTACCTCAAGAATCCAGAGCTCATGTGTAAAGTATCTGGCAACTCCAAAGCAATGGTGATGAGAGATCACATTGGAAGAATGTATAGAAATAGAGATGCCCAAGAAGCCCCAGCTGTTCTGACATCAACTGTTCCAGCCCTCAGCTTAGGTGCCAAGCATATGAGAAAGCAAAGCTTCAGATATCCTAACCTCCTCCTTCATGCAGTTCCAACTGCTGGGATGTTTAGTGGAGCAGAAATAAGAGGTTCCCAGAATTCAGCCCAAATTCATGAATAAAATAAATATTGCTGTCGTTTTAAGTCATTGAATTTTCAGGTGGTTTCTCATACAGCCAGAATAATGGAACAGTTTAACACACACACATACGCACACAACACATCCCCCCACAAAATGTTGAAATTTTAATAACAATTCTGTTGAATCTATAACGTAATTTAGGGAGAACTGGAATCTAATTGATATTGATAAGAACTTTCCAATCCATGAACATGATATACATTTTTATTTATTGAGACTCTTAAAAGTCTTTCAACAAAGTTTTATAATTTTCTCTGTATACGTTTCACACATTTTTAGTTTTTCATAAATACCTTATATTTTATGCTATTTCTTATGAATTTTCTTTTCTCTCTTCTTCTTCTTTTTTTTTTTTTTCTTTTTTTTTTAGCCAGAGTCTCACTGTGTCACACAGGCTGGGTGCAGTGGCACGATCTCGGCTCAGTGCAACCTCTGCCTCCTGGGTTGAAGTGATTCTTGTGCCTCAGTGTCCTGAGTAGATGAGACTACAAAAATGCACCACCATACCAGGCTAATTTTTGTATTTTTAGTAGAGATGAGGTTGCATCATGTTGGCCAGCCTGGTCTTGAACTCCTGGCCTCATGTGATCCACCCACCTCAGCCTCCCAAAGTGCTGGGATTACAGGCTTGAGCCACTGCATCCAGCTTCTTATGAATTTTCTAACTAGTTATTACCACTGTATAGAAATAAAATTGTCTTTTTTTTTTTTTTGAGATAGGATTTTGCTCTGTCACCCAGGCTGGAGTGCAGTGGCTGGATCACAGCTTACTTCAGCCTCGAACTCTAGGACACAAGGCACCAGTCACAAGCCATCCTCCCTCCTGCCTCAGCCTCCCAAGTAGTGCACCACCACGCCTAATTAATTTTTGTTTTTTTCTTCAGTAGAGATGGGGTCTCCCTGTGTTTCCCAGGCTGATCTCGAACTCCCAGGCTCAAGTGATCCTCATGCCTCAGCTCCCATAGTGCTAGGATTACAAGAATGAGCCATTACAACCAGTTTACAATTGTCTTTTAAATGCTAATTTTATATGTAGTACCTTGCTAAACTCTTTTCAGTTCTAAAAGTTGCTATTAATCATTTGAGTTTTCTACATAAAAACTTCTTTCTAACATTTCTTACAATTTACAGGTTATTTCTTCCATTCTAGTAGAATATTAGCATTTGTCATTGTTTCTAAGATGCCATTGATTATAAAATGCAAAAAAAAAAAAAATTTACAAAAAATTATGCCTTAAATTAATTAAAAAAACCAGTATTTTTTTCATTGCCTTACTGGGATGATTTAGATCTTCCCTGTGATGTTGAATAGAAGTGGTGAAAGGGACACACTAGTTTTATTCAGATTTTTACAGGGAATGCTTTCAAAAAAAATTCACCTTTTTCTAACAAGCTTTGGAAATACAAGTCTGTTCTTGAATTTTATTGAAGGTATTTTCTGCTTCAATTATAATAATCATGTTTTTTCTCCAAATGTGATGAATTATGTTAGGTTATATAAAAATAATAAACTGTGCACTTCTAATAGGAGCCCAGCCTATTGGGAAAGCAATATTACTAATATTTAGTAAGCCGAATATAATATTTTAGTGCATTACTAAATTCAATTTACTAATATTTAGTTTAGGATATTTGCATCTATTTTCTTGAGTGAGATTACTCTTTATTTTTTCTTTTTTGTACTATCATTTAGTTTCGATAATAAATTTAGTATCAGATATTTATGTCTTTGTCCACAAGCAAAATTGGTCTTTTTTCCCTCTTTAATTCTGTCATGTTAAAGTTTTATTATCAAAGTTATCCTAGGCTCATAACATGCAATGCAACTGTTTCCTCCTTTACTCTCTATATAGCATATTTTGTAGAACATTACATTAATTTGTTTTTTGAATAGTTCATTCACGTTCTCTCAATTTATATATTATTGTTGGTTATATTTTATTTAGTTAAAGTTTTTTAAATTGACAAATAAAAATTGTACATATGCATTGTGTACAACATGTTGTTTTGAAATAGGTACACATTGTGAAATGGTGACATCAAGCTAGTTAGTATGTGCATCACTTCGCTTACCATTTCTTTGAGGTGAGAACGCAAAATCTACTCTCTTAGCAGTTTCCAAGAATACATTGTTATTAATAGTCACCATGTTGACCAACAGATCGCTTAGATTTATACCTCCTACCTAAATGGAATTTTATATCCTTTGACCAGTATCTCCTCAACACTCTGGCAAATCTCTGGTAAACACCATCCTTCTTTTTATTTCTATGAGTTTAACATTTTTACGTTCCACATATACCTGAGATCATGCAGTGTTTATCTTTCTCTGACTGGCTTGCTTCATTTAACCTAATGTCCTCCAGGTTCATTCATGTCACAAATGACAGGATTTGCTTCTTTTTTCAGGATGAACAGTATTCCATTATGTATATCGACTACATTTTCTTTATCCATTTTCTGTCGATGAGTGCTTAGAGTGATTCATTATCTTAACAACTGTGCAATATGAACTAGGAAGTGCAGATACCTCTTCAATATACTAGTTTCATTTCCTTTGGATATATACCCAGTAGTGGGATTGCTGGATTATAAGGTAGTTCTTTCTTTTTTAAATTTGAGAGGCATCTCTATACTGTTTTTCATAATGGTTGTACTAATTTACACTCTCACCAACAATGTTCAAGGGTTCCCTTTTTTTCATATCCTCTCCAACACTTGTTATCTTTTGCCTTTTTGATATAGCCATTCTAATAGCTGTGAGGTGATATCACATTGTGGTTTTAATTAGCATTTATCTGATGATTAGTGATTTTTTCCATATACCTGTTGGACATTGGTATGTCTTTTTTTGAGAAGTATCTATTCAGATTCTTTGCCCATTTTATATTGGATTATTTGGGTTTTTGTTGTTTTTTTGCTTGTTCTTACTATTGAGTTGTTTGAGTTTCTTACATATCTTGGATGTTAAACCCTTATCAATTATATGGGTTGTAATTAGTGTCTCTTATTCTATAGGTTGTCTCTTCACTCTGTTGTTTCCTTGACTGTGTAAAAGTTTTTTAGTTTGAAGTAATCCCATTTATCTGTTTGCTTTATTTTGTTTTACTTTATTTTTTTTTGCCTGTGGCTTTGGCTTCATAGCCAAAAAGCCATTTCTCAGACCAATGTCATGGAGCTTTTTTCTTATTTTTTTTTCTAGGAGTTTTACAGTTTCAGGTCTTTTTTATTATTATTATTATTATTATACTTTAAGTTCTAGGGTACATGTGCATAACGTGCAGGTTTGTTACATATGTATACTTGTGCCATGTTGCTGTGCTGCACCCATCAACTCGTCAGCACCCAACTACTCGTCATTTACATCAGGTATAACTCCCAATGCAATCCCTCCCCCCTCCCCCCTCCCCATAATAGGCCCCGGTGTGTGATGTCCCCCTTCCCGAGTCCAAGTGATCTCATTGTTCAGTTCCCACCTATGAGTGAGAACATGAGGTGTTTGGTTTTCTGTTCTTGTGATAGTTTGCTAAGAATGATGGTTTCCAGCTGCATCCATGTCCCTACAAAGGACACAAACTCATCCTTTTTTATGGCTGCATAGTATTCCATGGTGTATATGTGCCACATTTTCTTAATCCAGTCTGTCACTGATGGACATTTGGGTTGATTCCAAGTCTTTGCTATTGTGAATAGTGCCGCAATGAACATACGTGTGCATGTGTCTTTATAGCAGCATGATTTATAATCCTTTGGGTATATACCCAGTAATGGGATGGCTGGGTCATATGGTACATCTAGTTCTAGATCCTTGAGGAATTGCCATACTGTTTTCCATAATGGTTGAACTAGTTTACAATCCCACTAACAGTGTAAAAGTGTTCCTATTTCTCCACATCCTCTCCAGCACCTGTTGTTTCCTGACTTTTTAATGATTGCCATTCTAACTGGTGTGAGATGGTATCTCATTGTGGTTTTGATTTGCATTTCTCTGATGGCCAGCGATGATGAGCATTTTTTCATGTGTCTGTTGGCTGTATGAATGTCTTCTTTTGAGAAATGTCTATTCATATCCTTTGCCCACTTTTTGATGGGGTTGTTTGTTTTTTTCTTGTAAATTTGTTTGAGTTCTTTGTAGGTTCTGGACATTAGCCCTTTGTCAGATGAGTAGATTGCAAAAATTTTCTCCCATTCTGTAGGTTGCCTGTTCACTCTGATGGTAGTTTCTTTTGCTGTGCAGAAGCTTTTTAGTTCAATGAGATCCCATTTGTCAATTTTGGCTTTTGCTGCCGTTGCTTTTGGTGTTTTAGACATGAAGTCTTTGCCCATGCCTATGTCCTGAATGGTACTACCTAGGTTTTCCTCTAGGATTTTTATGGTATTAGGTCTAACATTTAAGTCTCTAATCCATCTTGAATTAATTTTCGTATAAGGAGTAAGGAAAGGATCCAGTTTCAGCTTTCTACTTATGGCTAGCCAATTTTCCCAGCACCATTTATTAAATAGGGAATCCTTTCCCCATTTCTTGTTTCTCTCAGGTTTGTCAAAGATCAGATGGCTGTAGATGTTTGGTATTATTTCTGAGGACTCTGTTCTGTTCCATTGGTCTATATCTCTGTTTTGGTACCAGTACCATGCTGTTTTGGTTACTGTAGCCTTGTAGTATAGTTTGAAGTCAGGTAGTGTGATGCCTCCAGCTTTGTTCTTTTGACTTAGGATTGTCTTGGCAATGCGGGGTCGTTTTTGGTTCCATATGAACTTTAAAGCAGTTCTTTCCAATTCTGTGAAGAAACTCATTGGTAGCTTGATGGGGATGGCATTGAATCTATAAATAACCTTGGGCAGTATGGCCATTTTCACGATATTGATTCTTCCTATCCATGAGCATGGTATGTTCTTCCACTTGTTTATGTCCTCTTTAATTTCACTGAGCAGTGGTTTGTAGTTCTCCTTGAAGAGGTCCTTTACATCCCTTGTAAGTTGGATTCCTAGGTATTTTATTCTCTTTGAAGCAATTGTGAATGGAAGTTGATTCATGATTTGGCTCTCTGTTTGTCTGTTACTGGTGTATAAGAATGCTTGTGATTTTTGCACATTGATTTTGTATCCTGAGACTTTGCTGGAGTTGCTTATCAGCTTAAGGAGATTTTGGGCTGAGACGATGGGGTTTTCTAAATATACAATCATGTCATCTGCAAAGAGGGACAATTTGACTTCTTCTTTTCCTAACTGAATACCCTTGATTTCTTTCTCTTGCCTAATTGCCCTAGCCAGAACTTCCAACACTATGTTGAATAGGAGTGGTGAGAGAGGGCATCCCTGTCTTGGGCCAGTTTTCAAAGGGAATTTTTCCAGTTTTTGCCCATTCAGTATGATATTGGCTGTGGGTTTGTCATAAATAGCTCTTATTATTTTGAGGTACGTTCCATCAATACCGAATTTATTGAGCGTTTTTAGCATGAAGGGCTGTTGAATTTTGTCAAAAGCCTTTTCTGCATCTATTGAGATAATCATGTGGTTCTTGTCTTTGGTTCTGTTTATATGCTGGATTATGTTTATTGATTTGCGAATGTTGAACCAGCCTTGCATCCCAGGGATGAAGCCAACTTGATCATGGTGGATAAGCTTTTTGATGTGCTGCTGAATCCGGTTTGCCAGTATTTTATTGAGGATTTTTGCATCGATGTTCATCAGGGATATTGGTCTAAAATTCTCTTTTTTTGTTGTATCTCTGCCAGGCTTTGGTATCAGGATGATGTTGGCCTCATAAAATGAGTTAGGGAGGATTCCCTCTTTTTCTATTGATTGGAATAGTTTCAGAAGGAATGGTACCAGCTCCTCCTTATACCTCTGGTAGAATTCAGCTGTGAATCCATCTGGTCCTGGACTTTTTTTCGATGGTAGGCTATTAATTATTGCCTCAATTTCAGAGCCTGCTATTGGTCTATTCAGGGATTCAGCTTCTTCCTGGTTTAGTCTTGGAAGAGTGTAAGTGTCCAGGAAATTATCCATTTCTTCTAGATTTTCTAGTTTATTTGCGTAGAGGTGTTTATAGTATTCTCTGATGGTAGTTTGTATTTCTGTGGGGTCGGTGGTGATATCCCCTTTATCATTTTTTATTGCGTCAATTTGATTCTTCTCTCTTTTCTTCTTTATTAGTCTTGCTAGCGGTCTGTCAATTTTGTTGATCTTTTCAAAAAACCAACTCCTGGATTCATTGATTTTTTGGAGGGATTTTTGTGTCTCTATCTCCTTCAGTTCTGCTCTGATCTTAGTTATTTCTTGCCTTCTGCTAGCTTTAGAATGTGTTTGCTCTTGCTTCTCTAGTTCTTTTAATTGTGATGTTAGAGTGTCAATTTTAGATCTTTCCTGCTTTCTCTTGTGGGCATTTAGTGCTATAAATTTCCCCCTACACATTGCTTTAAATGTGTCCCAGAGATTCTGGTATGTTGTATCTTTGTTCTCATTGGTTTCAAAGAACATCTTTATTTCTGCCTTCATTTCGTGATGTACCCAGTAGTCATTCAGGAGCAGGTTGTTCAGTTTCCATGTAGTTGAGCGGTTTTGATTGAGTTTCTTAGTCCTGAGTTCTAGTTTGATTGCACTGTGATCTGAGAGACAGTTTGTTATAATTTCTGTTCTTGCACATTTGCTGAGGAGTGCTTTACTTCCAATTATGTGATCAATTTTGGAATAAGTGCGATGTGGTGCTGAGAAGAATGTATATTCTGTTGATTTGGGGTGGAGAGTTCTATAGATGTCTATTAGGTCTGCTTGCTGCACAGATGAGTTCAATTCCTGGATATCCTTGTTAACTTTCTGTCTCGTTGATCTGTCTAATGTTGACAGTGGAGTGTTGAAGTCTCCCATTATTATTGTATGGGAGTCTAAGTCTCTTTGTAAGTCTCTAAGGACTTGCTTTATGAATCTGGGTGCTCCTGTGTTGGTTGCATATATATTTAGGATAGTTAGTTCTTCCTGTTGAATTGATCCCTTTACCATTATGTAATGGCCTTCTTTGTCTCTTTTGATCTTTGATGGTTTAAAGTCTATTTTATCAGAGACTAGTATTGCAACCCCTGCTTTCTTTTGTTCTCCATTTGCTTGGTAAATCTTCCTCCATCCCTTTATTTTAAGCCTATGTATGTCTCTGCATGTGAGATGGGTCTCCTGAATACAGCAGACTGATGGGTCTTGACACTTTTTCCAGTTTGCCAGTCTATGTCTTTTAATTGGAGCATTTAGTCCATTTACATTTAAGGTTAATATTGTTATGTGTGAACTTGATCCTGCCATTATGATATTAACTGGTTATTTTGCTCGTTAGTTGATGCAGTTTCTTCCTAGCCTCGATGGTCTTTACATTTTGGCATGTTTTTGCAATGGCTGGTACCGGTTGTTCCTTTCCATGTTGAGTGCTTCCTTCAGGGTCTCTTGGAAGGCAGGCCTGGTGGTGACAAAATCTCTAAGCATTTGCTTATCTGTAAAGGATTTTATTTCTCCTTCACTTATGAAACTTAGTTTGGCTGGATATGAAATTCTGGGTTTAAAATTCTTTTCTTTAAGAATGTTGAATATTGGCCCCCACTCTCTTCTGGCTTGGAGAGTTTCTGCCGAGAGATCTGCTGTTCGTCTGATGGGCTTCCCTTTGTAGGTAACCCGACCTTTCTCTCTGGCTGCCCTTAAGATTTTTTCCTTCATTTCAACTTTGGTGAATCTGGCAATTATGTGTCTTGGAGTCGCTCTTCTCGAGGAGTATCTTTGTGGCGTTCTCTGTATTTCCTGGATTTGAATGTTGGCCTGCCCTACTAGGTTGGGGAAGTTCTCCTGGATGATATCCTGAAGAGTGTTTTCCAACTTGGTTCCATTTTCTCCCTCACTTTCAGGCACCCTAATCAGACGTAGATTTGGTCTTTTCACATAATCCCATACTTCTTGCAGGCTTTGTTCATTTCTTTTTCTTCTTTTTTCTTTTGGTTTCTCTTCTCGCTTCATTTCATTCATTTGATCCTCAATCGCTGATACTCTTTCTTCCAGTTGATCGAGTCGGTTACTGAAGCTTGTGCATTTGTCACGTATTTCTCGTGTCATGGTTTTCATCTCTTTCATTTCGTTTATGACCTTCTCTGCATTAATTACTCTAGCCATCAATTCTTCCACTTTTTTTTCAAGATTTTTAGTTTCTTTGCGCTGGGTACGTAATTCCTCCTTTAGCTCTGAGAAATTTGATGGACTGAAGCCTTCTTCTCTCATCTCGTCAAAGTCATTCTCCGTCAAGCTTTGATCCGTTGCTGGCGATAAGCTGTGCTCCTTTGCCGGGGGAGATGCACTCTTATTTTTTGAATTTCCAGCTTTTCTGCCCTGCTTTTTCCCCATCTTTGTGGTTTTATCTGCCTCTGGTCTTTGATGATGGTGATGTACTGATGGGGTTTTGGTGTAGGTGTCCTTCCTGTTTGATAGTTTTCCTTCTAACAGTCAGGACCCTCAGCTGTAGGTCTGTTGGAGATTGCTTGAGGTCCACTCCAGACCCTGTTTGCCTGGGTATCAGCAGCAGAGGCTGCAGAAGATAGAATATTTCTGAACAGCGAGTGTACCTGTCTGATTCTTGCTTTGGAAGCTTCCTCTCAGGGGTGTACTCCACCCTGTGAGGTGTGGGGTGTCAGACTGCCCCTAGTGGGGGATGTCTCCCAGTTAGGCTACTCAGGGGTCAGGGACCCACTTGAGCAGGCAGTCTGTCCGTTCTCAGATCTCAGCCTCCGTGTTGGGAGATCCACTGCTCTCTTCAAAGCTGTCAGACAGAGTCGTTTGCGTCTGCAGAGTTTTCTGCTGCTTTGTTGTTGTTGTTGTTGTTGTTGTGTAGCTGTGCCCTGTCCCCAGAGGTGGAGTCTACAGAGACAGGCAGGTTTCCTTGAGCTGCTGTGAGCTCCACCCAGTTGGAGCTTCCCAGCAGCTTTGTTTACCTACTTAAGCCTCAGCAATGGCGGGCGCCCCTCCCCCAGCCTCGCTGCTGCCTTGCCGGTAGATCACAGACTGCTGTGCTAGCAATGAGGGAGGCTCCGTGGGCGTGGGACCCTCCCGGCCAGGTGTGGGATATGATCTCCTGGTGTGCCTGTTTGCTTAAAGCGCAATATTGGGGTGGGAGTTACCCGATTTTCCAGGTGTTGTGTGTCTCAGTTCCCCTGGCTAGGAAAAGGGATTCCCTTTCCCCTTGCGCTTCCCAGGTGAGGCAATGCCTTGCCCTGCTTCAGCTCTCGCTGGTCGGGCTGCAGCAGCTGACCAGCACCGATTGTCCGGCACACCCTAGTGAGATGAACCCAGTACCTCAGTTGAAAATGCAGAAATCACCGGTCTTCTGTGTCGCTGGCGCTGGGAGTTGGAGACTGGAGCTGTTCCTATTCGGCCATCTTGCTCCGCCCGCCTCAGGTCTTATATTTAAGTCTTTAATCCATTTTCAGTTGATTTTTGCCTGTGGTGTGAGATAAGGGTTCAATTTCATTGTTCTGCATGAATGTACAGTTATCATTGCACCATTTATTAAAGAGACAGTACTTTCCTCGTTGTGTGTTCTTGACACCTTTGTCAGAAATCATTTGACTATAAATGTGTGGATTTATTTCTGGGCTGGTTATTTTGTTCCATTGCTCTGTGTGTCTGTGTTTATGTCAGTACCATGCTTTTATGGTTAAAGCTTTGTAGTAGATTTTAAAGTCAGGGAGTGTGATGCCTCCACCTTTGTTCTTTTCACTTTTTTGGACTGTTCAGGGTTTTTTTTTGTGGTTCTGCATGAATTTTAGGATTGTTTTTTCTACTTCTGTGAAAAATGTCACTGGAATTTTGGTAAACATTGCATTGAATCTTCTTATTGCTATGGTAGTATGGGAATTTCAGTGATATTTATTCTTCCAATTTATGAACACAGTATATCTTTTTATTTATTGTGCCTTCTTTAATTCCCTTCATCAATAGTATATAGCTTTCAGTGAATAGTTCTTTCAGCTCTTTGGTTAAATTAATTACCAAGTATTTTAATTTTTTTGGTAAATATTGTATAAATGCAATTGTTTTCTTGATTTTTTTGTAAGATAGTTCATTGCTAGTGTATAGTGATGCTACTGATTTTTGTATGCTGATTTTATATCCTGCAACTATCCTGAATTTTTTTTATTAGTTCTAATGGTTTTTTGGTAGATTCCTTAAGGGTTTTCTATATGCATGATCATGTTGTCTGCAAACAAGGACATTTTAACTGCTTCCTTTCCAGTTTGGATGCCCTTTATTCTTTCTCTTGCCTAGTTGCTTGAACTAGAATTTCCAATACTATGTTGAATAGAATCTGTAGGAGTAGTCGTCATTGTCTTGTTACTGATAGGAGGGGGAAAGCTTTCAACTTCTCACTATTGAGTATGATGTTACCTATGAGTCTGTCATATATGGCCTCTATTATATTAAGGTACATTCCTTCTATACTTAATTTGTTGAGAGTTTTTTTTATCATGAAAGGATATTGAATTTTATCAAATATCCTTTTCCATTTATTGTTGTCATATATTTTAGTGTTATATTAAAACATTACAAGTTGTATCTTTTAGGATGTCGAAGTCTGTTTAGATTTTTTAAGATATTTACCACTTTCTTTGCTGCTCATTCCTTCTTGAAATTAAGACTTGTATTTTGAGAATTCTGTCCAAATTATGTTATTTACATATTTTTTAGTGGAAATTTGTTGGTGGAAAACCTTAAACTTTTTATTTTTCTAAAATGTCTTTATATCTCGCCATTCATGAAAGTTATTTTGCTATGATAATTTAAGACAAGAGTTATTTTCTATCTTTATAGTGCAAATATCATTCACTGTTTTCCTTCCCTGTGGTTGAAGAGAAAACAGCTGTCAGTCTAACTGATGCTCTTTTGAATGCAATCTGCCTTTCGTCTCTGGCTGAGTAAGATCTTTTAACATTCTATAGCTTCAACATTTCTCTTTCTTGAGATTTTTTGGGTTCTTGAATTTGTCATAGTACAAACCCTTAGTTTTGAAAAGTTCATAGCCATTATCTATTCAGATATTACCTTTGATTCTATCTCACCTCTTCTGTTATAACTCCATTAGGTTGTGTTAGATGTTCCCATTTTATCATTCATGTCTCTTGACATCTATTTACCCCTCTCTGTTGTATTCTGAACAATTTCTTCAGTGCTATTAATCAGTTAATTGATTATCTTTTTTTGCTAAGTATAACCTGCTTTTAAGTAAGTTCCTTTAGTTTTTATTTTCTAGTATATCTTGATTTTTGGAAGTTTAAAAGTTATTTTTCAAATTATTTAGCTCTTTACTAATAGTCTCAAACTTTTATTTTATTTATTTAAACATAGTAAACATAGTGGTCAATATATTATTTCTGCTAATTTTAGTATTCAAATTCTGTTTGGGTCTAGTTTTGTTATTTTTCTTTTCTGCTTGGCTCTGCCTTACAATACTTTTGCTCTTGGGTGTTTACTAGCTGTTGAGCATCAGTTACATTTTTTTCTGTGGAAATTTTTTGAGGTATTGGATCAAAGTGAGCTGCTCCATATATAACTGGTGTTTGCTTTAGCCAGATATCTGGAGGCTTTACCAGTCTAAGACTACCTCCAACAAAGCCCTGGCTTGAAGCTCTTCTTACCACCAATGCAGTATGTACTCAGACTACAATGTGAGGTCTGAATCTTGGTTATAATTTCTCAAGGAAGATAGCTTTTCATTCACTGACACAAAGTTTTAAAACCATCAATATTTTGTTTTTGTAGTCTGTTGAAGCGGGGGGCAGTACAATGTTGTCCTTTGGTGATTACTTTTTAAAAGTGGGAGGATCGTCTTTTAGAATCTGTACCTTGAATGGGTCTTAGAATTCTTATTCCTATGCCTCAAGTTTCATAAGGTGGAAAAACCAAGGCTTAATTTCCTGTTTTTGCAAATACTCTCAAGCAAAAACTATTTTAAATAGTCATCTTATCTCCTTAGATTCCTCCTTGACTTTGTTTTTAACCCAAATGTTCCTTATGTTTTTGTTAATTAGTGAATAAAAGTGATTTTTGAAGACTTTCTGTCAATTTAAATAGGTTTCAACAAGATGACCTATCCAGGTCCTTAGCACACCATATTTCTGAAAATAAAAATATAATAATTTTTATTTTCAACAATTTTAAAAAGATTTATCGGCCTTCTCTCTTATGCCTGCCATTGTGAAACGAACTTGGGGTACAAATTTAATACGTTGCAGACCCTAACTTCAAGTTAATCATAATTTGCAAGGAAAAGTGTTCACATAATTATAACACTTACACATGGAACATAGTGAAAATTTTTTTTCACAGAATGTTATAACATGAAAGCAGATCTACCTGCCTTGTTTTGAGCTAAATCAGGTGGCTTCTGAGACTGAATTTTGAAGAATGTAATTTCTGAGGAATGTAAACAGGATGGATATAAGCGTCATGAGGGCAAATACCTGACTTGACTTTGTCAATTTTTTTTTTTTTTTTTTGCCTAGGACAGGTGCTTAGTAAATATTTGTTGTATTAACAAATGTTTGAATAAGATACAATTATTGTCTTTAAAGACAGTAAGATAACTTACTGTCTTTGCCTAAAAGAATCATGACCATTGATAAATCACAGTATGTCTTTAGTTTTCTAAATACATCTCCTAAATTTCTTTAATCTTTCCCGCCCCATGTAAGAAAGCATGTGCCTACTTGTGTATTTCTTAAATATGAAAGAGAAGAAGAATAGAAGAGTGAGAAGTGGCTCTGAAAATCAGAAGGCCTAAGACATATGACAGAGTAAGTTATTTGCCTAGTCCGTGTTTTTTATTATTTAGTATTTCCATTTATCCTTGACCTGCCTTTCTTTAAAATGCATTTTGACTCTTGAATTCGCATTTAAGTGTTTATGTCATAATGGAAATAGCTTTGGAAATTGAGAATTCTTGTTTTAAATTTCAGTTCTACTACTTGTCAGCCACATGAACTCTCTAAGACTCATTTTCCTTATATATTAAATAGAATTAATAAAACTTCTTTGCAGTATTACAACTTTTCAAAATAACAAATATAAATAAGATTATATGTAATATACATATATTATGTAAAGAAAAAGAATATATAATGTATAAATAATATACATATATACACTTCCAAGCACTTTAATGTATGCAGCATTGTTTTTATTATCTTTATTCTTATAATACACCTAAACATTTTTTAGCTGAACTTTCTCTACCTTTTCTCTATTTTCAACTTTATTAAAATTTATGTGTAGATTAATGGTTTCGGAGGTTTTCAGACTTTCCTCAGATAGTCACTATGAGTTTTTGGTGCATAGATCAAAAAATTTTGAGCTACAAAAGTTGACTAAAATCTTGCTACTCTCTTGATTTCCCAAAAAATGGTTTTGGGACTATGTATGGTTTCATATTTCATCTGTATCCATCTGTCTCTCACCAGAACTTTTTCTCAGGGACTCTTCTTCTTTCTCTTTTGCCTCTCCTCAATGTTATTGTTTCCTTTTTTAGTTCTGGAAAGACCTATCATTAATTAGGGAATCCACTCTTCCCCATTTCACTATGCCTGACATACTTGAAGACTTCACATTTGAGGTCAAGGAGTCACAATAAAGAAAGGTTCTAGCTGGTTCTAACCTTCACAAATGAGATTTGATGGCATAGAGAGTTTAAACTCTTTTAGTGGGTGAGACTGATGAGACAAAGAAAACAAACAGAGGAGAAAATAAAGTCAAGGACAGAGCCTTGGGGAATGGTTATTTTTAGATGATGATGAGAGGACAAAGAGCTTGAGAAGGAGATAGGACAGATCAGAAAAGTAGAAGCAGACCTAGGGACAAGGAGAGTCATGGAATAGGAGGGCTGAGGGAGTTGCCAAAGGCATTGCTGGTGAACAGGGCTGACAGCATCAAGGCAGTGATAAAAGAAGCCCACTTAGGAAAGCGACATAGATTAAGAATAAATTTAGCAGTGCTGTGAAGTGGGGTGGGGAACAAATTTTAATAGATGCCAACAGGTTCAAGCCAGGAGATGATGCCAAAGAAACAGAGGTAATTCCTTCCCAATATGATTTCTGGAATGTTGGCAGTAAATTGGAGAGATCTAAGCAAAGTTGTTGGAAGAGAGCAATGGGCCAGGGGAAAGTGAGACTGAAAATGGAAAAGATCAAAGATGAATGTATACAGAAAACACAGACATGAAACATGTCGTTATGGCAGTGGGAGCAGAAAGCTTTGGAAGGAAGACCAGACAACAGGAAGAAACGAGAGAGGGAAAACCAAGACAGAGAGATAGTCATGGTGGAAAATGGTAGGTTGAAGGCATGTGGAGCAAAACAGTGTGCCATAAGTGGTGAAGAGTGCCCTGGGAACAGACCCTCACACTGTCACTAACACTGAGATCTTGTGCATGTCACTCCATCACTCTGAGCCTCAGTTTCCTTTATCTTTCCCCTCAAATGAAGGATAAAGACAACACTTACAGAATTGGAGTAAGAACTAAATGAGATAGAACTTAGAACAGTACTTGGGCTATAATCATTACTAATTCTAACATGAACAACATGGGTGTTCTCTGTAGTAAAGTTTGCATTCAGAACTTCATGGAAGAATAAAGGTGTGAAGGTAGGGCCAGGGGATGAGGATCGTCTGAAATGTTGGATAATGCACTCTGAATGAGTAAAGGGCCAGATGGAACAAGAGCATCACTGAGATCGGGTTTGAGGATAAAGAGATGTGAAAGAACTGGAGGCCAAAGGAGAAAGAAAAAAATCTTATACCTTATACAATCATGTATGTGAAGTAAATATAAAAATGGGGAGCAAATCATCTGCAATAATAACTGATGGATGTTTATAAGTCAGGTAGGCAAAATACTGCCATTCTGTGAATTAAAGATTGTTCAGGGTCTGTCTAGGGGTAGCTTCTCAAATTTCTTCCATCTTGGCTATTTTTCTAAAGAGACTTAAATTAACAGAGAGCACCAGGTAGCTGCTGACCTAATGTGCAGCATAACACTGGAATTCCCCAAGCCCTATGCCAAAACATAGAAGGAAATATTATAGAGCCTCAGGGTTGGAGGATGCCTTTAAAGTTGCCCAGTAAAATCAACAAGCTGATACTCGAGTCCTACATCATTGAAGCAGGTGTTGGTTTGGTTGTTTATTGTTTGTTTATCAGTCTCTGCTTTTAAACTACCAGCAAGTGAACTAATTGCTCTGACTGTTAGAAGGAAAGGGCTAAAATTTCCCTTTAGGGTTAAATTGTCTTTCTATAGCATGTACCCATGGTCATAGTTCTTCCATTTGGCATTCAGTAGAATAGGTGCAATGTGCTTTCCATTGCCAATTTGTTAGCTATTTGAACACAGCTATTTTTTTCTTCATGAATCTTTACGAGGAAGAGAGTAGTGGTGAAGTGGGTTCGACTTACTGCATCACTCTTTCCCTAAAATATTTTGAGTCCCTGTGTTGTTGTGGCTACTTTGAACCACAGTTGGCTTCAGTGTTCTACAAAGGTTGTCCCCAGGAAGAAGAGGATAAAGACAGTGCACAGGTCAGGTTTGATCAGTGAACAGGAGAAGAACTCAAATCTACATTTGTGATATTTGGTATAAAACTTGGCTGTTGACCAAGCCAGAACAGTTGGTAAACAGAATGTTTATGAGAATGTAATTTCCTTACCTGTGAAATGGAGGTGACTGTGCTTACCTCTTCGGGTTGTTGTAAGTAATAAATGAGCCTACATCTTAGAGGCAGAGACAACATCTTAGAGGTACTCCTTAAATAACATATATTATGGTTATTATCATATATTAGCATATATTATGGATATTAACATATCATATTAATATCTCATATTCAATATTGGTGTCACCAATAATGAAAATTAAATCTATTTTTTGTCTGTACATTGAGTAAATTTTAATTCTTTTCTATGTTATCAGTATAGAGATTATATGCATATAAATCCCTTATATATTTTATGGTGTCATTTAATTGGATGTGTGATATATTTCATTTAAAATGGAGATTATTTAAAAAGTGAATGTAATGTATCATCAGGCTTCTTGTTGATCTTCATGTTCAAAATTGGCATCTGTGGGATAGATCACGTTGCCGTTTACATTGGTATGTGAAAGGAAATGGCAGTTCTGTATTTATGACAGCCTGTTTAAAATGGGTAAGAAAGAGTCTCTTATAACAAGGTTATATTGTACTGATTTGCCATTCAAGTATTTATTTATTTATTTATTATGCCATTTCTGGAAAATGTAAAGCACAACAAAAATTCATGGTTATTTCCAGCTTCCGGGGATCCGGACAGATGTGAGAGTGTATTTATGGGGTATTTATTTTCTAATATATGCAATGGAGTTGATCCTAAATGATTTGACTTTAAAAGCAGAATATAAATCTCTACAGGCACAAGTAGAGTTAAGATTTGTACTAAATCTTTGCCTAAAATACTTCAAAGCGAGTTATTAAAAAATTCCTTTCCATGCATCAAATTAAAACTAACCTTATTGGGCAACCAGTGATAAAACAGGACTCTCAGACCACTCTGCATGGATCACCGCATTCATCACCAGTTTATATTTTCTTTGTAGAGAAAATATCTTATTTCCCCCAGTCTGATGCACATTTTTAAAAGACAACATTTTTGGTCTTCAGTGCACCCATATAAGTAAATCTATGTGGGAATAAACTACCATTTATTCAGCTCCTCCACTGTGCCAGGTACTGCTCTGGGCATTTTGATATCGGGTAACATTTCTGTAATGCTTACTATGTGCTCGATACTGTGTCCCAAACGCTTTCTGTACATTATGTACTTAATTGTCATAATCACCATATGACTAAATCTCATCTTCCCCATTTTCCAGATGAGGATACTCAGAATCTGAGAGACTATGGAACTTACCCAGAGGTAACCAGGTTATAATTTGAATCCAGGCTAAGTAATCAGGTGGTATTGATTGAAAGGCCATCTCTTTCCATTATTCCCCAAATTGTTGCTTAACAGCTTTTATCTACAAATGAATATAAATGAGAATTTTGAGAGAATATCCTTTTTCTGTTTTGGTAAAACATGAAAAGCCTCACTTGCTTCATACAGCAAATACTAGTTGCCAGCTTACTTTATACCAAACATTGTGCCAGGACCTGAAGATATAGAGACAAAAGATTGTCGCCGATCCTCACTGACACAAGGTCTTTAGGGAAGACAAACAATTTTAAAAAGTACAATATGGTGCTGCTACTATAGAAACCTTAACAGCTTGGGGCTGCAGGAAGGTTATCAAAGATACAGCAGAGTGGCTGACAGCCAGGCTGTCTTACAGACCTGGAACATTGCAACATGAGAAGGAGTTGGGGGACAACAAACAAAACCTCCCTTTTTTACCCTCTCATTTTAATTAAAAGCTACTTTCAACTCATTCATTTGCAACCCATAGCAGTAGCTTGATGTGAGAAAATCTCTTGGCAGGAGAGAGAAGAAAGGAGAGAGAGAGGAGAAAGGAGAGAGAGAGAGAGAGAGAGACGGAGAAACCCTTCTGAGATTTCACTGTAGTGCTTCAGTTTGGCATTGTCTTTTTATCTGGTTTGGGAAATTATACCCTTTCTGAGGAACTGATTGTCATTTTTGATTTTCTGTAAAGGAGGTTGACAGTTGAATGACTGCTGAACTTTTCTGAAATTCTGCCCTGTCACTTGTTCTCTTCTCCTGCAGTCCTTAGCTCTCCTAGATTGACACCATCAGCCACTGCAAAGGGAGATGCTGATTTCCTTAATAGTCAGATTGGGATTTGACACAAAGGCTGCTATGGATCAGGGAGGATGGGAAGAAATGACCAGCAAGTTAAACAGCCACCTAATTGCATATATTCCTCGGCTCTAGGTTAAACCAGAGTAGTTGGAGAGTGAAATACAGGGTTTGTTGGAAGTGCTGTAAAAGTGAATTACAGTACAAGTGGAGGGCTATAAACCCTCTGCAGACCTCAAAGCTGGCAATTGCCAATCATCTCAATCACAGTGCAGCAGACTTTGCCAATGATAGTACACCCAGCAAGGGGACCTTTTCCTTTGGAATGTTGTACCTAATGGTACCGATGTAAAGAGTGTTGATTCTATGAGTATTGCCATTCAGAGCATTGTCTCCAAGAGCCATTGTTGCTAAGTTCATTGATATTATGTGTTTCATTGCTAGGGCATTGCTGTAAAGTGCCAACAACACTGTTGCTGATATCCTTATTGCTAAGGAGTCCACCCCAAACCCTCCTCTTGCCTCCCTCCCCATCCCACAGTAACTAGTAGAGAGTTTCACATACAATGTGACCACAAAAGATGTGTGCTCTGATAAGTTTTACACCTTAAAGAAAGAATGACAATGCTTCTGGGAAAATGGGAGCATTTTCTTTGCCTTCTTCTTCTGGTTCATTCCCATCTTAGTCCAGCACTGGCACAGATATTCTTGTTTTTACTTTTCCCATGCCTGGGTTTTTTTTTAGGACTCTCATGACAGACTAAGTATTGTTTTCCCTTAGTTCTATTCTTGTTGACTTGCATATTGTCTAATGCAAACCTTATCCTCTTAGGACACCGCAGTCTCTCTTCCTTCTCGCCCCCTCCAGCAGCCTTCCTTCTCTATATTTACACTTTCAATTATGAGCAGTTTTCCTACCTTGTCACAATCCCATGTAAAGACACATTAACTGTAGCATCTGTGTGAATGCCATTGTGAGGTTTTAAATTGCCTGGATTTTTCTCTGAGGCGTAATAATTTTCTTAAGATTTTGGAATTTGCAACATTTGTCTTCTTCATAATGATTTCATTTATTCCCACTTGTTTGCTTTGAATTCATCCTAATGGGTGTTTACTAATAGTTTGACACAACTGTGAAATAGAATGAGAAAGCTGGCTAAGTCATCTTCCCCTTAGACAACACTCCTGCCACCCAAATGCTTTCTTCCTAGGACAGTATTTGGTTAAAGGAGAAAAAATACTATGGGAGAAATATCTTAGGTCTAGGATCCTGTTAATTTTGAAGACAGCTAATTTCAGATGAACATGCAATTTTCTATATTTTTCATACCTCAATCACAGCTTATATCAGATTGTATGTCAATTATTAGAGCAAGGTTCTATCTTTCTGCATTAGTGTGTACTTTAAGCACAGAAGTTTGCTCTTATTCACCTTTGTGTCTCTAGCACCTAGGATAATGTCTGGCACATAGCAGCCCTGTAAAAAGATTCTTGAAAGTATCTTTAATCATTTCACAGGAGTACTGGAGTTTTAATTTTCTCCGTAAATATTATACAAAATGTATACTATTCAGTTTAAAATCATACTTTGTTGATTTTCATTGTAGTGCGAAAATTAAAGCAACTGTTCTACACACACAAATGCCCTTTTAAATGGTGAATATGTTTTGCACAAACACATACTAGAACATGAGAGAATGCATTTGGAAATATGAGCATATGTGATTTAAAAACAGAAAGGTAAAAATTAGCATCTCAAATCTTCTAAGGAAATAAAGTATTTAAGAGACGGATTGTGAGTGTATGATAGCATGTAAAATGTTAAGAAGAATAGTTCAGTCAAATATTTAGATTCCTTACTGTCCTTACCCAAATTTTTATTATTCAACAAATGCCAAAACCTTCAAAGCCAATACTGATGGATTAACTAGCTATTCTGATTGTAACTATCCATCGAAGGAAATGAGATATCCAAATATATTTTTGTCCACTGATTCACCTGGGACAGAGGGCGAGATGAAAACTGTGCAAAGTCTGCATATCACGCATAAGTGTAAAAATGCTATCCTTGAAACACAGAGGTAGAAAAACTGAATAAGAACCCCAAATAGCATTTTCATGAAGACAACAAAAATGCTGCAGTATGAGGAGGAGGAATTCAAACTGAAATGAGCTGGCAGAGGAGCTATGCCATGGAAACTCCTCATCTGCTTCCTGGAAGAGATCTTCAGAAGCCCTAAAAAGGAAGAAAAAGTATCTTCTGTATAAATATGATTTTAAAAATAGAGGGAGAAAAAAATTAGAAGCTATTTGTAAGTAGACATGCATGTCCAATAAGGGAAAGGAGAGGGATTCAAAGAATGAATTCTAGAGGAAGTGCTTTTGGAAAAGACTAAAAGATCTAGATGGCAGGGTACTCCCTTGTCTAGACCATGGTTCTATGGTCAGCTTCTTAACACATATTGCCTGAAGTAGTTCTCTCCAGGTCTTCCGTGGTTTTACATCTTAACTAGGAAAATTCAGAAACAATCTTGTTCTTTATATGCCTTTAGAGTTTTATTTACACAGTACTAAAAAGATCAAATGACAAATGAAAAGCAAGCCTGAATAATTTTCTCCAACTTGCTGATAATAAAGATAGACTTAGGGCCGGGCACGGTGGCTCACACCTGTAATCCTAGCACTTTGGGAGGCTGAGGTGGGAGGATCACTTGAGGTCAGGGGTTTGAGACCAGCCTGGCCAATACGGCGAAACCCTGTCTCTACTAAAAATACAAAAATTAGCCTGGCATGGTGGTGGGTGCCTGTAGTCCCAGTTACTCAAGAGGCTGAGGCAGGAGAATTGCTTGAGCCCAGGAGGTGGAGGTTACAGTGAGGTGAGATTTTACCACTGCCCTCCAGGCTGGGTGACAGAGCGAGTCTCTGTCTCAATAAAATAAAGTAAGAAAATAAAGATGCATTAAGAATGAAGTTAGATGGGTTATTTGGAGTTCCTAAGGGTGGGATTGGGTTATGGAAGAGAATGGAATGTCAGAGTAACAGCATCTTCTTTCTATGGAGTCAGTGGGCCTTTATTTGTTCATTCAGCAAATATTCACTGAGAGTTTATTATAGGTTAAGTGTTGTGCTGGGTTCTAGGTAAAGAATAGAGAATAAAACAGACAAGGTCCCTGTCCCCGTGGCACTCATGGATTAGTAAAAGAGAAAAATCATTAGAAAATAGTCACTGAATGAAGGTACAATCCCGTTTTACTAATAGAATCAAGAAAAAAATGTATCAAGAGAGAAAGACATGAAGGTGTCTGAGGAATTAAGAGAAGTGCTCTAGTTCCTTTTTTGCTGGTTACTTGTGTTTTGATAATGAGAAAGTTACTTAATGCCATTGAGCCTCAGTTTTCTCATCTGTAAAACAGAGATTAAAACAGCTACTTTATAAGGTGTGAATAAAGTAAGAGGAGAGGGGTAAAGGATCTAACAGAGACCTCCTTCGCGTCTTATGAATAACTAAGATTTAACTAGAAAACTAGCTATGTTGCCAACTATCTAATCTATATTTTCCTCTCTTCCCTAAGTAAGTATCATAGGAACTGATTCAGACTAGATTGGTGTCAATTCCTAACAGCCGACCTTCAAGGTCAATTCTATTACCTTTTCCTGTGCTCTTCGTCTAAACTACTGTTTTGTCATGACCAATTAATCATGAATACAATTTCTATATCAAAATGTATCCCAAATCTCTTTGTAATTACTCTGTTTTATCACCAGTAAACAATCCAGTCCTTATTTTTTGAAGTGGTAGAAAGAACCTTAGCTCTCTATTTGTACCAGTATTCTGATTACTCTGTCAGTGGCCTATGTATTTCATCTTTTAAACCACCTCAGGCACAGGAGGTTCATTCTTGGTGTTGGGCATTCTGGAAGACCAGGAGTCCAAGGCTGTCTGCCATAGAGAGGAGTGTTAACATTTTGGGCCTAACGATTAACATGGTGAGGTAAACATCACTGAACACTGCTTTGAAGATTCAGAGTCCTGCAGTGCCCTAGGGTCAACATGCTAATGAACTGATAATCCCTCACACCAAGAGCTGAAAGTGAATGCGACACAAACCCTGGACCATACCTCCAAAGCTGATTTCTTTACAATGGAATCCTTAGATGTTTTGATATTTAATGTTTTACCTCTTTTTCTTAAAGGAATAAATTCTGGTTTATCAAGGGATCCAGAAAATTGAATTCTGATTATTTCAAATTGTAAGAATGGACTTTGAATGAATCTCAGCATTTAAAGCGAAAATTTTTGATATGTATATATACTTTCTCAACCCATGCTTTAGGGACCTATTTTAATGGAAGACACTGTGGATTCAGAGTGAATTTTTCCTAACCTGGAAGTCATTCCTAGTTCAGGCACTGCAACTTACAAGCAGATTAGGGAAGCAATGACTGCCAAATCTTACTGCACGTCATCCAAGAGGAGCTCTAAAAAACAATACTGCTTCCTGGGCTCTGTCTCAGATACACAGAATGATAAATTCTAAGGTTTTCAAATGAAGGATTAAATAAAAAAACAAAAAAGGAGGGAAATTCTAGGGATATCAGGTTCAAATATGTAATACAAAAAAAAATTCTCCAGGTGATTCTGGTTCGTGAGGTTTGTGGATATGCCTTTGTAGCAGAAAGCAAGTGGATAGTGGCTGTGAGTGTTTGTGTTAATGTGATTCCTTTTTGCCCACAGGTACATTTCTGACAGTCATTACAAGCATAATCAATGATTCTGCTGATTGCAGTGATTCCTCTCTCTCTCTCTAGTTATGCCTCAGATGTGTTGTAATTCAAAAATGAAGCTCTATCTCAAGTATTGGGAGGGAAGTTAACACTGCTTACTTATAAATATTCTTTTTTTTTTTTTTTTCTTTTGGTAGTACTCTGCTGACAAAATACCAGAAATAGGGTGTGTATGTGTGTGTATTTGTGTGCATATGAGTGTGTGTGTGTGTTTTTCCTGGAATAACAGCCTTGATGAGAAGCCCTTTCATTAGGATTATAGCATAAGGGGCTATAAAAACATCCTTAGGTAAATTGCCATTTTGTAAGCTTCTCAGTTTGAATTATTCAGCTGTGGTTACTATGGAACCGTGAGCCTTGTTCACTTTGCAGAGGAAAATTTTAATGGTCCCCCAGTGTCCCCAGACTGTGGAAGAGCTCATTAAAGGAAAAGTACTACTCTCCCTGTTAAAGACACAGAAACCAACCACAGAATGTCCACATCAGTGTTTTAGGTGTATCTTCCATTCAGCAGACCTTGCACTTTCAGATGGGGGTTGTTCTTTGAAGTGTTAAGATGCCTCCTTGCTGAAAATAGTTATAATGTTTAGGTCAACTTAATCCTAGGGATTTGACATTTTGGAATAAAGAGCCTAGCTTAATCCTTTTTTATGCTGAACAAGATGATAATTTTTAACCCTTTATTTATTTAACAATTGTTATTTTCTCCTTACCCTGCTAGTGATTTATGTATATAATCTCATGTAATTCTCCTGATAACTCTAAGGAAGGATTACTCCGTTTTACAAAGGAGGAAACGCAGACTCAAAGCAGTCAGGTAAATCACGCAAGTAAGTAAAAAAGCCTAAATTTGAACCAAGTTCTAACTCTAAATCCTGGACTTCACCACTATGTTAAAATATATGGTGTAGGCTTACTGGTATAGAGGTCCTTGATTGCTATTACCTAGTTATTCGTCAAGAACCAGGGGTATAGTAACTGTTCCAGCTAAGGGGAGATTGAGCATATTGTAGCCAGCAACACCAATTCCCTCATCCCAGAGCTGGTGCCAGGAATTTGCAACCCACTAAACGATCACTGCTCTGCTCTCCTCATTTGGGATTATAGAGTCCTGGGACATTGCAAGGAAATGGGTCTGTGCTCCCCCATCTCCCACCCCTACAAAGTAAGTTGGGTAGAAAACAAGCAAAGTCTTGAGGCATGGATGGGCTAACATTGACCTTGAAAGCAGTCAGTCATCAAGACTTGGTAGGGTAAATGTGAGGCAGTCTGCCTAGCTAGCTCAATCTGACTGGTAAGAGATTGAGGCAAAGGGAGTTGAATTTTTCAGGTTTACAAATGAAACTAGCAAAAAAATTAATTCAGCAATGAACTCAAAGCTTCTTTCTGATTCATTTTGTAAGACTAAAACTATTTTATTGACTAAAGAGACTTAGAGATAATCTAATTCAGCTTTATATTACATGGGAAGAAACTGAGGACTGGATAGATGAATAGATGTATTTGAGGATCCAAAGGCTTGGAGAGTGGTGTTGGGGCTTGGTTGGAGAAAGGAGTAGAACCCCAAGCTCCTGCCAGCAAGACCAGCCTTTCTGAAGAACATCATGTCTTTCTGTTATTAGGGGACAGTCTGCCTGAGAAT
Source organism: Papio anubis (assembly GCF_008728515.1). Lineage (NCBI taxonomy): Eukaryota > Metazoa > Chordata > Mammalia > Primates > Cercopithecidae > Papio > Papio anubis. Next base: position 67,105,670 of record NC_044976.1, read on the forward strand.
GTGCCCAGATAAGCAACCTGGGCTGTGGGGAGGGAGAACTGGGAATGGAGTGGTGGACTTCAGAAAACAGCAGGAGATATTGAGGAGTTGGGGGAAGCCGAATGTAGATCAAGGCAAGGGGATCCAGATGGCAGGCAAATCGTGCCTATCATTATTTCCAGAGTTGCCTTAGGGGCTGGGGTGATACCTGTGAATTCAAGCCTCCAGGAGGCTATGAAACCTCAGTTAATGAAGCAAATTGCATTCCTCAGAAGAAACATGGAATTATTGTTATATTTTTTTCTCTAGGTTTTATTGCCTCAACTTTCACCTTTTATATGCAAAAGCATCTGCTTAAAAGCCTGGGAGGTTGTCTACAATTACTTTTGTGTCTGTGAGCTGCTTATTTACTTATTTTTTAAAAATATATTTATGTAAAACTGACACATAATAATGTTTCAAATAGCTGGAAGAGAGGATTTTGAAGGTTGTAACACAAAGGAATGATAAAGGTTTGAGGTGACTGATATGCTAATTATCCTAATTTAATTATTACATATTGTATACAAATATCGAAATGTCACACTGTAACCCGTAAATACGTGAACTGCTTTTAACTTCAAGTGTCAGTTTCTGACAAGGTTTCCTCCCAAACATTAAAGGCAGTGCCTCTCCACAAGAGGCTCTGGGTCTGTGTTGCTGAATTGGCTGGTGTCCTCAAAGCACGTTCCAACTTTCAAGGGGAAAATGACAAAGTGGAAGATGAGCAATGAACTGAATTGCCTAAGGTACTTAGAGATGCTATGGGGAAATAATTCTCAAATTTGGGTGTGCATAACTGCTTAGTGAACTTGTTAAAAATATGCATCCCTGGGACCCACCTCCTGACATAGAGTTTTTGATTTAAAAAACCTGGACTCAGAAATCTGTCTGCTGAGGAGGGGCCCCAGGTGATTCAGCTCCAGAGTCCCTGGGCTGAGTTTTGACAAACACATTATTTGTATTTATAGTTTTATTTATATTTCATAATAAATATTGTGTATATTTAAGGTATACAACATGATGTTTTAATATATATATAGTAAAGCTGGGAGTGGCGGTTCACACCTATCATCCCAAGACTTTTGGAAGCCAAGGCGGGAGGATCAGTTGAACCCAGGAGTTCAGGACTAACCTGGACAACATAGAGAGACGCCTTTCTCTACTGAAAAAAAAAAATTAACCAGGCCCAGTGGCATGTGCTTGGGGCCCCAGCTATGCTGGAGGCTGAGGGGAGTTTGAGGCTGCACTGAGCCGTGATCACGCCACTGCAGTCTGGGTAACAGAGACCCTATCTCAAGGGGAAACGAACAAACAAACAAACTGTATATACACATATAGTTCCAATAGTGAAACAAATGAACAAATCCTTTGCTTTACATAGTTACCTATTTTTTCCCATGTGAGGAAAGCAACTATATGTACTTATTTAGCAAAAATTCTGACTATGATACACTGTTATTAACTATAGTCATCAACGTTGTACATTAGATCTTTTCACTTGTGACTTGTTCATCTTACATAGTGGCTATTTTATATCCTTTGACATACATCTCCTCATTTCCTCTCTCCCCCTTGACCCCGGTAAGCACTGTTTTATTCTCTGTTTCTATACTTTTGACCTTTTAAAAAATATATTACATAAAAATGAGATCATGCCATATTTTTCCTTCTGTGTCTGGCTTATTTCACTTAACATAATATCCTCCAGGCTCTCCACGTTGTGGCAAATGGCAGGATCTCCTCCTTTTTAAAGGCTAAATAATATTATATCACATATATGATAAATATGATATTAAGGATACATATGATATATATAATATATATCATATATATATATGCCACAGTTTCTTTAACCATGCATTTATTGATTGAGACCTAGGTGTTTCAATGTCTTGGCTATTCTATATAATACTGCAATGAACATAGGAGTGCAGATATATTTATGAGGTCATGTTTCCTTTCCTTTTGGTTTATTGTCAGAAGAAAGATTGTTGGGCCATATGGTAGCTTTAGTTTTAATTTCTTTAGAAACTTCCACACTGTTTTCCATAATAGCTCTATAAGTCTACCATATTAGTCAGTTCTCATACTCTTATAAAGAACTGCACGAGACTGGGTAATTTATAAAGGAAAGAGATTTAATTGACTCACAGTTTAGCATGGCTGGGGAGACCTCAGGAAACTTATAATCATGGCGCAAAGTGAAGAGGAAGCAAGACACCTTCACAAGGCAGAAGGAAGGAGAAGTCCTGAGAGAAGGGGAAAGAGCTCCTTATAAAACTATCAGGTCTCAGGAGAACTCACTCACTATCATTAGAACAGCATGAGGGGAAACCAACCCCATGATTCAATTAGCTCCACCTGGTCTCTCCCTTGACATGTGGGGATCATGGGGATTACAATTCAAGATGAGATTTGGGTGGGGGCACAAAGTCTAACCATATAATCTACATTTACACCAACAGTGTACAAAGGTTCCTTTTTCTCTCCACCCTTGCCAATACTTGTTATCTCTTGTCCTTTTGATAACAGCAATCATAACAGGTATATGGTGGTATCTCATAGTGTTTGCTTGTGTATTTATTTATTTATTTTGAGACAGAGTCTCTCCGTGTCACCCAGGCTGGCGTGTAGTGACGCGATCTTGGCTCACATCAACCTCTGCCTCCCGGGTTTAAGTGATTCTTGTGTCTCAGCCTCCTGAGTAACTAGAATTACAGGCATGCACCACCATTCCTGGCTAATTTTTGTATTTTTAGTAGACATGGGGTTTTGCCATGTTGGCCAGGCTGGTCTCAAAACTCCTGGCCTCAAGTGAATCACTCACATTGGCCTGCCAAAGTGCTGGGACTACAGGCATGAACCACCACTCCCAGTCTCAGAATGGTTTTGATTGCAGAGAAATACTCATTTAGAGTCTTGCTACTCAAAATGTGGTCCTGATCATCAGTATGGCTATCACCTGGGAGCTGATTCAAATCCAGAATCTCAGGCTTCATTCCCAAACTTCCAAATCAGATCTTCATTTTAGTAAGATTCCCGGGTGATACTTGTGCACCCTAGAGTTTGAGAAGCCCTGGATTAGAGGGTGCACTCATTTGCTAGGGCAGCCATAACAAAATACCACAGACTTGGAGCTCAAAGAACAGAAATGTATTTCTCAACAGTTCTGGAGGCTAGATGGTCAGAAGCAAGGTGTTAGCAGGTTTGGTTTCTTCTGAGGCCCCTTTCTTTGGGTTACAGATGCCTGCTTTCTCTTTGTCTTCCAATGATCTGTCCTCTGCACACACATGTCTGATATCTGGGTATCCAAACTTTCTCTTCTTGTAAGGACACCAGTCAGTCCAGATTAGGGCCCAGCCTGATGTCCTCATTTTAACTTAATCCCCTCTTTAAGGCCCCTCTCCATATAACGTCACATTATGAGGTACTGCGGATTAGCGCATCAACGTAAAGATTTGGGGGGCATATAATTAAGGCCGTAACCGAGGATATGGTAAGTGTTAGTAGCTCTGCTTATACATCATTCTGTCATTGAAAAGAACCCTGAGAAGAATTAGTTTATACATTGGGATCTAATGGGGCCCCGGACCCTGTAAACCCATTCTTTATCTTCTGTTCGTCATCTTGGTAAATAACACTATTTTTCACTTAATTTGTCTAAGACAGATACCTTGGGACCTAGTGCTCCCTCTGCCTTGCCATTCATATTTAATTAGTCGTCACATCTTACCATATTTACCTCTATGATTTTTTTTTCAATAAAATGATTCTGATTTCCAATGCTCTGGTCCTTGCCTTCTCATCTCCCATCACACTAGGCACACTTCTCAACCCATACTGGAAATATTAGCTCACCTCTCTCACTGATATCTTGGTCTCTAGTCTTATTTTGTGAGTCAAGTCCATTATTTCCATTAATGATAATGTTTTTTATGAAAAATTATGCCATTTCATTTTCCTGCTTACAATCCCTCATGGCTTGCTTTGCCCTAAGAAGAAAATGCTGTCTTCCTAGCATAGCTTACAAAGCTACTTATGACCTGGTACATGCTTCCCTTGCCAGTCTAATCCCTCCCTTCTGCCCCCTGCACCCTCCCCACCAACTCCATTTCTTCATAATAATCTGTTCTCCAACCACACTGGACTTTTTTACCCTATAGCTTCTCATGTCTCACATTTGAGCCTTGCAAAAGGCCTCTGCCTGAAACTCCAAAATTTTTTTTCTTCCCTCACACCACTCCTCCCATTAATTTTTTAGTTATCTTTGAAATCTCAGCCATTATGTCACTTTCTTCCTAAATCCTATTTACCTTGATTATTCAGCATAGGTGGCTTTTGGGCTCCTGTGTTGCTCATCACACTTTTTTTTTAACCTCTTTATTTCCTGCAGTTGACTAAAAATTCCTTCAAGGCAATGTAAACACACTTACGACTGTATTTCTGATACCCATCCAGTGCCTGACAAATAGCCAGGGCTCGTATGTTCTTGTTGAATGTGTTAGTGGAGTCGTTGCTTATATGAAGGCCAAAAGTCTAGGGAATGGAGAACCTGAATGCAAGTACAAATAATTACCACTAATGTGATATTCTTACCGAGAAACTTCTGATTAGAAACAGGTGTCAGGGAAGTGCTCAGTATTCTCCTGAAGATTCAGACAATCTTTGTGCCCTCTAAGCATGTGGCTTTAGAACCATGAATGCATTTATGGGGACAAAAGGACCAAATATTTGAAACAAGGATGAACATTGTGCTACCGTAGCACTATGCCATCCCTCAAACTTCTGTCTCCTGTGAACATCTGAGGTCATCTTCCTCACAGAATTGCTGTGAGTCGAGGCCTGGCCCTCTGTCATCATGAGGTGGCACAGAGAACATTTTATCAGGCTTGCTTTGTCAGTCTGTCACAGCAACACAGAGAAAATAGCAGTTTAGTAGGAATCCTTGCTTTTTCCTGGACCCTCTTTCTAGAACTATTATAGTAACTGGATCTGAGATAGATTGTAGTTACCAATATCTCTGTGGAGCAGGGCCTTAAGATATGCTACAAGGTTTAAAATGTAGTTTAATAGCTTTTTCCCAAACAATACCTTATACAATTCTTACAACAGTTACATAGGAAAAGTATTATTACCCCTGTTTTAAGTTGATCAGGATTATATGGCTAGGAAGAGTCGACATTGGAGCTCAAGTCTCTTACTCTGAGGGCTTACTGTTGCTCCTGCTTGGAATGCTGTTCTCCATGCTGTCCACCCCACCTATTTCCCCTTCTGCTAATTCCTATTTATCCTCAAGGTGGAAGTTTAAATATCTCTTTATCAATGCAAAGCCTTAATGTCTAATAGGCACCTCACCCTTAACATGTTCAAAAGCAAAGTTGTGATTCCTGTCCTCTCCCTTATAACTTATCCCCCGCCCCCATCATCTTCCCTAACTCCATCTTTCCTCCACATTTTTGTCCAGATACAAGAATAACCCCTAATAAGGTCATAGTACAAGGGTTTTTATTAAAAGCGTTATTTCAGTTGCTGAGCCCCTAAACCCTGTCATCTCTCTCTTATTTCTTTTTACTGACTCATTAATGAAATCCTGTTACTTCTGCCTCCAACATATATCTAAAATCTTGTGTCTTCTCATCTCCATTGTTAACATCATTTCTTCCTGGAGATGACTGCACTAGCCTTCCAGACTGACCAATTTGCTTTCACTCTTGCCTGTGTCCACCTTACCTTTAAGGCACAGAATAGGAGGAATTTACATTACTTTTAAAAATGTAAGTTAGATCATTTCACCTTCAGGAGCTCTCTCACTCAGAAAAGAAGCCAACTCCTGACGAAAGTCCACCATCTGTGGCTCCTGGGTGCCTTCCACCTCTATTATCCCCTCCCCATGCACTCCTAAATTTGCCTCCTCCACACCAGCCTCTTCCTATTCCTCAAGCACATCAAGCACACTTCTGATGCAGGACCTTTTGCCCTTGCTGTTTCCTCTGCTGAAAGGTTCTTCCTGCAAGTATCCACATTTTTTTTATTTTCTTCAGGTCTATGTTCAAATGTGACCCTATCAGAGAGGTAGTTTTCTGAGCAATCTATATAAAACAGCAACCTCTCCCATTCATCTCCTGTACTTAGCTAGTTTCTTCATAGGATTTATTTCCATCCAGTATACTAAATATTTATTTGCTTATCTCCCTCCACCATAATGCTGGCTTTCCAAGGGCAAGAACTTTTATTGTTCTTTTCTGTACCCTTAGCACCCAAGAGAGTGCCCAGGAAATATCATTTAAATAAATGAATGAATAAATGGCTTTCCTGAGCCTCAAAACTAGGGTAGGTATTTCCACCTTACATTCCCAGTGCACATACCTTCTTCATTTCATTCTTTGCATCATTGGTCATACTTGTTATTTGATAATGGTTCAGAACTATAAATTCCTTAAAGTCAGAGATCAAGTCTATCTTGTTTACCAATGATTAACTAGTTGTTAACAGAACTAGTTAAACACAATGCGAGTGTGCAATAAATACTGAATAATTTTAAAGACTTTTTCTTGGACAATTGGTGGTGATGACACCACTGACCAGGGACAGAAACTGAAGGAAGTACATGTCTGACGAGGGAAGATGAAGCATGGAGACAGGCACACCACAATGCAGACCCAGAACGTAAGAAATATCATGGCCCTGGAGAGATAGGGGTTTAATGTCATGTAATATTGCTGAGATGGAAAGCTTTGGGAAAGTCTGAGGGCTTACGGGGAGGACATATTTAGCCTGTGTAGATAATAATAGTAACATCAACCAATACAAATTAAACATCTGCCATATGCTATGCACTATTTTAGGTGCATTACAAATATCAACCTATTTAACTCTTTCAAAAACTCCATGCTGTAGGTGCAATTAGAGGTTCCTTTAACATATGAAAAAATGGAGATAAAAAGATGTTAAAGCAGTTGTCCAAGTCCACACAGCCCTTTGGTGGCAGAACAAGCTTCAGACTTAACCAGTCTGGCTCATAAGCCAAGATGGCTGAAGAGAGAACAGGGAGGAAGATGGTTCCTCCTATTTCCTCCCATCATATTTTAGTAAGTGTTGATGAAAAAAGTCATCTTTCAATGAAATAATGAAATAAAATTTCAGGGTTTGAAACCTGGTTCCAGCAATGTTTTACTCTTATTCTTATTGGGTGCAAGTCTATGGACTGGCAGTAGCTTTGCCTAAGCGGCTCCAGTTACTGAAATGGTCCATAGATAATGTGATAGCAAAGGCTTTCTATTAAAGCACCTCGAATTGTTCTTGGCAGCTTATCCTCTGAAAGGAAGAAGCAATAGGAAAATGAACTGAAACATGCTTTGCATTGCTATGCCAGCTGCCTGTCACAGTCCAAAATAGCTGAGACTCTCCAGAAACTGTAAAATTGTCTTAAAGGTCCAATTACACTTTTGGCTTATCTGGTTTTCTTTTTTAAAATGTAGTTTAATTCATTCAATGTCACTTTTCTTTAAAAAAAATCTGGTACTATATTCTATTTTGAATTAAGTTAGTACTAATGTAGGCTAAGTGGACTGCATTCCTTCAGGCCAAATCATGAAACTGTTTGAAAGCACCTATTATCGTATTTAAGTCCCAACTGATGTGTGCTTTAATTTTACCCACTTCCTATTTTCATGTTATATATTGGTACACTTCTTGATACCATATTAGATGGTTCCTGTTCCCAGAAGAGCAATAAATACACTGAATGGAATGCTTTCCTGTCTGTATAGTTGAAAATACAGATTTTTGATAGTAAATCTTCTGATCAAATTTTAAGAGAAACACGGTTTTGTTGAAGTGCAGCTTCAGATAGATAGCTTCTCAATAACTGCATTAAGGGGAGAAAAAAACCCTTCAAATATTTGAAGACTGTGGACATTTTAAAGTAAGATTCACAGAATCTGATTTCTTAAGATGTGCCTGGTGAAGCAGACCAGCATGACCACCAGCTTTGTACCTCTTAGAAGATTTTTAGACAGAATCCTGCACCAGGGAGCCTCAGTCAACTGATTCTCCAGTGAAGACATGAATTTTAAAGCATCCTCATATATAGGCTCTAGTAAAATTGGATTTGATCTTTAGTCAGGCTTTTTAGTTAGTCATCCCTACCCAGCAGTCAGTTTTATCTGCATAATTGAGTGATTATTTAAAGAAGGTTTCATTGTTCATCTTTGTGTGTGTATGTGTGTGTAAGAGAGAGAGAGAGAGAGAGAGAGAGAGAGAGAGAGAGAGAGAGAGAAAGAGACCACCAGAAGTCTCAAGAAGAAACGGTAAAAATTGAAAGTGAAAGTCTATCGCTACATTTGTTACCCCTGCTTCATTTTGAGGATCTCTTTATTAATAATATTTAGGTGGGCAGAAGAATGACCACCCAAAGACCTCCCTCTCTTGGATATGAAGATAATAATATCCCTGCAATGAATATGGCGAATACTGCAAAATTCCCACTGTGTTGTTACTAAGCTTAGCTTGCTCTTTCTTGGGGACTTGGAGAGAAGCCTATTTATTCACTTGAGCATTCTGGATATCATTGACATTTTCTTTGACTGCGCCTCAGGCTATTGTAGTGTGAGGACTTTTAACAAGAGGGTTAACTGCCTGAATGTCAGAAAACTTCAACATCCACATGCTTTACCAGCAAATAAATGCACGTGTTTTTATACTTTCAGGTGGATCTGAGAGCAAGTCACATATTAATGAGTTGTGTATGGGGATGGGGCGGGTGGAGTGAGGTCCTGAGGGAAATTTCTAACTCCTGCTGGTTTCCCTACATTTGAGTATTGTTAATTAGATCCCACGTAGGGATTATGGTGATGGGGGAATGGATTGAAGGCTCACAGAACAACTTTGGTAATTATATATTTATACTACCTTATATTCTGTGTACTTCAAAGCCTGAATTCACATCCATCAAGCATTGGTGTCAGGATGGAAATTGCTGGATCCATCAGAGCTCAACTATTCTGGTCTCCAGATTCCTTCTGGCGATTAGAAATGAAGCTTAGCTGCCAGGTTTCTCTTGTTGATTGCCACAGTGTCCTCAACTGAAAAAATAGAGATAATAATAGTACATTGCTCAGAGAGTCGTTGAGAGGATACATGAAGATAATGCATGTAAAAGACTTAGATCACTTCCTGGCACAGAATATGTCTTGCTCAAAGTGTTCTCTCACTATTATATTCAGCATCAGTCATAATTTTATCTTCCTGGCTTTGGCCCAGTCTGTATAGGTAAAGTGGGGTTACCCCTAGCCCCCGACTCTTTAGGTAGCAGAGTGGAAATGACTTCCTTTCTCTTGACATGCACCTAAAATGCTGAGTGTGATACACCGAGGGCTATAAATGAGGTGAAAGGTGTTGGTAAGGAAAACAGGTCTGGTATAGTAGAAAAAATTGTTAGAGGTGAGTGACATCCAGTTTCTTTTCCTGGTTCTTATGTGTGACCTTAGAAAGGTGAAAGTGGAAGGAAAGTATAAGATATGGGAACCCTCTATAGGTGACGTGGTGTACTATTGTTCTGTTTATGTTCTCACATATCATATGTTCCTTTTAACAAAGTTATGAGGTTACTGAACTCCATGAGGTTAAAACTACTGACCCAATTCTCTTGCAGAGTCAGACCTACTCACTCTCCCAAGGTCATCTCTTGGGTGTTTTTGTTGGGAGAAGGGAGATGTTCAATCTAGATATTTCAAAGTGATTCTCAGATGTGCTGGAGGAATTTTGCAAGGTCAGCTGGGATTTCAGCACCATTTAGTAGAATTCCTTTCCCACTCCACATACATGCTATTTTAAAACTTTATTTCTCTCTTATGCCCCACATTCAGAGATGACCTCTACTACCTGAGCTCATGATGCTGCCTCCAACTTCACTGAGCACATTTGCACTCTCAGGGTAGTTACTTTAATGTTCCAAGTCATTCTCATATACTCATCCCTGACTATATACCTTATGATTACCTTCCTTCTAATCTCAGAGGCAAAACAATGTCAAACACTATAATATTTATTGACTTCTCACTATGTGCCAGGAACTTCACATATATTAATTCTCACAACACTTTGAAGTAGGTACTGTTCCTATTCATATTTTATAATAAGGACACAGAACGTTTGTTATGGACTGAATTGTTCCCCCACTCTGCGCTCCACCCAAATTTATCACGTTCATGACTTTAAGCCCCAACTCCCAACTTGATGATATTTGGAGATGGGGCCTTTGGCTGGTAATTAGATTTAGGTAAGGTCATGACAGTGGGCCCCTCTCATGATGGGATTAGTGTTTTTATAAGAAGAGACACCAGAGTGCTCTCTCTCTCTCTCTCTCTCTCTCTCTCCCCCTTTCTGTACCATGTTATGGTAAAGTAATCCCTTACTGGGGAACAGAATTGGCCAGCACATTGATCTTGGACTTTTCGGTCTCCAGAACTGTGAGGAATAAATTTCTATTGTTTAAGCTGCCTACTCTGTGTGATATTCTGTTTTGGCAGCTCAAGTAGACTAATATAGAGATAATTTGTCCAAAGTTAAACAGCTATCACATGGAGAAACTACCACTCAAATCCTGGTCTAACTTTAATCACTCTGCCACATGGCAACACAAAGAGGTTTTTTTTGTTGTTCTGATCAGTCTGAGGCCTCTACCAGGGTTCTTAATCTCCAGTTCATCTTTTAGCATCTTTTAGAACTTGCACTATCATTTTCTTTCTTGCATTTTCAAGTTTACTTTCAAGTTTCTCCTTCCTTCCTTAGACATATATACTCTTCTCTCTCTCATCTTAAACTGCCTCACAGTACTCTGTCCCGTAGCAAGCTCTCTTAATTGCGAAAATCAATGCATTTTGTTCATTTGCTATGTTTAGTGATATCATTTTAATGTTTGACAATGTTCAGTTCATTTTGGGGGAAACACTTCTCTTGAGTTACTAGCCAAGCCATTATTCTCTGCTGATATTCCTCCTTTTTTGTTTCTTGGTCATCTTTATTCATCATTCTTAAATATTAGTGTTTCCCAGGATTTGGTTCTTGGTCCTCTTATCTCCTCTTTTTTACAGCCTCAGCCTCAGAAATCTCATTTTCTCTCACACCACTATAGTGCTGATACTCCAGGGTCTATACATGTGATCCAAACTAATGTGCAAGTGTGGCTTGCTCTCTGTCTTCATTCAGGTGTGTTTTTGTTGTTGCTGTTGTTCACATGATAGCTCCTTATATGGTTTGACTTTGTGTCCCCACTCAAATCTCATGTTGAATTGTAATACCCGATGCTGGGGAAGGGACCTGGTGGCAGATAATTGGATCATGGGACTGAATTTCTCCCTTGCTGTTCTCATGATAGTCAGTGAGTTCTCACAAGATCTGGTTGTTTAAAAGTGTGTAGCACTTGCCCCTTTACTCTCTCTCTCTCTCCTATGGTAAGACATGCTTGCTTCACCTTTGCCTTCTGCCATAAGTGTAAGGTTTCTGAGGCCTTCCAGCCATAGTTCCTGGACAGCCAGTAGAACTGTGAGTCAAATAAACATCTTTTCTTCATAAATTACCCAGTCTCAGGTAGTACTTTATAGCAATGTGAGAGCAAACTAATACAGAAAATTGGTACCAGAGAAGTGAGATATTGCTATAAAATACCTGAAAATGTGGAAATGACTTTTGAACTGAGTAATGGGCAGAGGTTGGAACAGTTTGGAGGGCTCAGAATAAGACAGGAAAATGTGGGAAAGTTTGAAACTTCCTAGAGACTTGCTGAATGGTTGTGACCAAAATGCTGATAGTGGTATAAAGAGTAAAGTACAGGCTGAGATGGTCTCAAATGGAAATGAGGAACTTATTGGGAACTAAGTAAAGGTTACTTTTGCTATGCTTTAGCAAAGAGACTGGCATCATTGTGCGCCTGCTCTAGAGATCTGTGGAATTTTGAACTTGAGAGAGATGATTTAGGGTATCTTGCAGAAGAAGTTTCTAGGCAGCAAAACATTCAATATTTGATGTGGCTGCTTCTAATAGCATATGCTCATATGTATTTGCAAAGAGATGGTATGAAATTGGAACATATTTAAAAGGGAAGCAGAGCATAAAGGTTTGGAAAATTTGCAGGCTGACCATGTGGTAGAAAAGAAAACCCGTTTTCTGGGGAGAAATTCAAGGCTGCAGAAATTTGTATAAGTAAAGAGGAGCCAAATGTTAATAGCCAAGATAATGGGGAAAACACCTCAAGGGCATTTCAGAGACCTTCACAGCAGCCCCTCTCATCACAGGCCTGGAGGCTAGGAAAGAAAAAAATGATTTTATGGGCTATCCCAGGGCCCTGTTGCTCTGTGCAGCCTTGAGACATGATGCTCTGTGTCCCAGCTGCTCCAGTTTCAGCCATGGCTAAAAGGGACCAAGATACAGCTTGGGCCATTGCTTCAGCAGGTGCAATCTTCAAGCCTTGGCAACTTCTCTGTGGTGTTGGGCCTGTGGGTGCACAGAAAGCAAGAGTTGAGGTTTGGATCCTCTGCCTAGATTGCAGAAGATGTATGGAAACACCTGGATGTTCAGGCAGAAGTCTGTTGCAGGGGCGGAGCCCTCATGGAGAACCTCTACTAGGGCAGTGTGGAGAGGGAAGGTGGGGTTGGAGCCCTCACACAGAGTCCCCACTGGGACACTGCCTAGTGGAGCTGTGAGAAGAGGGCCACCGTCTCCAGACACCAGAATGATAGAACCACTGACAGCTTGCATTGTGCACCTAGAAAAGCTGCAGGCTCTCAATGTCAGCCTGTGAAAGCAGCTGCAGGAGCTATATACTGCAGAGCCACAGGGGCAGAGCTACCCAATGCCTTGGTAGCCCTCCTCTTGCATCAGTGTGCCCTGGATATGAGAAATGGAGTCAAAGGAGATCATTTTGGAGCTTTAAGATTTATTTACTGCCCTGTTGGATTTGGACTTGCATGGAAACTGTAGCCGTTTTATTTTGGCTAATTTATTTCTTTTGGAATGTGAACATTTACCCAATGCCTATACCTCCATTGTATGTTGGAAATAATTAACTTGTTTTTTATTTTATAGGCTCATAGGTGGAAGGGACTTGCCTTGTCTCAGGTGAGACTTTAGACTTGGACTTTCAATATAAGCTGGAATGAGTTAAGACTTTGAGAGACTGCTGAAAAGGCATGACTGTGTTTTGAAATTTGAGAAAAACATGAGATTTGGGAGGGACCAGGGGCAGAATGATATGGATAGGCTTTGTGTCCCCATCCAAATCTCATGTTGAATTGTAAACCTCAGTGTTGGAGGAAGTGTCTTGTGGGAGGTGATTGTATCATGGTGGTGGATTTCCTACTTGTAGTCTCGTGATAATGAGTACATTCTCACAAGATCTGGTTGTTTAAAAGTGTGTAGAACTCCCCCCCACCTTTTCTCTCTCCTGCTCTAGCATGTAAGATGTGCTTGCTTTCCCTTCATCTTCCACCATGATTGTAAGTAAGTTTCCTAAGGCCTCCCAACTATGCTTTCTATACAGCCTGTGGAACTGTGAGTCAATTAAACCTCTTTTATTCATAAATTACCCAGTCTGAGGTAGTTCTTTATAGCAGTGTGAGAATGGACCAATAAAAATCCTCACAGAGGAATTCTCTGGCTAGGTAATAAGAAAATAACACCACTGCCCACTGCAAATTTCTCCTTTTTTTTAAAGATGTACCACCACCTGACTTTATAATCTATATTCATTTCTTTATTTATTTGTTTTCCATTTCCCCAACTAAATGAATGCTTCAGGAAGAGAGTACAATAAAGTGATTAAAGACATAGAATCTAAAACAAACCGCCTGATTTGAATTTCACCTTTGCCACTTACTAACTTTATGAACTTGGGCAAGACACTAAACTCCATGAAGTTTCCACATTTATAAAATTGAATAAGGCCAATATGGCCAACTAGAAACAGCTATGATCAAAGACTCCCACCCCCTCATGAAACCACGCCACCAGGGCCTTGGGTCCCAAGCACAGAGCTGTGCAGATTCTCAGTGACCACTTGGCTGAGGACTACCTAAGAGAGTTCCCAGAGGAGGGGCAGCAGCCATCATTGTGGCTGTCTGCTGCCTAAGATAACTGAGCTCCCAGAGGGAGGGGCGACAGCCATCACTGCAGCTCCAGTCTGCGTTTTTTTTTTCTGCTAGTACTAGGGAAGCTGGCTCGTTCAGAATCAGGAGGAATTCCTCACACTGCAGCACAGTGGCTGTGGCAGATCATGGCCAGATTGCCTCTTTAGGCCAGACACTGACCCATCCCTCCTCACTGTAAGGGGCCTCCCTGCAGGAATTTCAGCACTCCAGCCAGCGGTTTAGGAAAAGAACTCTGATCTCCCTGGGACTGAGGCCCTGGGGGAAAGGGCAGCCACAGTCTCTGCAGGTCAGGAGACTTAGGCTTTCCCCCTGCTGGTTCTGATGAATCTGGGCAGTTCAGATAAGTGGAATTCCCCCTATGCAGTGCACCCTTTCTGCAAAGGGGCAGTTAGAGTTTTTTGTTAAGTGAGTCCTGGATCCCGTGCCACCTGACAGGGTGAGATCCCCCAACAGGAGTCACCAGCCATCTTATACAGGGGCATTCCTGCTAACATCAGATCAGTGTCCCTCTGGGACTGAGATCCCCCCAAAAACGGGCATGTGGTCATCTTTGCTGTTCTGCAGCCTTCACTGGTGACACCTCCAGGTGTGGAAGGGACCCAGGTGAATAGGATCTGGAGCGGACCCCCAGCAAACTGCAGAAACCCTATGGAAGAGAGGCCTGACTATTAAAAGAAAAACAAACAGAAAGCAACAACAACAGCACCAATAAGAAAGTCCCCACAAAAACCCAATCCAAAAGTCAGCAGCCTCAAATATTTAAGCTAGATAAACTCATGAAGATAAGAAAGAATCAATAAAAAATGCTGAAAACTCAAAAAAGCATGAGTGTCTCTTCTCCAAATGATTGCCACACCTCTCCAGCAAGGGCACATAACTGGGCTGAGGCTAAGATGGAAGAACTGACAAAGGTAGGCTTCAGAAGGTAGATAATAATGAACTATGCTGAGCTAAAGGTTCATGTTCTAACCCAATGCAAAGAAGCTAAGAATGTGATAAAACATTAAAGAAGCTGTTAACCAGAATGACAGATTTAGAGAGGAACATAAATGACCTGATCTAGCTGAAAAACACAACACAAGAACTTTACAATACAACCACAAGTATCAATAGCTGAATAGACCAAGTGGAGGGAAGAATTTCCAAGCTTGAAGACTATCTTGCTGAAATAACACTGGCAGACAAGATTAGAGAAAAAAGTATGAAAAGGAATCAACGAAACCTCCAAGAACTATGGGATTACCTAAAAAGACCAAACCTACTGCTGATTGGGATACCTGAAAGAGACAAGGAGATGGGAATCACATTGGAAAACATACTTCAGGATATCATCCAGGAGAACTTCCCCAACCTAACAAGACAGGTCAACATTAAACTTCAGGAGATGTATAGAACCCCAGTAACATACTGCATGAGAAGATCAACCCCAAGCCACATAATTGTCAGATCCTCCAAGGTTGAAATGAAAGAAAAACTGTTAAGGGCAGCCAGAGAGAAAGGCCAGGTCACCTACAAAGGGAAACCCATCAGACTAACAGTGGACCTCCCAGCAGAAACCTGACAAGCCAGAAGAGATTGAGGGCCAATATTCAACATTCTTTAACAAAAAAGAATTTCCAAACCCAGGATTTTATATCTGGTCAAACTAAACTTTATACCTGAAGGATAATTAAAATCCTTTTCAGACAAGCAAATGCTGAGAGAATTTGTCATCAGCAGACCTGCCTTGCAAGAGCTCCTGAAGGAAGCAACTAAATATGGAAAGAAAAAACTGTTGCCAGACACTGTAAAAACACACTGAAGTGCAAAAACCAATGACACTATGAAACAACTACGTCAACAAGTTTGCAAAATAAGCAGCCAGGATCATGATGACAGGATCAAATTCACACAGAACAATATTAATCATAAATGGAAAATGGGCTAAATGCCCCAAATAAAAGACACAGAATGGAAAGCTGGATAGAGTCACGACCCATTGGTGTGCTGTATTCAAGAGACCTATGTCACATGACAAGACATACATAGGCTCAAAATAAAGAGATGGAGGAAAAGTTACCAAGCAAATGGAAAGCAGAAATAAGCAGGAGTTGCAGCCCTAGTTTCTGACACAACAGATTTTAAACCAACAAAGATTAAAATGACAAAGAAGGACATTGCATAATGGTAAAAGGATCAATTCAACAACAAGAAGAGCTAACTATTCTAAATATATATGCATCCAATATAGGCACCCTCATATTCATAAAACAAGTTCTTAGAGACCTACAAAGAGACTTAGACTCACACACAATAATAGTGGGAGGTTGTGCCAATATTAGTCAGATCATCAAGATAGAAAATTAGCAAGGATATTCAGGACTTGAACTCAGCTCATGATCAAGTGGACCTGATAGATATCTATGACCTGGAAGCCCCCTCCCCTCTTCGAGTTGTCCCGCCTTCACCTTGAGTTGTCCCATTTCTGGACTGAACCAATGTACATCTTACATATTTTGATTGATGTCTCATGTCTCCCTAAAATGTATAAAACCAAGCTGTACCCCTACCACCCTGGCCACATGTCATCAGGACCTCCTGAGACTGTGTCACAAGTGTGCATCCTCAACCTTGGCAAAATAAACTTTTTAAATTAACTGAGAACTGTCTCAGATCTGGGGGGTTTGCATCACTTAGGGTCAAATCATCCACCGATTCCCACTAAAATTTAATGGAGAATCTAACTTACATCTGAGGTTCAAATGGGCTCTCAGTAATCTTCACAGGATTTTATGGTAGGTTACCAACCTACATTGTTACAAGGTAGAAACCTCAATGTTTTCCTTTAAGAACAGAGCCTGCTTAGCCTGAGTAACCTTTCACCCTTGAGGAAGTAAGAATGTGTACATCCTGGGGGCAAGCTGACTCCAAAGAGAGCCAAAAAAAGGGGTAGAGCTATGTGCACTCATACTTCTTCTTTAACAACCTCTTTAGTTAAAGAATTCATGATTTCTTCCTATGGAAAAAAGTAAGTGAGGTGGTGTAGGGAATAGCAGAGGTTTTCTTCTCAATACTTCCTATTTTGCAGGACACAAAGCAATTTGGATACAGGAAGGAAATTGTTCCCTTCTATAATATACAACCCCAGGTATTAATATATTAATAAAAGTACTAAAATGATAAACAGAGCTCATAGGTAGACATGATGAAATGTTCTAATTCTTTGGTACTGAAACTTTTGGCTATGACTCAAGCCTGGCACATAACGAAGAGGTGGTAGAAACCATTGTGTCATGCTGCCTTTTGTTTTCAAGCTGATACTTACTTATCACATTTTCCCTGATAATCTTTGTCATCTTGGTACTGTACCTTCAGTAACATGGTAGGCATAGTCATGCTTAGTGTTCAGGGGCAAAGCAGACAGGGCAGGTGTCTAAAAATACTGAATGCTAGTATATGGTGCAAGGTGAGGAGACTATGGTTTCAGGGACACATAGCAAGGCCAGTCCAGCAGGCAGAGTGACATTCTGAAGGTATAGCAGTGGTGAGCCGTCCACTACTGCCTCTCCAATGCACTGCCATAGCCTCCTGTACTTTCCTCATTTATTCATTCATTCACCTTGTATGTGCCAGACATTATTCTAGGTTTGGAGAATGGATCAGTGAACTACCTTAACAATAACAAAGTCTCTGCCTTTATAGTGTTACCTCTCTGTCTTATAACTCTCCACTTGCTGTTAAGCTCATTTAGGGTAGAAATTGTGTTTCACTCATTGGTGAATCTCTACTGCTAGCAACTGTGCCCAGGACTGCAGCACTCAATAAATGTTAAATTAAGGTTGAACTCACTAACATTGATTAATGATATGTTCTGACACATGGACAAAGCAAGTAAAAGGGATTCAAGTGGTGTTCTGTTTACATGTGAACCATGATCTCTATGGTTTCCTATTGTATTTATTTGTTTCATGTTGTCAAAATGTGAGTAACATTGAGATATCCAAGGAGGCAGGTAGGTAATTGACATTAAAAGTCTGTCAAGGCCGAGCACAGTGCCTCACACCTGTAATCCCAGCATTTTGGGAGGCCAAGGCGGGTGGATCATGAGGTCAGGAGTTCAAGACCAGCCTGGCCAACATGATGAAACCCCATCTCTACTAAAAATACAAAAATTTGTCAGACGTGGTGGTGCGTGCCTGTAATCCCAGCTACTTGGGAGGCAGAGGCAGGAGAATTGCTTGAACCTGGGAGGCGGAGGTTGCAGTGAGCCGAGGTGGCGCCATTGCATTCCAGCCTGGGCAACAGGGCAAGACTCTGTCTCAAAAAAAATAAATAAAATAAAAAATAAATAAATAAAATAAAATAAAGTCTGTCAGTAAGAGTGAATGTATCTGTAGAGGGCACAAATTGGGGGATATGTCCATCTGCCCATAGATGGACACACACAGATTTAGAATGGCTTAATAGAGGAGGAGACTCTTGAATTAAATCTTGCAAGCTAAGAAAATATTTCTAAAATTAAATACAAAATAAAAGGCAATCATTTTATGTTAGCACATAAAGGGGAAGGGGAAGGCAGAGACCCACCAGGCTGCCTTCTCTAGACGGAGATCTCTGTGTAACTTAGAGAGGCACAGACTACATGTCTGTTTTTTTGGGGTTCTTTGTGTATGTTGTTGATTTTTGTTTGATTTAGTCTTCAGAAAAAGGTGATCACAGTTTCTTTTGCTGATATATATCTGTTATGTCCTAATGGCATCCTTGAAGGTACAGTAATATCTATGTCAAAGAGAAGACATTTGAGACAGAGAAAATCAGCAGATCCCTTCCTTCCCCGACCCCTGAGAATGGATGTTTCTTGGCAGTGGAGAAACTGGGCATCGTGCCAGCACGGAGGTGCCTGGACTGTGTGTAACAGACAGTTTCATTAGATTACCCACAGTTTCTCGAGAGGTAATTCCATTAGACAGTCTTTATCAGTCATCATATGCTTTGCTTGTCATGACTCCACTGTTCAGTAGTAGTAACACCTCCAGAACAATACTCTGTGTGTGTGTGTGTGTGTGTGTGTAAAAACAAAACAAAACTGCCTGAGATGACTTACAGAAGAGGTATCTTCTCTGTAGTAATGAACATAAAAAAGAAAGAGACTGAGTAGGCAGCATTAAAATGTAGGCACCCCACACATAAACATATTATTGTGCTTTTAATTCAGGAATCAGATCTGCAGCAATAACTAGAAAGCACCTGAAAACATCAGACGTGGATTATTTAGGCTGTTTAGGTGATCTAAATTATGCACTATCTTGTAAGTCTTCTGAGGGAATTTTTTTTTTTCTATACTATTTGATTATTTTCTCTGGAATGATTCATTTCCTGGTACACTGGAATATTTCTTTCTCCTGCTTTCTTTCCCTCTCTCCTCGGCTCACGTCTGTAGATATAAGGCGCATGTTGAACAAACCTATCACATGCTCTCAGACTTGAGTGGACAATGTTTCTCTTTGTCTGATGTTTCTGGTCAAGATTTTGGAAGAGGTCTGTGCCCTCTAGTTCATATCTCCTATTTATTCTCTTTTAAACATTTTCCTCTTTATATATGTAGCTTTTTCTTCCTAATGTCACTCATCACTAGACTATAGTTTTGTATGATTTAAATCTGATAACAATTTTTTCTTTTACATCTTTACTTAAACCATAGCCGCTTTATTACCTTTTTCTCTGTTTAGAGATATGAGTACCTTCAAAATCATAATAATTAAAGATTCCCTTCTAGTGGTTAATTTTTAAGCACGTTAGGACATCAAGAGATGGGGGCATCTTGGTCACTTTTTGTTGTTGGTATTAGAAGCTCTTAGTGATATGAACTAAGGGCACCTTATCAAAACAATTTCCTATTACTAACATTCACTGATCTTCAAGTCTAGCTATTCTATTTTACTACCTACTATTCCCAGTCTCCCAGCTGCTTTTTACTGCTTCAACTTTTCCTTATGCTGGTCCTTCCTCCTGCAATGCCCTTCCCCTTTTCTCTACAAAATCCAAAACTTTTCATCCTTTAGGACATCTCAGATTTTCATCTATCCAAGCCTTGTTTGATCTATTCCTCTGAAAGCTCACAGAATTTAATCTGTACCTTATTGATAGGACTGATCAGTAATCTATTATCTACCATAAGCTACTTGAGGGTAGAACCAGTGCCAGATTTAACTTGGTATTTTTTCACAATGCTTAATATTCGGTAGGTCCACAACAATCAATGCTACTTTTGAATAATTATTTCATCAACATATTCCCTTTAAAAATATCCATGAATTCTGCAATCTTTGAGTGTTCTCTGTATATTATGCTATAAGCATCATATTCCTGGTTCATCATGTCGGTAAGACAGTGTATTTTTTTAATATCCCCATTTAAACTGACTAGGGCCTGCCCTCAGTTTCCTAAATTTCTATTAAAAAGGGAAACTCGCTCATGCTATTTCCTTCTTCCAACAATTTGCCCCTCCTCATACCCATTATCTGCTTGCTTCTTTTGTTCATTCTCCAGTGCCTCCAGGAAGTTTTTTGGAAAACTTTTATTTCAGGTTCAAGGTTATGTGTGAAGGTTTGTTACATAGGTAAACTCATTTCAGGGGGGTTTGTTGTACAGATTATTTAGTGACGCAAGTGTTAATCTCAGTACCTAATAGTTATTTTTTTTGCTCCTCTCCCTGCTCCCATCTCCAGGCCCTCCCGCAAACCCCAGTGTGTTGCTCCCCACTATGTGTCCTTGTGTTCTAATCATTTAGCTCCCACATATATCTGAGAACATGTGGTATTTGGTTTTCTGTTTCTGCATTAGTTTGCTGAGGATAATAGCCTCCAGCTCCATCCATGTTCCCACAAAAGGCATGATCTCATTCTTTTTTATGGATACTGAAATTATGTTTTGCCCAGAATTTATAGTTGTTATTGGCAGGAAGTTTGGTTTGTTGGGATGTATTCAGCTATTTCCAGAAGCTGAAACCCATCACATTATTTTTGAAAGCAATCACTATCTCATTGTTCCTTATATTAGGTATAACTCCTTTGAGACAAACAATATTTATGCAGTTAAGTGAGTCCTGATACTTTATAAAATCTATATTGTTTTATGGCCAACTGCCTTTAATATTAATACACACATAATGGATTGTTAATTTCAATTGAGATTTGTGAGATTTTTGACTTTTTTTTTTAGTGTCTATAGAAAATGTCCTAAATGCCTTTGGCTCAATTCTTCCATAACGTACAACAGATAAAAATTAATAAATTCTGTAATAGAATCTTTCATTATTTTTTCTGTCATTTTTGGCCTAAATTGTCCTTTATCAAAAGACAGAGCACCCAAATTTATTTCATCTTTTGTTCTAAAACAACTTCTACTTTTCTAATGTAAGCATTTAAGTCTACAAATTTCTAAGTAATAGATTATTTGCATTTCATAAATTTCAATATCATATCTTCATTTTTGTCTAATTCTTGTACATTTATGATTTATTTATAATTTCTTCTTTAATTCATAAGCTATTTAAAAGTGTGATTTTGAATTCCAACATAGAATTTAAGAATTTTAAAATTAACTTTTAAGATATTTGTGATGTATGAGCAGATAGTTTATATGATGCAAATTCTTTGATACTTGCTTTATGCCACAATTTGTATAAATATTCTTTAATCAATGATATGTAAATAAGAACTTATATCCAATAATTCAAACTTACTGTGTTTTTCAAATATTCAAAATCTTCACTATTTTTTGGTTGTTTATTCAATTGAGAGAGTTGTATTGGAACTTTCCATTTTAATGATGTATTTGTCCATTCTTCCTTCATCAAAATTTATTTGCATAATTTGAGAATTATTTATTATATGAATTGGGTTAATGTTATTATATCTTCCTAGAGAATTGAATCACCTACTTTTATGTAGTAATTTGTTGAACTCATAAAAGCATTTTAAAAGCCTTTTTTGTCTGTTAATATTATATTATTGTGCTTTTTGTTTAGAGTTGTCTGGTATCTTTTTAAATGTTTACATTTCCAAATGTTTTTGTCCTTATGTTCTTGGTACTTCTCTTAAGCAGCATAAAGTGTTTTTTTTTTTTTTTTAACTTAAATTCTGCAGTCTGGTTCTTTTAAATGACATCTGCAATTCATTTGTATTTATTATGAGTATTCACTTATTTTAATTTATTCCCAGTATCTTTGTTTTTATTTTCTGGCCTTTGTTTTCTTTTTTTTTTTTTTTTTAATCATTGAGTTTTGTTGTCATTTTTGTTTGTTTGTTTTTCTGTCCTTTTTTTTCTCCATTCTACTAGTGTGGAAATTATATAGCCTATTACTACTTTTTCATGGTTAACATTAAAATGTTTCTGTGCATGCTTTACCTAACAAACTCAGGAGTTAGTACTTTAACTCCTCCTCCAAGTAATTCAAGGGCCCTAACACACTTTATTACTGTCCCGATATATATGTTATTTTGTGTTTGAGATTTATATACAAGCTTATAAATTTATTTGCTTATCATTTTTTTTTAGATCTGAGAAGTTCTTCCTGGGATAATTTCCTTTTCTAGTAAAATACATACATTAGATATCCTTTAACATAAGAGTGTTGCATAAAAACACTTAAAAAAATCATGTACTGGATTTATTTGTCCGTTATTCTTAAAAATTATGATTTTCTGGGTGCAAAAGTAGGACTTGATAGCCATTGTCTCAGCAATTTGAATGTATTATTTTGTTATTTTTTAGTTTCCATTGTTGATAGTAAGAAGCATAGTATCAGCCTAATTGTCTTTCCTTTCTAGATAAACTGTGTTTTATTTCTCACTCTTTTTATATCTTCTCTATGTTTTTGATTTTCTGCAGTTTCAGTACAATGTTTTTAGATGTGGATTTCCCTTTATTAATTCATCGTAGTAAGTGGGATTCATGTATCATTAATTCACACCCTTTGTCAGTTCTGGAAAGCTATAAGCCATTAAAGCCACACGTGTCTTTATTTTCTCTATTCTTTCTTTCTGGACCTGAAGTTAGCTTCATGTTAGACCTTTTCATTCTGTCTTCCATATATCTTAATCTCTCTTTATTGGCTTCTATACCCTGTCAGTTTTGCATTTTTCAGTTCGACTGCTTCTAACTATCTCTTCAGCTGTAGATAATGTGCTTTTCAACCCCAACCATTACACTTAAAAAAATAATGATTATATACTGTTGATATGGTTTGGGTCTGTGTTCCTACCCAAATCTCATGTTGAATTGTAATCCCCAGTGTTGGGGCCTGGTGGCAGGTGACTGGCTTATAGAAGTGGTGTTCTCATGAATGGGTTAGCACCATCCCCTAGGTGCTGTTCTTGTGATAGTGAGTTATCCTGAGATCTGGTTGTTTAAAAGTGTGTAGCACCTCTCCCCTCACTTCCTTGCTCCTTCTTACTCCATGTGAGACATCTTGCTATCGCTTCATCTTCTGCCATGATTGTTAATTTCCTGAGGCCTCCCCAGGAGCCAAGTAGAAGCCACTATGCTTCCTATACAGCCTGCAGAACCAGGAGCTAAATTAAACCTCCTTTCTTTATAAATTGCCTAGTCTCAGTTATTTTGTTATAGCAATTAGAGAACAGACTAACACAATTGTTCTAGCTATTAATTTTTAAATCTACCTAATTATGTGGGATAATCCCTATTGCTTACTCGTCATTTTTATTCCACTGTTTATTTTTTAAAATATATCATACATACTTATTAAACATTATATGCCTCTCTAAGATCTACTTTTGATGATCACTGAGTTATGAGCTATTACCCTTCTATCATGTTTTCATATGTTCTTGCTATTCTTTGATTTTGAGCCCAGTCTTAGTTGATTTGAATCTGTGCTAAACAATAGGAGCTAAAATTAATTATTGCTTCATTCAGAGATTTAATGTTTGCTTCATTTAACAACAACAAAGTTCTGTCCTTGAACTTCTTTGATCCTTTCCATTGATTTTCCTGATGACTCAGATTCAGCTCCAGCAACTTGCTGCTATCTCAAAGATTAGTCTTTCAATAACTGGCAGTTGCACTGATGACCACTCTGCATTATGCATGTATTTAACACTTATTACTGTTACTTTAACTAATATTTTTGATACTGTTTTTGCTTGGGAATTTCCTTTATCTTCTGCAAGCCTGTAATGTATAAAAATTACAGCTAATGGAGGACTTTTTATTTTGTAGTGGGAGAGCCCTTCAGAGTATTTAGTCCACCACATTGACCTAGCCTCTTACTTTTTTTCATATTTTTTATTTGTTATGTTATTTTTTACATATAGAATATCTACTTACTTTATTGTCTAAATTTGATATTTTCAATTTACAATTTTTTCCATTCTGATTTTGTTGTCTTTTGTCTTTGTTGGTTCACTCTCATAGTATCTTATTTCTTGTCAGTTAGATGATTTTAGACTATAGTAATATTTCTTAAAACTTTATTCCTAATAATTCTTTGAGATCTGTGATGGAAGTATGTTCCTCAAAGAAGATTTGTGTTTGCTTATTTCAGGCACCTTAAGACAATACAAATATGAGATCACTTATAATTAAATTCTTAGCGTAAGATTTTTCACATTATCCATAGTGTGATATCAGTCTCTAAAGACCAGTTTGAGGTCTCAAATTATCAAGAGAAATTTTTATCCCCATTCACTGAGTGCAAAAGTTCAAGGGAATTAGTTTTCCTTTTAAGACCCTGAGGGTAATCTCTAGTTTTCCTTTCCCTGGAAATGCTAATTTACATGAGGATCCCTGATTTAATGACATGGTCTCCTATTACATTATAGATTGACCCCAAGTCTTGTCTTCCAATCTCTGTGTCCATGAAAAACAAAGTTCATGGACAAAGCTCAGGTTCTGTAGCTCAGCTTAGCTGATTTCACTTTGCTTTTGGTTATGTGTGAGTTTTCCTACTTGCTAGTTCACTGATACATGACAGATTTTAAAATATATTTCATCCAGCATTTTTAGTTCTTTATAGTGGGAGTGTCCATCAGGGTATCCAGCTGCCAGACTTCCAGAAACAGAAGTCAACCTATTCATTCAGAAAATTAGATATTTTTCCTAAATAGATTGAGCCAATATATTTAATTTAATTTTCCTACTTGGTTGGTCAAGCAATTAAAAAGTATCCAATCAATTTTCAACTGACAATAGATAGTGCAAATGCTAAATAAATAAGTAATTATGTGGACTCAGTTTTGATTATCTTAAAACAAGGTAGAGCTATCATTACATGTGACAAGATTTGGAGTCTGCTTTCCAAAGTTATTTCATAAATAAAAATAACTTTGTGTAAGAGGCAAGCTTAAAGTGTCAAGTCATTAAAATATGAGGACATAGGGAGAAAGCTATGTAACGTTTTCAGAGTTCTTTTTCACACTTGGACTTGGTGTTTAACAATCATAGGGCAGTTTAGGACATTGTTTTTTCCTGAAGTTGTGGGAAGGATGAATTGTGTACACACATATGTAGTGTGTGTGTGTGCATGTGTGTGTTCATTATGTATATATAGTGTGTAGCATTTTATTCTTCTTAAAGATCAGTTTGTCGGGGTTCTATTATGTGACGTTTTGGCACTATGAAGGGTGAATCCATAGCGGTCCTGCTCATGAGATACTGACACATTTTTAAGGAAACATAAGATATATGCTCTTCCCCAAGTTCCCACCTTCACACCTGCAGTATCCTCACCCATATGCTCAATCTTTTCGTTTTCCCACAGATGAATTGTCTATCCTCCACCCAGAGGTCGACACTTCCACCAACTGTCTACACAAACTCTCTTTTTAAGAACACTTCCCCATCAGTTCTCTGTTGTTTCTCCTGCATCATCAGTTTTTCTTCTTTAACTGATTCATTCTAATTAGTTGGCATCAATGCTATTATTTTTGTCCCCATTTTTCTCTATAGCCTCATTTTTTTAGATCCCTATTAGCTAGTCTCACTTTTCAGATCCCCTATTCACAGGGATACTTCTTAAAAGAGTTCTCTAAGCTTTCTGTCAGCTATGTTCCTCCTCCCACTCTCTCTGAAGTCCATTTCATTGAAATTTCTGCACCCATCATTTCAACAGAATTACTCCCGTAAGGTAAAAGATCATCTCCATGTTGTAGAACCAATGATTGGTTTTCAGTCTTCTTACTTAAGTAGTCTTAAGCAATTGAACAGTAATTCATTCCCTCCATCTTGAAACATTTTCTCCACTTTGCTTCTAGTGCAACACACTGTCCGTTTCTTCTGCAGCATCAACCACTTTTGCTGATTCCTTTGGGGGTCTCTTTTTGGAATGTCCCAAGTTTCAGCCCTTCCTGCCTTCACGTGTTCACTTCCTTAGGGATCTCACTGAATATCATATATTTAAATATCATCTAGATGACTCCCAAATTTAAAGCTACAATCTTGTCTTCTCATCTCAACCCCAGACTGCTTCATCTAACTGCTGTCACAACATCTCCACTGGATGTTTACTTGTCATAGTTAGCTTGGCATGCCTAATACTACTCTTGCTTGTTAAACCCCTTCCAACCAAGTCTTCCCAAACTGAATGAATTACAATTCCATTCTTAAAATAGTGATCTTGTTTTTCTAGTTGTTTAGAGGGAGCAAACAAAGCCACTTTGGAGTCATTAAACTTCTCTCTTTTCCTCACAAAATATATCTACCATATCACAAAATCATGTTTCAAAATCTGTCTAGTTTTTACCATCTCTTTTACTACCACCCAGATCCAAGCTACCATCAATTTCTCACCTGCATTGTTGCAATAATCTTTTACATGATTTTCCTACCTGTACCCAAAATCCATTCTCTCAAAACAGAGCCAAGATGATTTGTCTAAACATAAGTCAGATCATGGCACTTCTGTGCTCTGAACTCTCCAATGGCTTGCCATTTCACTCATAGAAAAAGAAAAATGAAGTCCTCACAGCAGTCTATAAGGCTTTGCATGATTTTTCTTCCATTATCTCCCTAACTTCATCCCCTCTTTCCTCCATGTGCAT
This sequence comes from Papio anubis, assembly GCF_008728515.1. Classification (NCBI taxonomy): domain Eukaryota; kingdom Metazoa; phylum Chordata; class Mammalia; order Primates; family Cercopithecidae; genus Papio; species Papio anubis. The sequence continues at coordinate 67,132,875 of NC_044976.1, forward strand.
CTTTTCTAGCCTTACTGGCTTCTTTGCTTCACAGAGCACACAGAATCTTCCTTCGACTCCTAGTCTTTTACTTGCTGCTTTATCTTCCTAGGACATAGCTCCTCAGATTTCCCCTGTTATTAACTCCCTTGCCTTAAGGTCTTTGTTCAAAGTGTTCTTTCTTAATGAGGTATTCTTTAGTTGCCCTATTTAAAACAGTGACCCATACTCTCTTTGTCTCTTCCTGAACTCATTTATCTCCTTAGAATTATATTTTCTATAATTTACTAATTTATTTTGTATATTGGCCATCTCTTGTCAACAAAATATAGGCTTTGTGAGAGCATGGATTTTTATCTGTTTTGCTCACTACTGGATCTTTAATACATAGACCAATCCATGGCATATAGAAATCACCTAGAAGTATTTGTTGAGTAAATGAATAAATGGTCCTCAAATTCCCACTGACTCTTCAATCTCACATCCCTTTCATTCAACACTCTCCAGTGTCCACTTAGCTTATAACTTAGGCTTTTCTACATAAATTTTAGTTAGAATAATACTAATAAATCTTTCTCATCTCGGGTTACTTCCTCTAAGTAGTTTTCCCTGTCCCTCCAATCTAAATTAGGAAAGTCTGTTATTCCATAGAACCCTGTTGTTTTCCTTCATAGCACTTGTGCATAAGACATCTTTATTTCTTTAATTTCCTTACGTTTAGGCTCTGGTTTGTGTTATAAACTCTATGCTTTATGTTGACCACAGTATGGCTCTTCATATTTAAAGGAAGCTTTTAGAATTCAATAACATTTCTCTTTCTCAAGAGCCTGGCTGGAAAAGCTATCACTTTTAAGACTTTATGTCTCCTTTTAGACATTTCAATTAACTTTTTCATTTGGTCTATATCTGTTTTGTCCTTGTGTAAACTATATAGAAAATTATGAATGGCGGGAAAAAAATAATGGAAATAAGGAAGATAATTATCTTGCTACACAAAGAACGTGTGAGATATGCCAGGGCCAACATTAGGTGACAGCACTAACAAAGAGTGAAGGTGATCTACTGGGACAACATCAACTCCAAAAGAGGGTGAAATTTTAAGAGGGTGAGATTAGCATTGAGGAGCTAGGAGAATAATCATGTGACTGATGGATTGTATGGTATAAGGAGAAGGAACTGTCATCATGGAAGAGGGGAGGAATGGGTGCCGGAAGTGCCCCATTAAGAACCACAGAAAGTGTAAGAAATTTGTTAATATTTTGGCATATATGGTATAAAAATATTGGGGCATGTAGTTAGCAGAGGAAAAATTAGCCAAGGAGGAGGAGGCACAAATAACCTGGAGTAGAGTTCTGTGGAAGGTAGACCCTGAGTATTTTGTGCTGTGATCATAACTGGAACAAGTGTGAGGCAGGGTGAGATTGCCCTTCAGCTTCCCAGGGAATGCAAAGGTCCAGTTTGAGTGCTGGGAAGGATCAGAAAAATTAATTCAAGAATCATGGTTTCTGGATAACAAAGTTGAAATGTGGTAAGGACATTAGAAAACATGGGTACAGATACAAAAGCAGGAACAATGAAAAGAATTTAGCTATGAAACATATGGTTTAACTGTTTTCGGTTTTACCAGGCTTATGGCATCCTCTTTATAACAAATATATTTAATGTTCTCTTTATTATTCTTAAATGAAATTTAAGTAATATAACTTAATTTTGTGTATTCTTATAAAATCAATATTTTACCTTAACAGTTACAATAAATATAAAGAAGTATTAACAAAGTAAATGATAGAAAATCAATATATTTCAATGTCTATATTTTTTTGAAAGATCACATTAGAACAGCAAAATTGTTCTGCCAAATTTTAAAATCATGCCTCCTTCCTTGACAATTACTGGTTGCTGTGACTTGGCTCCATGTTTCCACCAAAATCTCATCTTAAATTATACTCCCATAATTCCCACATCTTATGGGAGGGACTCAGTGGGAGATAATTAAATCATGGGTGAAGTTTTCCCCATACTATTCTCATGGTAGTAAGTCTCATGAGATCTGATGGTTTGATAAGGGGTTTTGACTTTCACTTCTCTTTCATTCTATCTTGGCACTGCCACATAAGAAGTGCCTTTTGTCTTCTGCCATGATTGTGAGACCTCCCCCAGCCACGTGGAACTGTGAGTCCATTAAACCTATTTTTTCTTCCAAGTCTCGGGCCTGTCTTTATCAGCAGCATGAAAACGGACTCATACAGTAAGTTGGTACCAAAAGTAGGGTATTGCTGAAAAGATACCCGGAAATGTGGAAGCAGCTTTGGAACTAGCTAACAGGCAGAAGTTGGAACAGTTTGGAGGGCTCAGAAGAAGAAAGGAAAATGTGGGAAAGTTTGTAACTCCCTAGAAACTTGTTGAATGGCTTTGACCAAAATGCTGAAAATGATATAGAAAATGAAATTCAGGATGAAGTGGTCTCAGATGGAGATGAGGAACTTGTTGGGAACTAGAGCAAAGGTGATTCTTGTTACATTTTAGCAAAAAGACTGGCAGCATTTTGCCCCTGACCTAGAGATTTGTGGAACTTTGAACTTGAGAGAAACTATTTAGGGTTTCTGGTGGAAGAAATTTCTAAGCAGCAAAGCATTCAAGAGGTTACTTGGGTGTGTTAAAGGCATTCAATTTTAAAAGGGAAACACAGCATCAAAGTTCAGAAAATGTGCAGCCTGACAATGCAGTAGAAAAGAAAAACCCATTCTCTGCAGAGAAATTCAAGCTGCAGAAATTTGGATAAGTAAGGAGGAACCAAATGGGGAAAAGTCTCCAGGACATGTCAGAGATCTTCAATGGCAGCCCCTCTCATCACAGGCTCAGAGTCCTAGGAGAAAAAACTGGTTTCATGGGTGAGGCCCAGGGCTCCCCTGCTGTGTGCAGCCTAGGGACTTGTTGCCCTGCATCTCAGCTGCTCTAGCCATGGCTAAAAGGAGCCAAGGTGCAGCTTGGGACATGGCCTCAGAGGGTGTAAGCCCCAGGCCTTGGCAACTTCCACCTGGTATTGAGCCTGCAGGTACACAGAAGTCAAGAATTGAGGTTTGGGTACCTCTGCCTAGATTTCAGAGGATGTATGGAGATGCTTGGATGCCTAGGCAGAAGTTTGCTGCAGGGGTGGAGCCCTCATGGAGAACCTCTACTACAGTAGTGGAGAAGAAAAATGTGGGGTCAGAAGCCCTCATACAGAGGACCTACTGGGGCCTTATGGAGCTGTGAGAAAAGGGCCACTGTCCTCCAGACCCCAGGATGGTAGATCCACTGATATCTTGCATGGTGCACCTGGAAAAGCCACAAACACCTAATATCAGTCTGTGAAAGCAGCTGGGAGGGAGGCTGTACCCTGCAAAGCCACAGGGATGGAACTGCCCAATACCATGGGGACTCATCTTTTGCATAGCATGACCTGGATGTGAGTCATGAAATCAAAGGAGATCATTTTGGAGCTTTAAGATTTGGCTACCCTGCTGGATTTCAGACTTGCATGGGGCCTGTAGCTCCTTTGTTTTGGCCATTTTTTTCCCCATGTGGAATGGCATTTACCTAATGCCTTTAGGCCCATTGTATCTAGGAAGTAACTAACTTGCTTTTGATTTTATGGGTTCATAGGCAGAAACAACTTGCCTTGTCTCATATGAGACTTGGACTGTGGACTTTTGAGTTAATGCTGAAATGAGTTAAGACTTTAGGGGACTGTTGGGAGGTATGATTGGTTTGAAATGTGAGTACATGAGATTTGGCAGGTGCTGGGGGGAAGTGATATGGTTTGGCTCTGTGTCCCTACCCAAGTCTCATTTTGAATTGTACTCCCATAATCCCCACATGTTGTGGGAGGGACCCAGTGGGAGATAATTGAATCATGGATGTGATTTTCCCCATACTGTTCTCATGGTAGTGAATAAGTCTCACAAGTTCTGGTGGTTTGATAAGGGGTTTCTGTTTTCGCTTCTCTCTCATTCTCCCTTGGCACCACCATGTAAGAAGTGCCTTTTACCTTCTGCCATGATTGTGAGGCCTCCCCAGCCACATGGAACTGTGAGTCTATTAAACCTATTTTTCTTCCTAGTCAAAAGTATGTCTTTATCAGCAGCATGAATATGGACTAATACATTGGTTAAGTGTATTCTCTTGGTCTAATAATGACCTCAAATAACTTTAAAAATACTGGGCTAAACAGACCCTCAAGACATTTACTTTATGATTCTTTGAAGCCAGAAAGATGGAAGGAGGCCAGATGGAGCTTAGAATAGAATGTAATGTTTTTACATATAGTAAAGAAATCTTTTATTTGATGACTGAGTGACTTCTGCCTGCTAGGTACTTTGTTCACTATATTTATGCTGTATCTCGGTCTTGAATGTTATAATAACAGCAAGAGGGAGTAGGTACTATTATTATTCTCACTTCAAAACTGAGGAAACTAAAGACTAGAGATGTAAACTAACTTGCTTATTTGTCCTGTAAATAGGTAGATGGGATTTAAACCCTGATCTTTCTGCTTTTAGAATCGAATTGCATGGCTACACTGTATTTCTATCATGGCAGAGGTCCCTGGTACAGGAATACTATTTGATAAACACTTGTTGAATGCAAAAGCCAGTATGCAGAGGTTTATGAAAAAGAAGTAGTTGCTCACTTAATAATTTTTAAATGCTTTCCCCAAATGAACCTAAGATTAGAAAACAAAGACAAGAATGAAAGGCTTTGAGACGTGTAAAACATCTTTGGCAATCATTCTGTAATGTCTGCATCAAGTTCCAGCCCTGCCACATCATAAAGCCTTCCAGATTCCAGTCTCACAAGAACATGATCCTAGAAGATTCTGGTGTTCATGGCTTCCACCCACAGTGCAGGTATATAGTTTCAGACCCTCAAATAACCACAGCTAACCCTTTGGGACAACAAACTCAAGAAAGGAATAGCACCTACAATATTAAGAAAAAAGTACTATGGGATTATTAACTTGCAGGGCTCAGTTGGTGTTCAGAAGCCTTTCTCCATCATCACCATTAACGGATGTGATCCACAGAGGAACTGGTGCAGGATGAAGACGGCTGTCCTCCCTGGAAATGATAAAATTAGCCACAGGACTCAGATTGCTTAATCAACCATCTGGAGTTTGTGCAGACTAACTTTCTCTTTTTAAAAAATGTTTCTTTACTTTGCCAGACTAATTAGCTTAGTACTTTGAGTGAACTTAACCAGGAGATACCAACGACACGGTTTTCAGTGCTGAGCCTCAGTAGAGAGTCAGGAAGATCTCATTTGAGGGAGACTGCCAAGAAAGGAAGAGCTCTAAATGTAAGCACTGGACTTGGGAAACACACAAAGAACACAATCTCTTTACCTTGCACCAGGGTGCCCCTTTTAGAGTTTAGTTCTTATTTTTGAAAAAGCAGATTTCTGAAACTACCTCTATTATGGACAAGCAATCTTTCCCTTTTCTCATGTTCACCTTTGGGAAGCCTGTTCATGTGCCATTCTGATCAGCTGGTAATCAGACTTTTTCCTGTTTCTTATGCAGCCACAGAGAAGGGTTAGATTTGTGGAGAAACAGAGTACTAGAGAAGTAGCCAGGGTGATTTAAATTTGTATGATTTTCAATATCCCGGGAGCAGGATGGTCCCTGCTGTGAATCTGGCAGCCAGCCTTCTTTTTTTTTTTTAACCAAACCATCTGGCAGCCTCAGAGCCCAGTTCTTCGGTAATAATTATGCTACTTACTCCATCTGTACTTATAAGATAACTAGTTGTCTTTGCAAATTAAGCCAGCCCCATCTGTTTCCCTACCTTATAAATGAGTACAAGGGCTCCACACCCCTCCTGGAATGTGGACAACATGAAAGATGGAGTGGAGCACCATGGAAGTGGGGAGAGAGCAGGGTTTCCTTTCCTACTGCAAGGTTGAAAAGAGAAGGGCTGCCTTCTGAGGGCTCAGCATTTTCTGTCCTTGGTTTGCAAGGGAGCATGAATCTACAGTGGGTGCTCTGTTCTGTTTGTATCCAGGCTGCTAGACTTTAGAAAAGGCAAAGCAACTCCAACTGATTGGCTGTGAGTAGGGTCAGTTAAGAGCCAAGGTAGAGGTGAATGGTAATGCAGCGACCATTCTGTTTTCCGTAAATGCTGTGGGATTGAAAGGAGAGAAGTTAAGAGAGAAGGTCAATGGGACCTCATTAAGTTGTTCCGATTGTCTCGCTGCTATTTCTCTCTGAACCTGTAGAACAACAGCCTAAACTTGTTTCTCAACAGAGACCTGTAAGAGTAAAAGTTACTGTAGTTTCTAGAGTGACTAACAGAACAGTTTACACATTGTGAGAATCAAGCTTAATATTTGTCATCTTTCTGCTACCAAAGTTTGCACATTGGTGACTTCCCAGGAAAGCTTCCCCTGTGCTCCAAGGAGGGTATGAGAATTGGACAAAATCTCCCGTGTATTAAAGTTTAATTAAAAACCAAACAAACAAAAATTAAAAGCATGACTTCTCCTCTTCCATAAAAATAAAATGAACATATGCCAATGATTTTATTTAACTGATTAATTAGTGAGGAAACCAGTAAGATGTTACAACTGGTTCAAAGGAGAATCCAAAGAGCAGAAATATTTATAGGCAATTAGAATGCTTAAATGAATTTGCTTAATAAATGCCAAACTGGTTTCTTCTGCCAGGAGAGAAGAAAAGTAAATGCACCTCTACCAGTCAAAATCCATTTGGGTTTTATTGATAAGTATTATTTGCATTGTTACTGGTTATGTATAATTTTCAGAGTTGTAAGATAGCTCCAAGTCAATGACAGACAAAGAGATCTCACAAAATCAGGTAATGAGATGGATTTGGGGCCTATAGACTAAAACACCTGGGTTTGGATTCCTGCTGTGTCACCTCTTTGCCTTTTCTTTTTCTATATTAAATTTAATAATTTATATAACCTCTCTCTGAGCCTCTAATTCCTTATCAATAAAATGGGGTTTAAATGACAAGCTCTACCTCACGAGGATGTTGCCATCATGATTTACACGTATAGATTTTTATAAAGTAGAGTTTAGAAAGTGCTTTCCTACACAAATGTTATCAGTAATAGTAGCTAATATTTAACTGAGTTCTTATTATGTACCCAACATTGTGTCAAGCACATGGATGACCTCATTTAACTTTCACTTTGCCTCTATGCAATTCTTACTATTATTTGACAAAATTAAAGTTTAAAGAGGTGACTTACTATTTAATGTCATAGGGTGTCAAAGTATGTACCTGTACTACCCATAGCAGGGCTGTGTATGTAGGAGAGAACTTTGGGTGGGAGGGGTTTTACTTTCTCTTGAAATGCAAATAGTTGCCTAGGGATTTGAGATATCTGCCCATTATGGGGGTCTAGTGGAAGGAAGGTATCTTTGCTGAAGGAATGAGTAGAGAAATCTGACCTTGGAAATTGCACTTTAGATTTATTACTCAGGCCTAGGAAGATGGTCTCCACATGGTGGTGTCTACAGTTCAGTCCTGGCCTACCTCCTTCTCTTCTCATTTTAGACAATGGGCTCTAAACAGAAAAGGGAGAAGTCTGACATATTTTGCTTGAAGAATGCCATCAGTGAAAAATCTTGAATGAATATTCCCTCCTTTCCTCACTTTTTATCCTAGAGTTTCCTGAGAGTTGGAGACTGTTTCCACCCTTCCCCTTGAGAAACACAAAAGAGTATGTCATTTTAACATGGCTATTTTATAAGATTAATAATGTCATTGGTATTTATACTGAAGGCATTAATTGAGTTGTGCTAATATTAACAATCGTTTTTTGTACTTTGATAAATATGGCTTTGTTTAAAAGTTTTTTTTACTCACAGATGAAATCATATAAAAATGTTGAGGAAAAAATTTAACCCAAATGTTAAATTTATTTTTGAAAATAAAAAACAAAATAAAAATATTAATATGTTTAGCAAAACTCAATGAATTTAATTTTCATTGACATGTTTATTTTTTAATGAGCTGAATATTTACAAATGCTTTTTTTTCTTTTTTTGTTTGCAATGGAGTCTTACTCTGTTAGCCAGGCTGGAGTGCAGTGGTGCGATCTTGGCTCACAGCAAGCTCCACCTCCTGGGTTCACGTCATTCTCCTGCCTCAACCTCCCGAGTACCTGGGACTACAGGCACCTGCCACCATGTCCGGCTAATTTTTTTGTATTTTTAGTAGAGGCGGGGTTTCACTGTGTTAGACAGGATGGTCTCGATCTCCTGACCTTGTGATCCGCCCACCTCAGCCACCCAAAGTGCTGGGATTACAGGCGTGAGCCACCGTGCCTGGCCTACAAATACTTTTACAGTGGAAATGAAGTTGTATTAAAGAAAAATAAGAGTGATTAGATTTGGCTAAAGAAAAAGTAAACTGTTTCTTTATAATATTTTTTCCCAGGTTTATTTTGGGTGTTCCTCCAGATGCCAATTAATTTTATAGGGTTCCTTTTTGTCTGTCAGTTGAGATTGAATGATGGACTTTTAGAACTGGAGAGCCAACCTCCTCTTATCCTCCATCACCTTTATAGACAGGTAACTGAAGCTTAGGTTATTTTATTAGCAACATTATTGAAACAATAAATACGGTTTAATTGAGTAGGCTCTGTAAATCCTCCATCGTCATCATGATATATCTATCAACAAAATGATTTATGCATTTTTGAAGCTAGAAATTTCCCTTTCTTTATCACTCTGGAAAGGAAAAACATTGACATTTACTAATTCTAAGCTATTTGATTTCAACTGTCTGATTTTTAAAAAAATGTTGATTACCCAGTTTAGGCTTGTTAATTGTATTATTATTATCAGTCTCTTCCTCCACTTTTCTGTAAATGTGATTTTGAAAATGTATAGAATAGCACCACAGTGTAATTCTTTAGGAACATTTTAAGCACCCTAGAGATTTTTCAAAGAATCATCCATTTCCATCAAAATATTTCCAGCCTAAAGAAATGCATGCTTCAGGAACATTTCCGCGTTCTAGCTTGTGGCTAGCGGATTGAAGCTAGAGCAGCCCAGCAACAGTTTAGAAAAAAATGTATGGCTAGGATCAGGCATGGTGGCTCATGCCTGTAATCCCAACACTGGGAGGCCGAGGAGGGTGGATCATGTGAGGTCGGGAGTTCAAGACCAGCCTGACCAACATGGAGAAACCACGTCTCTACTAAAAATTGCAAAATTAGCCAGGCGTGGTGGTGCATGCCTGTAATCCCAGCTACTCGGGAGGCTGGGGCAGTAGAATTCTTTGAACCTGAGAGGCAGAGGTTGTGGTGAGCCGAGAGATTGCACTCCAGCCTGGGCAACAAGAGTGAAACACCATCTCAAAATAAATAAATAAATAAATAAATAAATAAATAAATAAATAAATAAATGAAAAAGGAAAACAAGAAATGTATGGCTATGAGGAAGCAGCTATCTTTTAGGCTAAATTCAAAAGCACTTCTTTCTAAATTAGTACTTTCAGTGGCACTTGCATGGAGAGATGTTAGGGGAAAATCCTTCAGCTACTTTTGAAATCCTGGGTCAAGTGGAAAAGACCATCATTCTTCCCTAAATTGTAGCACTGCTGCTATTGTTGCAATGGAGTGATGAATTCCTGCAAGGAGAATCATTTGGCTATTTCCAGTCTATTGCCACATATGTAAAAGTTTTTCTGGAAAGTCTTGGAAGTGAACTATAATCATTTACACAAAGAATGGTTCCTGAATCTGAATATCAGCGTGTAGGCACCTGGGTAGAGACTCACATCAGGAGCTGAGGAATGATTTATCACATCAGGATTCTCTCTGAACCCTCACAAGGCCTTCTGCATGAGTTTCTGTAAATCTTTCATCATGGACATGAATTCTTTGTCAGCTCTAGAGTTTTCTCTCTTGCCATGCACACCTTTTTCTCTCTAACAGATTGATCATGTCTCCTTAGTATATTTTTTCTTTCATTGGCCTTTTGCTAATGCTGTCTGTTTTTTAGGTTATTGCAGCAAATCGACTAGGAACTGCAGCATCATTTGTTTTTTGTGGTCCAGTGATTTCAAGTCAAGTGAGCAGGGTATTAGTCTGTTCTCTTCTCACCAGCTCTGTGACCTTGGACAAGTTATTTGAAACCTGTCTCTATACTTTACTAATCTACAAAATGGAGCCAAGCAAGCTTACCTCACGAGGACTGACTGATGATGATAGCCATGCTCCAGTGAGTGCCAGCTTATGTTAGACACCATGTAAAGTGCTTTACCCAAATTTTCCCATCTTCAAAGCAGCTCTCCAGAGTAGGCTGTTATATCATCATTTGTATATATTAGGACACTGAGACCCATAGAAGTTTCTCTAGCTTTTGAAGTCAGACAGGTTTTGAACCCAGATGTCTGTGGCCACAAAGGGATGGTCTTGTGGAATATGACAGTGCTTTCCACTAGGTTTCAAATATTGCCTGTAATCTACCTCTATGGTTGATGACAGTGTAAACCACTTATGAGTTTCCTTCACCTATTGGACTCTGTCCTTTGACCCACCTATTTCTTTTTACAGCTCTAGTCTTTAAAGCCAAGTTGCCAAGTTATCCTATCATTTGGTCCAGGCTTTTCATACTTTCCATGGTAGTAGTTAAGAGACTACTAGACTTTAGACTAAAGACTATAGACTTTAGAATTAGACTACAGACTTTAGACTAAAGACTATAGACTTTAGAACTAGAATGCCCAGGTTCAGATTCCAGCTTCATAGCTCATAACTGTGTGGCCTTGAGCAAGTTACTTAACTTCAGTATGTCTGTTTTCTCATTGGTAAGATGGAGATAATAGTACCCATGTGAAGGTTGTCGGGAAAATTAAGTGAGTTGTTTTAATCAAAGCACTTAGAACACTGCTTGGAACATGGTAAGAGCTATATCTGTGTTGGTTATATAGTAGTCTGGGTTGTGAGGTCTCAGCATGATGTTCCCTCTCTAAACTCATTCAATGTATGACATATAATTATGGTTTTCTTTCCTAACCTTCAGTTGCCATCTTTAAACATTTTATTTTTGTGGTTTCAGGTACAGTGTTAGTTACCTAGGCAGACAGATAACAGCTTGATACCTTCTTTCCTTAAATGTACATTGCACTGTAACTTGGTCTAATGTTCCTTAGACTCCTTTGGCAAAAGTGTTAAAAAGATTCTTTTCAAGTCATATACGTTTGTGTCATTTGTGTGCCACATAAACTTGGGAACTGCAATAACCTATAATATCTGCTTGGGAATTTATAATAAATATGAGCAAATTTACTTCCCTGAGAATTCTAAGAGAAAATGAATGAGTTTAATTTTGTTTAAAATAGTGCTTCCTAAATTATTTTCCCAATTCACCCTTCTATTTATTAAGAAAATATCCACACAGTGTTGACAATACTTGTCTAGTGAGCTCTGACTTTTGTTAGTAAGAGAATGCCTGAAGAAAGTCCTTAGGAAAACCTGTTTTAAATATTGACCCTATAGGATTTCTATTTTTGTAGCAAACTAAATTATCAGAAGGCTAATTGTTAGTTTATCTTGATTCAGAGTTGTTAGCTTATCTTGATTCAGAGTATTGCAGAATCACCAACACCATGTTGCATTTTAAACTTATGAGCTCTATTTATGCTGAATATAGAGATAAGAAACAGTAATTTGAAATTCATTTGAGATATTGTGCTCCATCATGTCGAGAACATTGCCTTTGCTGTGGACTAAAGTCACTATGGCTTGAATATGCCCCCCAAAGTTTAGGTATTGGATACTTAATCCCCCATGCGACACTGCTGGAACCTATAAAAGGTGCTAGGTCACAATGGCTCTGGTCTCATCAGTGGATTAATTATTGATGAGATAAATTATTATGGGAGGAGCTTAGTTACCTTAGGGGTGGATTCTTGATTAAAAAAATTGGGGATAAGCTTAGCTCCTTTCTCTCTTGATCTTGCTTGAGTGTTCCCTTGCCCTTCCACCGTTCATCACATGATGATGCAGCAAGGAGGCTCTCACTAGCTGCGGCTTGGACTTCCCAGCCTCCAGAGCCACAAGTAAAGTACATTTTTCTTCTTGATAAATTACTCACTTTCAGTTATTCTGTTATAGCAGCAGAAAATAGACTAAGACAAAGATCTCTTTTACATATAATCATCTACAGTGAATTTTATTTTATATGCTTGTTGGGGATGATTTTGTTTCCCTTGAAGAACCAATGGAAATAACAGTTTCCTCCTTTCCTTTCTGATGAGAATCTTTTTACAGCAGATTCTAAGAAGCTCACAGAAATAGTTGAAACCTCAGCAGGACAACTTTGTTGTTCTTAGATTTGACATTTTTATATTCTTCTTTTCTCTGGTCCTAGTTTTCTATTTTTATGTAAATATTTGATGTCAGTTTCTTTTATTATAAGCCACCTCAAGATCTTTGTGGAAAGATGTATGCATATAATAAACATAAATATATTAAACAAGAACCACTTTAAAAGTGAAACACTTGCTATCAAAGCAAGCAATTGCAATGTAAGTTTCTGTGAGAGCTAAGTACAAACTCAGCAGCTCAGAAGAATTCAGTGGTGTGAGTTGGGGAAAAATGGAAGATTCAGAGAGGATCTAACAGGTGAGCTGCATGCTGAAGGATAAGACAAAGGGCTTCTTATAAAGAGAATAATATCTATATAGGCAGAGAAGCTGGAAAGTATATTTGCAGTATATTTAGGGATTGGCTGGTATTGTGGCAGATCTGAAACACAGGGTTGTTGGGAACAACAAAGCAGAACTATTGAGTAGTATTGAGTAGAGCTTTGTATTGTGTAGTTCCTTCTTATTTCCAGAGTGATTAGAAACATGCCCTCAGAGTCATGGTGACTCTTGGGTACTAGAAGAGCTCTATCTCCTCTAACCTTTGGTGGTGCTATTTTGTCTGATACCTTTTTGGTAAACTACCATGACAGTGGTTTGTAATCTCCAAGATAGGGGTTAAATTTTCAAAAGAGGAATTAATAAGATGCATTGGAGAGGATGTACATAGTATAAAACAATGAGTCATAAGTGACCTGTGGCTGTATGAAATGTCCTGGGCAGAAATTATATCATAATAGCAACTTTTGGGTTTATTTTCATCTGGTGCTGCTTTATCTGACCTTATACATTGCCTTACCATAACCCATCAAATAGATTTTGTTTATTAAAGGAAGTTAATTGGCTGTGCCATTCTGTGCATGTATTATCTATTTAATAACAAAGGAAGATAGAGTCTTCTTTTTTTGGTGACTGTTTCCTTTGCAAGCTGCTGCTTCTATGTGTTTCATTAGATCACTGTCACCACGGTTATTAACAGATAACTCTTTTTTTCTGTTGTACATTGCGATGAAAAGACATCCTTGCAACCTTGCCAAAAGATGACAGCTTCAGGATGGAGCCAGTTACAGCTGATTTTCTCCAGGTCTCTCCCTGTCTCTCTGTCTCTCTCTCTCTTTCTGTCTGTCTCCCATCAGAGATAATATGATATTTGGGTTCCCCTATCCTGCCACACTCATACTCCCCATCCACATCTATTCTCAGTTTTTCTGCAAGGACATTTTCTGAATTATATCTGATAACTTCTCTGAATTATCAGTATTACTTTTTAAAATAACAGAATATACACATTTGTATCTATTTATGATAAAATATAATGAGTTTGATCCATAAGATTTTTGCTTGTACCAAATCAATTCATTGAGGAAAGTTAATCAATCCACACTGTCATGTGATATCATAGATTTCAATAAGTCTTTCCTGCTTTGTCTGGAATTTTTATTTTTTTAATCCACTTTTAGTCCTCTGAAGATATGAGATACATTACAAGACTCACTATACATCCTGAGAAGAGTATTGGTTTTATATTTTCAAAATTACTAGCTCCCTAGAGAAAATTCTCAGTATCTTAAAGACACTGTATCCTTTTCCATCTGACCTAGGACCCTCTACTAATACTCGAAGCTCCTGGCAGCTGGAATATTCCTCTCATTAATTATAAGAGAATACCTAATGTACTAGGAAATCATTTCAAAAGCATTATTTGGTTCCTATCTTTAGAAAAAATAAAAGTTTAGGGCTATTCTAAATTTGTTCCCAGTTATTTTTGTCTTACTGAATTTTATTTATTTGTGGGTGATATTTAGTCATGTTTTTTTCTTCCAAAGACATACGCACATTTTATATGTTTGTGTGTATAGGAAAGTTTAATCAGAAGCAAGGAAACCAGATTCAAAGTACTTGGAATTTTACGAAAAAATTCTAAATGAAGATGCAAATTCTGTGTTTCACAATGTACTCTACTGATAAAATTTATTTTATTCCCAGAATACATATTTAAGGTAGACAGTAAGTAAAGACTGGTAATTTATGGGACTATATCTTGGCTTCTGATTAGTTATTTTTATTCTCATTCTATGATTTTATCTGGGATATTTTTACTCTCAGATACCTCAAGTTCATTGAAGATTGGGGCTGCTGTCTCAGATTCTTGGAATAGCTGACCTGTAACAGGAACCTTTGCCATTTCAGCATCTTCTACTAAGCTAGGCTTGTTGTTCAGAGATGGCAAAGCGGGAGGTTCTTGTTATATAGTAAGAAATTATGATAGTTAAATTAAAATAGGTTTAAACATCATCATATCAATATTATCATTAAATATGAATGGCTTAATATCCTGATTAAAAGGTAGAGATTGGCATTTGGATAAACTAGAAAGACCTAATTATATGCTGTCAGCAAAACACTTTAAGCAGAAAGACTGACATAAATTAAAAGTAAAAGATGGGGCCGGGCGCAGTGGCTTACGCATGTAATCCCAGCACTTTGGGAGACCCAGGCGGGCGGATCACGAGGCCAGGAGATCGAGATCATCCTGGCTAACACGGTGAAACCCCGTCTCTACTGAAAATACAAAAAAAAAAAAAAAAAAAAAAAAGTGGCGGGGGGGGGGGGGGGGGGGGGTTGGAGGGGGCGGCGCCTATAGTCCCAGCAACTTGGAAGGCATGAACCCAGGAGGTGGAACTTGCCATGAGCCGAGATCGCGCCACACTGCACTCCAGCCTGGGCGACAGGGCCAAACTCGGTCTCAAAAAAAAAAAAAAAAGTAAAAGATGGTAAAAAATACATTTGCCAACACTAATCAAAAGAAAGCTTATGTAGCTCTATTAATATCAAAGTCAATTTGAAAGCAAAGTATATTACCAGGGACGAAAAGATCATTTCTTAATAATAAAGGGATCAGTTCATCTAGAGGACTTAACAACCCTAAAGATTTATGCAACAATCCTAGATACTGAAATACACAGAGCAAAACCTGATGGAACTGCAAAGAGAAGTAGACACATCAACAGTTATACTTGAATATTTCAATGCCCTTTTCTCAATAATTGATAGACCAAGTGGACAAAAATCAGTAAAGGTGTATAAAATCTGTACAACACTGTCAATCAATTTGACCTAATTGACATTTATAAAATGTTCCCCCCAACAACAGCAAAATAGATAGTTTTATCAAGTTAACATAGAATGTTTACCCACATAGACCATATTGTTGGCCGTAAAGCAAGTCTATATAAATTTTTAAATTATTTAAGTCGTACAAACTATGTTCTTTGACCACAGTGAAATTAAACTAGAAATCAATAATGTAAAAACATCTGGAAATATCCCAAATATTTGGAAACGAAATAACACAATTCTAAATACCCCATGAACTAAAAAGTAATCAAAAGCATAATTAAAAAATACTTTGAACTGAATGAAAATAAAAATAAAACATATCAAAATTTGTGGATGCCACCAAAGCTGAATTAAGAGGGAAATTTATAGCACAAAATGTCTATACTAGGAAAGAAGAAAGTTCTCAAGTCAATGATCTTAGCTTCCACTTTAAAGAAATGGAATCCAACTAAGCAGATGAAATAAATAATCAGCACAGAAAATGGTGAAATAGAAAACAAAAAATCAATAGACAAATATCAGTGCAACCAAAATAAGGTGGGAATAAATTCTATCTCATTCTTTGAAGCCAGTATTACTTTGATACTAAAACCAAAGACATAGCAACAATATATAGCTTTAATGAATATAGATGCAAATTTCCTAACAAGATTTTAGCAAATATAATTCACAAATGTATCAAAAGATAATATTTTATAACCAAGTAGAATTTCTCACCAAAATACATGATTGGTTTAACACTCAGAAATCAGTCACTGGAACTTGCTATGCTAATAGACAGAAAGGGAAATTAGTATAATCTCAATAGATGCAAAAAAAGCACTTAAAAGATTCAACACTTTTCACAATGAAAATCCTCAGAATACTTGGTATAGAAAAGTACTACTTCAACCTGAAAAAGAAAATTTCTGAAAAACTTATAGCCAATATTATGATGAAAGACTAAGTTCTGCCTGCGCACGATGGTTAATGCCTGGAATCCCAGCATTTTGGGAGGTCAAGGCCATTGGATCATTTGAGCTCAGGAGTTCAAGACCAGCCTGGGCAACATGGCAAAATCCCATCTCTACTAAAAATTAGCCGGGCATAGTGATGTGTGCCTGCGGTGCCCACTACTTGGGGGGCTGAGGTGGAATGATCACTTGAGCCCTGGAGGTCAAGGTTGCAGTGAGCTGTGATTGTGCCACTGCACTACAGCCTGGGTGACAAAGTGAGAATCTATCTCAATAAACAAATAAATAAATAAACAAATATAAATTATTTCTCATATGAGGCAAGAATATTCTCTTTCCCCACTTGTATTTAATATTGTATTGGTGGTCCTAGCTAATGTATTAAAAACAAAACACAAGAAATAAATGGCATTGAGATTGGAAAAGGAGAAATAAAAACTGTCTTAATTTGCAGATGATATCATGGTCTCTGCCAAAAATCTGAAGGCATTTTCAAAAATGCTACTAGAACTAATAATTATGTTTAGCCCATTTGTAGGACATAAGATCAATATACAAACATCAATTGTATTTTTATATAGTAAAAAGAAACAATTGGAAATTAAAGTAAAAATATTATTTGCTACAGCATTGAACAATATGAAATATTTTGGGGGTAAACATCTATTAGACTTCTCCATTGAAAACCAACTGTGAGAAACTCAAGATGACCTAAGTAGAGATACATCACATGTTCATGTATCAGAAAACAAAGTATTTTTAAGATGTCAATTTTACCTTAAGTATTCTGTAGATTTGATTCAGTACTAACCAAAATTCCAGCAAGCTTTCTTCATGAAAATTGACAAGCTTAGTCTAAAATTCATGCAAAGGAATTAAAATAGAAAACAACAACAAAAAAAGCAAAGTTGGAGGACATTTACTAAGTGAGTGCAAAACTTATTATAAAGGTACAGCAAACAAGGCAGTGTGGTATGGGGAAAGGCAGGCATGTAGGTCAATGGAACAAACTAGAAAGTCTGAAATTAGACAATGCTTATAAGGTCAATTGATATTTTACAAAACTGTCAAGGTAATTAATGAACTTGTTGAGAATACTCAATAAATAATACCAAAACAATTGGATTTTCATGTGTAAACAAATTTTAACCTTTTATTAACACTTTATAAAAGTGAACTTGAAATAGATTATAGACACAAATTTAAGAGCAAATACTATGACATTTATAGAATAACCTATAGCAGAAAAAAGATTATATCTTTAGGTTAGGCACAGATTTCTTAAATAGGACACTAAAAACACAAAGCACAACAGAAAAATAATAATATATTGAACTTCTTTAAAATTAAAACTTTACTCTCCAAAAGATCCCATTCAGAGTATGAAAAGGTGGGAGTTTAGGAAAAACGGGAAATAGGAGACAGGACTAACATGCAGCTCCCAGTTTGATGGACAGAAAAGCATGTGGAGACTCACATTGTGAACTTTTGCTCTAACAACCACCACAAGAACATACTGGAAAAACTGAGTGACCCTTTCACAGACCCTTTGAAAAATGTGACTTGCCACTGCAAACTCCACAAGAGAGCCAAAACACTGTGAGTCCCCAAAGTGACAGGGAGAAAAGTCTGCCTCAAAACACACATCTTCACTGGGATATCTAAAAATCCAGATCATGGGAGAAGGATTTAACCTTACCTAGAACTGAAATGGACTTAGAGAGCCAAGCGAAATATAAAAGTAGAAGCAGCAGTGGGAAGAGCCCTGAAGTCACTACCCAGCTCATGCCCAAGGAACCCATTCCTGGACATATTTCATGGAGTCCTTGGGGAAAGCAGCCAGTGGAATTGGGGAGGGGTCACAGGGTTAAGGAAACGTCTAGCAGAACTTTGTAATAATTTCAACTGAGCTTGAATTTTCCTGAGCAGAATTCCTGGGTGGGGGGAGGTGAAGTGGAGATATCAGCACAGAAGCCACAGCCAAAGATGAGGGCAGGTGGGAAGGGGCAAGACCTGAGATCCCTGCTTGCTTTCTCAGTGGAGAGGCTTGTAGCCTGGGGCAAGATCTCAGCTCTGGTTGCTGGCTGCCTGGATATAAACTGGGTACTGTTGGTGGGGCACGGTGGGAGTGAGACTGAACTTGCTGGCTGCATGATAGCTGGGTGAGGCTTGTCACTGCCGGTGTTCCACCACTGCCCTGGCAACCTGTATGATGCAGCAGAGACAGCCATAATCCACCTAGGAACATAACTCCATTGGTCTGAGAACCACCCTCCCATCCCCCACAGTGGACACAGCAAGCTCTGCCCAAGGAGAATTTGAGCTCAGACCTGCCTAACCCTGCCCCCGCCTGATGGTTTTTCTCTAACCACCCTGGTAGCTGAAGACAAAAGTCATAAATTCCTGGGAGCTCTATGGTCCTGCCCATTGCCTGAGAAACCTGGGTACTTATCCTGGCCAATGTAGGGCAATATTATATCCCCCTTCTACTACTACAGCTGATGCTCTCTTGAAAGCATCACCTCCTGGCTGGAGGCCAACCAACTCAAGCCATTCAAGTAACTCATAACAGAACCCTGCTCTAAAGAAGGAGAAAACAACAGCCAATTCCATCACCCGCAACATCCTGGCTAACCAGAGGTCCTAAGTCTGTCCATGTGACAACTTCACTTGATTTTTCACAAAACTGCCAAGGTAATTAATGGACTTGTTGAAAAGACCCAATAAATGATACCAAAACAATTGATTTTCATGTGCAAACCAGCATTTGAAAAAACCAGTACACAAAACAAATCTACAACCAAGGACTCCCACAGAGTCTGCTTCACTCCCCTGCCACGTCCACCAGAGCAGGTGCTGGTATCCATGGCTGAGAGACCTGAAGATAGATCACATCACAGAACTTTTTGCAGACATTCCCCAACACCAGCATGGAGCCCAGTAGCCCTGCTTTGTGGCTAGACTCAGAAGAGCAATAACCATCACTGCAGTCTGGCTCTCAAGAAGCCCCATCCCTAGAGTAAGGGGGAAAGCACCACATCAAGGGATCACCCAGTGGCACAAAAGAATCTGAATAGCAGCTCTTATGTTCCAGATTTTTCCACTGAAACAGTCTACCCAAATGAGACAGAACCAGAAAAGTAATTCTTGTAATATGATAAACCAAGGTTGTATAACACCACCAAAATATCACACTAGCTCTCCAGCAATGGATCCAAAAGAAGACAAAATCTCTGAAGTGCCAGATAAAGAATTTAGAAGGTTGATTATTAAGCTACTTAAGGAGGTACCAGAGAAAGGTGAAAATCAACTTAAAGAAATTTTTTTTTAAATAAAGGATATGGATGAAAAAGCCTCCAGAGAAATAGATATCATAAAGAAAAGACAATCACAACTCCTGGAAATGAAAGACACACTTAGAGAAATGCAAGATACACTGGAAAGTTTCAACAATAGACTTGAAGAAGTAGGATAAACAACATCAGAGCTTGAAGACAATGCTTTTGAATTTACTCCATTCACCAAAGACAAAGAGATAATTTTTAAAAAATGAACAAAACCTCCAAAAAGTTTGGGATTATGTTAAATGACCAAAGCTAAGAATAATTGGTGTTCCTGAGGAAGAAGATAAATCTAAAAGTTTGGAAAACATATTTGAGGGAATAACTGAGGAAAACTTATCTGGTTTTGCTAGAGATCTAGACATCCAAATATAAGAAGCTCAAAGAACACCAGGGAAATTTATTGCAAAAAAGATCATCACCTAGGCACATAGTCATCAGGTTATCTAAAGTCAAGACAAAGAAAAGAATCCTAAGAGCTTTGAGGCAAAAGCATCAGGTAACCTATAAAGGAAAACCTGTCAGATTAACAGCAGATTTCTCCGCAGAAACTCTACAATCCAGAAGGGATTAGGGTCCTATCTTTAGCCTCCTTAAATAAAATAATTATTTTGTTTTGTGAAGAATTTTGTATCCAGAGAAACTAAACTTCATAAATGAACGAGAGATAGTCTTTTTTTTTTTTTTTTTTTTTTTTTTGTGGAGACAGAGTCTCTCTCTGTCACCCAGGCCGGAGTGCAGTGGTGCAATCTCGGTTCACTGCAAGCTCTGTTTTCTGGGTTCACACCATTCTCCTGCCTCAGCCTCCCAAGTAGCTGGGACTACAGGCAACCGCCACCACACCCAGCTAATTTTTTGTATTTTACTTTTCAGTAGAGACTGGGCTTCACCATGTTAGCCAGGATGGTCTCAATCTCCTGAACTCGGGATCCACCTGCCTTGGCCTCCTAAAGTGCTGGGATTATAGGCATGAGCCACCACACCCAGCTGAGAGAGAGTCTCTTTTAGACAAACAATTGCTGAGAGAATTCACCCCTACCAAGTTAGCACTAGAAGAAAGGCTAAAAGGAATTCTATCTCTTGAAACAATATTCAAAATACACCAAAATAGAATCTGCTTAAAGTATAAATCTCACCGAGCCTATAAAACAATAACACAATGAAAAAAAAAAAAAATCACCCACAGTATTCAGGCAACAACTAGCATGATAAAGAGAAGAGTACTTCACATCTCAATACTAACATAGAATGTAAATGGATGAAATCCTCCACATAAGAGATACAGAATGGCAGAATGGATACAAATTCACTAACCAAGTATTCACTGTCTTCAAGAGACTCACCTTACACATAAGGACTCACATAAACTTAAGGTAAAGGGGTGGAAAAAGGATTTTGCATGCAAATGGAAACCAAAAGCGAGCAGGAATAGCTATTTTTATATCAGACAAAACAGACTTTAAAGCAAAACAGTTAAAAAAGAAAAAGAGGGACATTATATAATTATAAAACAATTAGTCCAACAAGAAAATATCACAGTCCTAAATATATATGCAACTAACACTGGAGCTCTCAAATTTATAAAACAATTACTACTAGTCCTAAGAAATGCAGTAGATGACAACACAATAATAGTGGTGGACCTCAGTACTCCACTGACAGCACTGGACAGGACATCAAGACAGAAAGTCGACAAAGAAACAGTGGATTTAAACTATATCCTAGAACAAATGAACTTAACAGATATTTACAGAATATTCTGCCCAACAACTGCAGAATATGAATTCTATTTATTAATATATAGAACATTCTCTAAGATAAACCATATGATAGGCCACAAAACAAGCCTCAATAAATTTAAGAAAATAGAAATTGTATCAGGTACTCTCTCAGACTGCCGTGGAATAAAATTAGAAATTAACTCCAAAAGGGAAACTTGAAACTATACAAATACATGAAAATTAAATAATCTGCTCCCAAATAATCTTTAGGTCAATAATAAAATGAAGATGGAAATTTAAAATTTTTTACACTGAATGATAATAGTGACTCAACCTATGAAAAACTCTGGGATACAGCAAAAGAAGTACTAAGAGGAATGTTCATAGTATCAAATGCCTACATCAAAAAGTCTGAAAAAGCACAGATAGACAATCTAAGCTCACACCTCAAGGAACTAGAGACAGAAGAACATATCAAACCCAAACACAGCAGAAGAAAAGAGATAACAAAGATCAGACCAGAAATAAATGAAATTAGAACAAAAAAAACACAAAATATAAGTGAAATAAAAAGCTGGTTCTTTGAAAAAATAAACAAAATAGACAGACCATTACTGAGATTAACCAGGAAAATAAGCCCAGTTAAAAACTAAATGGGAGATATTACAACTGATACCACAGAAATACAAGAGATCATTCAAGGCTACTATGAACACCTTTATATACACAAACTAGAAAACCTAGAGGAGATGGATACATTCCTGGAAATATACAAGCCTCCTAGATTAAACCAGGAAATAATAGAAAGTCTGAATAGATCAGCAACAAGTATTGAGATTAAAACAGTAATTTTTTTTAAAAATGTCAACAAAAAAGTCCAGATTCTCAGCTGAGTTCTATCAGACATTCAAGAAAGAACTAGTACCAACCTCACTAAAGCTATTCCAAAAGACAGGGAAAGAGGGGATTCTTCCTAAATCAATCTATGAAGCCAGTGTTATCCTAATGCCAAAACCAGGAAAGGATATATAAAAAAAGAAAACTACAGACCAATATCTCTGAAGAACATAGAGGTAAAAATCCTCAACAAAACACTAGCTAACTGAATCCAACAGCATATCAAAAATATAATATACCATAATTAAGTGGGTTTCATTTCAGGGATACAGAGTTGGTTTAACATATGCAAGCCAATAAATTTGATACACCATGTAAACAGAATTAAAAACAAAACTAATACTGTCATCTCAATAGATGCAGAAAAAGCATTTGACAAAATCCAGCATCACTTTATGATTAAAACCCTCAGCAAAATTGGTATAGAAAGGACATACTAAGGTGATAAAAGCCATGCATGAAAAACCCACAGCCAATGTTATACTGAATGAGAAATAGTTGAAAGCATTTCCCCTGAGAACTGGAAGAAGACACGGATGCCCACTTTCACCACTCCTATTCAACATAGTATTGGAAGTCCTAGCCAGAGCAATCAGACAAGAGAAAGAAATAGATGGCATTCAAATCAGTAAAGAGGAAGTTAAATTGTCACTGCTCACCATGACATGACATGATCGTATACCTAGGAAAACCTCTTCCAAAAAGCTCCTATATCTGATAAATGAATTCAGTAAAGTTTCAGATACAAAATTAATGTACACAAATTAGTAGCACTGCTATACACTAATAGTGACCAAACTGAGGATCAAATCAAGAACTCAAACTCTTTTACAAAAGCTGCAAAAATAAAATAAATTAAAATACTTACAAATATACCTAACCAAGGAAGTGAAAGATTCTACAAGTAAAACTACAACACATTGCTGAAAGAAATCATAGATGTCACAAACAAATAGAAACATATGCCATGCTCATGGATAAGTAGAGTCGATATTGTGAAAATGGCCATACTGACAAAGGCAGTCTATAAATTCAATGAAATTCCCATAAAAAATACCATCATCATTCTTCACAGAACTAAAAAAAAGAATCCAGAAATTCGTGTGGAACCAAAAAAGAGCCCACATGGCCAAAGCAACACTAAGCAAAAAGGATAAATTTGAAGGTATTGCCTTACCCAACTTCAAACTAACTACAAGGCTTTAGTTACCAAACAGCATGATAGTGGTATAAAAATAGGCACATAGGCCAATGGAACCAAATAGAGAACCCAGAAATAAAGCCAAATACCAACAGCCAACTGATTTTTGACAAAGCGAACAAAAACATAAAGTGGGGAAAGGACACCCTATTCAACAAATGATGCTGGGATAATTGGCAAGCCACATGTAGAAGAATGTAACTGGATCCTCATGTTTCACTGTGCACAAAAATCACCTCAAGATGGATCAAAGACTTAAATCTAATATCTGAAACCATACAAATTCTAGCAGATAACATCAGAAAAGCTCTTCTAGACTTTGGCTTAGGTAGAGTTCATGACCAAGAAGCCGAAAGAAAATATAACAAAAGCAAAGATAAATAGATGGTACTTAATTAAACTAAAATGTTTCTGTGCAGCAAAATAATAATAACAATAATAATAATAAGAGTAAACAGACAACTCATAGAGTGGGAGAAATTATTCACTAACTATTCATCTGATGAAGGTCTAATATACACAATCTGCAAGGAACTCAAATCAGCAACAACAACAACAACAACAACAACAAATAATAATAATAATCCCATAAAAAAGTGGGCTAAGGAGATGCACAGACAATTCTCAAAAGGAGACAGATAAATGGCCAACAAACGTATTAAAAAAAGTTCAACATCACTAATGATCAGGGAATTGCAAATCAAAGCCACAGTGCAATAACACCTTACTCCTACAAGAATGGCCAAATTAAAAAAATTATAAAATGTTGGCAAAGATGTGGTGAAAAGGATATTCTTTTATACTGCTGGTGGAAATGTAAACTAGTACAACCACTATGGAAAAAGTGTGGAGGTGGAGACTCTTTAAAGAATTAAAGTAGAAGTATCATCTGATCCAGAAATCCCACTACCGGGTATCTACCCAGAGGAAAATAAGTCATCATATGAAAAAGACACTTGTAGACCCATGTTTATAGCAGCACAATTCACAACTGCAAAATTGTGGAAACAACCAGAATGCCCATCAAAAACCGAGTGGATAGAGATACTGTGATATATATGTGTGTATATATATATGATGGAATACTACACAAGCCATAAAAAGAAATTAATTAACAGCATTTGCAGTGACCTGGATGAGATTTGAGACTATTTTTCTAAGTGATGTAACTCAGGAATGGAAAACCAAGTATCGTATGTTCTCACTGATATGTAGGAGCTAAGCTATGAGGATGCAAAGGCATAAGAACGATACAATGAACTATTATTACATTTTATATATTATGTGGTATATATATTATATATATCACATTTCTTTACTCACTCACTGGTTGATGGGCATTGAGGCTGGTTCCATATTTCTGCAATTGTAAGTTGTATTGCTGTAAATATGCTTGTACAAGTGTCTTTTTCATATAACTTATTTTCCTTTGGGTAGATACCCAGTAGCGGGATTTCTGGATGAAATGGTAGTTCTACTTTTAGTTCTTTAAGGAATCTCCACACTTTTTTCCATAGTGGTTGGACTAGTTTACATTCACATCAGTAGTGTAAAAGTGTTCCTTTTCACCACATCCTTGGCAACACTTTTTGATTTTTGAATTTTGGTCATTCTTGCAGGAGTAAGGTGGTATCACCTTGTGGTTTTGAATTGTATTGCAAAACATTCTGGTTTTGATTTACATTTGATTGTATATACCTATATAATCACATATATATTGTGTATATATGTATATAATTATATAATCAAATAGCAGTGTAATACTACTCAGCCATAAAGAAGAATGAAATAATGACATTTGCAGCAACCTGGATGGAATTGGAGAGCATTATTCCAAGTGAAGTAACTCAAGAATGGAAAGCCAAACATTGTATGTTCTCACTTATAAGTAGGAGATAAGCTCTGAGGACATAAAGGAATAAGAATGATCTAATGGACTCTGGGGACCTGGGGGGAAGGGTGGGAGTGGGAATGAGGGATAAAGGACTACACATTGGGTGTAGTTTACACTGCCTGGGTGGGTGTACCAAAATCTCAGAAATCACTGCTAAAGAACTTATCCTTGTAACCAAATACCATCTGTTCCCCCAAAACTATTGAAATTAAATAAATAAATAAATAAATAAACATTGATAGTGACAAAAAGAATATGAAAAGGTAAATGTATACCAAGAGAAAATATTTGCAAAACATATATCTGACAAATAATTTGTAATCAGGCTATATAAACAACTTTTATGTTTCTAAAAAGAATAGAACCTGAATATTTAGAAGGCTATAGGAAGGGCAAATAAGCCCAAGAAAAATGCTCAGCATCATTAGTAATTAGGGAGAGACTAATTAAAACCATAATGAGTGGAATCACCATCATACCACAGAATGGCTAAAGTTAAAAAGACTGACAGTATTAAGTATTGGCAAGGAAATGGAGCAACTGGAACCCTCATACATTGCTGTAGGAATGCAAAATGGTACAACCACTTTGGAAAACAGTTTGGTAGTTTCTTATACAGTTGAACATACACTTACCATAGGGCCCATTGATTCTACCACAGAGTTATTTACCTGACAGAAATTAAGACATAGGCCTACACACAGACTAGCTCATAGTGGCTTTTTTTCATAATAGCCATAAACTGGAAATCACCCAAATATACATCAAATGGTAAATGGACAACAAACAAATTGTGGTTATATTCATAAGGAATAGCTATATCCATTATTTACAGGGAATTTGGTGATGAGAAGTCCCAGGATTGTTTCAGCAACCCAATTATATCAGGGTGATCACTTGGCTTGTGTGTTAGTATCTTGTCTTTTTTTTATGGTTTTAAGATAGTTTACATAGCTCAGAGCATCACACAATAAGGTCTGAAAGAAGAGAGAGGATGATGTTGGGGTAGAGGGTGTGAAAAGCCTTTTCTTTATATAGTTCTTTATTTTATCCTGAAGCAATGTTATCTCCGTAAGCTGCCAACAGACTTTCTCTAGAGCAAACTACTGGCAAAGAAAAATAATCTTTCTCTGAATGGCTTATGTCAATCATGTTTCATCTCTTAGATCTGGGGTAAGAGTCCACCATTCCTAAGCATATGGGGGGATCCAGTCTTTGTAAAACTTGAAGGTTCTTTAAGTAGAAGAATACAAAATTCCAAACATCAACTTGTTAGGGCCTCCCCACATACACTCTTGCAAGCAGCCAAGCTAGGAAGAGTCTCTGACTAGCTTCACTGGAGTCATGGCTAGTAGCTTCCTTGTAGTCACACAAGGGAGGGGCCCTGACTAGCTTCAATGTAACCTTTACTAGCTTCACTGTAAACTCACTTACCCTTGGGTACTTGCAACTCATCTTCTGAAGAAACTCAAGGCTTCGTTGGTAGGGTCAGGTGGCTATTATTAATACACAGTCGAGCAATACTTTCTGCCACAATTCCCTTATTCCCTTTTTCAAGATCAGAATCTTAGAAAATTCTCTAAGAGTATTGATACAATTTATGGGAACTATGAACTGATAGGTAACATTATTGCTGTTTAAATATTCTTCTCCAGCTAGAATGGAAATGACGCTAAATGTCAGCTCCTGTGTAGGACTAGTAAAAGCAGCAGCATAACAAAAAAACAAAACAAAACCAAAAAATCATAGTTGAGGCTTTCTTCAGAGTTTCCTCTTCACCATCTTTAGTTGCATAGCCTTAAGCAAGTTATTTAATATTTCTGGGCCTTAATTACCTTTTGTGTATTGGGGGTAATGGTGGATAAAAGTCTATGATATTTGTTAAATTTGAAATAAATCTGCTCATAGTTCCCCTGACAGTATTTTTTTTCCTAAGGATGTTACAGACATCTAGGAAGGGGAATCCACTCTATATTTGGGTCCCTAATTTCAGTTCATTACTTGAGGCTCTTTTCTTTTACTTTTCCATATTTCCTGGGCTTTTGCTACAAGTTGATTTTTTTTTCCTAAATGATCACTTACTTCCAAAAAGCCAAGCCACAGATTGTTGGGTGGGTAGTGAGAAGCAGTATATTTTTCTTTCAAGAGCTTATTTAGAGTGATTGTTAACATGTATCCTTAGTGATTAAATCATTAAGCGAGAATGCAGTTTGTGAAATAATGTTTTCTCAAGCTAGTCAATTTTTTTAAGTATGATGCAGCAAACACCAACTCACAGCTTTTATTCGGACTGATCTGAATTCCTATTATCAAACACCTCATAAATAATTCAAAAGGAAAACAATGGATAACTCATGTTATATTTGTCTTTCATAAATAATACTTTCAAATCATTAAGTTGTGTCTGTCTTCATAGCAGCAGCTTGTGGAATGGAGATTTGCCCACTCTTGGATTAAATCTGAACACTGTAGTCAGAGAAGATATGTAATTAATATGTAATAATTAGGGCAGGATGCGTCCACTTATTGGGTACCTTCTGGGTGTAAGGCACTATTCTAGGCACTTCATATCTCCTATTTCACTTAGTTATTGTAACAATCCTGCAAAGTAAGTATTAATTCTTCCAATTTAAAATGAAGAAAACAAAAATTAATTTTAAAAAGTTAAATAACTGGCCCCAGATCATGCAGTTAAAAAAAAAAGAAGTAAAACTCAAATCCCGCCTGACTCCAGACCAGTGCCTTTAGCCACAATGTCCAATGCTCTTGTCACCACTGTGCCGCACTGCCACTTGACAAATGAGCATCATCGGAAAGACGGAAGTTTAGAGTTCTTGGTCATCTTCCTGGCACTAATTTTTGTGGATTCAGAGTGGGATATTCATAATGCCTTCATCCTGCCACTCTATTCCTCTCTGAAGGTTCCTACTGAGAAGTCTTGATAGAAATGATTCTGAAATGATGAGCAAATAGGTATTTTTAATAGCTCAGGAACCTAAAATTTCATGGTATATAGCTATAAGTCTCAGTAATAGGGGCCCCAGAAGAATTTCTTTCCTGACTCTCCCCAAATATGGACAGACATTCTCATGTGTGCCTGAATATCAAGTTCCAACAGAAGACATGAGAAGTGGGTGGAGGGTCGTAAGACTTTTATTCACCCAAATTACATTCACCCAAAACACAACATGGTCCAAGGTGTTAGATTTGTGCTGTGTGCTTGCTACATGAAAGAGGAAAAAATGCAAAAGGCGGTAGAAATATGGACACTGAACATCTGGTCAGGAGGTAAACAGGTCAGAATAAGGTATGAACCAACTTTTACAGTAAAGAATCTTTGCCTTTTTACTGGTCCATACAGTAGCAAATAAAAGAAGAAAAGATAGCATTACCTTTAGCCCTCACGGCACAGCGTTCCTGTCTTCTAATTAAAGTATGACCTCAAAAATATCTTTGGCTCAGGTAATTGGAGGAATATGTCATTTATCTAAGCCAAGAAATAGCATGGTAGAATGGAACAAGTACTTTCATTTCAGGCTTCACTAAATACTGACTCTGTTGACTGTGGGCCAAAGTATTTAGTGTCTCTGAACCTCATTTTCCTTATTTATAAAATAGGAATTACAATATCTGTCCCTTAAAGACATTATAAAAATTAAAATATTAATAATGAAAATATTACCTGGCATATGGTAGGCCCCCAATAAACATAACTATTATTATTGTTGGTGTTACTGTTATTAATAGTAATAGAAAGCAAGTGCCCATGAATCATAATAATAATAGCTTTAGATTTAGAAAACCACCACAATGAATACTTACAGAAATCATACTTGATTCTAGGTGTACATAAAATGCAAACTATTGTTATACCCATTTTATGCTTAAGAAGCCTTACAGAGAGGCTAAGTTAATTACTCAAGGTCACATTGCTAATAAGTGATAGAGCAGTCAAGTTCTTTTGTTATTGTATGCCAGTTTGATGAGTTACTGATTATATTTGGATTGATTCAAACATATGGGAATCTCATTGTCAAAGTTAATGTAATCCTAGCATGTCACTTCTGCCATAAAAATCTTCAATACTCCTCCACTGCTTTCAGGGTAGGACATTGTACTAATCCATTTTCATGCTGCTGAAAAAGTCATACCCAAGACTGGGCAATTTACAAAAGAAAAGGTTTAATTGGACTTACAGTTGCCTGTGGCTGGGGAAACATCGCAATCATGGTGGGAGGCAAGGAAGAGCAAGTCACATCTTAAATGGATGGCGGCAGGCAAAGAGAGAATGAGAGAAGACACAAAAGCAGAAACCCCTAATGAAACCAGATGTCATGAGACTTTTTCACTACCAGGAGAACAGGATGGGGGAAACTGACCCCATGATTCAATTATCTCCCACCAGGTCCCTCCTAAAACATGTGGGAATTATGGGACTACAATACAAGATGAGATTTGGGTGGGGACACAGAGCCAAATCATACCATATATGAACACTTTAGCATGATATTTGAGTATATCAGCACAGCCTTCCCTTCCAACTATATCTCTGGACAGTTACCCTAACCCCAACCTATTCCAGCCACACCAGTCTTCTCACCATTTCTTGAATATGGCAAAGGCCTATCAGGTTTTCACACCTCCGCTCATTGTATACTCTACCTGGAATGTTCTTATAGCCCTCTTTACACCCTCCATCCACTTTCAGACTCACACTCTTTGATTAAGACCTGGTAAATGTTATCCCCTATGTGAAAGCTTTTCTGATTCCTTTGTGCAGGATCAATGATATTCTTCTTTCTCCATGAATTTAGCTTTTCACAGACAATTCTCTGCTTCATGTCTGCCCTTCTTGCTAGAATATATGAGTCCCTCAAGAGAAAGTACCTTGACTTATTCTGCTCTGTATCCTTAATAAATGTCAATGACTGACTGTGAGTATGTTCCCAGTAAATGCTGGCTGATTGAATGAATAAAATTCACTGATTGATTTCCTCACCGTTTCTGTGTTGTTAAGAATGAGTCCAGTAAATGATTGAGTTAGCAGTGACAGAGCTCATATGGGAATTCACAGTGCCACTGTATCCAGCCCCACGTGTCTTTTTGCTAGACCACACTTGGTTAGTTGTGACAAGGCAACATTTTAACAACACTTTTGACAAACAGCCAGTCTTAGAGGAACATATCTTTGTTTGCTCAGTTGCTTAACCTTAATGGTTGACTTTTCTTGTTCTCCATGGGGTTCCCATAGCACTGGAGGAATAGTGAAGCAGGTTCACATAAAGGGAAATGTAAAATCTATCCTGACATTTATCTGCATTTCAGCAAGGCATTTGACAGATTCTTATGATGGGCTGTTGGACCAGATGGAGAAACACTGGCTGGATAAAGGTAGTATTCATTGGATTAGTAGCCAGTTGAATAGTTGTACCTAAACAATCTACACAATAGAATTTCTGCTCCCAGAATAAATGCATTCATTCTTCCTCTCACTCTTTCTGGGTCTACTGAGGCATTTCTCACATTCGGGGCCAGCATTGACTATTTCAGTCTGTATCACAAAAGAATTGAAAAATAGTATTAGAACTATTTTTGTTTGATTCATGTGTGTTAGTTTTATGATCCATAAAGTTCTTTAAAATAGGGCATGTGTCTCATTATTTTGTCTTCTATGGCACCTTTACATGCTTGGGATAATGGAAAGATCAGAGAACCTAGACTCAGACAGGCTCAGATCAACTATCTGCTCTGCCATGAACTAGTCATGTACTAAGCATTTGTTTTATCCCTCAGGTGTAAACTGGGGACAAGAACAACTTTTCCCTTATAAACATAATCATTCTTCATGTCTAGTTTCTGATCAACTTCTCAGGGAAACTGTCCTTGAAGCTTCAGACGATGTTAGCTCCCTTATTAAAATGCTCTCAGACCACCAGGTCCTTATCATATTAGTTTGGTGCAAAAGTAATTGCAGTTTTGGACTGTGAATTTTAAATCGTTATAACTAGACACATCTGTATTTATCAAAATAGGAACCATTACAATCAACACATTTTTGCCAATGAGAAATAAGTTTGTCTATTCCTGTGGTGTAAAAGTCTATGCTTTAGGATTTGACAAACTCTTGGAAAACATTTTCTGCATACTGCTGTTTGTGAAAACATTTTCCCTGCAATAAGTTGTTGAGATACTTGAAGAAGCAGTAGTTGGTTGGTAAGAGGTCAGGTGAATATGGCGGATGAAGCAAAACTTTGTAGCCCAATTTGTTCAACTATTGAAATGGTGGTTCTGTGACGTGCAGTTGGGCATTGTCGTGAAGAATTGGGCCCTTTCTGTTGACCAATGCTGGCTGTAGTTGTTACAGTTTTTGGTGCATCTCATTGATTTGCTGAGCATACTTCTCAGATGTAATGGTTTCGCTGGGATTCAGAAACCTGTAGTGGATCAGAATGACAGCAGACCACCAAAGAGTGACCATGACCTTTTTTTGGTACAAGTTTGGCTTCGGGGAATGCTTTGGAGCTTCTTCTCAGTCCAACCACTAGCTCATTGTCGGTTGTTGTAGAAAATCCACTTTTCATTGCATGTCACAATCCAGTTGAGAAATGGGTCCTTGTTGTTGTGTAGAATAAGAGAAGACAACACTTCAAAACAACAATTTTTTTTTTTTTTTTTTTTTTTTTTTTTTAGTCAGCTCATGAGGCACTCATTTACTGAGCTTTTTCACCTTTCCAATTTGCTTCAAGTGCTGAGTGACCACAGAATGGTCGACGCTGAGTTCTTCACCAACTCCTTGTGTAGTTGTAAGAGAAGAAGCTTTGGTAATTGCTCTCAATTGGTTATTGTCAACTTCCGATGGCCAGCCACTTTGCTCCTTATCTTCAAGGCTCTCGTATCCTTTGCAGAATTTCTTGAACACCCCTGCACTGTACGTTCATTAGCAGTTCCTGGGCCAAATGTCTTGTTGATGTTGCAAGTTGTCTCCACTGCTTTAGGACCCATTTTGAACTCAAATAAGGAATTCGTTTGAATTTGCTTTTTGTCCAACATTATTTTCATAGTCTAAAATAAATATACAATAAGTAGCCCATAATGTCATTAGCAAAAAACATAGTATAAAATGTGCATTAAAATTATGTATAACATAACCACATTTGTTTAAGATTGTATTCCAATATCAAACAGCAAATTTCAACAATGCAAAACCACAATTACATTTGCACCAACCTAATATATGGTCGTTAAAATAAATTATGCTATTTCATTTTACAGGTAATTATTTGTTTAAAGTCTTGCTTATTAAGCTGTAAGCTCTATGAGGTTAGGGACTCTGTTTGTGTTGTACACTTCTGTATTTCTAGCACCTAACCAAAAACATAAACCATGAGAGGCACTCACTCAATGTTTCTTAGATGAATGAATCAACTTTAGCATTGCCTACACAGTTCTGCCTGCATTAGCAGCCCCATTTGAGCCATCCTCCTCATCACTCTCCTGTTACAACCACATTGGCCTTTTCTCAGTTCCTTAAAGGTTTCATGCTTTTTGTTTTTTTGGGACTTTTTCACATGCTATTTCCTCTACTTGGAACAGAATGTTTTCCTGGCTTCCTCCCACTCCAATCTTTGCCCAGCAAATGCCTATTCTTTCTTCAGGCGTCTCCTTTAAACAGATTTTCCTCAGGAAAATCTTGTATTGTATGCCTTTACACCTACCCCTACCCTGGTCCCTGACTATGTCAGGACCCCATTACTACTTATATTGCTTCTTTATTGCTGTTATAATAATTGTACTTATCATTTAATGTAAATTCTCAGGTACATGGTAAGCTTCAGGAAACCATATTGCATTTACTGCTGTAAAAACCCCTGGGATCCAACATAGTGACTACCATATATGTATTAATAAATATCTGTTGCCCAAGAAATTTAGGCTCTTTCACTTCAGGCAAAGAGAATAGAGAAAGGAGACAGAGAAATGAACTGAGTTGTGTGACAAAGAGTGAAAGATGCTCACCACAATCCATGTTGTCTTCTTTTGGGGCACAAGGCTATGGTACATGTTACACCTCACATGCACCTAGGTATGACCATGTGATTTTGTTTTGCAAAAGTAATGTGTACCCTGTGCTCTTCTGGGCCTCTTTCACACAGAATTCCTATTAATTTGTCTCCATACTTTTTCTCCCTTCTGGTTGGCTGAAATGGAGATGATCACAGATCTTGGAAACCACATGTTGAAATTTTCAGTGGTTCCTTTAGCTGAAGTCCCTGAATGTCCACTTGGAGAGGAGCTGCACCTGTATGCTGACCTGGAACATCTGAATTGGACTGACACATGAGTGGGAAATAAACCCTTCTAGTGTTTGAGGCATTCTACATTGTGGGGTATATTGGTTGCAACTCTTATTGTTATGCTAACCAATAAAATGACTAAGATCTCAAAAGCATGAGGAACAAAAACAAAAATAGACAAATGGGACTTAATTAAATGAAAAAGCCTCTGCACAGCAAAAGAATCAACAAAGTAAGCAGACAACCTGCAGAATGGGAGAAAACATGTGGAGACTATACACGTGATAGGGGACTGATATATAGAATCCACAAAAATCTCAGATAACTCAACAACAATAAGAACAACAAAATAACCCCACTGAAAGTGGGCAAAGGCCATGAATAGACTTTTTTTAAAAGAAGACATACAAATGGCCAAGAAGTATACGAAAAAGTGTTTAACATTACTAAGCATATCAGAAAAGTACAAATTGAGACCACAATGAGATATCATCTTATCCCAGTCAGAATGGCTATTTTTAGAAAGTCAAACCATAACAGATATTGGCAAGGATTCAGAGAAAAAGGAATGCTTATATACTGTTGGGGGAATGTAAACTAGTATGATCTCTTTGGAAAATAGTATGGAGGTTTCTCAAAGAATTAAAAATAAAACTACTGTTCAATCTAGTAATCCTACTACTGGATATCTTCTAAAAAATGAAATAGTTATGGATCATGAGGTCAAGAGATCGAGACCATCCTGGCTAACATGGCAAAACCCCATCTCTACTAAAAATACAAAAAATTAGCCAGGCGTGGTGGCGAGTGCCTGTAGTCCCAGCTACTTGGGAGGCTGAGGCAGGAGAATGGCATGAATCCAGGAGGCAGAGCTTGCAGTGAGCTGAGATTGCGCCACTACACTCCAGCCTGGGAGACAGAGTGAGACTCCATCTCAAAAAAGAAAAAAAAAAATGAAATAATTATATCAAAAAGATACTTGCACTAGTGTGTTTATCACAGTGTTCACAATAGCAAAGATTTGAAATCACCCTAAGTGTTCATCAGCAGATGAATGGATAAAGTGTGATGTACATACCCATACAATAGAATACTACTCAGCCATAAAAAGATTGAAATCACATCTTTTGCAGTAACATGGATAGAACTGGAGGCCATTATCTTAAGTAAAACAATTCAGAAACAAAAGTCAAATACTGCATGTTCTCATATATAAGTGAAAGCTAAATAATGTGTATATGTGGACATAAATTGTGAAATAATAGACATGGCAGATTCAGAAGGGTGGGTGGGTGGAAAACCAGAGAAGGATGAGAAAATACTTAAGGACTACAACATGCGTCATAGTGTGATGGTAACACTAAAAGCTTAGACTTTACCACTATGCAACAGATCCTGTAAGAAGACTGTACTTGTACCTCTTAAAATTACACAAATTAAAAATAATGGCTGCTTAAAATATTTAAAGGACTATTTCATGGTGGAGAGAACGAACTTACTTTGAAGTAGGTCAAATATATACTAACTCAGTGGTTCTCAAAGTGGGGCAGTAGCTCCACCATCCCCTGGGGGCTTGTTAAAAATGCACATTCTCAGGCTCTAGTCCAGACCTACAGACTCAGAAACCTTGGGGATGGGCCTGGAGGTCTGTGTTTTTATAGGTCCTCCGGGTGATTTTGATATACATCAAGTTTGAGAACCACTGGACTTTGAGTCTAGAGGGGCTTAACCCTTGAGGCTTTGTGACTTTGGACAAGTTACTTAATTTTTCTGAGTGATGATTTATTTTTTCAGCAAAATGTTAGAGTTATTCACTTCTTGGCATTGTTTTGAGAATTTGAGTGAGTGTATTTTTGTTTTCTATTTATTTATAAAGTACCAGTCACAGAGTATATTTCAAACCATGTCTTCTCTTGTCCTTCCACTTTTGTGTGACTTCTGGTGAAACTGGGCCACAGGGAAAATTCAAGGAATTGGGGAACAAGAATGAACAGAGCGCCATGAGTGTAGTGTGTAGAAGTTAAGATGTCCTGGGCTACTATGCCAAGCATAAGGGAAGAGGTACAGAGCATAATAGATTTGAAATGCTAGTCCACTCTGCTTATAAGGTTAGGTTGACCTGCTCAATGTTTAATAACATGTTTTAACATCATGATTTTTGAACATTTTCTTCAGTTACTAACCTCTTTTTTTCTTGTGAGCTATGACTATCAAGGACTTAGAACAGTTCTTAATACTTATTATGCACTCAGTATGAGTTAGCTAGTTAGAATTATACTGCAAACTCTATGAGGTTGAGGATTTTTGTCTGTTTATATACTGTAATATCCTCAGCACATAAAACAGTACCCTACGCATGGCACGTGCTCAATAAATATATGTTGAATAAACAAATAAAATAACATCTCTTATGGAAATTGCACGATTTCATATATAATGGCTTCTTTTCTCTTCCTCTTTTACCCATGCACTGTGACTTTAGTTTAAAGCAATGCTATGGAATTCTTCCTGACCTCCAGCCTACTGAGCCCCAAAGTTTAATGGGCATATCTACCATAAGGAAGGTTATTAAAATGTAGAGATTCTGATGCAGTAGGTCTGAGGTGGGACCTGAGATTGTACATTTCTAACAAGCTCCCAAGTGATGATGGTGCTACCCTTGCAGATACCCAGTTTAATTCCACGTGTTCAGACTACTGAAATGCCATCAATTTCATTATTCCTGCAAAAACATTTAACAACCATTGACTTGCGACATCTCTGAGAAAGACTGTGATGTTGGTTCAATATATTTTGAGGGAATGAACAACCGATTTTTTAAAGACATTTTTACATTTGAGGGAATTCTGACTTTTTATTATAGAAAACTTCAAATATAGAAAAAAGTAAAAAAAAAAAAAAACAACTCTCACTTAGCCATGATACCAAGTTGACAATTATTAATTTATGGCTAGTATTATTTCTCTATAAACCTTCTGCCACTAGATGTTTTAAAGACAATCCATATATCATTTTATTTATAAATAATTTGGTAATTATCTCTAAAATATTAGAAGTCATAAGGCTTGTAGCAACAATCTGATTCTCTCACACCCCTTAAATTGATTGCTTCTTAAAATCATCAAGTATTCAGCATTTGAATTTTCATGATTGTCTTTTTTGTTGTCCGTTTTTAGCAGTTGTTTTTGTTGTTTAAATTGGGGTCCTATGAAAAGCTGCCACATTGAATTGGTCGATATGTCTCTTAAGATTGTTTTGATCTATAGATTTCTCCTCCTTTATTTTTCTTAAACATTTATTTAGCAAAGAAATGGGATCATTCGTCCTGTACTTTCCCACATTCTAGATCTTCAAGATTGGATTCTCATGATGTCATATAAAATATTACTCTATCCCCTATATTTCCTGTAAATAGGTGATTAGATCCAGAGGCTTAATGTGCTTCATTTGGAAAGAATACCTCGTAAATGTTTGTTAAAGGGCATTCTTTCAGAGACAGCTGAAGGCTACCAGATACCTAAAGGTTGAAACAAGAGATTTGTCAAGTAAGGCTGGGAAGCTTTTGGCCACAAAGGCTTTAGAGATCCTGGTTTTTCTAAAGTGGGTGATGATGGTACTTTGTCAGAGATACCTGATTCAGAGAACTCTACTGGAAAACGCTTGTAAGGCCATGTCTATTGGTTTGTTAAGAAAGTGGTGAGGTTGTCATAACATAGGACTCTCTTAGGTTCAAAAGAAGAAAGGATGCAAGTTTTCAAATGTTAGGTTTTTGGAATTAATACAATGGTTAGAACTTAATAAGAAGGGGATTAAGCCTGTTGGTTTTGACCCAGAAAACCATACAAAGTGCTAATTGTTTTTATGAGCATTCTATAGTGATTACTCCATGCCAGAGGTGATATAACTTGTCTCAGCACTGAGTTAACAAGTCCGTGCAGTTTTCTCTCCTGGAAATGGTGCCTCTCCCTATTTTCTTCTCTATTATATTATGCTAATGTTTACTTATTCTTCTGGTTCCAGATTTTACTGTCTTCTTTCATGTTTTTTCTGACCCTCACTTCTGGGTTAGTCTCTTCTGAGTTCTTGTAAAACCATGTGTTTCCATTATCAGAGTGCTCAGTTATCAGAACTGAACCATATTTCAGTTCCTTGAGTTACTATAGGACTGGAAGATCTGTAAGGAAGACACCATTTCCGCCTCATGCATTGCACTATCCGAGGCACTGTATTGCATGCCTGTTACATAATAGATGCTTGAAGAATATAGTTTGAATGAAGAATGACCAGTCTAGCATTGTTAGAAAGAAATAGGCTTTGGTTGACAAAACTGTTCCTATGGACATGTAACCCTGCTCTCAGATCATAGTGACCTGAGAACCACATACACGTCTTTCAAGTGTCCATCACAAAATGAGCTCCCCAGAAGCTTATCCATTTCTGTGCTCTTTCCTGACACAGTTAATACTTTTGCTGAACTGATCACTTTTGCCTCAAACTCTGTCCAATAAATAGGGCAGACAGAGGCAGCACGTGGGATCTGCATTCCGGGAGTATGAAGACCTCCCCATGGCTGAGAATTTTTAAAATAAAGCATATTTGTACGTGGAGTTGCATTTTATAAAGTCCTGTTAAAAGGTGTGGGGGCAGGAATCTGTGGTGATCATTCATGACCCTGCCCACACAGCAATTTTAAGTTACTTTCAAGGCAGTGATTTTATTTTTATTTTTATTTTTTTCCTTCAACAAACTGATAGTTTCCCAGGGTGCTGGCAGGTTGACTAATATATGTGTTATTGGTGGCTGCTTAGAAACGCCCCCCGCCCCCCCTGCCCCGTTTCCCAGGATCATGTAAATTGTATTATTTTGACTCTCACTGATGAGGTGTGACTTCTGTTAACTTTTTTTTTTTTTGCCAAACTCCTTTCTTTTCTTCTTGTCAAGCTTTCAAAGCACTCACTTCTCAGTAGGACTCAAAATATTACTGAGGATGTTATTAGAGCATATGTATTTTTAGGTATAATACAATCCATAAATAGCATGTATATTATAAG
The DNA here is from genome assembly GCF_008728515.1 of Papio anubis. Taxonomy (NCBI): domain Eukaryota; kingdom Metazoa; phylum Chordata; class Mammalia; order Primates; family Cercopithecidae; genus Papio; species Papio anubis. The sequence goes on from NC_044976.1 coordinate 67,171,711, forward strand.
GAGAAACCGAGCCTCTCTTTTCCTTTTCTGTTAAAAAATGTATATGAAATATTTAAATGTAAGAGGGGATTTTTTGTTGGTGCTGTTATAACATAGCTCCCAAAACCTTCCTGGCACAATGCTCACCAACCATGCTGCTGGGATACTGCTGCAGATGGAGATGGTTCTTAATGCCTTGCTAGACATCATCACCCTGGTATTACTGCATTTCCAAAAATCAAGTTTATCTTCAAAGGATGGATATAAATGATGCTGTAATTTTCATGGGCAATGAATCTGTTAAACAATTCCAAAATGATAATTGCCTAGACTGATTAATTCGGATTACAATTTTAATGCTCTTTTTAGAAAGTTAGCTTCTCAAGGAGAGAAACAATGTTTTCTGTATAGTTATATTCCTTTTAGTGCATAGCAGTGTTTCATTTATAAAACAAGTATTCAATATATATTGAATTTAATTGAATATTCATTGCCTTGAGTTCTGTGAAGAAATTTATCCTTATTAGAAAACATTAAAACATAAGTACTTTTAATGATAGAACAGGTAGTTACATAGACATGGTAAAAGCCTTTTAGATATTAAAATATTCAGCAACAATATCTCAACAAAAATATTCTGTTAGTTACTTAGGGGTATTGATATGACTACAATATGCTTTTTGAATGCAGGTAGTTCATAATCAAGCATAGAGATAGATGTGCAAACAAATGATAAGGGTGCTTTTTGATATGGTTTGGCTGTATCCCCACCAAAATCTTATCTTGAATTGTAGTTCCCATAATCTCCAAGTGTGTGGAAGGGACCTAGTGGGAAGTAATTGAATCATGGGAGCAGTTTCCCCCATGTTATTCTTGTGATGGTAAGTTCTCACAAGATCTGATGGTTGTATATGGAGCTTTCCCTTTCATTCAGCTCTCATTCTTCTCCTTCCTGCTGCCATGTGAAGCACATGTTTGCTTCCCTTTCTGCCATGATTATAACTTTCTGAGGCCTCCCCAGTCATGTTGAATTATGAGTCAAGTTGAATTATGAGTCAATTAAACATCTTTCCTTTAGAAATTACCCAGTCTCGAGTATCTCTTTATTAGTAGCATGAGAACAGACTAATACAGTAAATTAGTACCAGAAGTGGTGTGCTGCTATAAGGATACCCAAAAATGTGGAAGTGACTTTGGAACTGGGTAACAAGGAGAGGGTGGAACAGCTTAGAGGACTCAGAAGAAGACAGAAAAATGTGGAAAAGTTTGGAATGTCCTAGAGACTTGGAGGGCTCAGAAGACAGGAAGTTGTAGGAAAGTTTGGAACTTCCTGGAGACTTGTTGAATGGCTTTGACCAAAATGCTGATAGTGATATGGACAATGAAGTACAGGCTGAGGTGGTCTCAGATGAAGATGAGGAATGTATTGGGAACTGGAGCAAAGGTGACTCTTGGTATGCTTTAGCAAAGAGACTGGTAGCATTTTCCCCTGCCCTGGAGACCTGTGGAACTTTCAACTTGAGAGAGATGATTTGGGGTATCTGGTGGAAGAAATTTCTAAAAAAATTTTTAAATATTCAAGAGGAAGTAGAACATAAAAGTTTGAAAAAAAGGTCAACCTGATGATGCAATAGAAAAAGAAAAACCCGTTTTCTGGGTAGAAATTCAAGCTGATTGCAGAAATTCACATAAGTCATGAGGAGCCAAATGTTAATCACCAAGACAATGGGGAAAATGTCTCCAGGGCATGTCAGAGACCATCACAGCAGCCCCTCCCATCACAGGCCCTGAGGAGGAAAAAATTGTTTCCTGGGCTGGGTCCAGGGCACCTCTGCTTTGTGCAGCCTTTAGACTGCATCCTAGTTGCTCTAGCTATGGCTAAAATTGGCAAAGGTATCGCTCAGGACATTGCTTCAGAGAGCGCAAGCCCCCAGCCTTGGCAACTTCCATGTGGTGTTGGTCCCACGGGTGCACAGAAGACAAGAATTGAGGTTTGGCAACCTCTGCCTAGATTTCAGAGGGTGTATGGAAAGGCCTGAATGTCCAGGCAGTAACTTGCTGCAGGGCTAGAGTTCTCATTGAGAACCTCTGCTAGGACAGTGTGGAAACGAAATTTGGGGTCAGAGGCCCCACACAGAGTTCCCACTGGGGCATTGCGTAGTAGAGCTCTGAGAAGAGGGTCACCATCCTCTAGACAGCAGAATGGTAGATCTTGCACCATACACCTGGAGACAGCTTGCACCATACACCTGGAGAAGCCACAGACACTCAACACCAGCTGTGAAAGCTGGATGGGGGGCTCTACCCTGATAAGTCACAGAGGTGGAGCTGCTCAAAGCTATGGGAACCCACCTCTTGCATCAGTGTGACCTGGGTGTGAGATATCGACTCAAAGGAGATCATTTTGAAACTTTAAGGTTTAATGACTGCCCTATTGAATTCCAGACTCCCGCGGGTTCTATAGCCCCTTTGTTTTGGACAAATTATCCCTTTTGGAATGGGTATATTTACACAATGGCTGTACCCCCATCGTGTGTAGAAAGTAAAAACTTACTTTTGATTTTACAGAGTTGTAGGTGGAAGAGACCTGCCTGGTCTCAGATGAGACTTTGAACTTGGACTTTTGGGTTTATTCTGGAATCAGCTAAGACTTTGGGGGACTGTTGGGAAGGCATGATTGTGCTTTCAAATGTGAGGACATGAGATTTGGGAGGGTCCAGGGACAGAATGATATGGTTTGGCTGTGTGCCTGCATCCAAATCTCATTTTGAATTGCAGTTTCCATAATATATCCAAGTTTGGTGGGAGGGACCCAGTGGGAAGTAATTGAATCATGGGAGTGGTTTCCCCCATGCTATTCTCATGATAGTGAGTAAGTTCTTAGGAGATCTGATGGTTTTATAAGGGGCTCCACCCATCACTCAGCTCTCATTCTTCTTCCTGCTGCCATGCGAAGAAGGACCTGTTTGTTTTCTCTTCTGCCATGATTGTAGGGCCTCTGCTGCCACGGTGAACTGTGAGTCAATACAACCTCTTTCCTTTATAAATTACCCAATCTCAGGTAAGTCTTTATTAGCAGCATGAGAATGGACTAGTACACTCTTTACTCTGAAGGCCTGGACATTTCTAAAATTTTTCAGAAGATGAGAAATGGCCACTATTGAGAATGTGCATAGGATTGTGGTCCAGATCCTTATTTTAAGGAGGCTGTCCTAAAAGTCAAGAGTGACATAATTTGCTTGGGGTAGAACTATTGTCTTGCAGAGTGCCGTATGACTGGAGAGAAAAAGAGTGCTTCTATTTGAAATAAGACCATTCTTCAGCAGGATACCTCACATTTATTATTAGCAATCAAGGGAAGGCCAAGAACTCTTCTTGCTCTGGAAAATATCTTCCCTATCCCATATTTCTGTCTCCTATGTACTCATAGCTTCTTCATCACTATCTTCCTTGGGATCTTCAGGACTAATTTCCTTATGACCTTTATCCCAAATCAGGTCAGTCACCCCAAGAAAACCACAATCAAATCTCATTACCCAAGACTCTAATCCCCAGTGGTTCTGAGTCACTTTCTAACCCTCTGTATTAGTCCATTTGGTTTACTATAACAAAATACCTTAGACTGGGTAATTTATAAATAATAGAAATTTATTACTCACAGTTCTGGAACCTGGGAAATCCAAGATCAAGATGCCAGCCAATTTGGTGTCTGAGGAGGACTGTTTCTTATGGATGACACCTTCTATGTGTCTTCACACATGGTGGAAGTCCAAAAAGTGGCCAAATAGAATCCCTGAAGCCCTTTTATAAAAGCACTAACAGCATTCATGAGGGTTGACTCTTATGACCTAATCACCAACTCAAGACCCCAGTGCAATACTATTGCATTGGGGATTAAGTTTCAACATGAATTTTGAAGGGACACAAACATTTAAAACACCACACCCTCCATATCTCCAAAACCTCCCTGGCTCCTGAAACTCTCTTGGGGCTCTCTAAAACTAATCACCAGCAAATCTTTTACCTCGAATTGCCTTTCTTTTATCCTCTCACTCTAACAAAAACCTGGTTTTCCTCAGATGTTTCCCCAACATTCCTCACAATCACAGGCTGTTCTATCTCCCAAAACTTTCCTATTATATAGACCCTGGAAAGAGAGTAGATGGCATCCATATTTCTTTTTGCTAGTTTCATACCATTTTTCCTTTATCCTTCACAAAACCACTAGATGACTCCAGACTATACCACTCATTATTCCATTTCTTGGGTCACTTCGTCTCATTTCTCAGAGATTTTAGCTTCTGGATCATCTTCACTTTCCAACACTAACCCTTTATTACTTCTTTAATAATTTCACACAGTAGTGTGTGAAACACACAGTAATGATCATCACAAAACCATGGTTTTTCAGTCTTTTGGAATCTTCTCTAATAATTTTATTCTGCCTTCCCTTACACACTATCATGGTCATACCCTACATCTTGTCATTACCAATAACAGTAGCTCCTTTTTAGGTGTAAGTTTATATACTGTCTAAGCACCACCAACTTATATCTCTATGGCTTACTACCCTTTGTAAACTCCAACTACAGCAACACTTCATATTCATGGGGACTTTCCATCTTTCAATCCTATATTCTTGTTTCTCACTACTCTCAGGACTTCTTCACTACATCCTAGTTTTGACTTCATTATTGATTCCCTGGAACAGCTCAAATCAATTACTTTATTTCTCTGTGCATTATTTTTTCTCATATGTAAATTAACGAAATTGCTAAAAATAATGGTAATAATAATATGGTCAAATTTATTGGGTGTTTGCTATATGCTAATCAATGTTTGAACCACTTTTTATTTATTAGTTCATTCAATCCTTACAATACATTTTTAAGTAGATGCTATTATTTCTCTTTTAGATGAGAAAAATGAGGCAGAGAATGGGCAAATAGCTGTCTAATGTACGTAAGATATCCTCTCACTTATGAGCTAATGGCTTATAAATATCTGGACATCCTTGGGAAAAGTGTCATTTGAACTCAGTTTTTAAAATAATGTGGTTTATTGCTGTTATTTGTACCTTTCAGTAGCTACAAGGATGAAGGCAAAACTTGTCTTCTCTTCCAGACTTCGATTATTCAGATAATTTTATGTAATATGATGTATGAAATTCTAGGTAATAGGAAAGCTCTCCAATGGAATTGTGGTGTTGCTTCATTTCCACTGTCATTATCTCACATTAGCCAAATCTGGGCTGTCATTATTTTGTATCGGTCATTATAATTTCTTCTTATCTAGTTTTTCTACCTTCAATTTTTCCTCACTTTTGTTTTCTAGTACATTTACTACATGTAACTAAAATGATGCTTCTATTAGTTAGAACCAAAGCAAGTTGCTGATATTTGATTATTTTTGACTAGTAAAAAAAGAGACAAGTTCATATGGTTAAACCTAGTATTAATGTAACATAGATAAAATAGTATTATTCCCTGAATTGCAATCATTTTTATAGTTCTCTATTGTCTTTATGAAAATGTTTAAACTCCTCAGCATGACATAAAAGCACATGCTCTGTTAATGATAGACCCTGAACTTGAGTGCTTGACCAGGTTTCTGAAAGCTCAAACGCCTGCAGGGACCAAATGAATGGTGTAAATGTTTGACATGACTTGGAGTATGACTGAGGAATGGTGCATATAGTGTGTGGTGACTGTGAGGCATCATGTCCTCTTTGAAGGATCTGTTCCAGTAAACTGTTCCCATAGTTTTGATCTTTCAGAAATTTAGAGTTTTGCTGTAATTTTTTTCCATAATACCAGCAAACATGTACATAACATATATAAGGGCTATGCATTATTTCAAGCTCTTTTCAATGCGACAGCTAATTCAAAATTGTAGCAATCATTGTATAGTCAAAACATAATCTGTCTACGAATAAAATCTGGTCTGAAAGCTCCTGGTTATGGCTCCTTCCTTTAAACACTTCTGCCAACATATGGGATGACTCCCCATCTCAGACAAATCAGTCATTCACACATCTCCCAATTTTTGCTCCCGTGGTGTCCTCTGCATTGAATATTTTTTTCCTTCTTTCCCAACTCCCTTTCCCCATCTCAACTTCAACTGACAGCTTTCTCTTCATTTTTTTAAAATCTATTTTTTAAAAATTGAAACTTCCTGATTTTCATCATAGCCTTAAACAGTTATTTCCTTCTTTCTTTCATGACATTTTTTCAGCACACAGCTCAGGGCTTACATGTCATAGGCATTCAGAAATGTTTACTGAGTAAGTGGGTGACTATTCTAAATAATTATATTTAAAGCCCGTTCATTTATTTAAAAAACATATTTGGTCACTAATTATGCCAGGCATTGCTTTAAGAGTCTAAAATCCTTTTATTAAATGTATAAATAATACCTCATAAACTTTATAGGTCTATACTTTCCTAAAGCATCAGTTGTGACATTATTTAATCATTTGCTGAAACTCCTTACAATCTAAAGCCAGTTCCTTGGAAGTACAGCCTCTACTAATGCCCAGTGAATGTTGGATTCCATGCCATCTTGAAATGGCAGTTAGGTAGCAAAATGCAATTTCTGAAAGCTGATTCTTTCCAGAAGCTCAACAAGCATTGTTTGACAGCTTCCACTAGCTGTATGGAAAAACAGAGAGAGAGGGAGTTGTAATCAAATTGCTTATCTAATGCTACACGACAATCTAGTGACAGGGTTTATTTAAGAATACACAGACTACTTTGTTACACACACACACACACACACACACACGGAAATTTAGATAATAAGAGTGACATCGGCAAGATGGCAGAATAGGAATTCTCCAGCTTCACTTACTCCTCACCCCCTCCCCACTGGCCCCCAAATCAAACAAGCAACTATCCACAGGCAAGAATACTACTATGAATAGCCTAGAATTTGGGAATGAGACTCAGAAAATCCCTTGGGCTACAGAGCAAAAACCTATGATTGAACAATAAGAGAATGAGTTTCTTTGACCGTGTCACCACTACCTCAAGCCCGCATAGCTCTACAGAGGATTCCCCTGGACCCATGGTTTCTACAGTGGGAAAAGTGAGTTGGAAGCAGATATTCATCTTCTCCACCATTCTGGGAACCTTTACAGGAGGTTTACTCCATTCTTGTCCCATGGGAGACATTGGGAATCTGGCAGGGCCAGGCCACCTGGGTTCAGTTAGAAACAAAGAACAGGGGTGGGAGTCACATTGACCAAAACATAGATATTGGTGGTTAGTGTGCATTCCAGCCAACAGGGGTGCCACACCAGAGAAGCCAGCCACAGTATTATGTCACAGGAAACATGGTCCATGGGTTTTCTAGGGTTAAATCCCTATCCATCTTCTCCACACAGCCGTGGTGCTCTCACACAGGTCATGAGGCAACTGTAGGTCTGTGATTACCCATGGGTGGAGCATCTGGTCCTGCCCAATGCCCAATCTTAATGACGGAAAAATAACCCAACTAAGTTCTGGTGGTCACGTTAGGTCATCCCCAGATTGGAAAGCAATTGCTGGTCCACAATGACCCACAGAGTGAGCATCTGGCTCTGTCCAAATCTACTGAAGGAGAGGTAATCCAAGTAAGCACATATGCTGTTAAGTCTTCCCAAAGCCAGAATGCAACTGCAGGTCAGTGATTACCCATGAAGAGAGCATCTGGCCCTGCTCAACCCAAGCTGAAGAGCAATGACTCCACAAAACCTTGGTGTTCTGCTTAAGCCCACCCTAGGTCAGAAGGCAAGCCCAAGTCTAAACATATCTGTGGAGAATGGCCTCTGGTCTTGGCCATCTTTTGTGGCTGAGCAGCAACCTCAGAGACCTCATCCAGCCTTGGAACCCATCACACAGTCTTGCCCAAGTATAGATTCAAAATAACAGTACCATTAAGCCAGGGAAAACAACCCGTAGCCCCGCCTGGTCAAAGACCATTGCAGAGTCCAGCCAGCAGTCCCACCTGATGGTAGAGTACAGACAGTGGTCTCAGTGGACCATAGAGCAGCCAGGCATACCATTTGACTTGAGTATAGGAAGTGACCCAGCCTAACTAGCGAACCTGACACCAAGGACTGTATGTCTGGGATTGCTACCAGCTGGTCCATCCAGAATCCCTAGGTAGACTATATTGTAAACGTCTATTACTAACAGATAACACCTGCAAAGGCAAAAAGAGGTGGCCATCCCCTCAAATGCAGGGGTATAAAAATAAAGACACAAGAATTATGAAAAATCATGGAAATATGACACTACCAAAATAAACTAATAAAGCTTATTAATCTGCCAAGAAGAAATGGAGGTCTATAAAATTACTGACAAATAATTTACAATAAAGATCTTAAAGAACTTCAGGGAACTATGAGAAAATATGGGTAGAAAATTAAATAAAACTTGGAAAATGATTCATGAACAATAGTTTTACAAAGAAATAAAAACAATAATTATAAGAAAAACAAATAGAAGTCATAGAGATAAATAATACAATAAGTTACATGAAAATTCAATAGAAAGCTTCAGCTACAAACCTAATCAAATAGAATAAAAAACCTATGAGTAGGAAGACAGGAGATTTTAAATTATACAATCAGAGAAGCAAAAAGAAAAAGGAGTAGGCCAGGTGAAGGGGATCACGGCTGTAATCCCAGCACTTTGGGAGGCAGAGGCAGGTGGATCGCTTGAACTTAGAAGTTGGAGATCAGCATGGGCAACATGAAGAAAAAGCCCATCTGAGACCAGGCTTTTTCTCACACCTGTAATCACACCTGTAATTCCAGGACTTTGGGAGGCCGAGGCGGGCGGATCACGAGGTCAGGAGATCAAGACCATCCTGGCTAACACGGTGAAACCCCATGTCTACTAAAAACACAAAAAAATTAGTCGGGCCTGGTGGTGGGCGCCTGTAGTCCCAGCTACTAGGGAGGTTGAGGTAGGAGAATGGCGTGAACCGCGGAGGCAGTGCTTACAGTGAGTGGAGATTGTGCCACTGCACTCCAGCCTGGGTCTGGGTGACAGAGCGAGACTCTGTCTCAAAAAAAAAAAAAAAAAAAAGAAAAGAAAAAAAGAAAAAACTCATTTGAAAATAGAAAAATTAGCCATGTGTGGTGGAGCATACCTATAGTCCCAGTTACTTGGGAGGCTGAGGTGGGAGGACCACTTGAGTTTGGTACACGGAGGTTGCAGTGAGCTACGATTAGACCACTACACTCCAGCCTGAGCCACAGAGTGAGACTCTGTTTCAAAAAAAAAAAAAAAGAAAAGAAAAGAATAAAGAATAAATAAATAATAAAGAATAAATAAATAAAATAAAGAATAAATAAAGAATGCCTACAGGAATTATGGGATACCATCACAAATTAACCTCCTCGTAATAAGAATGAATGAAGGAAAAGAGAGAAGAAAAGGCCTAGAAAACATATTTTTAGAAATAATAGTTGAAAATTTCCCAAATTTGGGGAAAGATGACATCAAGAAACAAGGAGCTCAGAGATCACTGATCAAATTCAACATAAAGAGGAGTTCACCAGATATATCACAAATTATAAAAAATTAAAGACAATGAATACTTAAAGTAACAAGGCATAAGAAACATATCACATTCAAAGCAGCCCTAATTTGCTTTTTGGGAGATTTCTCAAGAGAAACCCTACAGACCAGGAGAGAGAGTGGGATCATATATTCAAAGTATTTACTCTGGTAAAGTTATTTACCAAGCAACACTGCCCTTCAGAAATGAGGGAGATATAAAACTTGCACAGACACACTAAACCTAAGGGAGTCCATGACCTCTAGGCCTGTTTCACAGGAATAGCTAAGGGTAGTTCTTCAAGCTGAAATGAAAGGCTGCTAATTAATATCAAATACATATAAAAGTAAACAAGTCAATAGTATAAGTAATACCTAGTAACATGCAGAATTCTCTAATACTCTTAAGAGTTGTGTATAAATAACTTTTATCCCTATTAGGAAAAATAAGAGGCAAGATTTTTAAAAACAGCTATAGTTACAACACATTTTAAGAGATACAAATCACAAAAAGTAAAATTTGACACCAAAATCATACAAGATTGGGAGGGAGGGAGTGAACAGGTAGAATTTTTTGTAGGTGATTCAAGTGAAGTTGTTGTCAGCTTAGGGTAGCCTGTTTTGAGGATATGTAAGCCTCATAGTTACCACAGAGAAAAAACCTATAGTCAGTGCACAAAATACAAAAAGAAAGGATTCAAAGCAAACCACTACAGGAAACTATCAAGCCACAAAGAAAGAGAGTAAGAGAGGATGAAAGAAACAAAAGATGCAGAAAACAGTCAGAAAACAAATTACAAAATGATGATAGCAGTTCCTTACATATCAATAATTACTGTGAATGTAAATAGATTAAATTCTCTAACAAAAAGATGTAGAGTGGCTGAATGGATTAAAAGCAATATCTAATCATATGCTAATTACAAGAGATTCACTTTACTAATAAAGACACACATAAGAGTGCACATGAAGAAATGGAAAAAGATATTCCACATAATTTGAAACTGAAAGAGAAGAGAGGTAACTATATTTACACCACACAAAATAGACTGTCAAAAACTATAAAAAGAGATAAAGAAGGTCCTTATGTAATGATAAAGGGGCTAATTCACCAAGAAGACATAATAATTGTAAATATATGTGTACCCAATAGTGGAGCACATAAATATATATGACAAATATAATCAACATGTTGAGATACATGCATTTCCATGTTCATTGCAACGTTGTTCACAATGACCGAGATATGAGAACGACGTAAGTGTTCATCAGTGTATAAATTGATAAAGAAAATGTGACATACAGTCACATTTTTCACTTACCAACAGAGATACATTCTGAGAAATGTGGTGTTAGGCAATTTCATTGTTATGCAAACATCACAGAGTGTATTTATATCTAGAGAGTATAGCCTACTACACATCTGGGATGTGTGGTATAGTCTATGTCTCCTTGGCTATAAACCTTCAGAGAATGTTACTATACTGAATACTTTAGGCAATTGTAACAAAATGGTAAGTATTTGTGTATCTAATCACATCTCACTGTAGAAAAGTTACAGCACAAATACAGCATTCTAATCTTGTGGGGCCACAATCTTATATGTGGTCTGTCATTGATGAAAACATCATTATGAAGTGCATGACTATATTTACACAATGGAATATTATTAGGCCTTAAAAAAAGAAGTCTTGTCATTTGCAACAAGATGGATGAAGCTGGAGGACATTATGCTAAGTGAAATAAGTTGGGCACAGAAAAAGAAATACTACATGATCTCCTTATATGTGGAATCAAATAAAGTTTAATTTATGAAGTACAGAGTAGAACAATGCTTGCCAGAGGCTGAGAGTGTAGGGAAGGAGAGAATTGGAGGTTGTTATTGATCAAAGCCTACAAAGTTTTGAAGAAACAAGAGAAATAGGTTTTGAGATCTAATGCACAGCAAGATGACTATAGTCAATAATAATGTATTACATATTTCAAATAACTAAGAGCAAATTTAAAATGTCTCACTATAAAAATGATAGGTAAATGAGGTGATAAACATGTTAACTAATTTGATTAAATCATTCTGCACTGTACACATATATCAAAGCAGTACATTGTACTCCATAAATGAATATAGTTAATATTTGTCAATCAAAAATAATATTAATAATAAAGTTATAAAAGAAAGATAATGAACATTAGGAAAGAAAAATGAGGCAAAGGGAAAATAATGTTAGAGGCATCACAGGAACTAGGAATGAGACTGCTAAACCAGACACACACACACACATTGAAACACTTTTTAAAGTTGAGTAAATTATTGCCTAAAATCACATTTCCAAGTTGTCAGATTGCTACACCTCAAATGGGAACAAAGTCACTACTGCTATGTATTAGTTTATATTGCTATGTAACAAATTATCTCAGATTTAGCAGCTAAAAAACACATATTTATTATCTTAGAGTTTCCATAGGTCAGGATCCTGGACACAGTTCAGTTGGTGCTCAGGATCTTACACAGCTATAATAAATGTGCTGGCAGGGTTGCATTCTTGTCTGGAGGCCAAACAGGGGTAGAATTCATCTCCAAGCTATTTCAGGTTTTTGGCAACATTAATTTTCTTACATCTGTATGACTGGGGGCCCCAGAATTTTGCTGGCTATTGACTGGTAGTTGCATCAGGTCCTAGAGGTCATCTACAGGTCTTTGACACATGGCTGGTTACTTCATGAAGGCTATGAGGGGAGTTTCTCTTCCTAGGAAAAGCTCAGTCTTCCTTTTAATGGATTAGGTCTGATTAACTCAGTGTTATCCAGAATAATTTTCCCTTAGATTAAATGAAAATCAACTGATTTGGGACTTAATTACATCCACAAGACCCCATCACCTTTGCCATATTCTACTGGATAGAGACATGTCACAGGTTGTTGTGCTGAGTTGTGTACTTCCCAAAATTCATGTTGAAGCTCTAACACTCAGTACCTCAGAATGTGACTGAATTTGGAGATAGTGCCTTTAGAGAGGTAAGTAAGCTTAAATGAGTTTATTATAGTAGGCCCTCATCCAATATGACTGGTCTCCTTATAAGAAGAGGAGAGATTAGGCACAGCCACATATAGAAGAACAACCCTGTGAAGACACGAGGAGAATATGGATATTAATAACCCAAAAAGAGAGGTCTCAAAAGGAATTAACCTTACCGACATTTTGATCTCAGACCTCAAGCCTTCAAGACTGCGAGAAAATTAATTTTTGTTGTTTAAATTGTCCATTCTGTGGTACTTTGGTACTGCAGCCCTGGCAAACTAATATGCAGGTATATTAATCTGTTCTTACGCTGTTAATAAAGACATACCTGGGACTGGGTAATTTATAAAGGAAAGAGGTTTAATTGACTTAAAATTCCACATGGATGGGGAGACCTCACAATCATGGAGGAAAGTGAAGGGGTACCAAGACATGTCTTACATGGCAGCAGGCAAGAGAGAGCTTAGGCTGGAGAACTCCCATTTATAAAACAATCAGACCTCATGAGATTTATTCACTACCACGAGAACAGTATGGGGGAAACCACCCCCATGATTCAATCTTCACCACCTGGCCCCACCCTGGACATGGGGGGGTTATTACAATTAAAGGCAAGATTTGGGTGGGGACAGAGCCAAATCATATCAGCAGGTCCAGCCCAAACACAAAGCCTGAAGGGTTATATAGGGCATCAACAGCAGGGGGCAGGAATCATGTGAGCCGCCTAGGACCTGTTGCTATGAGGTACAACTCCAAATAGCTTAATATGGAGAAGAAGGGATGATGTAGACATTATCAATATTTGTCAATTTTAGGGTTTCCTTGATTTCTACTTGTCTACCACTTAAAAGCCAATGAAATATGAGCAAAAGTATGCAGTATCACTTCCAGGATGAACCATGTAATGCTGGTGCTTAATTCTCTAGCTCTTCTTTCCCTTACCATGGAGTCCCTCAAACCTCTTTTTGCACTGGTAGCATCCTAAAGTGGTCAACTCCATCATCCCGGGGCCCTGAACGGTTATCATGAGCAAAGTCTTCCTTACCAAACCAAGCTAAATATGTGCCATGAGCAATAAATTAGCTTGTGTTATTTTAAGTGATTGACATTTTGGAGTTGTTTATTATAACACTATAATCTAGCTTAACATGATAGATGAATGAGATAAAGTCATATATCATTAATAAACTTGAGCAATTAAAATGACTAAACAGTGAAAACAAAGTACTTTTTATATTTCTACAAAATTGTGAAGGGAAGTGGCTGCTTCTGTAACACCCAATACATTGCTATCAGAAGTTTGTATAACAACTGAGATTGGTGAAATAATAATCTGGAGTTCAGATGAGAGTAAGACACACCTTCCAAAATACTTCCTCTGATAAACAGTTTATATAAACGAACAAATCCTCTGAGTCATCAGTTCCTATGATAGCATTGCATTTAGCATTCTAATGTTGTGGGAGAATAGAACTACATATGACAGTCAGAAAATTCACTAGAGCTTTGAAATGAATAATCCTCAAGGTGAATTAAAATTCTGTACCATATTGCTTCAAACTTTGATTTTTATTTCACTTCTTTGTTTCACTCTCAAGTCTCTTGAATCTTTCTTTTTTCATTTTTCTATAGTGGTTTTTGTCTAAATAGAACACTGAGAAAATAATTGTTTAATTTTTTTCCTGGTTTGAGATCAAGAAAAATGAAGTTGAGGAGGACTTACAAGGGTGTGCCTTTTGAATAACCATAAAAAGGAGTTGCAGTGAGGCACAGCTGAAGCAATGAGAAAGAATTGAAGGAGTGAGATGGAAAAAGCCTTTGTAATGAGATTAATTTTTAATTCCTAACTACCATCCACGAAAGAAAGCAGACAGACCAGTTCTATGGAGTCATCTTTGCCTTTCTGTGCAGTGTGGTCTTCAGATAAATGTGTTCAGGTGGCAATACTTTAGCTTAAATAAAAGGGAGGGTGTCTGTCCGGTCTAATGGAAGGGAAGTCTTGCAATTTATCCCATTTTGGCAAGTGACATAATAATATGTCAAATTCTGTAGCCTATCCCCTTTGTGAGAAGCGGTTCGCTTTCTCATTCCAGTCCATCACACCCACTGAAGAGTACCCTGGAAGTGTTAATACCACCTGGAAAAGATCAATCTATTTTGGTTAGGAGGCTATGAGCAAGAAATGTGGGGAAGCATGGAGAAGAAAGAATATAGATTACACAGCCTGTTTCTCTGCCAATACTTCTCTTCTTTCTCTCTTTCTCTCTCTCTCTCTATATATAATACATATGTGTGTGTATATATATATATATATATATACATAAAATCAATTAGAGAATCAAGCCAGTAAATATTCTTGTTACTATGGAGACCAAAGTGGAGCCTGTAGAAAATAAAAATTTTGATTTTTGAATGTTTACATTTTGCTACGATTCTTGAATTTTTAAAAATTTCTTAAATACTTTAATTAGAAGCATTTAACACCTACTGTGAAATGGGTTTGATTAAGTCTAGACAAGCACAGAATTTTTAATGTGTGTCTCTTTGTTACCCCACAGATGTACAGATGTGTCTACTTTACCACTTTGAAAAGAAAGAAGTTCTGAAAGTACATATTCCACTTCCTGAACACTGAAAAGAAGTACAGTATTTTACCCCATTTGAGCATATTTATATTCTTAAAGTTTGAGTAAACAAATGAGAAGTTTAAGGGAAACCAAAGAGAAAGCTAAGGGGAAAAATGGCAATAAATTACTTCTGTGTGTGATAACTCTGCATATTTGAAGGTTTGTTTGTGCACATGTGGACTACTTTACTCCTAGTAGAAGAGAAACGTACAATGGAAATTGTCATTTTACATCTTAAAAATAACCTGGAAATTGAAAACAAGTTTTTAAATTGCTTGCTTAAGTATAGGATGATTGGTTAATTTTATCTTCAGTAATTTTCAAGCATTCTTTTAGATAAACTGCTTTTTAAACTTTGAACTATAAACCATTATCTTTAGGAAGTCAGATGAAGCACAATTCATGAATGATATTCTTTCTATTATTTATAATAGAATATCTATAGATATTCTTTCTATTATTTTCAGGATTAATGTCATATGCATGAAAAGGAATAATAGGATTTTGGTAGTATTAATACTAAGATTTCTAAGAATGTTCAAATATGGCTGTCAATGTTAATGTCAAGGACAGAATCCTTCTACATTTTCCCCACTCCTATTTGCAATTCATTTCAATTAGTCCTTTTGATTTTTAACATTTAATTTTGTTCACATGTATCTGCATTTCACCTCTATTCCTGTCCTTTTCTATCATCTCATCCCTCCCCCACTGCACTTGCCCCCAAACAGTCGCCATGCCTTTATCATTACCCACCTATAATCCATTTCTCATATTTTGATAGAGTACTACTTACAAGACATAAATGCAATTGGATCAGTTTCACACTTAGAATATTTCAAGGGGTCATCCTTAGCACAAAGAGCAAGATGCATAATAAGGCTTAAGAGTTCCTGCAGGATCTGGTTCTTGCTCCTCCTCCCCAACTCTTGTATCTTGCTTTCTTCTTGCACCTCTGTATGTTCTCTATCTTACAGCCTCTTTGGCTGATTTTCTCTTCCGATGATATATCATACTTCTTCCTTCTTGAGGACTTTGCACTTGCTGTTCCATGTGTGTGAAGTGTTCTTCTTCTATTTTCCTGCATACCTGCCATACATCCTTCAAGTCTCATCCCAAATGTCAATTCTACAGAGTCCATGAAACCACTTCATAGACCCCAGACAAGACCTATTGTACACTTGCATGACACTTTGTACTTTTTCTTTATAGTACTTTTATATGGTAATTATAAATTGTGCTATTATGAATGTTCATAGTCACAAAGTACAAATGTTTACAAAGACATAATTTCCTTCACTTCTGTCCAACAGGATTTAGCTCCTAGGATTCCATTTCCATGTGTGGTGCAATTAGATCTTACTACAATCTTCTTACAACTTTTTTTAGTCCCTTTCACAAAAATACTATTCTTTCAATTTAAAGGCCTTCTCTCCCCCATCTCCTTCCCTTTTCCTGGGAGGATATGAGTTCCTGGATCTGAGAGGGAAAGGGATACCTTGTTCACAGTGGTTCTCTAGTCTCTATAACCTGTGCTGAGATCAATTTTTTCCTACCTATGCTGGAATTTCTTGCTGCTACTCCTGATCCTGCAATGATCTCTTATAGGGACATCCATGCTCTCTGTCCCATTTCAATCCTACCCTGGAGACCTACTGGACTGATTTTAGGACTTGATTTTCTTTTGGTTGGCAAGGGCTGGGAGTGAGGAAGGTTGCTTTCAAACTTAGTTGATTTTCTATTCCTGCTATGGTCAATGTTGGTGCCCCCACAAAATATATCAAAATCCTAACCCTTAAAGTGATGGTATTAGGAGGTAAGGCCTTCGGGAGGTGATTATGTCATGGGGTGGAGCCCATGTAAATGAGATTTGTTCCCTTATTAAAGAAGCTCAAGAGAAATCCCCTCTCAATCCTTCCAACATGCGAGGACACAGTGATAAAGTACCATCTATGAACTAGGAAGTGGTTTAATTCCAGATATTGAATCTGTCTTGATCTTGGAATTTACAGCCTCCAGAATAGCAAGAAATACACTTCTGTCGTTTATAAGCTATCCAGTCTGTGGTACATCATTAAAGCAACCAGAATGGACTAAGACAATATCCCACTAGAGTCTGCTGCACTCTGTGAGGCTGCCTGCAGGCCCATTTCCCTAGACATCTTAGCCACGGGGTTGTGGTGCCATGTAGAATCTGGCTTTCCTGCAAATCTTGCCTTCTTTCCAGGATGCAACAAAGGCAGGGAGATCATGCTCTAGCCTAATTTTCTGTGGTTTTGCCTCAGAGGAAGCAGAGTCAAGGGGCCCTTTCTGTGCAATCCATACTAACGACAGGTTTACTCTTTTGCTCTCTCTCTCAGTTCTGAAGCTCCTATTTCCAGGCAAAAAAAGTGGAAATACTTATTAAATGCTTTTTGTCTGAGATGAGAAAAGATGGGGTGCATATAGGGTGCTATGACCATCAACTTCATTGAATGTCATTCTAATAGAAAGTTATGGATAAACTTTGCACCCACCTCCTTAATATTTTGCCTACTCTTGCTATTCAGAGTCAAGCTTTCATTTTAAGCCTCTTCTCACTGGCTTTCAAGGCAATTATTCCTGTAATTAGCTTTCAAAAAAGCCATTCAGAAACTCAGCTTACTATTTTTTTTCAAGCTGATTAATCCTCTCCTGGGACAAAAAGGATAATTTTGAGAAAAAAACATCAACTTGGTTGTTTAGCAAAATATTATCTTTCCACATATGGTTGATTTTTGAATCGTCTATAGAATTTCAAGCTCTCCAAGGTCAATAGTCAGGTTTTTGTTATACTATTGTATCTCCTAGTTCACATTAGTGTACTTTATTAATAAGAATTTTTGAAGAAATGAATATACAAACAAGTGTCAACTAAGAAGAGGTGAAAGAACAGACTGCAAATGAATAAGACAAGGCATTTATTGGGGTGTTAGGAACTGCAATTTGGGAGGCACAGACTTGGCTGGAAGCCAAATTGTTTTCTGAAGAGAGGGAATGGGGCAGGGATTTTTAAAAGGAAGCAGAGGGTGATTGCATAAGCTTGTTTTGAAAGAACTGTTATTGGTGAAGGCAACTGGCTTAAACATAAGTCCATAGTTTGTTGGTTTTTGCTATTCAAGAGTTGCAGCACTGCTGAAATTCAGCTATTTTTCAGATGTTGGTGTTGTGGCAGTTTGGTCCAGTTCAATGGTTCAACAAAGTTACTGTTTTTTTTCAAGGTTGCAGGTTGTGCAGGCAGTCTTTCTTAGAATGAGTGCTACCCAAATCCATTTTAGAATTCTGAACCAGAATGACACCATTCTGTATATCATATTTCATACAGAAATCACAGCAAAGGGAAACAAATTCAGAGTTCACTGTTAGTACATTGAATCCAATCTTCCAAGTAGAAATATCGTAAACTCAATTAGAGTGGGTTGTTTGACTTGGAGGCAACCTATTTCTACCACTTATCCTAATATTAGAATCTTATGTAACTTTAAGCCTGTTTTCAGGGGAAAAGGCCATGGTCGTCTTTTGTCTTTATCTGCATAGAAAGAAGAAAGAGATAAGAACGTTTATGGCAAAAGGGAAAAACTTATAAGATACACAAAGGGTACAGGAGACAGAGAATATCAAAGGCATGGCTGAGCTTCCTTGCAAATAAAAAAAGGTCATGGGTCATTTTGTTGCAATGACTGTGTGGATAAAAGTTGAAAAGAAAAGTGTCACATTTATTTATTTATTTATTTATTTATTTATTTATTTAATTTTTATTTTTGAGTTTTACTCTGTTGCCCAAGCTGGAGTGCAATGGCACGATCTCGGCTCACTGCAGCCTCCATCTCCCGAGTTCAAATGATTCTCCTGCCTTAGCCTCCCGAGTAGCTGGGATTACAGTTATGCTCCACCACACCTGGCTGATTTTTGTATTTTTAGTAGAGACGGGGTTTTTTCTTGTTGGTCAGGCTGGTCTGGAACTCCCGACCTCAGGTGATCCGCCCACCTCGACCTCCCAAACTGCTGGGATTACAGGTGTGAGCCACTGCACCCGGCCCATTTATTTCATTTTTAATGCACTGATAACCTACAGTTTGGAAATGCCTCTCAACTGGTGACTTGAAACATGACAAATATTCCTTTTTTGGGGGGTAAAAAGGAGAGGTTGAAGAGAGAGCTTCCTTCTTTCTGACTACGATTTTATTTTCATTAGAGATTTATAGGGAATATTAAGCCTAAACTGGCCAAAGAAGCAACTAATCTTTTTATCATGTGTGACAGCAAGCAAATGTTGGGGCATGGCCATCTTATGGAAGCATATAGTTTTGGAACTTAGAATCAAAATCTAAAATAAAGTTCCATCTTTGTTTTTTCACCTATTTTTTGTTACTGGTTTTTATGGTAAGAGGAATTTTTAGTGAAAAGTTTCCATTTTAGAGGTCAGGTCCCTCTTTGCTTTATTTTGACCACATTTCAGATTTCCCAGAGAAAACACTAAAAAGAAAAATAAAACTAAACTGCTTTGAGCCTCACAGTGCAGCACAGTTTAAAAAGAGGTTTGGGAAAATAACCAAAGAAACATTCGGGAGGTTTCTTAAGACCATTAAGACATGTTAAAGGCTTAAAATTCAACTTGGATGATAATATTGGAGCTATAAACAATTGTTGAAGTAATTTTGTGCATTATGCATAGTAATCACTTCATTTAGTGATTTACTTGAGGTCAAACTGTAATTCAGTGACATATTCTTGTCAAAGGTGGGTTTTTTTTTTCCCATTCCCCAATAAACCAGCCAGACTCTCTAGTCAACTAAAGTAAAGTAACGATAAACACGGGCATGGAAGGGGGAAGAAATCTGGAGTCATGTTATTTGACAGACGTGGCCTAAAGAAGATCCATAAATTTTGGTTATAATGCCCATGTGAGCCTTGACTGGTTCTTGTCCTTCTAGAGGGCTTCTTCATTCCCAAGCAGAATCCATGAGCAATCTGTCCAATATCCTTCCAAAAAATTTCTTTCTGGTTAACGAAAGCCTACTTCCATTGTTTACAAAGAAAAATGATACGTATCTTATTGGCATATTTCTTGTACTGCAGGGTTTCTGCAGGGTTTCTCAAAGTTCTTTTGTATGCTAGTGTAAATATTCAAAGGGAGTAATACATGTGGCAATTCCTATATTTATTTGACCTTTTCTTGTAAAATATCGTTTGAGTTTTTTTTCTAGAACACACTCTGGAAAACACTGCATTATAACATTGCTGTGCCCTGAGGCACTGCCTCAACCCTAGAACTGATTCGCAACCTACTTTGAGAGCTTTGAGAGCCTCTCTTATTTACCAAATAAGGGTGCTGCAATTTTATATTATGAGGGTAGTGTAAGCTCTGTGCTGTAATGTTGCAACATTCAGTTAGGACATTGATAACAATTTTACATGAGGCATTCTAGTTGAACTTTCTGGGTAGGGTTCCAGGGTTTCTCTGATTTAGTTTTTGTGTATTATGGATTCATGTACATTCTGGACAATGTTCCATGCTTCAGTTTCCCTTGAGATGAAACAGAAAAGAATGATATTAACCTGATATCTCCCTCAGCACTGGCAGGTTGAATTAGGTAATGCCAGCAATATGGCTTGAATTCTTCAGAGAGAAGAATTTTAAAACACCAGCAATGAATGTTATAGAAATGACTGCAAAGCACTTCTCATATATTTTAATCCAACCTTTAGTATTTGCATAACCAGTCTATTAAATCATTTTGAGTAGGATATGGGGATGACAAAGTCATAGGAACTGCTTCGTGACTGTCTTTTCCAAGAGAAAAGATAAAAATACAAGTCAGAATTATAGTTCACACTGAGCTCTGCACATGCTTGAGAAAGTCTGACCTTGTAGTAGGGCTGTTGCTGCCCACTAACCCTGATAGTGGCGATATGGATTGCTCTACAATTAGCATGAGTGGTGGGTGCATGTAATCAGGCAGCGTTACGGGCCATCTTTATAGCATGTCCTATCTTTACCGCATGCCTGATTAGGAAATACATACATTGTCTTGTTTTTTTTTTTTTTTTGAGACGGAGTCTCGCTCTGTCGCCCAGGCTGGATTGCAGTGGCCCGATCTCGGCTCACTGCAAGCTCCGCCTCCCGGGTTCACGCCATTCTCCTGCCTCAGCCTCCGGAGTAGCTGGGACTACAGGCGCCCGCCACCACGCCCGGCTAGTTTTTTGTATCTTTTTAGTAGAGACGGGGTTTCATCGTGTTAGCCAGGATGGTCTCGATCTCCTGACCTCGTGATCCGCCCGTCTCGGCCTCCCAAAGTGCTGGGATTACAGGCTTGAGCCACCGCGCCCGGCCAGGAAATACATACATTGTCCATTGTCTTTGGCCCAGTACTCTGTCTCCCCATTTTGCAAGTTATTTCAACCTAAGGTAAGGTAGCTGGGGAAAAGTTTGAGTATGAGTCAGTGAAGCATTCTACTCATTTACTTCTAGAAAACCTCTAATAGCCTTCCTGTTGGACAAATATGGTATTGAATATTTAAAAGACTAACATCACTTCAAAGTCATGGCCTCTTTTGTTGGTCTTCACAAAGAGGGTTTTTACAAATGGCAAAAAGCTCTTCGTGGAAGTAAGTCTGCTGTTTTTTCTTGCACCTTGCATGCCCAACACAAAGCCCGCAAGTGAGAACTTCATGACCTCTAAACTTAACAAAATAGAAACAATGAGTGAGAAGCTGCCTGCATCAGGAAGTGGGTATTTACAGTGACACCATGGAGCTTTGATGGAGGAGGTGGAAGTTGCTCACAAAGGTGAAATATAAACTCCTGAATTCTCTTTCTTAGTGGGAATCTTGGCTACTCTTGAAAATGAAGACACAGCAAAAGCAAATAATTTTGTCATCTGTTAGATAAAGTTTACAAACCTACTTTAACTTTTGCTTTTCTGCTTGGTGACTCCTGGGCTAAAGTCACACAGTTAATCAGAAACACTCCTGAAGGAGAAAATAGTGGTTTTAATTCAACCAGAATGTGATAATTAGTGACATTTAGATGGAACTTGCTTCTATTTTTCTTACGGAACTACATTTCCCAATATAATTTTTTTCTGAGGTGAGGTGGTATTTTATGAAGTTTGTTCATTCATTTAGTCTATAAGTACTTATTGGGCACTACTGCATGCCATGATGTTCTATCTCCTGGTGATATAATGGTGACTAACACACATTCTGTAACCTAAGGTGTTTTATATACTAGCTGTAAAGATAGACAGTAAATAGGTAACTTTAATACAGTATGATATGTGCTTGATAAAGAATCTGAAAGGGAAGGTGTAGTACATTAAAGCTGGCCGGCACAGTGGCTCATGCCTGTAATCTCAGCATCACTTTGGGAGGCCGAGGTGGGTAGATCACAGTGGCAGGAAATCGAGACCATCCTGGCTAACACGGTGAAACTCTGTCTCTACTAAAAATACACACACACACACACACACACACACACACACAATTAGCCAGGCATGGTGGCGGGCACCTGTAGTCCCAGCTACTCGGGAGACTGAGGCAGGAGAATGGCATGAACCCGGGAGGCAGAGCTTGCAGTGAGCTGAGATCACACCACTGCACTCCAGCCTGGGTGACAGAGTGAGACTTCGTCTCAAAAAAAAAAAAAAAGATCTTAAAGCATATTAGGTGATAGAGATTGCAGAGCAAATGAGGAAATGATAGCTGAGCTGAGAACTGAAAGATAAATAAAAATTAGGTGAAGAAATGAAGATAAAGAAGATAAATTTCTCTTTTACAGCCTTGGAAGTACAACCTTTTAAAATAGTAATACTAGTCAGTGGTTTTGATTAGTTAATAAATGCTTCATGATTTACATATTTGTCACTTCCTGTAACAATTCTATGAAGAAAGAATGAGTGTGGCAGGTCACGTCTCACTAATGCAGGCCTCTGTAACAACTGTTTTAGCATTGACTGAGTGGTGAAGTTAAATATTAAAAGCTGATAGACCCAGTGCCCTTACAAAGTCTGGAATGTAACAAACGCCCACCAAGAGTTTTGCCCAGGTCTTTCCTGGGTCTTGAAATGGGTCTATGACAAGATAATGAAGGAATTCTTAACAGGACCCAAACAAGTTTTATTGGGGGCCTGAAGAAATTCCCCAGACCTCCACAAACAAGTTTACTGGGGGTCTAAAGAACTCCCCAAACCTCCAGGATTTAGCAGGAGACAAAACAAGGGTACACTCCAGCACCTGGACACATTTGGATTAAGCAAATTTACTGAGGCTCCAGAGGAAGGTCTTCAGGACTCAGATCTTAGTTACAGATCAGAAGAAGTTAACCACGTATGTCTTTAGATGAATGCACATTTACACGTAGACATATAGCTTAGAAGGTATATAAGCTCTGGAAAACTTTGTAATTTTGAGTTGGTCTGGCAATATTTTCCAGGCCTACTCCCTTTACCTGGTTGCAGAAATAAACTCCCTTCTTTCCCAGTTCATCTGCATCTCATTATTGGGCCACAAGAATAAGCAGCCCGACCCTCGGCTTGGTCTGGTTACATGAGGGGACTTCAAAAAATGTTTATGGAAAATATGTATTATAAAAAACTATTCATGAATTCCAAACAGTTTTCTCACAAAAATAAACTTGTGCTATCTCATTATAACATGTTTAAACAGAATGCAGTTTGAGGCACAAAGAAGAATAAGACATCAGTTTTAAAAGAGATCCCATCAGAGCAACATAAATTCTGCTAAAATTGAAGGAAGAACAAACATCAAATTTATCATGAAGCTTGGATGAAAAACAATGAAATGATTAAATGCTTTACACAAGGTTTATGGGGACAGTGACCCAAAGAAATGAACAATTTGTAGATAGATAACTCATTTTAAAGAAGGGACAAGACTACATGGAAGATGAATCCCTCAGCCATAGATCATCCTCATCAATTTGTGAGGGAAAACTTCATCTTGTTTCTGTCCTAATTGGAGAGTACTGATGATTAATAGAAGAAACAATAGCCAACACCACAGACTTCTTACTAACTTCAGCTCACACAATTATGACTGAACAATTAAAGTTCAACTCAATGTTTCCATTCAATGGGAGCAAAAACCATTGCACCCAGATCAGCCACAGACAAAAATGGAGCTTTTAATGTAAATTTTAAACATGTGAATCAAAATCTTGAACTCATTCTTTGAAGAATTGTAACAGAAGATGGAACATGGCTTTACCAGTACGACTCTGGAGACAACTCACAGTCAAAACAATGGCTAACAAGTGGGGAAAGAGTTCCAGTCAAAGCAAAGGCAAACTCGCCAAAAGCAAAGGTCATGGTAAGAGTTTTTTAGGATGTTCAAGGTATTTTGGTTTTTGATTGTCCAAAGGGCCAAAAAACTATAAATCTGCTTATTATGAGAGGGTTGTGAGAAAGTTAGCAAAAGCTTTAGCAGAAAAACACCCAGGAAACCTTCACCATGGGGTTCTTCTTCACCACAACAGTGCTCCTGTTCATTCCTTTCACCAGAAAAGGGCAATTTTGAGAGTTTTGATGGGAAATTATTATGCATCCACCTTCCAGTCCTGATTTGATTCCTTCTGACTTCTTTTTGTTTTTCAATCTTAAAACATCCGTAAAGGACACCCATTTTTTTTTCAGTTAATAATGTAAAAAATATTGCATTGATATGGTTAAATTCCCAAGACTTTCAGTTCTTTAGAGACAGACTAAATGGCTGGTAGCCTCACTTACAAAAGTCTCTTGAACTTGATAGAGCTTATGTTGAGAAATAAAGTTTATATTTTTATTTATCTTTTAATTCTATTTTTCTACAAACTTTTTGAAGAGCTCTTATGCTATTATTGTTCCTGTTTTAAGGGTGAAGTAGAGTCTTATGGAGATTGAGCTGTTTGCTCAAGGTCAGACAGTGTATAAGTAGACAAATCTAGATATAAACCTAAGTTGGTCTGAACAAGGAAATGGAGTTTTCCCAGATTAATATATACTGGCTCTTAGATCTCTGTAACTGGCCACATTTAGCTAGATGTAGGTGGAATGTTGATCCAAGGTCACCAATTTTTCAACTAGGTAGGATCCAATTAGTCTATTAATCTTATGAACTTCATCAAAGAAAGACATAGACATCATGATGGGCTGATGGTGGTTGGCACTGGACTTAAAGCTATGATATTCAGACTAGAATGGCCAAGATGGGACATGTATACAATGCACAAATAGGAGTAAAGAATGGGATTTGTGAAGAATCTTCTGAGATATGGAGAGAAGAGACTTGAAATGATTATAGATCATTTGGTGGGGCTGTAAATTACTTCAATCATTGTAGAAAGCAATGCGGGGATTCCTCAAAGAGCTAAAAACAGAGCTACCATTTGATCCAGCAATCCCAGCAATGTACCCTCTGGGTACATACCCAGAGGAATATCAATCATTCTACCATAAAGACACATGCATGTGTATGTTCATTGCAGCACTACTCTCAATAGCAAGGACATGGAATCAACCCAAATACCCATCAATGACAGATTGGGTAAAGAAAATGTAGTAACTATACACCATGGAATACTATCCAGCCATAAAAAGAATGAGATCATGTCTTTTGTGAGAACATAGATAGAGCTGGAGGTCATTATCCTTGGCAAACTAACACAGGAAGAGAAAACCAAATATCACATGCTCTCACTTGTAAGTGGGAGCTAAATGATGAGAACACACGGGCACAAAGAGGGAAATACCAGACACTGGGACCTACATGAGGGTGGAGGGTGGGAGGAGGCAGAGGAGCAAAAAGATAACTATTTTGTGCTAGGTTTAGTACCTGGGTGACAAAATAATCTGTACAATAAACACCTGTGACACAAGTTTACCTATGTAACAAACCTGCACGTGTACTCCTGAACCTAGAATAAAAGTTTAAAAAGAAGGTTCAATAAAATAATGTGAGACTATTTATTACAATGCCCCAAGTGTTGCATTTTCTTGACTCCTTTGGTTGGTCCTTCCTGCTTGCTACTTCTTTTTCCCCCTTCCTTCTCATGTGTTTTTTCCCCCTTCCTTCTAAATGTGTTTTTTATAACAATTATATTTCAGAAATTATTTTTGAAGAGAAATAAGAGACACATTCCAGAGTTTAATGGTGAGAGCCACAGGAGGAACAGGGAGACAGGAGTTCCTTTCCAATGTCATCCTTTCTCCAGAGCAAACCAGGGAATGGAAGAGATAAGCTAATATGTCATTATCATCTCTAATCTTCCTGATTATTTCTCTTGGAACTGACACAAGGGCCAGATGTGGTTCAGAGAAAAAGTGTACTTTTGGCTCTGGAGGAAGGCCTCAGAGCTTTTAACAATCCCTTAAAATGCCTGGTTCACCTTAGAGAGACTCCCAAGGGACTCCAAAAGACCTATTCCTTGTCATTTTACCATAAAGAGTAAAGATAAAGATTTTGGAGGAGGGGAGATGAGCTAGGAGGCAACAGGAAAGAGAAAGTGTAAGTGTCGGAATGGTTCAAATAAAAAGTATCAATGTCTAATCAGAACAGAGGACTGCCTGATGTACTTCCCAAGTTATCAAGTTGGCTGTGAAAGACTATGAGAGGATAATGAGGATGGCCGATACTTTTAGGAAGACATGGTTGAAATCTTTGACTGTTTATTTAGAGCAAGGCTAAATCTAGAGTCAACCTGTTAAGGGAGCAAATTTCTTAAGCAATGCTATTGCATTATATGGCTACAAGGGGCATCATTGCATTATAATCTATGTGAACATCACTTTGGGGAGCGTGGAGCAGTGCAGTGCACAGCCTGACATAAAGGTCTTCAGTCTATTGCCTCATTTATAGTTGAAAGAGCTGGGAGGCTTAAAGAGCTGGGAGGTCAAGTCCCTGTCTAGGGTCCTATAGGCAGTAACAGAGCTGAACCATAAGTCAAGTTACTCTACTTTCAGTTCAGTGATTTTTTTTCAACTAAACTCGTTACTCTCAACCTGTGGGTTGCAAATCTCTGGGGAATGTGGAACTATTACAAGGAGTTGTGTGTATGTGTATTTCCCAATCAATGTATACTAAAAGTATAATTATCGCACACTAGGTTTTATTTACAATTATTTGCATTAGAGGAGCTCTTCATGCAAGATTATGTTGCCAAAATCACTTTGTCTGCTAATCATACTGCTATTGTCTGCGCTGTTCACATTTTTTTGCAAAAAAGAGAACATAAACAATACCTTTGAAAGATGAGAGCTTGGGATGCTCTTGCCACACAGAGCCTGTATTACGATGTTATCCAATTAGCATCTTTTACTTTATCTTGAAAATACTTCACAATGAGAAAGCATACATGGAAAAAGCTTCAGATTCAAATCTAACTTAGCCACTAACTGCGTGACCTTGGGTGAGCTATTTATCCTCTCTCATTTACTTAATAGGCAATTATTGAGTGCTCACTAGGTTGCAGAAATATTCCTGGTGTACAGAACCAGATGAAAGAACAAGTCATAACTTAAGACAGAGAAGAAAACAGATGAGGAAACTTATTACCATACAGGGCAATCAGTTCTGTGATCATTTTATTACTTGTTCACAATGGAATCCTAGAGGAATGTAATCTTCCCCAGATGTGGGGAGGGATGATAGTTTTAGGATATTCTTCCCAGACTTTTTGAAACTGAACTGTGGAGCAAAGTTAGTCACCATTAAGTGAAAAAGCAGGAAAAGGAACACATTCTGGACAGAGAAGCTGCCATTTACAAAGGCAGAGGAGGATGAAACGCTCCATACTGTCTGGCTCAATTTTCTTACTCTCAATTTGGAACCTAGAGCTGCTAAGAAGCAGCAAATTGGAAATCCATGAGTTATCTTCCATACTTCAAGAATCTTAAATACAATCACAAAATTTTCCACCTAAGTGTTAAGGCTAACTAAAATGTCAAGTTCCTTAGCCTTTAATTTTAATTTTGTCAACTAAGTTCATTTCTCTGAATATGCCATATTAATCAGAAGCTCCATTTCAGAATTGTATGTGACACTAATATCTAATATACAAACACTGTTACTTAATACATACAGTTCGATAGGCAAAGTTATTTCAACTATAAGGTGAATGGAATAAGATGTAAATGAACGCATGAGATCCTACATGAGGCTCTTATATGGATTTTGGAAGCAGGACATTCATCAATATGCCTGGCTTATAGATAGTGCTCAAGGCCACAGGTTGAATTAATAAATTAACAGAGATTTAGGTTGTAGGTGGAATTGCTTGGCAAGCCCCTTCATACCTTTCTTGTACATTGGCTTTCAAATCCAAGCATTACTCACTCCTTTCCTTCTTTGAAACACATAAAGCAAGAAGTGAATACCAAGGAGGCATGTAAAAATGTCTGGGTTGTCATCTCTTTCCTAAAATAGTTATATTTACAAATAATATAGTCAATGAGAATTCAAAGTACCATACTAAGATATTAGGATAATAGGCTTCTTCCTAGGATAAGGATACTCGGATGTCCTTACTAGGTAACTCTTCTGTCTATTCTGAATTGTAATTCAATTAAATGATTATTCATGTAGATTATAGGATACCTAAGAAGTTATTTATAGAATACCTATAAGAAGATACAGGGCCTTACTTTAATTTGCAATTAAATTAGGTGCAAGTGAACACAGATGAAACATTTCAAGATGGGAACTAGATGGTCATGGTACCCTTTTATGCTTTCTCCCTACTATCCTACAACTCTTTTCAAGGAGATGTGTCTCAGTTTTGGCCATAACTCCACTAAATATGTCACTTTGCCATCTGTATCATACGCTCTGTAAAATAATTTTTAAAAAATCTATAAGGTGGGAGTGAATAGTAAGACTTCCTTGTAAGATTTAAGTAAGATAAAATGAAGTCAAACATAGAACATACATTAAATAGTTGTTATTGTGAGAGAGGCAGCAAGGAGTATTGAGGGTGGCTTGAATTTTAAATAAGAACAACTAAGGTTATATTATCTTTCTGCTTGTTACCAGTTTTGTAGTCTTAGGTAAGAAAATTAATCCCTCAGAACTTCTTTTCACAATGTGTTAAGTGAGAATACAATTTATTTATGGAATTTATGTGATGATAAAATTAACTAATACATGATATCAAAGATAATACAATGAAGAAATTTTCTCTTTCCCGTGCTGGACAATGAGAAATCTGGAACCAGAAGCTTTCATGAACTATTTATCATTGTATCTGCAGTATCTAGGACACAGCTTGGAACCTAGAAAGTTCTTAATAAATATGGGTTGAACTGAACTGAATTTTTAAAGCACCTATTCAGTTAGGCTTCTTTAGTGCATAGAATATAAATCCATTCAATTCAAGATTTCTCAAATAAAGATACACACGGATTAGGAACATGAGCAATCCAAAAAATCAAGACGCAGAATTCTAAAGGTCAAGTAATCCATTGTGTTGCATTGTGTCTAAATTAGTAGTCGTTCTGTGTGTAAATCATGGGCTCATAGCAGCAGAAGTTTGAGAGTTTTTGTCCTACTACTCAGATTTGAGGGTTTTTGTCCTACTACTCAGGATTCTGCTGTGCTCCAAATACTTGCTGATCAGTCTGCTCCTGACCAGCAAGTTCCGCCTACTCTTTCAGCTCTGTTTTCCATGGGTTAACAGTGAATTGCCTCAACTCATCTTTGCTAGCAGGCTATGAAATACTTCTCCAATTAGCTTGCGGATTGTCTGCTTTTTGGTCATAAGGCCGTTTCTGGTCTATAGAGGTTATACCTGCTTCTCAGAACAGGAAACCTGGGCAGTGCAGTTATATCCAGAAGAGGGAGTCTGGACACAGCAGCCAGCTCAAGGGTCGTGTTCAGTATACGTCACCCTTTGATTTCATGCACTCACCCTTCCTACCTCAAAGTGAGTTTCTCACCATTTCATCCTGGCTAGAGGAAGGAATGGTAAGAGCAGTTAGCCTCTGTATCAAGGGTCTATTTGAAGAATGTGGTTACATTTCTCATCTGCAACTCCTTGAGAAAGAGAGAAGTAGCAGCGATGCTAACATTTTTGTTTGAAATATACAATAGATAAAGAGGATTCGGAGCTGCTTAGCAGGATCTGGCAAGAGAGATGTTTTGATTTCAATGTTGCCAAATTTGTGTATGTAAGATAAAGAACTTGAACCAATTAAAAACAAAAGTCTTCCACCTTGGGAGAGAGATACCAGAACGATAAGAAGCTAGCTTTTTTTTTTTTTTTTTTTTTTTTTTCCTAATGGTCAGGAGCTGAGAGCGGTGAGGGGTACATTCAGGAAGGCCTCATCCAGGTATGGTTACTGCAAAGCACACCTTGAGAGGATGCTCTAAGACCCAAATTGAACCCTTTCCACTTTCTTCATAAAACAAGCAACTGATAATAGGGTCCAAACAATAGTCAAGTTTTGGTTCTAGAGTGGTCATTGCGATCAATCTGTTGCAGGCTGCAACAGATCAGGGAATACACAGATCAGGGAAATTACCTTGGGACCAAGGGTATGAAATTAAGCAAGGTGTAACTAGTGCCTTTTGATGTTTTCTCCTTTCCTTCTCATTGTACCTAATACATAAGCATTATAATGCATTATTTTAAAAGGGTGTTTAATTTGGTTGGTTAGAGAGAATTAAAATAGACTGCGTGCAAATTAGGTGGCTAAAAGGTATTCTGAGCTGGCTTTCTTCCTCACAGATATACAGATGCCACCATCTCACATGATCCAGTAATCATGCATACAACTTTAATGCATTTGCCTTATCTATAGTAAGAAATTCAAATTCATATAGAGTCCCTGAATTCAGTGGTTGTGATATCATGAAGACTCCCTAAAGTCCTTTGTTTACATCATCCACACAGTCCAGGTGATACTAATTCTTCCTTTACCTGTATCACACTCTCATATACCTATTACTTCGTACCCTTTCATGATCTGTAAATTAAATGGTAGCTAAAACCACCAGTAATTCTCCTAATATATACTAGTGGGATAAAAGGATACCATCAAGTTAGCAATGACTACATTAATTATTCTCATGTTTAAAAAGAAAAAAGAGAGGGGACCAGTATTTTTACTGCCACACATCCTGCATTTCTTTAGCCTTTAAATAATACCTCAGCTGTATAGAGAATTTATTCAAAAGATGTGATCTTCGTTCCTGGGGGGTCTGAGTTCTTGGCCATCTTGCCAATATGAAATTGAGGTCATTTTCCATTAACCTTTTCCTTTGGATATGGTGATACAAAAAAGTTGCCCTGTAAGCCTTGGAGTTCCAGAAATCTACCTACTCCCTGTTGGCATGGAATATAGTAGAAGCCAATTATCTCTTTATATTTAGTTTTATCAATTTGGGCAATACTGGGACTGTTTCTCAGTGGTTCAATCAGTGGTCCAAGAAACTAGAAATGTTCACATGACAGTTTCAACTACTATTTAATCTAAGTATTTTTGTGTGTCTGACCGGAGGTGTCATTTTCTTGGTCACTAAAATCTATAGGATACCAAGGTTTAGATTCACTGGTATGGAAAACAAAATTTGAAAGTGATTGATTCTTAGACCTATATAATTTGGCTATAGAAGAATCAGCACCATACATGGGTCACTGGTTCAAAGTCAAGACAGCTGTGTTTTTAGAGGATAGGCTACCCAATAATTCCAGTGAGACCCAAAGGACATCAGCTTATTTCCTACCCACTTTCACTGTGAAGTAATATCCTTTGGGAAGAGACAATGCCATGTCTTTAAAGCATTTAACCCATTCCTGGATGATCCTGTTCTCAGAAGTATAAAGGATAAGAAAAAATCCAGGATAATAGTTTATTTCAGTGGCAGGTTAGGGCAGGGGACATGCCATTAGAAAATGATTGATATAGCTGGTGTATCAGAAGATAACTGCTGCTGATCTCCTCAATTTTAGGTACCAAATTTAGGTAAGGGGTAAGGATTGCTCAATACCCTTGAGAATTTGCACATTTGGGTGTGGTGATATGCAGGTTAGCCAAGGTATGGTGCTCATAAAAAATTTCCATTTCATCCAATATCAGTTTTACCTCTGGAATAAGTTCTAGTTTTGTCCATTGATTTCTAGTTATATATTTTTTTTAGAAAGGGGGAGAGTGGGGATAGTAGTCATCAAAAGTATCAATAAACAGAATTTTCTCATCTCTAGGGAACAATGCATGTTTTTAGAGTAGATAAAAATGACAGTAAATCCTATATTTCTGGTTCCTAGCTCTGAATTACCGAGATGACACATATTCCTTGAGTTGTTCAAAAGGAACTATTTAGAGGTCCTCAGAGGCTAATTTTGGGGTGGGAAACTATAGAAATTTGATTATAAGACTTGATAATGGAATGAAGTAAAGATTAAAGTAAGTGAACTTGGGCAATTTGCTGGATGTCTCTCTGACACAGGTTGCTCCTTTAACAATAATAAATTAATTCCTTACCCCAAAACTTATGAGAGTAGTTGCCCCTGATATGGTCCTATGCAAGTTATCTGTGTAATTTGGAATGGGACGGAGATTATTACTTTTGTTTAAGATCATCTTGTCCTTGATAACCCCTGGAATTCTGGCCATTTAGCATTAAAGTACATAAATAGCTCTGAAAAGCATCTCTTTGACTCAGAAGGTATATAATTGTTGGCTTTTTGCAAACCTTAGCTAACATCCCACACAGAAAACGCCCTACTGCTGCCAGCCTTGCCAAGGCAGTTCCGTGTGGCCGAGCAAAATGCATTCTGTTCTGCGTCATGCATCATCAACAAAATTGCCACTTAAGCCCTGATTCCAGAATCTTTATTGTTGGTTCTAATTTATGAAGCAAACATCAGAACACAGCTTGATTTTTCAGATGCCAAGATGAGTTGGCAGTTGCTAAAATCTTGTTTTGACTTGCAAACTGATTGTATTTGAGGTTGAAGCCGTGAAGGAGGCACAAATTCAAGACACCAGTGTTCTGTAAAAGTTGTTAGATTTATTGTTCTCACCTTCAAGCCTTTAGATCTGAGTTTTGTGTTATGAAGGGACAGGGACTGGGGAGTACGTTTGCAGAAGTCTTTTTTAAAAACTACTTTCATGTTTGTTAACACCAATGAATACATAACTAAGTAAATAAATAATGTACTAGCACCTGAGTGTAAATTTAATCAACTTCTTGTTCAGCGTAAGAGGCTCCTGTAGGGCTAGCAGCTATTAGTTGCCTGTGAAACCAAGAACCTACTTAGGCCAAACTGTCTGGCATTACTTAGAGGACAAAAATATCAGGGCATCCTGTAGATGGTGTTGAGAGAAAGAGAAAGCAGAGACTTGTGAATTGTGCTTTTAGTAGGAGTTGGCTGCCAATTTTTAAATGTTCACCAGAGACTTCTGGTACAAAGTGGGATTTGAGAAACTGTTTGAGGCCAAGACAGGAAAGGATACTTCAAGAGAAGAACACCCAAGACTGGTCTGCTCATGAAAAGGCTCTGAGTTTGATTCCAGGTATCACGTTACCCCCTTAATCTGGTCATGCAAGGCCTTTTACAACCTTGTTTTATCTTACTTTTCCAGCCGAATCCCTTGTGTTTTCTTCCATGTGTGTATTGTGCATATCACTGTCACAACAAATCAATGTAATTCCTTCAGCCTCTACTATGTACCCCACAAGGAGCATTCCAAGTGTTACCTCAGTTGATTTTTACAAAAAATCTAGATGGTAGAAATTATTATATGCCTTTTTCACGTGAGGAGAAATACAGCAGAGGAAGGATAATTCACTTGCCAAAAGTAACACAGCACATCCATAGAATAGCCAGGGTTAAAAATTAAGCCTGCCTTCCTAGATTGCAAGTGGAGAATAAAAGCACTATAATATAAGTAGTGTTCCAAGAGACAGAAAGAAGAAGGTAGCCCTGCTTGGAAGCCTGTTATAATAGTTTCAACACGACTGTAGAGAGGCTCTCCTTACCCTCAACACCAGCTAGAGCAATACATGTGGTCACCAAGGGCCAGGCTTCCTGATGCAGTTAGTGGTGGAGTATAACAAGGATGTTAGTAGCAAGGTCAATGAGGCAGGGAAAAAGCCAACCAGAAACAAACAAATAAATCCAAACCAACACACTAAGGTCATACCAAGACCAGTGTACACCACTGCTTAATACAGGAGGGATGCAGAATCAAGTAATTTAAAGACATTTCTGATATGAAGTAGAAAGAATGTCTCTAGTGGTTGCAGAGAAAACCATTTATGGCTAAGGCATACAATAATGGTCCTCCAAAGATGTCTATGTCTGAATCCCCAGAACATATGAATATGTTGTCATACATGGTGAGAGGAATTGACAGATGTGGTTAAATTAAGATTCTCCAGATAGGAAGATTATTCTGGATTATCTGGATGGATTTAACATAATTACAAAGGTCCTTATAAGACAGAGGAGATGTGACAATAAAAGCAGGGAGCAGGGAGATTTGATGATGTTATGCTGCTGGCTTTGAAGAAGGAGGAAGGATTTAAGTCAGGTAACTCAAGAAGCTGCAAGAAGCTGTAAAGGCAAGGAAATAAATTATCCCCTGGGGCTTCCAGAAGGAACACATCCCTAACACCTTGATTTTAACCCAGTGAGACCTGTGTTGTACTTTTGACTCCCATAAGTATAAGAAAATAAATTAGTTGTTTCAAGCCATGAAGCTTGTGGTAATTTGTGACAGTAGCAAAATAGGAATCTAATACCATGGCCAACAAGAAGACTGTGAGAATCCCCGAGAAGAAACCATGTTTATGTGGGGGCACGATAGAGTTAAACAATTATTGAATGTTGAATGAAGGAATAATGGGGAACAAAGGATTAATAACAAGATAGAGAAACCCTGTGCCTATTTCCTTCAAAGTACCTGAAGTGAGATGTTGATTCTTTGTTTTACATTCTCCTTCTAATTCTTGAGAGAGCATTCATTTGCTGCAGAAATTACTCAAATGTATTCTACAGTTAGAACAATTCAAAGGAATGGCTTCCTGTGGGTGTATCTGATGTGTCATAGGAAAGGTTTCCCTGTGTGGCTCAGGCATGGAGCTTGCAATGACAGCTGCTATGCCTGTTTCTTTCGCATGCCAGCATGGAGGTGTTTGAGAAGTAGCACTGATCTCAGAGGATAGCCAGAGAAGGCTTCCCTGCTTTAGAACTAAGAGGAAACCTGAGGGATGAATAGAAGAAACCACGACAATAGCAGGGGTTTGGGTGGAAAGAGTATTACAACAGAGGATGCAGAACACTCAAGGCTTAGAGCACAAAAGTTAACCATGAGGCCCTGCAAGGAAGAAATCTTAGTGTGGCTTGAGGTACTGGGCTTTAAGATGGAGTCAGTGGTGAGTGACCAGAGAGTAGCCAGGAGAGTGAAGCAAGTGTTCAAATGTGAAGAGTGGCTGGTCATGGAAGTTTTTATGCTTTAGAAAGCTGGTTCTTGTGAGACTATACGTTTCACGAAGGCAGTGGCCCTATTGCCCTCATTTAGTCCTGGATTCTTAGTGCAGAGGACAGTTTTTGAGAGCTAGTAGAGTTCTGTGAATATTTGTTAACAGAAGAAAAGAAAGGCTGGAAAGGGAAAGAGAGAGGGGTACAGGAAAGGAATAAAAGGAAGGAGGAACATAATGGAAAGAAGAAAGAGAGCAGGGAAAGAAGAAAGGGACAAAGAAAGACAGATTCTACCAAATGCAACCCTGAATGAGTGGCAGGTCTATTAGCTATACTTGCTGCTTGCTTTTGCCTCTGCCCTCCTTTTTTTTTTTTTTTTTTAATTATTATTATACTTTAAGTTCTAGGGTACATGTGCATAACGTGCACGTTTGTTACATAGGTATACTTGTGCCATGTTGCTGTGCTGCACCCATAAACTCGTCATTTACATCAGGTATAAATCCTATGCAATCCCTCCCCCCCTCCCTCCCCATAATAGACCCCGGTGTGTGATGTCCCCCTTGCTGAGTCCAAGTGATCTCATTGTTCAGTTCCCACCTATGAGTGAGAACATGCGGTGTTTGGTTTTCTGTTCTTGTGATAATTTGCTAAGAATGATGGTTTCCAGCTGCATCCATGTCCCTACAAAGGATACAAACTCATCCTTTTTTATGGCTGCATAGTATTCCATGGTGTATATGTGCCACATTTTCTTAATCCAGTCTGTCACTGATGGACATTTGGGTTGATTCCAAGTCTTTGCTATTGTGAATAGTGCCGCAATGAACATACGTGTGCATGTGTCTTTATAGCAGCATGATTTATAATCCTTTGGGTATATCCCCAGTAATGGGATGGCTGGGTCATGAGCCCGCATCTCCAAGACAATCCTAAGTCAAAAGAACAAAGCTGGAGGCATCACGCTACCTGACTTCAAACTATACTACAAGGCTACAGTAACCAAAACAGCATGGTACTGGTACCAAAACAGAGATATAGACCAATGGAACAGAACAGAGTCCTCAGAAATAATACCACACATCTACAGCCATCTGATCTTTGACAAACCTGAGAGAAACAAGAAGTGGGGAAAGGATTCCCTATTTAATAAATGGTGCTGGGAAAATTGGCTAGCCATAAGTAGAAAGCTGAAACTGGATCCTTTCCTTACTCCTTATACGAAAATTAATTCAAGATGGATTAGAGACTTAAATGTTAGACCTAAAACCATAAAAACCCTAGAGGAAAACCTAGGTAGTACCATTCAGGACATAGGCATGGGCAAAGACTTCATGTCTAAAACACCAAAAGCAACGGCAGCAAAAGCCAAAATTGACAAATGGGATCTAATTAAACTAAAAAGCTTCTGCACAGCAAAAGAAACTACCATCAGAGTGAACAGGCAACCTACAGAATGGGAGAAAATTTTTGCAATCTACTCATCTGACAAAGGGCTAATATCCAGAACCTACAAAGAACTCAAGCAAATTTACAAGAAAAAAACAAACAACCCCATGAAAAAGTGGGCAAAAGAAATGAACAGACATTTCTCAAAAGAAGACATTCATACAGCCAACAGACACATGAAAAAATGTTCAGCATCACTGGCCATCAGAGAAATGCAAATCAAAACCACAATGAGATACCATCTCACACCAGTTAGAATGGCAATCATTAAAAGGTCAGGAAACAACAGGTGCTGGAGAGGATGTGGAGAAATAGGAACACTTTTACACTGTTGGTGGGATTGTAAACTAGTTCAACCATTATGGAAAATAGTATGGCGATTCCTCAAGGATCTGCCCTCCTTTTCAAGGGGCCAGTTTTATTACTCTGCTTTATGCAAAGAGTAGTGGATGTAGACAGTTTCTCAGGTTACAGTCCTAGCAAATTCAGTTGTCTATGAGGAGATACTGATCTTATTTTTCAATGTTATATAGTACAAAGGGCAATGTCCCTGAAAAAGAGTTGATTTACTTCCTCACTCTTTTCCACTTTGTAATGCTTCAATATTTTCCCTAATGCTGGTGGGATTAACCATGATGGACACAAAAGGACAAAACAATAAACAGGACCAGGTAGAGAAGACTCCACATGGTACATAATAGGATATATAATAGGTACATAATAGGATACATAATAGATAGGTACATAACAGGATCATAATAGGTACTTGGTAAATAATAGGTACATAATAGGTTACATAATAGGTACATACATAATAGGATCAGCTGAGATCTCATGCAACCTCTTTCCCAGAATGGGGACAACATCTAGTTCTGTACACTCATCAAGGGAATCTTCAGAATGTCTGTTTATTCCCAGCTGTGGAACAGATGTGAAGTTAAGAAGTTTCCCAGTGTCTTCTTTGAAGTACTTTAATTCATAGTGACACATACTGCATGACTGGCTGGAGCTATCTTTCTGAGATACTTATTCTATTATAATGCCTAGATGAATGAATAAATGTAATGAATAGGATACTAGACATGGCACTGGAAATTATATGCTAGAGTCACCATAGTACCTATGAATGTCCTAACAGACTGGTTTGCTAAAATTCTCTATATTCCCAACAAAATCCTATTTTGCAGACTGGGTCCTGGCTGTCCATGGGAGCTTGGCTTGATGTCTGCCTGATAAGTGTTTTTGTATGCCTAAGGCCTTGGGGCATGCTTTACCAGTTTGACCAGATAGTACATGCTAACAATGTGATTTATGGTGAACACCTGTTTTTACTTTGGGGGTCTGGAGTCTGATTAGGTAAGCTAGTCGTGCAGATGTTGCATACTTAAGTAACTAACTTCCAATAAAAACCCTGGACATCAAGACTAGGGTGAGTTTCCCTGGTTAGCAACACTTTACATGTATTGTCACTTACCGTTTCGTGGAGAGTTATGTGTATCCATGTGTGACTCTACTGGGAGAGACACCAGGAAGCTTGGGCTCAGCTTCTCGAAGACTTTGCCTCATGTTCCCTTTTCCTTTGCCGATTTTAACCTGAATCCTTCCACCATAGTAAAATGTATATATAACAGCCTCTGAATCCTGTGAGTCTTCTAATGAATTATGACCCTTGACACAGTACTTTTATCCAAAACTTAAAAACACATTTTAGGCAGTCTGCTCTGGTCTGTATAGTGCCACCTGTATCGAACTCAGAAAGGAAGCATAATTCTTCACTCAGAAATATTAAATAACAAATGTATTAGTATTTTTTCTACAATGAATTATGCATCTTTACATAGTAAAAATTAAAAAATGCATTATCTTAATGGCTGGCACAAGAATTCCTTTTAGGAGATAACTAACGAAAGAGACTTGAAAGCCATTTGGGATACAAACGGGTTCCGAGTGAATGGGTAGAAAGGCAACAGAGAGCTTTACTATCTCCATTAAAAAAAAATTGAGAGGAATATGGTCCTGAGAGAAAGAGGAAATGGGAAAGAAAGAAAAGTGAGTGAGAACTCATTAAGACAGGGAGAATGAGAAAAACCAGTGAGGTGGCCTGAGGTTGACACACTCCTTGGAATGAAGTGACCAGGGTAAAATTCGTCATAGGAAGGACAAAGGAAAATTTAAGACGAGTGAAGTCTAGTACTCCACCGAAAATGTTGGTTTTATTAAAGCGTAAACCCTTTCTTTGTGTCCTCATATATTTCTTTGTGTATTCATATATTCAACAAAATGCACTATACTCAACAATAAGTGTAACTTTTGCAAATATTGAGGAAGGGGTCTATTTAGATTCATAAAGTTCAAAATAAAGACAGTAGGTAGGGCAATAAACTCTGTAAACTAATCAAATGTACAGTGGAGGCCTGAGGAACTCCTATTCCTACTCCTCAATAATTCGTAGAAATCTTGAATAGGGCTTTTGATGTTCAAGTAGCAAAGAATGGGAAGGGGGTTAAGTTGATCTTATTCTTGGTCAAAGAAAAGTTTCAGCTGAATTAAATTTAAAGGAATTTAATTGAGCAATAAACAATTTGCTACTTGGGCAGCCCCAGAATCACAGCCAATTCAGGGAGACTCCAGTGCAGCCACGTGGTGCAACAAGATTTCTAGATAAAAATAAAGGGAAATGATGTACAGAAATGGGAAGTGAGGGAGACAGCTGGATTGGTTACTGGTTGGTGTTTGTCTTATTTGAACATGGTTTGAACAGTTGGCTACATTTGGCCAAAACTCAGTGACTAGCAAAGGTGTGGGCTAACATCAGTTTACACCTCTACTTGTTATAGTTCATGATGCACAGAAAAACCTTTAGGCCGAACTTATATAACGAGGCGGCTTTAGGCTAAACTTGATTAACATCCTCAAGGGTCAGATAGAACTTAGATTACATATACTAGGTTGCAGCTATACCACAAACAGACTACACACTGCCTGTGATTAAAGAAGGGGTATTGAAGATTATATATCCTTAATAGCCAACTTCCTTGTCTGAACTCACCACGTAAAAGGGGGCAATATATCATTGTATGCCACAAGCGGACCAGGCTTCCCCAGGAAACAGATTTTGAGACTGAGATTTGCTTTCAGAAGTTTTATTAGGGAGTGCTGTCAGCCATAACACAGCGGAGCTGGAGGGGAGGACAAGGAAGGCAGGACTGGGTAGGAGGAGAGTGATTGGGATGTGGTGGTAACTGAAGCCTCGGCAGATCCCACAGGATGCTATGAGGCTAGAATGCCCTGAAGAGATGTACTGATGGAGGCAAGGGTCCAGGTCTTTGCATCCTCACATAGATCAGTCCTTGGATTCAGGCTGCTCCTCAGCAGTATTCTTCGTGAAAATTAGCTTCCTAGCAAAGAGCAATCTCTGGGGAGGAACTGGTTGGTAAGCCTCAGCGCGCTGTGAGTGCCTCAATCTTGAAGAGGGGGATCTGGGCTCAGAGTTCCGCAAACTTATGAGTACCTTCTCTGTACCAGTAACAGCTGTTGCTGAGGCTAAAGAAAGTGTTGCACTGTGCTGAGTGCTGTAATGCTGCTCATAGCCCAATAGGGGGAGATAGATGTGTAGAAACAAAGAGAAAATAAAGCAGCAGTGTAATTCACAACAGACAAAACCTGGATGGCGAAGTGTCCATCAACTGGTGAATGGATAAACAAAATACGGTACATCCATGCAATGGAATACTACTCATCAATTAAAAGAAAGAAGGACGGAAATACGTACAGCTGAGATGAGCTTCAAAAACATAATCAGTGGAAGAAACCAGATATGAAGAGCACATATCGTAGATATGATTCCCTTTATGTAAAATGTTCAGAGAAGGTAAATCTTATGGAAACAGAAAGGAGGTTGGGGGTGGGAATGGGGATGGACTATATATGAACATTAAGTTTCTTTCTTGAGTGATGGACATGTTTTAAAATTAGATCGTGATGATAGTTGTACAATTCTTGTAAATATACTAAAAGTTATTGAATTGTATACTTAAAACAGGTGATTTTACATTATGTTAATTATTCCTCATTGAAGCTGTTAATAAACAAATGAGACTGTTTTTAAAATATATGGGAGAGACACAGTTGGACTGGAGTGAGGGATATAGTTAAAGATGAAAGAATGAAGTCCCCGTGATAAAAGTTTTAGGGGAGCAATATTTGTTTTCAATATAGAGATACCTGGAAGAGGAAATCGCATCTGCAAAAGGATAAAGGAAGATGTAGTGCAGGAAATGCTTAGAATGTCTTTGAGTGTGAGGGCTAGAAGGGATGAAGAACAGCTGGCATGTGATTAGCATTTGGAAGCCACTTCATGAAGGATATTTTATATCATGGGAAGAAGACTGAAATTTCTGATTTTAAGGCCTTTGTGCAAGTCTGTTTCTATACCTGAATGCTCTTTCCCTGTTTTTGTTTGTTTTAATGCTTGGCTCTTTCCCATGATTCAGGCATCAGCTTAAAAATAACCTTTACAACAATGTTTTCCCTGATCACTTTATCTCAAAACGTTCTCCTCTCTGTTCATCATTTTTCTCCATTAAAACAACACAACACACTGCTTGTTCATTTAGTTTTGTTTCTCTCTTTCAGTGTCTCAAAGGCAGTAAGTGAGAACTCAGTCTGTTTTACTCCCAGAGTTACCACACTAAGAATTGAACCTTGACTTTCCCACTTTTCAGTGTTTGACCTAGGAACATCTAACTTGACCCACTGACTTTCAGCTTTTTCTTCTGCAAAATCTGGTGGGCTTGATATTTAAGTATTTTTTAGCCATAGTGTGAAGACTTTTATAATAGATGTAAAAATGCTTTGTAAATGTTAAAGCTCCCTAAAAATTTATTGGATTAATGTAGCTAAATAGTGAATAAGGTATTGTTAGTAATAGTTATTAATAATTTATTAAATTAAAAGTTACCTTATCCTGTACATTTATTGAATTATTATAATTGCATAATAAGGTATTATTAATAAATAGTAAATAGCACATTAAAGTATTTAAGATTCAGGGTATATTTTATGCACATCAGTTATTCCTCTGACTTGCCTCTTACTATCATCCCCTAGTATATAAAGATTGTTTGTTCCCACACAAGTGATTCCAATGAGCTGTGGTTTAGAGAGGCTTGTGTTTGCTTTTCATGTTTTGTTACTTCTTGTTCCTTCATATCAAGCTTATTAAAATTGTATATAAACTATACGTTAAAAGACCTCCAAGAGGTTCTCTTATGGGTAGAAAGCATTATTTTAAAAATATATTTATAGTTAAATAGCACTGAACAAGAAAATTGTGAAACAAAAGTGACTTAGATGTGGATCCTATGTGTAAGGAGTTCGTATTCTAGAAAGAATGATAAGCTGAAAAAATTAGAATGGAAGGTAGAAAGAGAAAAGTACCACATGAGAGATGCAAGTGAAATACAATATGTGTTTGGATGAGGAAGAAAGTGTCATTAACTAGAATGAACAGGGAGCACTTCAGTTAAGTATCAGGGTTTAGAGTGACACTTAGATGTAGCCTAGTTTTCCAGTAGGAAAAGTGACATGGGTGTGGTTAAGGAGGCATCCCAGACAGCAGAAATAGGGTAAGCAAACCTGGTATGAGATCTCTGTCCAGACATATTTGTACCCAGATGGCTAGGAACATGGCAGATAGAAATAAAGATAAATATTTTAAGAAATAAGAGACTAATGGATTGTTGTGTAGGGAGCCAACCAATGAATTAAGGGTAGCATTTAAAATGCAGTGCCTCATTCAATTGACAAGCATGTGTTGAGTGTCTACTTTATGCTCTGCAGAAGCCAGATTGCACTAATTGTGTGTATTAATTACATTGTATGAGCTCTGTGGAAGTTACATAGCATGAAAAAGATACAGATGTTGTATAATATTTAAGAAGATTAGACTTTATAAAATGGAGAAAAAAGATGGGCAAACACATCTGCATAGATGCCAGTGCACCATCCTTTGATTGAACAACTCAGAGAAATGTAGGTGTTTTATATTAAATTCTTGAAACGCAATGATACTCTCAGAGTCCCATACCCTTTTTTGAAAAGCTAACAGTTTCTTCTTTTGCTTTTCTTTCATTTTTTTTAAGTTATCCATGGGTCAGCATCTGGCTATCTAGCACTTTTCAATAGCAAGAACAACCACTTTGAATATTTCGAATTCATTAATAAGTAAAGAAAATTGAGGCTTCCATTTAGACTTTATTTAAGAATAACATAGGCTTTTAAAATTGCATTAAAAATGGATTTATTTTAGAGAATGCTTTTAGGCTTTTTAACTATTACCTTTTCTACATTCAGTTCAGAAGAAATATTGGTATTTTTTCAATTAGTGTTTTAGACCAAATACTATGTTTCTACTTTTTACAAACGTTTTTCTTTCACTTGAAGTTGAAATGTGAAATAGAATTTATAACAAAATGTGCAACAATTTCTGTCATATTTTTCCAAACGTCATCTTTATATATTCAAATTTAAAAAGCTCCTCCACTTTTCCACTTAAAAATAAACA
The DNA here is from genome assembly GCF_008728515.1 of Papio anubis. Classification (NCBI taxonomy): domain Eukaryota; kingdom Metazoa; phylum Chordata; class Mammalia; order Primates; family Cercopithecidae; genus Papio; species Papio anubis. The sequence goes on from NC_044976.1 coordinate 67,215,335, forward strand.
TGCACACGCACAAACACACACACACACACACACACACACACACAATTTTCTTGGCTTTGGGCTATGCTCTTAACATAGTCAGATATTTGGTTAGAATTCAGCTCAGTGAATATTGCTTTTCTTTTTTATTTTGAGACTCTTGTACCTGAAGTTATATGATTGATTGATTTTCATTAATAAAAATAAGATATCCAGGGCTTCCAAAATATAGCTTCAGGAATTCATAGATGAGCGAAACATAGTTCCTGGTGCACCTTGAATGTAGAACACAGACAAAATAATGGTAAGCCATGGAACTGGAGCTGTGCTGGAGTTAGCTAATAAGGGCTTTACGTGCCAAGACATAGAATATTTTAAAAAGAGCCACTGAAACATTTTTAGTAATTGAGTGATCTGGTAAATTTTGAATTTTAGAAAGATCACTTTGATGCCAAGGTAAATGAGAATAGGATGAGAATAATAGATGGGGTTTGAAATAGAAAGAAACGTTATACAAGGAGAACATTTAGAAATCTGTTGACCTTATGCAAGTGAGATTTGATGGTATCCTGAACCAAGATAATGGTAGTGGAAAACTATTTAGGAAGTACAGTTAACATATTTTTTTTGGTAGTTAGATGGGCCAGGAATAAACAGTGAGTATATCTAAGATGTTTTATAGGTTTCTGAAGTTAATGAAAATAATTATTTTTAATTAATTAGTATACAAGAAGGCAGTTGATGGGAGGGAAGATGCTTGGCCCAGGAATTCCCTAACCTGGCCATAAGCCTTGAGGTTATTATTAGTGATGATGATAAATTTGATCAAAAATTGAAAGTTAGTTTAATGACGATGCCCATGTCATCACTATGGTGACAGGAGCCTTCTCCAAGGGAAGGTTTGGACAAAAGAGGTCTTAAAAGGGTTCCATAGGACAGATTGGACAAAGAAGAGCCACTAAGTTTTACTGGGAGAAAACAGAAAAGAGAGGGCTCAAACAGGTACCATGAGGGATATTAGGCAAAGGAGCATTCAGAAGAATTCCAATAATTGAAGCTCAATTTTATCTAGTTCAATCTTCTGCTCCTAGGATGCGTGAAAGTATCTCTACTCCAAACACCCGCCTGTCCCATAAATGTTGCCTTGTGTTATCTATGGAACCACTGGTGATTTCCAATCATTTAATAGTAATCTTTATCCTGCAACTATCCAACTGTAAAAATTATTATTAACCTTGAGTTTGGCTCTTAGGGCATAGTGCTTATTGCTAATCTGGTTTGAAGTGTGTTATCTTGTCCTCCTGCCTTCTTATTTTATCATCAGCACATAGCCAAAAGATATTTAATGTTAAATGTTATAGAGAAACAATTTTCATGAATTTTATACAAACCATTAACCACAAGCAGGTTAATATGTCATCATCTCTATTCTCCTCAAAAACAATAAAGGTAATAGATATAGTTTAGAACATACCAGGTTTGGGATGATTATGGAATATTTTAATGGAGATGCTTAGTAGGCAGCTGAATATTTAGGTCTGACAGTCAGGAGAGTATAGGAAAGCATTTGAGAATCATTGGTTTATGACACAGAATGAAAGCTGTGTGTATTGATGTCTAGCTTGATGACTGACTGGGAATATAGAACATAATGAAGAAGGTGAAAAATACGCAGTATCCATATCTATAATAACATAGATAAAGATTTATGTCTATAAATAGACATAACATACAGAAAAACAAGAGAGGTTAATCAAGGAGAAATATTAAATTTGTGGTTTTCAAGCCTCTACTATGAATATTTTGGGGCTGATATTAAAACTCATGGCTTTGGCCACTCTTACACATTAAGAACTGGGTTCTGACAGTCAGTGATGATCCCCGTCTCATTGTTATGAATTAAAAAGAAGAGGTGTAGGGAAATAAAGTGACCAAATCCAAGTTATGTAAGTAAAATTGTGTATCTTTTTCTTTCTTTTCATTGTCACTGCCCATCCCCTACTCAATACATTTAGGCTATAAATTACGTAGCCTTAACTAGATTATTAGTAATTAAGGTTAAGTAACTTAAAAGACTCCAGGAAGTATTTCTGACCTTGATTTTCAATGAACTTAGCAAACACCAAGCATTTATTATTTGCCAAATACTGTTAGACCCTAGCTGTAGAGTGCTGTATAAGCCAGATATATAGCTACTCTCACAGATTTTTAAGAAAATAGAAAATACAGACATTGAACAAAGAACTCCGATCATGGTGAAAATTGAGAAAGGGGAAATATAGAGTAATCTAACACTCGTATCCTGAGGATCTAATAGGGAAGTTAGAATTTCTTGGCACTATCATGATTTTTTTAAGACTTATATTCTCAGTAAGAGTTAGCCAAATCACAATGAAAAGAATGATAGTCTGGGGTCAGAGTTCAAAAGGACTAAACAGGGCCGGGTGCGGTGGCTCAAGCCTGTAATCCCAGCACTTTGGGAGGCCAAGACAGGCGGATCACGAAGTCAGAAGATCGAGACCATCCCGGCTAACACAGTGAAACCCCATCTCTACTAAAAAAATACAAAAAGCTAGCCGGGCCAGGTGGCGGTTGCCTGTAGTCCCAGCTACTCGGGAGGCTGAGGCAGGAGAATGGCGTAAACCCGGGAGACGGAGCTTGCAGTGATCTGGGATCGCGCCTCTGCACTCCAGCCTGGGAGACAGAGTGAGACTCCGTCTCAAAAAAAAAAAAAAAAAAAAAAAAGGACTAAACATTAGAGAACAAAGGCGAGACTGAGAGAAAATAGTAGAAGCTGAGGCTTGAGAAACAGTACTAGGAATCAGGGGAGCCTCCTGAGACATGTTTAGTGTTTTGGGCTTTAACAACTATGAAAACCCACTGCAAAGCTTTAAGCTTTGCAAGCAATTGACCAAAACAGCATTAAAAATGATACTTTGATTGTAGTGTGGAAGGAGGCTTTCCAGAGCCATGACTGTTAAGGGGATGCTTAAGGAATCCAGATGTGATTTCATGGTGACCTCCATTAAGTTTTGGGGAATATAGTTGAAGGGAAGTTAAACAGATGAAAAAGATACTTCGAAAGGGGAATTAGCAGGACACTATTACTGATTGTATGTGAATTCCTTGAGTGTTTTGTTCATTAATGTTTTCTTACTTTGTCTCATGCTTTTAATGCTGGCAAAAAAGAGATGTCCAACATGGCTGCAAAGATGAACCTACTCTTCTTCCAATTTTAAGAATTCCTACTTTCATATTTTGGATGTGCAGTGATAACCTTGATTTATCAAAATATCACCCTAGGTAGGCTGAGCTCCAAAAGTAGATCTTCATTTAGACACCTAGGCATTTCTCAGGTTATACATAACCTGATGTTTCAGTGCCTTAACCTAACAAGTATCTTACACATTTACAATTTAATTTCAAGGGACACCAGATTAGACCATATATTAATCAATTTTCACACTGCTGATAAAGACATACGTGAGTCTGGATAATTTATCAAGATAAGGGGTTTAATGGACTCACTGTTCAACGTAGCTGGGGAGGACTCACAATCATGGCGAAAGGTAAAAGACACATCTTACGTGGAAGTAGACAAGAGAAAAAATGAGAGGTAAGCAAATGGGGAAAGCACTTATAAAATCATCAGATCTCCTGAGACTTATTCACTACCATGAGAACAGTATGGGGGAAACCACCCCCATGATTCAATTATCTCCCATTGGATCCCTCCCACAACATGTGGGAATTATGGGAAATACAATTCGGGATGAGATTTGGGTGGGGAAACAGCCAAACCATATCAGAGCAGAAGCAATCTGCCTTACCCCACTGTTGGAGAAACAATACAAATCTGGCATTTGAGGGACACTAAATTAATGCTATTTTCTCTAGGAAAAATGGCTTTATACAAAAAAGGATGAACACAACTCAAACATGATAAGTACCTATTTTAGCTAAATGATCTTTCATTTTTTTCTTCATGAATATATTCCATATTATATACTGTCCAGATATTAACATGAAAGATCCATAACTTATGTGTACCAATGATGCATGGAAACTATTACGATTTCTCATGAGTGCAAGAAATATCATCAGCATCTTTCTCAGTGAAAAATTGCATTACCATGCTCAGAAGTGTTACACATTAAAGTTGATATGTTTGGCATGCTTTTGAATGAGTTAAGAGTGTCAGATCAAGTTCAGCAAGTAGTATCCTTTTGCCCACTCTGAATTCTGTAGGATTACACAAAACATTCAGATTTCCTTTTCATATTTGCTCTGCAGTTCATTGACTTTTTATACAGTAGAATGAGCTGTTTAGAATGTGAGTGGTCCTGAGGCTACACCTGAGAAGGCATCTGCATATTAATATGAGTTTCTTTTCAGGAGAAAAATAACCTTGACCTTCTGAATCATGCCTATTGGGGAAGGCTATGGATCATGAATTGCTAGCCTATTCATATTAATAAGCTGTGTGCAGACAAAACCATATTCATTTGCATAAGCTTCTTCTCTCTGTAGCCCATGAAATTAACATTGTTTAATGGCTGGAAATAAGATCACCTTTAGCTGCACCAGTCATACTATCATCTCAAAAGGGGTGGATAAACAGGTCTTGACTCAATAAACAGAAAGCTGTTTTAAATTTCAAGTACTTTTATTAGGCAACTAGTGTGAGCTCAAGTGACAAAAGCAGTGTCATCACTAGATGAGAGTAGGATTCTAATGCAAATCATAGAATACAAGCTCCTTCCCACCCATCATCTTTGACCACCATCTCATCCAATAATTTTTTAACCCAACACTTACTTATGTAATAAATATTGTAATTGTTCCTAGGACCTCCCTCCAAAGGCCTCACAGTCCATAGTGGGAAGGGAATGACCAACTTTGTTCTAGGAGCTTTGGGAAAATTTTCACAGAGAAGGTGACGTTTGCATTGGGCTTTGAAGAATGTGTAGGAGATCTTGGGTTTAGGAGTAGAGCAATTCATGTAGAAGAATGAATATATTATGAAAGCAGCTTGGTGTTTCAAAGAAAGAACAAGAAGTGTGATGCAGACTGGCTATATAATTTGCAAAGCTCATTGAAAAAATAAATATGCCAGCCCCTTTGTTTAGAAAATGCAGGAAAGGGAAAAGATTCCCTATTTAATAAATGGTGCTGGGATAATTGGCTAGCCATAAGTAGAAAGTTGAAACTGGATCCTTTCCTTACTCCTTATACGAAAATTAATTCAAGATGGATTAGAGACTTAAATGTTAGACCTAAAACCATAAAAACCCTAGAATAAAACCTAGGTAATACCATTCAGGGCATAGGCATGGGCAAGGACTTCATGTCTAAAACACCAAAAGCAACGGCAACAAAAGCCAAAATTGACAAATGGAATGTAATTAAACTAAAGAGCTTCTGCATAGCAAAAGAAACTACCATCAGAGTGAACAGGCAACCTACAGAATGGGAGAAAATTTTTGCAATCTATCCATCTGGCAAAGGGCTAATATCCAGAACCTACAAAGAACTCAAACAAGTTTACAAGAAAAAAACAAACAACCCCATCAAAAAATGGGCAAAGGATATGAACAGACACTTCTCAAAAGAAGACATGCATACAGCCAACAGACACATGAAAAACTGCTCATCATCACTCGCCATCAGAGAAATGCAAATCAAAACCACAATGAGATACCATCTCACACCAGTTAGAATGGCAATCATTAAAAAAATTAGGAAACAACAGCTGCTGGAGAGGATGTGGAGAAATAGGAACTCTTTTACACTGTTGGTGGGATTGTAAACTAGTTCAACCATTGTGGAAAACAGTGTGGCAATTCCTCAAGTATCTAGAACTAGAAATACCATTTGACCCAGCCATCCCATTACTGGGTATATACCCAAAGGATTATAAATCATGCTGCTATAAAGACACATGCACACGTATGTTTATTGCAGCACTATTCACCATAGCAAAGACTTGGAATCAACCCAAATGTCCATCAGTGACAGACTGGATTAAGAAAATGTGGCACATATACACCATGGAATACTATGCAGCCATATAAAAGGATGAGTTTGTGTCCTTTGTAGGGACATGGATGCAGCTGGAAACCATCATTCTCAGCAAACTTTCGCAAGAACAGAAAACCAAACACCGCATATTCTCACTCATAGGTGGGAATTGAACAATGAGATCACTTGAACATGGGAAGGAGAACATCACACACCAGGTCCTATTGTGGGGAGGGGACGGGGGGAGGGATAGCATTAGGAGATATACCTAATGTAAATGACGAGTTAATGGGTACAGCACACCAACATGGCACATGTATATATGTGTAACAAACCTGCAGGTTGTGCACATGTACCCTAGAACTTAAAGTATAATAATAATAATAAAAAAATTTTTTTTAAATGCAGGAAAAATTCTGTTAAAACTTTTATATTTTTTCATGTTTCATGTTTATCTGGAGTATCAGTCCAATTTTTTCAATGTGTTTTCTTAGTGAAAGACTTTTTCTACAGATATATCTACGGTGTTGGTTAATCCCTTTTTTTTTTTTTTTGCTATTTAGCATCTTCCTATGTAAAAAACCCAAACATTCAAATTATTATTTTAAATTTTCCCATTCATCTTTATACTATGTCATGCAAGTTTTAAAAGTAAATATAAGAGCATTTAACTCATAGGCCAAAATTATACAGTTATTTCATGGAAAATACATACATATGTATTTTATTCTTACATGGAAAGAATAGAATGGAAATTTTATACAAAACTAATACAACTGTCTCTATTTCACATATTGATATGTGCATATTATATCAATACTCCCCACCTTCAGCTTACTGATGAGTAGAAAGAACTGAAAGGAAAAAGAACTCTAGGTTGTCTTATCTTTCCCTTCCTTCTATGTCATCATGTTCAATAAGTAGCGGCTTAATATAAGGAAGTAACATGAATAAAAAAAGATATGACAAGATTACTTGATCATTTGTGTTTTTTAGAATGACATTACCATCTTTCTGCATTCAATGGAAGTTCTTGCTAAAACAAAAAGTGTAGGCTCTCAAAGTAAGTGGTTTAAAGAAACCACTTACTTAGCTTTAGTTGTCACAAACATATTGCACTTTCTTAGAGTCCTGCTGAACTTCCATACATTGTGGGTCCATGAAATTCTGTGCTCATGGGGCATCACAAACATTTGCAGAGGCAGCAGCAATAACTGCAGACATCCATAGTGTGCATATCTCCTCTGCTCATGCATGTGCTCCATTATTCTACTAGACTTCATTTCCAAAACACATTCAAATATTCAAAGGCGGAATTATTAAGAATTTCAAGACAGCAATAAGATAGCTTCAGGCCAAGTAAGAGGTGTTTCTGAGGATGTAATCCTGAGCATCTGCCCAGGTTGAACAATCATGATGCCAGCCATAGTGTGATAACTATAGTATGCATGAAGTAGAAATTTAGAATCTACAATGAAGATCGATTGAGCCCAAATTGTAAATGACCATATATAACAAGATACGGACTTTGGAATTGATACCGTTTGATATAAGGAAGCAAAAATTATTTTTAACATATGGAAATGATTAGGTTTTACAAGATAACTTTAGAGGCAATGTGGTAAATGAATTGGAATGGTAGCAGAGATAGTTGGGAAATGAACAATGCCAGTGACCAAAAGACCGTGAGGTGGAGATGCAAAATTTTATATGGGTGATAGTTCTGAGAGGGAGAGAAAGAATCCTTAATATTTGGTGCCTGAATTTAAGAATAAAGTAGAGGGAGAAGTATATGAATAAAACTGGTTTTTGAAGTAAACTTAGCACTTAATTTTCAGACTGCATATCACACCCTGCAACTGCAGGTCTCCTAAATTATAAACGTTAAATATTTAGTATTATATGTATTTTACTCCTTTCAAATTCTTTTAAAAAAATAGATGACAAGTGCTTAGATTATGTGGTAGCACTTATTTTGTGAGAACTCCCTGTGCTCTGACCAGGGAGCATAACTGAGCTCATTGAGGCTTTTCAAAATGGGTAAATCAAGAATGCCATTGTTACTCTGAACTCAAAAATAGGTGATACATATTTTGAACACCAAGGGCAATGACCTCTGCATATTCCAAAAGCCAGCAGTTATACTAGATATGCAAAGCAACAATTGAAATCCATGGTTTCATGTAGTTCACTGATAATGTGGGTCTCTCTGAAGACATATCAAATTAAAAAAAAAAAATCATGACTTGAGCCGATAATTGAGAATGAAAAATATTCCAGCTGCCAGGATTCACTCTCTTCTAGCTGGAGGTAAGGATGTGTTACTCAGTCACTTGATATTTTACCTCAAAGAAAGTGTTAACTGAAAAGGTGACTTATTCAACGTTTTATTTAATTAGCCAAGATGCTTTCTTGGGACTTTTTTCAGCTATTATTTAGTTTAAGGCAGTCTGTAAAATATTATCTTTTAAAAGATAGAATTCTGGGAAAGTGGTGGAGTAGGAAGTATCAGAAATTTGTCTCCCCACCCAGACAACAATTGCACTTGCAAAATTTTTCTAGTGTAATTATTTTGGAGATCTGGAGCCTATTAAAAGCTTGCAAATTTCAGAGGAAATCTTGGACAGTAAATTGTAGTTAATTTTGATTAATTTTAGCTTTTAGCACAGTAGTAGCTACCTATACCCTCTAAGCTGCTGGCAGATAGCTATGCACATGTTCCAGAAACAACTTGAAAGAGACAGGTGGGCCGGACACGGTGGCTCAAGCCTGTAATCCCAGCACTTTGGGAGGCCGAGACGGGTGGATCACGAGGTCAGGAGATCGAGACCATCCTGGCTAGCATAGTGAAACCCCGTCTCTACTAAAAAAATACAAAAATTAGCCGGGCACGGTGGCGGGCGCCTGTAGTCCCAGCTATACTGGAGGCTGAGGCAGGAGAATGGCTTGAACCTGGGAGGCGGAGCTTGCAGTGAGTGGAGATCGCACCACTGCACTCCAGCCTGGGTGACAGAGAGAGACTCCGTCTCAAAAAAAAAAAAAAAAAAAAAAAAAAAAGAAAGAAAGAGACAGGTGAACAAAAAGCATCTTGTCCTTCAAATGTTGGGTATCTGTTGTTTGATTAATGACTGCTGCTTCTGATCATGAAAGTGCAGATAAAGATGCAGGGAGCTATTGTTGTTGCACCTTCCTCCATTGTTGCATGCCCCTTCCTCTCTGGGGATTTAAGAGTCCAGCACCCTTCTCTCCTCTCACTCTCATTTTTCTCTTTTTCCCCTTCAGGAGTCAAAAATTAAAGACTAAAACATTCAAAGGCAATTACCTGTATGAGGAAATTAGAAAGTGGCTATGAATGCCCAGGGAAAGAAACAGGCTCAGACATATGTGAGTAATCCTGATCCTTGGCACAGACACAGCCTACAACAATGAAAAAATATTTACTTAAAGCTACTCAGAGATCTAAAGGAAGATGTGGAGAAAGTCAAGAAAATTTGGTATGAAGAAAATGAAAATATCAAAGAAGAGATAGAAAACCTAAAAGGAAACAATATAATTGTGAAGCTGAATAGTACAACTGAAATAAAAAATTTACTAGAAGGACTACAAGGCAGATGTGACTAGACAGAAGAAAGAAATGGGTGAACATGAATATAAGACAATAGAAATCACTGAATCTGAGGAGCAAAACAAAAAAAAAGATTGACAAAAAGTGAACAGAGCCTAAGGTACCTGTGGGACACCACCAACTGGACCAACACATACATTGTTGCAGTCCAAAAATAAGAGAGAGAAAGGGGAAAAGAGGATATTTGAAGAAATTATGGCTGTAAACTTTCCAAATGTGATGCAAGACAGGAATATGAACATCCAAGAAACCCAAGGAACTCCAAGTAAGATAACCTCAAGGTGATCTACACTGACATAGATAATAATCAAACTTTTGACAGACAAAGATAAAGAGAGAATCTTGAAAGCAATGAAAGGAAAATGGCTTGTCATATACAAGGGATACTCAATAAGAATATCAAAGATTTCTCACCAGATAATTTGAAAGTCAGAAGGCTGTGGACTGATATGTTCAATCTGCAAAAAGTAAAAAGAATGTCAACCAAAAATCTTACACCTGGAAAAACTGTACTTCAAAATTGAGGGAGAAATTATAATATTCCTAACAGTACAAAAGCCAGGGTGTTGGTAACCATGACAACTTTGCTACAGGAAATTATCAAGGGAGTCTTGCAGGATAAAATGAAAGGTCACTAGACAGTGACTTAAAGCTGTGTGAAGAAGTAAAGATCTCAATAAAGAAAAACACATGAACAATTATAAAAGCCAGTGTTACTGTAACAGGAGTTTATTTCTCTACTTTTTCTACAATTTAAGAGAGCAATACATTGCAAAGATTATTAGTCCAAAGATAATAGAGTTAGATACAGTTTGTTTTCTACATAATTTAAAATGATAATGCATTTTTCAAAAATTGTCAGTTTGTGTTTTTGGATACACAATGTATAAAGATATAGTGATGTAACTTTGTGACATCAGTAACCAAAAGGGTGAGAATGGGGATGTAAAGAAAGAAAACTATGGTACAATAATTAAGTTAAGCTGATATAAATTCAATTTAGAGTGCTATAACTTTAGGAAGTAAAATAAAATCCCCATGGTAACCACAAAGAAAATAGTAGTTATTGAATATACATGAAAAGAATGAGAAATAAATGTAAATGTTTCACTGAAAAAATCCTCTAAACACAAAGAAGACAGTAATGCAGGGAGAAAAAGTATAAGAAATATGAAAATCAAATTGAAAATGACAGAATTAAGTTCTTCCTTATCAGCTGTGAGTGTAAATGTAAATAGGTATTAAACTCTCCAATCAAAAGGCAGAAATTGGTAGAATGAATTTTAAAAATGATTTAGTTATATGCTATTTGCAAGAGACTCATTTTAGATCCAAAGACATGTATAAATTGAAAGTGATAAGATGGAAAAGGCACTCCATGCAAATAGTAACTAAAAGACAGAAAGATTGGCTATATTAATATTAGAAAAAATAAACTTCAAGAAAAAGAAGGATATTATATGTTAGTAAAATGTTTAATGCAGCAAAAAGATATGCTAACTATAAACACTTATGGTCCTAGTAACAGACCACCAAAGTTTATGAAAAAAATGGGGCAGAAGTGAAGAGAGAAATAATGCTTGAGACTCAATATCCCACCCTTGATAATAATAACTGGGTCAAGTAATGGGTGGCTCAAGCCTGTAAATCCCTTAAAAGACTTTGGGAGGCCGAGACAGGCGGATCATGAGGTCAGGAGATCTAAGACCATCCTGGCTAACACGGTGAAACCCTGTCTCTACTAAAAATATGAAAACTAGCCAGGCGAGGTGGCGGGCTACTCTGTAGTCCCAGCTACTCGGGGAGCCTGAGGCAGGAGAATGCATGAAACCCGGAGGCATGGAGCCGCAGGAGGTGGTGGATCCGCCACTGGGCCCAGCCTGGGCGACAGAGGGAGACCTGGCCTCAAAAAAAAAAAAAAAAAAAGAACAACTACACAGGATTAAAAGAGAGAACTTGAACAAATACAGTAAATCAAATAGCTCTCTACAGACATACACAGAATATCTATCTAATAACAACAGCATATATATTCTTCTGAAGAGGACATGAGACAATTCCAGTATAGATCATAGGTTAGGGCCAAATTAAGTCCAAATATATTAAAAAAGTATCATACAATTATCTTTCTGACCTCATAAGATTAAGAAGTTAGGAAACTCAATAAATAGAAGAAAACTGAAAATTCCCATAAATTTGTTGAAATTGAACACTAAGAATTTTAAACAACTACTGATCAAAGAAGAAATCACATGGGAAATTAGAAAATACTTGAGATTAATGAAAATGAAAAATGTAACATACCAAAACTTATATAATGTGAAAAGCAAATCAATGTAAGAAACTAGCAAAAGAAGAAGAAACCTAAACCAAAACTAGCAGAAGGGAAGAAAATAATATGGAAGATGAGCAAAAGATAGTAGAGAATAGAAAACAATAAAGTAAATAAACCAAAAAGCTGCTTATTCTAGTGCTGATGAACGAAATTGGATAAATTTTGCTTATAAGTAGTAACCATGAAAAAAAAAAAAGAAGACTCAAATTACTAAAACCAGAAATGAAAGTGGGATATTATCACCACCCTACAGAAACAGAAAACATTGACAAGAGAATAATATGAATTATTGTACATCAGCAAATTGAATATCCTACATAAAATGGACAATTTCCTAGGAAAGAAAAAAGCTACTAAATAATAAAGAAAATCTGAAAAGACCAAAAAGTAAGAAAATAAACAGTCTCCTGACAAAGAAAATTCTCGGACCTGATGACTTCACTGGTGATTTCTACCAAAACATTTAAAGAATTACCACCAATCTCTCCCAAACTTCTTCCTAAAAAATTGAAGAAGAGAAGTACTTACTTCCTCACTCTATCAGTCAGCATTAGCCTGATATAAAAACTAGACAAGGACATTACAAGGAAAGGAAACTATAGGTCAATATCCCATAATTAATGTTGTTGCAAATATCCCAAATAAAAATACTATGAAATCAAATTAAGAAGAATATTGAAAAGATTACACACCATAACCAAGGAAATTTATTCCGAATGTAAGGGATGGTGCAGCATATGAAAATCAATCAATGTAATACACCATATTAACAGAATGAAGTATCAAAACAACTCCACGCGGATTGATCATATCAATTGAGGCAGAAAAGTATTTGATAAAATTCAACACCTTTCAAGGATAAAACACTAATAAATACAGAACAGAAGGAAACTAAATTTCAATATAATAAAAGATGTATATGAAACCCGTGGCAAACAACATACCTAATGGGGAAAGATTGAAAACTTTTCCTCTAGGATCAGGAGTTGTGGAAGGATGCCTATTTACTACTTCTAATTAAACATAACACTGAATCTTTTAGCCAGAGAAAGTGGGCAAGAGAAAGAAATAAAAGCAATTCTAACTGAAAGTGCTGAAGAAGTAAAATTATCTCTGTTAACAGATAATATAAATCTTATATGTATAAAACCTCCAGATTCCACACACAAGAACTTCAGGCCAAACTAGTAAACATATTTATAAAAGTAGCAGAATATAAAGGCAACAAAGGAAAATCATATGCATTTCTATATACTCAACAAGGAATAGTATGCAAAACTTAAAAACAATTCTACATAAAATAGCATTGAAAAAAATATTAGAATTACATTAGCCCATTCTCACAATGCTATAAAGAACTAACTGAGACTGAGTAATTTTATAAGCAAATGATTTATCTGAGTCACAGTTTCCCATGGCTGAAGAAGCCTCTCAGGAAACTTACAATCATGGCAGAAGGCAAAAAAAATAAATAAAAAAAAAAATAAGGCATGTCTCTGTGGCAGTAGGAGAAAGAGACTGAGAGAGGAGGAGGGAATTACTAAACACTTTAAAGCATCAGATCTCATGAGAACTCACCTACCATCACAAGAAAAAGGATGTAGGGAAACCACCTCCATGATCCTACCAATATTTCACCAGGTCCCTCCCTTGACGGTGGGATTACAATTTGAGATGAGATTCCAGTGGGGACACTGAGCCAAACCATACTCAGAAATTAATCATGAGGTGAATGACTTGTACAATGAAAACTACAAAACATTGCTGAAACAACCAAAGACATAAATAAATAAAACACATCATGTTAATGGATAAGAAGATTTTAATGTTGTTAACACCTAGGAATCCAACTACAAGGGATGTAAAGGACCTCTCAAGGAGAACCACAAACCACTGCTCAGTGAAACAAAAGAGGACACAAACAAATGGAAGAACATACCATGCCTGGGCGGATAGGAAGAATCAATATCGCGGAAAATGGCCATACTGCCTGCTGCAATTTATATAGATTCAATGCCATCCCCATCAAGCTACCAATAGTTTCTTCACAACTGGAAAACTGCTTTAAAGTCTTATATGGGAACCAAAAGAGCCTGCATCTCCAAGACAATCCTAAGTCAAAAGAACAAAGCTGGAGTATCAATGCTACCTGACTTCAACTATACAAGGCTACAGTAACCAAAACAGCATGGTAATTGGTACCAAAACAGAGATATAGACTCAATGGAACAGAACAGAGTCCTCAGAAATAATATCACCACATCTACAGCCATCTTATCTCTTTGGACAAACCTGAGAAACAAGAAATGGGGCAAGACCCCATTTAATAAACAAAGTTGAAATTCTGGTCAAATGGGGAAGCAGGAAGTTGAAACTGATCCTTTCCTTTACCCTTATAATTTAAAATTAATTCAAGATGGATTAGAGACTTAAATGTTAGACCTAATACCATAAAATCCTAGAGGAAAACCTAGGTAGTACCATTCAGGATATAGGCATGGGCAAAGACTTCATGTCTAAAAACACCAAAAGCAATGGCAGCAAAAAGCCAAAATTGACAAATGGGATCGATTAAACTAAAGAGCTTCTGCACAGCAAAGGTTCACCATCAGAGTGAACAGGCAACCTACAGAATGGGAGGAAAATTTTGCAATCTACCATCTGACAAAGGGCTAATATCCAGAACCTACAAAGAACTCAAACAAATTTACAAGAAAATACAAAACAACCCCATCAAAAAAGTGGGCAAAGGGATATGAACAGACATTTCTCCAAAGAAGACATTCATACAGCTAACAGACACATGAAAAACTGCCATCATCACTGGCCATCAGAGAAATGCAAATCAGTAAACCACAATGAGATACCATCTCACACCAGTTAGAATGGCGAATCATTAAAAAGTCAGGGAAACAAATAAAGCTGGAGAGTGATGGAGAAATAGGAACACTTTTACACTGTTGGTGGGATTGTAAACCAGTTCAACCATTATGGAAAACAGTATTTAAGGACGATTCCTCAAGGATCTAGGAACTAGAGGTACCAGACAACCAGCCATCCCATTACTGGGTATATACCTAAAGGATTATAAATCATGCTGTTATAAAGACACATGCACACGCATGTTTATTAAGTGCACTATCTCACAATAGCAAAGACTTGAATCAACTCCAAATGTCCATCAGCAGCCAGACTGGATTAAGAAAATGTGGCACATATACACCATGGAATAACTCATGCAGCCACATAAAAAGGATGAGTTTGTGTCCTTTAGGACACATGGATGCAGCTGAAACCATCATTCTTAGCAAACTATCACAAGAACAGAAAAATCCAACACCGACAAGTTCTCACCTCATAGGTGGGAACTGAACAATGAGGATCACTTGGACTCGGAAGGAACATCACAATAACCGGGCCTATCATGGGAGGGGGGAGGGGAGAGGGATTGCATTGGGAGTTATACCCTATTGCAATGACGAGTTGATGGGTGCTGACGAAGCTGATGGTTGCAGCGACACCAACATGGCACAAGTATACATATGTAACAAACCTGCACGTTATGCACATGTACCCTAGAACTCAAAGTATAATAATAATAATAATAATAAATGTCAATACTACCCCCAAACATTTACACATTCAACGCAATTTCTTTCAAAATTCAAGCGATGTTTTTGCGAAATAAAAAAATCCCTATCCTAAGGTTCATATGGAATCTCAAACAGTAAAGAATACAAAGGGCATTGTTTTGTATTTATTTGGCAAAGTAGAAAATTCACGAATGAAGTTTCTTCATAGTGGTTGATCTGGTTTGGATCAGCAATAACCCTTGAATACCACTGTTTTCAAAGGGCATTAATCAGCTGATATTCAATTTCACTGCATTCCAATGAAACATGCTCTTCTTTTCTATTTTCTTTACTCAGAGTCTTATCTAATTGTCTTAGGAGTACTAGTCTAGAACATAAAAGAACATCATCCTCTGAAACCATACATTTCTCTTATTCAGCTACTTCTAAAATTTTTCCTGTTGTTGAGATGAATTGGCAAAGGTCTAAGCATGGAAATTACTATTTAAACCAGGATGATTATAATACTGTAGTTGTCAGTATGGCTATAATGTTGCATGACAAACACCCTCATCCTAATACCTTATAGCAACTAATATTTATTTTTCTCACTCGTAAATCAGTGGGTTATATGGAGTTTTGCTGATCCTGGCTGAATTAGGAAGGACTTGACTCCAGGCTGCAGGTCAGGTCTGGGTCTGTTCCACATGGCTCCATCTGGCACTGAATCAGGAGCAAAGGAGAACTGGGACAGGATCCTCTTATACCAGATTATAGAAGCTCAAGAGAAAGAGTGGAAGCACAGAATGCCTCTTAAGCCCTCAGCTAGGAACCGGTTCAATGTCAATTTCTCCCCTGTCCTTTTATGAGAGAAATTCACTTGGCCAGGCCCAAAATCAGTTGATCAGGCAAATGTACTCTGCCCATAGTGGGAAGCATTACACAGTCACATGGTAAAGAGCTTGGTGTATAACTTTATTAAAGAATTGAGAACAATAATTCAACATATTTTGCCCCTTAAGAAGTGACTTAAGTGTATAAAAGGACAATTTCAAATGAGTGTTAAAAACAGGATCTAAAAAGTTATTCTGGGATAATTGTCTGGGATTGTGCCTAGAATAAATGAGTTTGAAGATAGGGTGGATAATTTATAGAAAGTTTAGGAGGCATAAATCCACTGGTGCTCAATTCAAGACCCAGTTCTGCCATGCATGTGGGTGATGTTAGGCAGTTTCCATAATCTTACTGGATTAATTTTCTTAAATTGTGAAAAACACACAATAATACTTACCCTGCTTATGAGGAAAATATGAGATAATGTACTTGGGCATACTTGGCAAAATCTAAAATACAGAAAAAGGAGTTTGATAGGATTATCAATTTCATTTAGTTATTTCAAAATTGTGATTTGAAATTACATCATTGTATAGTTGAATATGCCTCTGACTTGTTTCAAGAATGACAGATTAAAAAAAAAAAAAAACTAATAAGCCCATGAAAACTTTAGATGCCTAATGCGGAGGTCACAAACTCATGACCTATAGACCATATCTGGTTTAGTTTGGCCCACAGTGTGTTTTGCAAACATATGTATTGATTTTCAATTTTAAGAAACTGGGAGATTTCTCATTGACATCACAATTTTAGCTTCTTTTGAAGCATCAGAAGATTAAGCACCATAGACCTACATGCCCACGTGGCAACACTCTTCTACAGCTATACAGCAACATCTTCTTTAAGGGGTAGAAACTCTCCAAGTCCCCACATTTTCCATTACCTTTTACTGTACTACCCCTACCCACTTAATTCATTTCCATTATCTTTTGGGATCCTTTAAACATGGCTACTATTTAATATGCGTAGCTATAAAAGCCAAGAACCAATCAGAAAGAACATCAGTCATGAGGTGCTGAAACAGTGTTGTGGGGCACATCACACTGTGATGCCAGGCATTAGCCCTTCCAGTGCTGGCATATGGAAAAATTCACACCACAATGGTTTGGCCTCTAGGGGCTCAGGAGTTCATTATTAAGCAGTAAAAATGTATTTCAGGCTGGGCGCAGTGGCTCACACCTGTAATCCCAGCATTTTGGGAGACCAAAGTGGGTGGATCACTTGAGGTCAGGAGCTTGAGACCAGCCTGGCCAACATGGTGAAACCCTGTCTCTACTAAAAATACAAAAATTAGCCGGGTGTGGTGGCACACACCTGTAATCCCAGCTACTCAGGAGGCTGAAGTATGAGAATCGCTTGAACCTGGGAGGCAGAGGTTACAGTGAGCTAAGACAGTGCCACTGCACTCCAGCCTGGGTGATAGAGTGAGACTCCATCTCAAAAAAAAAAAAAAAAGAAAAGAAAAAAAGAAAGAAAGAAAAAAGAAAAAAGAATGCCTATTATTATTTTAATAATAGGCATACACCTGTTGTACATATCCTTGAGTATCAGACCTATTATAAAATTTGCATTTTTATTCCAAAAAATAAAGACATGGATTAAGAATATAAATTATTAATAACCTAAGTTCAGAAAACTTGACCAACTTCCATGGGAGTATGGCTAGAATATGGAAGACCAAAAGAAATAATTGCTCATTCTGGGAAAGCTGTTTGTTTCTTGTGTCATATCGATGCTGTTCCTTTGTCTGTTTTAGGGCAGTCTTTCAGTCATGCATTAAATGAGTTTCTTCTTGGACCTCAGAATTCATTGGCTGTCCTCTGACTGGTCTGTCTCAGACTGGCCCTCTTGTTGTTAGGAGTTTAGGTGGTGTCAACGAGATGTAGGTGCTGAGAAAACTGCCTGACTGCTGTTGATCTTTTATAGATAAGATAGCACCAATTTATGATGTCTCTTAATGAAATATAATGGGTTTAGCATTGGAATTTATAGCTCCTTTTTGATGTTCTCCATGTAATATCCATTTCTGGCTTATAAGTTGTTTAATCTTGTCATCCGTAGAAAAAGGTAAGTATGCTATTTCATTTATGAGAAAGAATATTTTTTTCCCATGATCATCTTGAAGAATTTGTCCTTGTGGCAGGATAAATGAGTTTTTTTTTAAAAAGTCCATTTTATGATTCTTCAAAGAGCATATTTCTCTGAGGTTTCCATTTTTAGAGTGGAATGTGTCATTTAAACAGAATAGTCTACTTTATGGTGAAAAAAAGTCTGATGTCACAGTGAAAAGAAAAAGAGCAATAATTCAATAGTATAGTGTGATGTGCACCAGAGAAGATAGAAGAGGGTGACTAGGGGAGCCTAAAGCTATACCTATAGTCATTTCTCACTTCACATTTCTCAAACCAGGCACCAAAATACTGATGATTTGCTCTCTTGAGAACTGCACAGCTTCAGGGTACTGAGCTCAATAAGCCTTTGTAGGGGAAGATGCACTTGGAATATTTCTCTGGGAGCCCCTTAAAGTATAAAGCTTGGGATATTTTCTTGAAAATTACAGTAAAGAATCTGGGCAATGTGATGTGTACTGCATTGATTTAAAGTCTCCATGAAATCAAGGAAATTAGCTGGCAGATTAAACCCACCACTCCAGACTTAAAAAAAAAAATACAGTGTGTTTCTTGAAACTGCAATAGGCTGTAAAAAGATTTGATGTTGGTTTACTCACTTTGCTAGCACAAATTCGCTATGGGTAGTTATATCTGTGATAACTTTCCATATTTCTGAAGAGTCTTTATGGCATGCTGGAGGATGTAAAATCAATAAGTAACTCTAGAAATCTGTCCATACTTTATTATTTCCTCATATTTTTCTCTTTTCTCTTTCTCTAACCTCTGTCTTGTTTCTTCCCACTTTCCCTTACAATCTTTCTTTTCCTCTCACTTATTTATTACCTGTTTCTTAAACTCCTTTGGTTATTACTGAACAGGATTTGAAGCAATTGGAAGTGAAATGAAGTTGCAGGACCATGCAGAGAAGTGAAGTGAAAAAGAAACAAAAACACATCATTGTGAAATGTCAAACAAGTTGTGTTATTTCATCCTCAAAAATTTACATGGAAGATACTATTATTAGTATTGTTATTATCATTATTATATTTATTTTATCAGTTGAAGAAACTGAAGCCAAAGGACCTGAAGTTAAAAGGCCCAACCCTGGTATTTGTACTCAAGTCTATGTTACATTAAATTCCCTTTAATTTTATTTCTTTCCTGGAAAGAAATTAAATGAAAAAAATCTTTATTTCCAATGATCTTTCTTCTACCTTTTCAATCTACACTTCTCTTCTGTTTCCACTTGGCCTTTCTTAACTCCTAAGTAGAACTGAGAAATAATTCTTATGCTCAGTAGGGTGACAAGGAGCTCCAATGTAAATGTAAAATGAGTGAACTATGGGATGTTGTAATCCTTTACTCCAGAGAGCAAAGAGTAGACAAATCTATTCCCAAAATAATTTTGGGATTAATTGGATGAACTTACTGATGAGCATCTACCATGAGTAAGATACATTACTGGGAATATGAAGATAGAAGAGTAAGATAGAATTTGTCTCATTAGGGATAACCTTCACATAGAGAAACACATATGAAAATCCTAGCCTATAATGAAAGGCCAATTAAAATAAACATTGGAGATACAATGAATTCATTGGAGAAGCACAGAGAAGAGAGGAGATTCATTGTCATGGGAGTTCATTTGTCAAATATGTGGCATTTGAAATTTCCCTTGAAAGATAAGAAATTTGATAGGAGAAAAAGATAAATATCCATATCTCCAATTGAGAAAAGAGCATAAAATAGAAAATATGAGAAGTTGTTTGGCTCTGGCTTGAGAATAGTAGGGTTTGTAAATGACATAAGGGAAGATACTACTGTAAAAATAGATTGAGATCAGATTTTGAAGAGCCATATGTAGCCTATGTTTTATTTAATAGACAAGTAGGAATTAGTATATAATGTTTAATTTTGGGAAATAACAGAATTTGACCTGTGCCGAAATACTTCTAATACTGTATAAAAGATGTACTAGGGTGAGCTGATGGGCACAGTGATGAGTTATAAGGCTTTTGTGGTTATGTGAGTAAGACATGAGAGACAATATGTTAGCAATCCATTGCTGGACAACAGACTAGTTCAAAATTTAGTGGTTTGAAACAGCACAGTTTTTTTGATTTCCATAGGTTTGTGGAGAGCAGGTGTATTTGATTTCATGAGTAAGTTTTTTAGTGGTGATTTGTGAGATTTTGATGCACCCATCGCCCAAGCAGTATACACTGAACCCAATTTGTGGCTTTTTATCCCTCAGTATGTTCCCACCCTTTCCCCCCAAGTCCCCAAGGTCCATTGTATCATTCATAGGCCTTTGCATCCTCATAGCTTAGCTCCCACTTATAAGTGAGAACATACAATGTTTGGTTTTCCATTCTTGAGTTACTTCACTTAGAATAATAGCCTTCAATCTCATCCAGGTTCCTGTAAATGCCATTAATTTATTCCTTTATATGGCTGAGTAGTATTCCATTGTGTGTATATTTAAATATACATATATATATATTACAGTTTCCATTAGGGCCTTTGGGCTGGTTCCATATTTTTGCAATTGCAGACTGTGCTGCTATAAACATGCATGTGCAAGTATCTTTTTTGTATGACTTCTTTTTCTCCAGATACCCAGTAGTAGGATTGCTGGATCAAATGGTATTTCTACTTTCAGTTCTTTATGGCTATTCTTGTGGGAGTAAGGTGGTATTGCATTTTGGTTTTGATTTGCATCTTCCTGATCATTAGTGATGTTCAGCATTTTTTCATATGTTTGTTGGCTATTTGTATATTATCTTTTGAGAATTGTCTATTCATGAACTTAGCCCACTTTTTGATGGAATTGTTTGTTTGTTTGTTTGTTATTTCTTGCTAATTTGTTTGAGTTCCTTGTAGATTCTGAATATTAGTCCTTTGTTGTATATATAGATTGTGAAAGTTTTCTTCCTCTCTGGGTTGTCTGTTTACTCTGCTGACTGTTCCTTTTGCTGTGCAGAAGCTCGTTAGATTAAGTCCCACCAATTTATCTTTGTTTTGTTGTATTTGCTTTTTGGATCTTGGTCATGAAATCTTTGCCAAAGTCAATGTCTAGAAGGGTTGTTCTGACATTATCTTCTAGAATTTTTATCGTTTCAGGTCTTAGATTTAGGTCTTTGATACATCCTGAGATGATTTTTGTATAAGGTGAGAAATGAGAATCCACTTTTAATCTCTTACTTGTGGCTTGCCAGTTATCTCAGCACCATTTGTTGAATAGGGTGCCCTTTCCCTACTTTATGTTTTTGTTTGCTTTGTCAAAGATCAGTTGGTTGTAAGTATTTGCTGGGTTCTCTTCTGTTTCATTGGTCTATGTGCCTATTTTTATATAAGTACCATGCTGTTTTGGTGACTATGAACTTACACTATAGTTTGAAATCAGGTAATGTGATGTCTCCAGATTTATTCTTTTTGCTTAGTCTTGCTTTAGCTATGTGAGCTCTTTTTTGGTTCCATATGAGTTTTAGGATTGTTTTTTCTAGCTTTGTAAAGAATGATGGTGGTGTTTTGATAGGAATAGTATTGAATTTATAGATTGCTTTGGCAGTATACTCATTTTTACAGTATTTATTCGATCATCCCATCCATGAGCACGAGACCTGTTTCCCTTTGTGTTGTCTATGATTTCTTTCAGCAGTATTTTGTAGTTTTCCCTGTAGTGGTCTTTTGCCTCCTTAGTTAGGTATACTCCTAAATATTTTAATTTATTTTATTTTTGCAGCCATTGTAAAAGGGGTTGAGTTCTTGCTCTGATTCTCAGCTTGGTCGCTGTTGGTGTATAGCAGAGCTACTGATTTGTGTACATTAATTTTGTGTACATTAACTTTGCTGAATTCATTTATCAGCTCTAGGAGCTTTTTGGAGAAGTCTTTCGAGTTTTCTGGTTATATCATCATATCATCAGCAAACAGCGACAGTTTGACTTCCTCTTTACCGAAGAGGAAATCAACCATTATTTCTCTTGTCTGATTGCCTTTTATTTCTTTCTCTTGTCTGATTGCTCTGGCTAGGAGTTCCAGTACTGTGTTGAAAAGAAGTGGTGAGAGTGGGCATCTTTGTCTTGTTCCACCTCTCAGAGGGAATGCTTTCAACTTTTCCTTGTTCAGTATTATGTTGGCTGTGGGTTTGTCATAGATGAGTTTTATTGCATTTTATTGCATCCTTGTATGCTGATTTTACTGAGAGTTTTAATTATAATGACCATGCGATTTTTGCTTTTCATTCTGTTTATGTGGTGTATTACATTTATTGACTTGTGTATGTTAAACCATCCCTTGTATCCCTGGTATGAAACCCACTTGATCATGATGGATTATCTTTTTGATACACTGCTGGATTCGCTTAGTTAGTATTTTGTTAAGGATTTTTTCATTTATGTTAATCAGGGATATTGATGTGTAGTTTTCTTTGTTTGTTATGTCCTTTCCTGATTTTGATATTAGGTTGATATTGGCTTCATAGAATGACTTAGGGAGAATTTCCTCTGTCTTTATCTTGTGGAATAGTGTCAATAGGATTGGTACTGATTATTCTTTGAATATCTGATAGAATTAAACTGTGAATCCATCTGGTCCTAGACTATTTTTTTGTTGGTATTTTTTTGTTACCATTTCAATCTCACTGGTTATTATTGGTCTGTTCAGGATTTCTAATTCTTCCTGATTTAAGCTAGGAGGACTGTGTCTTTCCAGGAATTTATTAATCTCCGCTAGGTTTTCTAGTTTATGAATATAAAGGTGGTCATAGTAGCCTTGAATAATTTATTGTATTTCTGTGGTGTCAGTTGTAATGTCTCCCATTTCATTTCTAATTGAGCTTATTTGGATCTTCTCTTTTCTTTTCTTGGTTAATCATGCTAATACTCTATCCATTTTATTTATATTTTCAAATAACCAGCTTTTTATTTCACTTATCTTTTATAGTTTTTTGTTTGTTTGTTTCAATTTCATTTAGTTCTTCTCTGATCCTGGTTATTTCCGTTCTTCTGCTGGGTTTTGATTTGGTTTGTTCTTGTTTCCATAATTCCTTGAGGTGTGGCCTTAAATTGTGTATTTGTGCTCCTTCAGACTTTTCAATGAAGGCATTTAAGGCTATGAACTATCCTCTTAGCACCATCTTTGCTGTGTCCCAGAGGCTTTGATAAGTTGTGCCACTGTTATTACTCACTTCAAAAAATTTTTCAGTTTTCATTTTGATTTCATTGTTGGCCCAATGATCATTCAGGATCATGTTATTTAATTTCCATGTATTTGCATGGTTTTGAAGGTTCCCTTTGGAGTTGATTTACAATCTTACTCCACTGTGGTCTGAGAGAGTACTTTACACAATTTCAATTTTATCGAATTTATTGAGACTCGTTTTGTGGCCTATCATATGGTCTATCTTGGAGAAAGTTTTGTATGCTGATGAATAGAATGTATATTCTGTGGTTGTTGGGTAGAATGTTCTGTAAATATCTGTTAAGTCAATTTGTTCTAGGGTATAGTTTAAATCCATTGTTTCTTTGTTGACTTTCTTTCTTGATGACCTGTCTAGTGCTGTCAGTGGAGTATTGAAGTCCCCCACTATTATTGTGGATAGTCTCATCTCCTGACCTCGCGGATCCGGGCCTGCCTCGGCTCCCAAAGTGCTGCTGGGATTACAGGCTTGAGCCATCACACCTCGGGGCTTAAGTCCCCACTATTATTGTGTTGTTGTACATTCTCATTTTAGGCCCAGTGCAAGTGTTTCTCTTATAAATGTGGGAGCTCCAGTGTTAGGTGCATATATATTTAGAAATGTGATATTTTAATGTTGGACAAGGCCTTTTTATCATTATATAATATCCCTCTTTTTCTTTTTTAACTGCTGTTGCTTTAAGGTTTGTTTTGTCTGTTGTAAGAATAGCTACTCCTGTTCGCTTTTGGTGTCTATTTGCAAGGAATGTCTTTTTCCACCCCTTTACCTTAAGTTTATGTAAGTCCTTATGTGTGAGTCTCTTGAAGCAGCAGATACTTGCTTGGTGAATTTTTATCCATTTTGCAATTCTGTATATTTTAAATGGAGCATTTAGGCAACAGTAAATATGTTTTATCTCATGGTTTCCATGGGTCAGGAATCATGGAATGATTAAGCCAAGTGCCTCTGTCTGAAGATCTTTGATGAGGCTGAAATCAGGTTGTTGGCCTGGGCTGCAATCATTGCAAGTCTCAGGGAGGATCCACTTCCAATTTCATTTGCAGAGCTGTTCATAGGTCTCAGGTCCTTGGTGACTGTAGGTTAGAAACATCAGCTTCTTGCCATGTGAGCTTCTCCATAGAGTGACTCACAACATGGCTGCTAACTTTCCTCAGAGCAAGAGAGGGTACCCAGAGGAGAAACCTATTATTTGTAAGCTAATCTTGAAAGTGACTTTTTATCAGTGTTGCCATATTATTCTTACTAGACGCTATTTACCAGATCCAGCCCACATTTTAAGAGGAGGAGATTATTCAAGGATATGAATGCCAGTAGGCGGGGGCCATTGAGGCCATCTTTGAGGTTGCCTAAAACATAAAACTATTAGGGGCTGAATTATGTCTCCCCCGCAATTCATATGTTGAAGTTATAACCCCCAGTACCTCAGAATGTGACTTTATTTACAGATAGAGTTGCAAAAGTGTTAATTAAGGTAAAATGAGGTCATATGAGTGAGCCCTAATTCAACATGACACATGTCTTTATAAGAAGAGGAAATTAGGACACATACATGCACAGAGGGAACACCATGTGAAATATAGGGAGAAGACAGCCATAATAGCCAAGGAGGGAGGCCTTAGACTCAGAATAGTAACAACTCTGAAAATACCTTGCTCTCAAACTTCCAGCCTCCAGAACTGTGAAGAAATAAATTTCTGTTGTTTAAGCTCCTCTCTCCACCCCTCCATCTGTAATATTGTGTTCTGGCAGTCCTACCAAACTAATACAAGGATGAAGGTCTAAACCTGGGCAGGGAGAGGGGAATGGAACAGAAGAGGGAAGGTTATAAGAAACATTCAACAATTACACTGCTGGTTCCTGGAAAAAGAAGTGGTAACTCTAAGTAAGAGAAAGAGATGTTTTAGTACAGATCAAGTTAAACAAAACTATTTTTCTTTGGTTATTTATTTACTTCTTTATTTGATATGGGAAACAGAACTGAAAGAGCAGATGCAATACAAGCTAATTTCAGTTACACATGCACCAATATTTTCTGTCACAGGATGGCCCCACAGAAGCCCCAGAAGCAGATGCTGACACAGAATTTGAGGTGCAAGATGAAGGGGTTAGCTGGGCACAGTGGCTCATGCCTATAATCTGAGCATTTTGGAAGGCCAAGTTGGCAGGATGGCTTGAGTACAGGAGTTTGACATGAGCCTGGGCAACATGGTGAGACCCCTATCTCTACAAAAACTATAAAAATTAGCTGAATGTGGTAGCATGCACCTGTAGTGCCAGCTACTTGGAGGCTGAGGTGAGAGGATCCCTTGATCCCTGGATGGAGATTGAAGCTACAGTGAGCTGTGAATGTGCCACTGCATTCCTGTCTGGGCAACAGACTGAGACTGCTCTGTCTCAAAAAACAAACAAACAAACAAAAACCTCAGAAAGACATAGGGATCAACACATGTGAAAGAGAGAGAAAGCAAGACTGGGTAGAGGGAGAAGCCAAACTGTAATGCAGGACCTTTCTCATCAGAACCTCTGGAAAAAGTATTGCTTGTTAAATTATCCCACATTGGACCAAAATGGCTAGACCTTAATAATCTCCAACATCCAGTCACTTCATATAGGCTGTCCTGGAAGGGCATGGACATGGCAAGGTGGCTTTGCAGCTGAGGCAAATCCTGGAGGAGCTGAAAGTTGGAGGCATCTGCAGTCTACTGACTGCTCCCCCCTTGTGGCTGGGCAGCAAGTCCATCTTTGAAGGTGATTGAGTGATACATTTCCAGTTTTATCAAATCTTCCAGATGAAATACATATTATGAAATAGTGTGGTAACCTGAACTCAAAAGTAGGCTACATGTAAAAATATCACCAGCCATTATATTTAAAAAGTTGATTATGTGCTAGTCATGATGCTGTCATCTATAACATCATTTTATTTATTTTTCAAATGAGCATGTCTTCTTTTTATTTCCATTGTGCACGTAAAAGACATTAGTATTTAGACAAGTGAAGTTACTCCCTCAATGTCTTGCCATAGGTAGAAGACCCAGGAATAAAATTTGTGTCCCTTGACTCTGGAACCTATAACTTAACTGCTAATTTATACCCCATGTTGATGAATAGATGAAGTGTTTCTTAAGTGATGTGCTGGAGGATTTTTTTTCACATATCTTTACTTTGGGATATACTTTCAATGACTGGATGAAGGCATAACAGACATGCTTGTCAAATTTGTAGATAAAAAAGCTAAGAAGGATAAAAATAATACTTTGGACACAAAAATCAAAGATATTCCTAGACTGCAATGATGTTCAAAATTATCAGGACGAAATTTAGAAGGGATACACATTGTATTTTATACTTGGCTTCAGAATTTTCCTGCACAAATTCTCAATGAGGGAAACGTAACTTCACGGTGATTCATGTGAGAAAAAAACCTTAGGGGATCTAACTGACTCTAAGGCAACTCAGTAAGTGGAAAAAAGATTAAGCTTGAATATCAGCTGTACCTGAATTTGGGTCCTGGTTCCAATGCTTACACATGGCTGGATACTTTGACTTTCCGAGTTGGTATTATTAATATAAAATGAGAATAGTGATACTATTTGCCTTGACTACTTTAGAAGTTTCTTAAGATTATTTTGTGAAAAGATAAACAAGTAAAAAAAGCTATATAAACTTTTTTTTTTAATACTTTAAATTCTAGGGTACATGTGCATAACGTGCAGGTTTGTTACATATGTATACTTGTGCCATGTTGGTGTGCTGCACCCATCAACTCGTCAGCATCCATCAACTCATCATTTACATCAGGTATAACTCCCAATGCAATCCCTTCCCCCTCCCCCCACCCCGTGATAGGCCCTGGTGTGTGATGTTCCCCTTCCCGAGTCCAAGTGATCTCATTGTTCAGTTCCCACCTATGAGTGAGAACATGTGGTATTTGGTTTTCTGTTCTTGCGATAGTTTGCTGAGAATGATGGTTTCCAGCTCCATCCATGTCCCTACAAAGGACACAAACTCATCCTATTTTATGGCTGCATAGTATTCCATGGTGTATATGTGCCACATTTTCTTAATCCAGTCTGTCACTGATGGACATTTGGGTTGATTCCAAGTCTTTGCTATTGTGAATAGTGCCGCAGTAAACATATGTGTGCGTGTGTCTTTATAGCAGCGTGATTTATAATCCTTTGGGTATATACCCAGTAATGGGATGGCTGGGTCATATGGTATTTCTAGTTCTAGATCCTTGAGGAATCACCATACTGTTTTCCATAATGGTTGAACTAGTTTACAATCCCACCAACAGTGTAAAAGTATTCCTATTTCTCCACATCCTCTCCAGCACCTGTTGTTTCCTGACTTTTTAATGATTGCCATTCTAACTGGTGTGAGATGGTATCTCATTGTGGTTTTGATTTGCATTTTTCTGATGGCCAGTGATGATGAGCATTTTTTCATGTGTCTGTTGACTGTATGAATGTCCTCTTTTGAGAAATATCTGTTCATATCCTTTGCCCACTTTTTGATGGGGTGTTTGTTTTTTACTTGTAAATTTGTTTGAGTTCTTTGTAGGTTCTGGATATTAGCTCTTTGTCAGATGAGTAGATTGCAAAAATTTTCTCCCATTCTGTAGGTTGCCTGTTCACTCTGATGGTAGTTTCTTTTGCTGTGCAGAAGCTCTTTAGTTTAATTACATTCCATTTGTCAATTTTGGCTTTTGTTGCCGTTGCTTTTGGTGTTTTAGACATGAAGTCCTTGCCCATGCCTATGTCCTGAATGGTATTCCCTAGGTTTTCTTCTAGGGTTTTTATGGTATTAGGTCTAACATTTACAGTCTCTAATCCATCTTTGAATTAATTTTAAGTATAAGAGGGTAAAGGAAAGGATCAGTTTCAGCTTTTCTACCCATGGCTAATAATTTCCCAGCACCATTTATTAAATAGAAATCCTTTCTCCATTTCTTGTTTTTTCTCACGTTTTATCAAAGATCAGATGGCTGTAGATGTGTGGTGTATTCTGAGGACTGTTCTTCTGTTCCATTGGGTCTATATCTCTGTTTTAATTTACCAGTACCATGCTGTTTTAGTTTACTGTAGCCTTGTATAGTTTGAAGTCAGGTAGCGTGATGCCTCCAGCTTTGTTCTTTTGACTACAATTGTCTTGGAATCTGGGCTCTTTTCTGCGTTCCATATGAACTTTAAAGCAGTTTTTTCCAATTCTGTGAAGAAACTCATTGGTAGCTTGATGGGGATGGCATTGAATCTATAAATTACCTTGGGCAGTATGGCATTTTCGGGATATTAATTCTTCCTATCCATGAGCATGGGTATGTTCTTCCATTTGTTTATGTCCTCTTTTATTTCGCTGAGCGGTTCTTAGTTCTCCTTGAAGAGGTCCTTTACATCCCTTGTAAGTTGGATTCCTAGGTATTTTATTCTCTTTGAAGCAATTGAATGGAAGTTGTTTAATTCATGATTTAGCTCTCTATTTATCTATTTACTTGGTGTATAGATGCTTGTGATTTTGCACATTAATTTTGTATCCCCCTGAGACTTTGTAAGTTTCTTATCAGCTTAAGGAGATTTTGGAAATGCTGAGACGTGGGTTTCCTAAATATACAATCATGTCATCTGCAAGCCGAGGACAGATTGACTTCTTCTTTTCCTAACTAGAATACCATGATTTCTCTCTTGCCCATTTTCTTAGGAACTTCCAATGCTATGTTGAATAGCAGTGGTGAGAGAGGGCATCCCTGTCTTGTGCCAGTTTTCAAAGGGAATGCTTCCAGTTTTTGCCCATTCAGTATGATATTGGCTGTGGGTTTGTCATAAATAGCTCTTATGATTTTGAGATACATTCCATTAATACCGAATTTATTGAGAGTTTTTAGCATGAAGGGCTGTTGAATTTTGTCAAAGGCCTTTTCTTCATCTATTGAGATAATCATGTGGTTCTTGTCTTTGGTTCTGTTTATATGCTGGATTATGTTTATTGATTTTTGTATGTTGAACCAGCCTTGCATCCCAGGGATGAAGCCAACTTGATCATGGTGGATAAGCTTTTTGATGTGCTGCTGGATCCGGTTTGCCAGTATTTTATTAAGGATTTTTGCATCGATGTTCATCAGGGATATTGATCTAAAATTCTCCTTTTTTGTTGTGTCTCTGCCAGGCTTTGGTATCAGGATGATGTTGGCCTCGTAAAATGAGTTAGGGAGGATTCCCTCTTTTTCTATTGATTGGAATAGTTTCAGAAGGAAGGGTACCAGCTCCTTCTTGTGCATCTGGTAGAATTCAGCTGTGAATCCATCTGGTCCTGGACTTTTTTCTTTGGTAGGCTATTAATTATTGCCTTAATTTCAGAGCCTGCTATTGGTCTATTCAGGGATTCAGTTTCTTCCTGGTTTAGTCTTGGGAGAGTGTAAGTGTCCAGGAAATTATCCATTTCTTCTAGATTTTCTAGTTTATTTGCGTAGAGGTGTTTATAGTATTCTCTGATGGTAGTTTGTATTTCTGTGGGGTCGGTGGTGATATCCCCTTTATCATTTTTTGTTGTGTCTATTTGATTCTTCTCTCTTTTCTTTTTATTAGTCTTGCTAGAGGTCTATCAATTTTGTTGATCTTTTCAAAAAACCAACTCCTGGATTCATTGATTTTTTGGAGGGGTTTTTGTGTCTCTATCTCCTTCAGTTCTGCTCTGATCTTAGTTATTTCCTGCCTTCTGCTAGCTTTGGAATGTGTTTGCTCTTGCTTCTCTAGTTCTTTTAATTATGATGTTAGAGTGTCAATTTTAGATCTTTCCAGCTTTCTCTTGTGGGCATTTAGTGCTATAAATTTCCCTCT
Organism: Papio anubis; assembly: GCF_008728515.1. Classification (NCBI taxonomy): domain Eukaryota; kingdom Metazoa; phylum Chordata; class Mammalia; order Primates; family Cercopithecidae; genus Papio; species Papio anubis. The sequence continues at coordinate 67,245,910 of NC_044976.1, forward strand.
ACACACTGCTTTAAATGTGTCCCAGAGAGTCTGGTATGTTGTATCTTTGTTCTCATTGGTTTCAAGGAACATCTTTATTTCTGCCTTCATTTCGTTGTGTACCCAGTAGTCATTCAGGGGCAGATTCAGTTTCCCATGTAGTTGAGCAGTTTTGATTGAGTTTTCTTAGTCCCTGAGTTCAGTGTGATTTTTCTTGATCCTACGAGAACCAGTTTGTTATAATTTCTGTTCTTGTACATTTTGCTGAGGGTGCTTTACTTTGTTGTCACGATTGATTTGGAATGGTGTGATGTGGTGCTGAGGAAAGAGATGTATATTCTGTTGATTTGGGGTGGAGAGGTCTGTAGATGTCTATTAGGTCTGCTTGCCAGAGATGAGTTCAATTCCTGGATATCCTTGTTAACTTATAATACCGTTGAAGTCTGTCTAATGTTGACGGTGGGGTGTTGAAGTCTCCCATTATTGTTGTATGAGAATCTAAGTCTAACTTTGTAAGTCTAGGACTTGCTTTATGAATCTAGGTGCTCCTGTGTGGGTGCATATATATTTAGGATAGTTACAAGCTCTTCCTGTTGAATTGATCCCACTTTATCATTATGGTAGCGCTACTTTGTCTCTTTTTGATCTTTGATGGTTTAAAGTCTGTTTTATCAGAGACTAGTGTTACCTTCTACTTTCTTTTGTTCTCCATTTCCTTGGTAGATCTTCCTGCGATCCCTTTATTTTGAGCCTATGTATGTCTCTGCATGTGAGATGGGTCTCTCCTGAATACAGCAGACTGATGGGTCTTGACTCTTTATCAGTTTAGCAGTCTGTGTCTTTTAATTGAGGCATTGGTCCATTTACATTTAAGGTTAATATTGTTGTATTAGAACTTGATCCTGCCATTATGATATTAACTGGTTATTTTATGAATTAGTTGATACGGTTTCTTCCTATTTTCGATGGATGCTACATTTTGGCATGTTTTGCAATGGCTGGTACCCGGTTGTTCCTTTCCATGTTGGAGTGCTTCCTTCAGGGGTCTCTTAGCCAAGGCAGGCCTGGTGGTGACAAAATCTCTAAGCATTTGCTTATCTGTAAAGGATTTTATTTCTCCTTCATATGAAACTTAGTTTGGCTGGATATGAAATTCTGGGTTGAAAATTCTTTTCTTTAAGAATGTTGAATGTGGCCCCACTCTCTTCTGGCTTGTAGAGTTTCTGCCAAAGTCTGCTGTTAGTCTGATGGGCTTCCCTTTGTGGGTAACCCGACCTTTCTCTCTGGCTGCCCTTAAGATTTTTTCCTTCATTTCAACTTTGGTGAATGTGGCAATTATGTGTCTTGGAGTTGCTCTTCTCGAGGAGTATCTTTGTGGCATTCTCTGTATTTCCTGAATTTGAATGTTGGCCTGCCCTACTAGGTTGGGGAAGTTCTCCTGGATGATATCCTGAAGAGTGTTTTCCAACTTGGTTCCATTTTTCCCCTCACTTTCAGGCACCCCAATCAGACGTAGATTTGGTATTTTTACATAATCCCATACTTCTTGCAGGCTTTGTTCATTTCTTTTTCTTCTTTTTTCTTTAGATTTCTCTTCTCACTTCATTTCATTCATTTGATCCTCAATCGCTGATACTCTTTCTTCCAGTTGATCGAGTAGGTTACTGAAGCTTGTGCATTTGTCACTTATTTCTCGTGTCATTGTTATCATCTCTGTCCATTCGTTTATGGCCTTCTCTGCATTAATTATTCTGGTTATCAATTCTTCCACTCTTTTTTCAAGATTTTTAGTTTCTTTGCACTGGGTATGTAATTCCTCTTTTAGCTCTGAGAAGTTTGATGGACTGAAGCCTTCTTCTCTCATCTCATCAAAATCATTCTCCGTCCAGCTTTGATCCGTTGCTGGCAATGAGCTGCGTTCCTTTGGAGGGGGAGATGTGCTCTTATTTTTTGAATTTCCAGCTTTTCTGCCCTGCTTTTTCCCCATCTTTGTGGTTTTATCTGCCTCTGGTCTTTGATGATGGTGATGTACTGATGGGGTTTTGGTGTGGGTGTCCTTCCTGTTTGTTAGTTTTCCTTCTAACAGTCAGGACCCTCAGCTGTAGGTCTGTTGGAGATTGCTTGAGGTCCACTCCAGACCCTGTTTGCCTGGGTGTCAGCAGCAGAGGCTGCAGAAGATAGAATACTGCTGAACAGTGAGTGTACCTGTCTGATTCTTGCTTTGGAAGCTTTCTCTCAGGGGTGTACTCCACCGTGTGAGGTGTGGGGTGTCAGTCTGCCCCTAGTGGAGGATGTCTCCCAGTTAGGCTACTCAGGGGTCAGGGACCCACTTGAGCAGGCAGTCTGTCCGTTCTCAGATCTCAACCTCCATGTTGGGAGATCCACCGCTCTCTTCAACGCTGTCAGACAGAGTTGCTTGCATCTGCAGAGGTTTCTGCTGCTTTTGTTGTTGTTGTTGTTGTTTATCTGTGCCCTGTCCCCAGAGGTGGAGTCTACAGAGACTGGCAGGCCTCCTTTAGCTGCTGGGAGCTCCACCCAGTTCATTCTTCCCAGGGCTTTGTTTACCTACTTAAGCCTCAACAATGGTGGGCGCCCCTCCCCCAGCCTTGCTGCTGCCTTGCGGTTAGATTGCAGACTGCTGTGCTAGCAATGAGGAAGGCTCTGTGGGTGTGGGACCCTCCCGGCCAGGTGTGGGATATAATCTCCTGATGTGCCTGTTTGCTTAAAGCACAGTATTGGGGTGGGAGTTACCTGATTTTCCAGGTGTTGTGTGTCTCTGTTCCCCTGGCTAGGAAAAGGGATTCTCTTCCCCCTTGCGCTTCCCAGGTGAGGCGATGCCTTGCCCTGCTTCAGCTCTCGCTGGTCAGACTGCAACAGCTGACCAGCACCGACTGACCGGCACTCCCCAGTGAGATGAACCCAGTACCTCAGTTGATAATGCAGAAATCACCTGTCTTCTGTGTCGCTGGCGCTGGGAGCTGGAGACTGGAGCTGTTCCTATTCTTCCATCTTGCTCCGCCCCCTATAAACTTTTGTATAGCACATAAAAGCCAAATCTTTACCACTATTTTATCATCTCATGTCAGACACAGTAGGTAGGCAATATGAAGTATGAGCTTAGAGCAGGGTTATTCTAGAATACACCTGATTTTCACTGGGCTACATTCACGTCAGTTCTTTATTCAAGTGTTCTGGGGTCTGGCTTTTGTTGAGAGCATTATTTCAAATGGTAGACTTGGAAAAATTCAACGTCCCAGTAATAGTTGTGGTTAGATTATTTAGATAACTTTTTGTGGAAATCCACTAAGAGAAAGAATAGCTACATATTCCAGAAAGACTAAAAGTGGCAAAAACATTGATTATAACAAATTTCACTCTCAGAAAATCTGCAGATAATGTTTAAGTTTACTTCCCACCAAAGACTTTCTGAGTATGAAATTTATTATAACCAATTTTTCTTTGCTCCTCTCAGTTTTGGGGGAATCTGTAGCTATTCTCTCTCAGTGGATTTTTACAGAATGTTCATCTAAATAGAGAAAGAAAGAATAAGGAAACAACTAGCATTAAGTGTCAATTATGTATTAATCACTTCTCTATAATATCCTACAAATATTTTGTCTCATCATTGTCCTCAATTTGAAGTTAGAAGAACTGAGGCTTTGTTAAAATAAATATTGTATAAATAGATAAATTATTCAGGTGGTAACTAGAGGAGTTGAATTGGAATCTAGGTTTCTGACTCCAAAGCTCTGTGTTGCACATCCTTCCATGTGCATCATGAAGACAACACTGAGAAAAGTGCTTTTAACTCATTGTGCTCTGTGTTCACGTCACTTGTGCCACACTGGCAGGGAAAGTAGACAGTTACTCACAGATGGATTGGCAAAGATAGTGATGACAGTTCTTGTTTTGAGCAATAACCTCCTCTATGGAATGAGATGAGGTTTTAAAAGCATATGGCCATCCCTACTCCTGTCCTTCTTTCAGCTGTGACCTTCATGAGATTCCAGAGACCAGTCAAGATTAAACATTAAGTAGACTTTATGGAGGCCATAAATCATTCAAATAGGTGGTGTAGTATCTCAAGCTCAACCTCAGGAAGTCAACTGTGGTAACTATTGGCGTAAGTTGAAGGTCCTCTAGGACCCTTCAAATTGAAATAATATTCACCAGACCCTCTCAGTTTAGCCTTTTACCTACACCATAGTGACACATTCTAGAACAAAACAGTGGAGTCAGTTTGGGGTTAGGGTTTATTAGCAGATGTGGAGGAACTTGCCTTCATGTTCTACCTGCATTCCCAGTTCAGAGCTCCAGGGCCTCTTCCAGTGAATTGCAAGCCTTTAGATCATGGGCCAATCAGCAATTTAAACATCCTTGCATGGAAGTGAGCACCACTGACCCCCACCTACCAAGAATATTGCTTAGATCTATAGAAGCTCACCTCAACAAACCACCAAGAGTACATTAAATCCTAAGAGCCCCAGCTCAGACTCTCAGACTATACCCTAATCATGAAAGGACTGTAAAATGCTATAAGAGGGAATGTGAGATGGCACCGAATGGCACTATCTATAGGTACAGAAATGCATCCTATTAGTGAGCTATAAAAGTGCTCTCCTGAGCTTCAAAGAAAGGAAATTTAATGCTAGGCAAGTTTGAAATATTTCCTAATTTCAGACCTTGGTTCTTTACTCTGGGTACCCAGACAGCCCACACTTTCCCATATAATATTTGTGAAAGTGCTCTGCAAATGTGATGTGCTATTTAAAATTTTTGAGTTGCTATCATTTTATTTATTACCATACCTTTGGCCAGGAGCACAGCAGTGTGATACTTGAGTTGGATTCCACCAAGAAAAAGAAAGCTTTCTTCTCTGATTGACTCAAAAAATCCTCTGAAAGAGGTTAATGGTGGAAGTGAAAAAGCATCATTCTACAACCATGGGGACGTTCTTGGCATTTCACATAATTGAACCCTGGGGAGTAAAACAGGCATAACTCAGATCCCCTTACCTCCTTCTAAGGAATTTGGTGCCAACAAATGTGGCTTATTAGAATGAACAAACCAACTAAGAGTTGTTCCGATTTTAAATTATTACTTGATCCATCAGCATAGACTACGCTCTTAAGCCAGAGTAAAAAAATTTATATAGCAGCAAGCTTCTGTTTTGACAGAAGGAAACTGTGCCATACAGAGAGCATAAAGGGAATTAGGAATTAACCTTTTCAAACCTGAAAATTAGTCAAGATGAAGTTACCTCAGTGACGCGTAAGAGGCCTTTGAAATTATTCCCACTTTCCATGTAAGGTAATTCATCAGAGCCCGACTAATCAGAACATTTGAGAAAACAGAATCTCCTCACAGCCTTTACTCTTGTTGAATAAAAAGACAAATAATAGGAATATTGACTAGTTATGTCAGTTTCCTTTCATAATGGTTCTAATAAGAAAATCTGAATTTCAGGATAAAAAATGAGTTAATGACACAACAAATTTTCCAGACTCTGCTCTTGATTCGACAGAATCACTACCCCTCCACGCAGACCATTCAGCAGCTGGGCACTTAGTAATGCCATCAAATGCTGAAATACAATCTATCTCCTTGAGAACTTCTCTTTGGCACCGTAATTATGCCATCTCCTCTCCAGTGTTATAAACCCTGCTCAGGCTTTGGTGCCCATTTGTCTACTGACATTGCTCATTTCAAGATCGCCAGTGACCACCACATAGCAAAATACAATAGGCAATTGTATTAGTTTCCTAGAGTTCAAACAACAAAGTACCACAAACTAGGTGGCTTAAACAGCAGAAATTTATGTTCTCAAAATTCTAGAGATTAGAAATCTGAGATCATGGCATTGGCAGGGTTGGTTTCTTCTGAGACTTCTCTCCTTGGCTTGTAGAGGGCTGCCTGCCTGTGTCTTCATATGATATTTCCCTTTGTACTTGTTTGTGCCCATATTTCCTCCTTGCATAAGGACATTAGTCAGTTTGAATGAGGATGTAGCCTGATTGCCTCATTTTAACTTAATCGCCTCTTTAAAGACCCTACCTCTAAATATAATCACATTTTGAGGTACTGAAGTTTAGGTTTCAATTGCTAAATCCTCCATCTTTGCAATCTCTAAAACCTTAGAGTGCTCCAGGGCACTTTAATCAATTCTATCTATATTTACATCATAGGTGATCTCAGTTGGTCCCAGAAATTAAAAACTGTGTATGAGAATGACTGTCACATGTGTACATGTAGTACCCTCTATCTGTGCTTTAAGTTCCATGGTTTCAGTTAATCACTGTATAGCAAGATAAGATATTTTGAGAGAGAGAGAGCACATGCATATAATCTTTATTGCAGTATACTGTTATAATTATTCTATTTTATTATTAGTTATTGCTGTTAATCCTTTACTGTGCCTAATTTATAAATTAAATTTTATCATAGGTATGCATGCATAGGAAAAAACCATATATACAGGGTTTGGTACTGTCTGTGGTTTTGGGCATCCACTGGGAGTCTTGGAATGTATCCCCTGTAGTTAGTGGGGGACACCATTAACTCCAAAGCAAGACTTTTTCCCTGGTGCTGATATATCTAATGCATATGTCTAACTGCCTACTTAACTTATTCCAAATCAAATTTCTGATCTAATTCCCACCTTAAACCTGCTACTTATGCTTCTTTCCCATCACAGTAAGTGACATTTCTACTTACCAGTAACTTAGGCCAACATTTTGGAGCCGTCCTCAATTTAATTATTTCTGTTATGTCTCACATCAATTCCAACACAGCTTTACTTTCAAAGTATATCCAGAATGCATTTGCTTTCTACCTCCTCTACCATTACTCCTTATGCAAACATTTCTGACCTGGAAAATAGCTCTAGCACCCAAGTCATCTCCTTGCTTTGACTATAAGCCTCTATTACAGTTTATTCTCCACACAGCAATTACAGTGATTCTTTACAAACCCATTGGATAATATGACTTCTCTTTTTAAACATTCCTATGACTTCCTGTCATACAGATAAAAACCTAAAGTCTTAAACATGATTTACAGTTCCCTGTTTGCTCTGACTGTTTCCTACTATTCTCACCCTTGTTTTTTTCTAATCTGTCTTCACTGTGCTGGGCCTCTGAGCTGTTTCTTCAACATACCAACAGTACTGCCATCTCAGGCCTTTGCATTTGCATTGCACTGCTCCTCCCCTGGTCTGAAAAGCCTTTATCGTGGACACCTACCTGGCTCCCTTTCTCACTTTATTCCAGTCGCTGACCAAATATCATCTCAACAAGTAGGCTTTTCATTACCTCACATTTAAAGTAGGCTGTCTATGCCTCCCTTTCTCCATATTCTTCCTATTTATTTATTTATATTTCCATAGCTTTAGGAGTACACATGGTTTTTAGTTACATGGATGACGAAGTCTGAAATTTTAATGCCCTGTCACCTGAATAGGTACATAGTACCCAATATGTAGTTTTTTATCCCTCATCCTCCTCCCACCCTCCTCTCTTCTAAGTTTCTAATGTCCATTAGACCACCCTATATGCCTTTGTGTACCCATTACTTAGCCTCCACTTATAAGTGAGATCCTATGGCATTTGGTTTTTCATTCTTGAGTTACTTCACTTAGAATAATGGCCTCTGGTTCCATACGAGTTACTATAAAGACATTATTTCATTTCTTTTTATGGCTGAGTAGTATTCCATGGTACATATATACGTATATGTGTGTGTGTGTATGTATATATGTATACATATATTGATGGGCAGTTAGGTTGGTTCCATGTCTTTGCAACTGTGAATTGTCCTGCAATAAACATACACATGTAGGTAGGTGTCTTTTTGATATTATGACTTCTTTTCCTTTGGGTGCATACCAAGTAGCAGAATTGCTGGATCAAATGATAGATATGCTTTCAGTTCTTTGAGAAATTTCCATTCTGTTTTTCATAGAGTTTTTAGTAATTTATATTTCTACCAGTAATGCATAAAAGCATCCTTTTTTTTTTTTTTTTTTTACCACCTCCACACCAATGTTTTCTTTTTCTTTTTTTTTCTTTTTTTTTTTTTTTTTTGCCTTTTTATTAATGGCTATTCTGGCTGGGATAAGGTGTTATCACATTCTGGTTTTAATTTGCATTTCCCTGATGATTGGTGGCATAGAACATTTTTTTCTCATGTTTGTTGGCCATTTGCATATCTTCTTTTGAAAAACATCTATTCACGTCATTTGCTCACTTTTTAATGGGATTGTTGTTTTTTCTTGCTGACTTGTTTGAGTTCCTCATAGATTCTGAATATTAGTCCTTTGTCAGGTGCATAGTTTTCAAATATTTCCTCCCTTTCTGTGGGTTGTCTGTGTACTCTGATGATTCTTTCTTTTGCTGTACAGAAGCTTTTTAGTTTACTTAGGTCTTATTGATTTATTTTTTTTTAATTGTATTTGCTTTTGTGGACTTAGCCATAAGTCCTTTGCCTAAGCAAATGTCCAGTAAAGTTTTTTCTAGGTTTTATTTTACAGAATTTTTATAGTTTCAGGTCTTAGATTTAAGTCTCTAATCTATGTGGAGTTGATATTTGTGTGTGGTGAGAGACAGAGATCCAGTTTCATTATTCTACAAATTTATGTTTTTATATGCTTTTTCAAAGGTAAGTTGATTGTAAGTATTTGGCTTTATTTCTGGGTTCTCAATTCTGTTACATTGGCCTATGTGTCTACTTTTATGCCACTACCATGCTATTTTGGTTGCTATAGGTTTGTAGTATTATTTGAAGCCAACCAATGTGATGCCTCCAGATTTGTTTTTTGTTTGTTCATTTGTTTTGTTTTTGTTTTTGAGACAGAGTCTCACTCTGTTCCCCGGGCTGGAGTGCAGTGGCACAATCTTGGCTTACTGCAGTCTCCACCTTCTGGGTTCAAGTCATTCTCCAGTCTCAGCCTCCCGATTATCTGGTATTACAGGCGCCCACCAGCTGGCTAATTTTTGTAATTTTAGTAGAGATGGGGTTTCACCATGTTGGCCAGGCTGATCTCAAACTCCTGACCTCAGGTGATCTGCCTGCCTCTGCCTCTCAAAGTGCTGGGATTACAGGCATGAGCCAGTGTGCCTGGCCCAGATTTGTTCTTTTTGATTAGGATTGTTTTGGCTATTCAGGGTTTTTTTTTTTTTTTTTCTCCTGTCACAAATGAATGTCAGGAGTTTTTTTTCTAACTCAGCGAAAAATGATGTTGATATTTTGATAGGAATTGCATTGAAATCTGTAGATTGCTTTGCACAGCATGGTCATTTTCATATTGATTCTTCAAATTCATGATTATGGAATGTGCTGCCATTTGTGTCATCTATGTTTTCTTTCAGAAGTGTTTTGTAGTTCTTGTAGAGATCTTTCGCCTTCTTGGTTAAAAAGTATATTCTTATTCTTATTATTTTTTTATCCAGCTATTGTAAAAGGATTTGAGTTCTTGATTTGATCTCAACTTGGTTGGTGTTGGTGTATAGTGCTGCTACTGATTTGTGTACATTTATTTTGTAACATGAGACTTTACTGAACTCATTTATCAAATGTAGGATTCCTTTGGAGGAGTCTTTAGGGTTTTCTAGGCATACCATCATATTATTGCCAAACAGAGATAGTTTAACCTCCTCTTTTCCAATCTGTATGCTCTTTATTTCTTTCTCTTGCCTGATTGCTCTGGCTAGAACTTCAGTAATATGTAGAATAGAAATGGTGAAAAGTGGGCCTCCTTGTCTTGTTCCAGTTCTTAGGGGGAATGTTTTCAACTTTTTCCCATTGTATATTATGTTAGCTGTGGGTTTGTTACGGCTTTTATTATTTTAAAGTATGTTCCTTCTATGCCTAGTTTGTTGAGAGTTTTCATCATAAAGCAAAGATGAAATTTATCAAATGCTTTTTCTGCATCTATTGAGATGATCCTATGGCTTTTGTTTTTAATTCTTTTATGTGATGAATCACATTTATTGACTCGTGTCTGTTGAATCATCCCTGCATCCCTGATAATGGTAATTTTTTAATATGCTATTGGATTCAGTTTGCTAGTATTTTGTTGAGAATTTTTGCACCTATTTTCATCAGGAATATTGGTCTGCAGTTTTCTTTTTCTGTTATGTCCTTGACTGGCTTTGGTATCAGGGTGACAGTGGATCCACAGAATAAGTTAGGGAGGATTCTCTCTTTCTCAATCTTTTGGAATAATTTGAGTAGAACTGATATCAATTCTTTGAACATCTGGTTGAATTCAGCAGTGAATCTGTCTGACTCTGTAGTTGTTGGCAATTTTTTGGGGGGCTTTTCAGTAGTTGTTGACAAATTTTTTATTTCTGATTCAATCTCACTCCTTGTTATTCGTTTGTTCAGAATTTCCATTTATTTCTAATTCAAGTTAGGAAAATTACATGTTTCCAGAAATATATCTATTTCTTTTAGATTTTCTAGTTTGTGTGCATAGAGGTGTTCATAGTAGTCTCAAGTGATCTTTTGTATCCCTGGGGTGTTTGTTGCAATGTTTTCATTTTCAATTATTATTAAACTTATTTGAATCTTCTACCTCCTTTTTTGGTTAATCTAGCTAATGGTCTATCAATTTTTTTTCTTTTCAAATAACCAACCTTTCATTTTACAGATCCTTTGTATTTTTTTGGTATCAATTTTATTTAGATCTGCTCTGATCTTTGTTATTCTTCTTCCTCTGCTAGCTTTGGTTTGCTTTGTTCGTGTTTCTGTAATTCCTTGTAGTGTGATGTTAAATTGTCAATTTGTGATCTTTCAGACGTTTATTTATTTATTTATTTATTTTGAGACAGGGTGCCACCTTGTCTCCCAGGCTGGAGTGCAGTGGGATAATCATGACTCACTGCATTCCCAACCTCCTGGGGTCAAGCAATTCTCCCATCTCAGCCTCCCAAGTAGCTAGGGCTACATGCATGCATGAACATGCCCAGTTAATTTTTGTACTTTTCATAGAGACAGGGTTTCACCATGTTGCCCAGGCTAATCTCAAACTCTTGAACTCAAGCAATCTACCCACCTTGGACTTCCAAAATGCTAAGATTACAGGCATGAACCACCACACCCAGCCAAGAATGTTTGATGTAGGTATTTAGCACTATAAATTTTCCTTGTAGCACTGTTTTTGTTGTATCCAAGAGGTTTTGCTAACTTGTGTCACTTTTATCATTCATTTCAAATATTTTGAATATTTCTATTTGATTTGATTGTTAATCCCAAAATCATTTAGAAAGAGATTACTTAATTTCCATTATTTGTACAGTTTTGAAGGTTCTTTTTGGAGCTGATTTCTTGTTTTATTCTACCACAGTGTAAGAAGATATTTGATGTGGTTTCAATTTATTTTATTTAAGATCTGGAATACATGTTCAGGGTGTGTTGGCTTGTTACATAGGTAAATGTGAGCTATGGTGGTTTGCTGCTCCTATCAACCTATCACTTAGGTATTAAGCCACACATGCATTAACCATTTATCCTAATGCTCTCCCTACCCCTGACAGGCCCCAGTGTGTGTTGCTCCCCTCCCTGTGTCCATGTGTTCTCATTGTTCAGCTCCCACTTATAAGTGAGAACATGCAGAGTTTGGTTTTCCGTTTCTGTGTTAGCTTTCTGAGGATAATGGGTCCCAGTTTGATCCATGTCCTTGAAAAAGACATGATCTTGTTCCTTTTTATGGCTGCATAGTATTCCATGGTATATATATACCATATTTTAAAATCTAGTCTATTATTGATGGGCATTTGAGTTGACTCCATGTATTTGCTACTGTGAATTGTGCTGCATTGAACATATATATATATGTATGTGTCTTTATGGTAGAATTATTTTATATTCCTTTGGGTATATACCCACTAATAGGATTCGTGGGTCAAATGATATTTCTGGTTCTGGGTCTCTGAGGAATCACCACTGTTTTCCACAATGGTTGAACTCATTTACATTCCCACCCCAACAGTGTAAAAGTGTTCTTATTTCTCCACAGCTTCACCAGCATCTGTTGTTTCTTGACCTTTTAATAATCACCATTCTGACTGGCGTGAAATGGTATCTCATTATGGTTTGATTTGTATTTCTCTAATGATCAGTTATGTTGAATTTCTTCTTACATGTGTGTTGACTGTATAATGTCTTCTTTAGAGAAGTGCCTGCTCATGTTATTTGCCCACTTTTTAATGGGGTTGTGTGTTTTCTTTTTGGTAAATTTGTTTAAGTTCCTCATAGATTCTGGATATTAGAACTTTGTCAGACAAATAGATTGCAAAAATTTTCTTCCATTCTGTAGGTTGTCTGTTCACTCTGATGATGCTTTCTTTTGCTTTGCAGAAGCTCTTTAGTTTAATTATATCCTATTTGTCAATTATTGCTTTTGCTGCAATTGCTTTTGACATTTTCATGATGAAATACTTGCCCATGCCTGTGTCCTGAATGGTATTGCCTAGATTTTCTTCTAGGGTTTTTATAGTTTTGGGTTTTACATTTAAGGTTTTAATCCATTTTGAGTTATTTTTGTGTAAGGTGTAAGGAAGGGTTTCAGTTTCAATTTCCTGCATATGACTAGCCAGTTCTCCCTGCACCATTTATTAAATAGGGAATTCTTTCCCCATTGCTTGTTTTTGAGAGGTTTATCAAAGATAGATGGTTGTAGATGTGCAATATTATTTCTGAGTTCTCTATTTTCTTCCATTGGTTTATGTGTCTGTTTTGGTACCAGTACCATGTTGTTTTGGTTACTGTAGCTTTGTAGTACAGTTTGAAGTCAGGTAGCATGATGCCTCCAGTTTTGTTCTTTTTGCTTAGGACTGTCTTGGCTATACAGGCTCTTCTTTGTTTCCATATGAATTGTAAAGTAGTTTTTTCTAATTCTGTGAAGAATGTCAATGCTAGTTTAATGGGAATAGCATTGAATCTATAAATTACTTTGGGCAGTATGGCCATTTTCACTATATTGATTCTTCCTATCCACGAGCGTGGAATGTTTTTTCCATTTGTTTATTTATTTCTGATTTCCCTGAGCAATGGTTTGTAGTTCTCTTGAAGAGGTCCTTCACTTCCCTTGATAGCTGTATTTTTAGGTATTTTATTCTCATTGTGGCACTTGTGAATGGGAGTTCATTCATGATTTGTCTCTCTGCTTGTCTGTTGTTGGTGTATAGGAATGCTTGTGATTTTTGCACATTGATTTCGTGCTCTGAGACATTGCTGAAGTTGCTTATCAGCTCAAGATGCTGCGGGGCTGAGATGATGGGGTTTTCTAGATATAGGATCATGTCATCAGCAGAGGCAGTTTGAGATCCTCTCTTCCTTTGGGAATACACTATATGTCTTTCTCTTGACTGATAGTGCTAGCCAGAACTTCCAGTACTATGTTGAATAGGAGTGGTGAGAGGGCATCCTTGTCTTGTGTCACTTTTCAAGGGGAATGCTTCCATCTTTTGCCCATTCAGTATGATATTGGCTATGGGCTTGTCATAAATAGTTCTTATGATTTTGAGGTAAGTTCCATCAATATCTACCTAGTTTATTGAGAGTTTTTAACATGAAGGAATGTCAAATTTTGTCTAAGGCTTTTTCTGCATCTATTGAGATAATCATGTGGTTTTTGTCTTTAGTTCTGTTTATGTGATGAATTATGTTTATTGATTTGCATATGTTGAACCAGCCTCGCATCTTGGGGATGAAGCTCACTCAATCGTGGATAAGTTTTTTGATGTGCTGCTGGATTCAGTTTGCCAGTATTTTATTGAGGATTTTCACATCAATGTTCATCAGGGATATTGCCTGAAGTTTTCTTTATTTGTTGTATCTCTGCCAGGTTTTGGTATCAGGATGATGCTGTCCTCATAAAATGAGTTAAGGAGGAGTCCCTCATTTTTAATTGTTTGGAATAGGAAAACAAAAATGATACAAGCTTCTCCTTGCACCTCTGGTAGAATTCAGCTGTAAATCCAGCATTTTTTATTTTTTTTTCGTTGGTAGGCAATTTATTACGGCTTCAATTTCAGAACTTGTTATTAGTCTATTAAGGGATTCAACTTCTTTCTGATTCAGTTTTGGGAGGGTGTATGTTTCCAGGAATTTATCAATTTCTTCTAGATATTCTAGTTTATTTGCATAGAGGTATTTATAGTGTTCTCTGATGGTTGTTTTCCTGTTGGCTCAGTGGTGGTATCCTCTTTTTCATTTTTTATTGTGTCTATTTGATACTTCAGTTGCTGGCACAGGATTCACTCGCTGTTTTCATTCTACCCTTGTGCAAGCCTGAACCTGGAGGGCACTCATCCTGTGGGAATGCAGTTACCATGAAGTGTTCCAGAAAAGCTGTTTACAGGTGCACCCATGTTAAGTTCCCATAGGAGAAGCCTCATTTTTGTCTGCAGTGGTGGCTGATGGGAAGAAATCCCTTTCTTGAATACCTTTCACAAGCATGAGGGCTACCTGACTGTTGGGGTAGAGCTGTCGATTTTCTCTACTGAGCCTAGCACTGAACCTGTGTCTCTGCTGAAAGAAACTTCCCACAAAGAGAAAGTTCTGAGACTCAAACCCTGCCATATGAATTCTTTCATCTCTCAGGGTGCTCCCTTGATGTGGTACACTCTTTCATGCCCTAGGAGTAGGAGCCCCCTGAAGGCCAGACTACTGTGAATCTTGCTGCTCCTCTGGGTCTAGCCATCCAGTGGGACTGCCAACTCTCAAGGGTGGTGCTAGGGAATATATCTGCAAAGGATTCGGTGATGTGATCTGTCCTCATGTCTTTCAGCAGCAGGCACCAGCACCAGCTCTGATGGGGATGGTGCAGGAGTGGTGACACAGACTCTGAGATTTCCTTGGTTATAAATAACCTTAGTGTGTTGGCCTTCTCAAATGCCGGTTGCAGTAGTACTGAACTGATCACATGGACAGACTCAAAACCTCCTGGTTAGCCAGGGTGATGCAGGCAATGGTAACAGCTGAAATCATGAAAAGGTTTATTCCTTCTTGGATGCTGTGTTATTCTGCCTACAGATGCTGTAATGGGCTGTGTCAGTTGGCCTCCAGTCAGAAAGTGGCACTTGCAAAAGAGCTGCATTGGTAATGGTGAGATTTTTGCTTGCCTTATGTTTCCCAGGGGAGGTACTCTGGTGTCTCAGGCAATGGGCAGGGCCATGGAGCTCCCAAAAGTTTCTGTCCTTTGTGTTAAGCTATCAGTGTGGATGGATGGGCAAAGCCAGATAGAGGCTGGGCCAGACACATCTGTGCTCTGGTCTCCATGTTTGGGTGCAAGCAGGGGCCACAGTGGGAATCAGAGGGAAGTTCTCTGGCCACTGTAGTAACATTCCAGGAGGAACACAGCTTCCTTTGCTGTACAGAAAAATCTGCATGGAGAATGGGGAGTAGCATGCAGCAGTAAGCGCCATGCAGCTCCCATGCACTTGGGAGGGCAGATCTCAGACCCATAGCGTTCCACTAGCAGTAGCTAGCTAGGTTCCAGGCAGTTGCACTCAGAGTTCAAAACTGCCCCAGACTATAAGCCTTTCTCACCAGGACAGAAACCACAGTTGTAGGCCATGTTCCTCTCTGTGTGCCCACATAGCAAGGGCACCCAGCTTCTGTGCCTATATGTATACTTTCCCTTTGTCCCTCATTTCTGGCCAGAGGAGTTCATCCCCACTGAAGACTATATTGCATATCACAGTTAGGAGCTTCTCTCAACCTGTGTCCACTGCCTGAATTAGGTGGCCACCTTCCACAAGGTTCCCTGTGAGGTAGAATCAGGAATGGCTTCCCTTCATCCTCACTCAATTCTGAGAGTGTATGCAATGTACATTCTGATGCCACTCCTCATATACTCCCCCCACTCACTAAGTCAGCTCCAGTGCTGGGTAGGATTAAGGCCTTCCCCCATGGTCTGGATTGCCAGTTTCCTCAGTAGAAATGTATATCCCAGAGCCAATCTCTCCTCTTCTGACACTCTGGAGACTCACAGTTTTCCTCCTGGCTCACAGTATAGGCTGCAGTCTACTGATTCTTTCAAAGGCTCTGTGATTTCAGTTTTCCTGTGACGTTCTTGTATTGCTTCTTGAATAAAAGTTCACAGCATGAGTCTCTAAACAGTATTTTTGTCTTTCCAAGTGGAAGAGGTATGCTAGCAATTCTTCCAATCCACCATCTTGGCAAAATATTCTTCCCTGTTTTCCTTTATAGTTTTTTATTACTTATATTTATTTGTTTATGTCCTATTTCTCACTCCTAGACTGTCAGTTCTCAATACAATGGGAGGAGTTCTTTTATCCCCTTTACAGTTCTTTTATCCCCTTCACAGGTCACAAAGTGTGACAGGAGTATGGCTTACTTCTTTGGTGCCCTGCTGCTCGAACCCCTAGAGGAGCATGGAGATGGGCAGGCTGTGGGGAGTGTTTTTGGCTCTGACCCCATGGCAGCGTCTAGGGTTGAGTGTTTGCAGCCCCCGAAGTCCTAATGGGTGTGTGTTACGGCGTGCTCTTTCAGTTTTGTAATCTGCAGGCAACTTGTGCTAATCAACTCAATTAGACCTGCCTTATCGCCAGGGCAGAGGGCTTCCTGTATCCCGAGTTCTTGCCCTAAGGTACCAGAAAAATTGGATCACAGATGGGCTTGGAGGATAGGTGCAAAATTTTATTGAGTGGCAGAAGTTGCTCTCAGTGAGGTGGATGGGGAGCCAGAAGGGCGATGATGTGGGAAGATGGCCTTCTCCTGGAGTCAGGCCGCCCAGTGGTCGGACTCTCCTCAACCATCCCGACCAAATTCCACATCGATGGCCTGCTGGCACCTGCTGCTGTCTGTTGATGTGCTCTTCTGCTCCTCTGCTCCTCTCGATGTCAAGCTGTTTGTGTGTGTGTGCCCACTAAGTTCTCTTGGGTTCATACGGCCACAGGATGGGGGCGTGGCCAGCCAGAGTGGTCTTGGAAAATGCAACATTTGGGCATGAATACAGGAGTTCCTGTTCTCACTTAGGTCTGTGGGCACAAGCCTGAGGGTGGAGACCTAGCCAAGGACTCTGCCCTTCTCTACCCAGCACTTTCCTGACCCCTCTCTCATATCATTTCCCGTCTCTGAAGAGGTACGTCTAACTGCCATTAGAGTATGGATGACGACTGGTCTTAGCTACTTTCTGCTGACACGGAGGGGTTGTTCTGGGGAAAATGACAGTCAGATTCCTCCCAGAGGTCTATCTAAGGGTTCCTGGCAAAGGTTGGGGCATTGTCCGAGGCTCTGGTTGCCTACCTGTTTGGAGTTCGATGGCCTCTGAGTGAGAGAGAAAAAAATAAGTTTTATAAGTTAAGTATGTACGGATTAAACATGTGTATTATACAAGGAAAGAATTTAGTGCCAAAGATCACAGAGATTAATAAGTGAAATATACTAACAACAACATTTTACCTCGAGCTGTTTCGCCCTGATGAAAGAAATTAAACCTTGTATGGGAGTGGTTAAAGTGTCAAAGAGAGATAACTGTTCTTGCCATATCTTTAGCAGTTAACTGATGTACCCTGGGAATTCTGGGGTTTGTGGGTCATTAACACTTCTGTCTCTTTCTTGTGCCTCTCCTTCTCCATTGTAAAAGACTCAGGTGACCACTTTCAGGAGGTCCTCTAATGTACTGTCTGGCCCCAGAGCCCGTTTCTGCAACTTCCTTCTGATATCAGGGGCTGCCTGAGTAATAAGTTTATCCTTTAAGATTAGCTGTCCTTTTACTGACTCAGGAGATAGCTGGGTATGCTTTACCAAGGCCTGTCTTAGCCTTTCCAGGAAGTCAGTAGAATTTTCATCAAATCCCTGGTCAATCGTGGACAAGTTAGTATAACTGAGAGACTTGGTCCTAGTTCTGTGTAAGCATTACATATACACACCTCAAAGTGTCTCCGCTTCCAGTCTTCCATCTTGTCATTGGGATCCCATTTAGGGTCATTCACTGGTACTGCTTCTCTTCCAGTTGGATAATATTTGCCCCCTTCCCTAAAACTACATATGATGCAAAGCTTATCCCCAAATCTCTCTGCTGCTTACAGAACGGCCTGCTTTTAAGTGTCTGCCAGGGTCTGATTCAAAAGTAACATACCATCTCTCCAGGAGAGTTCAAATATTTGGGTGAAATTCTGGAAAGCCTCTATATAACTATCAGGGTCATCTGAAAACTTACAAAGATCCCTCTTAATTTGCCTTAAGTTTTGTAGGGAGACGGAAACTTGGACCTTACTAGTCCCAAATTCGCTGGGCATCTGTTGCATGGGCAAGGGTGAGACCGGGGCTTGTTTAGGGTGAAGATTTCTATAGCGGGCAAGTGAGAGGCTGAGGCTGAATAGGGAGGTCGGGGTAGACCCAGAGAAGCAGGGCTGGAGGGAGCTGGTTCCTCTGCCAGTGGTGCCTTTGGGACTCTTATCTTCAATTCCCTGGGCTTGCCCCTTGCAGTCTTCCCTGAGATGGCAAACAAGAGGGCTGGATCAATTCTACACTGTCAGCAAAGGTCTGGATTGCCTTGCAAGGTTTAGAAAGCCTGCACATATGGGATCTAAGGCCATCTGTCCTCATGTTTACAGAAAAGTTCCAACTACTGGATGGTATTGAAATGAATGGCTCCTTCCTGAGACCAAGCCAGTTCTTGCTGTAAATCATAATTTGGGCAAACCTTTGTGCAGAGGGTTATGAGGTGTTTTTCCTCCAGATTCTGAGGGTCAAAGCAGTCCCGATGGTTCAGGATAAACTCCTGAGGAGTACAAACTGGGGGTGGTGAACAGAGCTCGTTGCTCATTCTGAAAGACAGGGAATAAAAGCATCCCCTCACTTCCCTTCCTTCTTTCAGTGAAAACTCAGAGTGTGATGGCGAGAGAACATGAGCGTCCTCCTTTTCCCTGCCATCCTTTTATCCCTGAGTCTTGGCGACCTTGGCAGGTGCTGGCCATAGGTACCAATGCAGTATATATCCATGAAGCAGGAAACCCTAGAGAATAGGAATTAACTGCTCTGACCTATGTCTCCATTTTCCCTGCTTTGACAATCTTTGAGTTCCATGGGCCTGCTTATGCCATGGACCATGGCCTCCTTCTGCGGGGTGGGGGTTCAGTCAGCAGGAATTGGTCCTGTTCTTTTTACATTGTGCCTATTGCCTGGCTTCGGATCCCTCAGACCTGATTTTCCTTTCTAGGGACTTAGCCTGAAGCTTGGAATCGAGCTTGGGATTGAAAAAGTATTTCAGGGGCCGGGCGCCGTGGCTCAAGCCTGTAATCCCAGCACTTTGGGAGGCCGAGACGAGCGAATCACGAGGTCAGGAGATCGAGACCATCCTGGCTAACACGGTGAAACCCCGTCTCTACTAAAAAATACAAAAACTAGCCGGGCGAGGTGGCGGGCGCCTGTAGTCCCAGCTACTCAGGAGCCTGAGGCAGGAGAATGGCGTAAACCCGGGAGGCGGAGCTTGCAGTGGCCACTGCACTCCAGCCTGGACGACAGAGCCAGACTCCGTCTCAAAAAAAAAAAAAAAAAAGAAAAGAAAAGAAAAAGTATTTCAGGGCCTGTTTGTATCTGAGTATCTCAAATGAGCCCTGCTGAATTTGCAGCTATCAGCCAGCAGGGGTTTTCCGTTAGCTTTCCTATCAGAATCAGATTGCTGGGGATGGGGAGCCCTCTCACTTAGAAAAGAATAAATAGAAAAACAAAGGGGCAAAAAGAGGAGGTCCTCGGAGAAGAACCCCTTGCTTAGTGCAAGTGGATCTCTTTAATCTTTGCATCCTTCCCTCCGCTCAGACCAGGTTTAATTCCTTGGCCAGTGCAGAAAAGTTTTGTTGGCACGGTGGGCAAGAAGCACCCACCTTTCAGGCTTGTGGGGTCCCGGTCGTAAACTACAGTTTTCTTTCCCATCCCTTGTGGCTGTTTGGCATGGCTTTTGCAAGCTATGGGCATGCCCAGATGCCTGAGCTGGGAGGGGAGAGCGTAAGGGAAGGTACCCTGAACCATGTGTCTCCAGCTGTCAGTGTGTAGGTGGAGATGGTACTTCTAAGAACAATTGCTCTGATTGCACCTTTGGTGGCTGAGCCAAACGCTCATTTTACTTAGTAACATTGCGCAGCCTATAGCAAAACTCTTAATGTTATAAAGGAAGAGATAAGAGCCATTTGAAACCATGAGAGAGACAGAAAAGATATGAAGTCTGGGGATTTTGACCAGCCCACTTAGGGTGGTTAAGCCTTTGTAAACGGAAACAGAGTTTTTTTTTTTTGTAACCTGCAGGAAAGAGAGGAAGGTGGCAGGGCTTTGGAAAAGAAGCCGATCCTACAGTTTTGCATTTGCAGTCATTTTCCTGTATCCCAGGCTAGGCCCCAGTTGAAACGGGAGGAGTTCCCTTATCCCTCTTGAAGGGCATGCAACAGGAGTATGGCTCACTTCTTGGGTGCCCCACTGCTTAACCCCCTAGGGGCAGTATGCAGATGGGCAGGTTGTGGAAAACGTTTTTGGGTTCCAATCTCACAGCAGCATTTGGAGTTGAGTGTTTACAGCTCCTGAAGCCCCAGTGTGCGTATGTTACTGAAAGACAGGACTAGCTAAATTTCCTAGGCCGACTAAGAATTCCTAAGCCCAGCTGGGGAAGGTGACGGCATCCATCTTTAAACACAGGGCTTGTAACTCAGCTCACACTCAACCAATTAGGTAGTAAAGAGGACTCACTAAAATACAAATTAGGCTAAAAGAAGGAGGTAAAGAAATAGTCAAATCATCTATCATCTGAGAGCACGGGGGGAGGGACAATGACTGGGATATAAACCCCAGGCATTCAAGCCGGGAGTGGCAACCCCCCTTTGGGGGACAGCTGCCTCTGGGTTCCCTTCCATTGTATGGGAGCTCTATTTTCACTCTATTAAATCTTGTAACTGCACACTCTTCTGGTCCATGTTTGTTACAGCTGGAGCTGAGCTTTTGCTCACCGTCTACCACTGCTGTTCGCCACTGTCGCAGACCTGCCACTAACTTCCACCCCTCTGGATCCTGCAGGGTGTCTGCTGCACTCCTGATCCAGTGAGGTGCCCACTGCTGCTCCCAGTTGGGCTAAAGGCTCACCATTGTTCCTGCAGGGCTAAGTGCCCGGGTTCATCCTAATAGAGCAGAACACTAGTCTCTGGGTTCCATGGTTCTCTTCTGTTACCCATGGCTTGTAATAGAGCTGTAACACTCACCACATGGCCCAAGGTTTCATTACTTGGAATCCGTGAGGCCAAGAACCCCAGGTCAGAGAACAAAAGGCTTGCTGCCATCTTGGGAGCAGCTGCCACCATGTTGGGAGCAGCCCACCACCATCTTGGGAGCTCTAAGAACAAAGACCCACACGTAACCTTACAGTGTGCTCTTTCAGTTTTGCCATCTGCAGGCAGTTTGTGCTAATCAGCTCAATTAGACCCTCTGCCTTATTGCAAGGGCAGGGGGCTTTCTGTATCCTGAGTTATTGCCCTAGTGTACCAGAAAAATTGGATCATGCCTGGGCTTGGAGGGTAGGCGCAAGGTTTTATTGAGTGGTGGAAGTTGCTCTCAGTGAGGTGGATGGGGAGCCAGAAGGGGGATGGAGTGGGAAGGTAGTCTTCTTCTGGAGTTGGGCCGCCCAGTATCCAGACTCTCCTCTGATTGCCCTCAACTGAATTCCACATTGTTCCACTGTCGATGGCCTGCCTGCATCTGCTGGTGTCTGCTCTTCTGCTCCTCTCGACATCTAGTCACTTGTGTGTGTGCCTGCTAAGTTCTCTTGGGTTTATCTATGGGCACAGGATGGGGGAATGTAGCAGGCCAGAGTGGTCTTGAAACATACAATATTTGTTCAAAAACTGGAGTGCCTGTTCTCACCCAAGTCCATGAGCACAACCCCAAGGGTGGAGCCCTTGCCAGGGACCCCACCCTTCTCTACCCTTCCCATATCATCAAGGTCAGGATATTCATTTATTCTGTATTTATTTATTCATTAATTCATCCACTCAGCAAATATTAGATATTAAATATACTGGAAACAAAATTAAATTTATTACTGAGCACCACTGTATAACAGGTACTGTTCTAAATATTATAGATTCATTAGTGAGTCAAAAACAAACATGAGGGTCTTTAAGCACTCTTTGAAGACCATCACTCACTTTCATTTATGTCCCCCCAAAATTCTTACATAGATCGATTAGAGGTAGAAAAAAGGATGTTCACCCCAGGTTATTTGTGTCTGCAGAGAGTTGGAGGAACTGCAGAGGATTACAGAGAAATACAGAGGCTTACAACATGGAGAATGGAGAGGTAAAATACAATAGATGAACATTATGACGAACTATGCAAGCGTTATAAACAGCAGATTGGCACACAGAGTAATGTAGGTGGATCACAAAGGCATAGTGCTGAGTGAAAAGAACAAGCTATTTAATAAAATAACTTTTATGTGAAAATTTTTTTTGAGATGGAGTCTCGCTCTGTTGCCCAGGCTTGAGTGCAGTGGTACAATCTTGGCTCACTGCAACCTCCACCTCCTGGGTTCAAGCAATTTTCTTGTCTCAGTCTCCCAAGTAGTTGGAATTACAGGTGTGCATCACCGTGCCTGGCTAATTTTTGTATTTGTAGTAGAGACGAGGTTTCACCATGTTGACCAGGCTGGTCTTGAACTCCTGTGTTCAGGTGATCCTCCTGCCTTGGCCTCCCAAAGTGCTGGGATTGCAGGTGTGAACACTGCGCCTGACCCTTTTATGTGAATTTAAAATATGTGAGGACAAAACACCAATATTTTCTTGAAAAGAATACTTTTTAAAAGATAGACAAATACATTAGAATGCTGCCTTGGTGGGAAGGACATGAAATGGAGAATGAGAAAAAGGCAATGAAATGAAGCAGTGAGTGTGTAAATGAGCAAGTGAAACCTAAAAGGGCAGTGTTCAGTGGACCGATGATGCTAACATTTTATGTTTAACTTAATCAATGACCCAAGTTTTCTCATATCCAGGGTGAGTAGGACTTTTTGAGCAGATTTTTGTGTGTTACAATTTTTAGAATCTGTGGCATCTTAGATCATTTCTTCTGAGTGCATCTAATTCCGTCTCCAGTTTTTCTGATATCCAAATATGTTTTCCTGTAACCATGTGTGGAACAATATAAGCATACCTTGGAGATATTGAGAGTTTGGTTCTAGAGCACTGCAATAAAGTGAATATCACAATGAAGCAATTCAGGTCAATTTTTTGGTTTCCCAGTACATGTAAAAGTTATATTTACACCATATGGTATTCAGTTAAGTGTACAATGAGATTATGTATAAAAAACAAATGTACATATTTGAATTAAAAATACTTCATTGCTGAAAAAAAATGCTAACAATCATCAGAGCCTTCAGTGAGTTGTAACCATTTTACTGGTAGAGGGTCTTGCCTCCATGTTGATGGCTGCTACCTGATTAGGGTGGTGGTAGGTAAAGGCTGGGGTGGCTGTGACAATTTTTTAAAGACAACAATGAGGTTTGCTGCACTGATTGACTCTTCCTTTCACTAAAGGTTTCTCTGTAGCACATAATGCTGTTTGACAGTGTTTTAGCCACAGTACAACTTCTTTCAACATTGGAGTCAATTCTCTCAAATTCTGCTACTGCTTTATCCACTAGTTTATGTAATATTTTAATCCTTTCTTATCATTTCAACAATGTTCACAGCATCTTCAACATGAGTACATTCCCCCTCAAAAAACCACTTTCCTTACTTATGAATAAGAAGCGAATCTATTTGTTCAAGTTTCATCATGAGAGTGCAGCATTTCAGTCATATCTTCAGGCTCTGTTTCTAATTCTAGTTTTCCTTGCTATGTCCGATATATCTGCAGTCAGTTCCTCCACTGTAGTCTTGACTTCCCCAATTCATAAGGGTTGGAATCAGTTGGTTGCAAATTCCCCTTAATATTGATTTTTCTTTTTTTGAGATGGGGTCTCATTCTGTTGCTCAGGCTGGAGTACAGTTGCATGATCTTGACTCATTGCAACCTCCACCTCCCAAGCTCAAACAATTTTTCCACCTGAGACTCCCAAGGAGCTGGGACTACAGATGTGCATCACCACACTTGGCTAATTTTTTATATTTTTGGTAGAGACAGGGTTTCACTATTTTTCCCAGGCTGGTCTTGAACTCCTGAGCTCAAGCGATTCACCTGCCTCGGCCTTATAAAGTGCTGGGATTACAGGCATGAGCCACCATGCCTGGCCTAAAATTGATATTTTGACCTCCACCCATGAATCACAAATATTTTTAATGGCATCTAGAGTGGTGAATTTTTTTTTCAGAAGATTTTCAATGTACTTTGCCCTGATCCATTAGGTGAATAATTACCTATGACAGCTATAGCTTTAAGAAATGTATTTCTGAAATAATAAGACTTAAAAGTCAACATTACTCCTTGATTCATGGACTGCAGAATGGATGTTGTGTTAGCAGGCATGGAAATAACATTCATCTCCTTGTACATCTTCATCAGAGGTCTTGGGTGACAAGGCATATGTCAATGAGCGGTCATATTTGGAAAGGAATCCTTTATTCTGAGCAGTAGGTCTCAACAGTGGGCTTAAAATATCCAGTAAATCATGTTTCAAGCAGATGTGCTGTCATCCAAGCTTTGTTGTTTCATTTCTAAAACACAGGCAGGGAGTATGTGACATAACTCTCAAGGATCCTACCATTTTGGGAATGGTGAATGAACACTGGCCTCAACTTAAAGTCACCAGCTGAGTTCTCCCCTAACAAGAGGATCAGCCTGTACTTTGAAGGTCTGAATCTTGGCAATAGTTTCTCTTCTTTAGCTCTGAGAGTCCTAGGTGGCATCTTTTTCCAATAGAAGGCTGTTTTGTCTGCATTGAAAATTTGTAATTTGGTTTAGCCAGCTTCATCAATGTTCTTAGCTAGATCTTCTTGATAACTGCTGCAGTTTCTCTATTAGCACTTACTGCATCATCTTGCAGTTTTACATTACAGAGATATCCTTTTTCCTCAAACCTCATCAACTAACCTCTGTTAGCTTCCAATTTTTCTTCTGTCACTTCCTCACTTCTCTCAGCCTTCACAGAATTGAAGAGTTAGGGCCTTTCTCTGGATTGTGCTTTGGCTTAAAGGAATGTTGTTGCTAGTTTGATCTATTCAGACCACTCAAACTTTCTCCACATGAAAGTAATAAGACTGTTTTGTTTTCTTGTCATTGTTTGTTCACTGAAGCAGTACTTTTAATTTCCTTCAGGAACTTTCCCTTTGCATTTATAATTTGGCTTAATGTTTGGTGCAAGAGGCCTAGCTTTTGACCTATTTCAGTTCATCATGCCTTCCTCACTTAATCACTTCTAGCTCTTGATTTTAAGTGAGAGATGTAAGACTCTTTCTTTCACTTAAGAGGCCATCGTAGAGTTATTAATTGGCCTAATTTTAATATTGTTGTGTCTCGGGCAATAATGAGGCCTGAAGAGAGACAAAAAACTGCTGGTGGCAGGAG
The DNA here is from genome assembly GCF_008728515.1 of Papio anubis. Lineage (NCBI taxonomy): Eukaryota > Metazoa > Chordata > Mammalia > Primates > Cercopithecidae > Papio > Papio anubis. Next base: position 67,271,404 of record NC_044976.1, read on the forward strand.
CAGGCAGAACACATGCAACATTTATTGATTAAGTTTGCTGTCTTTTATGGGTGTTGTTTAGGGTGTCCCAAAACAATTACAATAGTAACATCAAAAGTCACTGATAAAAGATCACCACAGCAGATGTAATAATTAAAAAGTTTGAAGTATTGTGAGAACTACCACAACATGACACAGAGACACAATGTGAGCACATACTGTTAGCAAAATAATGCCAATCATGTTGCTTCACACTGAGTTGCCACAAACCTTCAATTTGTAAACAAATCCAATATCTGTGAAGCTCAATAAAATGAGTCATGCCTAGGCTGGATGTGGTGGCTCATGCCTGTAATCCCAGCACTTTGGGAGGCCGAGGAAGGCAGATAACTTGAGGTCAGGATTTTGAGACCACCCTGGCCAACATGGTGAAACCCCATTTCTACTAAAAATATAAAAATTAGCAGGGCATGATGGCACGCACTTGTAATACCAACTACTCAGGAGACTGAGGAAAGATAATCACTTGAACCTGGAAGGTAAATGTTGCAGTGAGCCAAGATCACACCACCGTACTCCAGCTTGGGTGACAGAGAAAGACTCCATCTCCAAAAACAAAACAAAACAAAACAAAAAAAAAGTTATGCCTATATATGTGTATTTGTGTGTGTATGTGTTTGTACACATAAACATTTCTCTATTTTCTTTTATTCAGCTCTTTTGATTAGAAATCCCATGGAGAAAAGCAGGAAATTACCAGGAGGAAAGAATTCACCTTTGATTTCTTCTTCTTTTTTTTCTATAAACAATGATGATACCTATTATTTATTCACTATTTACTATGTGACAATGTGCTAAGCAATTTTATACCCATCACTGCATTAAAGTCTTCAAACTTTTCTACACAAAGCTACCATTGTACCAATTTTATGGATGGAAAGACTAAGAGCAAGATTAAGACTGAGTTTATGTAAGTTAACATTTACTATAACATAGGTCAGCGGGGATTCTGACCCTGGTTGTACATAAAAGTCATTTGGGAAACTTGAAAAAAATGCCATGTCAGCACCTCAAGATACTTTAATTTAAATAACCTACTTATTGCACATACTGGCATTTTCTTTTTCTTTTTTCTTCATTTTTTTTTTCTTTAAGTTCTAGGGTACATGTGCAGAACATGTAGTTTTGCTACACAGGTATACATGTGCCATGGTGGTCGTGCCATGATGGTTTGCTGTACCTGTCAACCCATCACCTACATTAGGTATTTCTCCTAATGTTATCCCTCCCCTAACCTCCCACCACCCGACCCACCCCAGTGTGTGATGTCCCCTTCCCTATGTCTATGTGTTCTCATTGTTCCACTGCTCAAGGAAATAAGAGAGGACACAAACAAATGCAAAAACATTCCATGCTCATGGATAGGAAGAATCAATATTGTGAAAATGGTCATACTGCCCAAAGTAAATTATAGATTCAATGCTATCCCCATCAACTTACCACTGACTTTCTTCACATAATTGGGAAAAACTACTTTAAACTTCATATGGAACCCAAAAAGAGCTCTCATAGCCAAGACAATCCTGGGCAAGAAGAACAAAGCTGGAGGCATCATGCTACCTGACTTCAAACTATACCACAAGGCTACAGTAACCAAAACAGCAGGGTACTGGTACCAAAACATATAAATAGACCAATGGAACAGAACAGAGGCCTCAGAAATAACACCACATATCTACAACCATCTGATCTTTGACATATCTGACACAAACAAGCAATGGGGAAAAGATTCCCTACTTAATAAATGGTGTTGGGAAAACTGGCTAGCCATATGCAGAAAACTGAAACTGGACCCCTTCCTTACGTCTTATACAAAAATCAACTCAAGATGGATTATAGACTTAAATGTAAGATGGATTATAGACTTAAACGTAACACCTAGGACTGTAAAATTCCTAGAAGAAAACCTGGGAAATACCATTCAGGACATAAGCATGGGCAAAGACTTCATGTCTAAAACACCAAAAGCAATGGCAACAAAAGCCAAAATTGACAAATGGGATCTAATTAAACTAAAGAGCTTCTGCACAGCAAAATAAACTATTATTAGAGTGAACAGGCAACCTACAGAATGGGAGAAAATTTTTGCAATCTACCCATCTGACAAAGGGCTAATATCCAGAATCTACAAAGAACTTAAATAAATTTACAAGAAAAAAGCAAACAATCCCATCAAAAAGTGGGCAAAGGATCTGAACAGACACTTCTCACAAGAAGACATTTATGCAGCCAACAGACATATGTAAAAATGCTCATCATCACTGGTTATTAGAGAAATAAAAATCAAAGCCACAATGAGATACCATCTCACACCAGTTAGAATGGTGATCATTAAAAAGTCAGGAAACAACAGATGCTGGAGAAGATGTGGAGAAATAGGGACACTGTTACACTGTTGATGGGAATGTAAATTAGTTCAACTATTGTGGAAGACAGTGTGGTGATTCTTGAAGGATCTAGAACTAGAAATATCATTTGACCCAGCAATTTCCTTACTGGGTATACACCCAAAGGATTATAAATCACCTTTGATTTCTAGCTGTTGGCAAAATAATACCAGTCACCTTGCTTCACACTGAGTTGCCACAAATCAGGAAGGAATCTAGTTTTTGTGAGTCCAGTTGCTTCTGTAAAGTGAGGGATTCTTGTATGAAAATAAAATCACAAAATTATAAACACATAATTATGATAAATTATAAATTTTTTAAAGCTAACAAACACCACACTATAAAAAACAACCCAGACAATTAACATTTTTAATTAATTAATGCCCTGACATAGCTTTTTAATACCTATTTATCTAAATTTTAAGGCTGTAAATTTTTTTATCTTTTTTTTATGTGCAGTTATGTTTAATACTTTCTGTAGATTAACAATGTCATTCTGAATTTTCTCTGGCATTGTTAATCTAGGTTTGTTTCTTGTTGACAGAATAGAATAATTTTTTTTCAGTTTCAAGGCTCAATTTTTGGTAGTATTCATCTGTAATTTTCTTTTTGGTTCTACTCAGATGCATTTCTGGCTCAGCAACAAGCCTACAAAGAACTCCTGTCACTCGCTCTCTCTACGTCCAGCAGAGAATAGAGAGATCTTTGCTTGCCTCAGCACCACCTACCACTCTCATACTATTCCACCATCATGATCCCGGGAATCAGAAGGACCAGTTTGCCATAATCTAGATGGTAGTGGCCCCATGATGATGCACAGCAGCATGTTATTGTTTTGTTGAGATCTAAGATAGGGTTGGGATGGCTGTTGAGGTACACTGGGGGCAGGCTATTGATGGAACTAGACATAGATAGAAGTAGTGATGGAAGCCTGTCAGCCCACCTACAGTATCAACACTGCCACCAGGAGCAAGTCTCCTGTTTTTCTGTTTATTTCTACTGCCTTGGAGAATAACACATGGAGAAATGGAAGATGCATATCTAAGTTGTAGGTTCTCACACTTATGCTTCATCTGCTTCATGGTAGATCTGTCTCTGTATAAACCTTTTTTGGATGGTTCTTTTTCAGGTATTGTTTCTTTTGCCTTGAAGTCTTTCCTCCCTTTAAGGCACATTCCTGCTTATAGTTGTATACACAGCTAAACTGTTAAATCATCTCTGGATACCTCTGCCAGAGTTAAGCATGACACCCTGCAGTATTTTACTCATTTTTAATCAAAATATTCACCATGGCATATTGTAATTTGTGTCACTGTATGTCTATCTCTTTTACTATATTGAGATGTTATTAAGGTTGGGAGCTATCTCTATTAATTTTATATCTTTTGCTTCTACTACAAGTTTTGTCACATGGTAAGATTTTAACAAATAATCATTAAATGAATAATTAAAAGTTTTACCTCTAAGTACCACCATCTCTAAAGGGTTTCTTTAACTCCTTTTTAAAGAATTATTATAGTGTTTTGTAGTATCAAATTCTTAACAAACTGTGCAGCAGAAATTAGTGTATACTTTTTATTGTATTCACTATATTATTAGCATATTATAGAAAAAAGTCTAGTCCTTGATTTTTGTTCTCAGAATCTAACACAGCACCTGCCATGGTTGGATAAAGGAATGATTTACTTTGTTAAGATAGAAAAAGCTAACATTTATTGAGTATGCATTGGGTACTAGGCACTGTTCTAGGTGCTTTACATGAAATATTACACTTAATTCTTACAGTAACCTTGTAAGCAGGGATGTTATCCTTCCTTTCAAAATAAAAATACTGGGGCTTAGTAAAGCTTAGTAAAATGCACGAGTCTCGTTGTCAGCAAGTAGAAAAAACAGAATACAACCACTAGCCGGCTGAATCCAGAAACCCTGATTCTAATCAATTCACTACACTGCCTTTCAAGAAATCAATATTCAGTGGTTTGGGTCACTACATGACTCACTTTTACTGCTGCCAGTGATGGTTACATATGCCTTGTAACTTTATGTAAGTCACATACAGTAAAATATCTGTCAACTGGAAAGCTCAGAGCATCTAGTTAATTGAATTTTTAAATTAAAATTTAGTAACCATTACCTTGCCTTAATAAGTAGAGAAAACATAACATAATTGAATGCTTATTTTCAAATTTAGAATCACTCAGGTTCTCAAGGACAGAATTTTGTATCTTAGTAATTTCAAGTATACCTCATTTTATTGTACTTCATTATATTGTGCATTGCAGATATGTTTTATAAATTGAGAGACTGTGGCAACTCATCAAGGAACAAGTATATTGGCATCATTTTTCCAATGGCCTGTGCTCACTTTGTGTCTCTGTTATATTTTGGTAACTCTCACAATATTTCAAACTTTGTAATATTTGGTTATTAAAAATAAGCTGTTATGATCTGTGATTAGTGATCTTTGATGTTATTAGTGTAATGTTTTGGGACACCCTGGACTGCACCCATAAAAGATGGCAAACTTAATCAACAAAGGTAGTGTGTGTTTTGACTGCTCTGCTGACTGTTCTTCATCTCTTTCCGTCTCCTCAGGCCTCCTTATTCTCTGAGAAACAACAGTATTGAAATTGGGCCAATTAATAATGTTACAATGGTCTGTAAGTGTTTAAGTGAAAGGAAGTTTCCCACATGTCTCATGTTTAATAAAAAATCAGGAATGATTAAACTTAGTGAGAAAGACATGTCTAAAAATCACATAGACCAAAAACTTGGTTTCTTGTGTCAAACAACCAAGTTATGAATGCAAAGGGAAAGTTCTTGAAGGAAATTAAAAGTGCTAATTCAGTGAACACATAAATGATAAGAAAGCAAAATAGCCTTATTGCCAATATGGAGGAAGTTTGAGTGGTATGAATAGAAAATCACACCAGCCACAACATTCCCTTAAGCCAAAGCCTATATCAGAGAAGGGTGCTCTTTAATTCTATGAAGGCCTGAGAGAGGTGAGGATGTGATAAGAAACTTTGGAAGCCAGCAAAAGTTGGTTCATGAGGTTTAAGGAAATGATACAGCTTTGTAATGTAAAAGTGCAAGGTGAAGCAGCAAGTGCTGATGGAGAAGCTGCAGCAACTTATCAAGAAGATCTAGCCAAGAACTTTGATAAAACTGGTTTAACTAAACAATGGATTTTCAATGCAGACAAAACAGCCTTCTATTGGAAGCAGATGCCACTGAGCACTTGCATAGTTAGAGAAGAGAAATCAATGCCTGGCTTCAAAGCTTCAAAGTACAGGCTGACCCCTCTTGCTAGGGGTGAATTCAGCTGGTGACTTTAAGTTAAATCCAACACCCATTTACCATTCTCAAAATCCTAGAGTCCTTAATAATTACGTTAAATCTTCTCTACCTGTGCTGTATAGATAGAAAAACAAAGTTTGGATGACAGCACATCTGTTTGATGCAGGGTTCACTGAATATTGTAAGCCCACTGTTGAGACCTACTGCTCAGAAATAAAGGATTCCTTTCCAAATTTTACTGCTCACTGACAATGGCACTGATCACCCAAGAGCTCTGATAAAGATGTACAGGACATGATGTCATTTTCATGCCTGCTAACATAACATCCACTCTGCAGGACATGGATCAGGAGTAATTTTGATTTTCAAGTTTTATGATTTCAGAAGTACATTTCTTAAAGCTATAGCTGTCATAGGTGGTGACGCTAATTGATCTGGGTAAAGTAGATTTAAAATCTTCTGGAAAAAATTCACCATTCTAGATGCCATTAAAAACATTCATGATTCATGGGAGAAGGTCAAAATATCAACATTAGCAGGAGTTTGTAAGAAGTTGACTGTAAATCTCATAAATGACTTTGAAGAGATAAATACTTCAGTAGAGGAATTACCTGTAAATGTGGTAGAAATAGCAAGAGAACTATAATGAGAAGTGGAGCCTGAAGATGTAAGTGAATTGCTTCAATTGCATGATAAAAATTGAATGGATCAGGAATCACTTTTTTTGGATTATCAAAGAAAATAGTTTTTTTGAGATAGAATCCACTCTTGGTGAAAATGATATGGACATTGTTAGAATGACAACAAAGTATTTGGAGTAATACATAAAACTAATTAATAAAACAGCAGCGGGGTTTGAGAAGATGGACTCCAATTTTTAAGAAATTATACTGTGGCTAAAATGTTGTCAAACAGCATAACATGCTACAGAGAAAACTTTTATGAAAGGAAGAGTCAATAGTTGTAGAAAAAATTTTGTTGTTTAATTTTAAGAAATTATGACAGCCTCCCCAACCTTCAGCAAACACTACCCTGATCAGTCCAGTAGACATCAACACTGAGGTAAGACCGAGCATCAGCTAAAGATTACAGCTTGCTGAAGGCTCTGATGATTGTTAGCATTTTTTGGCAATAAAGTGATTTTAAATTAAGGTGTGTACATTGTTGTTTAGACATAGTGCTATTGCATACTCAATGGACAATGGCATAGTGTAAACACAACTTTAACATGCCCTGGGAAACTAAAAACTATACTGAATTCTTTTTATTGCAATATTTGCTTTATTTTGGTGGTTTGGAACCACACTTGCATATCACTGTGCTATGCCTGTGTTTTTAAAGAAGATAATTTTGGAATCAGTAGATTAGATGAATAGAAGTAAAAGGGAATATTCAGAGAAGTAGTTTCCATATATCAGGAAAATGGCAAAGATCTGGACAGAGACAATTACAGAGAGGATGAGAAAAAGAGTCAGAATGTACAGGCCTTCCTAAGGGACATCTGAAGATAGTAGATGACTAGTTTCTTTCTGGGACTGTACAATGAGGAGGGTTGACATTTTCTTTATGCTTGGGCAGTTGAAAACTTGTGGCATTGTGGAGACAGAATGATCACCCATAAGAATGGGTTTTATGAGAAAAATCATGAGCTCAGTAGGTTGAAAGAAATATAGATTTAGAGCCTTGGTGAGATATCGGGGGTGTAGATAAATATGTAGGTGTTATCAACATATGGATGGTAGTTGCAGCCTTGCAAAAGGAGAAGATATATAAGAAGAATGAAGAACAAAGAGAGGAAATTCTAAAAAAAAAAAAAAAAAAGAAGAGAACAATTAAGGGGGAAAGTAAATAAAGCCAACAAGTAAGTAAGGAAAAGTTGCCATAGAAGTTGAAACCAGAAATATTGTGGCACCTGAAGACTAAGTGGGGAGAGAGTTTCAAGTAGTGGATGGTTAATCTGAAAGGTTTTAAACAAGGATCGAATATAATCAATTTTGCTTTTAGAAACTGACCTAATGAAAAAAAATACAACTTAAAGAAAAGGAGATGGACTCTATCATATGCTAGGAGAAAGGAATTGACCTCCACCAAGCTATAGAATTGAGGATATGATGAAAAAAAGAGACAGAGAGGAAGTCACTTGGCTGGAAACTGATGGTGGCTAGAAATAAAGATTGGAGAAGGCAAGAGTCAAAGCTGATTTTTTTGTTTCTGCTTGGTGAATGGTTTTCTGTTTACTGAGATGGGTAATGGCAGAGAAGCCGGTTTGGGGAAACTTGGGAAGAGATAATGAGGTTTCATTCAAATTCATTGAATGTGACATACATGTCTTAAGACACTCAGGTGGCAACGTCCTGACAAAGACTCAGGAGGGAGTTTTGAGCTGGAGTTATAGCTGAGAGTGGGAAGAACACAGGTTCTAGGTAAACCATGAGAGAAACTGGAGATTGTTTATTAAGAGCACATGAATGCTTGAGAAGAGTGCTTAAGATAGAAAACTGACAGCTGTGTGAAAGAAGCAGAGCCAATGGGTAACTCTGAATAAAAATTTTCCTAAACATTTTTGTAAAAGGCAAACAGCAGGGTCACAGTGAAGCCATCTGGCTTGGAATGTGTGGTGCTTATTAGTAATATATAAACTGAGGTAAAGAGAAGAAAGAATGTGGGCTTAAAAGTGTTCCAAAGTTGAATTCAAATCCTGGATCTTTTCGTTGTATGTTGTGGAACTTAGGGAAATTTACTTAATCTTGTTGACTTACAGTTTCCTTATGTGTAAGGTTATCATAAAAAGTTCTAATAAGGCACAGATCTGCACATTGTAGGTGCTCAGTGAGGCTAACTTCCTCCATCTCTCACTTTCTAATACTTCTCTGGCTTTCTTTTTTCTCTCTTTCTTCCCTGTTGTGCTTTCTTTCTTTCTTTCTTTCTTTTAAATTATACTGTAAGTTCTAGGGTACATGTGCACAATGTGCAGGTTTCTTACATATGTATACATGTGCCATGTTGGTGTGCTGCACCCACTAACTTGTCATTTACATTAGGTATTTCTCTTAATGCCATCCCTCCCCTCTCCCCTCACCCCATAACAGGCCCAGGTATGTGATGTTCCCCGCTCTGTGTCAAAGTGTTCTCATTGTTCAGTTCCCACCTATGAGAGAGAACATGCAGTGTTTGGTTTTCTGTCCTTGTGATAGTTTGCTCAAAATGATGGTTTCCAGCTTCATCCATGTACCTACAAAGGACATGAACTCATCCTTTTTTATGGCTGCATAGTATTCCATGGTGTGTATGTGCCACATTTCCCTTCCTTCCTTCTTTCCTTCCTTCCTTCCTTCCTTCCTTCCTTCCTTCCTTCCTTCCTTCCTTCCTTCCTTCCTTCCTTCCTTTCTTCCCTCCCTCCCTCCCTTCCTCCTTCCTTCCTTCCTTCCTTCCTTCATTCCTTCCCTTCCTTCCCTTTCTTCCTTCCCTCCCTCCCTTCCTTCCTTCCTTCCTTCTTTTTTTTTTTTTTTTTTTTTTTGAGACAGAGTCTTGCTCAGTCACCCAGGCTGGAGTGCAGTGGCATGATCTCAGCTCACTGCAACTTCCGCCTCCCGAGTTGACGCCATTCTCCTGTCTCAGCCTCCCAAGTAGCTGGGACTACAGGTGCCCGCCACTACGCCCGGCTAATTTATTATTATTTTTTTTTTGTATTTTTAGTAGAGACAGGGTTTCACCGTGTTAGCCAGGATGGTCTCGATCTCCTGACCTCATGATCTGCCCATCTTGGCCTCCCAAAGTGCTGGGATTACAGGCATGAACCACCACGCCCGGCCATGCCACATTTTCTTAATCCAGTCTATCATTGATGGTCATTTGGGTTGGTTCCAAGAAGAAAACCTAGGCAATACCATTCAGGACATAGATATGGGCAAGGACTTCATGACTAAAACACCAAAAGCAATGGCAACAGAAGCTGAAATAGACAAATGGGATCTAATTAAACTAAAGAGCTTCTGTGCAGGAAAAGAAACTACCATCAGAGTGAACAGGCAACCTACAGAATGGGAGAAAATTTTTGCAATCTAGCCATCTGACAAAGGGCTAATATCTAGAATCTACAAAAAAACCCTGTTGTGTTTTCAGTCATTTGCAATGAACACTGCTTTAGCTTATAATCTCAAATTGAAACACACTTTTTCTGTTGTTAAGGAATTATACCTTAGGATTGCAACCATAAATTAAAATAACTGTTTGGATACTCACATTAGCAGCACACATTTGAGAACATCGATTGAATAGGCTCTGATGCTAAGATGGGTCACCTAAAACACAAGAGAATAATGAGAGAGCGAGAGAGAGAGAGAAAGGAGAGAGAGAGAGAAGAAAGGGAGAGAAAAATGTTGAAACAGGCTAATACGGTTTGGCTGTGTCCACATAACAAAGACTGTTTTTACATTTTCAGAAAATAAATCTTCTGTTTCTTGCCAGAGGAAGGAAGAAGTAGTTACCTGACTGTATGGATTGTATGGAGAGAGAGAGAGAGAGAGAGAGAGAGAAGAAAGGGAGAGAAAAATGTTGAAACAGGCTAATATGGTTTGGCTGTGTCCCCATCCAAATATCATCTGGAATTCCCATGTGTTATGGGAGGGACCAGGTGGGGGGTGATTGAATCATGGGGACAAGTCTTTCTTATACGGTTCTTGTGATAGTGAATAAGTTTCATGAGACCTGATGGTTTTAAGAAGAGGAGTTCCCCTGCACAAGTTCTCTCTTTTTCCTGCCGCCATTCACATAAGATGTGACTTGCTCTTCCTCGTCTTCCACCCTGATTGTGAGACTTCCCCAGCCACATGAACCTGTAAGTCCAATTAAACCTCTTTCTTTTGCAAACTGCCCAGTCTCAGTTATGTTTTTATGAGCAGCATGAAAACAGACTAACACACAAGCTAAATAAGTTGTTTTTTAATTTCTGAATAAGGACAATTTTTAAATGCTGTGAATACTATGTCCATGGACATATTATAGAATCATTGAAAAAACTAGTAAGGATCTTAGAGATTATGGAATCTGATATTTCTCATTTTGCTTTCTTTTGCAGCAGGACCTTCTTCTGGCAGATAAAACCTTATGCAAATTTTTTTATTATAATAATAATAATAATTATACTTTAAGTTCTAGGGTACATGTGCATCACGTGCAGGTTTGTTACATATGTATACTTGTGCCATGTTGGCATCCTGCACCCATCAACTCGTCAGCACCCATCAACTCGTCATTTACATCAGATATAACTCCCAATGCAATCCCTCCCCCCTCCCCCCTCCCCATGATAGGCCCCGGTGTATGATGTTCCCCTTCCCGAGTCCAAGTGTTCTCATTGTTCAGTTCCCACCTACGAGTGAGAACATGTGGTGTTTGGTTTTCTGTTCTTGCGATAGTTTGCTGAGAATGATGGTTTCCAGCTCCATCCATGTCCCTACAAAGGACACAAACTCATCCTTTTTTATGGCTGCATAGTATTCCATGGTGTATATGTGCCACATTTTCTTAATCCAATCTGTCACTGATGGACATTTGGGTTGATTCCAAGTCTTTGCTATTGTGAATAGTGCCGCAATAAACATACGTGTGCATGTGTCTTTATAGCAGCATGATTTATAATCCTTTGGGTATATACCCAGTAATGGGATGGCTGGGTCATATGGTACTTCTAGTTCTAGATCCTTGAGGAATCGCGTTATGCAGATTTTTAACAGAATTTCTCATATTGATGCAGAGATGAGCCTTACTTTCTCAGCCTCCTTCAGTCCTCTACTTTGGATGATCACTGAGGTACCATAGTGAAACCCTAGGGCTCTGAAGCATGAAGCATGAAGTAAAATCATGCTTTTAGTCCAACTGCCTTATTTAAGGAAGGGGAAACTGAATCATATGAAGGTAAGTAGCTTGCACTAGATCCTGGCAGAGCAGTCTTCACTTTCCCCCGGGGCTTTTGTTGGAGTGGCCTTTTAAAGCCTGCATTTTGAGCAAATCACCACCTTACCACTTTATTTTTGCAACCAGTGTTCCACAAAAATAAGAAAATATTCATAATGGAACTGCAGCCCCTCCATCCACAGCAGAGTCCCAGGAGGATGACAATCACATGGGAAAAATACATAAAAGTTCCATTCAGGGGATTAACTAGCCACCTGCCAAGTTCAATTAAGTAGGAGTGGTAGCTGGCAAGGGAGGTGGGCCTGAATGAGTAGATTCCTTGAGGGCAGGCAAGAAGCAGAAGTCTCTCATGTGAAAATGTAGCACAGAATCCAACTGGGACTAAACTGTGTGTCTGGGAGCCAGGACTTCATGGGCACACATTCATTTCTGGTGCTTAGATGAGGAGACCTCTGTTGTTGGGCTTTCCAAAAGCCATCTGTGTGTGTATGTGGGTGGGTGAGTGGCAAGGGAATAAGAGGTCTGAGCTCTGCATGGTCAGGAAGCACCAAAGAGACATCGGGGGCTTTGAGGATGAGGTTTGCTGGTTTTAGGAGGAAGGAAATGATGTCATAACTAATCTTTTCTGGGTTAAAATCTCAGATTTTATCCCAGTGGAATATTCAACTGATTTAAAGTAATTTTCTGAGCATCTACTATGTCCAAAAAGTTGTATGGTGAGCTTCGGATGATCAAAATAAGTTATTTTATTTAAGAATTAGATACAGTGAGAGAAGTAAGCATGCAAGTAAAAACAGAAGTAGTGGCTTATTCATTTGTTCTTCATTGTCTCATATGGTGCTTAGCTCAGTGTATTTACTTACTGAATGCATTTATAGCCCATCTACATCTGAAAAAGATTTGAAGCAGTCACAAAACACTTTTCAAAGGTATATTAATAGAAAGAGAAATCAGGAGCAGAACAGAAAGAGTAATATAATTTTGGACTGCAAAAGAGGATTGCATTAAATTGGTTTCAGATCATGAGTCTACCACTCATTACCTGTGTGAGCACTTGAAAGTTATTTAAACCTTCTGTCCTTCAGTCTCTTCAGCTATAAAGTGGTGATAATGTCTACCTTATGGATTGTTGCGAGGATTAAATGACAACACATCTATGTTGTGATCAATAAGGTTTAATTATTTTGCTTTGCTTTCTGGGAAATTTCCTCTATATTTCCTTCCTCCTGTTTTATGAAGTTCTAAATTGCTATTGAATCTTGATGTTTCTGCTTAACTTCCAAGGACGATTTTGGGTATTATAAGTGTTCCTTTTTTGTGTGTAATGTACTTCATTAATGCAATTATGATTTTTCTGAATATAGTAAGGGTCTTTCATTCATAATTCATTTTAGTTTTCTTCTACCTTCATAGACTCTGATTTTTCCAGGATTTTACAATCAATTTTTTTGTGGTTATTATCAGTGAAATTACAGCATGGACTTTCAAACACATTTGACTGTACAGTAAAAAGTATTTTTTATTTCTGTACTCACTACCCATCTCACTCATACACACACACACACGAAAAGAGAGGGCAGGAGAGAGAGAAATACACATTTGCACATCACTGGGGATTAGAACTTCATGTAACAGTATTTCCCTTACTATATGAACTATCAGACATCTGATCATCCATGACTAAAAATCCTAATTGAAGGCTCTAAGTGTGCTGATAGGCATTATTGACTGTGAGTTTCACTAAATTGACCTGGCTTGGTCATGCAGTTGATGATACATCAATATTAATATTCTTAAGACTTTTCTATTAGGCTCAGCAGATTCTCAGGGAGGTTGCTACTAATTTCCTGTCTAGATGGTCAAGGACTGGTTGCCAGAAGTTTGGAAGCACAGTGGGGGAAAATGCTCCGGATTTCAGCATCCAAATGCACTTCCTTTATTCAATTCAATGTATCAAGTCTCAATTCTATCTGGTGAGCCACATCACAAAGACTGTTTTTACATTTTCAGAAAATAAATCTTCTGTTTCTTGCCAGAGGAAGGAAGAAGTAGTTACCTGATTGTATGGATTGTATGGAGTACTGTCTGATCTTTTTTCTTTTTTTATTTTTGAGGCAGAGTTTCACTCTGTTGTCCAGGCTGAAGTGCAGTGGAGCTATCTTGGCTCACTGCAACCTGCTTCCTGGGCTCAAGCTCTCCTCCCACATTAGCCTCCCGAATAACTGGGACTACAGACAAGTGCCTCCATGCCTAGTTAACTTTTGTGGTTTTTATAGAGATGGAGTTTCGTCATGTTGCCTAGGTTGGTCTGAAACTTCTAGGCTTAAGTAATCTACCCACCTCGACCTCCCAAAGTGCTGGGATTACAGGAATGAGCCACCATGCGTGGACATAATCTGATTTTTATAGTTGATTCCTACACAGATATTCAACTAATCTTTGTAATTTTAGCCCTATTCATCCCCTCTTTCAGAATACTGATGTTACCAATTCCTGAACCTACTGGGAATTCTGCAGCCTCAAAATGATTTGGTTTTTAACTTTCACCCCATCAACCTGTGGTTTAGTATTCTCAAATCTCCCAAATATTGACTTCTCATCCATTTGTTGTTTAGACTTTATGAGTTTGCTGCTGATGTCCTCTCTGCCTGTCTCCCTATCCTTTGTGATTAAGCCTAAAATCTTCTTTACCGTCAGTTTAATGGAGTTTTGGAATGGGTAAATATAGACATTACTTTTGAAAGTAAACATGTACATTCAGTGCACCACGTTTAACTGAAAATTCTTTTCCATCTGTATACCTAAGTAGCTATGTGCCTTTGAGCAAAAATATGACAATAGTAAAATCTTGTAAAATGATAAGATACTTTCCTTGGGTATGAAAAATACCTTGCAAAGTTTCTGCAACATTAAAAGCAGAGGTGACATTCAAAATATTTCACAAGCATTGCAGCATGAGCACTGGCCACCTAGATTCATCAGGATTTTTGTTCCATTTCAAGACTATTTGAGTCTCGGGAGAAAGAAACCCATTTCATGTTTCTTATTTCTTCTCCTTTTCCACAGCCTGTTATTAGGAGTCAATCATTGTTTCTACTATTTGCAGATATAGGAAGTGGCTTTTCATTACACTTACTAATAATTCCTATAGATTTATACTTTAAAAATTATTATTCTAATTTAATTTGGGCTCTATATCACTGTAGATATGACTTTTTGAAAATTTCATCCTCTTATCCTGCTACCTGGTTAGGATGGGATAATTCATGCAGAAAAACAGGCAAGGGGGCCGGGCGCAGTGGCTCACACCTGTAATCCCAGCACTTTTGGAGGCTGAGGCAGGTGGATCACCTGAGGTCAGGAGTTCGAGACCAGTCTGACCAACAAGGTAAAATCCTATCTCTACTAAAAATACAAAAATTAGCTGGCTGTGGTGGTAGGCACCTGTAGTCCCAGTTACTAGGGAGGCTGAGGCAGGAGAATTGCTTGAACCGGGAGGCAGAGGTTGCAATGAGCCGAGATCACACCTCTGCACTCCAGTCTGGGCAACAGAGAGAGACTCTGTATCAGTAAAACAAAAAAGCAAAGGGAACATTCATTTGGGGATCACTGAGCTATTGTCTCCCCAACCAGAGCCTTGAGAGTGAGAATCTCCATTGGTTGGAGTATACGGCGGTTACTCTTTCTCCAAATGGAGTGAAGAACTGAGTGAATTTGAGGACCAAGAATAAATGTGAGTGTTTGGTAACCACTTCACTACTTCTCCAAAGTGTAAGCTCTGAAAGAGTGTTAAGGAGAAATAAGAAAAGGAGAAACATCCATACAGTGTAATTTACACAACAGTATTGGGGTTTTCCTCACATTTTCTGGGTAGAACAGAATGCTACATCCCCTTCAAGAGATATTTTCTCTCTGGCCTAGTTCTGTGTTTCTTTTTCTTCACTACATTAACAGTTGTACAAGTACCTTATGCAATTTCAGTGAATTGTTGCTCAGATCAATCAATAAAGTTCCAGTACTGACAATTTCTCAAAGCGCATACCCCTTAAAAGCCACCTTGTGAACAATTCTGTATAAGCCTCATTTAAGGCTCCCTTGGAATTTAAGTACTCTGCAGGAACGATGATGCCTAATCGATTTTCCACAGCAAATTGACCCCCTCAGACCTTGGGCAAGCATTGGAGCTCGCCATAATAAACTGAAATGGGAGCCTTTAGGATAAATGGTTGTGGGGGTGGGGGAGAAGATTCAGAGGTGCCGACCTGCATTGGAGAATGCTGACTCATTCATCCTCCCAAATAGCCAGTTAGCGTAGAAACTCTTACAGTGGTAAAAGAGATAACCAAAATGCCTGTATTCCTTCTTTTGCTGAAAACTACAGGCCCTTTTAATTCATATTTTCTTGATATTTTGCCCTCAAGATGGAGAATACAACTAGGTATGCTTATCATATTTTTAAACAAAACGTAAGATTTTTTTTTCCCCATTACAAGAGGAACATACTCATCTAAAAAATTATACTATACAGAAAGGCCAAAAGAAGCAGGGAACATTCTGCCATGTTCTTAACACACAGAAATAATTATTGTTTCTGTATATTTTGGGGAGTCCTTTTTCTCCCTAGAAGTAAATTTTTGAATATATGAAAAAATACAGTTTTAAGCCTATTGTTTCTAGAATTTGATTGCTTGCTTTCCTCCAGCATAAGATCAAGGTATTGAAAATTCATTGTAAACATTATATTTAATTACAGCCCAATATTTTATTGAAGAGTTTGATTTAATTATCTTTTGCTATGTGATATTCAAGTTATTTCCAGTTATTTCAAATTTAGAATCTGATAAAGATAGTATTTCAAAGTAGTGGGCAAATGAAAATAATATTCTGAACACCATCACCCCAAAATAACCACAAATTAGATTACCTTTCTTAACTTTTTTCTAAATAAATTCCAGATGAATTGATCATTTAATCTTTAAAATGGTATCAAAAAAGGGTTAGCAGAATATAAGGGTGAATTATTACATAATCTTGGTATAGAAGGGAATTTCTAAGAAACAAAGCAGAATTCACACAAAAATATTTAGTATATTCAACTGCACAGAATTTAAAAGCTGCTTTTAACTGTGGATACATACATACATAACATTGAAGGAAATATAACAAACCAAACTTCCTAAAATACTCTTAGAAATCAATAATTAAAAATACAAAAAAAGACATAAAATGGTCTAAAATTGATGCATAGATGATACACTGCAGAAAGGATGACAAACATTTAAAATGTTCATATATTATAGTAACAAAAGACATGTAATTAAAATATGTTGTTTTATCTAAACACTAGTAACATCCTGTGCTGTCATAACTGTGGGGAAATAGGCATTTCCAAGCACTTATAGGAGTTGATATAACTTCCCTACAAGATATTTTAACAATATATATCAAAGACCCTAAATATTGGGTACTTTAAAGAAATCGGGCCAGGCACAGTAACTAACACCTATAATCCTAGCACTCGGGGAGGCTAAGATGAAAGGGTTGCTTGAGGCCAGGAGTTGGAAACCAGTCTGGTCAGCATAGTGAACCCTGTCTCCACAAAAGAAAAATTTCAAAATTAGCTGGGTCTGGTAGTGCACTCATGTAGTCCTAGCTACTCAGGAGGCTGAAGCAGGAGGATTGCTTGAGTCTAGGAGGTCAAGGCTGCAGTGAGCCATGATCATGCCACTGTACTCCAGCCTGGTGACAGAGCAAGACCCTGTCTCAAAAAAAATGAAAATAAAAAAAGAAAGAAGAAAGAAATTGAACTCTTAGTATTTATTCTAAGCATGCAATTAAAGAAGTATTCATAGGTATGTACACATAGATATTCATCTCCATGTTGTATATAAACCGTGAATAGTTGAAAGGAACCTAAATGTCTAGCAATGCTAGATTGTTAAAAAGCATATTGGCATGGTCTCATAATAGAAAGTCATGTGGTTCCTAAGTAAAACGTTGTATATTTATATATTATAGTATTACAGAATTGAGGAGAATTATTATTTTTAAATGAGAAAAAAACATTATTAAAGAAAATTTTATTTTATGGTAATCAATTTTTTGCATATATTTATGCTTCTGATCACTTGGAAAACATCTGGAAGAATCAGCCAGAAAATGTTAACAATGATAATTTCTGGGGAATGAGATTTTGGCTGATGTAACTTTACGTACCTCCTCTAATCTATATTTTCTATTTTTTGTTTTATTAGAATCATGTATTTCTTAGTCTGTACTTGTTCAAGTAATAAAAATATGTAAGTAGTATTTCAACAAATACTGAAATCCATATATTCTGAAGTATAATTATATTTATTATTTTTTACCTTAGGATACATAATTAGAATTGGGAAGTTCAGTTCAAAAGGTGGGAACATTTTTGAAATTCTTGACATACGTTGCAAATTGTCCTGTATCAACATAGCAACTCCAGAAAAAGCAACATAAAAGTGCCCATTTTTACCATACTCTTGTCATCACTGGTGAAGTGATTATTAGTAAGAGTACATTTTCACATTTTAAAATATTTGTTAACCCGTAGAATTTTCACTGTGGAAAATTGTTTCTTGGAAGGCATATTTTAAAAACCATAAGAAGAGAGCTTATATTGTAGACAGTAGGTCTTCAGATCATCATAAAAGGCCACATTAATTCCTTGGCCTATGGGGTAATAGTTATTCTAGGAGGGAAAGCAAATTGGAAGCCTCTGGAACTCCCTCACTCCAAGAAAGATAAAACAAAACAACAACCGCTTCATCCTAAGGAAGAGTTCCTGAGTGCAGTGGGGTGATCTCGTCTCAGTGCAACCTCCACCTCCCGGGTTCATGCCATTCTCCTGCCTCAGCCTCCCAAGTAGCTGGGATTACAGGCACCTGCCACCACGCTCAGCTAACTTTTTGTATTTTTAGTAGAGACAGGGTTTCACTATGTTGGCCAGGCTGGTCTCAAACTCCTGACCTCATGATCCGCCTGCCTTGGCCTCCCAAAGTGCTGGTATTAGAGGCGTGAGCCACCGTGCCCGGCCAGGGCTGATCCCTGTTAATCTACCACACACCACGATTGCACTGGAAAAGCAGACAGGTCTTGGAGGGTGACAGTGGACTCTCATAGACTTGAACAAGTACTTGTTTTGATTGCAGCTGTTGTGCCAGATGTGGTATCTTTGCTAGAGCAGGTTCACGCTGCCTCGGAACATGAAATGTGTCCCCTGATCTTGCGAATACATTCTTTTCCATTTCTATCGGGAGGAAGAAACAGAAGCAAATTTCATTCACATGGGATGGAAAACATTTTACATTTATGATTTTGCCCCAGGGCTATGCTAACTCACTGGGCCTGTCACAATATAATCCAAAGGGATCTGGATTGTCTGAACATTGCACAGAATATCAATGTAGTTCAGTGAATCAGAGGCATCACGTTCATGGGATCAAATAAGAAAGAAGTAGAAAGCACCTTAGAGGTACTTCAGAGAGTGGAAGAGAAATCTTAGGAAGCGTCCTGCCAAATTAATGATGTTTTTAGAGGTTCAGGATTCGAGGGCATGCCGCAATATCCCCTCACATTAAAGAACAGATTCTTTTATTCTGAATTTTTCACAACTAAGAGGGAAGCACAACATTGGGTAGACATTTCTGGGTTCTAGAAGCACATATTCCACACTCGAGAATATGTCTCTATTAATGATCCCAGAGCAATAAAGCCCTCAGCACCTGATACAGGCTACAATGTAGGCAGCCCTGACGTTGGGCCATATGCCTGGATAGTTCATACAGCATTATAGATATCTATGATGAGAAAAAATGGTATGTGGAGTTTATAGCAATCTGTGGTTGAAAAACTACAATACAGACCTTGAGTGTTCTAAAGAAAAAAGTCATGTCATCTGCTGCAATGGATTACAAACCATTCGACAGACCACTCATAACATGCTACTGCATCCTGGTAAAGACAAAGCTTGCCACCATGAGCCATTAAACACTGTTTGAACAGAACAGCTCATCAGAAGCTGGATTCTATCAGGCCCACAAGTCATATAGCTGGGCAGGTCCAGCCAGAATAAGGTCACTGTGAGGAGCACCAGGCAAGACCTCAGGAGTCGTATTGGAATGGAGGACCGAGACCGACCAGAACTGGCCAGCCTACTGATTAAGAACACTTTTTAGTCATAATCCAAGACCCTGTCATCTATCATTAAAGACAGAATTCTATCATTAAATGAGCCAGTACATCATCCTGAAAATTCTTATGAATTAACTGTCAAACTTCTACTATTCAAATGAGTGGAGTCATTTTTGTAAGGCTTGATATATTAATTGTTTATATCATGAGAATGACTCTCAGTTAAATCTCAAGAGCTTTCATAAACTCTAGGGTGACACTGGCATTTACTAAGACGTTGGTTATACTCCCTACCTTTAATATTCTTTGTATACCTTCTTGCTTCATTCCTCCACCATAGTTATCAATAACATATTATCTATTATTCATCTTGTTTATCGCCTCTTTCTCCCATCAGAATGTAAAATCAACGAGAGGAGTGATTTCTGTCTGTTTTGGTAACTCAAACTAAGACTATACTTAACATACAGCAGTTGCTCAATAAATATTTTCTGAATGAATGAAAGATATATAGGAGTCTAGTGCAGTATCCTACTTCTGTCTGGTTAATAGGGTTATATTAGTACACTGAACTTGGAGGGAAATAAAATGGATACTCCAGTTGTAGCAATAACTGTGAGTTACAGGAAAAACTGGGAGAAGTGGAGAAGCTGCTTTATGGAGGTGTTAACTATCTTCTGACTCTTTTATTTATTTATTTTTTCTTAGAGACAGGAACTCTTTCTGTTGCCAAAGTTGGATGGCAGTGGCATGATCATAGCTCACTGCAGCCTCCAACTCCTGGGCTTAAGTGATCCTCCCACCTCAGTCTCCCGAGTAGCTGGGACTATAGGCATGCCACCATGCCCAGATTTTTAAAAAGTTTTTTGTAGAGATGGGGTTTCTCTATGTTGCCCAGTCTGGTCTCAAACTCCTGGGCTTATCCAATCCTTCCACCTTGGCCTCCCAAAGTGCTGGGATTACAGGTGTGAGCCACTGTGTCCAGCTGGCTTTCTGGCTATTTGTTTATGTCCTTTCTTGAGGGGGACAGCAGTAGTCCTGGTTAACCATAGACCCAGCTCTACGCTACTTTATTTAATAACAGGAAAACCAAAAGTAGGAAAATTCTGACCTGTCAGGTGATTTTGAAGTTCTCCATTTGGTGAAGGAACACAGGTGTGGAGGTCGTTCCTACTAATTTGAGGTTGCAACCTGTGAAAGCCATGGATGTGAAGCCCAGACTAGCTTCACTCTGGATATTAGGAAATGCTCTTTCACTTTTGCTTTTCTTCTTCTCTGGTGTCTCTCTCTTCTTTGAACAGGTATACCTTTGCCCTCAGAGTGAGAGATAAGTATTTAGTAGCAGAGAGATAGGTAGTGAGAGATAGGCTCAGGGATGAACAAACGGGAAGTTATAGTTTGGTCAGCATATGAACATGCCAAAAATGGTGTGTGGATTCAGCTCAACTCGTTAACAGATGCAAGGCAGAATGGCAAAAAGGAAATTATTTATTATGTCCAACAGCATGCCTAAAGGTAAAATAATTTATGGTGATGAAGAGACTATATATGTCTCAAACAATAGGAAATTAATAATGATGCTTCTGTACTCTTGGAATCAGGCTTGAATTCAGTGGTTCTTGGGAATTCCAACAGCTACTTCTTATCCACATTCAAACTAAATTTATATCAGCATTAAGCTAAGAGAAACTGTATCTGTCAATTTATTCTTACAAAGGGTCACATATCTACTATCTACCTTAGGAAATTCCTTGCCATGAGAAAGCAGTGGAAACATATTTAGGCGAGAATATTTTATGTAAGATTTTAAGAACTTGTTGAGGCTTGTTTTATTGATCCAGTCTGGAAAAATCTTAGGCCATGGCTCTGGAATGGCTCTTTTTAATTATATATATATACACACACACACACACACACACACACATATATGATATATACATACATACACATACATATATACATGCACATATATTTTTAAAAATTAAATCATGTTAAATTAAATTAAATTTAATTATATTAAATTCTATTAGATTAAATTAAATTCTATTAAATTCTATTAAATTAAATTATATTTAATTCAATTTTAAGTTCTTAGATACATGTACAGGATGTGCAGGCTTGTTACGTAGGTGAATGTGTGCTATGGTGGTTTGCTGCCCCTATCAACCTATCACCTAGGTATTAAACCTCATGTGCATTAGCCATTTATCCTGAGGCTCTCCCTCCCCACCGACACCCTGAGAGTGTGTGTTGTTCCCTTCCCTATCCTTGTGTTCTGATTGTTCAGCTCCCACTTATAAGTGAGTGCATGCAGTGTTTGGTTTTCTGTTTCTGTGTTAGTTTGCTGAGGATAATGGCTTCCAGCTCCATCCATGTCCCTGCAAAGCACATTATCTTATTACTTTTTATGGCTGCATAGGTTTTCCTGGTGTATATGTACCACATTTTCTTTATCTAGTCTATCATTTATGGGCATTTGGGTTGATACCATGTCTTTGCTATTGTGAATAGTGCTGCAATGAACATATGCATGCATGTATCTTTATAACAGAATAATTTATATTCCTTTGGGTATATACCCAGTAATGGGATTGCTGGGTCAAATGGAATTTCTGGTTTTAAGCCTTTGAGGAACCACCACACTGTCTTCCACAATGGTTGAACCAATTTACATTCCCTTGGTGAGAATTTTTAGATAATATTACATTCCATTTCCAAATAAAAAATAGCAAAATAAATTTAATTGATCCAAGTTCTTGACAACCTCTTCAATATGGTTATATAAACTGCCATGTTATTCCATTAAAATATAATCACTTTAAATTCATTTTCTACTGAGGATTCATTACAAATGATGAAATTATTCCCAAGTACTATCACTAAGTGAATATTTGAACCTTCATTGTCTAAAATAAGTATTTTTTTCAAATTTGTCAAAATGCAAGAATTTGTAGCATGACACTTGAGGGAGTTGATCTAGCACAAAAATACAGACTTTTGGATCCTGTAAATTTTACCTTGAAGGAAGTGTGGGATGTTCTGAACTGCATGCTATTGTATTCAAATTCTAGCTGTCTTTTCACACTGAAATACATGACACCTACAGTATGCCACTGATTGACCACTTGTAAACTCAGGAACTTAATGAGGTGACTTTACATATATATATATATATGAATAAATTAAAATTATCTATATATTTATGATATATAGTTTAATTTATTCCTCATCAATTCCACTAAGAATGCAACTATGAACGGCTGGTGCTATTATTTCTATTTTATGGATGAGGAAACTGAGGATCAAATAATTTACATAATTGTGTCCCAAGATTATGCAATCAGTAAGTGTGATCGGTCACATATTCCAAAACCAGTTTGCCAACAGTAAAGCCTGTCCTCACCAATATTATGCTTGGCTGCTTGTTACTATAGTAGTGTCATTTTCTGACATCCCTATCATTGTTTAATGTTTACCTGGCAGTATCTGGAAAGGTGCCAGCAAGGTATCCCATCACTTTTCTGTTTCCTTTTTAACACAGTCTCTTCATCTTATGAGCTAAATAGTTTTTAAAAAGTAGAAACAGGAAAAAATTAAGATATACTACATACAAAAAAACCAGTTATGTTCACTTGAAGGACACCATAGCATTTTAAAAAGTCAAGATGTACATGTGTCTTCTGAGTATAAAGACTTGAGTTTCAATCAAAGGTTTGCCAGTTATTGACTGTGAATCCTTGTTTGATATTCTGGTCACTAGTCTATTTGCTCTTTGATTTTTTTCCTTGTACTTTCTCTGCTGTATTCTGTATTGCAGGGCACTGACTTCATCAAATTGCTTTTCACAAGCTCTTTTGCCAATTGGATTCTAGCTAGGATCAGCCAATGGAGGGCACTGGACGAGAACTGAAAGGTGAAACAAGAAGAAAGCTGGTTTCTTTCTCTCCCACTCTCTTCTACAGGGAGTCCTTGGGCAGCAGAGTCCATCTTCTTTGTAGTTTATAGTTCTTGCATTGTAGTGATTGTAGCTTACACTGGGCCACTTTAGCACTTAGAGTCTGGTAATACCACCTACTCCTTGGCCCTTCAGTCCCAGG
The DNA here is from genome assembly GCF_008728515.1 of Papio anubis. Classification (NCBI taxonomy): domain Eukaryota; kingdom Metazoa; phylum Chordata; class Mammalia; order Primates; family Cercopithecidae; genus Papio; species Papio anubis. The sequence goes on from NC_044976.1 coordinate 67,295,306, forward strand.
GCTGATGATGGCTTTTTGCTATTCCTGAGTTCTGAGTTGCTTCACTACTTCTTATTTGCTTTTTCAGCTCTGCCAACCCCTTTGAGAATAGTTCTCCATATTAAATATTTTCTACTGAGCTACTCACTGTGGATTCCATTTTGCTAACTGAAAGTGACATAGCATGGCCAGATATTCAACTTTACTGAGACTCAGTTTCCTTGTTTACAAAATAAGAATGATAATAACTACTTGCAAGTTACTTTAATCCTCAGCTAGAATAACTAAGAAAAAAAAGACATATTAGTAAAATCAAAAATGAAAAAGAATATATTTCAGCAGATGCCTCAGACATAAAAAGGATCATAAGAGACTACTATAAATTATTATATGCCATAAATTATATAATCACAAAGAAATGGATAAATTCCTAGAAACATACAATTTATCAAGACTGCATCAAGAAGAAATAGGAGCCCTGAACAGACTAATAACTTATTTGTTATTAAGATTTAAGCTGCAAACAAAACCTCTCAACAAAGAAAAACCCAGAACTCGATAGTTTTAACAGGTGAATCCTGTAAAACATTAATAATAATTCTTCTTAAACTCTTCTATAATATAGTAAAAGAGGAAGCACATCCAAACCCATTTTATGAGGCCAACATCACTCTAATAACGAAGCCAAAGACACCACAAGAGAACCATATATCTGATGAACATAGATGCACAATTTCTCAACAAAATACTGCTAGCAAATTAAATTCAACAGCACATGAAAAAAATTATGCTCCATGACCAATTGTGATTTATCTCTGGGATTCAAGTTTGTTTTAACATATGGAAATTAATCAATATGATATACCACATTAACAAAATGAAAAATAAAAACCGTGTGACCATCTCGATACAGAAAAAGCATTAACAAAGCTCAATATTTATTCATGATAAAAACCCTCAACAAAAGGGGTATATAAAGAACATACCCGAACATAATGAGGGCCATTTATGGAAAACCCACAGCTAACATAATCAATGGGTAAACACTGAAAGCTCTTCTTTTAATTAGTAACAAGGCAAGGATGCCCTCTCCTACCACTTCTATTTGACATTGTACTGGAAGTCCTAGCCAGAGCGATTAGACAAAAAAAATAAATAAAAGCCATCCAAAAAAGAAAGGAAAAAGTAAAATTATCTGTTTATAGATTATAAGACTTTATACAGAGAAAACGCTAAAGACACCATTAAAAATTATTAGAACTAATACATAAATTGAGTAAAGTTGCAAGAAATAAAATCAACATGCAGACATCAATAGCATTTTTTACATAATATCAAACTATTCAAAAAAGGAAATTAAAACAAACCTCATTTACAATAGTATCATAAAGAATAACATACTTATAAATAAATTTAACCAAAGACACAAAAGATACGTTCAACAAAAACTAGAAAACATTAATGAAAGAAATAGAAGAAGACACCAATTAATGGAAAGGTATCTTTTGTTCATGGATTGGAAGAAATAATATTATTAAAATACCCTTATTATCCAAGGAAATCTACAGAATAGATTCAGTTAAATCCGTATCAAAAATCCAATGGCATTTTTCACAGAAATGGGGGAAACAATTTTTGAATCCTAACTCAAATTCTGGGTCAGCGAGACCAATCACTTCTGTTATTAGGGGCAGAAGACACGAAAAGGTTTCACCCCAGGTGAGTCCCTTGGCAAGACTCTTTTCAGCATCTGGAGAATAGCAAAGCTAAGTCAACAGGGCATGCGTGGTGTGGCTAGCACATGAAGTTTGAGAAAAGTACATTAGAGAAAAAAGAAATAGTATATGGAGGAATTTTTCTGGAAACCTGCCTGTATATTGAGCTGAAGAGAATCCTGACTTGAATTCTCCAGATGACCTGTACCAACCAGAATTTTATATAAAGTAGGAAGATGGGGAAAGAATGACAATGACTATATAACTCATACAGTATTCTAGTAAAAGTCACATAGCAAGAATGAACTGTGCCCTTGTTCCAACTTTATTACTGGTACTTGGTGATGTTCTATTTCTCCATCTTCAAGTACTTCCTGACCCACAGAGCTAGACTTTGGTAAGGTGAAATTTAATAAATATTTATTAACCTTTATTATGTGTCTGGTAGTGGTATACATCTAGGGATGCAGCAAAGTGATTTCATTCCAGAGAGAGAGTCAGACAATTAAAATAAAAACATACTTGAGTAGCAGGGATAGTATGCTAGATGATGGTAAATTACAGAAAGAATAAAGTAGGGAGTGTGAGGAAAGGGGCCTACTTTAAATAAGATGATCAGGGAAGGCCTCAATAAAGAATATTAAATATGGATAAAGACTAAGCAAATGAAGAAACAAGCAATTGTCTTTCTAAGGATAGATCACTTAAACAGAGGAGAGACGAAGAAAATGTTCTGACACAGGAATGCTCAATGGGTTTATGAACTAACAAGAAAGCCAGCATGTGGACAAAAGAAAGATGACAGAAGATTCAGAGAAGTAACGGCACGGGGTAGGGTGTAATAGATCTATAGGATCTTGGAGGCTACTTTGGCTTTAGTCAGAATGAACAGCAAAGCCATTCAAGTCTTTTGAACAGAGAAGTTATATTATCTAATTTATGTTTTAACATGATGCCTGCAGTTTCTGGTTGTTGGCAGGAGGAAGCAGGGCAAGAGTGGGAGAGGGGAGACTGGTTAAGAAAACCCACCTTCCACCTGCTTCTTTCTGTGTCCTTAGCCTCTCCTTGCAGGTTGTATACTTCCTTCTCAACCCCCGCTCCCACGGCTCTTTTACTGCAAGTCCTCTTATAATGCTCTTTCTAATTTTCTCAGGAAAAGAGATAATAAACTCATTCACTTTGAATTATAAGTGATATATAAGCTTTGCTGAATAAGCAGAGTGTGTAGCTTAAACAAAAATAATGGAGCTCTAATTATAGAATTTCAGATATAAGTGGACAATATTTTATTTGGGACAGAGGGTCTTCTGAAAATACCTAAATGACTTTATACAGATACCCAGATACTATAAGTAATGAAGATAACTTCAGTTCAAATCTTTTGTAATAAAAGGCAAGTTGTACACACAGAAATGCAACCAGAAGAGCAGGCTTCCTTGCAAATCTCACAAGATAATAGAATATTACATTTACACTGTCAACCTTAATCCAATTACTTACTATGTCTTTTACGGGTTCTTCCTCCTTAATCTGTCTCCAATAAATCTCTTCCTATTGTTAGGACACTCAACTGCGATTCTGAAAACTGATTTAGTCTCCTAATTTGCTTCCAGTCCTCCAGGCTTTATCCCCAACCAAACCAATTTTCACACCAGAATGATCTTCCTAAAATTCAATAAATAAATAAACAAATAAATAAATAAATAAAAATTAAAAGTTGCAATGGCTCTCCCTTGCCTTAGGATAGTCCAGTCTCTTTGTCTGATGTATGAGTTCCATTAGGAACCTAACCATCCCAACGCCATATTAATACCTCCCACACACATTTTCTGCTCCAGCCACACTCCCTGCTATCTCTTTCCTCTGGGGTTTGGTGCTCTCTATTTTCTTTTCCTGGTAAACATTCTTATTCTCTTTATCTCCCTACTTTCCGCCAACTTCTCTAACAGCTCATTTCTATTCATTCTTCAGGGTTTGGTATAGACATCTACTCCTACGAAAAGCCTTCCCTGATGCCTATGACTCAGATTCCTCTTCCAAGGGTTCCCATAGCAACCTTCTCTGGCATTCTCACACTTACATAGCAAAGGGATTTTCTGTTAGTTACTGGTTTGTCCTCCGCATTAGATTTTGAGTGCTTAAGGACAGGGATCTTGCTTTATTTGAGTGTCTATGGTGCCTAAGAGGATGTCTAATATATAATAAAACTCAATAGATGATTGGGTATATAAATGAAATGATTGGGTATATAAATGAAAGCTGTATATGGAACTTCTTATGGAAGTTCCAAATATGAAAGAAGACAAAATGATATTACTATTCTCCAAACAAACCAGTTGCTCAGGAGAAATATAACTATCCCTGATGCTGAGACCAAAGGGAAGTTTCTCCCTTGGATCTTCAAAGAGAATGCACTAACAGTATATAATAGGCTTAAATAATATGTAAAAAGAAGTAAACGATTACCCCAGTAGTTACTACAAATTGGTGCCACTAATCTTTAATTTACTGAAGTTAGTGAGGCTAGACATGATGACGACTTTAGTCTTTTTCCAGTTTTAAGGAGTGTTTAAATAGCGATGATCATTGCAGTGTAATTCTCTGCAAAAAGTTCACATATTCATTTGTAGGTGATTTTCTAAAACCCAAACATATGCTAAAAACCTTTTTAAACAGAACATTTGTCTAATTCAACACTACTTTAGGTAAATAATTCTTCAGTGTAAAACAGAGAATTATTATATGTGAGTCTAAAGAAATCTTATGATTATGAAAATACAGTATAAAAAGCCCAATTAACAATAAGCATAAATTAAATTGCAATTTTTTTCGAGGCCATTAAACAATGAAATTGTGTTTTTCTTTCCATTAAGCTACAAATTCTGTAGTTCTAAAAATAAAAATTACAATGAATATGAACCTCTTTTTTCATTTTTAGAAACTTTATTGGAAAATGGCAATCATTGGCCAATTGATTATTTCCTTTTGGGTTAACAGTAGGTTATTTAAGTCACTTCCAGTTTCCATTAGGTTCTAAGGATTAATTATAGTTTTCCAAACCCTGAAATTTCTTATCCACCTTGTGACCCCAGCCTGCCTGCTTTGAAGATCTATTATCATGTTCTCAAGGCTCTAGAGGGAAACTTTCTGAACTCATGACAGCTCCCTCCTGAGATCCCTGCCTTAGCAATAAGACACATTGAACTAAGTACTTCATCTGTATTTTCTCAATAAACTAAAAGAAGAAACTGAAGAAAAATTAATATAAGTAGAGTTTATTTGGACCATGCTTTGGACAGCAATCTGGGAGGATAGAGTCAAGTTGTCCTAAATATATACTCCAATTAACAGCAATTATCAATGGATTTTCTTTTCTTTTCTTTTCCATATATCGAATGGATTTCTAATGAAAAAGAAGAGGCAATTCCTGAATTGTTTACCAATAATTTACATTAAAATAGCATAATCTATTGATGAGCTAAACATTATTCTTTGTATGACAAATTCCATGGCCAGGCACAGTTGCTCATGCCTATAATCCCAGCATTTTGGGAGGCTAAAGCAGGAGGATCACTTGAGCCCAGAAGTTTGAGATCAGCCTGGCAACAGAGCAAGACCTCATCTCTACTGAAAATAAAAAAATAAAATAAATTAGCCTGGTGAGATGGTGCACGCCTGTAGTCCCAGCTACTCGGGAGGCTGAGGTGGAAAGATTGCATAAGCCTGGGAGCTTAAGGCTGCAGTGAGTCATGATCGTGTCACTGCACTCCAGCCTGGGCAATGGAGCAAGACTCTGTCTCAAAAAACAAAAAAGGAAAGGAAAGAAAATAAAAGAAAAAACAAACTAAAATTCCAGAAATACGAAGATAATGAGTGAGACAGCTAGTCAGGAACAAAATTACTTTAAACAATTGCCCTCAGGCATGGAGGAGGAGGTGACATGACTGAAGTCCCACACTCCTGTCTCTCTGGGCCTGATACATTTTACGTACTTCACACAGCTCAGATTGCTCTGAATGATTTTTCTTTTCTCAAATTTTTAGTCCAAATCATCCTCTAAATTGCTGTGTAAATCTGGTCAATGAAAATCATGCCTGTAGTTCTATTAAAGGAGGTATTTGAATAAAAGGTTCCCTAAATTTCATTTCATCTTTAGTGTCCTAAGTTTTGGGACTATCATTGTACAGGGAATTTTAATTGTTTCTATAAATTTTCCAGCCAGACAAGTGCTGAACTGGATGCCTCAGGCAAGGTGTACCTTTTTGAACCCCTAGACTGATATTATCAGTACTTGGACCTCCTTTTTAGGATTTAGCCCTTTGGGGGTCCTAGGATGCTATAAAAGAACACACACACTTTTTTGGCCATAAAAATGTGTCCTGCCACATTGTCACCCACCTTACCATGGAAGTTGGGTAACGTCTCAGTCCAATCTTGTTCAGACAGAGATACTTCCATGAAGAAATCAGCTCAATAATGACAGCATTGTCTATATCTGGTCATCATAGCAATCTTCACTACAAAGGTGATAAAAGGAGACATCTGCTGAGATTTCAAGTGCCTCATAGACTAGATTCCAAGTTTAGAACAATTTAGAACATTAAAGATTCCAGGGTATTTTACATTTCATTGGAGCTAGTAAGAACAAAAATCAAAGGAAGGAAAAAACGTGAAAGTCAGTATGCAATTCAATTGCTATTTAAATCTCTTTGGCTTTGAAGGCACGAGACAGAGTAAATGCAGGAAGGAGAAATGTGAATTATCTAACCTCAAGGGTCCTGCAAACCCTGGTTCCAGCTGTATCTGAAATCAGTAAAGCAAAACCATGACTGAAAGAACTTACATGGAGATTTAAGTGGTAATTGGTGATGACATCATTTGTGGTTGGACTAGATGTGAAGTGCGAAAGAAAGAGAAAAGTCAAGAATTACTCTGTTTCTGACCAGAGCAACTAGGACAGAGTTACCATCAATTATAATGAGGAAGACTATTGACACAGTGTGCATTTGTCCTAAGCTTGTTTTGTGAGATAAATTGTTCATGTTTCCATCTCCATTGATGGCCCAGAATAGTTGCAGAATCATCAAATTTATATTCTTAAATGTTCCCTCCAACTTGGCTTTTTCAAACCATTGTCATTGTTGCTGTTTATAAAGGACAAAGCACTCTTGGAGATGCAGAACTAGCCAAACCACCTGAAGTAAGGGACTGTCATCACAAGAAAAATATTCAAATGCTAGTGTTTGATTAGAAATTTCAGAATAATGGCAAGGCTGTTCCTATGAAAATCCAACATATCTTCTCCCTTAAAATATAACTCAATATGATTAATTCTCCAAAAGAACCATGACATTTTGCAGACATTTATGCATAAAGTAAGACAACAGTTTGGTTCTGTGAAATCAGGCTGCAACCTCTTCCAGAGACAGTGTTGGTGCCCTCAGAATACACTATTTACATGGATTACAGTGCTCACCAAAGTTGTGCAATGCACTGGCCTTGACGTCATCATTCTAATTCCACTGAGAAGAGTTATGGAGAGGGCGAATTATAAATTTGTACAGGTGCTGATTGTAATAAGGAGCCACAGTGTGTACACTGTACTTAAAACCGAGTGAATTATGGAGTGAATAAATAAAAGTTTCCAAAATAACATTTCCAGAAATATCTAGCATGTTTCCATTCATTTCTTTTCTTTTTAAGTGGGCCAAAACTATGTAACATGGACACCTCTAATTGCAAGGAAGGCTGGGACTTCGTTTGTTGTTTGTTTGTTTTGTAGCCTGGGAACACCGATGCTCCAAAAGCGTAGGTCTCTTAGTAACACAGAGGAGAATGAATAATTTGGTACACAGCCAGCACTAGTAGTGTCTGCCATATATACCCCTTTCTTTGTTTATATAAATTAACTTGGTTAACCATTTCTTTTCTTTGCAAAAAATTTGCTCTTGGATACCCGCAAAAAATTCCTGATAGCATTTGAGAAATTGCCCAATGATAGCATTTTATATAAAATGCACTTTGTCACAATAAGAAGTAACAAAGAGAAAGACCAGTGAATTTGTGTTTCTTTGTTTTCTTTTTAATATAGAATGGGTTATAACATTATTTTGAAAACTAATGTCTTATCCCAATCTTTGATTTTACTAGTTTACTTATTAACTTATGGAAAATAAACTCAAAGACACTCAGAAAACACATTTATTCTTTATTAATGCAAAAAAATTAGTGGCCAGAATTGCTATTTTCTAAGTACCCTTAGACACGGTAGTGCAAACAAAATACTTAGAACAACATTTTGATATTTGTTAAGCAATAAATCATGCCACTTGAACTTTTTCATTCTCACCATATCCTGGAATACTTGAAAAGCCAAATTCAAAATATGAATGTTCTGGGCAACATAGTAAGACTTTGTCTCTACAAAAAAAAATAATTAAAAATTAGCAAAGCTTGGTGGTGCGGGCCTGTAGTCCTAGTTACTTAAGAGGCTGAAGGTGGGTGGATCACTTGAGACCAGAAGGTTGAGATTTCAGTGAGTCATGACTGCACCGCCACATTCCAGCCTGCACGACAGAGCAACAGCCTGTCTCTAAATAAATAAACAAATAAATAGAAATACAACAAGTTTTTGGAAAATATGAAATCAAAGTAAAATAAACTAGTTAGACATGAATAAAATAGGCCATGTGGAACTCAGAAAACTGTCATTATTCCAGAGTACACCACTTTGATGAGCAAAATGCTTATTTTCCACATAATCTCTGCCTCTTTTTCTGTTTCTATGCTTCCCACCTGCCTCTCCTTCTCTGTCTGTTTCTTCCTCTCTTTCCATGTGAGGATAAGATTTGATAAATGATGCATCCTGGTCTCTGGTGTATCATTTCTAAAATCACATTGATAAGGACAGGAGGCAGGAAAATACTGGGTAGAAGAGGACAGTACCCTGCAAAGGCCCCACCCTCAAGCCTGGAAACACACAGCCCTAAATAGAAACATGCATTGCTAGTTTTCCTGTCCAAATATCACCTTTTCCAAGGCCACTCTGGCCTGCCATGCCCCTATCCTCTGCTCATATAGATCGCAAGCTCCACAAGCAGAGAAACAGAGGAACAGAAGAGTGGCAGAGTGGCAGAGCATTGCAGCAGAAAAGGAGAGAAGAGAAAGAGCATCCGAATGTTGAGAGGAGTTTGGCTGGGGACGGTTGGAGGGGAATTTACCATAGACGGCCAAACCCCAGTGGAAAGTCATCTTCCCACTCCATCCCCTTTCCAGCTCCCCATCCATCTCACTGAGACCACCTCCACCACTCAATGAAAGCCCCTCAGTCACCATCCTTCAAGTCCAGGTGACCTGATTCTTCTTGGACACTGGACAAGGACCTGGGTACCAAGCAGTCAGGGTGTAAAAGGCTGTTACCCCGACTCTCCACTGAGCTGGTTAAACACTTAGCCATCCATGGATGGCAACTGTTAAAAGGGCATTAGTTGTAACACATCCCTAGATGCTACCGTGGGGCTGGAGCCCAAAAGCGCTTGCGTCAGCTCCTGTACTTGCCCATCTGCATGCTCCCCCTCCCGTAAGGGGCTTGAGTGAGTGGTGGTGAGCAAATGAGTCACACCCCTGTCACAAGTCCTACGATGGGGTCAGGGAACTCTCCCATTTCAACATGCTAATCAACAACTTATATCTATGTACAACATTTCTTTAAGACAGTCATTTGAAGGTTTTTATATTTGTTTCTTTTTAGATGGATGCTTTCCATTTTAGGGGCACTCCTTTTTCTCCTTGCCAAACTGATGAAAATATCCCAACCTGTTAGAATACTATTTTATCTTACTTCTCTGAAAGCCATCAATTTTTCTTGCATTATATTTGCTTACATTCAGAAAATGACATTTCTATCTTTTCTTTTGATTCTAGGAGTTTTTTTTATTACAGTCCTGCCACCCTATATTCCCTGCCTAAAATACTCTATTCTTTGGAAACCATCTAATGTAAATCTCAAGAAAGGGCCACTAATGAGCTAAAGATTGACATAGTAATTGTTGTTTCAATGAGAACAACATTCAGAGAGTGAGGAGTGTGCATTTCTCTTACTTCGTTTCAATAGTAGCAATCAAACTTCTAATTAAAATTAGGCCCGCAATTATTTCTAAATGATTTTGATGACTTCATTAATCTGCAGTGATGAGTTACCTCTCTAATATTTAATATCCTAACAAGGCAAGCCACATATTATCAAGCTCAAGTCAAATTTCAGTGAGACCTCTATTTCTGGACACTAAGAATCCATTGCTTCTCTTGTATGGTGAGGGGCATATTTTCAGAAACAGTTCATGTCCTAAATAGACTGAACATTTGTCTCACATTGTAAACTTCCAGAGGGCAGACAACAGTGGCAGTTGTAATGCATTTTAGCTCCCTCAAAGGAGCACTAAGGGGAGGTGAAGAAGCTGCTCATCAACTCTCCCAGCCACTCGGCTGGAACTCCTTGGTTTTGAGGTTGAAGTAGCTGCTCTCAGAGGCTAGTGGGACCTCTTTTATTCCTGAGGGGAGAGTTGCCCTTTTGTAAGAATCACATCTTTAAAGAACAATTTTATTGTAACATGCTCAGAGGTTGCTTTTATCATAGTCCTGTCCTTGGGGATTCTCATCCGTGATCTCATGATGCTCCTAATCTTTACCTCCAATCCTATCTTCTCTTTTGTGATCTGGACTCAACTGAAACTGTCCTTATAAATTTTATAAAATTTATCATAGAAGAAGGGAGGGGAAGAAACCAAAATAAACCAAGCTTCCAGCACATTCAGCATTAATCATTAGGTCAGCTTGCTCTCTGACGTGCTTCCTCATGGTTGTTCACAGCCTACTGCCACAGAATCACATAAGCCCTGTCACAGATTATGGCTCCCCTTAACTGCTTTATAGTCAACAACTTAAACACTATGAAATATTAAATTTACCCATTTGAGGTATTCTTTCAAGGCCTGCATACCAGTGAAATTACTGACATCAGCTGGTCTGAAGGACCCCAAGGGAAGCTGACTTGCCCAAACAATGCAGTTTCCACATCCTGATGATTTCATCCTTCTTGCCCCAACCAACGAATGGCCCCAATTTTTCATCCCCTTGCCCTCCAAAAATCCCTTTAAAACCCCGGCCCCAAACTCCTTGGAGAGATGGATTTGAGGGTCTCCTTCCATCTCCTCAGCTACCCTGAGATCATTAAACACTTTCTCTGATGTAAACCCAGCTGCCTCAGTGTATAGGTCTGTTATTATGCAGCGGGCATATGAACTTGGTCCTCTAACAGAACCATCCAACTCATTTCTAAACCTCACTTGAATGACAAAGAATCAGGGCTTTGTCAACCCATTTTCTTTACTTTAAAATATGTTCATTATTGAGGAATCCCAGTTACCTATGTGAGAAAGTTGAGGCTCCGGGCTTCGCAGAAAGTCTCCGGCCAGCAGGTAGCAGGTTAAGCAAGCACCGGCTGCACGAATTTGCTCTTGCTCACCGTTTCTAAAGACTGGGAGCACGCCGCATTCTCGCTGGCGACCGGGGGTCGCGCATGCTCTGTGAGAGAGAGTGGGTCGCGGCTCCCACCAGAAGTGTTCTCTCTCAGGCTGCATTTTCTTCCTGTGCGAGGCCGGCTGAGGGTATTTCTCCGGCTGCTTCTGCTCCTGGGTTAACAATCAAGATGGTACATGCTGAAGCCTTTTCTCGTCCTTTGAGTCGAAATGAAGTTGTTGGTTTAATTTTCCGTTTGACAATATTTGATGCAGTGACATACTTTACTATCAAATGGATGGTAGATGCAATTGATCCAACCAGAAAGCAAAAAGTAGAAGCTCAGAAACAGGCAGAAAAACTAATGAAGCAAATCGGTATGAAAAATGTGAAGGTCTCAGAATATGAAATGAGTATTGCTGCTCATCTAGTAGACCCTCTTAATATGCATGTTACTTGGAGTGATATAGCAGGTTTCGATGAGGTCATTACAGATCTGAAAGACACAGTCATCTTACCTATCAAAAAGAAACATTTGTTTGAGAATTCCAGGCTTCTGCAACCTCCAAAAGGTGTTCTTCTCTATGGGCCTCCAGGCTGTGGTCAAACGTTGATTGCCAAGGCCACTGCCAAAGAAGCAGGCTGTCGATTTATTAACCTTCAGCCTTCGACACTGACTAACAAGTGGTATGGTGAATCTCAAAAATTGGCTGCTGCTACCTTCTCCCTTGCCATAAAGCTACAACCATCCATCATCTCTATAGATGAAATAGACTCTTTTCTTTGAAACCGTTCAAGTTCTGACCATGAAGCTACAGCCATGATGAAAGCTAAGTTTATGAGTCTCTGGGATGGATGGGATACTGATCACAGTTGCCAGGTCATAGTAATGGGAGCTACCAGTCGTCCTCAGGACCTTTACTCTGCTATAATGAGAAGAATGCCTACAAGATTTCACATCAACCAGCCTGCTTTAAAACAGAGAGAAGCAATCCTGAAACTCATCTTGAAAAATGAAAATGTGGATAGGCATGTAGACCTGCTAGAAGTTGCCCAGGAAACTGACGGTTTTTCAGGAAGTGACCTAAAAGAGATGTGTCGAGATGCTGCCCTCCTCTGTGTTAGAGAATATGTTAATTCTACATCAGAAGAAAGCCATGATGAAGATGAAATTCGGCCTGTTCAACAGCAGGACCTGCATCGGGCAATTGAAAAGATGAAGACATCAAAGGATGCAGCATTTCAGAATGTTTTAACACATGTTTGTTTAGATTAAGAGTAAAGATTATTTGTACAGTTCAGTGATCTAGTTTGGTGTGTCCTCTTATCAGTCAGTGGAAATAGAATGGAAAGAGTGTTCTTTAAACAATGAGGGAGCTTAATGTTTATGGTTTTATTCTCTGAATTCTAAGTTATTGAGATATAGTTGTTACATAAGTGGTATTACTGTTTGTCAAAAATCATGAGGAGGAACAGTTGAATCCAGCCTGAACATGGGTGCTTGTGTTTGACCTCTTTAGCCATATATTGTACAGCCTTATAGAATCTAAGCTGGTCTTAAAGTCATAAATGATTCATTGGGTCATTAGTGAGAAACAGGAATGTGGTTAGGTGCTGGTTCCTAGACATGCGAGTATGCGTTTGTGTGTATGCGCATATGTGTGTGTATATTAAATGTATATATCCACACATTTTATATTGACATTCTGTAGATATGTTTGAATACAGAAACCTTTTTTACCCCAACTACTGAATCCAGGAGTACCAAATAATATATAGTAAAACTAAGATTTAAGGTTGTGTCAAAAAGGTACAGTGATTCAGCTATTTCCATTTGTCATTTGTTTCAACCTTTTTTAAGTTGAGTGTTTTTCTTTCTGCAGTTGATTAGTTGGATCCTCCACATCTTGCATATATACATGGGCTCAATTATTATGTTTGTCAGGATAATCAAATAAAAATATTAGTTCGTGATCAGCATTGAATGGTTGTTAGGCAGTCATGTGCTCAATACTGATTTCACCTCTTTCTGTAAGTACACTGAGTATAAACTTTTTAAGTTTAAATTAATTTACATGAAAGTGGATTAAAAGACTTTTCAAAAGCAAAGGTTTGAAAAACCTCAGTACCCTTTAATACATGTACATTTATTTACTTTCTTCATTTAATGTAACATATGTCTGTTGTAACTATGTTTCTTAAATATTATTTTAAGGTTATGTGTTCTTTAATTATGGTCAAATATAATTTGGACACCAAAAATGAAATAATAGTTTAAAACAAGTAGCTGTTACTAAGTGTGCTAAAAATACTCATTTTGTAATTAATTTTACTTTTCTTAGTATATTATAAATTGTACCCTGGTCAAGTACAAATGTACACATCAAAATGCCCATATTGTATCTATCTGTAGTCATTTAATGTTAATTATATGTCAAATTTTTTTCAATATTTTACTAACCAGAATTCTGTTATAGGCACCTAAACATGCAGCATGAGGAAAATGGCACAACACAATCTTGAGGTGCCTTCTGAATCATCAGATTAAATTATGCTTCATATGTTTTTGCTTTTACTATACTTACTTTAAAACTCTCAATCTTTATTCATGTGTTACTGGATTAATTTATCTGATAATGTCTCTCACAACAATCTGTAAGATCATTTATTCTTTGGTTGTACTTTGAATGGTGGGGTAGAAGTTTCAGGTGAACACTGGATAACAAAAAGCAAGTTAATGGAAGATTGTGAAGAGGATGGAAAAATTGAATACGAGATACCAAAAATGGAAAAAAGTGTCCCATTTTTAATAACTATATTATTATAGTTTTATAATTATATAAATGTGTAATAAAGGGGTCCCTCTATAAAAAAAAAAAAAGAAAGTTGAGGCCTCTTTCTCAATTTCTTTTTTTTTTTAACCTCTCATAATTAATCAATGATCAACTCTCAATCCTTCCATCCTTTTAACATTTCTCTGTCCTCTCCATTACTTCATTCCTGACATTAAAAAAAAAAACTTAGACCATTATCATTCAAAGTACCTCTTGATAGCTGTCTCCCAAGCACTGCTTTCCTGTTCCCGATAGTAATCTAAATGTTGTTCCCATATACACCTTTCCTGTATATGACCTGGATAATTCAGAAAAACCTATTCCAACCCCCAACTTCAGGGACAGGTCTGATTGATTGAATGGCAATTCTACCATCGTTATCCCAAAGAGTGGTTCCTAAACCTAGCTTTTCATATTCCCATGAACAAAAGATTAGATGAAGAGCACATAATCCATTTTGCCAATGAGATGCAAGGGGACAACTGTTGGAAATTTTCTGAAGACTTAAAACCTGAATTAATTCACCACATGAGGAAAACCAGCCAGAAGATAAAGTATAGCCCAGGAACGAAAGGGAAATGGATCTGAGACAGGTGCTTTAATCCATCTTCAAAGCCCACCCTACTTCACTACTTTCATTGCATGAGCCAATAAGTTTACTTATTTATTAACAGAATTGGACTTGGAATATCTCTCATTTGCAACATAGAAATCTTAACTATTGATTCTCTGTCACTATGGTTATCACAACAGTCTCCCAAGTTATTTGTCTATCTATGGTATAAGCCCCTAATGCTGACCACTCATTCTCTTGACAGTGATCTTTTGAAAAACGTTTCAAATCTAGTCATGTGCTCCCTGCTTAATCTGCTGCCATGATACCCTATCATCTTTAGAATGAATTAAACCTCATCAACCTGACACACAAGGTCTCAATTATTGAATTTTTTTCTGTCTCCCCAGTCTCATATCTCCCTTCTTCTGAATGTAAATTCTATGCTCTAACCCTGGTCAAATGATTAGGGCTCCCAGAACACAAGGTTATCATTCACCTCTTTGCCTCTGACATGCAGGTTTCTCATTCTAGAATTCAATTTATCTCCATTCTCTTCAGCAATCACCTATTTTGAACCTACATTGTATCCAAATGTCTGCAATGCGCTGGCAAAGTTATTTTCTCCTTGCTTACCTGATGCCACCCTGCTGTAAAGCCTGTCTCCTCCTTAGAGAACTGTCCTTTCTCCTTTGTTTCATGCTTCCTTTCTTGTTAACACATATACTACTGTTTTAATGGTTTGTTATAATTGGCCTCTCTTTAATGTCTGTCTTAAAGTCAAGATATATTTATTATTTATCTCCATATTATGAACTTCCTAAGGTCGAGGTTAGTGTATTGATTTATTCACACAATTGAGCAAACAGAAAACCAGATCATTAAAACTAGGAGTCACATTAAGTATGAGCTAATACTAAGAATGAGTGAGGCGACCTACTGCCTGCTGAAAAATGGCCCCTGATACTTGGCTTCTACGTAAGACGTGCCATAGCAAGTGAAGTGGCTGATGGTGATTGGAGAGCATGTACAGATGCCAGAGACATGCACATCTCAGCTCAGATCATTGCTGGGAGGTAAATAGGCTCTATGTTGCCAGCACATCTAATGGTCGTTCAAAAAAAGAAGAAAAACCCACCACAGAGGGCCAATATGATTGGCCTCACCTTTATGGACTAAATATGTTCAGGGCCCGATAGCATCCTCCAATTTATTCCAGTCTCATTTTGCAAGTGAGGAAACCAAAACAAGAACCAAAACACAGTTTCCCCTAAGAGATCACTTGATTGACAGTACATGCCTCTCCTGCACACTCTAATGGACGCTGCACATTTAAAGATTTAGAGGAGCTTCTTTATCTGTATCCCTCCTCCATCACAGTGCATGTTCTATGAATGTAGAGAGTTCCCTTGTCTTTCACCTTCCACAGGACCAGGAACGCAGTGCTCTGGAAATACTCCTTGAATGGATATTAAATGGAAATCATGCTGCTGTCAGACAGTATTTGACCCTTGGCATCATTACCACCTTTAACATGTAGATTTGTAGATCCACTCAATAGGACATTTCATAAAACTTTCCTTGCTGAACTCTTGGAAGTTTGGAGTGGAATGGATGGTACATCTTAAGGTACTGGGAGAGTTATGTAGATTAGTCTCTGCTACAAAGCATAAAGATGACATAGAAGAATAACGACTTGTGTTAGGCAAAGAGGAAGAAGCGTCAGTTATAGAGGTGGATATGGAGAGCTTCCTTAACTGAGTAACCAAGTGTATGTAGGGTTCTGACAAATAGAGAATGAACTGTTGGCCTGAGGAGTTTGTGTGCCATCTCAGCAAATGTTGGGCATATATTCACAGTGTCTTGCTGCACTCATTTTTGCCTCCATGAGCATCTCTGTACTAAGTAAATGTGTAGGGGAGATTTTCCTAGCTGTCAAAGGCAGAATAATGGCCTGCTACATATCCATACCCCAATCTTCAGAACCTGTGACTATGTTACGTTACATGGCAAAGAGTAATTAAGATAATGCATGGAATTATTGTGGCTAATCAGCTGACCTTAAAATAGGGAGATTATTCTGGATTATCCAGATAAAACCAATGTAACAATAGAGTCCTTATAAGTGGAAGACAGAGACAAAAGAACCAGAGTCAGGTGTAAACTAAAAATAAAACTCTAAGCCCCAACCAACTGTACAAACCCCCTCTTGGCTAAGAAGACACCATTTAAAAACTTGAAAACTGACAGGCTAGAAGGTCAAACACACCTGGTTATACTGCCTTCCTTTTGGAGTTTAGCGAAAACAGTGTTAAACCGGAGATCATAAGACTGACAGGACAGACTATGTGCCAGTCAGATATCAAACTACAAATAGGACTTAAGGCCATGCCAGGCAAGGGTTAAGTCATCCACCCTTACACTTAAAAAATAAATTATGTTCTAATTGTCACAAATATTTCCTTTTTCTCTAGCAAGTGGCTACACATACTGGCCTTCAAATAAGCAATGTTGAAACTTTCCACTTTACTAATCATTAGACACTGAGTAACTGAGGGCCCCCATTTCACCAGCCCTAACTAAAGCTTTGATTGGACAAGAGACTGATTTCAGCAACTTTCTCCCTATTAGAAGACCACTGACCGTGGATAAGTTTTGGTCAGTTTACAGAGGCTGCACACTTGAGTGCCTTTGTGTCCCGAGAAGACTTTTAGACATACAGGGTCTAGTTGTCATATATCTAAGTGTTAAGTCTCCACCTCAGAGTGAACATAGATTGTATGTTACATGCATGTTTATTCAGTGCGCATGTGTCAGGACCATCTTCCTGAATATTCAGAGCTTCTTCTACATCCTGTTAAATATGTATGTGTAGCCAATCTGTTCATCATAAAGCTCCTAGCCTAACCCCTCCTTCTTTGAAGTGCCACCCCTTGTCTTTGCCAGACTATGCTTCTGACTCTGTGAAATGGCCACGTGCAGGCTGTAACCCTTTACAAGAAATAAAATATCTTTTTCTAAATGTGTGGATCTTGTGTTTTTAAATTAACAGACTATGATGTGTGACCATGAATGCAGAGGTTAGAGTGATGAAGTTGTGAGCTTTGAAGACTGAGGAAGAGATCCATGAGCCAGGCTATGTAGGCAGCCTCTAGTAGATGGGAAAGGCAAGGAAACAGAGTCTCTAGAGCCTCCAGAAACACACCCTTATTTTTGACCCAGTGAGACTCATTTTGGACTTCTGATCTCCAGAATTGTAAGAAAATTAATTAGCATTGTTTTAAGCTGCTGTTTATGGAAATTTGTTACAACAGCCATAGGAAGCTCATACATTAGCTGTTTGACCTTGACAAATCACCACACCTTTTGGAGCCTTGCCTGTGTGAGACAGTATATAAAATCAACCCTAAAAACTAGCTTTACTCTTATGATTAATATTACATAGACGATACTACTGAGCTAACAATAGTTTTAATGGGGTGTAGGCCTCTGTCTTTATCATAATTGTGGTCAACCTACATGCTTGATTTTTCTGTTTACATGGTGCTATCAACCCTGAACAGCTCTGGGCAGAGAATTCTGGCTGACTCATTGCAAGCATCACTGAATTCCCACTGCATATTGCCATGTTCACTGACTGAGGTTTCTGCTGGAAATATCTGTTGCCTAGTTAAGGGAGTGTTCCCTGCTTTGAGAGCCTAGGCAACTGCATATGTGAAAGTTTCTGGTTTTCTGGGATTACAAATTAAATGTCAGGGAAGATAAAAAATGCTGTGAAAGGATTCCAAAAAGCAGTGCAATGAATTAGATAAGGAGAAGAATCCCTGTTTGGCTTGGGAAGCACTTTCATTGAAGCCACTAATAGATAAGTCTTAGATGATGGCATTCCCCTCATCCACAGCTCCTCACCTATTACAATAAAATTAGATGTTGTGCTGGTTGAAAATCATGCACTCTCTCTCCTGAGTAAGATCAGGAATCAGAATAGGTTGTGTTTTTACCATTAGCAAGTTATATTTACATTCTCTTTGATTCTATTTCTTTATCTGTAATATGACACTAGAAGAGTAACAAAAGACACTGCAAAATTTAAACATGATATGGCTAACATTTTTGACTGCTTACTATGTGCTAGGAATTGTTCCAAGTACTTTTAATGTAATATTTAGTCTTCACAACACTATGAAACATTCCAGTTTTACAAATGAGAAAATTGAGGCATAGGGAGATACATTTCTCTAGGACTCAGAGGTACTAAGTGCGGAAAATTTTACTAATATGCTTAAATGCCTCTCTAAGATTTGGTACTTGGCATGGTAAAGGTTCAATACTGTGAACTGATGTTGTTATATGGCTGCCTTGCAGTATAGTGTAGTTGTTAGGATTAAGAAAAAAGTCTTTTGAAAATAAAATAATAGCATGTAAGGAGCATTTCTATAAGGGAAATGCTATCACTCATTCCTCTTTGTGCACTCTTAGCTTGCCTGGTGTTTGCAACCACATCCTAATTCTTCTTCCTCTAGTATGTTCCCTGACCTCACAATGCTGTGAGAATGATATTCTAAAATGCAAACCAGAAGGTGGCATTCCATGACTGAAAGCAAATATGCAATACATTCAACTCCTATAATGTACTATAAAGGTCTTTCAACATCCTGTGGTTAACACCCACTTCTCCAGTCCCTCTGGGGCTCCATGTTCACTAACATACTTTATTCAAGCTCTGTTAAAATACTTACTTCATTATCTATGGCATCACAGATGCCATAACTGTATCACATTACTTTTTGGCTGGACACATTTGCACATGTTATTTCTTGGACGTAGAATATCCTTGCACCATTTTCACGCCAGGTCAAGCCATGCTCACCTTCAAAACTACGTGCCTGGTGTGGTACAATATTTTTAATGAACATTAGATAATATGCAAAGTGACTGGTCTACAAATAACATTTTTGCAAAAGGAAATAACTCATCTTTTGTTCAGTATTTTTATTTCCTGGGTCAAATTCTCTCACTCCATTCTTTGTTCCTTGTTTTATTCACACAAGCCCCCTGGTTATTTTCTACTTGACTTTTATCCTTCTGTTTGGTACACAGTTCAGGTTCTCCTAAATCCAGGATTCAGCTTCCTTCCCAGCTACATCATTGTTCCCCTTATTCACAGACAACCATCATGGTAATACCTCTTTGGGCTCCTGCTACTTTCAGGACCTCCCCTCACCAAAGTCTGGAGGTTAAGGCCTGGCATTTTAGATCGAAGGTCAACTTCTTTTGAGAAGTCTTTTCTGATCTCTCTAGGAAAAGCTGTGCTCTCCTCCTATGGAGTTGGTTCATTGTTTTACTATAGCATCCATCTTGTTGGGTGACTAATATGTACTGATTCTGTATCCAGAGTAGAGTGGGCCTCTAGAAAGCCGCAATAATGTTCTAACTATTCCTGTTCCAGTCCTTGCCACTTAGGTTTGGAGGAACCACTTAACCTTCTTTTAGTTTCACTTTCCTAAACTATGAATTGTTATAATAATATTCTGCAGAGCTATAACAATTAGGTACTATGTAAAAAGAACATAGAATAGTGTCTGCACATAGTAAGAACTAATATTTGTTAGCCAATACTATTATCTAAATTCAAAGAGACACTGGATAATTTCCTCAAGACTGAAGGTGAAGAGGAGGAAGAGGGTTGACTTTGCCTTCTCAGCTTATTCAGAAGCCACTACTGATCAAACATTAACTATGGCATCAGCCTTAACCATCAGAGTGAAAGATAAGGATAAAGAATCAGGGTTATGAATTTGTTTCATTGCCATTGTATCAGTACCTAGTGCGTCTGGAGTACATCCTGGGCACCTATGACACCCGTGATGTCCAGCCTTCTGTAGCCCATCTTTGTGGTGTTGGCTGTTTACTTTGCTGTTTGATTGTCTCCATAGGCCTTCCACGAGGGTTGCCTAAGTCCTTGTTAAAGGGTATACCCCTTTTGACCAATGACCTGGACTTTGCCAAATCTCTTCTCTGAAGGCCAGATCTGGTCTTTTCTACATCATGGGTGAATGCTCCAAAAAGCCTGTTTATTCTACCATTTGAGTGCTATCAATTGGACTACTATCTGGGGAGGACTATCAATTGGACTACTATCTGGGGAGGACACAGTCCTATAGCCCAATTTGTGTCCTCAGCCCTGGCTTGTCCTCCTTACTCCCCTAGTGACACTTCTAAGTTTCCAGAATTTCTTGCTACTCAGAGTTCATATGAGTTATGTGAGAGGATGACTCATATTTTTGTAAGAGTTGAAAGACTGATGACAAGCAACTAGATTCTGATATTCCATCCCTTCCTTCCCAAGTCAATGTATAAATTCTGATGGTGCATTTATTGGCAAAGGCTCTCCCTTCACTCTCTATTTCTATGTGCTTAGAGACCATCACTACATCTCGCAATAAAGGAAGTTATTTGATCAAGCTCCTCACATTGTTTGGTTCGTTCAACTGCCTTTAAAAAAAAAAAAAGGAAAAGAAAGTGTGTTTTCTCTTAAACCTGGATATCGATACAGGCTATCGGTTTGAAAATAACTCATAGCAAGTACTGCTTATTAGTGTCATACATAAAGTCTACCTGGTACCCAAATTCCTATCGTAAAATGAGATTTTATGGCAGGAACGTTTAGAAAAGAGCCTTTGTGTAATGCAAAGGGGTGTAACTATTAAATCAAAACGAATGACTGTTCACCCAGGCCCATCTTTCATATTCTTTCTAAAGATACTTTTGAACGCAGTGGGATGTATTCCTCTTTTGGCATAACTTCTAATACCTAGATTGCCTCTTTGCACTGTGCCAAATAGAAAACCTTCAGCCAGGGACAAAATCTCATCTGTAGAAATTATATTTTTGTGAGTTTGTTGAAAACTCAAAGGAAAATTTTCTCTAAGCACTGGTTTACCAAAAGATCTTAAAAGGTAGCTTTTTGGAATTTTTCCTGGTGAATTAAATTGTGAACTGGACTATGTGACTTACTGCTTGAACAATTCAGCTTGTGCTCTTCTTGATAAGAACTGAAGAAAAATATGAATCATAAAAAAATGACTTCAGAATTAAGTAACCAAATATAAGGATTGAGATGGGTAATAATGGAGTCCTATAATGGACTTATGAAATGACATGACAAAGCTCTCCTATATATGTGTCTATTTACTTTTATTCTGGGCTTTAGAAATTATCAGATGCTATTTTACACATGAAACTCACCTTTTTGGACTTTGAATCATGTTATTATTCTTGACTTTTAAACTAATTTGTCTTCTTTGGTTTTACAAAATCAGGATTAGCTTCAGCTATTCCTTTTCTCATTCTTCGTAGTTTGTCAGTCAACAAGTCCTGCCAGGTTTGTCATTGAAATGTTTCTCTAGTTCTCACTCACTTCCACCACAGCACAACATACAGACTCTCAAAACACATACCCTCCAGTTACATTAGCAATATTCTATTTCAGGGTCAGCAAATAACTGCCCATGGGGGAGTATGCCAATTGTTTTGCTAATAAAGTTTTATTGGAACACATCCATGTTCATATGTTTATGCATTGTCTGTGGTTTCTTTGGCATTACAGTGACTGAGTTGAGTAGTTGCAAAGTCTAAAATATTTGCTATCAGGCTTTCCACAAAAAATGTTTGATGACCCCTGTTCTAGTTAATGCTTGCATCACTTGGGTAATTGTAGACAGTCATCCCATTGGTTTCCTTGCTGCTACTCACTCTAAAACTAATCAATTAATCATACTAATGTCAAAACCACTTTCTCTCTCAAATTATAGCAAATTCCATCTAAGTCTTCAAGGTCCAGATTACCTTTAATCACGAATTTAGGAACTAAAGATACAAAGGTGAACAAAATAAGCCAGATTATTTTTCTCACAGCTTTTGTTCTCTATTTTAGAACAGATAATAGGCAATCAATCAGCAATGATATAACTGTGTAATCTGTACCTTGACAGGTATGATAATCTAGACAAACTGCCTAGATTTAAATACTGGCTCCATTCTATGCCAACTGTGTAACTATTGAGACATTTACTAACTTTTAACCTCAGTTTTCTTATCTCTACTATGGTTTTGGTCATCAAATGAGATCATTCATGTCAAGCATGTGATATTATGTCTGATGCATACAAAATAGATTTAAGCAATAATTATAGAGAAATTATAACTTTGGAAATAGTGAGCAGAAATATTTAGGTTTGCCTTCAGTGTTGTGGAATAACTGGTATGACTGATGTTTACACGGAAATCCAAGGGTAGGTTAGCAATAAGAAAAGGAACAGTGTTCTGGGAACTGGGATTGGTACGTGCAAAAATTTGGAGGAAGAAAATTTTCTAATTTCCTGAATGCTAAATAATTGCTGTCATCTCTGTGCTCCCTATAGTACTATATTTATATTGCTAATATACCTGTTGCCACATCATGTTACAGTTGTGTTTTTGAGGATATAGCCTAGTCTTAAATTTTAATCTTTACATTCCCAGCACTTATAAGCGGCTTAACACATAACACAAATGCTCAAAAAAACTTTGTTTTGTAAAAACCCGCAAAAGTCAAACAGCATGATCTTTTGAATAATAATAAAAAAAAAAGCCTAGGCTTAATTTCAGGTCTGCCATTAAAAGGTGGATGACTTTGAACACATTGAATGACTTCTCTGACCCATGGGTGACTTAGCTCTCAAATGTGGAAAGGAACACCTGCTACACAGATTTGTAAGACTTAATTACAGAGCACAGGAAAAGCTTTTGTTGTGTCTGCACATAGTAGGTATTATCGATAATGAAGCTTTCATTAATTTGGACTCGGGGTAATAGCACAAACTCTTTTAGAGGTTAACTGAGCAACTGAGAGATACCAGCTAACTTCACAAACATGCAGTCCAGGTAAACGGACTAAATATCCAGGTTTTTGGCCTATTTCTTTTCATTGTATCCAACAAATATTTATGGAGTGTGTACTCTGTGGTGGGTACCTGACAAGGTGCCCAGCAATTTGTATTGAACAAGACATGTCCAAGCCCTGCCTTCTTGGAGCATACAGTTTAACACAACATGATTGTCAAACATATCATGCATTTTGTCTGAGATCATTTTTTTAAGCAATGTGTAAGTAGCCTGTGTAGTCCCTTACTTCGGGTAAGTGAACTCTGAGTGTCTTTAATTGAGTGGATACTGAGTAGAGCCGGAAGTGGCATATTTAATTAAACTGGGCCAACAAGAATGAGTTTGTTTCGTTTTTGTTTTTGTTTTTCTGCTTATATTCCCAGAGAGTAGCCAATACAAATACAGTGATTTCTCACTCTGGCATCAATCCCACCACGTAAGGCCTTGACCTCATTGAAACCACCTTCCCTTCTAATATGCAGGTTTCTCTGTACCTCCTTCTCACTATTCTCTACACATGATAATCTGATAACAAACTAATTAATAAATATCATTTGAATAATATATGTCATAACAAAGTAAAGATCAAATAAAAATAGGTAAGAATGAAAATGACCACTCTTAACTTTCTTTTTACCACAATCCAGGCATTTTATATTACTCCTAGTCCTCAAAAACTATCACAATTTAGAAATTATTAAATTCATTTTGCAAATAGAAAACTAAGTCTCAGAGAGGTTAGCTGGCTAAACTCATTTACTGGGCGAGAGAGCACACTTGGATTGTAGTATAGATTCACCTGAGCCTGAAAGCCATGTACTCTCCATGGTGCAACATCTCCTGTGAGAGGCAGAATAATGGTCTCCAATGTTCTCATGCCAATTTCCAGAACCTGTGAATATGTTAGTGTACATGGCAAAGGGGAATTAAGTTTTCATATGGAATTATATTGGATGATCTGGGTAGCCTAATGTAATTACAGAGGCCCTTAAAAGTGGGTGAGAAAAGTAAAAGAGTAGGTAAGAGTACACTTCCACCAATGGTATCCAAGAGTATTATTTTACCATAGTCTTTTTAATGTGATGGATAGGATCAACCTTGTTTATCATTGTTAATCTGTCAGGAATAGAATGGATGCTAGTTACTTCAACATGTGTTTATTTAATTAGACATTAATTCTTTCAACAAGTTCTTGTCAACAAATATATTTTTCAATAAAAGCAGCTTTTATGAGATAAGATATGATGTGGGGATTCAACCCACTTTTGCTAGCTTTGAAGTTGGAGAAAAAGGCCACAGGCTAAGGAATGCAGGAAACCTCCAGAAGCTGGAAAAAGAAAATAAATAGATTCTTCCCTAGAGTTTTCTGAAAGGAGCATGGCCCTACTGACATGATGATTTTAGCCCAGTGTGAAGGTTAATTTTATTTGTGTCTCTAGACAATATAGACTAACACACACTGTGAGACCCATGTCAGGCTTCTGGTCTATAGGTATTAGAAGATAATAAATTTATATGGTTTAAGTAGCTAAGTTTAAGGTAATCTGTTATGGCAGCAGTAGAAAACTAGTATCCCACCTTTGTAGGTGCAAAATGATTAAAAAACATATACCAGAAAATGATAGAGTTACATCTTATCATCCTGTTGGAAAGGAATTTAGAGGATCAAAACTTAGAAAAAAGATGCATTCAGTGTCAATTTTGGTATATGAGTAAGACTTCATGTAGAAATAAAGAATTTCAAGGATGAATTTAAATCAAGGCTTATTAAAATAGAATGTGATTACATATTATAGCTGGGAGTTATAACTGAAAGGAGAGAAGAGAAGGAAGGAGAAAGAAACTAAAAACAGGAAAGGAAAGGAAAAAAACTTTCAACTGTGTTTCTTAAAAAAAGAAAACAGATTCGTGTAACTTTTTTAATTATTGAGAAGGAAACAGCATGAAAACAAAAATAATAGAGCAAGAAATATCTTTTATCATTGCTTTCAGTTCTGGATCTTTGCATTACATTAATTCAATAGAGAAGTTTTTCTTCCCTCTATGCCTTATTCAAGCAATCATTTTAGCTTTTTGAAAAATAAATAATACAAATAGGCTTTGTGGAGATCTTGCATTTACTCATGAAAATAATAGACAATACAAATAGGCTTTGTGGAGATCTTGCATTTACTCATGAAAATAATAGACAGATCTGAATTATTTATAAAGCCAATTAATTTTACAAAGACACTGAATGGCAGGTAATGGCAAAGGAGGGATTTGCTGGTAATTTAATTTAAAAAAAATTGTGAAGAAATCTGTGCCAGGTTTTAAAACTTAATTAGCCTGTGGTGCATTAATAGAAATGCTTGAAAAGAAGCCCGTTTGGTGGTAACTTTGATTAAAGTGGGAAAGCTACAGGCAAATCTAGTATCACAATGCTGCCTGCAAGTCCTTTTGGGATTTTGCTTGCAAACAAATGTAAAGATGTGTGATTATGTGAACATTATTCTGAATTATATTCCAGGAAAAAAAAAAAAAAACTGAGTCACTAAAGTTAAGAGCTAGAAGGCTTGAAATAAGGTTGAAAAACTCTTAAGGTTTGCTAATTTTCCTGAATTCCAGAGAAAAATTGTTTCTTCTCCCTTGAAACATTCCTTAGCTTGTCTATTCTTTGCTAGGGATGACTGTTGTAAGTTTAAGAAAACATCTAGCATGTTGTCTTTGCAATAACAGCTTTTTCTACTCATGTTTCAGTTGGAAATTTTGATTAATAAGGTGCTGGAGTCTTTTTCTAGATTGAAACAGTAAAACAAGCATATGTGGAAAAAGAACTAACAGTACCAATGTGCGCTCAGTGAAAAGTAAATTTTCCACCATATCAGACCCCTGCTTCACCTCCCAATGGCTATCAATGTCACCAGTTTCTTGATCAGCTTTCTAAAAATAGTGCGCTTATACACAAACCACTTATCCATTTATTTGACACATATTTTTACAATGAGCAGTATTCTGCATCTTGCTTTTCTCATTTAACAATGCATTTCAGAGATAATTTGATATCAGTACTTACAGGTTTTACTTCACACTTATCAATAAAGGGAAGTTGTTCCATTTAATAGATATATCATAATCTATGTAACTAGTCTTCTATTGATAGGCATTTATATTATTTCCAGGGTTTTACCATCACAAAAAAACTCCATAGGAAATGTACTTGAGCATACGTTTCTGTACTCATATAAGTATGTCTGTGGGATACCTTCTTAGAAGTAGACTATCTTGACTAAAGCAAATAGGTGTTTAGCCTTCTAACAGGGATTTCTAAATTGTTCTCCAAGAGATTGTTCCAATTTACATTTCTGCCAGTGATATCTAAGAATATTATTTTGCAGGGCCGGGCGCGGTGGCTCAAGCCTGTAATCCCAGCACTTTGGGAGGCCGAGACGGGCGGATCACGAGGTCGGGAGATCGAGACCATCCTGGCTAACACGGTGAAACCCCGTCTCTACTGAAAAAATACAAAAAACTAGCCGGGCGAGGTGGCGGGCGCCTGTAGTCCCAGCTACTCGGGAGGCTGAGGCAGGAGAATGGCGTGAACCCGGGAGGCGGAGCTTGCAGTGAGCTGAGATCCGGCCACTGCACTCCAGCCTGGGCGACAGAGCAAGACTCCATCTCAAAAAAAAAAAAAAAAAAAAAAAAAGAATATTATTTTGCTGTAGTCTTTTTAATGTGATAGATATGATCAACCTTGCCTATCATTGCTAATCTGTCAGGAATAGAATGGACACTCATTACTTCAATATGTATCTATTTAATTGGAAATTCATTTATTCAACCAGTGCTTGTCAACAAATAAATGTTTCAATAAAAACAATTATTATGAGGTTTTTTCCAGTTATCTATTGCTATAGACAACTATCCCAAAACTTAGTAGCTTCAAATATTTTATTACTATTTTATCTCATGATTCTGTGGGTTGGGATTTCAGAAAGAATGCAATGCACAGTTGGTAACTGTACACAAAGTACAAATACAAACTGTGTTAAGTGCTATAAAATGTATACAAGTAGATCTTCATCTGGTCTCTGGGATTAGGGCAAGGTTTCCTTGAGGAATTGAAATTTGAAATGAGATCAGAAAAAAAAAAAAAAAAGAGGAATGAAGTATGTAAAGAGCACCAAGGCAGACAGCAGGGCTTTAGGGAAAAGGTGGAGTGGGAAGAGAGGAGAGTGATAAGTAAGGCATGTATTTCAGGGAAAGTCTAGAGCATTTACAAATTCTTTAAAATGAGAGAAGACATGATGGTTCAAGGACCCAAAACAAAGTCAAGTGGCTACAGAGCACAGAGCTGGGAAAGAAGGCACAAAAGCCTTTCTTATGGACCATCTTAAGGATTTGAGTCTTTATCCAAAAATCAGTAGGTAATAAATAACCAGGAATTGCTTTCCCAGTCCAGGCTCTTGGTTTATTACTGTGTCCTCTCTCAACAACCCAGACTCTGACCATGGTTCAGGCTCCTGAGACAATGTCTTCCTCCCACCCTTTCTAGTCTCCTGGTTGATTTATGGAAATAAATCAGGCAAAGGATTTGAGATGCTGGAAGGTTTCTCTTTCCAATGGTTATCTTATTAGGAGTTAGTGCAGGGAAGAGAAACAATTCCATGTCTTTCTAGAAGTAAGGGATTTAATGTAAGGAATTAGGTGCTTATAAAATGATTGGAAGGGCTATGGAGAAGAAAAGTCAGGAGGTTTACTAGTGAACTACTGATTGCAAGATCTATCTCCTGTAGGTGAAAACCATCAAGACTCTACTGTTGCTACAGTCACAGTCAGAGCTGCCTCACACCCATGGAACACCAGAGCAAAGAGTGCAGTCATCTCCATCATGGACATTTGTTGGAACTTTGGGGAAATGACCCCCGCATGCTTTCCGCCTCCCAAATCTTGAATGAGCACATTTCATTGACAGAAACCTAATTGCATACACAATGCTATTTGCAAGACAGCCAGTGCTAAGTGGTTTTCTAGCTTGTAATTGCTGAACTATAT
Source organism: Papio anubis (assembly GCF_008728515.1). Lineage (NCBI taxonomy): Eukaryota > Metazoa > Chordata > Mammalia > Primates > Cercopithecidae > Papio > Papio anubis. The sequence goes on from NC_044976.1 coordinate 67,323,862, forward strand.
GAAAGGAAGTGGGAATAAATGCTGAGAACCAACAAACAAGGTCCAATACATTCACCGAACCTCCCTTTCCTGAGAGAAACAAGCAAGAAGGGAAATGAAGAATGAACCATAGTAAATGCTCAATGATTTTCAGTAATAATTGAGGCTGTGGTCCAGGGAGATAAAAATTCAAAATGCGTGATACTGTGTTGCGCATTGTATGTACTTTTTGGATGGATGTCCCCAACAGATAGCACCTTGTTTCTCTAATCTGTTTGCAAAGAAGTTGGAAAATATTACAAAAAGTAAAAACATGGAGATCAAAATGTTTCATTCACAATTCACTAAAAGGTAAACTTTTATGTGTAGGATTATGTTACAGTTGTGTTGTGTATGAGAGTCTTTTCATTATATCCAGAACTTTGATTCTTTTTCTAGTATGTGTAATTATTAAAGTAATCTAATTACCTTACCAGGTTTTGAGATATAGTGTAATTGCCCCTGTAAATGAATATATCATAGTGGAGCAAACATGGTAATTAGAATGAGAAAATGTGAGTTATCGTTCTTGTCACTTTCTTGAAAAGTCACAACCTTCTGGCACTTCAACTTCCTCATACGTGAAATTAGAATTTGGGGGTTAAAAAATTTCCCAGATACATCCTCTAAAAGTCTACTTTATTATTTTGTAATTTTATGGATTCAGTAACTTGAGTTGGATGCAGGCATAACCATACTGAATCTTCCATTTTAGTTCGAAGTCTAGAAGTTTAGAAACTTTGAACTACTCTTCTCTTGTTGCTTTAAAGAAAACAAACCTTTATAGGGCTACTTTTCTCTCCACATCTCACTACATAGATTCTTTTTCATCCCTGAGGTAAAAAAAATAATCAGTACATTATACTTATTTTTCAAGAGGAAAGTTTGCAGTATTGGAAACATCCCTTTAAATCACCCTATGTAAACTTTCCCAGTGAGCAGAATGTCCAGTAATTCAGCATCCATAGCATAGACTTCTTAAAATCTGTCACTGGGAATTGAACAATGAGATCACTTGGACACAGGAAAGGGAACATCACACACCGGGACCTATTGTGGGGTGGCGGGAGCGGGGAGGGATAGCATTAGGAGATATACCTAATGTAAATGACGAATTAATAGGTGCAGCACACTAACATGGCACATGTAAACAAATGTAACAAACCTGCACGTTGTGCACATGTACCCTAGAACATAAAGTACAAAAAAAAAAAATCTGTCACTGGTAGTTTGCAAATACCATGCGAGCAGTTGAGGGCCAAGTCCTCATTCAGGGCAGTGTAACAATTTGACCTACAAGGACTCCATCCGCATACATTCATTCAACTTTCTCTGAAGACGCTTGTGTCACAAACAAGAGATCTCTCTGCAGCGTAAGGCTTCTTATTTGAAAAACCAATTTCATGAACAATAAAATTTCACAATTTTTGTTCTTACCAATTACAATTGCTTGAAACGGATGCTGGGTTTTCATGAGCTGCTTTTTTAAAATACAAAGAACGAAGGCTTCCCAGGCATTGCTGGAGGTACCAGCTGTGGTCCTGCTATGAGGACTTGTATAGGGCTGTCTTGTTCTATAAAAAAAAACAGTAAAAAAATTTGAATTTGTATTGGACTTTTTTCCCTTCCAGCTGCAGAGTTAACTTATTTTTTTTCTTAATGCAAATTTTTATGTTGATGCTTTTTCTATCTTTATATCCTTATTTGACCATTGGAGCAATTTATTGAATGTCATCTTTCTGGAAAGATTTTTGTCTTTCTAGAATTAACATGCTGAGTCAGAAGCTGTCCTATATATCCACAAAGCATAAACATCAAGATGCCTGACTATGTCAAGCTTACTCTGTAAGAGGAAGCTATGAGTCCAAATGCCTATCAATATTCTTACCTCTTTTCTCATGGGATATCTTATTTTTCTGCTGTATTAATTTTCCTTTTCAGATGTCTGAGGTTGTGCAACATTACTAATTCTGCCTACTTTAACTCAGCGTGTCTGTTTATCTGTAATGTCATTGCAAGTTTACCTGTAATGTCACCCAATAAGATGGTATTTGAAGATGGGGCTTTTAGGAGATAACTAGGTTATGATGGTGGAACCTCATTAAGGGGATTAATGTCCTTACAAGAAGAGGCAAGGAACTACCTCAGTCTCCTTCCACCGTGCGATGATACAAGAAGTCAGCTATCTGCAACCTGAAAGAGATTCCTTACCAGAACCTGACCATGGTATCACCATGATCTCTTACTTCCAGCCTCCAGAACTGTAAAAAATACATTTCTGTTGTTGATCAGCCACCTATGCTATGGTATTTTGTTATAGCTGCCCAAGCTGACTAAGATACTGACTTTAAAAAACGTTCAAAAGTAACTGGAAGGTTGAAGGAGAACCTGAAGGAGTCATGCAGACTGATGGCTGCTGAAAATATTTCCTGGGGACTGTTCATTTATTGAGCCTGTGCTCCATGTCATGCACTGTGCCACAAGCTGGGACACAACAATTAAGTCTGTGACCTCAAAAAGCTCATGCCTAATGGGCAAATGAACAAACTGCTTCAGTAGAGTGAGGTGAGTGCTGCATTGGTGAGGGATATATGCCAGGTGTTTGGAATAAGCAATAGTTGCCTTGTATGTCACCAAGTAATTGGTAACATTTATGCTGAATATTCAAATAGGATGTGGTGGCTTATCAAGAGGTCCAAAGCACAACAAAGGAAATATTCAATCAATGGGAACAGGGATGCAGAATTCTGCTCAGGAGAATAGCATATGCAAAACTGTGGAGAAACTTATCCTTAGAAAGCTATTAGTGATTTGGCATCATTGGATAGCAAGTTGAAGAACTAGTTAAAGAGTTATAGGACTAAATAGATACATATCAGAACAGTGAGATTTATCCTCATTACTTTAGGAGCCACACTGGTTCTTTTCTAATTGAGGGTTTTCCCTTTCTTCCATTTATTTTCCTTCTCAAATCACTGATGTAATCATTAGGTTCTTAGAATTCTTCATGTTAAACTTTAATTTTCAAGTAAATGTTCAAAACCCTGGCTTAATAAGGTGGGTACAGAAATGACAGTTGCTTTTTTGGGAAAGACAACACATGTCATTGTGACAGTGTGAGGAGAGAGGCCTGGGGAGGGGTGAGGAATATTGAGAAAGAGTGGCTCAGAGGCAGTCAGAAATGACTCTTCATGGAGAGAATGGAAGCGTCCCCAAATTGCCCAAAATGAGTGTAAGAACTAAGAGGAAAACAAACTGAGATCTCATTTTTCTAATGGAATGGTGGTGTTCTGCTGTTGGAGCTGAAGAGACAGAATAAGAAATATTGCAAGTTGATAGATTCATGGAGTGAAATAGTATTCCATGCCTTCATGGAATCAAGGAAACGGAGAAAAGAGGTAACATTAGGAATAGAGTAATGAGGAAGACTCAAGGAAATGTTGAGGCTGAGGAACAGGTAAAGGTTGAGGTAAAGCTCAAAGTTGGCTCAATGGTCAGATACAGAATGAGGTATTGCCATAATAATTAGAGATAATGTTTTAGCACTAATGTGGCTATTATGACTCCAAAGAAAAAATACTACCTTCACATATTGCATCTGAATATTCCTTGAGCTAAGAAATCAGTAAAGCAGAGATCAGTGAGGGTTTTCTGCCCAGAATCAAAATTCAGTGTATGTTCTTTTGTGAGAAAGGGACACATTAAGTAAAATATTCCAAAAGATTTTCTCATTCAGAAATCTAGCAAAAGAAAGAATTTAGCATCTGTACCGGAGTCCTGGGAACCACAGCAGGTAGATCCCAAAATTCCAGCCAGGAAAGCACAAGCATTTGCAGGTCAAGTGATTAGTTTTACAGAGTAGAGATTATCAAGAGTTTTCAACATATAAACACAGTCTATATACTGAGTGTTAATAAATGTGCTTTGTAGTATTTCTGTTAACTATACTCCTTAATATAAATTTATGTTCAGAGTGCTTATCTAATATTTCAGGTTTTCCAAGGAATGCTGGCAAACTATGGGGTAGATTTCCAACCCCATTTTTTTTTTCATGAAACTAATTACATAAGAATTCATGAACAATTTCATTGTTGAAACTACTAGATAGTTTTGTTTCCATTGTGAGCAAGTATACTATACTGGTATAGATGTGAATAGGCAAGCATTTTGAAGAACGAGGAAATCATGTAATAAGAATTGCAGAAAATTTATGTTTAATCCTAAGAGATTTAGCAGAGCTCTAGGGCGATGAGTCAGTAATGGAAATTCTGAAGAGGAGTTAGCACAATGGTTTACGAGAGGTAGTATGAAAACCAGAGTTCTGGACAGGACTGTTTATAACCCAATAGGGCAAGAGAATGTCTGAAGTCAGGAAAAGAAGTTGGTTAAAAATCTGAAAGTGATTGTCATGGTTTTGAGCAGATTTAAGATCCAAAGTTATTAATAATAAAATTGGAGTCATAAACCAACAGTCCTTGTAGAGAACAGAACAAGAAAAGGATGAGCTCAGATGCATTCCTGAAAATTTGCTATTATGATTCTAGCTTGATGTTAATGCCTTTGAGGGAAACTGAGATGCAGCACAGAGCTTTGTAACCAAAACTATTCACTCCTTTAAGCAGCCTTCTCAAAAGGTTTATTCAACTGTATTTTTACCAAAAAGAAGTAGCCTCAGACAGCGTCTTCATGGGTACTCCTCAAGATGTCTCCATGGATAATATGAAGCCAAGGTAAAAGATCTCTTTGTTAGAAGGCTATGGGTGACTAGTCACATGGGCAAGGTGGCATAGGGCATGGAGCAGGACTAGGGAGAATGGGTACCTCCTTTGATTCTTGCTGCAACTGGTCAATAACAGATGAGACAGATGAACCAAGAACTTCCATTTAACATTTCATGGAGGTCATTATGGGAATGAAATAAGCCAGGCACAGAAAGACAAACATCACATGTTCTCATTCATATATGGGAGCTAAAAAAGTGGATCTCATGGAGGTAGAGAGTAGAATGGTGGTTACCTAAGGCTGAGAATGGGAGTGGGGAGGGAAGAATGAAGAGAAGTTGGTTAAGGGTTACAAAGATACAATTAGAGAGAAAAAATATTGATAGTACAGTAGGGAAATCATAGTTAACAATAACTTATTGTATACTTTAAAATATCTAGAAGAAAAGAATTGTAATGTTCCCAATACACACAAAAAAGATAAATATTTGAGGTAATAGATACCTCAGTTACCCTGATTTGCTCATTACACATTGTATCAAAATAGCACCTGTATCTCAAAAGTATGTACAACTATTATATATCAATTTTAATTTTTAAAAAATTCACAGAACATAATGTGCAGCGATTCACATTTTATTTATTTTTGAAATGTTGTGCCATCACGTATTTATAAGGAGGAAAAATATCTTAAATGTAGTAAGCAGTAAAAGCCGGACAGGCTCTTGAAGACATTAGCCAGAGTCACATAGTAATGGATCTTCCATGTTAACACTGAAAATGCCTGGCCAGAAAGCACTTCATCACTGAGAGGAGGATTTTAAACTCGGCATCGCCACCAACACTTTACTTTGATTAGAGATTCTGTCAATAGGTTTGATCAATGTTCTGCTTGCCTGGTGGTACCTCCTAAATTCTCATTTGCAGCTGTCACTTTTTAGGGAATTGCAAACTCTCAGATCATTAAAATGGCATGCCATGTGACTCAGATTTGACAGACAATCGCTTACTAAAAATATCTGTCCTGATCAGTGCTGATGTTCTAAAAGGATATTTTCAGCTTCTTGTTCTCTCTGCCTTTCTGTGATGACACTGTGCCCGGTGAGTTAAAAGCAACAGAAGAAAGAGCATTATTAAAGGCAGCAGGTTATTGTAGAACATGGCCTGCCAATGGGGATTTGGGTCGGAAGCAGGAGCTCATGCAGCCCTGTAAAGGTAATATCTCTGCTGATCCTTGTAGCCCATGGACCTGTCACTGCATACTCCCACGCTTCTCAGACAGCCATAACTCTTCTCTCCAAATGGCCTTTAATTGGAACTGCTGTCGCTGTTGCTTGGTTGGGTAGGTTTGATCTTACTTTGTTCAAGGCCATTATAATCTCTTCAGGTTCATGCTCAATTGGTGTGTCAGAGATCAGGGCCTTGCATGATTTCTCAAATTGACAAGTAGTGATGGTTATGGGCTGGGATGGCTAGATACATTGTGAGAAGGTGGTCTCAAGATATCATTACAAGGTTAATCTATGGTGTTCTCAACTCTCCTATTACATATGTCCTGGGTTTTAATCAGGATGGGTAGCAAATGGCAGGGTAGAAATTGGCTTTATAAACTGCCTTCTTTTGTGAATTCTTCTTACATGATCTGCCCACTCCGGGATTTGGAATTTTAACTGTAGTTGTCATTGTGACTTACCCATTCCAGTATCTACCTTTAGCTATTGCTGAAAGAGTTGCTTTACAGACATTCTTGATATTTCTGTTGAGAAATATCTATTTCCAAACTGAATACCATACCAATGAAGACTACCCACTGAATAGAAATACGTTGTTATTGCTCCTTATGTCATATTTTCAAAGATCATTTCTTTACTCTAAATCTAGAAGCCCAAGATTGTGCTGTTTAAATATTTCACCCTCATCATATACATGCTATTTTTGCTGACACTTTGTTCTGCTACTTTGTTGTAAGTGAATGCAGTGAAAATGTAATTGACATTTTTTCCTTCTGCCATGACTGTTCAGTCCTCTAGAATTGCATTGAACGATGAACCCAATCGATAAGTCAGGGCCCAGTGTCTACCCAGATTTCTGAGCTAACTGAGGCAGGGACAGAGAACATGGTTCTCCATTATGGTTAGTACTGGATTGAAGATTTGTTTTTAACTCTCTGATGAGTTAAAGGTAAGGCCTATGGTTCTGTGTAATCTCTTGAGTTATAAAATCCTATTTGCATTTCCTCTCTTCTGGTCAATTTCATATGAGTGTATTTTTAAATTGGATTCTTTGCCCAGCACTCCACATGAACTGGGACTCTTCCTGAAATCTCACATCTTCTCGTGGGAACTCTGACCACTGGGTTGCTCCCATATACTTCCTCTCTTAAGGATCTGTATTCCACTCTAAGTTACTCTGTAATCGGTCAGAATCTTTCTGCAGTCTGGAATTTCTCCCCACAATATTCTCTTAGAAAATTAAGTTCTTCTAACTATCTTCTCCCATTGATGAGGGCCCCCAACACTTGGCTTTGTAAAACTGCCATTTCTCTCACCAGTCTCAGCCTGATTTTTCCAGCCCATGCAATAATCTGGAGGGACTGAGACTACATCTAATCCTAGAATGCTCTGCTCCCCATTGGTGAGTTTTGCTAAGGTTCTAGAACACTTCATACCCAAACCTCCTCTCAGTATAATTCATTACTGATACCACCACCAATGCTATAGGACTGGGGAAAGAGGGAAGGATAATTTAGCTACATTCTGTAAAGACTTCTTAAAATTTTTCTGCAGAGCTATATTAAATCACAATTTCTTTTTCTTTTTGTTTGTTGAAATTTTTAACTTAATTTTAATTTTTATTTCAGTAATACATGTATATTGTTCAAAATGTTAGTTAATGCTTCGAGGCTGACCATGGAAAAGCAGGAGTTTCTTTCTGTAAATATCCTTTCATCTGATTCTCACTGCATGAGGACAATCTTTTTAAGCACATTTCGCTGTTTCTTCTGGTATTTAATACCATATTTCTAAAATTAACTATCTATTGCCGTTTCTTGCTTTTTCCAGTTTTGAGGTTATTTATGCATTTTGAACTCATGGAAGATGAGGCTTAAGGAGTTCTCACTTCCTTCTAGTCACCGTAGTCTCACCCAAGTTTTATTCCACCCCCCTCTGTGTATATTTCTGTCACCATTTAGACTGAACAAAAATGTAGTATGTTTATTATTCTGACTCTCAACTCTGTTCACACCTCAACCTAAGGGGTATACTATGATTATATTTTCTTTCTTCAACTTTTAATTTTTCCTGAAGTGGCTAATTGTTCCTTTTCTTTGTTTGTTCAGTTTCCTTTTTACGTACCATGAATTCATGTCCATACTCTCCAATACAACGATGAAACACCTCTCAATTATGTCAAAGTGGTAGGGTAATCTATTGTCCTATTTCTTTTAATATTAATATCCCCCTGGAGCCCTGTCTTTTTCTTTTCTAATCTGTACTCTAGTTTTACTGCACAGCTGCCACCCTGGGATTTCCTTTCACTTTCCTTCTAGGATTCCTCTAACTTGTACACTGCTTCCTGGATCCTATATCTTCATCTTCTTGGTTTACTCCATTCATTTTGGTAGAACATATCCATGGTAGAGAGATTCTAAGTTACTGCCATTATTCCTACATCCTGATATTCATGCCATTGCATTGGTGGGGATGTAGAAACTTGCTTTTATCCAATATAATATGGCAAAGAAGACAGGTTGTCAGTTCCATGATTATATTACATAAGACTGTAATGCATAATGCTCGTCTTACTAGAAGGCTCTCTTTCTTACTGGCTTTAAAAAAAAAAAAAAAAAGGCTTCCATATTTTAAGGTGTACTGTGAAGAGGGTCACATAGTGAGGGTGGTGAGGACAGCCTCTGGCTGACAGTCAGCAAGAAACTGAGGTCCTCAGTTTGACATCCTGCAGGAACTGAATGCTGCCAACAAACATGAGAATGTGGGAGCAAATCCTTCCCAGTCAGACCTTCAGATGAGAACAAAGTCCGAGCTATCATCTTGGCTATAGCCTTGCAGCTAAGTCATGCCCAAGCTTCAGCCCCAAAGAAAGTATTGAATAGTTAAAATATGCAGTTTTAAGTCACTAAGTTTGTGTTGATATTATTACACAGCAATAGAAATGAATATAGATTTCAGAACCTGGAAATGGGGTATTGTTATAATAAATATTAAAAATTGTGGAAAGGACTTTGGAACTCGGCAGTGGATGGAGGCTGGAAGAATTTTGAGAGGAATATCAGAAAAATATTGATAGACTGTTATAAATTTAGACTTTAAGGATTCTGCCAGTGAGGTCTCAGAGCCAGTGAGTAACGCATTATTGGAAACTGGATAAAGGAGCATCCCTTTTATGGAGTGGCAGAAAGCTTAGTGAAATTGTAACTTGTAGTCGTGTGGGAAGGAGAGCATGAAAGTAATAGATTTATTTAACTAAGAAGATTTCCAAACAAAGTGCTGAAGTTTCTTTCAACCTAGTATCTTCATGCCACTTCTGGTAAAATGTGAGAAGAGAGACATACTTTGAGGGAAGACAGTAAACAAAAAGGAAACAGAAATTGATTATTCTGGAAAATTTTAGCCTCTCCGTATGTCAAAAGACACTAAAATTAAGAGATGGCTTCCAAGCACTGTTAGAAAAGTATAGTCTAGACAAAAATTCAAGGGTATGCCTATACAATTTTTTATTAAAACTTCAGATCAAAAGATCATAGTAATGCTCAATCACACAAGGAGCCCTTGAAAGAGACTAAGAGTATGCTTTTTGGAATCTCTCAATCAAACCATATGGCACTTAGAAATATTAAGGGTATTGTCCCTCACCTATCTCAGAAGGAATCCAAAGTGCAGAAGAACTTGAAACAAAATGTGGCTTTTGCCTGATGGAGTGGACCTTAGAGGATTTAAACATTTTTGAAAATGTTATTTTAGCAAAACCACTGCCAGCTTGAACTGAAAGGTAGAGGGACAGTGTCAAAAACAAAGAGGCTATCAAACACTTAAATTACATGGCAAGAGGCAGGCTAATATAACTGCTGAGTAACAAATGCTTGTTATACTTTCTTGACTTAGAGGGTAGAACTAAAAGTCCAGAACCAGGGAAAATAATTCCTAGATCTTAAAAGCTAATCAAGAAACTCCCAACATTTGTGAAGCTGGCTTTTAGAATTGCTGTGATTCAGTGATTCTTGCATACTATTTATCCTCCTTTTAAAAATGAAAATGTCTATAGCTGTTATCCTATGCCTGTCCCATCACCATAATTGGAGTGTGTTGGAGGGAAGGTAACTTGTCTGTTTAGTTTTTGCAGATCCATGCATCAAGAGGAACTATACTCAAGGAAACTCATCCATGCCTGAACTTAATTTATATAATGAAATTCTGAACTTTCAATAGATGCTCTGATAGGTTGAGAGTTTTGGAGATCTTGGGAAGGAATGAATGTATTTTGCATGGGGAAGGGACATGAATCACTGAGGGCCAGATGATGGACAATGGCAGACAGACTCTAAAAATGGCCCCACGATCTCCACTCCTGGTATCCACACCTTCTATAATCCCTTCCCCTTATTCAATAAAGTATATAAGAAGGACAGGTTTTCACTTCTGTTATTACATTACATACAATTGTAGTACCTGTCTTGCTGGAAGACTTCTCCATTCCTGGCTTTAAAGAAAAAAGTTACAAATTGTGAACAGCTGCCCCATGAAGAAGCCATGTTACAATGAACTGGGGAAAGCCACTGGCCAACATCCAGCAAGAATCTGAGGCCCTCAGTCTGCATTCCTCAAGAGACTGAATGCTGCTGACAAAAATACAGGAGGAAGTGGATCCATCCCCAATCAAGCCTCTAGATAAGAACCCAGTCTTGGCCAAAACCTTGATGGTAACTTTGGAGAAGACTCAGCTAAGCTGTGCCTGGACTCCTGACTCACCGAAACTATGGGATAACAAATGTGTGTTGTTTTAAGCCAATTAATTTGCAGTAACATTATTATGCAGCAAAAGTTAACAATTTATTATCTCTCAGTACCTTATCCTTGATTGATGTTTGTTCTGCATAAAATTGCACACTTAAAATATGTATATTTTACTCAAATTTTTGAAAAATAATATTGTCTTCTAACCCATATTGTTGCTATTTAGAAATCTGATACATTATAATTTTTGAACCCTTGTATCTGTTCTCTCTCTTTTTTTTTTCCTATTATAAGCTTCCAGGATTTTTGGTTGATGCCAAATGTTTAAAAAGATAATGTTCATTGATGCAGGTCATTTGGGGTGGCCTCTGCCAATTTAGAAACAGATGTCCATCAGTCCTGAGAAATTTCTTTCTTTAAATGCTAATTTCATCTCTTTTTTTTTTTCTTCTAATTTTCTGTTTCTAGATCTCCTATTAACCACCTCCCTCAATCAATCTTTAGATTTTTGTATTTTTTCTCTACTATTTTCCAAAGTTTTAATCTTTTTATTTTCTTGGACCTTTTCTTAACTTTATCTGCCATACTATTTGTGAAATGTCTTATTTCTGTTGTCATGTCTTTAATTTCCAAGTATTCTTTCATTTTTTTTTTTCATTTTATTCTAGGTGTTATGCCTATCACCAGGCAATGAAATAATGACTGGCCCAGTGGGATTTGTACTTGAGCTATGCAAATTAAAAGATGGTCTATCACAGCACTACTCCTCAGAATTATAAAGTCCTCACATGCTTTATTATTTTTGACCTCATTTGATCATAACACACCTTCTTCCAGGTCACCAAGGATAAAATTCCTGGTGACAGTAGACACGGAGTTTGGAGTCCATGAGATCTGGGCTTGGGTCCTGGTTTTGCAACTTAATAGCTATGGCATCTTGGGTAAATTCTTTAAATTCCCTAATGTTCCAGTTTTCTCATCCATAAAATGAGACTAGTGATTTTGGAGGCCAAGGCAGGTGGATCACGAGGTCAGGAGTTCGAGATAAGCCTGGCCAACCTGGTGAAATCCCGTCTCTACTAAAGATACAAAAAAACTAGCAAGGCGTGGTGACTCACACCTGTAATCCAGCTACTTGGGAGGCTGAGGCAGGAGAATCACTTGAACCCAGGAGGCAAAGGTTGCAGTGAGCTGAGATCATGCCTTTGCACTACAGCCTGGGTGACAGAGTGAGACTCCATCTCAAAATAATAATAATAATAATCATAAAAAGAAAAAGAAAAATGAAAATGAAAATGAGACCAGTGACTTCAACTGGCTAGTGTTAGGTTGAATCAATATAATTACTATCAAGTTCTTAATATATTGCAGGGTAAGTGAACCATAAATGTGTCTCGGGTTGGTGGTGTTGTAGCCCTTCAGAGTCAGCTGGAGAAATACTTCACAAAGCTTTCCTTGACTGTCTTTATTATATACTTAGTTTTTGTTTCTCTATGTTTCTACTTCACTAGTTCATGCTTCCCTAATATAACCCTTTTTGTCTTCTAGTTTCATACTCTAAGCTCCTTGAAAGAAAGCCTTATGCCTTTTCATTCACATATTTCAATGCCTAATACAGTATCTGCATCGAACTAATGCTCAGTAAATAATTTTTGAATGAATCCTCAAATGAATTTTACATCTTGTGAACTGAAATTTGTTCTTAGTCAATTTTTGCTCTGTATCTGCATCCACACTTGCATCTGAGGCTGTAGAGGCATTGTTGATATAAATAGCTTTTAGTAGCTTAATATGCTATAGCCACAAGGGAGATAACTCTGAAGCAGAATTGCCTACGAGCACAAATTTCACTAAAATTTTGTTCAACTCAAGGACATAATTTATTTCTATTCTTTGTATATACAAAGATGTAAATGAAGCACCAAAATAACTCTTTGTATTAAAGAAAAATCATTCTTTTAGACCTAACTGAAGACTCACCTCTCCCAAATGATTTTCTGGGCAAAGCAGACCCAACCAGATTTTCTTTCCTCCTTCCCTTCCCTGTCTATGTTCTTCCTTTCTCATATATTTATTGTGCCATTACACTCAGCATCCGAGATATTATGGCAGGTGCTAAATATTAAGTCATAAACTCAATAGACATAATGCCTACCTCTGCAGAGCTCACTTTATAGTGAGGGACTCAGGCAATTGTCCACATGTGGGTCACTTTGGACTTTGATAGATACACATGTGTGTAAACTATCACACCCACTAGGGTGTTGAGTGTCCTCTAGGAACCAGCCTTCCAACAGTCAGATAAAATTTGCAGATACTGAAAAAGATGCCCATCTTTGGGGTTCACATGGGGCTCCAAAGACCTGAGAGAATGTGACTCTGGCCAGCAATGGAGTTCAGGCATATAGAGAAAGAGATAATGATGAAGGAAAATCATATGAAGGAAAATTACTGTTAAATAGAGCTTTCCCTGTCCCCTCGCAATCTCTCTTTGCCAGAATCCATGAAACTAAAGGCCTTGATGCAGCTGTGCGAAGCTGATGGTCCTCTGAAACTCAGGGATAGACTAAGACAATACAATTATATACAATTTACCCAGTGTCCAAGTGCCCTATGAAGGAGAGGACAGTACAAGACAAACATCATAATTAGGTTAGATTAGATTCTTGCCCAAATAATCTGCTTCTCTCCAGAAGCAGAAGACTTGTTGCTTTCTGGAGAGGGAGAAGAGCACCAAGGTCAGCAGTCCAGACAAGGTCTTCAGGGGAACCAGCAGTGGCCTCTTTTCTTCAGTGAGCAGAGGAACCTCTGAAGGACTGGTCATCTGAGCAGAAAGGCTACAGAACTGCAAGCAGCAGAGGAGGTTCTTTGTGAGGGTCACATTTCTCCCCATGCCCAAGGACTCTCGGTGAGTAGAATTAGGGAGAAAGACAATATTTCCTATTAGTCAAGAATATAAAATCTTGGACCATTGCGCTTTGGGATATTTTTGTAATTTTCACATAGTTATACTTACTGGCAAGTGAGACACGGGGATATATGGGTTACATTATTAATACACAATCGCAATACAATGTTAATGTAGTAATACCTAATATCTGCTGAATGCTTACCATATGCTAACATTCTAAGCATGGCATGTGGATTATCTCATTTAATACCCATAGCAAACATGTGAAATGAGAAGTTTCTGTGGTTTGAATGTATGAGTCCTTCCAAATTTTATTGTTGAAACTTAAACTTCAAGGTGACGATATTAAGGGGTGGGACCTGTGGGAGGTAATTAGGCCATGAGGGCTCCATCAGGGATGAGATTAATGCCCTTGTAAAATGGTTTGAGGGAGTATTCATCTCTTTTTTGCCCTTCTATCATGTGAGAACACAGCAAGAAGACACCATCCTGAAAGCAGAAAGTGAGCCTTCACCAGACACAGAATTGTCTGGTGCCTTGATCTTGGTGCTTCCAACCTCCAGAACTGTGAAAAATATATTTCTATTACTTGCACATTACCCAGTTAGAGGTATAATGTTACAGCAGCAGGACAGACTAAGACAGTACAATTATATTTAATGTACACATGAGGAAATCTCACTTTAATCAATGAGATTAAATTACTTGCTCAAGGTCACACAGTTAGGGATTCACCACTTCTCTGATTATTATGTCAATGAAACCTTGTCTTCTAACTATGTATAAGCTTTTCAAGGGCTGAGACAGTGTCTTGTGGCTATTTAAAGCAACTCCAAAGGCATGTAACAGAATCCTGGGCATGGGGCCCCCTTGTAGGCAAGGCTTCCAACAAGTAACCTGTACTCTATTAGCCCAATGCTCTACCTGCTGTGTTCCTTCTTCACTCCCCATTTACTCTCATCCATGCATCTCAGATATCTGGCAGGTTACACAGCTAAGTACTTTTCCAAACAACCTGCCCTGGGTTGTTTTTTTGTCATAATCGTCTCATATTTTTGTCATAATCGTCTCATATTATAACTTGCTCCTTCTTCCTTCAGTAGGAGACTCCTTTACTTTAATATAACAGATCTTGGTCAGGTGAATCGAGGAAAGCAGTTCAATTAGGATAACTCAAGTTAGCCTGAAGTCATTCAGTAATCATTTATTGAATGTTTTTATTGTTCCAAGCACTATGATGAATAATGTTCTCTAGGAGATGTAGTGTTTGCAATAAGAACTATAAAATTAGGTGAAATGAATGAAGTATCCAATATATGGTATGACAGGAGAATTTGGAAAAGGGAGAAATCACTTTGGACTTGAGATGCCAATGCTTCATGAAAGTGGCACTTCAACTAGTCCTTGCAGTGTTGACATAGATAAGAAAAAATGTTTATTTTCAGGGAGCAGCGGGGGACACTCCAATAAGGGAGCCCTTTTACCCCTCCAAGAATTATTTGAATTTTTAAAATGAATGTCAAGTCAAATGAATCTCTAATGAGTGAAACTGCTGCCTGTGGGAAAAGGGAATGGAAAGATAACTGTCACTAATGGGGTTCTTATTCAGCACGCTGCTATGCTAGTCGCTTTTCCTATTTTACTGCATTTAAGTTCACAGCTCAATGGACTGACCATTATTATCTGCATTTATAGAAGAGGATTTTGAGACTTAGAAGTTAAGGAACTTACCTACATTCCAAGTTAATAGATGGCTGAGATGGAAGGAAGATTCTATTAGATTCTGCCTGGGTACATAACTGTACTTTCCCTGCCTAGCTATTTTGAAGTGTATGCTATGGTACATTACCTGGAAATAAGAAAAGGGGGGAAATAAGGGGGAAGAAAGAGTTCTACAGGAAAATAAAACTGGAAAATTACTCTAAAGTTAAGTAGATCCCATTATTTCAGGCATCCTGGGAATCTTACTGTTAGCAAACATTAAGAATCTTCAAGAGTAGGTATAGGCTGCATTATTTCCCAAACGGGACCATGAAAGTGAATTTTTTAGAGCATCTCTGAGACCTATTTATCAAATATATCTTGGAAAATGCTGCATTATAGCCAGAAAGACAGAGCAGAGTGGGAGGTGATATTGGTCAAGAGGAGAATGAGGTAGTAACTATTTAGGACACAGAAACTTTCCTTTTTCCAGTTGAAGCATAGAAATCAGCTTCCCTAGCTTCAAGATGGGTCAGCCTTAGCTGAGCACATCTTAGGAGCTCAATCAATACTTAGAGAATTGAACTGAATTAGGGAATGCAGCATATCTTCTCATTTCACCAGAGTTGTTACCAACAGCAGAACTATTTAGAGAGAGGAACTGTGTGAGGGACTGCTCCGGCAACGCTTTGATATGGCTGCTCTGGAGGCAACAGCAGGTCATCTTGTGGGGGTCCTCACTCTCTGCACAAGCCAGTAGGAAATTCCAGTTTCTCCTGCTACTCAGGATCAGTTTCTGTCTTTATCCCCAGCCTCAAAGTGTGACCTAAAGTCTTAGGGTGTGCGTTTTTAGTGTTTGTGCATTCTTAATGTTTCAAAGGGAGACTAGGTTGCAGCTCTCTTTTCATCAAACATTTATATGGTGGTTCATTTTGATGAAAAAATACTGTACTTTGTGCTCACCGAGAAATAATTGCAGCATTGTGATCTTTATCTGAGTTACGAAACTCCAGAAACAAGTTCACATAGTTTCTTGAATTTTCAGGTAGACAGAAAATATGATTTTGAAAATGAAAAGGGAAGAAGTCTGACCCAAATGACTTCAAAGTTTATTCTATTGCCTTTTCAGTTTTTTTTTTTTTAAAAAAGTGTTTGTGTTTTCTTCTTAGAGTGTGGTAGAGAAGAATAGTGATAACTCCATTTATGTGGTGCTTCTAGCTACTCAGAAGATTTTTAATATTCATTTCATTACTAACCTTGATTGTTACTACAATACTCTAAGGAAAAATGGTAAATTGTTGAATGATCTCCATATTATAGAAGAGAAAACTGAGATCTGAGAGGATAGCAACTGTTAATGGCCACAAATATATTTAATTTATTCAAACACATCTGTAAAGTAGTCATATATGCTAAGCACTGTACTAGGACCTGGGAATGTGAAGATGAAGGTAAATAAGATACTGTCAGAATTCAGGAAGAAAGACCAAATGTAAATAGAAAATTCAAATCTGTGTTGATAAGCACATGACAAGGTCAGCTCACAGTGCTGAGGGAGCATCTCTTTCTTAGTGAGATATGACAGACATGTGCTGAGAGTGATTTGGGGCAGTGGTACTCAAACTTCAGTGCACATCAGAATCACCATAGAGTAGGGGATGATGAAGCCCCCTCACCAGACTTCTGAGTCACTAGGTCTGGGGTGAAGCCTGAGTATGCTTTTGAAGACATAATGTTGATGCTGCTGATCTGGGGATCACATCACACTTCAAGAGCCATTGACTTGGGGGACTGGTTAATGCAGGGCCTTGGATGTGTGACAAAAGTTGGATTCATCATTAAAGGGACAAGAAAAGGGTATTCATTAAGGCTTAGGAGAAAGACTGTCAAATTGTTCTGAAAGTCCAGAGAGATGGGAAGTTATAAATTTTTAATGGGATAAAATTAATACCTCTCCACCATGTTGCTACCAAGGCTTGGAAACATGAGAAGAGAAGTGGAGAACTAGGATGTATCAAGGTATCCTTGCTTAAGACTGTTCCAGAAGCAGAAAAATGATGGATGCTGATGACAATGTTGTTAGACATGTGGTTTTATTTTTGTAGGAAGGAAGTAAAGACAGGTTGAGACTGATGGGCCCACCACAGTTGTTTTTATACTGTGAAATAATGGAAAAACTTATCATGGCTGTGTATCTGTGGAGGTGTTCTGAGGGGAAAAGGCAGGCTTTTTGCCCCCAACTCATTGCTGCAAGTAGAGCAGCTATGTTTTTATTTCGTATCTGCTGGCAAACCTTGTGATAATTCATTTTCAGAAAAAGTTCTGCAGCAAAATGGAATTTGACCACAATGAAATTAGTGTAAAAGGAGAGGTTAAGGATTTGAGGGATTTTATGGGATTTGCTGAAATGGGGGTTCTTCGTAGTTCCGTCATAGCTCGTGC
The DNA here is from genome assembly GCF_008728515.1 of Papio anubis. NCBI lineage: Eukaryota > Metazoa > Chordata > Mammalia > Primates > Cercopithecidae > Papio > Papio anubis. Next base: position 67,341,627 of record NC_044976.1, read on the forward strand.
TCCCTTCTGGTTGCCAAGGTGAAAAATCCTTTGTGTAGCAGTGACTCTGGAATAATGTTTTCATGGAGAAAACCCAAGCGAGAGATAAACAGCTGTCTGCCAGTGAAAAGGTTATATACAATTACTCCTAAGGGCTTTGGGGAAGACAAGCAATGAGTAGCCCTTTTAACTCGATACTGTGTCCAGGGGTCATTTGTTTATTGGAAACACTGAGTAATTAGCAGATTTGCTGGTCCAGTTGGCATTTGTCTTATTGATCCCCTGATATTTTATAAATGCTTTCATTCATGTAATGCTATTTGCTCTCCTTATACAGCCTTTCAGTGTGTTTCTAGAGAAAGTGTTGGAGAAAAATAAGATAATTATATATAAATATAATTTGTGTGTGTGTGTGTGTGTGTGTGTGTGTGTATAAATGCACCCACCAGAACAAGGGTGAAATGGGGGCAAAATAAAAGCAATGTCATAATTTAAGTGATTATTTCCAAAGTATGTTTGGATAATAAATCATATAAAATGCTTCTCAATAGTAAGATGTCTAAATATAGAACTACTAAATCAAAGTTTCCATGGGATACCTAGAATTTGTACCTTCACAAGTTCCTAGGTGATTCTTTTCAGTCAACTCATTGTTAGGCATTTAAAAAATATGGATTTAGGTCATCAAGACACCTACATATGCCCCTATTTGATGTATTCAACCAGGGTCAGTTGACAATGCACAAAGCTATGGAAAACCAGAGGGGCAGCCTATCCTTAGCACCCACTACTCATTCGTCATCACCATTTTTATTTGTCTGATTGTTCAAAATAAAATTATGTACCCCACAAAAAATATGTTTAAAATAAATACTAATGATCCTCTAACAAACTGGTGGCAAAAACTGTAAAAAATTTAGTTGACAGAACTACCCTCGGGGAGAAATATAAACTAATTCCAAGACTGTAAAAGCTATTTGCTCCTTAAATGTCTAAGAAAAATGCTATGGTCTGGATGTTTGTGTCCTCCCACCCATAAATTTCTACATTGAAACCTAGTCTCCAATGTTATAGTATTAAGAAGTGAGGTTTTATGGGAGATGATTAGGTCTTAAAGTCAGAGCCCTCATGAATGGGATTAGTGCCCTTATAAGAACTATGCACTAACCAATTGTGGTACTGGAGCTACAGTTTGTGCCCTTATAAAATAGGTTCAAAGGGGCTCATTTGCCTCTTCCACAATGTGAGGACACAGTGAGAAGTCAGAAGTTTGCAACCTAGAAAAGGGCCTTCACAAGAACCTGGCAATATTGGCACACTGATCTTGGATTTCCCAGCCTCTAGAACTGTGAAAACAAATTTTTATTGTTTATAAATTACAAAGTTTGTGGTATTCTGTTAGATCAGCCTGAGTGGACTAAAATAGAAATTGATATCAAGAAGCAGGGTGTTCCTATAAAATGTGGAAATGGCTTTGGAATTGTGCAATGGATAGAGGCTGTAAAAGTTTTTAAGAGATTTCTAGAAAAAGTCTACATTGTTGTCAGCAGACTAAAAGCAGTCATTCTGGTGAGGGTTAGAAGAAAAGGAGAGCTATAGAGAAAGAGCATCAACCTGCTTAGAGATTACCTACGTGGTCATGAACAGAATGTTGACAGAAATATGGATGATAAAGGCCATTCTGATGAAATCTCAGATCGAAATTAGAAACATTATTGGAGACTGGAAAAAAGTGACCCTTGTTATAAGGAAGCAAAGAATTTGGGTGAATTCAGTTTGTATCCTAGTGTTTTGTAAAGACGGCACTTGTGAGCACTAAAACATGATAGTTGGTAGAAGAAATTTCTAAGCAAAGTGTTGAAGGTGCCATTTAGCCCCTTGAATGTTTACAGTAAAACGCAATAAGAGAGAAATGATTTAGAGATGGTATTTTCAATCAAAAGAGAAATGGAACTTAGAAAAATTTGGAAAATTCTTAGCCTATTAATATTGAAGGAAATAAGGAAGTGTGCTTAGAAGAGAAGACAAAATGTGTCCAAGCAACTGTTTGACAAGGAAATTTGTATGATTCAGAGGAACTCACTTGCTTTTCCTCAGGACAATGGAAGAATGGCTCCAAAGGCCTTTTGGAGATAGTTGGAGCTACTCCTCCCATCACAAACCCAGAGTCTAAAGATCCTGAGAGCAATTTCAAGGCTTCTCTCCCTGTATTTCAGCTCATCAGGCCTCAGCAGTGGGTTCAGAGTCTCGGGGGCCCAACCCCCACCCCAATGTGTCCAGAAGGTAAGATATTGAGTCAAAAAACATTATTCTTGAGCCTTAAGATATAATTGTGTTTGCTGTATTGGGTTTTGGACTTAGCTGTGACCTGTTACTTCTTTCTTCTTTATAATCTCTCTGTTCCAGAATAGAAATGTCTATCCTATGCCTGTCTCATTATTGTAGTTTTGAAGTGCATAACTTGTATGATTTCACAGGCTCACAATGGAGATAAATTTGCCTCAGAATGAATTGTACCTTGAATCTCACCACTGATATAGATGATATTTAGATGAGTTTCTGGAGTTCAGAATTTTGAGTCTATCCTGGACAGAGTTAAGACTTTCGGTTCTAATGAGATAGAATGAATGTATTTTTCACGTGAGAAGGATACGAAATTTGGGCTGGGGTAGATAGATTGTTTTAGTCTGAATATTTGTGTCCTCCCAAACCTCCTATGTTGAAACCTAATTTTTAATGTGATTGGTAGTATTAGGAGGTGGAGTCTTTTGGGGGCTAATTAGGTCATGATGGTAAAGCCCTCATGAATGGAATCAGTGGCTTTATAAAATAACCCCAAGGGAGCTCATTTGACTCTTTCACTATGTAAGGACAACCCTCAGCAGAACCTGACCTTGCTGGCACCTGACTCTTGGACTTCCCAGTTTCCAGAACTGTAAAAAATAAATTTCTGTTGTTGTAAGCCATCCAGTCTATGGTATGTAACAGCTTGAACACACGAAGGCAAATGAGTTTCTGTATTTTGGTGCTGCTGAAATAATGCAGTTGCTATAGCATTTGTAGAGAACATGGGAAGAAAGAATACTTTAATTGTATCACCTTTTTAGACCCTCAAAATAATTCTGCATTGTAACATCATTTTTCCTTTTGTCTAGATGGGGGAACTGAGGCCCAGAATAAATAACTACCTCATTGTCATATAGCTAATGGCAGCATCAGGGCTCAAACCCAAATCTTTCTGATTCCAAGGGCCGTGTTTTTTCACTATGTCATGTAATGTCTATGTAGCTTATCATGTTTCCTGCCAACATTAGCACTGATGAATGTCAAGTGCATTCATTCAAGGAAATAGCAGTGTATATGGGATTGCTTAACTAAGGCTGCTCAGAAGGAGGGTGATTGCGTGTGTGGAACTGTACAGAACACAAAGGATGGGAGCAGGCACGATGGATTCAGGCTTAAGATTCAATGCACCCAATAAATTTGTGTGATCTTGAGCAAATTATTTTAGGACCACTAAGTTTCAGTTTTCTTATCAGCAAAATGGATGTAATTACAATACCTACTTAGAGGGTTGTTAAAAAAATTTACCTTCTATAAAGGGTGTACTCAGCACAGGGCTGATAGAATAAAAATTATACAATACATTGATCAAGTTGGAGTCATTATTACCCCCAACTAGTCATGTAGGTCCAAATCACCCAAGTCCAGCACGTTGTTGGGAGTCATATTCTAGATTCTTTTTATTAAATTATTTTATTTTCTGTGAAGCAAGAGCTTTTATTTGTCATATTAATGAAATCATATATTTTTCAGGGTAATTCTGGTTTCATAAAATTTAAGGATTCATGACATGTGTAATTTATAACTATATAATTGAAAATAGTTTGACTTTACTGTCATAAAACAGAATCTTAGAATGGAAAGGGCTTGGATTTTGAATTCATTCAATGAAAGATTGGGTCCAAATGTCTCTACCATCATTCTCTAGTTGTTTAAACTTGGGCAGTTTCTTCGAAACTCATTTTCAAGCTGTGAAATAAAAATAATGGTTATTGTGAGGATTAAATGTTGAAAGGATCTAATAAAGTGTAAAATAGTTACCAACTAGTAGAAGTGCCATTTAAAAATGTTTTCAGCAGCAAATAACAGGAAACCAGGTGGCTTAAACAAATAGTGTCTTAGTTCATTCAGGCTACAATAACAAAATACCATAGACTGGGTAATTTATAGCTTATAAACAACAGAAATTTATTTCTTACAGTTCTAAAGCCTGGAAAGTCCGAGACTAAGTCACTGGCAGATTTAGTGTCTGGTGAGAACCCATTTCTTGGCTCACAGGTGGTACCTCCTGCTGTGTCCTTACATGGTAGAAGAAGCAAGGCAACTCTCTGGTGCCCTCTTTTTATAAGGGACTAATCCCATTCATGAGGGCTCTCTGCCCATGTCATAATCATCTCCCAGAAGACCCCACCTCCTAATGCCATTACACTGAGGGGAAGGAATTCAATGTACAAATTTAGGGGTACACAAACATTCAGACCACAGCAAATAAGGCTCTGATAATAAAATTTCCAGGGAAGATAGTTGTTGGCATGCGATCAGCTACACAGTAATAAGGACAGAAACTTAAACTCTTTTATTTCTACCAGCCTGAGAACATTATCTTTCATCCTAATGTTATATCATGATCACAAGATGACTTGAACAACATCACACTTCAGTTCCAAGAAGGTGAAGATAAAGAGAATTAAAAAGTCTGCTCTTCAGGAGACTTGTGCTTTGCATTCATAAGTAGAATTCTTCCTCAGCAGAGTACCTTTGTACATCATTAGCCACAACTGGGTCACATGACCCCTGTAAATCAGTCAATGGCCAAGGGTAATAAAATTACCACGATTCATCACTTGGGCTGGAACAGGGAAGGATCTGTCCTATATGCAATAAGGGAATCTTGACCAGATTTCTGAAACAATTAGGGTTCTATCAGACAAGAAGGAGGAGGTGGTATGGTGAGGAAGATGTTGGGTAGTCCACAGATGGTGTCTGCCATGATGGTCATTCAACAAAAGCTACTTTTTCTCTCCCCTTAACTGAAAAAATTAGCAAATATATAAATAAATAAATCTTGTGCCACTTTATGAGTCCTGATATTTATTTTAACCCTAAATATACTATAGGATTTAGGAAATTGACCTTTAAAGGAGGCAGATTTTCTTTGTATTATTATTATTACTACACTTTAAGTTCTAAGGAACATGTGCATAACATGTATGTTTATTACATATGTATACATGTTCCATGTTGGTGTGCTGCACCCATTAACTCATCATTTACATTAGGTATATCTCCTAATGCTATCCCTGCCTCCTCCCCCCACCCCATGACAGACCCCGTGTGTGATGTTTCCCTTCCTGTGTCCAAGTGTTCTTATTGTTCAATTCCAACCTATGAGTGAGAGCATGTGGTGTTTGGTTTTTTTGTCCTTGCAATAGTTTGCTGAGAATGATGGTTTACACCTTCATCCATGTCCCTACAAAGGACATGAACTCATCCTTTTTTATGGCTGCATAGTATTCTATGGTGTATATGTGCCACATTTTCTTAATCCAGTCTATCACTGATGGACATTTGAGTTGGTTCCAAGTCTTTGTTATTGTGAATGGTGCCACAATAAACATACGTGTACATTTGTCTTTATAGCAGCATGATTTATAATCCTTTGGGTGTGTATCCAGTAATGGGATGGCTGGATCAAATGGTATTTCTAGTTCTAGATCCTTGAGGAATCGCCACACTGTCTTCCACAATGGTTGAACTAGTTTACAGTCCCACCAACAGTGTAAAAGTGTTCCTATTTCTCCACATTTTCTCCAACACCTGTTGTTTCCTGATTTTTTAATGATTGCCATTCTAACTGGTGTGAGACAGTATCTCATTGTGGTTTTGATTTGCATTTCTCTGATGGCAAGTGATGATGAGCATTTTTTTCACGTGTCTGTTGCCTGCATAAATGTCTTCTTTTGAGAATTGTCTATTCATATCCTTTGCCCACTTTTTGATGGGGTTGTTTGTTTTTTTCTTGTAAATTTGGGAGGAGCCAGATGGGAGAAGGAAAGTTAAGACACTAATATGGTAATTGCAGCCCGATGACCAGACCTCAACTAGGATAATGGTAGGAGGGATGAAGAGGCAGAAATGGATTTCTTAAATATATGTATATGGAAGGAGGGGTTCATATTGGCATGATCTAGTTACTGATTAAATACAGCAATAAAAAAGAAAAAAAGCAAGTCTAAGGTGAATCCAAGATCAATAAATACTTTTCTGGATAGATGATGAATAGATACATGGTTGGATGGAAAGATGGATGGATGGTTGGGTGGATGGATGGATGGATGGATATTGAATGATTGGATGAATGGATGGATGGATGGATGAATATTTCGTGTACATAAATGCTGAAAGAATTAGGTTTGGTTCTGGATTGCATAAGGTACCAGATATTTCATTTGGCTTTTACTCCTATAAGTCTGATTACTCCGTGAAATTAGTCACTCAAATACCAAAATCTCATGAATCTTGTCATGTACCAGTTAAAGTACTAGGCTATGCTGGGATATTATTCAAAAGTGAATAATGCTGACCACATCCTTTAACAGGTTTTCACTCTTGGTAGGGACACATGACTTAAAGTTAGTCATCTAAGGTGGTCTGGGAGTAAATGACAGATCCATATTAGTGGCTTAAGTCCTCAAATATGAGAGATGGGATAGGGTAGCTTGGATGGCTTCCTGTGGCATTTGCAACTTTAGTTGGGAAAAGGAAACACAGATTGAAGGAGTAGGGAAGGGATTTGTTGTAGGGAGAATGGAAAGTATTGAGCTGAGGGCATTGGCAGAGCTGGGATTGAGGACTATAACCAGGCTAGTGTGTCTGGAAATGCTGTCACTCTTGTCTGGTCACATACGGAACATGCTAAGTGATCCAGCTTTTGCATGGACCTCTTTGATCTATCATAGCAGATGTCTGCGGGGACCTTTGTGACCTTCTAAATGTTTTAGCTGTCAAATTATTCCCCCGTCCTAGTTGAACACTGAATTCCAATAAATAAAATAAATAAAAGGAGAACTGAACGTATCACAATGGTGGGGAGGAGCTAGCCCCTGTTCATCCCACCACCTCAGAGATAAGGCACCTCATCCAAGGTAGTTATGAGGAAATTCTAGCCTTCTAAAGAACTCACAGTTTGGAAACCATTGGTTTAGTCCAGTTCTTTCACTTCATAGATAGTAAAACAGGGACACAGAGAGGTTATGAGACTTGCTCAAAGCCAAATACACAAATATCCTCTGACTCAGTGGAGTTAAGCTATAAATAGAACTCATGTTTCCTGGAACAAGCCTAAACCAGAACAGTTTCTACATCCTTGGTTGGAGAGAAGCATCTTTCTAAATCATACATTGTCCAGTTTTTGACCCTTTTCAGACACTTGCAAGTTGCCATTGTCCTCGGGATATGCAGAGTCTGCAAATGCCCTGCCTGGTTTCTAATTGAGGGTGGTTTGGAAGGCAGCTAGGAAGCTTTCCTTTTGTAAGCAATCACCAGGATAAGGAAGTATTTGCATTCAGCAGTGGGCACAGTTGTGATGTGCCTTGTACTGGAGCAGCATTAATTTTCCCTGCTCTGTGTTCTAAAGAAAATATTCCCATTTTTGACAGATGTTCTAATTCAACAATTAGCAGTGACTATGACATGCAAAAATTACCAGTTGCTAAAGTCCCACTTAGCCAAATGGGAGGCATAGAGTATTTTTATATTCAGCAGCCTTGGACTGTGTAGCTTGAAGAACACACTTGCCCAGCATTTCTCTGGCTTATGTGTTTTATCACTAACTGTAATTTATTTTTAAATATTCTAAAAATGTGTCCATCGCAACAGCTTCTGGGTGGTGGGAGGAGAAGAGAAAAGCATAAGATGCTGTATGAAATGACATCCACTAAAGGGCTCCCTTCCAAGCCCTTGGTACCATTAGATCATGAGAAAGGCTGGTAGCTCTTTAGCCAAAGGGCAGATTTGCTAAGACTATTCAGCTCCAGCAAATGAGTCACCTTACCCTTGACACTTAGGGTTCTCGGTAAAATAAATAAAGGAGATTTAGTTGGTTTCAATGATCCCAGCCTGTCTCTCTGTATGTTTTCCTCCTCTTATTATAATAAAAATATGCTCTTTCCATTTGTCCACTCCACCCAGGTCATTCCCATACCTCCATTTTTCACCCCAAAAATGTCTTCTCTCCAGAAAATTCAATCTTAGGATTTTGAAATAGCCACAGTGCCTCAGAGTTGGAAAATTATTAACAGCTATGTTCTACACCTCTTTCCATAAGATAAATACACATATACATATATTTAGATCCATATCCTCACATACATAAAAAGGAGCAAGTACATACAATATAGGTGTACTTATAAAATACATGCACAATGTACATCCAGGAAAATCATAATAGCTAATTACAGTGAATGCAAATAGTTTTCTTAATAATTTTACTAATTTTGACCAAATGGTTGTCAAATCTGATTTGAATGTCAATTTTTAAATTTTGATGTGGTTAATGAAGGCTTCATACAAGGGATAGGAGGGAGAAGTCTTAGTTGTACCATTTTCTTGTAGTTGAATATTACATAAATTATTTATATGACCTTCACCTGTGCAATTCCTCAGTGAGTGTCATATAAGCCAAACATGTCTTTTTGTGGGATTCGTTTAATACCAGATATTTTGCTCTGTACACCTACCTTGTGTAAAGGATAATTTGTGGCAATATCCCAAAAGCAATCCCCAAGTGCAGGCACCATAGCCAACCTTTCCACCTATGAAGTCCTAATCTCCAGTATGTACTACTTTTAACAACATACAGACTCGAATCAAGAAGCTGGTCTCATTCCAGGTATTAGATATTAGCATTTTTTTCTCTTTAATTCGTTTTACATTAAAAATTAGAAGTTTTAATATTTGTTTCTCATTTTCTAGTTGCTTATCTTGAACATTCCACTTTGGAGGCTGTGAATGAGCCTTGGTGGGTGGGCCCTTCTGTCCTTGCTCGAGGGAGTAGAATACACATTCGGATTGACTGAACGGTCTGTGTTGATTGTGAGGCCTTAGAGAGAGGTGATGTGTAACAGAGCAAATGCTCAGTGGTCTAAACCTGGCTTCTAGGAGTTGTGGGTTGCACACAGTCAAATTCAACTTCTTCAAATCTGCATTTGCCAATTTGCAATGCAAATTACCCAGGAAGGTATAGCCAGACGGGCTATGAACAAGCCAGCCAAACGAGTAGCCTAACCTAGCCACAAAAGTGTTAAATTCTAAATGTCTGTGGGGCTCTCTTTCTGATTTTTTTTACCAGTCTCCTCATAACAGTCTGTGCTCTCTTTCAATCTCTCCCCTCCTCCCTGTCCCACCCACCCTCTTTCTGTGTATGTGATTCTCTCACCACTTTCTGGCAATTAGGTTACTTGCTGTTACCATATGAGACATTCATAGTACTCTCAAACAGAGCATGCCTGGCTCCCGATATCCGGCTCCTTACCAATTCCTGTGGGTTCCACTCCACAAGGCCTCTTACATTGTCTACTTTTCTCTATCCTCACTGTTAGCATCCTAATTCAGGCCTCATTATCTCTTGCTTCAATTGGGACAACAGCCCCCTACCAATATTCCCACCTTTCATCTTCCTTCACACAAATCTTCCCCCCATGCCACTGACACCTCCAACTATACTTCACTTTGCTTGGAAGTTTTCAATGGCTCCTCCACTCCCTATGGCACTAAGTAATCAGCAAGTTGGATTGACATTCACATTCATATTACATGTGACCAATCTCTTTATCCTGACTTCCTGTACTTCTCTCTCAATTATTTTTTTATTTTCTAGACAAATGAATCCTTCTTCTATTCCTTTATCTAATCTCACATTGTCACACTTTGTGCCTTTGTTACTAGTTTCTTCTGCCTGAAATATAATCCCCAACCTTCATGCTTTAATCTATTTATTCAACTGCTAATTCTTAAGCATCTGCTATGATTTTCAAAATTTCTCACCTATAAAATGTCTACTTGTCCTTCTATAACCTCTTCCATTAGGTCTTTCTTGCCTTTGCAAAGCAATACCATTTCTATGTCTTCTAAACTTCTTCAGCATCTTAATCTTGCTTTTCTTATGTACTGTTTTCTCTTTGTTTGTTATGTCCTACATTTTGGTAAAAAACCATTTAAGAAATGTCTAGTTTGTGCTAAGCATTATAATATGCCATTAGGATTATATTTAATACTTTCAATATATTTGCTAGACCCATAAGTGTATTCCCATTTTAAAGATTAGAAAATGAAGCTCAGAAAAATTAGGTTAACTTGCTCAAGGCCAAACCACTAAGGTTCAACAGTTAGGAATCACACCAAATTTGTTTTCCTTCCCGATTACATGATATACTGATTATAATCATCATTGTACTTTTTCATACCCAATAATACATCACAAAGTCCTTGAAGACATGACTGAATTAATTGAGTTCACTTCAATCAAATTGTACCTGAGGGAACTTGCAGAAGGGAAGTCAAAGGGGTGGTCTCAATATGCCTCTAGACTGGCCAATCCCATAGTATGGACCTTCCCCCAGACCTATTATAAGACAGCCTGAAATAGTCAGCCTCGTTCTACATAAGTTTTAATTTTCTAGCTTTCCAGAAGTCACTGCTGCCTAACTCCTGGCTGCTGCACAATGTGTTATAGCTTTAAATATTCTCTATGTTAATGCTGATTACTGAATAAACTGGCAATTAAGTTTTCATGGCATAATTTCTATGTTCCACTGAACAGTACTAATAGTACATTGTGTCTGTCCCTTCCAAGAACCCACCTGTTTTGCGGGGAGATGGCAGCAGGCTGGTGCTGCAGGCTGCTGAGCAAAGTGCTAATGTTACTCAGGGATTTGATCATGGCATCAGCAGCCACAGAAGACCTAGGCTACATGAGAGCTGAAAGCTGTACACACGCCTTCACCTCTGCCCCTCCAGAGGTAAATTTGTCTTAAACTTGAAGAAAACCTCCTCTGTGGCCTTCGCCGCTTTGTATTTCTTGGTACTTGAAAAAGCAAATGGAGCCATATTTTACAGGCAACAGGAAAAACTACAAACCTTCAGTGAAATTGTACCTGTGCCACAAGAAAGTTCTCTCCATCTTGTCTACCTCTTTACATTTGCAGTCTCAACCTTCATTTTCCCACAGCAGTTCTCAGATCTTTAACTCATTTTGTCATCTCTGCTCCTCACGTTGGAGTCAGTCTCACTTCAGTCTGACTCTTCATTTCCCCAGCCCACTGTCATTCTGGAAGATGACTTCCGCTCCTCTTTGCTCTGGCTTTGGGCTCCACAATCAAGGCCAAGTCTCAGTTCCTGGACTCTAGCCCCAGTTTAGAGTCATGAATATACCTTTCTAGCAAGCCCTGCTGTTAGATATGCTGGGATCTTAGTAGCAGTCAGGATGGACAGAGCTAAGAATGGGAAGGGGAAAGACTGGAGCTGGGGGTACTGGCTCAGCTACAGGGCTGACGACTAGAAAATTAGGTGATTTTGCTTTGGCTGTGTTCCCACTCAAATCCCATCTTGACTTATAGCTCCCATAATGTCCACGTGTTGTGGGAGGGACCTGGTGGAAGATAATTGAATCATGGAGGTGGTTTCCCCCGTACTTTCTTCTCATGGTAGTGAGTTAGTCTCATGAAATCTGATGGTTGTATAAGGGAAAACCCCTTTTGCTTGGCTCTCATTTCCTCTCTTTTGCCTCCCTCCATGTAAGGTACACCTTTCACCTTCCACCATGATTGTCAGTCCTCCCTAGCCATGTGGAACTGTGAGTCCATTAAACCGTTTTCTTTATAAGTTACCTAGTCTTGGGTATGTCTTTATCAACAGTGTGAAAATGGACTAGTACAGAAGGTCATCAAGTAAAATTTCACTTCTACAGTGGCCTGGAGAAGAGAACCAGACTCAAGTCTAAGATAGTTCCGTCTGGTGCACAGTGCATAAAAAGTAGAATCCTAGTTACTGGCAACATGCAACATCAGACTGGTGGTAGCTCTGTTAATGTGAGTGGTTTGCATAATTTGGAGAAGTTTATCCTAGCCCAAGGTGAGTTAGGCATAATGGAAAGGGATTTAAGCTTTGGAGTTAAAAAGACTTGGTTCCTAATTCCTGATTATCTGTAACTAGCACTGTTATTCTGGCAAGTTAATTAATCTCTGTGAACCTTAGTCTTCTCGTATAGAAATAGGGAAAATAATAATTACCTCATAAGGCTTGTGATGAGATTTGAAAATGGAAATAGCAAATATTTCATGCAAGAGCTAACAATAGAAGACAGTTATTCGTATGGATGGTGGGGTTGAGATCCCAGCAAAGGTGAGGGGATACAGGCAGATAGTAAATAGTGGCTCGTGTTCAGGGTCTCAACAGTGGAAATGAAGAGTATATCAGGAAACAAGGTCTGAAGACTGGAAATACAGATGGGACACTGTGAGCCTGATGGAGGGCAGGACAATGTCAGGGCTCCCTGATCCACCTGGCTAAGACAAGACACATTTTAGACCTCACCAGCTGGTAGGTCAGAAGCGTTAAGGTGCTCCCTGCCTTGGTCAGGTTTGGTCCAAATCGGGCAGGGAGCCCTCAGAGGGCATGGAAGAGCAGGTCGGCCTCTCAGGTCAATAATGAGAGCAGCTTCTTGAGAAGTAATGGGAAAGGCACTGCCAGCAATCCTGCCTGCCTCCGCCTCGGCCAGGAGCTGCAGCCACCTGGAAGCCAGTCCTGAAAGCCCCGAACTCAGGCTGCAATAGCTCTGTACTTGGCACTTGGGCTGGAGGACCTGAGTAGGGCAGGGCTGATTGGTGTTCAAAAAACATCTTGGAACAGAGTAGTGTTATCCTTTAAGGGGAGAAGCAGATCAGAAGTCAGGTGCCAAAATGTGCCCACTGACAAGGTCTCAGTGATCTTTTCTGTTGCTTTTGCTGGTTCTTGGCTAATTTCTCTACATCCAGCCTCCTGAGCTTCTTTAACAGCCATGATATATGTATGTATACGTATGAATGCATGAATGTGTGTGTGCACTTATACATTTATGTAAAAACAAGACAAGAGTGAGTAATGGAAAATCAAGGGGTATAGTAATCAAGTTGCCTAAATATTTCAAAGGTCCCATGATTCTAATCTTTCTTCCCATATTAATCAGATAAGCATCCCTACCCCAAACTTTAAATTCCATGAGAACAGAGAGGATTTGAGTGTCTGTCTAGCACAGAATATGCACCTGGGAAATATCAATTGAATGAGTCGTCTATATTTTAGGCCTATGTGAGGTGTTTCACTATATTATTTCTAATCTTAGTCATAACCCTATGAAAAAACATCAACCTAATTTAATAAACAACAAAACTGACATTCACAGAAAGTTCACACAAAATTTGTAAGTGGTAGAGTTTGGAAATATTCTGTACTTTAGTTCACTCATTGTAATGTTTCCAGATTTGAGTTTTGGAAACACAGTTATTCATTACTAGCTCTAAAGTAGGAGGGAGACTCTCAAGAATTCTGGGATTAAGTGGGTAAAATAATATGTCGCAGATGGAAGGAATAAAAATCTGCTGTTTCCGAAATGACATAATTAACATTACTGCTTTTGCCTGATTTAGTATTGTCAGATTTAGCAAATAAAAATATAGGACTCCAGGTGCATTCTAATTTCAGATAATGATTTTTTAGTATATCTTGAACATTGCATGAGACATACTAAAAATTACTAAACGTTTATCTGAAATTAAAATGTAACTGAGCATTTTTATTTTACCTGGCATCTCTGTTTTGGTTTAAGATATGAGACAATAACTTGGTATTAAGACATTGGTTAACACTGATGAGGTTGGAGTTCTGGTTGAAGAAGTCATCTAGAGGTGGAACAAAGTCTGTCTGATGCATATTCTTTCAGTCACTCAACAAACATTTTTGGACAATTGTTCCTTGCAAGGCATTGTGAGGAAAGAGGAATGTCTTGGTACCAGTTAATGCACTTTTGGTACTTGGAGCCCAATAGAAGAGCAGAGTATATTAGTTACCGTGATAATAGGCTATGGGAAGTATGTGACACATCACTGGTGGAGATTTAATATGGCCTGGACACAGGGAAAGCTCCTTAGGGAAGCATTTACCCCAGCTAGGCATGACCCAAGTCTCATTTCCTTGCTCCCACTTCACAATCTAAGCTCCACACTCTTGCCAAAATGATCTTTCAAAATGTGTAGCCAATATCCTACTGAATGGGCAAAAGCTGGAAGCATTCCCTTTGAGAACCTGCACAAGACAAGGTTGCCCTGTCTCTCCACTCCTATTTAACACAGCATTGAAAGTTCTGTCCAGGGCTATCAGGCAAGAGAAGGAAATAAAAAGTATTCAAATAGGAAGAGAGGAAATCCAATTGTCTCTGTTTGTAGACGACATGATTGTTTATTTGGAAAAACCCCATCATCTCAGCCCAGAAACTCCTTAAGCTGATATGCAATTTCGGCAAAGTCTCAGGATACAAAATCAATGTGCAAAAATCACAAGCATTCCTATACACCGGTAACAGACAAGCAGAGAGCCAAATCATGAGTGAACTCCCATTCACAAATGCTAAAAAGAGAATAAAATACCTAGGAATACAACTTACAAGGGATGTGAAGGACCTCTTCAAGGAGAACTACAAACCACTGCTTAAGGAAATAAGAGAGGCACAAACAAATGGAAAAAATTCCATGCTCATGGATAGGAAGAATCAATATCATGAAAATGGCCATATTGTCCAAAGTAATTTACAGATTCAATGCTATTCCCATGAAGCTACCATTGACCTTCTTGGAAAGATTAGAAAAATATACTTTAAATGTCATATGGAACCAAGAAAGAACCCATATAGCCAAGACAATCCTAAGCAAAAAGAACAAAACTGGAGGCATCATGCTACTGACTTCAAACTATACTACAAGACTACAGTAACCAAAACAGCGTGGTACTGGTGCCAAAACAGATACATAGACCAATGGAACAGAACAGAGACCTCAGAAATAACACCAAACACCTACAACCATCGGATCTTCGACAAACCTGACAAAAACAAGCAATGGGGAAAGGATTCCCTATTTAATAAATGGTGCAGGGAAAACTAGCTAGCCATATGCAGAAAACAGAAACTGGACCCCTTCCTTACACCTTATACAAAAATTAACTCAAGATGGATTAAAGTCTTAAATGTAAAACCCAAGGCCTTAAAAACCCTGGAGGAAAACCTGGGCCATACCATTCAGGGCATAGGCATGGATAAAGACTTCATGAGGAAAACACCAAAAGCTGTTGCAACAAAAGTCAAAATTGACAAATGGGACCTAATCAAACTAAGGAGCTTCTGCACAGCAAGAGAAACTGTCATTACAGTGAACAGACAACCTACAGAACAGGAGAAACTTTTTGCAATCTGCTCATCTGACAAAGGTCTAATATCCGAATCTACAAGAAACTTAAATTTACAAGAAAAAACCAAACAGTCCCATCAAAAAGTGGGTGAAGGATATGAACAGACACTTCTCCAAAGAAGATATTTATGCAGTCAACAAACATATGAAAGAAAGTTAATCATCACTGGTCATTAGAGAAAAGCAAATCAAAACCACAATGAGATACCATCTCACACCAGTTATAATAGCGATCATTAAAAAGTCAGGAAATGACAGATGCTGGTGAGTCTGTGGAGAAATAGGAACACTTTTACACTGTTGGTGGGAGTATAAATTAGTTCAACCATCGTGGAAGACAGTGCGGCAATTCCTCAAGGATCTAGAACCAGAAATATCATTTGACCCAGCAATCCCATTACTGGGATTATATCCCATTACTGGGGTATATGTCCAAAGGATTATAAATCATTCTACTATAAAGACACATGCACATATATATTTATTACAGCACTATTCACAATAGAAAGACTTGGAACCAACCCAAATGATAGACTGGATAAAGAAAATGTGCCACATATATACCATGTAATACTATGCAGCCATAAAAAAAAGAGTGAGTTCACGTCCTTTGCAGGTACATGGACGAAGCTGGAAACCATCATTCTCAGCAAACTAACGCAGGAACAGAGAACCAAACACTGCGTGTTATCACTCATAAGTGGAAGTTGCACAATAAGAACACATGGACACAGGGAGGGGAACATTAGACACTGGGGCCTGTCGGGGGTTGGGGGCAAGGGGAGGGAGAGCATTAGGACAAATACCTAACACAAGCGGGGCTTAAAACCTAGATGATGGGTTGATAGATGCAGCAAACCACCATGGCACATGTATACCTAAATAACGAACCTGCACATTCTGCACATGTAACCCAGAAATTAAAGTAAATTAAAAAAAAATAAAGCAACTCTGTATACATCCCTACCCTTGCTTAAAACCTTCTAATGGTCTCATCATCTTTTAATTTAAACACCAAGCCCTTCTGCATGGGATAAACGTATCTGTCTAATAGAGACCATATGAACTGCCCAGCCTCATCTCTGCTCTGCTATGAAGAAACATCCTGCAGCTTCAGTCATACACTCCTTGACCTCATGCTGCCCCTCAAGCTAGTTGTACCCCTGATGTGGCTTTAGCCCCTCCTCACAGTTGCTTAACTCCAGCTGTTTTTTCTATATGACCACTAGGTATAAAACATCTTCTATGTGGCCAACTGTCTACAAGATACTGAAATCACTTAATCCTCCAGGATTCAGTCAGAGTCACACCTTCTTGAAGCCTGCTCCTCCCTGTCTGTGACCTTGTGGACTCCTCCTGCTAGCTTTCCTTTACTAGAGTATCTGCAACCAGCCGAGGTCATTGTCAGTTGACTTTTCTGTCTTTACTACAAAGTGAGATCTTTGAATAGAAAGGTAGCATATTACCTTTGTCTGTATCTTCACAAACTAACACTGCACCAGGCATGTGGAAAGGATTCAGACAATTACATAAATGAATAAATATGGTTAAGAAAATCAGAACTCCCCATAATAACATTAGTACTAATAACTATTATTTACTGAACTAGAAGTTGTGTTAAGTATTTTATATGTATGGCTTTACTTAATACTCTCAGTGACTACCTAAGGTAAAAATTTTTATTACCACCATTTCATAAATGAGGAAACAGAGGTTAGAAATGGTAGATAACGTGCCCAAGCTAGTGATGAGGCTAGCATTTACATTCAAACCTAGGTGAATCTGACTGCAGAGTCCACAGTGTTAACCACCAGGCAGTCCTGCCTCTCAGATGTCCCCTAAGATTGGCATCATCTTCTCTAAGCTATATCTCCTAGTCTTCCCTAATGGGTTAAGCACACTTGTCACGTTTGGCTGCTCAGGAAAACTCAACAGGGCCAAAGAAAACATCTCTGTTGAGAGATTCAGAGCTTATGCAAATATCCAGACTGTGGGGAAGGCCTGTGGTTTCCCTTTGTGCCCTGTTTGTAATAAATAAGCCACACAACATGCTTAGGTCGTTAACAGAGATAGATGAAGCCAACCAAACCATCACTCTGCACTTGCCCGAATGGAATTGCTATTCTGTTCATGAGGATTCTCCATTTGCAGAGCAGAGTCGTGAAGGGGTTCCACGCCCTTTATGTGCTTCAAGACAATGACCACACAGGGGAGGATAAATGGGGTGTAGGAGAAACCTCCAAAGGAATTTTTGGGAAAAGCGCTTACCAAAGAAGGCAAATGAGGGACTGGCTGGTGCAGACTCAAGTGTGTAATCTGCCTGCAAGTCTTTGTACCCCTGAGATATCAGCGTCCTCCTCTGTAAAATGGTCTTGGGGTGTCCACAGTGTTTTCCGATACACACTAATTCTGTGGTATGTTTAAAGGTATTATAGGGTAAAAATAACTTCCTTTTTAAAACAAATGGGGAAATGTCTGTTTAGACAAGGTTTGCTGTTTTTGCTTTTGTGTGATTTTTTTTTTACTGTAGGATTTTTCAGGGCCTTTAAAGGCTAATATAATTATTAATCTCCCAGAGATTATAAACTTGAAAGCGTTTCCCAACTTGATCACCAAAAAACTTTTCAGTCTATCATGGGATAGTTTCCCAGGACAGAGCTCAGGAGAATGTAAAGCTATTTGCTGTCTGGGTGTGATTTGTCTGAAGGAAAGCTTGGCTGCCACTTCCTTTTGTAAAGAGATCTTGCGATGGGGCGGCAAAGCTGATTCATCTTACTGGGGGGTAGAGGGAAGGACACACACAGACATGCTTTCTTGGTTAAAAGTTCTTTGCACATCTGTGTCCCCAAAACTTCTCCACTTATTTGTTAGTACCTAAAATCCTGTCAGAGACAAATTGACTTTACATTGTGCTTTGAGAAAGAGAGTTTATGCCTACATTGAACACACACTGCACCACACATTTTACATACATTTTATATAAATTATCTCATTTCATTTTCACGGGACTCCCACCACAATGGTTGTGCATATTTTATAGTAGATGACATTCATATTCTTGCCTGAAATGTACTCATTATTGTTCCTATTGAACTGGCAAATTGAGGTCTAGTACAAATTCAGAATTCAACTTTTAGTATCTTGGCCACTCAAAGAAAAATGAAAGTTGCTGAAGTATATGAGAAGTTTGATCAATTATCTATTTCTACATAATAAACCACCTGAAAACTTAGAGACTTGAAATGATTTTATTTTCCCATAAGACTTCTAATAATCTCACTTGGGGTCACTCATATGGCAGCAGTCACCTGATGGCTCAGTTGCAGCCAGGGTGGCCTAGCACAGCCTTGCTATCATAACTGATGATGGTTGCTGGCTCACAACAGGAACCTCCCCCCATCCCTAGACCCCAGTACCCAACAGACAATTGTGGGATTCTTCACGTGATAATGACAACATGCGTGGGCTTCTTGAGACTTAGGCTTACAGACTCTTAACGCCATCACTTCCCCTAAATTCTGTTACTCAAAGCAAGTCACAAATCCAGTTCAGATATAAGGGGCAGGAAATAGATTCTCATTCTTGATGGTAGGAACAGCAAAGTCATACTGCCTACAGACAGGAATTATTGCTGTAATCTTTGCAAACACTCGACCACCATTTTAGCAGACACCTCGTAAAACATCCGTTTAGCGTCAATGTCCCATTTTCTGGGACTCTATCTTCCATTTTCTGGGAGTCTATCTTCTTGTTAATGCGATAGGGCTAACTCTAGTCGCTAGTAAGAGCTAATTAGATAAGAGACAGACCCCTACCTCAGAAGGGGTCAATTCATTGCCAGAATTGCTTCAACCAGATTATTTTCCTAAGAATTTTAAATTCTGAAGCAAAGAAATAAGTTAGTGAATCAGTGGTAGTGAAATCAAAAGCCATTAGATGCAGCCATTTTTTCTCCAAAAGGTATCCAATTCATTTGTTCGTTGAAAAATATTTAGTCATATCCATTATGTGCTTGGCACTGTAATAGGCACTTGGCTCACTCAACTGAGAAAGAATAATAAAAGCATATGCACGGGGATAAGAGACTAAACTCCGCACGTTTCCAAAGAGACAGAGACTCTGTTTCCAGAACCTGATGATATCTGGTTATTTATCCTTCCCTTGTTTGCTCCAAATTGCCTCTGGAACTGAACAATAAAAACTCTTATTTTCCTTAAGCTGGTAGAAATGGCTTCTATTACTTGTTTCTAAATGAGTCCGGAGATAGTATTCTATTGAGAGAAGCTGCCAATTACTTTCTGTATTGGCAGAGAGACTATAACATTGAAACAAGCTGTCTACTATCCCTGGAACTTTTAAGAATTAGTACCTGGGTGATATGGTCATTTGAATTTGTCGACAGCAGGACCTGAAGATGTCAGGCAGATTCTTCTTTATTTTTATACAGCAAGATGATTCTAAATGTAGCAAATCTCTGACTTGCTTACTGGGCATAAAATGACTCAGGAGGAATAAGCCTATCTTTCTGATAATGCTTATTTATTCAGTTTTCCACTGATTATTCTTTGAGTGCTTATTGTATGCCAGGCACCATTCTAGGCACTTAAAAAACATCAATAAATCAAATTGACAAAAGTTCCTGTTCTTACAGAGCTTACAGATTAGCACATTCTTCCCTAGTTATAAAAAAAAAAAATGAAAAAGGAAAAGCATAGATGTCATTTTTAACTCTCTTGGGCTGTTTAGAAAGACATATTTTCTAAAATTGCTAGTTTCTAGAGGAGATATTTTCTTATTGAGAAATCCAATGGTCAATAACATTATCTAGTCCTTAAACATTGTAGAATGTACAAGTGCAGTAGAAAATGACAAACAGGAACAACAAGATCTTTAAAAAGGATCCAGTGATGTTGATATATTCAATGTTTCTATGAAATAATTCACTCACTTATTCTCTTGCAAGATTGAGTCTATATTTCTGGCTGGAGAAATGCTGAGCTGCCCTCTGCATTGAGATAGAACTGGTGAGGGTCAAGGGATAATAGATAATGGAGCAGAATTCAGAGCATTGTAATTCATCTATTGTATGAATGCTAAAAGCTTGATTTCATTCTCATTAGTCCTGGGCAGTCTATGTTTTTCCTCTGGCAAAACATAATATTGTTAATACAGATTTCAATCAGTTTCTTCTTCTGTCTATTGGGAGAAATGTCTATTTAGCTTTTAAAGCATTTTTTTTTAAATCAATACTCAAATATTTCCCGCGTTGTTTTTATATGGGAGAAGCTTTGACTTTTAAAAATTGTGGCCTCTTTTATAATTGTCAAGCTGTTGCTTCTTAGATGGCTGGCTTTGAATCTCTATTCTGGGAGTTCAAACATTAATATATTTCCTAAATAATCTGCATGTTAGCTAATATACTCACAAAAGAATATTTACTAAATCAATTTTCAAAACAAACTTTTACCCCAGAATGCTGCAAATGCCTCTACAACAGGGGGATATGGGAGAGGATAGATCAATGATATATAGAGATACAGAAATGTATGGATAAAGATTTGATACTCATACTGTATTTGCTACTGGAAATCATTACCCTCCTGGTGGACCCTGTAAAGGCTTAACCAGAACAGTTGAAGTTCTGCCTATGTTTGATACCATTTCTTTTTGCTCAGCCCATAGAAACATATCTGCACAGTTGACTTGGTCCATTAAAGACATTATACAGAGAAAGACATCATGAAATAACTACTCCATAAAAAGAGAGGTGACATAGCATAGAAACTGTGAATATAGGTCTTGAAGATAAACAGACAGGTTTCGATTCAAGCTTGGTCACTTACTGGCCACATGACCTCGAACAAATTGCTTAGCATCTCTAAACCTTGAGCTTTTTCATCTATTATGAGGGCACCCTTATCCCATCTAGTTCATATTCATATGTGTGTGTGTGTGTGTGTGTGTGTGTGTAAATAAAATAATACATAATGGCACTGAATAAGGCATTGTTATCAATACTGCAAGATGATAGAACAATAGTAGGGTAAGAAAATAAGTGAGTAGAACATAGATTTCTGGAATCTCAAAGCAGAAACAAACCTTACCAATAAGTAAGCCCTTCTACGTTTTCCATTTTATCGACCCTGAGTCAGAGGCCCTGAGAAGTTAAGTGACTCACCGTGAGTGACCAAGCAAGCTGGCAGAGCCAAGAGTTATACAATCAGACATAAGATGCTTTGTAACTGTTCTGTTGTTTCCCTTTCCCTCTCATAAGAAGAAGGCAATGTCTCTGATCGTTACGGTCATATTACCTGAGTAACTTTAGCAGTAACTTCAATCCAAGGAGTTACCTGAGACTCCACCACTTAAATGTAGATTTTTCAAAAAGAGGAAACTTCTGTATCATCAGGATAAAAGGGAGCCCAGTGCTTGAAGAACAGATTGTATCCCTGAATCTATTAACTCTCTTTGTATGCTTCAGAAGAAAATTCTCTTGGGCAGATAAGAAGTTGGTCTTGTAAAAGGTAATAAATACATAAATTTTCATGCTCAACAGTCAGGGCTTGAACAGGCTCGTCTGCAATGCAGCCCACACCATCCAGCTTTCACCCAGCCTCCTAGCTCTTGTGCACTACTCATGGCTCTGAGTAACAGAGGAAGGCAGTGCTCATTGTTCAAGGTACAAATTCATCAACGGAGGGGCTGTTCTGATTGAAAATGTACACTCTTTCCTCCTACCATATATCTCCCCTCTGAAGACGCCACATAGGATGTGAGGAGCTTGGAGGGCCGTGGTGGAAGAAGCCACTTGCACTGCATTGCCTGAGCACTTGAGGCTCCCTGCTGGACCACAATGCTGAGCTCCCTGGGCTGAGCATCTGTACCTTATAAATAGATCCTTTAAGAATCAGCATCTGTAACTGTCCCAGGTGATACTGCCCTGCTAACCTGGAAAGAGACAGTGATATAAAAATAATCCATTTTTGTTTGGAGTAGCAGCTCAGAAATGCCATAGTGATCAGCTATTTAGTTCCATGGGCATATTCTTTCGTGGCCTCTGACAGGGAAATGTTTGTTTAGTTTCTTCTAGATTGCTAGGCCAGGTTATTTTCAGAGGGAATTCAAAAAAGAAAATAATTTTATAGTAAGATGGAAGCAAATTGCTTATAATTAAGTTCAATAAAGACATCCTCCTAATTTATTAAAACTTATTTACTTTATTTAAGGTCTTTAATGTTTTGTACATGCCTGTTGAAAGAAACAGCAGAAGGCTGTTTTACAAAGTAAGATTCAAATAACTAGGGAATGATTTGTGCTTTCTAAGCCCTAAGTTTTCAGTCTGGGTTCTTGGAAAAGGAAGAAAATGAATGTAGATTATTTGTTTCTGGAACAACACATTTTATTTGTCTTCATTCTTGCCTTGAAAAATATTCATGAGTTTAAGTTGCAGAGGCCAAATGATGCTTGTTAAATATTATTCATAATATTCTAACTGAACTGAAACATAATGATACAGGAAATATTTGAATGTGTGCCCTAACCCCACCCACATTGACTAACATCATCTCCTGAAACAGAATAGCTGTGAATGACCATAGACAGATTTCTTGTTGTTTCTATTCTCCCCTTTACTGTGTCCCTCTGTTCCCCTTATCACTTAGAATACCTTAGCTAAAGCACTTTTATTTGTGGTCAGTTGAGCCTTTTGTGACCACGAATGTAGCCAGGGGAAGGTATATTTTCTTACTGCCATTTCCTATTGATGTATAAAATTAAGGTAACTTGTTATCTTTAAATCTCAAGCCTGGATATTCTTGTTAGTGCTGTGGATCATGGAGTAGCTAAGGAGACAAAGCACTCCCACCCCTCTGGATAAGAATCAGCAACCTCTTCTCCAATCTGTTTTGTTATATGCGTTGCCATGGTGTTGGAAGGCGGTGGCCTAGATAAAGCATTGCAGTACTGTGGTTCAGAGAAAAGCTTTGTGAAATATCTTCGCTCTCAGTCAGCCTTAGACTTAGCTAGGGTCTTCATCTAACTTCTGTGATCTAATGGATGCAATATCAATGTCTTCAATAAAGTCTTCTAAAATGATCTTTGCTTCAGTTCTTCTAGAAAGTTCTTCTAATGATCTTCTAAAAAGATCATTAAATCTCCTTAATGATCTTTGCTGTCTTTACATTTCCGAAGGTCTCCAAAGTGCCTTGGTGCCTGTTTTTCTGTTTCTCTCTTTGTGTTTCTCCCCTCTTTCCCTCCTCTCTTTCTCTCTTTTACACTTATTTATTAAGTACCACATACAGTACTGTGCAACAGGGGACTGGTTTCTCGTAACACAACCCTGTTACCAGGTATTCTTTTTCCCTTCTTAACACATATTGCACCTGAAGCTTTGGGCAGTTGAGTGCTTTAGTGCTGTGATAGGATTACACTGCCTAGAAGTTTTGCAGAGCCAGGCTCTGACATCAGAACTGCTGCACTTTTCATCATATCCAGGACTTTCAGATCTAAAGTGATCCGCTGGCTGCAGACACCCCTAAGGCTCTCCAAGTAGCTGACTTCTTACAAATTTGTAGATCTCAGGATCTCCTTCTTGGTGAGAAAATTAATAGTAAAATCTAAAAGGCACAATTACCTGAGGTGGCTGAGGGGATCCTATAGGAATCAACTGCTTGCATCTAAAAGCAGAGTGTGTTAATTCAACTCTGCAGCAAATCATTTTAATTTTATAAGACTTACTCAGAGAATGCTATTAAAAATTCAGATTCCTGATCCTGTAGCCTTTCTTTGTAATTTACTAGAACAGAAATGGAGGCCAGGAATCTGAATTTTTAGCAGTTTCCCTGGGTGATCCTATGCAAATGTCCTGGGGACCATACTTTAGTATGCACTGCTGGAAGGCAGTGTTATCAAAGTGGAGAAGATTGAAATAGCCTGGGAAGTTTTAAAATAATATAGATTTCCAAGCCTCATCCCACACCAATGGAATAAGAATCTTTGTGACAGGCAAAGATGGACCCTGAGATTTTGTACTTTTTTAAAGTTCCCCAGGTGATTTTGAAATAACCAGTCTTATTACTATCATTTGGTAAAAGTTTTCAACTACTTTCCCATCCATATATCATTAGCGTCAGACTCTTGGTTCCGTATCTGCAATCCTGACACCTCCTTCCAGGCCTTTGACTGTACTACTGTTTCCCCCTCTCCCCTGATCCTCTTTCTAAGGGGTTAGAATATGCTTAAAGTCAGACTGCCATTTTGAAAAAATATTCCCCTAGGAGACAAGTATATTTCAAGCACCATTCTGAGCTGAACTCTTGATTTCACCAAAAATAATGATAATAATGATAATAATCTTAATAATAATAAGCTGTTTTAAAATGATAAAGAAAATGATGAAGAGCATCATAATCACTCATGGAGATTATGCAGGGACTCTCTTTGCTAAGGGGGGAAGGTCTCATCCCCAAGAATTATTTCTTTATTTTCCCTTCCCAGAGTTTTTACATGGAAATATGAAATATTGCCTTCCTACTATATAATTATTAGGAAAAAAAAAAACAAACAGAGCCTGGATTGTACTACTATTGAAAATTTCAGAAAATTTATCCTACATGACTAAGCAGTAGCAGCTTTTTGTATTCAGTTTAACCCACATGGAAAATGTTAAATCACCATATTAACAACACAATCTAGCAGTTAAATAGCATGACAGTTACCATGGGAATGTGCCAAACACAGGTGGGCTGGCAGTGTGTGTAGGGGGTTTTGGAGGGGGGATGTATTGTAGATTAGAACTGCTATGCCTGTTTTTATATTTAAATTATTTATACAGTCAACGGATTTTAAAGAGATGCAGCTGGACTTTCTAAATTACGATCTTCCGCCTCTTTACCTTGTCAAACTCTTACAGGGAATTATTTAATTGCTATAAATGCAATCTTTTTCTTTTGGTGAAAAACATGGTTATTTCTTCCTTCAGTTAGAATCTCTGATTTTTTTAATACGCACACTTCTGGGCATAGTAATAATAATAATGACCAAAAATGTAAAATCCACATGCATTCTATATCCTGGAAGACCCTAGATAAATGAAAGCTTACCTACCTCTCTGATGTCACCTTGTACAGCCACTTGTTTTATCCTTATAATGACCCTATGATATAGATCCTATTCTTATTTTTTCCTGTTTCATAGATAAATAGAAAACTTGGTAGTATAAGAGCTAGAAAGCAAGCCTAGCCTTTTGGACGCCAAAGCCTATAACACTGTAGTGCCTCATGACCAAAGATCTTACAGATTTAAACAACAACAATGAAACCTGGTGTTAAACTTGTTAAAGAAGATTTGCTACCTACACATTTAGATTCATTACCACACTGGTTTGGCCAACTCCTGGTGGCATATTTGTGAGTCTGCATCATAATCACTCATGGAGATTATTAAAAATAACAGTGCCTGGCTCTACCCCAGACCCATGGAATCAGATTTCCAGGGGTGAGGAATGAGGAGATACAGAGCTCAAGTAAAGGTAGTCTTAAGGCATTCTAGGTTATTCTGATGCACAAGGGTTGAGAATGACTGTTGAATTATAAAATAGCTTATTTTGCACATGAGACATTTGTGATGTTTAGTGCTGTTAGGGCAGGACTAAGAAAGAAGTTTCATAAAGTCACTTCCATGTTTTATTTGTCTTTTTTTCATCAGTGCCTAGTGCAGTGTCAGGTCAATAATAGCACTACTTGCCGGGTGTGGTGGCTCACGCCTGTAATCCCAGAACTTTGGGAGGTTGAGGCAGGTGGATCGCCTGAGGTCAGGAGTTTGAGACCATCCTGACCAACGTGGTGAAACCCTATCTCTACAAAAATACAAAACTTAGCAGGGCATGATGGCAGGTGCCTGTAATCCCAGTTATTCAGGAAGCTGAGGCGGGGAATCTCTTGAGCCCGGGAGGTGGAGGTTTCATTGAGCTGAGATTACTCCATTGCACTCCAGCCTGGGTAACAGAGTGAAACTCCATCTCAAAATAATAATAATAATAATAATAATAATAATAATAATAGATAACACTACTATTGCTTCTATTCATATTAATATTGAAAATAATGATAATAAATACTGAGTTAAACTGATTTATCCAGATTAGGCATTGTACAAAATTATGCATATTATCTTGTTTAATCTTGCAAACAACCAATGGAAGTAGATACCAAAATTATCTTCTGTATTTTTCAGATAAGGAAATTGAGGGTCACCCAGGCTAAGTTATTTGCACTGGGTCCCATAGTAAATGTGTAAAGCAGATGTTCTTCTTATTTTAACTCTAGTCTTAACCTTTACACAGTGTTTATTCTCAAAGATACTTAGCTAATGCTTTTGGAAGGAAGGAACTGGCAGTAAGGAAAGAAGGAAGAAAGAAAAGATGAATGCAAGGAATAAAGAGAGGAAGTGAGAGAGGGAGGTGAACAACAATGGAGGGAAAAGGAAGGGAAGATGGAGGTAAGAAGAGTATTTGTGCTATGAAAATAGAAATATAAGTCAATCTGGAAGTCAACTCACACCTGCTTTTCTTCAGAAAAATGAGACTCTATTGTCACTTGCCAGCAATATGTCTTATGTCTGTCACCTGTGGGACTCCTGTCTTCCATGTGTTATTGAAATGGCTGTCTCTTTTCTCCCAAAGGAAAAGTGCCAGTGTGGGACAGTGATGTTCAAGTACATTCTTAGGCTATGGTGTTTGGGGGGTAGAATTTTTGGTGTACTGAACAAAGGGATTAAAAAGGTCAGTTTTATGTAGGGACTCTCTTTGCTAAGGGGGAAAGGTCTCATCCCCAAGAATTATTTCTTTATTTTCCCTCCCCAGAGTTTTTACATGGAAATATGAAATATTGCCTTCCTACTATATAATTATTAGAAAAAAAAAAAACCAAACAGAGCCTGGATTGTACTATTACAATAAGGTGTGGGGGAAAGGGAAAAGGATTCAGCCAAGTGCCCCAGATTTTAGGTTTTACTCTGGGTTTTCTTTCTCTGGTTTTATCTTCCATTGTCTCTTCTCATCACTGGAGTGATAAT
This sequence comes from Papio anubis, assembly GCF_008728515.1. Lineage (NCBI taxonomy): Eukaryota > Metazoa > Chordata > Mammalia > Primates > Cercopithecidae > Papio > Papio anubis. The sequence continues at coordinate 67,369,235 of NC_044976.1, forward strand.
GTTTAGAGGCCCAAGATTAGACTGTGGGTATGGGGTAAGGTAGCAAGGGGCCACAGTCTTCCCTTGATCTGGGCCTGTCATTGTCTGCCCACTGTAAGCCAAAGTTGTTCCTGTTTAGCTCAATAGTGCTGTAGTTTTCATACAGGGTCAGAGACCAATGTCCCACAGGGTAATAAAATGCATGCATTTGGTTGGAGTGTACCTTCTATGTATCTTATTGTGGAATCTGAATGAACAACATATGGCTATTCAAAAAATTCATGGATCCTGGGTCCTAGTCAAATATCACCTCTTCATGAATAACAGAGCCCTCCTTTCTCAGAGCCCACAGTGAAGAGAGTACTATTAACATAGCAGTTCCTAACATCAGTGAATTCCAAAGTCCCCTGTCGCTAAAGAACAATGTCTTTTGTAAGGGTTGTTGCAGGTTTCCAGGCAGGGCTTCACCTGCTTGAACTGGGAAACTTTTTCTAAGCCCCACGTCCTTTGCATTGTGAAAAATGCTACTTCTATTTTTCTTTAATTAAAAAATAAAACAAAAAAAAAAACAGAGCAGAAAAGTACATTGTATGAGAGCACACCCTTCAGAGTCAGACACACCCAGGTTTCATTCATGAAAATTACTCAATATGAATTTGGATTTTCTGTAAATCTATTTCCTTATCTCTATATCATGGATAATAACAATGACTATGTATAGGTATTTTGTTATGATTAAATGCAACACTCTTGCATTGGTCTTTAAGTTTTTATTTTATATTGTGTTCTTTCCCCCAAGTCTCACATCTTTGGCCTCAAAGGGATTAAAATGATGCAGGTCGTGTTCTCCGGGAAGCCAACCCTGAGATACAGTTTAGTGTGCAGTATGTTCAGATGGGAGAGTTCTTGGGAACAAGTCCCATGAAAGAAAAGGAAGGAAGTAGGATTGAGCAAAGGAGAAGGCTGAGCGGTCTTAGGTGATCCCACAGGAAGACTGATCTGAAGTGACTGTCAGAATTATCCTGTATTAGACTGAAATGACTATGCCTTTTTACCTGTGCCTCAAGAGTCACTGGATGTTGCTGCCTGAGGAGCCTATTACCTAAGATGAGGTGGCTCTCTGCCGCTGAGGCAACAGGCAGCTGGAATGTGCCTGGTGCCAGCACCCCCTATAACTGAACAACAAGTGCTCCTTGAAGAGCGTTTTGGGTGGGTCATCCCTGTGTCCCCCACACCATGCCCCTGACACATGATGCTTAATGATAACTAGCTTTTGGCTTCCTATGTTCCAAGCAGTGTTTCATAAATTTGGCAACATCTATCTATCTGTCTGTCTATCTATCTATCTATCTATCTATCTATCTATCTATCTATCTAGCAATCATCTATCCATTCTGAGCACACATAACTAAATTGCCCAACATCAACCATCTGGTAAATGATAGTGTGGCCTTTGAAGCAACACAATCTAGCTGCAGTGCTCCTACTCTTAAACTCTGCTCTACTCCATCTTGCAGTGACCTGGGTGTTTAAAGAGATCTGCTGGTCCTGTCACACATAGCTGTGTGTTTCTAGTACAGTGGTTCCCAAACTTTGATCCCCAGGTTAGCATCATCAGCATCAGTGGAAATTTGTTAGAAATGTGAATCTTCTGGCCTTACCCAGACCCAGAATCAGATACTTTTGGAGCAAGGCTCACAATCTATGTTTTGAGAGGTCTTCTAAGGGATTCTGCTGCACTCTCAACCTTGAGAAACACTGCAATAATGCATAGAGACAACAATAGCAACAAAAATAACATAGCACATTCTAAGGGCCTTTCTATTTAATCTTCTTTTCAGCTACCCTCTCCCTTGGAACTCTGATCCTTCCTGGCCAATGGTTCCAGCTGCTGAAATCTTCCCCTGCTGGGTTTCACATTAGAAATGGACAACTCTTTATTCCATCATGTAGCCACCACTTCCTCTTAGCCTCAAGGATAGTGTTCCGTTCATTTTATTATTTATAATTTGATGTTGTCCCAAGGCAAGCGTGGCAACCCAAAGCATGTATGTTGGTTTTATTGGCAGGCCAAAGAGCTCTGAGTTGAAATCTCAGGCCCATGACTAACTAAAAGCATGTCCTTGACCAATCTCAAATTGATCTTTGTTTCAATGTTTTTATCTGAAAAACTGGGAGTAAAAATACCTGCCTCACAGGGCTGCTCTGCATATTTAATTAGATCATTAATTTCTATATTCACCTAGTTTCTAACATATAAAATATGCTCTATGAGAGACTTGTTTAAAACTTACATGGAAGCCCCTTTCCCTCTTCCTGCTGAGATATCTTTGAAAAGCCAACTGGACTTAAGAATTACCACCATTTAGATATATGATATATTCATTCTAAGTGCAGCATTCTACTCATCTATCCTTCTTAACCTCACCAAGAAAAACATTTATTAAAATATTTTACATTTTTTTCTAAAGAAAGTCCCAGTAATTTGTTCAATCTGAAAATATGTGTGCATACACACACACACACACACAGACATTTAAACTGTTGTGTAAAAAAAACAAAAAAACCTTCATATAATCATGTTATGAGTCTGTAGAAAAAGAAAGGTATGATACTTTTCCTCATCTGTCATAAGGGTCATGACTAACACTCCTATAACAAAAGACATGTTAACAAGAGAAAAGCATGACAAATTTATTTCATCCAATTTCCATATGGCATAAATGAAAAGCCAAAGGCCCGGGGGAAAATGTCTATTTTTATGCTTTGATTCAATGAAGAATGGATAGCCATGTAGAAAGGTGACTGGACCAAAAGGGTGTGACCTAATGATAATAGACTGGGGTGGGGAACCCAGAAGACCTCTTCATTTATGTTCCTCTCGGCTTCTCTGTGCCACGTTCCTTCCTCCTTGAGGGTCTTATGACCTATGGTCAGACAAGTTAGGTCAGAGAGTTTCTTTGTGGCCATCTACACAGAGAGATGGGGAAAGGTTAAAATTATATTTCTATGTTTTATGCATTGCTTTAGGAGAAAGGGGTTCTAATTTCTATGATCCACCTTGGAAAGGAGAAATTCTGGTTCCTATGACTTGCTTCTGGAGAGAAAAGGGGACAGGAGACAGGAAAGCAGGAAAAGATCAGAGACACTTTGCTTCTGAGGCTGCTTCTGATGCCTTCCAGCCTCCTTTAGTTCAAAGTACTCAGCATGCCAAAGCATCATACTTTAGAATGGTACTTTTTGAGCCCTAAAAAGGTCAATATCAATTATATGAGTTAAATATAGACTCTTCCATTTTAGTGATGACAAACCACCATTGATAGTGGTTAACTATCTTCCCAATATTATGCAGTTAACAAAGGGCAGAGCCAGAATTGGAGCTCAGAATACCAGAATAGTTTTCTTTCCATTGTACATTCCTACCTCAAAGAATTCTGATTAGCTCTTAAATTAATTTTTTTAAACTGAGAAAGATATCTAGGTGTTGATGATAGATAAGGACAGTACCCAGATAATGACATTCACCTTTTCTAATCAGAGCATTACTGAAGATTTCTCTTTGGACAGATGTTGAGAACTTTGTGGAGAAAAATTTTGTGATCAGCAGGGCCCAAAAATCCCGTAATGTGGAAGAAGCTGGAAAGTTATTAAAATACCAAGGGATTATGGTTTAAACCTAACCCAAGGAGCCTGTGAGAGAGGAATGAATATCTCCTGGAGTGAGGCCCATTAACATCCTATGAAGAGCTAACTGTGGAATAGGACACAGTTAGGAACTAAGAGCTTTCTAGAGGTTGACCTTGAAAACCCAACCAGACTCCACAGGGGTCTTGACTACAGAAGTCCTGGCTGAGCTGCAGTTTCCTAGGCATTAACTCACATAAGAGTGACCAGAGCAGTAGTTCTCAACCTTGGCTGCATGTTAGGATTGTCTGCAGAGATTTTTAAAATTCTGATGCCCAGGCCACCCCTAGACTAATTAAATCAGGATTGCTAAAGGTGGGACCCAGTCATTAATATTTTTTTAAAGCTCCTTAGGAGATGATAGTGTGTAGCTCAAGTAGAGAGCCACTATTCTAGAAGCTAAAATGTTTTTCTCTTTTTTTTCTTTTGTTCCTTTGTATTTTTTTGCCTTGCTTTCTTCCTCTCTTTCTCCTTCCTTCCCATCATTCTTTCCATTCTTTCTTAAAAACAGGTTTGAGAATTTATTACACAGAAGCCATGACTATAAAGATATATAAGATGTGATTTCTATCCCTCTCTCATTTTTATGTAGCTTTGTAGCAAATCTATGCAAATTTGGAGATTTAACTTGCACCTATATATTAACTAATAGTTCCGTAGTTCAGAAGTCTGTCACAGCATGAATGGGCTCCCTGATCAGGGTATCGGAAGGCGGAAGTGGAAGTGTCATCAGGCTCAGTTCTCATCTTGAGGTGCTGGGAAAAAAATCCACTTCCAGGCTCATTCAGGCTGTTGGCTGATTTCAGTTCCTCAGGTTGAAATATTGATCTTTTTTATCTCAGTTTTTTGCTGTCAGGAAGAGGCTTCCCTCAGCACCTAAATGCCACCCACCTTTCTTGCTATTTGATATCCTCCATCTCCTAGCCAGCAGTGGTGCAATGAATCCTTCACACTTCAAATCTATGACTTCACCTTCTATAACCAGCTGGACAAAAGTCTTTGCTTTTAAAGAGTTGAAATGATTAGGTCAAATCCATTTAGATAATCTCCCTATCTAAAGGTCAGTTGATTTGAAACTTTATTACATCTTCAAAATTGCCTTCACAGCAATACCTAGATGAGGATTTAAATAACTGGGAGAAGATTTGTGAACATACAGGACAAGAATCTGGGGGCCATCTTAAAATTCTGCTACCACAGCCTCCAATGAGTTCACCAGTAGGGAAACAGGCTTGGGACTTAGTATAAAGCAATAAAGGACAGTCACAGCTACAAGAAATAGAAGTTGTACCATGTGATAATCTTGTTCTTGGAGAAGGGGCTAAGGTGGCCGAATAGGAATAGCTCTGGTCTGCAGCTCCCAGTGAGGCCAACTCAGAAGGTGAGTGATTTTTGCATTTCCAACTGAGGTACCCAATTCATCTCGTTGGGACTGGTTAGGCAGTGGGTGCAGCCTATGGTGGACAAGCAGAATCAGGGTGGGAAGTGCAAGAAACTGGGGGGACCTCCTTGCCACAGCCAAGAGAAGCCATGAGGGACTGTGCTACCTGGCCCAGATACTAAGTTTTTCCACATTTTTTTGCAGTCTGCAGATCAGGAGATTCCCTCATGTGCCTAAACCACCAGGGCCCTCGGTTTCAAGCACAAAACTAGGCAGCTGTTTGGGCAGACACTGAGCTAGCTGCAGGAGTTCTTTTCATACCCCAGTGGCACCTGGAACACCAGTAAGACAGAACCATTCACTCCCTTGGAAAGAGGGCTGAAGCCAGGGAGCCAAGTGGTCTTTCTCAGTACATTCCACTCCTGTGGAGCCCAGCAAGCTAAGAACCACTGACTTGAAATTCTCACTGCCAGCACAGCAGTCTGAAGTTGACCTGGGATAATCAAGCTTGGATGGGGGGTGTCCGCCATTACTGAGGCTTTAGCAGGTGGTTTTCCCCTGACACTGCTAAGGAGGCTGGGAAGTGTGGACTAGATGGAATGCACCACAGCATGGCAAAGTGGTTGTGACCAGACTACTTCTCTAGGTTCCTCCTCATTGGGTAGGGCATCTCTGAAGGAAAAGTAACAGCCCCAGTTAGGGGCTTACAGAAAAAACTGCCATTTCCCTAGGATAGAGCACCTGGGGGAAGGGGTGTCTATAGGCACAGCATCAGCAGATTTAATCTCTCCTGCCTGCTGGCTCTGAAGAGAGCAGCTTATTCTGACAAGAGGAATTCTCCCAACACAGTGCACCAGCTCTGCTAAGGGACAGACTGCCTCCTCAAGCGGGTCCCTAATGCCCATGCCTCCTGACTGGGAGAGACCTCCCAACAGGGGTCAACAGACATCTCATACAGGAGAGCTCCAGCTGGCATCTGGCAGGCACCTCTTTGGGACGAAACTTCCAGAGGAAGGAGAAGGCAGCAATCTTTGCTGTTCTGCAGCCTCTGCTGGTGATACCCAGGTGAACAGGATCTGGAGTGGACCTCCAGCAAACTGCAGCAGACCTGCCAAAGAGAGGCCCGACTGTTAGAAGAAAAACTAAGAAACAGGAAGCAATAGCATCAACATCAACAACAACAACAACAACCAAAAAAAACCCACACAAAAACCCCATCCATAGGTCATCAGCCTCAAAGATCAAATGTAGATAAATCCTTGAAGATGAGGGAAAAAACAGCGCAAAAACGCTGAAAATTACATAAACCAGAATGCCTCTTCTCCTCCAAATGATCGCAACTCCTCTCCAGCAAGGGCACAAAACTGAACGGAGAATAAGATTGATGAATTGACAGAAGTAGACTTCAGAAGGTGGGTAATAACAAACTCCTCTGAGGCAGGAGAGCATGTGCTAACTCAATGCAGGGAAACTAAGAACCTTGATAAAGGTTATGGGAACTGCTAACTAGAATATTCAGTTTAGAGAGAAACACAAATGACTTGATGGAGCTGAAAAGCATGCCACAAGAACTTCATGAAGCATACACAAGTATCAATAGCTGAATCAATCAAGCAGAAGAAAGGATATCAAGATTGAAGATCAACTTACTGAAATAAAGCATGAAGATAAGATTTGAGGAAAAATAATGAGAAGGAATGAACAAAGCCTCCAAGAAATATGGGATCATGTTAAAAGACCAAACTTACAAATGATTGTGTACCTGAAAGTGATGGGGAGAATGAAGCCAAGCTGGAAAACATACTTCGGGATATTATCTAGGAGAACTTCCCCAACCTAGCAAGATGGGCCAACATTCAAATTCAGGAAATACAAAGAACATCACTAAGATACTCCTCAAGAAGAGCAACCCCAGGACACATAATTGTCAGATTCTCCAAGGTTAAAACAAAGGAAAAAATGTTAAGGGCAGTCAGAAAGAAAGGTCAGGTTACCTACAAAGAGAAGCCCATAAGACTAGCAGCAGATCTCTCTGCAGAAACCCTACAAACCAGAAGAGAGTGGAGGCTAATATTCAATATATATATATTTTTTTGAGATGGAGTCTCACTCTATTGCCCAGGTTGGAGGGCAGTGATGCCATCTCAGCTCACTGCAACCCCTGCCTCCCAGGTTCACGCCATTCTCCTGCCTCAACCTCCTGAGTAGCTGGGACTACAGGCACTTGCCACCACACCCAGCTAATTTTTTTGTATTTTTAGTAGAGACGGGGTTTCACTGCTTTAGCCAGGATGGTCTCAATCTCCTGACCATATAATCCGCCCGCCTCAGCCTCCCAAAGTGCTAGGATTACAGGTGTGAGCCACTGCACCCTGCTCAATATTCTTATAGAGAAGAATTTTCAACCCAGAATTTTATATCAAGTCAAACTAAGCTGCATAAGTGAAGGAGAAATAAAACCCTTTCCAGACAAGCAAATGCTGAGGGATTTTGTCACCACTAGGCCTGCCTTATAAGAACTCCTGAAGGAAGCACTAAATATATGAAGGAAAAACTGGTACCAGTCACTGCAAAAACACACCAAATATAAAGATTAATGACACTATGAAGAAACTGCATCAACTAATGTGCAAAATAACCAGCTAGGATCATGATGACAGGATCAAATTCACACATAACAATATTAGCCATAAAGGTAAATAGGCTAAATGCCCCAATTAAAAGACACAGTCTGGCAAATTGGATAAAGAGTCAAGACCCATCAGAATGCTGTATTCAGGAGACCCATCTATTTGCAAAGACACACATAGGCTTAAATAAAGGACTGGAGGAAAATTTACCAAGCAAATGTAAAGAAAAAAAGAAAAAAAGAAAAAAAGCAGGGGTTGCAGTCCTACTCTCTGACAAAACAGACTTTAAACCAACAAAGATGAGAAAAGACAAAGAAGGGCATCACATAATGATAAAAAAGAATAATTCAACAAGAAGAGCTAATTATCCTGAATATATATGCACCCAATACAGGAGCACCCAGATTCATAAAACAAGTTCTTAGAGACCTGCCCACACAATAATAGTGGGAGATTTTAACATCCCACTATCAATATTAGACAGATCAACGAAACAGAAAATTAACAAGGATATTCAAAACTTGGACTCAGCTCTGGATCAACCAGACGTAATAGACATCTACAGAACTCTCCAACCCAAATCAATGGAATATACATTCTTCTCAGCACCACATAGCGCAAATTCCAAAATCAACCACATAGTTGGAAGTAAAACACTCCTTGGAAAATGCAAAAGAACAGAAATCATAGCAGTCTCTCAGACCACAGTGCAATCAAACTAGAACTCAGGATTAAGAAACTCACTCAAAACTGCACAACTACATGGAAATTGAACAATCTACTCCAAAATGACTACTAGGTAAATAATGAAATTAGGGCAGAAATCAAGAAGTTCTTTGAAACCAACAAGAAGAGACAACGTACCAGAATCTCTGTGACACAGCTAAAGCAGTGTTAAGAGAGAATTATATAGCAGTAAATGCCCACAACAGAAAGCTGGAAAGATCTGAAATTGACACCCTAACATAACAATTAAAAGAACTAGAGAAGCAAGAGCAAACAAATTCAAAAGCTAGACTACAAGAAATAACAAAGATCAGAGCAGAACTGAAGGAGATAGAGACATGAAAAACCCTTCAAAATATCAATGAATCCAGGAGCTGGTTTTTTGAAAAGATTAACAAAATAGACTGCTAACTAGACTAATAAAGAAGAAAAGAGAGAAGGATCAAATCGATACAATAAAAAATGATAAAGGGGATATTACCCCTGATCCCATAGAAATACAAACTACTATCAGATAATTCTATAGACACCTCTACACAAATAAACTAGAAAATCTAGAAGAAATGGATAAACTCCTGGACACATATACCCTCCCAAGACTAAACCATGAGGAAGTCGAATCCCTAAATAGACCAATAACAAGTTCTGAAATTGAGACAGTAATTAATAGCCTACCAACTGAAAAAAGCCCAGGATCTGACAGATTCACAGACAAATTCTACCAGAGGTACAAAGAGGAGCTGGTACCATTCCTTCTGAAACTATTCCAAACAATAGAAAAAGAGGGACTCCTCCCTAACTCATTTTATGAAGCCAGCATCATTCTGATACCAAAACCTAGCAGAGACACAACAACAAAGAAAAATTTCAGGCCAATATCCCTGATGAACATTGATGTGAAAATCTTGAATAAAATACTGGCAAACTGAATCCAGCAGCACATCAAAAAACTTATCCACCACGATCAAGTCGGCTTCATCCCTGGGATGCAAGGCTGGTTCTACATACACAAATCAATAAACGTAATCCATCACATAAACAGAACCAATAACAAAAAATCACATGCTTATCTCAATAGATACAGAAAAGGCCTTTGATAAAATTAAATATCCCTTCATGCTAAAAACTCAATAAACTAGGTATTGATGGAACATATCTCAAAATAATAAGAGCTACTTATGAAAAACCCATAGAAAACATCATACTGAACGAGAAAAAGCTGGAAACATTCCCTTTGAAAACTGGCACAAAACAAGGATGACCTCTCTCACCACTCCCAATCAACACAGTATTGGAAGTTCTGGCCAGGGCAATTAGGCAAGATAAAGAAATAAAGGTATTAAAATAGGAAGACAGGAAGCCAAATTGCTCTGTTTGCAAATGACATGATTGTATATTTAGAAAACCCCATCATCTCAGCCCAAAAACTCCTTAAGCTGATAAACAACTTCAGTAGAGTATCAGGATACAGAATCAATGTGTAAAAATCACAAGTATTCCTATATAACAATAATAGACAAGCAGTGAGCCAAATCATGAGTGAACTCCCATTTACAATTGCTACAAAGAGAATAAAATACTTAGGAATACAACTTACAAGGGACATGAAGGACCTCTTCAGGAACTACAAACAACTGCTCAATAAATATGACAGGACACAAACAAATGGGAAAAAAAAACTTGCATGCTTATGGCTAGGAAGAATCAATATCGTGAAAATGGTCATACTGCCCAAAGTAATTTATAGATTCAATGCTATCCCCATCAAGTTACCATTGACTTTCTTGGCAGAATTAGACAAAATTACATTAAATTTCATATGGAACCAAAAAAGAGCCCATATAGCCAAGACAATCCTAAGAAAAAAAGAACAAAGCTGGAGGCATCATGCTACCTGACTTCGAACTATACTACAAACTACAGTAACCAAAACAGCATGGTGCTGGTACCAAAACAGATATATAGACCAATGGAACAGAACAGAGACCTCAGAAATAACACCAGACACCTACAACCATCTGATCTTTGACAAACATGACAAAAACAAGCAATGGGGAAGGAATTCCTATTTAATAAATGGTGCTGGGAAAACTGGCTACCCATATGCCGAAAACTGAAACTGGACCCCTTCCTTACACCTTACACAAAAATTAACTCAAAATGGATTAAAGACTTAAATGTAAAACCTAAAACCATAAAAACACCAGAAGAAAACCTAGGCAATAGCATTCAGGACATAGGCATGATGAAAACACCAAAAGAAATTGCAACAAAAGCCAAAATTGACAAATGGGATCTAATTAAATTAAAGAGCTTCTTTACAGAAAAATAAACTATCATTAGAGTAAACAGGCAACCTATGGAATGGGAGAAAATTTTTGCAATCTATATATCTGACAAAGGTCTAATACCCAGAATCTACAAGGAACTTAAACAAATTTACAAGACAAAAACACACAAGCCCATCAAAAAGTGGGTGAAGGATATGAACAGACACTTCTCAAAAGAAGACATTTATGCAGCCAATAAACAGGAAAAAAATCTCATCAACTGGTCATTAGAGAAATGCAATCAAAATCACAATGAGATATCATCTCATGCTAGTTAAAATGGTGATTATTAAAAAGTCAGGAAACAACAGATGCTGGTGAGGCTGTGGAGAAATAGGAATGCTTTTACACTGTTGGTGGGAGTGTAAATTAGTTCAACCATTGTGGAAGACAGTGGGTGATTCTCTAAGGATCTAGAACAGAAATACCATTTGACCCAGCAATCCCATTACTGGGTATACTCAAAGGATTAGAAATCATTCCACTGTAAAGATTCATGCACAAATATGTTTATTGCAGCACTATTTACAATAGCAGACTTGCAACCAACCCAAATGCCCATCAATGATAGACTGGATAAAGAAAATGTGGCACACATATACCATGTAATACTATGTAGCCATAAAAAAGAATAAGTTCATGTCCTTTGCAGGGACATGGATGAAGCTGGAAACCATCATTCTCAGCAAACTAACACAGGAACAGAGAACCAAACACTGCATATTCTCATTCATAAGTGGACACTGAACAATGAGAACACATGGACACGGGGAGGGGAGCATCACACACTGGGGCCTGTCAGGGGGTGGGGGACAAGGGGAGGGAGAGCATTAGGACAAATACCTAATGCATGTGGGGCTTAAAACCTAGAAGATGGATTGATAGGTGCAGTAAACCACCATGGCACATGTATACCTATGTAACAAACCTGCACATTCTGCACATGTATCCCAGAATTTAAAGTAAAATAAAATAAAATAAAGACATTAAAAAAAGATGTGGTACTAATGAATTGCTGAAAGACTAACTCCAGGAGATATGTGTAAAGGGTCAAAGTAGGCTTCCTAGAGGAGTTGATACTTTAGTGCAATCATGCACTGGGCCATTACTTACTAAGTAACTACTGCATATACCAGTCACTGAGATGAATTTTGAGAGATAAATAGTTTTTCTCTGGGTGGACAGGAGAAAGGATGAGCTTTCTGGAGAGGAGTCATTCTATACCACAAAGCATGTGACCAACATGTGACAAAGAAGAGAAGTGTTTAAGGGATTAGCTGCAGTTCAGTCCTACTAGCAAAATATATGTGGAAAGTGGCTGGCAAGGAAGCCAAAGTGATATCAGATATCCTGTGACTCAGATTTTATCTTACTCTTTGGTGATAGGGAAACACTGAGGGTTTCTCCTCCTACTTTACTGAAGCACATTTAAAGTACAATCAATTGTACATATGTAAAAGGTACAGGTTGATGCAATTTTACATATTCATAGACCCATGAAACTTTCACCGCGATCAAGAAAAAAAGTATTTTCTATCACTCCGAAAGTTTTCTTATGCCCTTTTGTAACCCACAGCCACAGGTAAACACTGACTTGTCTTCTGTCACTATATGTTAGTTTCCAGTATTTAGAATTTTATATAAATGGATTTATACAGGAGGCACTCATTTGTGCTTGGCTTCTTACATTCAGTATAATTTTGAGGTTAATCTATGTTGGTGCAATTATTGACAAGTCATTTTTTTTTATTCCTGAGAACCACTTCATTGTATTGTATGAACATAACAGACAAATATGATGCCTGTGGACAAAAAGGGTCAATGTGAAATAATTGTGATAATGTGAAAGCAATGAGGAGACTATGTGAAGAAACTGGTATTTAAGGCCAGAAGTGGTGGCTCATGCCTCTAATCCCAGCACTTTGGGAGACTGAGGTGGGTGGATCATGAGGTCAGGAGTTCGAGACCGGCCTGGCCAACATGGTGAAACCCCATCTCTACTAAAGATACAAAAAAATTAGCCAGGTGTGGTGGTGTGCACTTGTAATCCCAGCTACTCAGGAGGCTGAGGCAGGAGAATTTCTTGAACTGGGGAGGTGGAGGTTGCAGTGAGCCAAGATTGTGCCATTGCACTCTAGCATGAGTGACAGGGTGAGACTCTGTCTAAAAAAAAAAAAAAAAAAAAAAAAGGTATTTAATAAAGATTTTGGAGGCAGATGATGATATTTTACAGTTTGACATGATTGGAGAACATTTTGGGCATGGGGAACTATGTAAGTGAAAGCTTGAGGGTATGGCTACATACATCATGTTTGCAGGTCAGAGTCTTGTGTTGTGGATAAAGCAGGGCAATATGGGTAAGTGAAGGACTGATGGGCTTAGTTGGATTTGAGGCTGGAAAGAAAGGTTTGGGCTAGATGACATGTGATTTCAGGTACCTGGATATACAGTACTTTGTCAGGTCCTATGTTAGATTAATCTGACATAGTAAGATGTGGTCCCTGCCTCTAAGAAACTCACTCTTCAGTGATTAAAATAATCCAATAAGTAATTGTAAAGAGGCTGAAATATGCAGTAAGGACATATGTAGGGTGGAAGGCACAAAGTAAGAAGTAACTTATTCTGTCTGTGGAAATCAGGAACTCTTCACTCAGGAGAGTCTTAAATGGCAAGTGGAGGTTTCTGGAGGCTGTAGGGTGGAGCATTGTTTAAGGAAGCCTTTCCATATAGAGAGAGCAATATGATCGGAAGTGTGCTCAGGCTCCATCAGATCTCTCTTATTTTTTTTTCCTCTTGCTTCTAACTAAAGGAAATACAATGTAAAAATCTGTGTTTGGGTTTGGAATGGAGAAAGAGATACTGCTTCAGCTTCCAGTGTCAACTGGATCAATTTAATCTACCAACACCAGAGAGTCCTTATTATGGTGTGAGGTGCTAGCCCAGCTTTAAAGATGAAGTAGTATTTTATTTATCTTTGCGATATTGGTCCTTGTGTAAATCTGCTTCAGAAATCTCAGTGAGGAAGCAGTGATTACAAGGCAAGGTTCAGGTTTTATTGTTTTCCCATAGACACCTTACCCATCCCTAATATTTTGGAGTGAAGGACAGTCCTCAGAGCAGACAAGGCTTTCACTGGAAATGCTAAATTTCCAGAGGATTCTACAAAGCTATTTGTTGTTTTCTTGGCTCAGTGGGTTCTCCTTATTGCCTGTATCAGAGCTCTGCAGTTTCTTGCATTCTGATGGTAAGAAACCTTAGAGGAGACAATGCAGCTGTTTGGAATTTCAAGTGATTCAGCACCATTGGGGACATGACATACTGGAAATGACAATCTCCCCATTTCCACCTGCCAGAAACTCAGGGACCAGCAGCACCATCTCTCCACGTCATGAATATGATGAATAGCCTTGTGCTCACCAGGCAGTTATCTTGTTGGAGTAATTCAGGTTGAGAAGATGCTTTCTCAATAGAAAGCTCAAGTTTTAACTCAGAAAGTACTTGAACATATTGGAATCTCTATGTATATAATCCATGTGCTTCAATGGGTTCTATCATTTTCATTGGAGTCCAAGAAATAACCCTAGATGTATAGGCAATGGTGACTATATGTGACTGTATCCTAGTCTTATAGTCAGTGGTGACAGAGTGACTGCCACATGTTGGGTTTTCTGGGGAGTAGATGCTGAGGTGAAATGTGTTAGCTTGGGCTGCCATAGTTAAATACCATTGACTGGGTGGCTTAAACAACAAAAATTTATTTTCTTACAATTCTGGAGTCTCGAAGTCTCAGATCAGAATGCTGGCATGGCCAAGTTCTAATAATTCTTTTTCTGGCTTGCTCTTGTTGCTTTTCGTCTGTCTTTCCACATGCAGAGAGAGAGCGAGAGAGAGAGAGAGAGAGAGAGAGAGAGAGGGAATCTTTTTCTTACTCTTTCTATAAGGTCATTAGTCCTATCAGATTAGGATATCACCTTTATAATCTCATTTAACTTTAATCTATCTCCAAATATATTCATGTTCAGGGTTAGGCCTTCAACATATGAATCTGGGGAAGACATATTTCAGTATATAGCACAGAGATTACCTTGCAAGAGCTTGATTTAGCAGTGCTTAGATTCACCACTTCAGGAAGGGAAGAGAAGGAAACAGGATTGAACAGAAGGAGAAGTTGGACTGTGAGGCAAACTCACTGAAGATCTCAGTTAACCCTATAAGGAACTCTAAAACCCATTTAGAATTGTGTCGACTTGAAGTCTTTTTATTACCATGTCAACCAGTCCTTGGATGTAGGCTGCCCTAGTAAAAGTTTTTAAATTCTCTTTGATGATGTGTATGCATTTTAAGGATATGTGGATAGATTTCTGGGCAGCTGACATTATTCTATAGGAGTGTGAAAAGCCTGTTTCAGATTCTCGTTATAGATGAGGTTTTGATGACTCATGTTCGAAAGGGGTGGGGGCACAATGGGAAGGGAGAATCCAGACAAAAGGATTATGCTTCTGAAGTCAATCTAGATAGCAGACACTCAAAATTTCCTAGTTGTGGGTGAAAATTAGGAAAATACCAGTATAAAAAATATATAGTTATCACTTTAAGTGATTCAATTTCTAAGTAACATATTCACCTGTCGATGTTTTTTAAATCAAGGCTGGCTGGCTCAGTTAGCTATGTTAACCATTTCACTTTCTGATCTCTCATCTAGAGAATATTTCTATATCTCCACCCTGTTAGTCACTAGAACCTTTTAAGCTTTAACTTCTCTTATTCTCACAGAATTAAGGTTTTCTATTATGATCTTCTTAGAATACAGTACTGCGTTCTTGGTAGCAGGTCCCACATATGTAATTACCTGACTGATTGTTTCTCTGTTAGGAGGTAAGTACCATAAAGATAAGGAAACAAGCTTGTCCTAATCACCCTTGTACTACCATTATCCAGCACAATGCTTGGCATACAGTCAATGCTCAAATATTATCTGTTGAATAAATAAATGGATGAATGAATCAATGTTTGCAAGGAAAATGTATCAATCATATCTTTTGGAGTCAGTCTGTATCTATGAGGTAGAGTCCACAGAGTATGTGTCTATATATTAACATGTACCACTTTTTAATAGCTCATTTTAAGAGCTAATTGTCAAAACTGTACATACTTTTTCCTCAGATTACATTGGCAGACAACATCTTGGGATTGATTTTCTTGCCATACAATAACAATAATTTGAACTTGTAAAAAAAAAAAAAAAGCAATGATATGAATTTGTTCTTTATGGTCCCTGACAACACATTAGGGGGTTCTCACAGGAAGATGCACATTATCTATTCATATCCCTTTACTAAAGGACAGTCCCTTATCATGGAAAGTTTCTCTCTTTGAGTGAAGCAAAATGGAGGATGCTTACCTTGCTGGTCAGAGGACCCAAGTTCACCTTGCGTTTTAAAGCATCACAGCTAGATCACTCTAGTATTCAACTTCCCTTTTCTATTTCAAAATTTAAAAATCGGCTTATTAAGTTCATACAAAGAGGTTGTATTGAGGTTGTATTATTAATTATCCTGAAAAAGACTGTCAGGTTTGTCTTGGCCAGGTGGTAGACATTGATACTAAGTCATGTAAATCTTTTATGCTTCTGTGTTAATGTTGGTCCTTAGTTGGCAAATGGTATCTAGATTTATTGGAATAACTGCCTCAACCTTTAAAGAAGCTATTGCAAATGTGTGCTGTGGCTACTTGTATTTCTATACTGATCCCCATGGGAGATGACACTAGTTATAAATAATACTTATTCCTGTTAGACCTAAAACTTCTTCAGAATCCTACTCAATGTAGTATGTTAGGCAGCCACTATCACCATGTTGATATATGAGAGGAAATCTCTTTTCCATTCTTACTGTAAGAGAAGACATGATTTAATTGGGTAAAACTCTAATTTAGGAACACATCAAAAAATGAGTGATGGATCAAGGGATAGTGTAAATACTCAAGTGGATGAATCAAACATGTTTATACATGTTCCCATTATCACGAATTCTGTGCATGTATTAGTCTGTTCTCACATGCTAATAACGACATATCCAAGACTGAGTAATTGCTAAAGGAAAGAGGTTTAATTGACTCGCAGTTCAGCATGCTGGGGAGGCCTGAGGAAACTTACAATCATGGTGGAAGGGGAAGCAAACACATCCTTCTTCACATGGTGGCAGGAAGGAGAAGTGCAGAGGGAAGAGGGTGAAAACCCCCTTGTGCATCATGAGATCTTGTGAGAACTCACTCACTATCACGAGAACAGCATGGAGCTAACCACCCCCATGATTCAATTACCTCTCACCAGGTTCCTCCCAAGACATGTGAGGATTATGGGAGCTACAGTTCAAGATGAGATTTGGGTGTGACACAGCCAAACCGTATCAGTGCACGTTCTTTAATTTGATATTCACAACATCCCTATGGAATAGGCAAATCAGGCATTTTCTTCCCATTTTACAGATTAAAAAAAGCAAGACAGAGAAGTTAAAGGGTTTGCAGACTTACTTGGGATCATAAAGATAACAAATAGAAAACAATTGGTCTTCTGATTCCAAATTATTTATATTTTCTATAGAAAGACAGTGGGTTTTAGTAATTTCTTTCTAATGACCTAATTAGTTTTTATCTAAAGACTCTGAGAAAAACTTTCTGAAGTCAAAAAATATAATGTGTCAAGCTTTCTATTATCTGATAAGAAACCAATTAAAGGCATCAGGGATAAAATACGATTCTCATATGAACTTTATTCAAGACAACTGCAAAGGTCTTCTGACTCAGAGAAAAACTGGTTGTTTTCCAGAGCTATTGTCAAAATACTGGCTGATTATTATCTTTCGGGTAAACAAACGGCTCAAAAGCCATCCTGGGGTGCTCGTGGTAAGCCCTATCACTGAGCGAGAAAGCAGAAAACATTACTATGCTTGTTTAGCATAGGCACAGTCACTCCGGGAAGGAAGACGATACTGAAACTCACAATCCTGGCTGCACTTCTGTTTTCCCAAATCTCTTTCCTCTCAGCACTCTCAAGCTCCTCTAGACAGGTTCAATACAAATGGATCTATCAGTTTGATTTGTTTTTGAGGCTATTTGGATGGCCTGATTTATTTTATCAGTATAAAAAAAAATTGTATGTGAGGCCAGGGGCTGCAAAGGGTCAAGTTATGAAGGTTTCTAAAATAAATGCATATGTCTGTATCTGTGTCTGTGTGGGATTGTGTGGAAATAAAGGACCTTAAGACAAGGCATGAAGTTTGCTTAATTTAGAGAGCTTTCCAAATTAATATGTAATCAATTCAAGTAGTTGGTTTGAAAAACATAACAATAAAATCCTTCAAGAATAACAGGCTGGACACTGTGACTCACGTCTGTAATCCCCGCACTTTGGGAGGCCAAGGCAGGCAGATTATTTGAGGCTAGGAGCTCGAGACCAGCCTGGCCAACATGGGGAAACCCCATCTCTACTAAAAATACAAAAATTAGCCAGGCGTGGTGGTGCACACTTGTAATTCCAGTGACACAGGAGGCTGAGGCAAGAGAATTGCTTGAACCTGGGAGGCGAAGGTTGCAGTGAAACAAGATCTCACCACTACACTCCAGACTGGGCAAAAGAGCAAGACTATCTTCCCTTAAAAAAGAATAACAAAAATAATATTTCTTTAACAATAGAGAACTATATGTATCCAATATTAAAACCAAATACTTATTAAAGACAAAGTCATTATATTAAATACAGTGAGCAACTGAAGAAATCAAGACCAATGGATGTGTGAAACAAATGGTCCTATTTAAAAGCATAAGTAATGTAAAATATATACAGAGATCTTAATTTTAGTTGTACCTTAATTAATCAAGTTTTTATTCAGCTTTAGTTTTGTCATCAGGACTTGCTCTGAGTAGCCCCTCCTTCTGCTTCAAAAAATTAATAGCTTTAATCTGCAGGAATTTTAGCCACAGATCATACCATCAAGTGTGTGGTACTATTTCAAAATGAGGAGCAAATGAAAACTGCCTAAATATGACTAAAGAATTTGTGTGGTAAAATGACATAAATTCTGAATTTTGACTCAATGATTACATGCCAGGCATTACTGGACAGTAGAACATGTATGCACTTTGAAATCAGAAATACCTATTGAGATTAAAAAGAAATGGTTTGGCCTGTAAAATCTGACTTCCAAGAATCAGATATTTTATTCAGTATTGAACTTTGCTAGTAATTAAAAAGATACGGGTGATAGCAATACATTGGCAATGTGTTTCATTGCCTTTGGAAAGATTTGAAACAATCAGTACAGTTCCATTAGTAACTGTTCAGGTTTTTTATTAAACATATTATGTTCTAGGCAATAGTTCCATAATATTGCTTGTTATAGAAGGAGCCATTTTGGTTATTGAAAACCAAATACTACATGTTCACTACTAGCCTATATTTTCAATAATACTTCACTTATTATCTAGTTTATGTGATATCTTCCAGTGGGCTATGACCCATATATCTATGAATTCTTGGGATATGTACAATTGCAACCTAGACAGACTAGATGTACTCTGCTAAAACTTTTTCATATTTAAGGACTTTCTGTAGTATCTTTCTGCTAGTAGTTTAAAAAGGACTTTGACCAGAACATCTTGTTATTTCCTAGATGTCCCTGATAGAGAAAGAAAATATTTCATGGGTATCATAGGGTTGCCACTAACATATTCTTTCCCACATGAACTCAAATCCTTTCTTCATTGTTTGCTCACTAATTGTGATTATTCTGGAAGACCTTTGTCAATTTCCTCTATATAAGTTTTAGGGCCTCTGGTTTCCACCATACTGATTATTATTTTTTTTTCTTTTATCTCTACAAATTATTTCTAACCCTGGATAAGTTATTTTTTTAAAGCCAGAATAGGTTTTACTCTAGAATGGAGAAAGTTGGAAAAAGCATTGCTTCTATGCTAAAAACAAGAAAAAGTAAGAGAAAAAATTAAGTCACACCTTTTCTTGAACCCATAAGGTAGCTGAATTTTAAGAAAACCAAGCAGCCTGAAATCCAAGGACAGATGGGACACTGGGCCTAGATCATCGGTGGAAGACAATAGAAGACTTATGTAGCAGCTATACAGGTAGGTAGGAAGAAATCAGCCAGAAATTTTTTTAGCAATCTCCATAATTTTATTTAGAGTTGACTTAAATTATTTTACTTAGAGTGAAAGATTTAACATAGTTAACCCATAGAAACTTATTTAAGCCTGGCCGGGCACGGTGGCTCAAACCTGTAATCCCAGCACTTTGGGAGGCCGAGACGGGCGGATCACGAGGTCAGGAGATTGAAATCATCCTGGCTAACATGGTGAAACCCTGTCTCTACTAAAAAATACAAAAAACTAGCCGGGCGAGGTGGCGGGTGCCTGTAGTCCCAGCTACTCGGGAGGCTGAGGCAGGAGAATGGCGTAAACCCAGGAGGCCGAGCTTGCAGTGAGCCAAGATGGCGCCACTGCACTCCAGGCTGGGTGACAGAGCGAGACTCCGTCTCAAAAAAAAAAAGAAAAAAAAAAAAGAAACTTATTTAAGCCTTTATTTTAGGTTCAGGGGTATATATGCAGGTTTGCTATACAGGTAAACTCATGTCACTGGAGGTTGTTGTACAGATTATGTCATCATCCAGGTACTACCCAATAGTCATTTCTTTTTCTGCTCCTCTCCCTCATCCCACTCCCCACCCTCAAGTAGACCCCAGGGCCTATTGTTCCCTTCTTTGTGTCCACGAGTTCTCATCATTTAGCTAGCACTTGTAAGTGAGAACACGTAGTATTTGGTTTTCTGTTCCTATGTTAGTTTGCTAAGGATAATGGCCTCAATCTTCCCGCAAATGACATTCTCTCATTCTTTTTTATGCCTGCATAGTATTCCATGGTGTGTATATACCATATTTTCTTAATCTAATCTGTCAATGATGTGTGTTCATGTTGATTCCATGTCTTTGCTATTGTGAATGAACATATGCATGCATGTGTCTATATGGTACAGTGATATATATTCCTCTGGGTACATACCTAGTAATGAGATTGTTGGGTCAAATGGAAGTTCTGTTTTTAGCTCTTTGAGGAATCGCCACATTGCTTTCCACAATGAGTGAACTTATTTACACTCCCACCAATGCTCCCTTTTCTACATAACTTTTCTACATAACTTCTCCCTTTTCTACATAACTTCTCCAGTATCTGTTATTTTTTAACTTTTTAATAATAGCCATTCTGACTGGTATGAAATGGTATTTCATTGTTTTGATTTGCATTTCTCTAATGATCGGTGATGTTTTCACATGCTTGTTTGGCCATTTGTACGTTTTCTTTTGAAAAGTGTCTGTCATGTACTTTGCCCACTTTTAAATAGGGCTGTTTTTTTTTCTGGTAAATTTAAGTTCCTTATAGACGCTGGATATTAAATCTTGGTCAAATGCAGAGTTTTCAAAAATCTTCTCCCATTCTTTAGGCTGTCTATTTACTCTGTTGATAGTTTCTTTTGCAGTGCAGAAGCTCTTAAGCTTAATTAGATCCCATTTGTCCATTTTTGTTTTTGTTGGGATTGTTTTTGGCATTTTTGTCATGAAATCTTTGCTCATTCTTATGTTCAAAATGGTATTGCCTAGGTTGTCTTCCAGGCAATGGTATTACCTAGGTAGTGTTATAGGTTTGGTTTTTACATTTAACTCTTTACTCCATGTTGAGTTGATTTTTGTATATGGTGTAAGAAAGGGGTTCAGTTTCAATCTTCCCCATACAGCTAGTCAGTTGTCAGCATGATTTATTCAATAGTGAGTCCTTTCTCCATTACTCATTTTTGTTAGTTTTGTTGAAGATCAGATGGTTGTAGATGTGCAGTTTTATATCTGGCTCTTCTTCATTCTGTTCCATTCTTCTATGTGTCTGTTTTTGTACCAGTACCATGCTATTTTGGTTATTGTAGCTCTGTAGTATGGTTTCAAGTTGAGTAATGGAATGCCTCAGCTTTGTTCTTTTGGCTTGAATCAGCTAAAATTTGAAAGGATGTATAAGTTAAATGTGGGCTAGCACTATTGTATAGACCACTAGGAAGCCTAGAGGCAAATGAAATTTTTATTCACTGTAGACTTAGAGCAGGTAGGTAGTCCAGAGAGAGCTACCTTCAGGGTGCAGGTGTTTAGAAGGAGATCTGCTGCCACAGCAGGAAAGGCATGAAGCCCCATCCCATGCTTAGATCCTTCTCTCAATGGGAAAAAGCCTTAAATAAAGAAAGGGCAACAAACCCTGTCAACAGGAGTGAAGAGTCATTGCTCCTGGAGGAAGTATGGAAAGCACCCTCTACCCATGGAGAAGCAGTAGGCAAAAGTCCTCTATCTAAAATTCTATAAAACTATTAAAGATTTCCTACTACTGGAGGAGGAGCAAAAAACTTCCACCTGCCCATGACCCATACAGAAAATAGACAGAGTTTGGCTGCCATGTGGAAGAGGGGCAAGAACACTGTGGAAATCCCACCACAAAGCCCAGGCACACAAAGCCTACCTCCATTTAGCTGAACTAGATAGCAAAGAACCTCCTTCTCATCAGCCCAGTAAGCACCAAGTACCAAGGAATAGCAGTCTGATACTGAGATAGGACAAAAGTGTGGCAAGAGACCCCTCTGTAATATAGGCAAATCAGGATGGCAGAAAGTTCAGGGTGGAGCACACACATTAAGACAGAGCCTCAGAGGAACCGTGAGGGTAGCCATAGCAAAAAAAAATCCAAATCCAGCTTAACTCTTGAATAGATCAACTCAATTTTCCAATAATAATGGCCTGGTTGAAGAAGAGGCATATGCACTTTCAAGCACAAATAGTATTTGCCTCCATCTCTATTGTTCTACTCAATGTGGCTGGCATTCTTCTGAACTCATCGTATTTACTAACATCCAAACATCCTCTCTATATCTTTCCTACTCTTCAAATTGTCCAGCCATTGAACAAATAAGTAATAGATTTTACTTAGGACCAAAACACACAGTGTTCAGCCAACCAACAAATTTGCCTTCTCACTGTGTCCTCATATGGTAGAAGGGGAAAGGCAGCTCTCTGGGGTGGGTCTCTTTGATAAGGACACTAATCCTACTCTGGAGGCTCTGCCTTCATGACCTCGTCATCTCCCCAAGGCTTCACCTCTTAATATCATCACTTTGGTGATCAGGTTTTCAACATAGGAATTTGGGGGAAACACAATCATTCAGACCACATTATATGCCATCAAAAGAAATAAGTAATTCAGATGCAAAGCAGTTTTAGAAGAAACATAAAATTCAGTTGTGGCTCTCAACACTGTGCATTAGAACCACCTGAGATGCTCTTAAAGCCAGTTTTAACTGCCTAATTTTCCCACTAAATGAAAATATAATGAGAACATGAGTCACATCATCTCTGAGTGCACAGTTATACCCAAGAGCATAGTGTTTGGCATAATAGGTGCTTTTAAAATAAATAAAATTCCTGAATTATCAAAAACTCTAAAACTTATATTAATTCTCTTAGGTTGAAGTAGTCCGGGTTTGGTAAGGAAACTGCACTAAATATGTCAAGTGATAAGGCCTCTAATGCAAGGAATTAGAGTCCGGAGAAAGCTTCCTTTATTGGTACAGGTATATAGGAGGTCTGCCACCACTGAAAGAAAGGCATGAAGAAAGGTATGAAATCCCTTTTAATACAGGGAATTAGAGGCTTACATAACCTTTGGAAACTCTGGAAGAGTGAAGGTATGAGAACCACTTCTATCTTTTCAGGAGGTCCATAAAAGAATGGATTGCAGAAAGGGTGTTGTCAATAATCTCAATTTCCTGAAAAGTCTAGGTGCGGCATTCTCAAGAGGACAGCTGGAACCTGCTAGCAAAATCTCACATCTGCCATTTCTCTATTCCATGTCTTCCCGTTGCTACTACAGGAAAATTATGACTTTTCTCTTTTTCCTCCACCTCCCAAATATTAAATACGTTCCCCAACATTATTTTTTAAATGTCATTTTAAGTGTCATTTTTTTAGCCACTGTAGTAAAAGGGAGAACTTTGAAAGGTGGGTGTAGCATCAACATCAAATGATATCTGGCAGATATAATGTGCATTTTATTCTTAGCCTCTTTCAAAGGTAGAAGGCAACTCTTTCACAACTGTTTTTGTCTTCTCTTCCCTCCAACATGCAGAATTTAGGGCCCACTTTTCTATTCTCCTCTCTTGCCTCACAAATGCACATTTTCTTGTACTTTTGTTCAATATAAATATTTGATATCATCTATTGATAGGTTGATTCTTTCCATTTAATTCAACTGTGTATAGCAACATCTAGTGTAATTCAATATTAGTATTGTTATTATTGTCGCAGATTTTACTCTTTTGTTTTTGAGATGGAGTCTCGCTCTGTCGCCCAGGCTGACGTACAGTGGCACGATCTCAGCTCACTGCAACCTCCGACTCCCTGGTTCAAGTGATTCTCCTGCCTCAGCCTCCCGAGTAGCTGGGATTACAGGCATGTAATTTAAATTACTAAAAAATTTAGCCCAGCTAATTTTTGTATTTTTAGTAGAGACGGGGTTTCACCATGTTGGCCAGGATGGTCTCGATCTCTTCACCTCATGATCTGCCTGCCTCGGCCTCCCAAAGTGCTGGGATTACAGGTGTGAGCCACCATGCCCACCCACAGATTATGCTCATAAAGAGAAAAGGTATGATTGCTTTCTTGGCTTTGATTAAGTTATTCACAGAGTATACTCATCAAAAATTGAGCCAGGGCTGAGCACGCCTGTGTCCTCACATGGTGGACGGGGAAAGGCAGCACTCCCTGTAATCCCAGCACTTTTGGGGGACCGAGGTGGGCGGATCACAAGGTCACGAGTTCGAGACCAGCCTGGCCAACATGGCAAAACTCCATCTCCACTAGAACTATAAAAATTAGCAGGGCATGGTGGTGGACGCTTGTAGTCCCAGCTATTGGGAGGCCAAGGCAGGAGAAACACTTGAACCTGGAGGCAGAGGTTGCAGTGAGCGGTGATTGTGCTATTGCACTCCAGCCTGGGCAACAACAGAAAAACTCTGTCTCAAAAAAAACAAAAAAAGTTGAGACAGATGTTAGGACTGCAGAAGAATAAAAATATTATTTGAAGAAACCCACTCATCACCTGGTCCAACCTCTCATTCAATGTACAAAAATCATAACTCCTCAAAAACTCTTCCAACTACCAAGTTCTCACTTTATGGTGAGGAGTACTTTCTATTTTTCTTTTTTCTCACAGATCAGATATTTACTCATTTCTTATGGAGGATTTGTTTTCCAGTAATGCATAGACAATTACATATTTTTTATCAAATGAATAGCATGAAGACATGATCCTACTAACTTTTACTCGGGTAAATATTTTCCCTTGTAAATGTAAGGCTATATGTCTCTAAAATTTCATGGTGTCTGTTGCAGTTGCATAATAACATTTTCTGTTTCAATTGCATCATCCAATACACGAGTCAAATTTCTCAGCTGTAGGTATCTCAAATAAGCAGTAGCATTCCATATATTAACTCAAAACACTCTTAAAATAAGGAGAGAAAAAAATAATTATAACAGGACTACGGGGCAAATCATTCCTATCCTCACTTCAGTTAGACCCCAGTGTATCATTCAATGGTTGAAGTTTAATTAGCTACAAATCTACCTGACAATAGCAATATACTGTACCCATCTCAATTTTGGTCATAAGACACATCATTATCAAATATCTTTCTGAAGTTCATTCTTTAAAAATATTTTACTGAAATACAATTGACATAAAGTGAAACACACAGATCTTGCATTACAATTTTGTGAGTTTTGACTAATGCTATCATCCAGGTAATCTACGTCCCCTAAAAATATGCAGATATTATCCTCACCCCAAGAAGTTCCCTTGTGTATCATCCAAGTCCACTCACACTTTCCTGTCTCCAAAAGCAAGCAATATTCTGATTTATTTCACCATAAGTTAGTTTTTCCTGTTCTAGAACTTCACATAAAAGGTATCAAAGAAATAATGTGCACGCTTTCGTGTATGACTGTTTTCTTTTAGCACAACATCTCTCAGGACAACATCTGGTGCATATTTTAAGTAGTTCACATTTTTTAAGTTGGTGACTAGTAGGTTATAAATATATTATCATTGTATGCGTTCATTCTTAAGTAGATAGGCATTTGGGTTGGTTCCAGGTTTGGCTGTCATGAATAAAACTGCTATGAGCGAATGATACAAGTGTTTTTGTTGACAGGTATATTCATTTCTCTCAAATAAATACTTAGGAATAGAACTACTGGGATATAGGGTAGTTGTATGTAATTTTCCCAAAATGATCATATTATTTTCTATTTACAACAGAAATGTATGAGACACTTGGATGCTCCAGATTCTCACAATGTTTTCAGTCTTCTATATTTTAATTACTCTAATGTGTGAAAAATGATGAATTCCTTTTCATATACTTATTGGCTGTTCACATATCATTTTTGAGATAGAAGTTTACAGATTTAAACCATTTTTTAAAAAGTTGGGTTACTTTATTTTTTAGTGACTTGTAGGGATTCTTTATATACTCTGGATGCAAGTATGTGTATTTAATATTTTCTTATTATATATTTAATAACAACCCTAGGCACTAGAGATAGTTTTTGTCTTTCAATCCTGATATTGGTAATTTGTGGTTTCTTTAAAAGTCAGTGTAGCAAGTTTTTAAATTAATTTTATTGATTTTTTTTTCAAGGAACCAAAGAAACTAATGTGTGTGCATGTATGCCCAAATATGTACTTACTGTTGCATGCCACTCTATGATTTGACTACACATTTTCTTGATACTGCCTTTTGATAAGCAGACATTTTAATTTTTAAGTAAATGTAAGTTATCAGTTTTTATGGCTATTGCTTTCTGTGCCTTATCTAAAAGTTATTTACTTACCCTAAGGTCATGAAAACATTCTTATATTTTCACCTAAAAGATTTACAGTTTTCGGGTCTATATTTAGATCTATAAAGTAAAGGTGTGCTGGGCACGGTGGCTAACGCCTGTAATCCCAGCACTTTCGGAGGCTGAGGCGAGCGGATCACGAGGTCAGGAGATCAAGACCATCCTGGCTAACATGGTGAAACCCCGTCTCTACTAAGAAATACAAAAAATAGCCGGGCGAGGTGGCGGCGCCTGTGGTCCCAGCTCCTCGGGGGGCTGAGGCAGGAGAATGGCATGAACCCGGGAGGCGGAGCTTGCAGTGAGCCGAGATTGAGCCACTGCACTCCAGCCTGGGCGACAGAGCGAGACTCCGTCTCAAAAATAATAATGATGATAATAATAATAATTATTATTATAATTATAGTAAAATAAAGATTTAATTTATGTCTTCTCAGTAGTCTTATTACAATTTGCCAAAAGACTTTCCTTTCTACATTAAATTGCTTTGACAATTTTTTTTAATGAGTTGACCACACAAATGTGTGTATATCTCTAGACTCTCTATTCTTTTTCACTGATCTATTTTTTATCTTTATGCTAATATCAAACTGTCTAGATTACTATGACTTTGCAAAATATCTTGAAATTAAATAGAACAATTCTTAGTTCTCTTTTCTCAAAAATTGTGTTGGTATTCTAAGTCCTTTGAATTTCCAATTAGACTTTAGATTTAGCTTGTTAATTTATATTTTTAGAAGTCTGCTGGAAATTTTATTGAGATTGTATTGAATCAATGGATCAATATTTAAAAATTACATTTTGACATTATTGAATCTTTTGATCTACGAACATGTACATTTATATAGGTTTTTAAAAATTTGTCTCACAATGTTTAGCAGTTGTCAATAGAAGTTTTGCATTCTTTTAATAAATTTATTTAAAAGCATATTTTTGTTTTTGCTGTTATAAATATTATTTTCTAAAATTTTATTTTCCATGTGTATGCTGCTAATAAAATTTTTATAAATTTGTGTATTAATATTGAATCTTATCACATTGCTAAATTCACTTATTAGATTTAGTATTTTTTGCAGATGCACTGAGATTTTTATGGACACCATCATGCTTTTCTATTCAAGAGTTGTATTTCTTTCTTTACAATCTATAGGACTTATGACTTTTTTTTTTTTTTTTGCCTTGTTGCGGCAATAGTAATCATCAGCTGAATCTTGAATAGAAGTGGTGAAAGAGGATTTATTATGTTTTTCTGCCTCCATTGACATAATTATCTGGATTTTCCCTTTTAGTCATATTTAATATGGTAAATTACATTGATTTTCCAGTGATAACCCAACCTGGATTTCCTTGGACACAATATATTATCCTTTTATATGTTGTTGTATTTAATACGCTAATATTTTATTAAATATTTGTGCATGCATGTTCAAAAGGAATATTAATCACTAATTTATTTTTCTTGTAAGATTATTTTCTGGTTTTGATATGAGGGTCATTCAGCCTCATGAAAAGCAATGGAACATATTATTTCCTCCTCTATTTTCTGAAAACATTTAGTAATATTGGTATTATTTCTCCCTAAAATGTGTAATAGAATTCACCCGTGAAATCATCTGGATTTCAACTGGATTTCCATGCGGAGGGTATTTTATTCTTGGGTGGCAGTTATTTTTTTTCCTCTCTTAGCAATTTAAAGGTGTCATTCCATTTTTCTCTTCCTTAAATTGATTCTGGCTTGAATTCAGCAGTCAATGTACCTTTGTTTTTCTTGATGTAATATATATTTTCTGCTAAATGATTAAAAATTATATCTTCATCATCGTTTTTTAGCAATGCTACTATGATTTACCTAGGTATGGTGTTCTTCCTATTTATTGTACTTAGAATTCAGTAACCTGCTTGTATCTGTAGCTTGATATCCCTCATTAAAATGTGCTGCTGGACATTATTTTTTCAAAATTTTTACGCCACAATCTGTCTCTTCCAGAAATACAATTACCTGCTTGTTAAACTGCTTGAGCTTGTTTTGTTAATCTTTTCTCAGCATTTTTTCTCTCTGTGCTTAATTTTAGATAATTTATATTTTATTATCTTCAAGTTTACTGACTTTTTTAGCATTACACAATCTGCTATAAAGAGAATCTCTTTATTTTAAATATTGAAATATTCAATTCTAGAACTTTCATTTTTCATAACATCAATTTCTTTTCTGAAATTTCCTACCTCTTGTTCATTTTTTTCTTTTAATTCCTTAAACTATTTGTAATAGCTCTTTTAAAGTCATTGTCTGCTAATTCTGACATTTCTGTTATCTCTGAGTCTGTTTTCAATTGCTAGTTTTTTTCTAGTTATAGGTAATATATTCCTCTTCCTTTGCATTTGTAGTATCTTGTTTTGTTTTGCTTTCTTGCTACTGTTGATAGTGTGTTATAAGTAACTGTGGCTTGTTATATTTTTTTTAAAGAGTGCTGTGCTTTGATCTGGAATCCAGTTAATTTACTGAACCAACTAGATGCTTTACAAGCATGTTTTAAAGTTTTCTAAGGTGGGTCATGAGTATCTTTTACACTCAGGCTAGAGTGGCCTTACTGCTATTCTGCAGTATCATCTGAATATTCAAGGTGTTTGCTGAGGTCTCTATTCTGTCTGCCTACAACTTCTACTTTTGGTATGATCTCAAGAATTTCCATTCAACTGACGTTTCCTTAGAAATCATTCTATAATAGCCCTTAAGGAGATTTCCTCAGCTCATATGCAAATATTTGATCAAAGACCTTAGAGTACCACTGTGAGTTTGTGGTGCATCTGTTCTGCACAGTACTTTTCTCTTCAGCATCATGTCCCATGCATCCTATCTGTCTCATCATCACCAAACTCTGGTATCTGTCTTACCAGCTTAGTGAGAATATCATGCTTTGGTTGGCATGTCTTCCTGTGCTACAGTACAGAGAGTGACTGCAGACAGAAAGCCAGAGTGACTAAGGGTCTTACCTGATGTTTCTCTTATTTGGGGTTCACAATCTTATGTGGATTTTTGTTGAATATCTGAAACTGCCATTTTATATATTTCATCCCGTTTCATAGTTGTTTATAGTGGGAGGGCTAGACGAGTAGTTATTCAATCATGCCCAGAAGCAGAAACAAAATAAAATTTTACCACAGACGTCTCAATTTTTCAGACAAGTAACAAGTGTATTCCTAACCTCTAGAGTCACAATAGTATTTTAGAACCTAAAGCATAGACTCAAAGTTATCTGAGATTGGGTGGAGACAGGCACTCTGTCTTCTCTGTTGTTTTGGCCACTTCCGAATGATAGGCAGTTTAGGCCCGTTGTCCTAATAGCACAAGTTGTGAATAAAAACTCAATAGGAAGAAATCTATAAGGAGAGTCATTTTACGATTATGTGAATTATCATAGATAGAATAAACTCTATCTATGCATTCTATCCTCTGTTGGTGAAGAATGATATCTGAGACATCACTACATTCTATTGCAGTTTTTTTAATTGCAATCATCACAGTCATCTTTATTTTCCATCTAGCATATTCGAAACTTATTAATTCTCATTTTACCATTGGCTCCCATGTTTCTGGTACCAGTACTAAAATGAGTATAGGGTCAGTTTAGTGACAGCTTTCTTGGTACCTTTGAAAAGGCATTTTAAATTTTATGGTAGCTATTGACAGTCTTGTTATGGGATTTCTTACACTTCAGAAACTCGCTTTCTTGGAAAGACATTCCTATTGATCACATTTGTTCCATACAGATAATCATGCTTGGTGGATTCTGGAAGAAATCTTGTTACTCTAAGGACCCAGTGATGACCAAAGACCTCTCTTTTGCAATCATCAAATCATTTGTTTTCTTATTTTTTAACGTTTTGAAACTTTCTTTCACTAAATCTGTAATCCCAGCACTTTGGGAGGCCGAGACAGACGGATTACGAGGTCAGGAGATCGAGACCATCCTGGCTAACACGGTGAAACCCCGTCTCTACTAAAAAAAAACTACAAAAAACTAGCCGGGCGAGGTGGCAGGCGCCTGTAGTCCCAGCTACTCGGGAGGCTGAGGCAGGAGAATGGCGTAAACCCGGGAGGCTGAACTTGCAGTGAGCTGAGATCCGGCCACTACACTCCAGCCCGGGCAACAGAGTGAGACTCCGTCTCAAAAAAAAAAAAAAAAAAAAATTTGCTTCCAGTGTTTTATTTTTTCTCTATTGTTTCCCTGTGTGCCTTTTATACACACCTTTTAGGAAGGGCTCAGTTGTGTTCATAATAGCTTTACCTGCTTCGTGGACTGGTCTTTTAGTTTCCCTAATACGTGTAATGTGAGATGGAACTAAAAACTTTCTTTCATTTTACCTTCTCTTCTCCTTATTCCCAAAGAGAGAAAACTTTACTTTTCTACATATTCCTCTTATTTATTTTTTTATTGTCCAATAGTGAGATATATGAAGTCAATGAATTCTGAGCATACCAAAGCAACCAGTGAAGAAATATATCTTGTCAGTTTTACTTCTCTGAGCTGGATAATATCGCCCAGAGATTATTACCCCATTGGACATGTATTTTGCCTAGGTCTTATGTCAATTTATTTTTGACTTTCTTATGTCCTCTTAATCTGCCTTATCTTAGCTATGTCTACCCCAGAGTTATATTTTCAGAATTTGGGGGCATAATTTTCTCAGGGCACACTCAGCAACTGCAAGCTAACCACAATATTGTTTGACAACTTGAAGATCACCCAAAAGTTCTTAAAGTCTGTATTCTAATAGAACTTCCTGATAGCTCCATCCCAATCCTGTGCAATTTGTAACTTTCTAGTTTAGCTCTTGGGAGTATAGGTAGTATATGTAACTCTTCTTACTCTGAATTCTCGAATTGCAGCTTTAAGAATATATTTCTCAGTAGTTCCCCAGAACCTGATTCCTTCTGGGGAGCTGATAGACTGAGAATTTGCATGTTTTCTTTTGCTGTTTACTTTGGATTTCAATTCACTTTTCTGCTTATAACAGCATCTCCCTCTCTTCTAACGCCCTTTATAAGAATAACTAGATATAGCTATGATTATCCTTTTTCCTATATCTCCCTTAGTCGTTAAAATCTCATTTTCCTTTCCATCTATGAATAATGTGTCCTCTAAGATGTTTATCATTTCAAAACCCTAAAGAAATTTATTTCTTCTTCAAGCTAGTTAGCTTACATTCATTTACTCCCCTTCATTTACTCAGATACTTCTCTGTGCATCTGTTCTAATGAGAATACTGAAGAGTATTTTAAATATGCCAGTTCTTCCCTTATTTTTTAGGCAAATGTGATTGTTAGAAACACAATATATTTAAATACCTTGGGTATCTTTGGATTTGCCACAATTTCTTTGATTTCGTGCTACACATTTACCAAGTAAAATATATTATATTTAAAATTAGGGAGCTCATTCATTTTTTATTTGTTTATGAACAAAATATTTCACATTATTGGGGATGCACCACTTCGGTTGACTGAAATCAAGTTCAGAACTTGTATAACAGGAAAAATCCATTACAAGTTATAATCATGCGATGAAGGGTGATTCTTGAATTTGGCAAAGATGTTGTAACTGTACCAAACAAGGCTTGGCACTAAAGATTTAAAACTAGAACCTCAAAAGGGATCTGAAGCCGAGGCATCTCAACTGCTAATCCAGTTTTAGGCCCATATCCCTGCCAAATATTTGATTTAAAAACAGGGTAAAAACAGCAATTAATTTTTTACAATGCTGGCTGGCAAATAAGCCTTTCTAGGGGAAGAGAAAGAGACTGTTTTTCAATTCTTCAATTTATTTTTTAAAAAACTCAGTCCTAGAAAGAAAATTATAAGAATATTACAAGGAACACACACACACACACACACACACACACACACTGACATTCTTCATCTAGGTTTGCGTATTGTTAATATTTAGCCACATTTACTCTATTCTTTCTCTTCCTGTTTCTTCACACACACACACACACACACACATCTATATGTAAATATATAATATATTCATTAATTTTGAGAAAACATTTGAGAATAAAGTATAAAAATTGAGATGTTTTATTTCTAAAAACTGTAGAATAGATAATGTATCTCCTAACAAGGGAATTCTCTTACATAACTACAGTTACCTTATCAATTTCAGGAAATTTAGAATTCAATACTATTATCTAAAATACAATCCATACTCAACTTTCTCTAAATTAAAGGAACATTTTCCTTTATAGAATTTTTTTTTTCTCAATACAAGATCCGATCCAAGATTAACCACCGTGTTAGTTTTTGTTTCTCTTTATTCTCCTTTACTCTGGCAAAGATACTTAGACTCATTTTCTCTTTTATAACATTAACATTAACATTTTTGAAGAAAAAGGCCCAATATTTTTTAGAATGTCCCTCAATTTTGGTTTGTCTGATATTTTTATGATTTAAGATATTTTGTATGTGTGTGATTTTATTTCTATTCTAACCTTGCCTACAATAACAAACTAAGGAGCACTATGTAGTTCAAGGTCAGTTCCATTTAGCCAGTACACTAAGCCCTTACAGCTGACATTTGTTACAATCTGCACCTGCACCCTTCCCTGTATAAAAACAACACTTACTCAAATAATGTACCAAACCTTACAGTGATCTACCGAGGTTAAAGTCTTACATGCATACTGGAACCTGAGCCTTAAAGCTACTTAGGCCATATCAGTTAAAACACATCTGCATGATTATAAAAGATATTCTGCCTAGCTCAACATAAATTGAGTAAACCACCATAGTTAAGGAAAATACCTATGGACTATGCTTACTAAAGTGCCACAAAAACCTAACGTCACTGGCACTAGCCAAGTGAGGAGTTCCAATCTTTCATGTGTTACCTCTGTCTCCAAATTTAATCCTTTGCTTAAGTTTCAAAGATCTCAGCCCAATGTAGACACAATGCCTATGACTGGTGGGGTCTTAATACATAGTTGCTGTGTCAGATGAGATTGTAAATGGATTACACTGATGTTTGAGCCTAAAACAAGATGGCCTTTTGCAAATGTGGTAAGAGCATAATTTTCTCCTAGTGTTGGAGAAAAATTACCTCCATTTTCTCATTAGATCATCCACCCAAATAGTCAGTAAAATTTGATATTTCAACAAGGCTTAACCACAAATTCAGTTAGCCAAAAAATTAGGCATTGAAACAGAAGCACTGCTTAAGTGATGGGCTGAACCTCAAGGGCACTCATCAGACCCTGGATTTTGACATCCATGAAAGTGAATACCAGGCACAGAGAGCACAGATGTGTTGTTGCTGTTGACAGAAAAGACCCTGCAGTGTTGGCAAACAGAAATGAAAATGATGAACTAATCAGTCCAGAAAACAGGTGCTGACATGTGGCTTCATATCAGATGGAACACTTCCTTCACTTGTGTGACAAGAAAATCAAGGACAGAACACCCAGCAACATTACACAAAAACCAAATTTTGAAAAAAGAAACAGAGAGGCATAAAAACGATAGATGAAAAGGCCATAAGAAATGGCCTGATCAAACAATTCAAAACCGGTGGTGATTGAAGGCTATGTGGTGATGCTTTACTCCCGGCTTCTGTCCTTGGCCTCTGGCGACTTCACCTCAGCTGGCTCTTGCATTGAATGAAGGTTGTAATGCACAGTTCTTTTTGGTGGACTAAAAAGGTTCTTTCGGTTTCAATGCAGATTTGAAGAGCCCTGGATTTCTAACCATGAAAAAAGGGAAAAACTAGGACCAGGAAGCTTATTTTAGCACATCATAATGTAGCATTTTCTAACCTATAGAATTTTCTAGAAAGAATATTAGCCAGCAGTTTTCAAAGTTTGATGTAGGAGTCTCTAACTGTTCCTGAAACTCTTTAAAGGAGTTTGTGCAGTTAGAACTATTTACATAACACTAAAATGTTATTTGCCCTTTTCACTCTTATTTTCTTATGAGTGTACCATGGAATTTTCCAGAGGCTACCTGTAGTGTGATGGCATTATCCTCTCAATCTGATAGTTAGTGGAACATATATTTATGTATTCTGGAATTTTCTAAGGTAGTATAAATATATACTTTCTCAGGGATTAACTCAGTTTGTTCTCAGTGCTTTTCTTTTACTATCTCTGGCTATCTACAGTTATACCTCCCAGTCTCTCTAAGTTTGTCATCAAAAAAGTCATTATTTTGAAATTCCTAGATAAACCCTACAATTTTATGAAAAAGACAAAAGGCACATTTTGGAATTTCAACATAACAACTTTATTAGGTAATAACGAGGTTATATGGGAAGTAAAATTACTAGTACAACAGTGGCAACAAGGTGTACTAGTAACTTATTTTTATCATACTTGTAAATGCCAGTTTTACATAAAACCATCATTGATAAAGTTGTAGCAATGTCTAACTTTATCAGCTATTGACCCTTGAGTACTTTCTTATTTATATTTTATGTGGCAAAATGGGAAACATACGTAAAGTAGTTCTGCACACCAAAGTATAATAGTTGTATCAAGAAAAAGCACTGTGTGATTTTGTTTTGATCTAACTGCTTTTCTCATAGAACACAAATAGAGCAACTATGGGTATTCAGACTGATGTATTTGGCAGACATTTTCTGAAAAATTGACAAAGTCAGCCTGCCATTTTGAAGAAAATGATGGCCAATAATTGTAGTCAATGATAAAATTAGAACTTTCTAGCAAAAATTAAGATTTTGGCGAACCTGTGTCCATCAGTGTTAACTTTTAAACTACTTTGCAATACTTAAAAACTTTACTATGGAGCTCTGTAATGATATTAACAAATATGATTTATTGATGATATTATCTAATAAAATGTGTCTATATGTGGAAGAGCCACACAAATCATTAAATATTAAATATCAATATTTTTCAAGTGATTCATGCATGATGTTACAACATCATACATGAGTCAAACATTCCTTGAGACTACAGTTAGACTAATGAAATTTAATGTAACAATTCATTGACATGGGTTCAGATTCTACATTGCAAATAACCTAGACAAAACTACGACTTATGTCATTTTTATGTGGTATCAAAGAACAGCATATATAATTATTTGAAAATGCTGTTGAAATACGTACCTCTCCTTCCAATTCAGATCTGTGTCAAACTGATTTTCTTCATTTACTTCAGCTAAAATGACATACTGTAACTCATTGGATGATGAAGCAGATATGAGAGTCCAGTTACCGTCTAGCAAGCCAGACTTCAAAGAGGTTTGCAAAAATATAAAATAATGCCATTTTTCTCACTATTTTTGGAAAGTATACATTTATTTTAACAAGTAGTACTTTTTATGAATTAATATTGTTTTGTATTGCTAATGTAAGTAATATACCTAGACAGAGAAAATGTATGGGACTCTCAATTTTTTATAGTATCAAGGGATAATGAGACCAAAAAGTTGAGAACTTCTGACATAAGCTACTTTTCATTTATGTAATATCAAAACAATGTGGACACTTATGTAAGGAATTATTCTAGGTGTCAGAGTGTCAGAGAAGAAAAAAAGATAGAGCATGCATTTAAGATGCGTATGTTGAATGTAGTAAAGAAAACAACTTGAAAGGCACCTGACCTTATTTCTGTAACATTAATGTGAACTATACACTAATATTACAAGAATGAGATGCCTTCCAAGTTTTTGTTGTTGGTGTTGTTTTGAGACAGGGTCTCTCTGTGTCACCCAGGCCGGAGTGCAGTGTTGCGATCTTGGCTCACTGCAACCTCAATTTCCCATGCTCGAGCAATCCTCCCACCTCAGCCTCTGGAGTAACTGGAACTACAGGCACACGCCACCACCCTCAGCTATTCATTTTACTTTACTTTTTGTAGAGATGAGGTCTCACTATATTTCCCAAGCTGGCCTCACACTCCTGGGGTCAAGTGAGCCTCCTGCTTTGGTCTCCCAAAGTGCTAGGATTACAGGTATAAGTCACTGTGCCTGGCTGCCTTCTAAGTTTTACTCAAAACATTCAATATTTATTGAATGCCTACAATATATCAGGTGCTTCATATTCATTATTTCTAATTTTTACAATCTCTGTCAAATATCTGCATGTGAAGAATGAAGTTGAGATCTACAGAAGTAAAGAAACATGCCCATGAACGCATTACTATTTGTTGACAGAGCCATAAATCAAGTACAGGACTGTCTGTTTCTAAAATGCAGATTGTTTCCATTTTACAAAAGCGGTATCATAAAGAAAATGCTTAAATAGAAATCTGATGACTCAAAAAAGAAATGTCGTGTAAAATTTTCCTGCATCAGAGGTTGTTGGACCAATTAGCATTTTGATATTACCTGTACCAATTAGCATTTTGATATTACCTGTACCTGTGCGAGTGTTGTGATTCAAATATTCATGTTTATTCTGTTAATATGGTATATTATATTGTTATTTAAATTTTAAAATAGCATTGCTTTCCTGGAATGCCACCCACATAGTTATAATGTAATACATCATTATCCTGTATAAATACTAATGGATTTGAAACATAAATCTTAGATCTTGGCTTGGTTTTCCTATGAAGGTTATGCCTTCTACCACAGTTTTCTGAAATGTTTGTGTACAGGCGAAAATCTTTTCTAAACATTCGACAGTGGAATTTTATTTGTGGAAATGTTTTTAATTACAAATGTATTTCTTTTATGGGACATAGGGATATTCACATGTTCTGTTTTACAATGTGTTAGATTTTGGTAATTTGAGTCTTATTAATAGCAATTTGTCTATTTTATCTAAGTTACTGGAATTTTATGAATATAAAATTGTTCGTAACATTTTATTAGTTTATAAATGTGGAGGTCTGTAGTAACATTCTTCTATTTCTGATGTTATTAATTTATGTTTTATATTTTATTCCTTATTAGTGTGGCTAGCAGTTTTTAAAATTTTATTAATTTTAGTATAAACTATTGACTCAATAACTTTCTCTATAATTTTCTATCAACATTTCTTTTTGCTCCTATTTTTATTATTTTTTTTCTTCTATCTACTTTGGATTTAATTTTCTCTCTTCTTCTTAAATTCTTATAGTAGAAGCTAGATTATTTTTCATACTTTTCTTCTTTTTAATGTAAATAAAGATGTAAATTTCTCTAGCCAATAACTTAGCATCATCCCATAATTTTTTATTTGTATTTTCATTACCATTCTGTTCCACATTCTTTTCTATTTCCCTTGTGATTGTTATTTGATATGTGATTCATTTAAATTGGTGTTGTTACTAATATTTGGAGGTTTTCCAAATATAATTTTCTTATTAGTAACTAATTTAATTTCACTGTGGTTAGATCATGTACTTGATACAATTTCAACCTTTTCAAATTTATTGAAACATGTTTTATGTGTTCCAATTTGGCCAGCATTCCATGTACATTTGAAAATAGTATGTATTCTGCAGTTGTTGGGTGTGGTTTACTATAAATGTCAAAAAGATCAAAGTGATTGATTGTGTTGTTCAAATTAACTATATCCTTAGCGATTTCATTTCTATCGTGCTATCAATTATAAATAAAAGATGTTCAAATCTCCAAACATGGTTGTGAATTTGTTTTTCTTTTTAGTTTTGCCAGTTTTTAGTCCATATATTCTGAGTTCGTTAATCAAGTGCATGCGTATTTAGGATTATTATATTTTCTTGCTCAATCATCTCTTTTGTCATCTTGAAATGCTCTCTCTTAATCTCTTCTGATATTCCTTGTCTTTAAGTCTACTGTGTCTGATATTAATCACTACCATCAACGCCATTTATTTTTCAAAAACTATCTACTACCTAATAGATTGCATTTGTATCTCTGTCAAAAATTAGTAGACCATATTTATATGTGTTTTTTTGTACTCTCTCTTCTGTTTTATTGATCTGCCTGTTCTTTCTTTCACCAATACCACATTGTCTTGTTTACTGAAGATCAAAATTGGGTTACTGCTTCTTTTAAATTTGTTCACCTTTTAAACATTGTTTTCATTATTCTGGAATAATCAAATAAGATTATTGAAATAAGAATTTATATGGCTTTCCATATAAATTGAAATTCCATATTAATGGAAAGCCATATAAATTCTAAAATCAGCTTATTTACGTTTACAGAAACATTTCTGGGAGTTTAGTTTGCATTGCATTAAATCTATTCAACTCTTTGGGAAAAATTGACATCCTAACTACACAGAATATTTTAATCCATGAAAAAACATATTTTTCTTCATTTATTTAGATTTTGTATTTTATTTCATTAGTGTTGTATATTTTTCAGGAGAGTCTGTGCATATTGATTATATTTATACCTAAATATTTTATCCTCATACAGCTATTGTAGGTGGTATTGTTTTCTGAATTTCAGTTTCCAATTTTCTAATGTTGATTTGTAGAAATATGGCTAATTCTTGTTGGATGATTTTTTTATGCATGATATGAACTTGTTAACTTTGCTTAATAGTTCTAGGAACTTTTTTTGTAGATTGTGTAAGGTTTTCATCAGAGATAATCTTGCTAATTTCAGATAGGGGCAGTTTTCTTTCTTTTTCATAATCTGCATGCCTCCAGTTATTTTTCTTGTAATATTGTACTCTCTAGAATTTTTAGTATGATGTTGAATAGGCGGTAAGCGCGGACACGCTTGCCTTGTCCCTCACCTGAGGAAGAAATTATTCAGTTTTTCACCATAAAATATGATGTTGGTTGTAGACGTTTTTCAGATTTATTGTATCAATGTTAACAATGGTTCCTTCTATTTTTAGTTTGCTGACAGTCGTTATCATGAATTGATATTGAATTTTGTCAACAGTATGTTCTACACCAATTGATAAGAATCTATAATTTTTCTTGTTTAGTCTGTAAAGATGGTAGATTACATTAATTTTCAAATGTTTAACCAGCCATCTATTCCCAGGATAAATCCCACTTTGTGGTGATACATTAGTCTTTTCGTATATTGCTTCATTGGATTTACAATATTTATTGAGGATTTTTGTGATTACATTCATAATAAATATGTATCTGTTGTTAACTCTCTTTCCTTGTGAGTTTTTTGACTGATTTTAGAATTCATGTAATGTTGAAATAAAATGAGTTTTATCTCTACTTCTAATTTATGAAGAGATTGCATAGAATTTGTGTTACTATTTCATTCTTTAAAACTTTGGACTATTCAGGTTATTTATTTCTTCTCAGATAATTTTGATAATGTGTGACTTTGAGAAATGTATTATTTCATCTAAGTTGTTCACTTTATGTTCAAGGAGTTTTTAATAATACTCTCTTTCTGTTTTAATGTCTACATGGCCTGCAGTGATATGCTTTCTTCCATTCCTGATATTAGTTATTTGTGTCCTCCCTCTCTCTATGAAATTGAATCTTACTGTCTGTTTATTGGTTTTATTGATTTTTTTCCAAAGAACAAGTATGTTAGTCAATGTTCTTCACAGAAATATAAATAACAGAAGATATTTGTTTATTTATTTACATGAATGAATTGGCCCATGTGACTGTGAAGGGTTTAAAATCCAATGAGAAAGGTTGGCAGTTTGAAGACTCAGGAAAAGTGGTGGTTTGGGTCCATAGACAGTCTGTTGAAAAGCTCATGCTGCAAATGGAATCTGAAGACAGTCTGCTAGAAAACTAGGAAGAGCTTATATTTCAGATGAGGTCTTAAGAACTTTCAGCTGATTGGATAAGGCCCACTCACATTATGAAGGGCCATCTGTTTTACTTAAAGTTTACCAATTTAAATGTAAATTACATCTAAAAAAAACCTTCACAGAAATATCCAGAATAATGTTTGACCAAACATCTGAACAGCATGGCTCAGCCAAGTTGACACATAAAATTAACTATCACAACAAAATTGGGTTTCATTGATTTCTCTATTTTTTCCCTGATTTCAACTTCATTGATTTTTAAAAAATCTTTTTCTTATTGTATTTCCTTCTGCTTGCTATGGGTTTATACTATTTTTTTTCTGATTTATTTAGATAAAAAATAATTATTCACAGCCTTTCTTTTATATTAGTAATATTTAAAACTGTATATTTCCCTCTAAGAACTGTTTTAATTTCATCCCATAAATTTTGATGTATTTTATTCTAATTTCCCTTCAATTAAAAATATATTCTTATTTCCTGAAAATTCCTTTTGATCTTTGTTTCATTTCCAAGTATTTGAGAATTTTGTTCATGTGTTTCTGCTGTGGATCCCTAGTTCAATTACATTGTGGCCAAAAAGACGAACTTTGTGTAATTTCAATTCTTTACATTTATTAACATTTATTTTATGACCCATGGTGATAAATCTACTGTGATAAATGTTCTATGTGCACTTGAAAGTAACGTGGATTCTGTGGTTATATCTAATACTCTCTAAATATCAATAAGATCTAACTGGTTGATGGTGTTTTTCCAATCATCTTTATTCATACGGATTTCATTATGTTTGCCCTATTGTTAAACCTGCCACCTATAATTGTGATATCGCTTATTTATCCTTTAAATTCTATCAGTTTTGTTTCATGTATTTTGAATATCTGTTGTGACATGCCCATACACTTAGGGTTATTATATCTTCTTAAATTAACCCTTCTATCCTATTGTATTCTTCTTATTCCTGATACTTTTCTTTGTGCTGACATGTAATTTGTCTGGTATTACTATGGCTCCTTGAGCTTTCCTTTGATTAGTTTTTGCATGTGATTTTTAAAACTGTTTTTATTTTAAACTATCTATACCATTATATTTAAAGTAGCTTTATCATATACAACTTATAATTGGGCTTTTTTAAAATCCAATTTGATAATCTTTCACTTGGTGTGTTTCGATCATTTACATTTGATGTAATTATTAACATGCTTGAATGTATGCTAGTATTTTATTACTTGATTTCTAATTATCCTCTTTGCTTTTAGTTTTTATTTTTCCTTCTCCTGCTTTTTGGTTGAATTTTTAAATCCTTTTTGCTAATTACATTTTTATTTAATGAGTTTTTTACTATATTTTTGTTCAATATACTCAGTGACTTCTCTAAGGATTATAATACACATATTTACTTCACAATCCACTTGAAACTAATGTTTTATCACTGCAGTTTGAATTTGTAAATCTCGCCACCACAGTCCTTTATTCTTTCTCTTTTGTGTTGTCATATATATTACATCTATATACATTCACAAAATCCGCCAGATAATGTTATAATTTTTAATATGGCATACCTATCCTATTTAAAATTATAATATATTTTAATACATTTAACCAGATTGTTACAATCTTTTTTTGTTCTCCCTTCATTTCTTAAGTTTGTCCCATCCTGAACTTTCCTTTAACATGTCTTTCAGTATAAATCTTGATGACAGATTTTGTTTGTTTTTCTTCATCTGAGAATGTTTTTATTTCACCTTCACTCCTTAATGAAATTTTTTTAGCTAGAATTCTGGATTGATAATTAGTTTCTTTCAGCACTTGACAAATGTTTTACTGCCTCTGTGGATTCAGATGAGAAATCCACTATTATATAAATCCACTATTTACGAATTCTTGTTCCTCTATAGGTAATGTGTCATTTTTTCCTTAGTTTCTTTCCATTTTTTTCCCCTTTTATTTCCACAAGTTGGATCATCCTATGTCTGAGTGTAGGATTCCTTGAGTTTATACGTTAAGGGCTTTTTCAAAAACCATTTAATAGAGTGGCTTCAAGATGGTTGACTAGATACATCTGGTGCTTACCTCTTCCATGAAGAGGAACCAAAATAACGAGTAGACATTCATATTTGGAATAGGTTATCTAAGAGAGAACTCTGACATTCAATAGAGAAGTGACAGAAAGCAAAGAAAGAGAGAAATGAGGCAGCGTGTTTGCCTGGGATTGGCTGGGAATTGGAGCAGCTCCTTAATACGGGGAAAAGGTAAGCGATAGACCCTCAGTATTCCACATTCCTGCCACAGACTCCTACAATTCTAGCAGTGGAAGAACCCCTTAACCCTCACAGTCCCCAGGATTAACATTAAAAAGCTGCCTGGAGACTATATGAAGGCATTGCTCTACAAAGAGTGCTCATACGGGGTACCACAAACCCCCATGTCTTAACCACTTGTAGCATGGTGCTGTTATAAGAACACAGTGTTTGCCAGTCAGTATCCTACAATACCACCTGGGCTGAGGCATGAACCATGAACAATGATCCCACACATTCCCCCCACCACAGCACATGTACTGCCTCACATTGTCATGCGTCCCAACGACAAATTCCACTGCCAGCAACTGCCACGGCTGTGGGCTGCTGCACAGCTGATGCACAAGTGAAACTGATGCCCCACAGCTGCTTGTTTGCAGCTGCTCCCAGGGAAAGCAAGCTTACCCTTTCCAGTAACAGGGTCTCAGTATAGCCTCTGGAGTACACCTTGAGCATTCTGTCAGCTGCCTGGGGATAACCATGTCTCTGCTTATGACAACTAACACTTTAATGAACAATTCACCACCAACGGGCCTGAAGGTAGGTTCAGGTTCACCAAGCTTCTACCCCATAGTACCTATGCATATTGTCCAGAGACATGAAGCCCAGTCCAATCCACCACGAGTGGCACCTGAATTCTCCCGGGATCTGAAATCAGGACCACTGAATCTGCTGCTACCACCACTACTGGCACCCACCTGCATAAACTACCTTTAGGTGTGGGCACCAGCCTGTCCAACCTGTTGCAACCATTATGAATACCCACATGAACTGCTTTTGTCCCGGGTGTTGTTGCACCACTGCTACTGTCATCATCCATGCCACACTCAATGCTTAAGAGTTCAAGAACCTACCCATCTACCCAAACCACCACTGTCATTCCTGGAACATGAGTGAACCACTTGGAAGCCCAATAATCAGCCTGCCTGCACTTGCTAACAACAGTGCCAGCATACACCACTCAAGGACAGGCATGCTAAGCCCACCAGTGCCATCTCTGGGGCCTGAAGCCTGGCCTACCTGGAATTCAGGTGTCCAGAAAAACTTCACCACAGCCTCCACTAATAACCATACCCTCAGCCACCAGTGAAATCATAGACACCACTGACACTGTTTGTAGCCAAAGAAATTATACAAAGACTACAGTACTGAATGCAGCCAGAAGCAAAACCAAAATGTTTTATCCAACCAACATCACAGATACATTTTCAGGAAAATGTCCTTTTCAGTGAAAGCAAATTTGAAAACTGAAAGAAGCAACAATTACACCAGAAGCACATATATTAATGTAAAAACACAGGAAACATGAAAAAAACAAGGAAATATGACGTCTCCAAAGGAACACAATAATTTTCGAGCAACAGATCCCAATCAAAAAGAAATTCATAAGATCCCAGGAAAAGAATTCAAAATATGCATTATATAGAAGCTCAGCGAGATAAAAGATAATTCTGAAAAACAAAGCAAATAAATCATAAAAGCAATTCAGAATATGAAGGAGAAATTTATCAAAGAGATAGATATCATACAAAAGGAAAAACTCTAGAAATTCTGGAACTAAAGAATTCATTGAATGAAATACAAAATACATTCAGCATCTTTGACAATACACTATATCAAACAAAAAAAAAGAGAACCATAGAACTTGAAAATAGGTCTATTGAAATAATCCAATCAGGCATTCATAAAGAAGAAAGAATAAAAATGAATGAGCAAAGTCTTCGTGATATATAGAACATCACAAAGTGACAAAATATTCAGATTTTTGGTGTCCTAAAAGGCAAAGAGATAATGAAAGGGCTAGAAGACCTATGTAATTAAATAATAGGTGAAAATTGCCCAAGTCTAGTGAGAGATTTAGATATCCAGATTCAGGAGGCTTAAAAGATCTCCAAATAAATATAATACAAAAAATTCTGTTTTAGAACACATTGTATCCAGTCAAAAGTCAAAGACAAAGAGAACATTTTGAAAACAGCAAAAAAAAAAAAAGGGTC
Organism: Papio anubis; assembly: GCF_008728515.1. NCBI lineage: Eukaryota > Metazoa > Chordata > Mammalia > Primates > Cercopithecidae > Papio > Papio anubis. The sequence goes on from NC_044976.1 coordinate 67,413,936, forward strand.
TAGTCACCTATAAAGGAACCCCCATCAGTTTAACAGTGGATTTCTCAGCAGACTTACAGGCCAGGAGAAAATGGGATGATATATTCAAAGTGCTGAAAGGAAAAAAAAATGTCATTTTTCACAGAATTAGAGAAAAACAATCATAAAATTTGTATGAAATCAAGAGAGACTTCAAATAGCCAAAGCAATCCTGAGCAAAATCACCCAAGCTGAAGGTATAACATTACCTGACTTCAAAATATATTGCATATAGTAACCAAAACAGCATGCTATTGGTATGGAAGTGAACACATAGACCAATGAAATAAAACAGAGAACCCAGAAATAAGTATTTACAGACAACTGATTTTTGACAAAGACATCAAGAACTTACACTGGGGAAAGGACACCCTCTTTAATAATTCATGATGTGAAAAATGAATATCCACATGCAGAAAAATAAAACTTGAAAGCCTATCTCTCACCATATACAAAAATCAATTCAGGACAGGTTAATGACTAAAATGTAAGACACCAAACTATAAAACTGTTAGAAGAATACATAGGGGAAAACACTTCAGGACATTGGTCTAGGCAAACATTTTATGGGAAAGACCTCAAAAGCACAGGCAACAACAAAAAAAAATAGACAAATTGTAACTATATTAAACTCAAAAGCTTCTACACAACAAGCAGTCAATAGGGTAAAGATACATCTTGTTGAATGGGAGAAAATATTTGCAAACTATTCATCTGACAAGTGGTTAATATTCAGAATAGACAAGGAAATCAAACAACTCAACAGAGAACAAAATAAAACAAATAATTCTATTAAAAGTGGCCAGAGGATATGAATAAACATTTCTCAAAAGAAGATGTACAAATGGCCAACAGGTATATGAAGAAAAATGCTCACTATAACTAAAATCAGAAAAATGCAAATCAATACTTCAGTGAGGTATCACCTTACCCAGATAAAATGGCTGTTATTAAAAAGACAAAAAATAACAGATGCTGGTGAGGACATGGAGAAAAGGAAAAGGGACATGGAGAAAAAGGAAAAATTATACACTGTTGGTGGGAATGTACCTTAGTGCAACCACTATGGAAAACATTATGGAGATTTCTCAATAAATTAAAAATGGAACTATCATATGATCCTGCAACCTCACTGCTGGGTATTCATTCAAAGGAAAAGAAATCAGTATAGCAAAGGGATACCTAGTTGCATATTCATTACAGCACATGGCACTCTACAAAATAGCACAGAAATAGGATCAACCTGAGTGTCCATCAATGATGAATAGATAGAGAAATGGGGTATATATACTATTTGGCCATCAAAAGATTAAATTATCTCATTTTCAGCTACATGGATGAAACTAGAGATTATGTTAAGTGAAATAAGCCAGACCCACCCAGAGAGACAAATTTTACACACACTTACTCAAATTGGGAGCTAAAAAATTTGATCGCATGAAGTATAGAGTAGAATGATAGATACCTGAGGTTAGGAAGAATGTGTGGGTGTGAGAAAGAAATGAAGAGAGGTTGGCTAATGGGCACAAGCATGCAGTTAGATACAAGGTGTAAGTTCTATTGTTTGATAGCTGAGTAGGGCGACTATAATTAGCAACAATGTATTGTATATTTCAAAGTAGCTACAAGATAGAACGTGAAATGTTCACAACACATAGAAATAGTAAATACTCAGGGTGATGGATATCCCAAATACCCTGACTCAATCATTACATATTATATGCATGCAACAAAATATCGCATGTACCCCATAAATATGTAAAATATTAGGTGTCAATAACAAATTTAGATTATTACAATCTTTAATTTATAAATTTATTTTTTACCAAAATTGGGAAGTTTTCATCCATTATTTCTTCAAATTTTTTTTCTGCACTACACACTGTTCTAATTCTGATCTTCCAGTAACATGAATTTAGACCTTTCGATATTGTCCCACAGATCAGTGTCAAATTAATGTTTCAAAGCATCATGGAATCCCTATGGGTCACATGACAAGGTAAAGCTTTATAAACAACATAGACTTGAACTCATTCTTGATTGTTAAAAAAGATTAGAACACACTGAGAGAAATGGAAAAAAATATGATTGGTGGTTGTAGAATCCTGAAACCACACTGCAGGACAAAAACTGATGACTCCCTTATACGTTTTTATAAGCCAGACTTTCATGTAAAGGAAGTAACTCTAGATAAACATAATATATTCTAAATCATAAGGTGCAGTCATGGCAAGGATGAAGATGCTGTGTAGCCCCACAAAACTGACGCTTAAGCAAATATTTCCTTGACATCTCATGCCCGCCTTCTCTCATGATCTGCCTGTTGGGTATCCTTTATCTTGTCTGCTTCCCTGACTATGGGGCATCCAGAACACTTATTTATCTCAGGCTGCTTATGAATTTTGGGTAACAAGCTGAAAAGCATAAGCACAACTGTTAAGAATTCAATGTGATATTCTTTTCAGGAAAATCCCCTTTTAAAAAAGAATAGCAATTATCATATAAAAATAAATTGTTAATGTCACGATTCAACTGTATAATAATTTGGAATAGCTGAAGTCTTTCTTCTTTTTCACTTACAATATGTGAGTGAGGAATTAGTGTTCCCATGTACACAGAAGTGACCCAGTGATATTAGTAATCAAGATGCTTATTCAAAAAATGTTACATACCATGGGAAATTTTTGCATACTCAGAAGAGAATGCAATTAAATATTAAATACATAATATTTCTTGAGAAATTTTTGACTCCTCCACGAATGAAGATCTATCTTTAATTTTAAAAAAGGCAGAAGAATAGAATGGGGGTGGAATATGTTTGTTTCAAGATAGGCATGACGTCATGAAAATATTTATTAATATCTTCTGCACTAAATTGACAGCTGATTCAGGAGAATGTAGTTCTTTGACTCCAGCTCATAAAGAAAACATTCAGGTGTATATGAATGCCATTAGCTCAAAGAAATAAAATGTAGTTGTTGTTTGAAGCAAACTGCTTCTGTTTTTATTTGCCTTGACTGATAATAAATCGTGATTCTCTATAAATCATTTTATTAAAATTGTGGGATGTAAAGAAAGAACAATCATCTTCAAAGTAACCTAGGAAACCCAGGTTATTTCATCAAGTTCTGTATTGTATATATGGAATTAAATTTCATTTTAAAAAATCCCTACTGAGTACTCATAATGTGACTCACAGTCATTGTAGTAGATGCTTAATATCTGCACTTCATTTGATCAATACAAGTATTCTGTGATATAGGTGTTATGATTCCTATTTCTTTTATTTATTTGTTTCTTTGTTTTTATTTTAGAGGCAGACTCTCACTCTGTGACTCAAGCTGGAGTACTGTGGTGTGGATTACAGCTCACCTCAGCCTTGAACTCCTTGGCAGAAGTAATCCTCTCAACCTAGCCTCCCAAGTAGCTGGGACTACAGGTATGCACCACCATACCCAGCTAATTTTTGAATTTTTGTTTTTACAGATGGTGTCTTACTATGTTTCCCAGGCCAGTCTCAAACTTCTGGTCTCAAGCAATCTTCCATCTCAGGCCTCAGGACTACAGGCATGATTAACAAATATGAAAACCCAGGTTCAGAGAAGTCGAGTGATTTGGCCAAGTTAGTTATGATGGCTAATACTGAGTGTCAACTCAATCGGATTGAAGAATGCAAGTATTGATCCTGGGTGTGTCTGTGAGGGTGTTGCCAAAGGAGATTAATATTTGAGTCCCTGGGCTGGAAAAGGTAGACCCACCCTTAGTCTGGGTGGGCACCATCTGCTGCTAGCGCAGCCAGGATATAAAGCAGGCAGAAAAACTTGAACAAGTTAGATTGGCTTAGCTTCCCAGCCTACATTTTTCTCCCATGCTGGATGCTTCCTGCCCTTGAATATTGGACTCCAAGTTCTTCAGTTTTGGGACTTGGACTGGCTTCCTTGCTCCTCAGCTTGCAGATGGTCTACTGTGGGACCATGTGATAGTGTGAGCTAATATTACTTTTATATATATATATATAAAATCTTAGTTCTGTCCATCTCGAGAACCCTAATACAGTATACAACTAGAAAGAAGAATGGCATAAACCCTGATCCTTGAGTTTGAAAAATGTACTTTTTCAATTTACTTTATTAAAATCTTTCCACTATAGTTTGAGATATAGAAAAATAAACTGAGGAAGCAAAGCAAGATGGTGAAATAGAAAACTCCACCAATCATACCCCTGCAAGGACATCAAGTAAAAATTATCTACATAAAAAAGACATCATCATAAGAACAAAAAAATCAGTTGAGCACTGAAGAGCCTGGTTTGAACTTTATGTCATTGAAAGAGGCACTGAAGAGATAGAAAAAACAGTCCTTAATCACCAACACCACCTCTCCCCAACTCCCTAGCTGTGGTGACAAGATATGGAGAGCATCTCTGGGTCCAGGAGAATACAGCAATTGTAAGGCACTGAATTTAGTGCTATCCTGTTAGAGCAGGAAGAAAAACTGGACCAAACTCAGCTGATGTCTGCCCATGAAGGTAGCATTTAAACCAGCTCCAGCCAAGGGAAATTGCCAATCCCAGTGGTACAAACTTGAGTGCCTACAAATCTTACCACTAAGGGCTACAGCACTCTTTGTTTCCAAGTAAACATGAAAGGCAGTCTAGGCCATAAGGACTGCAATGCTTAGGTGAGTTTCAGTGCTGAACTAGGCCCAGAGATGGTGGACTAGGGGAGTGGGGAATGGAACATACTAAGAGAAAAGTTGGGGCAGAAAAGAGAGTGCTGGCCTCACCCCTCCCCTAACCCCAGGCTCACTGCATGCAGTTCCAAAAGAGACCTCTTCCTTCCTCTTCAGGAGAGGAGAGGGAAAAGTGGGGAGGACTTTGCCTTACTTCTAGGATACCAGCTCATTTATAGTAGCATAGGGCACTGGTAAGAGTCATGAGGCCCGTGTTTCAGGCCCTGGCTCCCAGATGACACTTCTAGACACACTCTGGGCCAGAAGGGAACCCACTGCCTCGAATGAAAGGATCCAGTCCTGGCAGTATCCATTACCTGCTAACTAAAGAGCCCCTGGGCCCTGAAAAACCAGCAACAATACCCAGGTACTACATCAGGGGTCCTGGGTGAGTCCTGCTGGCTTCAGTTGAGACTCAACACATTACCAGCTATGGTGGCTACAGGGCAAAAATCCTCCTGCTTTAGAAAAGTGGATGGAAAAGTAAAGGGGACTTTGTCTTGCATCTTAAGTACCAATATGGCCACAGAAGGAGAGAACGGCAAGTGGGCTCTTGAGGTCTCTGATTCCAGGATTTGACTCTTGGGTAGCATTTCTGGATCCTTTCTGGACCAGTGGGGAGCCCACTGCCCTGAAGCATGAGTGCTAGGCCAGGAAACATTCACCACAAGATGACTTAAGAGACCTTGAGCCTTAAGGAAACATTTGTGGTAGCCTGGCAGTACTCCTTGTGGCCTAGAGTGGCAGTGGCTATGGGGTAAGGCTCCTCTGCTTTTGAAAAGGGGAAGGAAGAGTGGCAAGAACTGCATCTTGTGGTTTGAGTCCCAGCTTAGCTTCAGTAAAATAGAACACCAGGTAGACTTCAAAAACCTTTGATGTCCTTGACTACCAGATGAAACTTCTGGATCCACCCAGAGCCTGGGGGCCTTAGCTACCCTCAAGGGAAGTATACAGGCCTGGCTGTCTTGGCCACTGGCTGATTATAGAGTCCCAGGCCCTTGAACGAACATAGGCAGTAGCCAGAAAGTGGTTATAGCCTGCCTTGGGTGAGGCCCAGTGCCATGCTGGCTTCAGGTCTGACCCAGTGCAGTCATAGTAGTGGTGGCCACAGGGGTGCTTGTGTCATTGCACCCCCAGGTTTAGGACAGAAAGATAGATGCTGTCTGTTTGGGAGGATGTAAGGGAAGAAAAGATTACCATTGCATGGTAATCCAGAGAATTCTCCTGGACGTTGCCCAAGACTATCAAGGTGGTACCCCTACAAGTCTGCAAGAACTACAGGGTTACTGGCTTGGGGTGACCCTTAAAGCAGACACTGCTTACATAACAACACCCAAGTCCTTTCAAATATCTGAAAAGCTTTCCCAAGAAAGATGGCTACAAATCAGCCCAGACAGTGAAGACTACAATAAATACCTAACTCTTCAATGTCCAGACACTGAATAACATCTACTAGCATTCACACCATCTAGGAAAACATGACTTCACCAAATGAACTAAATAAGGCACCAAGGACTAGTCCTGAAGAAACACAGATATGTGACCTTTCAGACAGATAATTCAAAATAGCTGTGTTGAAGAAACTCAAAAAAATTCAAGATAACATAAAGAAGGAATTCAGAATCTTATCAGATATATTTGACAAAGAAATTGAAAGAATTTAAAAGAATTAAGCAGAAATCCTGGATGAGAAAAAAGAAACTGGCATTTTGAAGAATGCATCAGAATCCTTTAATAGCATAATTGATCAAGCAGAATAAAGAACTAGTGAGTTTGAAGATAGCTATTTGAAAATGCACAGAGGAGACAAAAGGAAAAAAAGAATAAAAAACAATGCAGGATGCCTAGAAGATCTAGAAGATAGTCTCAAAGGGGCAAATCTAAGAGTCATTGGCCTTAAAGAGGAGGTAGAGAAAGAGATAGTGGTACAAAGTTTATTCAAAGGGGTAAAAGTAGAGAACTTCCCAAACCTAGAGAAAGATATCAATATCCAAGTACAAGAAGGCTATAGAACACCAAACAGATTTAACCAAAAGAAGACTATCTGGAGACATTTTATAATAAAACTCCCAAAGGTCAAGGATAAAGAAATAATCCTAAAAGCAGCAAGAGAAAAAAAAAAAATAACATATAATGAAACTCCAATATATCTGGCAGCAGAGTTGTCAGTGGAAACCTTACAGGCCAGGAGAGAGTGGCATGATATATTTAAAGTACTGAAGGAAAAAGAAACAAAAAAAAAAAACCTTTTACCTTAGAATAGTATATCCATTGAAAATATCATTCAAACATGAAGGGTGAAATAAAGACTTTCCCAGACAAACGAAAGTTGATGGGTTTCATTAATACCAGACCTGCCCTATAAGAAATGCTGAAGGGAGTACTTCAATCATAAAGAAAAGGACATTTATGAGCAATAAATAACCACCTGAAGGTACAAAAATCACTGGTAATAGTAAGTACAAAGGAACACAGAATATTATAACACGCTGTAACTGTGATGTGTAAACTACTCTTATCCTAAGTAGAAAGACTAAATGAGGAATCAATCAACAATAACTACAACAACTTTTTAAAACATTGTCACTGCAATAAGATATGAGTAGAAACAATGAAAAGTTAAAAAACTGGGGGACAAAGTTAAGGCATAGAGTTTTTTATTAGTTTTCTTTTTCTTTGTTTATGCAAACAGCATTAAGTTGTTATCTGGTTAAAATAACGGATTATAAGATAGTATTTGCAAGCCTTATTATAATCTCAAATGAAAATTCATACAATGAATACATAAAAATAAAAAATAAGAAACTAAATCATATCACCAGATAAAATCATCTTCACTAGAGGAAGACAAGAAGGAAAGAAAAAAAGAAAGAGAAGACCAGAAAACAAATAACAAAATGGCAGGAGTAAGTTCATACTTATCGATAATAACATTGAATGTAAATGGACTAAACTCTCCAGTTGAGACAGAGACTAGCTGAATGGATGAAAAAACAAAACCCATTGATCTGTTGCCTGTAAGAAACATACTTCACCTTTAAAGATACACAGACTGAAAATAGAGGGGTGGAAAAAGATAGTCCATGATGGTGGAAACCAAACAAAAGAGCAGGAGTCACTATACTTACATCAGACAAAATAGATTTCAAGACAAAAACTATGAGAAGAGACAAAGAAGGTCACTATATAATGATAAAGAGGTCAATTCACCAAGAGAACATAACAATTTTAAATATATATACAGTCAACATGGGAGCACCCAGATATATAAAAGAAATATTATTAGAGCTAAAGAGAAAAATAGGTCCCCACACAATAATAGCTGGAGATTTTAATACCCCACTTTCAGCATTGGATAAATCTCCCAGACAGAAAATTAATAAAGAAACATCAGACTTAATCTGTAGTGTAGACCAAGTGGATCTAATAGATGTTTACAGAACATTTCATCCATGCTGCAGAATACATATTCTTTTCCACAGCACATGAATTACTCTCAAGGATAGACCATGTGTTAGATGAGAAAACAAGTCTTAAAACTTTCAAAAATTTGAAATAATATCAAGCATTTTCTCTGACCACAATGGAATAAAACTAGAAATTAATTACAGGAGGAATGTTGGAAACTATACAAATACGTGGAGATTAACCAATATGCTCCTGAATGACTAGTGGATCAATGAAGAAATTAGGAATGAAATTGAAAAAAAATCGTGAAACATATGGTAATGGAAACACAACACACCAAAACCTAAGTGATACAGAAAAAGCAGTACTAAGAGAAAAATGTATAGCTATAACTGCCTACCTCAAGAAAAAAAAAATGCTTCAAATGAACAGTCTAATGATGCATCTTTATGAACTAGAAAACCAGCCAGGTGTGGTGGCTCGCATGTGTAATCCCAGCACTTTGGGAGGTCACGGTGAGTGGATCACGAGGTCAAGAGTTCAAGACCAGCCTGACCAACATGGTGAAACCCTGTCTCTACTAAAAATACAAAAATTAGCTGGGCATGGTGGCATGCACCTGTAATCCCAGCTACTCAGGAGGCTGAGTCAGGAGAATCGCTTGAACCTGGGAGGCAGAAGTTGCAGTGAGTCAAGATGGTCCCACTGCGCTCCAGCCTGGGTGACACAGTGAGACTCTGCCAAAAAAAAAAAAGAAAAGAAAAGCAAAAGCAAGCCAAATCCAAAATTAGTAGCAGAAAAGAAATAATAAAGATCAGAGTGGAAATAAATACAATTGAAATGAAAAAAGCAATGCAAAAGATCAATGAAACAAAAAGCTGTTTGTTGAAAAGTTAAACAAAATTGACAAGCCATTAGCCAGACTAAGAAAAAAAGAGAGACGATCCAAATAAACAAAATCAGAAATGAAAAGGGAGATATTAAAACTGATACCACAGAAATTCAAAGGTTCGTTAGTGGCTACTATGAGCTACTATATGCCAAAAAATTGGAAAATCTAGAATAAATGGACAAATTCCTAGCTACATACAATCTACCAAGACTGCACCATTAAGTCCAAATCCTGAATAGATCAAATAGCAAGTAACAAGATCAGAGCCATGATAAAGAGTTCCAGTAAAGAAAAGTCTGTTACCTGATTTCTTCACGATAGAATTCTACCAAACATTTAAAAAAGCACTAATACCAATCTTTCTCAAACTATTCCAAAAAATAGAGGAGGAAATACTTCCAAACTCATTCTACCAGGCCAATATTACCCTGACACAAAAACCAGACAAAGACACATTTAAAAAAAAAAAGAAAGAAAACTACAAGCCACTATCTCTGATGAATATTGATGCAAAAATTCTCAACAAAATACTAGCAAACTGAATTCAACAATACATTAGAAAGGTTATTTATCATGACCAAGTGGGATTTATCGTGGGAATGCAAAGATGGTTCAACCTAAGTGTCTATCAACAGATGAATGGATAAGAAAAATGTGGTATGTATACAAAAAGGAGTATTATTCAGCCATAATGAGGTATGAGATCTAGTCATTTTCAACAACATGGATGGAACTGAAGATGATTATGTTAAGTGAAATAAGCCAGGTGCAGAAAGACAAACATCACATGTTCTCACTTATGTGTGAGATCTAAACACCAAAACATTTGAATTTATGGACACAGAGAGTAGAAGGATGGTTACCAGAGCTGGGAAGGTTAGTGGGGAATGTAGGGGAGGTGAAGTTTGTTACAGGTACAAAAAAAACAAAGAAAGGATAAATAAGGCCTACTATTGGATAGCACAATACAGTGGCTATAGTCACTAATAACTAAATTGTATATTTTAAAATAACTTGAAGAGTGGAATATGCTTGAGGGGATGGACACCCCATTCTCCATGGTGTGCTTATTTCACATTGCATGCCTGTTTCAATATATCTCATGTACCCCATAAATATATACACCTGCTTGGACCCACAAAAATTAAAGAATAAAATAAATAAAAAATATAAAAAATAGACTACGTTTTTACTTACAAATTTGTATTTTGTTGCATTACAAAAGCAAAATAGGCTGGGCGCAGTGGCTCATGCCTGTAATCCCAGCCCTTTGGGAGGCCAAGGTGGGTGGATCACGAGGTCAGGAGTTTGAGACCAACTTGGTGAAACATCATCTCTGTTAAAAATACAAAAATTAGCCAGGCGCGGTGGCGTGCGCCTATAATACCAGCTACTCAGGACGCTGATGCAGGAGGATCGCTTGAACCCAGGAGGCAGAGGTTGCAGTGAGTTGAGATCCCGGCACTGCACTCCAGCCTGGGTGACAGAGTGAGACTCCATCTCAAAAAAAAAAGAAAAAAAAAAGTGTAACAATACATGTGTTCCTAAAAAAAAAAAAAGAGAGACAATAAAGAGAAAGCGAAAAGAGAGAAAATAAATAAAAGTAAATAAAAATAAAAATAAATTTCCAAATGAGAAATATGAAAATTTTGAAAAAAATTTCAAGTACAAATAAAACTTAGTCTAAAAACATTCTTGATATTAAATGTGTTAGTCAAAATTATGCTGAGTTAATGCTATTGTTTATAATTAGTTTCAATTAACTTTATAATTTTAGCTTCCCATGACATTAAGACTTTTTGAGAATGCAATTTTTAATGCTATATAGTTGTCTAACATAGACTGTAATTTATTTTATTATTTTATAGCACTATTGGAAATGTCAGATTATTTCTGTTCTTAATATTATAAGTTATGGTTTGATTGACATGCTTGTACATTTTGGTCAGAATTTTTTATCATTTCTGTAGTGTATGTTCTGAGAAGTAGAATACACAGACCAAAGGGTATGGATATTTTTAAGACTTCTTGGAAAATTACTCTCTGAAAAACTTTTCTCTTTGTGCTAACATCAACAATATATTAGCATGTTTATCTTAACATACTTTGTAACAGTGAGCATTAGTTTTAGATTTGATAATTTATGAGTAAATTAAGGTAATTCATTATATTTTTGTTTAATGTCTTTATGGATAAATTTGATGTATTTCTTTATATAATTATTGGGTGTCTGTAAATAATAAAATACATATGCTTTTAAATTTCTCTGAGCAAAGCTACTTAGCTAATTTTACCCAAATAATAATAATACCTCTAAGTAGGTACAATTCCAAATTTTATACATATATATACACACACATATGTGTATATGTGTGTGTGTGTGTGTGTACATACATGTCGGTGCAAAAGTAATTGCAATTGGAAATTATGCAAAGTAATGGCAAAAAACACAATCATTTTTGCACCAACCTATATTTATTATATAAATATGTAAATAAATAAATATCCATATATATGGGTTAAATCCATACGGGGATGTATGGATTTAATTTAACCAATGTATTTATTATATTAAACATATACAAACCTAGGTGAATAGTCCTGGAATTTTCCCCTTTTAACAACTATACTTTATTCACTTTCTAATGATATTCATTTCTAAGTGTGTTCATATTTATAACTGTTATTTTTATGATTATGCTAGACTGTATCAAAATTTTATTCTCAAGATGAAATGCTAGTTCTCATAGAGACAGAAAATATATTTTGATCAGAAAATGATGCTCATTCAAGAGATGAGACCTTTTACATGATTTATATTGATTTAGACTGTATAAAATAAGACTATCTAGATTAAAAATAGCATGTACAGGTCAGAAGCTAGTTCATTTTCCCATCTGAGTCATCTTAAAATGGAGCTGTTTTACTGAGGAGACATATTTAATTGTGTGCATTTTACCTTTACAACAAGCAGAACTTTGATAGTTGAGAAAACAGGCTTAAGTATGATTAAAGGCAATAAAAACACAGTGGTAAAAGAAACAGATATGCACCATTAGAGAAACAAAAACATTAGAGTCCCTTAACAGTTGTCTAGAAATATGTATAAAATAACATTAATCTATTATTCTGTAAAATTTGGTGTGAATATGTCTCTCAGTTTTCCTTTAAATATTATGATATTTTTGATATTCAAAAATATTAGATTACCTATTTTTTGAAAACTTTTTTTAACTTTTATTTTGGGTTCAAAGGTATATGTGCAGATTTGTTATATAGGTGAACTGCTTGTCATTGGGGTTTGGTATACAGATTATTTCATCGCACGTGTAATAAGCATAGTACCCAACAGGTAATTTTTCTGATCCTCCCCTTCCTGCCACCCTCCACCCTCGAACAGGCCCCAGTGTGTGTTGTTCCCCTCTATGTGGTGTCGGTGTGATCTCATCATTTAGCACTGCCTTATAAGTGAGAGTTTGTGGTATTTAGTTTTCTGTTCCTGTGTTAGATAATGGCCTCCGCTCCATCCATGTCCCTGCAAAGGACATGATCTCACTCTTTCTTATGACTGGATAGTATTCGATGGTGTAAATGTACCACAGTACCACATTTTATTTTATCCAGTCTACCACTGATGGACACTAAGGTTGATTTCATGTCTTTGGTACTGCGAATAGTGCCACAATGAACATCTGTGCTCATGTGTCTTTATGGTAGAAAAATTTATATTCTTTTGGATATATACCTAATAAAAGTATTACTGGATCAAATGGCAGCTCAGTTATAAGTTATTTAAGGAATTGCCACACTACTTTTCACAATGGCCGAACCAACTTACAGTCCCACCAACAGGGTACAAGCATTCCCTTTTCTTTGTAACCTCAGCAGCATCTGTTATTTTTTGATTCTTTACTAATAGCCATCTGAAAAATGTGAGATGGTATCTCACTGTGGTTTTGATTTGCAATTCTCTAATAATTAGTAACATTGAGCATTTTTATAGGCTTGTATATACTGCATGTATATCGTCTTCTGAAAAGTGTCTGTTCATGTCCTTTGTCCACATTTTAACAGGGTTGTTTGATTTTGCTTATAAATTTGTTTAAGTTCCTTATAGATTCTGGATATTAGATCTTTGTTGAATGTATGGTGTGCAAATATTTTCTCCTATTCTGTGGTTTGTTCACTTTGTTGATAGTTTTTTTTGCTCTGCAGAAGCTCTTTAGTTTAATTGTATCCCGTTTGTCAATTTTTTGTTTTGTTGAAATTGGTTTTGGCAACTTTGCCATAAAAGCCTTGTCAAGTCCTGTGTCCAGAATGGTATTTCCTAGGTTATCTTTCAGGGATTTATAGCTTTTCATTTTACATTTAAGTCTTTAGTTCATCTTGAGTTAATTTTGGTATGTGGTTTCAGGTAGGGGTCTAGTTTCTATCTTCTGTGTATGACTAGCCAGTTATTCTAGCATCATTTGTTGAATAGGCAGTCCTTTTCCCATTGCTGGTTTTTGTCTGCTTTGTCAAAGATCCGGTGGTCATCAGTGTGTGGCCTTATTTCTGGGTTCCCTATTCTGCTCCATTGGCCTACGTGTCTGGTTTTGTACCAGTACTATGCTATATTGGTTACTGTAGCCCTGTAGTATAGTTTGACGTCAGGTAGCCTGATGTCTCCAGCTGTGTACTTTTTGCTTAGAACTTCCTTGGCTCTTTAAGCTCTTTTTTGGTTCCATAAGAATTTTAATTTTTTTTTCTAGTTATGTAAAGAATGTCATTGGTAGTGATATCAGAGTGGGGCAGAGAAGTGCTAGGTAGGAGAAAGGCGGGGTCCTGACAGTTGTTGTATAGAAATGCTACTGATTTTTTGTAAGCTGATTTTGTAACCTGAAATTTTGCTGAAGTTGTTATCAGATTACAGAGCCTTTGGGAAGAGATTATGAGGTTTTCTAGATATAGAATCATGCTGTCTGCAAACAGGGATAGTTTGACTTCCTCTCTTTCTGTTTAGATGCTTTGTATTTGTTTCTCTTGCCTGATTGCTCTGGTCAGGACTTCTAGTACTATGTTGACTAGGAGTGGTGAAGGAGAGCATCTTTCTCTTGTTAGAGTTTTGGAGAGGAATGCTTCCAGCTTTCTTCCATTCAGTATAATGTTGGCTGTGGTTTTGTTATAGATGGCTCTTATTATTTTGAAGTATGTTCTTTCAATGCCTAGTTTATTGAGGGCTGTTAACATGAAGGAATGTTGAATTTTATCCAAAGCCTTTTCTGCATCTATTGATATAATCTTGTGGTTTTGTTTTTAGTTCTGTTTATGTCATTAATCACATTTATTTATTTGCATATGTTGGGCCAACCTCCTGGGGATGAAGCCTACTTGATCATGGTGGATTAGCTTTTTGATGTGCTGCTGGATTTGGTTTGCTAGTATTTTTGAGGCTTTTTGCATCTATGTTTGTCAAGAATATTGGCCTGAATTTTTGTATGTGTGTGTGTTTGTGTGTGTGTATGTCTCTGCCAGGTTTTAGTGTCAGGATGATTCTGGCCTCATATAATGAGTTAGAGAGGAGCCCCTCCTTTTCAATTTTTTTGGAATAGTTTCAGTAGAAAGGGTACCAGCTCTTCTGTATACTTGTGGTAGAATTCAGCTGTAAATTCTTCTGGTCCTGAGCTTTTTGGTTGGTAAGATTTCTATTATTGATTCAATTTTAGAACTCTTTATTTGTCTGTTCAGAGATTCAATTTCTTCCTGGTTCAAACTTGGGAGACTGTATGGGTGGAATTTATCCATTTCTTCTAGATTTTCTAGTTTACATGCAGAGAGGTATTCATAATGGTCTCTGGGTTTTTTGTTTTGTTTTGTTTTGTTTTTGTATTTTCTGTGAGGTCAGTGGCAATATCCCCTTTGTCATTTTTAATTGTGTTGATTTGGATCTTTTCTCTTTTTTCTTTTAATTAGTCTATCTCGCAGTCCATGTATTTGATTAATGTTTTCAAATAAGAAACTCCTGAATTTGTTGATCTTTATAGGGGTTTTTGCGTCTCAATCTCCTGCAGTTCATCTCTGATTTTGGTTATTTCTTTTCTTCAGCTAACTTTGGTGTTGGTTTGTTCTTGCTTTTCTAGTTCTTCTAGTAGTGATGTTAGATTATTAATTTTAGAGCTTTCTAACTTTTTGATGTGGGTGTTTAGTGCTATAAACTTCCCTCTTAACACTGTCTTAGCTGTATCCCAGATATTCTGGTATATTATATATTCTCATTAGTTTCAAAGAATATCTTGATTTCTGCCTTAATTTCGCTATTTACCATAAGGTCATTCGGAAGCAGGCTTTATGTTCCCTTCCCAGCTTGGAGGCAGCAGGGGAAAGGACCTTAGCTATGGTTGTGGCAGAGGGTCTTTCACTTGTCTCTTGAGATTCCATCCTGAAGAGACGTGGAACCACTATCAATTAGTGTCATCAGCCCGGGATGGGTCAGCTATGTTGTGGGCCAAGACAGGAAGTCCCTGTCTGGTGATGAATTGAGGGGGTGGGTGGAACCTGATCAAGGCCAACTGGCCTTCGCCTTAGAGCAACTGCAACTTTCTAGAGTTAAAGCTGCAGGTTAAAACACTCAGGGCCTTTGCTCCTTCCCCAGTCTGGGGGTAGCAAGGGGAGTAGCACTGCAGTGGCAATGGCAGTGGTGCTTTTGGTTGCCTCTGGGAGCTCCACCTCAGAGAGATGCAGAGCTGCTCCTACTGGGAATGTCCAGGGAGTGGTGCAGATTCTCTGCTAGCCCATGCTGAGGGCTCTACTTGGTAAAGAGCAAGAGGATTGAAGGCCCACAAAGATGAGAGACTGGGCTCCTCTCCATATAGTGACAGTGGCATGCTGGAAGCTCCAGTGAAACCCTCAGGCTCTTTGTTTCTTCCCCAGACTGAAGGCAGCAGAGGCTAAACTGTGTGGCAGTGGCAGAGGGGCCATCCGTTGCATTTGGGAGCCCCTCCCCAAGGAAGTACAGAGCCACTAATAGTCAGTAGGCTCAGGGGTGTGTGGGATGGCTATTCTCCAGTCCTAAGCTGGGGGCCCTGCCTCATGAAGAGTAGAGAGTGGGGGCTCACAAGAAAGAGAGACTGGACTCCTATCTTACAGTGGCTGCAGTGTGCTGCAGGTGGCAGCACAGCAACTAGACCCTTTGTTCTTTCCCCTGCCCAAGGGCGTTAGGGTGGTACCATTGCAACTGCAATGGCAGAGTGGTGGTGGATTGTCACCAGGATTTCCTCCTCAGAGAACTGCAGAGCTGCTTCTGACTAATGTGCTCAGGTGAGAGCAGGGTAGCTGTGATGGAGTCCAGATCGGGAGGTCCAGCCTAGTTGGCAGAAGCAGAGATGGCAACCCGTGTGAAGAACAATCCAGATACTTTTCCCTGGAATGGATATGCTGTGCTGGAGATCCATGTAACTCCCTATCACTGCTTGATCTCCAGAGATTGAAGGCTGTACTAGTGAAGGCTGCAAGACAGCAAAAGCAGAGGTCAGTCTCTCCCTCTGGGAGCTCTGTCCTACACAAGTACAGAGCTGCTACCAGCCCAAGATGCCCAGTGGGTGGTGACTAGAGTTCCAGATTGAGGGGGTCTCATTTCATGAGAAGTGGGATTAGGCACCCATGTAAAAAGTAGTCTGGCCACTTTCTTGTGTGATGGTTGTGCTGTGCTGGAGATCTGTGCCACTCCTTAATCACCACTGGAGCCTGAAGGCTATGGTGGTAAGGACTGCGAGATAGCAAAAATGGCAACCAGTCTCTCTTTCTGGGAGCTCCATCCCAAGGAAATAGAGAACTGCTACCAGCCCAAGAGCCCAGACAGAGTTGGCTGGAGACTCAGGCCAGAGGGTCTTACTCATCCTGTGAGATGCAGGGGAGGTGAGGTCTGCAGTCTGCTGCTCAGCCCCCAGATTTGGCCCCTTTCCTGAAGGTGTGCAAGAGAGCCTGACTTTCCCACTCCTGGAGCTGCAACTGCTAATGCTAGGATGCCTGGGGATTCAAGGCTCCTGG
This sequence comes from Papio anubis, assembly GCF_008728515.1. Taxonomy (NCBI): domain Eukaryota; kingdom Metazoa; phylum Chordata; class Mammalia; order Primates; family Cercopithecidae; genus Papio; species Papio anubis. Next base: position 67,431,010 of record NC_044976.1, read on the forward strand.
GACTCCCTGTGTGCCTGAGCAGAGGCTCTGTCCAGACTCCACGTAGCTCTCTGTGTCAGTCTGGAGGTTCCAGAGGGGTGAGCTTACAAGAGGATCGCCTGAGCGTAGGGTTGCAAAGGTCCATGACAGAAGTGTCTGTCCCTGGGGACTCAATTACTCATCATTTCCCCAAGGTAGAAAAGTCTCCCCTGGCTCCATGCCACACCCAAGTGGGAAGTTGTCCTGTCTGGCTCCTCTCTGTTCTCCATAGGTCAAGTTGTTTCCTTGATGAATCCCAATGTGTTCCAGTTGAATGTTCCAGTTGAAGATATAGTAATTACTTGCTACTCTTTCTTTCCATGAGAGTGATGCACACTAGCTGCTTCTAGTCAGCCACGTTGGCCTCTACCTTAAATCTTTTCAGTATAGTTTATCTCATTACCTTTATCATAAGAAAGTCATTCCATAAGCTAAGGTTACCCAAATCGTCTTTGCTATGTTCATTTTTAAAACTCTATAATTTACATTTTATTCTCTAAGGCATCAAAATTCATTGTGGTCTATGGTGAAAGCTAATAATATAAACTAATTATTTGCTAATACTTCGGCAATTTTTAAAACAATGGTTTATTTGTTTGTTACAGTGAGTGTGAATACTATTAATTTTATAGTGTTATTGCACTGTCGCCTTACGAGTTTTACTTCTGAAAATTGATTGAGGTTATTTTTCTTATGTTTTAAAACATTCTATGAGAGGCTGGCAATATATATTTAAGTTTTAGATATGCATTGAATGTATTCACTATTCAATGTATATCTAAAAATAATGTGTATCTAAAAATTAAGTAAACATTATCATTCAGATTTTTCAAATATTCTATATTCTTTATTTTGGTTTCAGTTGTCCCATAACAATTGTATATACTGAGAAATTACATCAGGTGCTTCTGGTTAAATAACATTTTAAACTTGAAAATATGAAAACAAGCTAGGATTTTTTTTTTTCTTTTATAAAACCAGAATGTAGTTTTGAAGTTTTATAAAAATCTGAGTAAATTCAAACATAAAATTATTGAAAGAATGTGAGTAGATGAAGCTTAGCAGTTAGGACTTGGTAATGTAGGGTCTTAAACATCATGGCAAGGAGTTGAGGCCTTATTTTTTAGGCCACCTATTTTTAAATGCTGGTTTTGTTACAGCTGCATAAAAATAACCTGAAGATTTTTGTAAGTATACATTGAAACCATATTTAAGTTACAGTTAGATTCTGACAGCAACTTTAAGAGGCAAACTTATATTATCAAAATAAGTGCTGAAGAACCTCTTAGCATATACTTGTGTCGTCACCTTGTACAGCAACTCCTATGGATGCTACAGTCTGAGTATCACCAAAAAATGAGAATGTCGTGAAGATGATTGAGCATTCCAACTTATCTACACTTAAGATAAATATCCATATATGTTGGTGAATGACGATTAGGTTCAAATATTGTCCTGGCCCAGTCTGTTTCCCTTTTGCTCCTAGTACTCCAATTACTTGTTTAATAATCTTTATTAAAATAGTAGATATTTCTCTATTCCTTTTTTAATTTTCTGTCATCTTGCCTCTCAATGATTTAGTCTATATTTATTTTTTGAACCATCTTCCAGTTTACCAATTTTTACTTTATATGTGTCTAATTTGTTAACGCCAATGATTTAATTTTACTTTATTACATTTTTATATTTTATATTACATTGTATATTTTGTTAAATATATAATAATGAAGAGATATATATTTATTTTATATATATTACCTTGTTATTATATTTTTCAGTGCTAGGATTTCTAATTGATACAGTTTCCAGTCCTCTGCCTAAATTGTCCACCTTGCATTTTAATTACTTGAACATATTAATCACAATTTTAGAGTGGATTTGAAAATTCACTTATGTATACCTCTGGTGGAGATTTTATTTGCTCTTTTTCTTGGTTTTTTGATTAAATCTTTTTGTATGTTTGGGGCTTTTATTGAATGACACTAAATGTAAAAATAGTAAGCATAATTTGAGACTCTAGATGTTTTCACTCTGCAAAAATTATTTTAATTTTGTTTCTGGCATGTATCTAGCGGGGACAATAGCAATACCAGATCATCTTAATACAATAAAGGTCTGAGATGATTTGAAGCTGAAACTTAATCCTTCTCTTAGCTTTCACCCTTATTCCTATGCTTAGTCCTTTAAAGTCCCAATAGAAACCTATGCATGTGCCAGAACCCTTCCTGCTTGGTGGGTCCTGAACTCCAGTTTTGGTTCTCTCAGCCCTTTCTGTCTGCCAAATTCTCTGCCCACATTCTCAAACTTTCCAAAAAGACTTTCGGAGTTAGCAAATTCCTCGACAGGGAATGTAGTACTAATTGCCAAGCTCATCTCTTTGGTCTTCCTCTTGCCCCCCACACCCCAAATCCTAGCCCTCAAAATTTTGTCTGATAACTTTTCAATGCCTTTAGATATTTTAAAGCCTACTTTGCCCAACTTTTCTAGGAAGTATAAGAATTTTATATCACAGTTCTCCAAGAAACAGAGGACAAAATAGAATTAGCCATGCAAGAGATGTATTGGAAGCAATGCCTGTAAACATAAAGGTGAGAAAGTGAAAGAGTAGGCAGAGAGATTCTTGAGACGATGATGCAGGTCTGAAACCTGGGAAAGAGGAGAGGGAAGGAAGAATGATTGGTTAGTACAAGTTTTATGCTACAATGTACTTCTGGAGAAGTCTCAACCCAGACAAGGGGGAGCTACAAAGTGAAGATTAACTATCAAAGAAGTCTCCTGTTAGCAGAAATGGCCCAGCTATAATACCCCTGCCAAGTTCAGTCATTAGCTTTGAGCTACTCAGAGTGAGCATGGCCTTGGGGAAAACACTAAACTGTAGAGGATCCAAAGATGTGGTAACTGGAAGATCTTTTCCAGCTACTGTGCTCATAGGAAGTTTCCTTGAAGGGATAGCTAGAGACCTATGGAACCACAGGCTTTATAGCATAAATGTACTGCGTAAATATGATGTATGATTTATCCCCCATCCCCTTTACTTTTTCTTACCTTGTTATTTAGTGATTGATTTGTATATTTATAAGACTGCCTCAAAATAGCATTGAAATAAAGAAGACTGTAATATTTTTAAACTTGTGGATTAACCCAAAAAGTAAATATCTAAAAATAAATATTGGAACACACTAGAAATAGAATGGATGTCATTTTATTTAACTGGATAGTCTATTAAATTCCCTAAGCTTTTGATTATATTGGTTTCTATTTTTGTTTTATGTTTTCTTCATCAGCATATTACCTGTAGACTTTATTTACTGATTTTAGGGACTTAAGAGGCCTAAATGTGCTTTCCTGTTCCCATCTATTGTTAGATGCTTGAATTACACAATCAGATTAACAATATATTGTCTCATACTTCATGTTTTCTCCTGCATCTCCCTGGAGTGCCCTTCATTGCTTCTTATTGTGGTTATTTCTTATGTCTCTTTCAAGGAGGAGTTCAAGCATCATCATCTTCAGGAAGTACCCCCATATAACTTTTCTATGTTTCTGTAATATCTTATGGATATGTTCATTATATCACTTATCCCACTGTGCTTTAATGATTGTTTGAGTTCCTTGAACAGAGACCTTGCTTGTGTTTTTCATAGTATTTCTTCTAAGTAGCACTTTATAAATAAGTGCTCAATAAATGTTTGTTCAATAAAAAAGCTTAAGTTTCATGAGAAAATATATATAACCACAGGTATGTTTAGCACCACTATTCAGTCATATTCACTGATAATGATGAAAAGATAGGCATAAGTTTTGCTTGATGTAGGGGGCAGGATGCAGTTCTAGGTACTAGTGATGGGGCACTGCATATTGAAGAAGGTTTAAAAAATGACCACTCCCTTACGAGGTCAGGAATTTTAGAACAGCCTGGCCAGCATAGTGAAACCTCGTCTCTACTAAAAATGCAAAAAATTAGCTAGGAGTGATGATGGGCGCCTGTAATCCCAGCTACTAAGGAAGGTGAAGCAGAAGAATTGCTTGAACCCAGGGGGCAGAAGTTGTAGTGAGCCGAGCACTCAGCCTGGGTGACAGAGCCAGATTTTGTCTCAAAAAAAAAAAAAAAAAGAAAAAGAAAAACAAACAAACAAACAAAAAAACAAAAACAACTGGCCAACCCTAAAGATCATAGAATGTGCTTACCATGGGAAACCTGAGACTAAATCACTTGCTGAAAAGTAACTCACATTTTTTCACAAAGCTCTCTGGGATTTCAATTTTAGTTTGTTTTCAATATCCATTACCTAAGCCTAAGTGGATTGGTTTGGTAAACTAAGTGTTTTTAGCCATTAGTAAAAAGCGAATGGCATTCACATATCTGCTTAATGAACAAAAAACATGTTTTGTTAGTTTTCTATAGATGTGGTCAAGAATAGGGCGTTAGTTATACCCAGGAGCAAAAAAATCAATACCAAATGTGAAGTGTCACTTAAAGCTTTATCTTGTTGCCAGTTTTTCTTTTAGACCTCACTTGATTTCTGCAACAGAGCCTCTGAGACTATTCATTTGCGTGGTTGTCTTAGTTGCTCTCCTCCAGAACACTCACCAGCCTTTTGATTCCCAACTCCCTTATTTCTGTTGTTCTCACCTCCAGAACACTGCTCAGATTTAATGGGAACTAGGCTGGAGAAATACTATAGCTCTGCTGTATGCAATATCACATTTAAGCAGCAATTGGCATAATTATCATGTTTTAAAAATTAATAATAGGCCTGGTGCAGTAGCTCATGCCTATAATCCCAGCACTCTGGGAGGCTGAGGCAGGCGGATCACCTGAGGTCAGGAGTTCAAGACCAGCCTGGGCAACATGGTGAAATCTCATCTTTACTAAAAATACAAAAATTAGCAGGGCATGGTGGCACTTGCCTGTAATCCCAGCTACTCGGGAGACTGAGGCATGAGAATCACTTGAACCCAGGAGGCAGAGGTTGCAGTGAGCTGAATCACACCACTGCCCTCCAGCCTGGGTGACAGAGTGAGATTCTGTCTCAATAATGATGATAATAATAATGATAATAATAATAATAATAATCGTGACATGTTAGAAATCTCACAAATAAGACTACTCTGAATGATACTTATAAACATACCTTTATTTTTTCCTTATACTGAGCTTAAGATACTTGACTATGGAAAAGCTATTATAAGAGCAAAAAACAAAATATTTTTCTCTAAGCTTTGTGGACATCACGTTTCTGCTTAAAGTTTTCCAATGGCTTTGCACTGCAAACAGAATAAATTTCAAACGTAAAATCTGCAAGGCCTTACATAATCTGGATGTAACCTGTCTTTATAATTTATTCTCTTAATGTTTTTTTCCTGGTTCCCTATCCCAGTAGACTTCCTTTCAATACTTAGTCATGTCTAGGCTCTTCCTTCCTTAGAAATTTTGCCTGTGATCATCCACATTTTCCCTGGTCTTCGCGTATTTGGTTTTTTTGTTTGTTTGTTTCTTTTTTTCATTCAGTTCTCAGCTCAAATATCATCTTCTTAGAAATGTCTACTCTGACAATCTTAGATAAAGTAGGCCCCTTCTCACCCTGCCTCTATTTTATTAGTCTATTTTACTTACTCTAAAGTATTCTACATTACCTTAACCTGTTGATTCCAAGAGGGCATGAGCTTTGTTTGGTCACTATAAAGGAGACAACTTGGCTACAAATATCAATAGTGTAATATTGGATCCTGCCACCTTCAGATTCAGTTCTTTGAAAGTCCAAAGATTAGCTTTGATTGTGAGAGAGGAGAACAGAAGAAAATGGTCAAGCAGACAGTTTGGGTGGGCCTTTGGTTGAATTACTTCAAACAAAAGAACAGCCTGAAAAATCAAGCTATAAGCACAGATAAGGGAACTTACACAGCAGGGCTTGCCTAAGACATGCCTACTGCAGCACAGATAAGAAAGGCTACCCCAGCACTTTGGGAGGCCGAGACGGGCGGATCACGAGGTCAGGAGATCGAGACCATCCTGGCTAACCCGGTGAAACCCTGTCTCTACTAAAAAAATACAAAAAACTAGCCGGGCGAGGTGGCGGGCGCCTGTAGTCCCAGCTACTCGGGAGGCTGAGGCAGGAGAATGGCGTAAACCCGGGAGGCAGAGCTTGCAGTGAGCTGAGATCCGGCCACTGCACTCCAGCCTGGGCGACAGAGCGAGACTCCGTCTCAAAAAAAAAAAAAAAAAAAGAAAGGCTACACAGGTGACTTGCTCAGGCATACCTACAATGAAAAATTCCATCCTCTAACACATGTGTAGTAAGGGGAACAAAGCAGTATGGAGTAACTCAAGCTAAGGGCCCACATATGCACTAGGGTGATGGGGATGGAGCTACCAAAAATTTGTGCCTTATGCAAATTAGACATCCAGCCCTCATCAGTTTCTTACAAAAGTCTTTGCATTCAACTATAAAAACAGCAACCCGTTTGGTCCCCTTCTCTGCTGCAGAGAGCTTTCTTCTTTCACTTAGTAAACTTTCGCTCAAACCTCACCCTTCCTGTCTACCTTCCTTATTCTCTTTGTTGTGAGACAAAGAACTCCAGGTGACACATCACAATGAAAGACTGCTACATTGTGGTACATTGGTAACATTGTAACAATTGGACTGACTTCACATATGGGTAGTCACTGAGAAGAGGACAACTGGCTACAAATATCAACAGGCTTATAATGATCTTCTTACCTTCAAGTCCAGTTCTTTAAAAGTCCAAATTTGGGCCGGGCGCGGTGGCTCACGCCTGTAATCCCAGCACTTTGGGAGGCCGAGGCGGGTGGATCACAAGGTCAGGAGATCGAGACCATGGTGAAACCCCGTCTCTACTAAAAATAGAAAAAATTAGCCGGGCGCAGTGGCGGGCGCCTGTAGTCCCAGCTACTCGGGAGGCTGAGGCAGGAGAATGGCGTAAACCCGGGAGTCGGAGCTTGCAGCGAGCCGAGATTGCGCCACTGCACTCCAGCCTGGGCGACAGAGTGAGACTCCGTCTCAAAAAAAAAAAAAAAAAAAAAAGTCCAAATTTGCTCTGAACTGACTTCAAGCAAGTGCCCACTCTTAAACTAATTACCGAGGCTGGAGGATAAAGACACAAATTGGCCAAACTTGGATTACCTGCCTTCTTCATCTTAAAGGTAGGACCAGCTCAGAGAGTAAAGACTGAGAATATGAATGAATGATTTTCCAGATAAAATTAGGGTAATTTTTCTGAAGAAATTGGGGTTTGGGGGAATGGAAGCTGGGCAGTGAAAGCAGTGGTTGCTAACTAAAATAAATAGTAATTGATATGTTCAGTTTAAAGGGCTGCAAGGCATTCCTTAGGGTGGATGTATACTAACGTAGCCTATCATTTCCTTGTAGATGAATATTTTAGGTTGTTTGCAAAATAGTATTATGATAAACATCATTGTTCATTTGTTTTGATTATATCAGAATTACTCCTAAAAGTAAAAATGCTAGGTTCTAGTGTGCATATTAAATGTTCAATTAAGGAAAGTTATATTAAACACCTTATAGAAATTCGTTTATCTTGCTAAACTAGTCTTGTCCCATAGAAACATAACGTGAGTCACATATGTAGTTGTAAATTTTCTAATAATCAACATTTAAAAAGTAAAAAGGGGCCAGACGTGGTGGCTCACGCCTGTAATTCCAGCACTTTGGGAGGCCAAAGCAGGCAGATCACAAGGTCAGGAGTTTGAGACCAGCCTGGCCAACATGGCGAAACCCTGTCTCTAATAAAAATACAAAAATTAGCTGAGCGTGGTGGCACATGCCTGTAATCCCAGCTACTCGGAAGGCTGAGGCAGGAGAATCGCTTGAACCAGGGAGTCAGAGGATGCAGTGAGCCAAGATCCTGCCACTGCACTCCAGCCTAGTGACAGAGCAAGACTCCTTTCCCCACCAAAAAATAAATAAATAAACAAATAAGAATAAATAAAAAGTAAAAAGGAACAAGTGAAGTTGATCATTTATGTATTTGTTTAACCCAAAAAATCAACAACAGTCTATTTTAACATGTAATTAATACTAACATTTATTTACGGTATTGTTTACATTTTGTTCTTTTACTAAAGTCTGAAACCTGGGGTGCATTTTACACTTACAACACTCTCAATATGGATTAATGTTCAGCAGCCAAGTGGAATAAGTGACTATCTTATTGGAGAGCCCAGCTCTAGAACATTCTAGTTCTAATAAACACATAGGGGTTTTACATACCCAAGTGCTCTCAGAGACTAGTTTCTGGGTAACAATTTAAATCTAGCTTTAAATTGAACCTAGTACAAATCACTCATTAATCAATAGACTGTCCATCTCTAAGAAAAGTCTCACTCTAAGTGGTGGTTTGGAAATACATGGTGAAGAAAACTTGACAACATCTCAAACCAATAATGAAGACAAGAGTCATCACCAGGAGGAGGCTTAAGAAAAATGCTGGCCGGGTGCGGTGGCTCAGGCCTGTAATCCCAGCACTTTGGGAGGCCGAGACGGGTGGATCACGAGGTCAGGAGATCGAGAGAGACTGTCCTGGCTAACACAGTAAAACCCTGTCTCTACTAAAACAAACAAACAAACAAACAAAAAACAAACAAAAAAAAACAAACTAGCCGGGCGAGGTGGCGGGCGCCTATAGTCCCAGCTTCTTGGGAGGCTGAGGCAGGAGAATGGTGTAAATCTGGGAGGCGGAGCTTGCAGTGAGCAGAGATCCGGCCACTGCACTCCAGCCTGGGTGACAGAGCGAGACTCTGTCTCAAAAAAAAAAAAAAAAAAAAAAAAAAAAGGAAAGAAAAATGCTGAGTCTTAGAATAATGAAAAGTTTGCCTGGGGTATGGTGAGAAATGGTAAGACTCTGGGAAAACTTAGATAAAGCTACCCAAAGGAGAAGAATGTGAATGTGGTAAACTGCAGTTATGAAGCACCAGTGCAGTAAATTCCACTGTGATCTCAGAGAGTTCATCAGACTTTAGATGAAATATGGTTTTAGATTGTGCAAATATTTTTACTGTGATTTCAGAAACATATCAAATATATATTGAATGCTTACTCAGAGCTGTGTTCTGTGTTCATTTGTTTCTCACAACACGCGAATTAGGAACTGTTCTTACACTAATTTTGCTGATAAACCAATTGAGATGCAAAGTAATTAATTTCATAGTTAGCAACTGGTGATGCTGAGATTTAAACTGCTGATTTCTAACTCTATAGTTCACTCCATTGGCTCTGTTCTATTTTATTCTTAGTATATTACATGTGTTTTTACAGTCAAGTCCTTTGACTAATATTTATCTTTCAGTTCACACTGACGCTAGCAAATAGGTCACTTAAAATCTTAGACATAAGTATTCTAATCAGCAAAAGCTGTATTTCCCTTTGAAAATTACTGCTTAGAAATTCGACTTATATTTTGATGTCTTATGAAATGGCTAACAAGGTTAGTCCCAAGGCCCCAGTGAACTCTGGCTATGCCAAAAAATAAAAATAAAAAATAATTAAATAATAAAATTATTTAAAGTTGAAGACTGTAAGAGAGAAAGAAATAATATATTTTTCTCCTCACCCATTGCAAGGTTCATGGCTGACACCTCTATAACAAAAGGCAGATTAATTAGAAAAATATATAAATTTATTTAGTAGTTTTACACAACATAGAAGCATTCAGAAATAAAGACCCAAAGATCCATGGAAAACCCTATTTTTATGGATAGTCGTGCAGAAGTGTGATTGTAAGACAAAGAGTAGGATCTAATTATAATAAGCTGGAGGGAACTTACCAAGGCCTGTTTTTTCAGATTCTTCTTGGTTTCTAGATGAAGAGTAAAGACCCTCTGGAATGAGGGTCTCTGACTTACTTTCAGCAGAGATAGTCAGAGACTTCTTTTATGAACTGCTTCAAGACATAAAGGCAGAAGGTCAGAGTGACAACCTTGCTGCTACTGTGGATTTCTTGATTTCCTTCTGCTTAAGATGCTCAACATGCCAAGATGCCATATTTGTAGTATTGTGATCTGAGGTCTGGCAAGACCAAATCCTGAGTCCTGGAGACTCCATTAGACCCTCCCTGAATAGCCAGCCTCTCCCCCTGTCTTTGTGACCTTGCCATCTCATCTTTCAGACAATTCTATTGAGTTGTTAGAAAGAAATTGCCCTGGGATAAATAAGAAAGCATCTGTCATCTTAATGTGACAGTTAGTAAAATAGCACAGGACCAGAACAATAATCATTTAATTGTTTTCGATTGCTTGGGAAATGCCACTGAGCCTCCAAGAAATGCCTGGGGAAGGGTGTAATAAAAATGTTGGTGTGGGAGTGTGCATTATCTCATTCCAATTCCCAAAGTAAGTTGGAGATCCAATAGTCTGACCCCCTCCCACCAACCTCCAACCCAATAAAAAGAAAGAAAGAAAAGAACAGAAACAAAAAAATTACTAGACTGAGAATGTAAATGTTGTTATGTTTCTTTGCTATTAGTTACTTCAAGGCTTCAATTTTTGACTTTGAGAAAATCTGTCTGCGTGTGGCACAAAGCTTGAGGCAATGAGAAAAATACGTGAACCAGTATTCTTCCTATAAGAAAGGAGAAAATTCTGTTACACACGGTATTTATAAACAGCCCCCAAAATAATTACTGAATTCAGAAACAGTTTATCATAGGCAAGCACAAGGCTGAGCAGAGGTAAAAAGATAGTCCAACAGACTTTTACAGCTTCTCAGGCGTAATGTTCAGGGAAAGCAGATGCCATTCTTCCTCAACCTGTTTTGGAATCCTAACAGCATGGTAAAGAGGGATTTGGCAAAGGTTCCTGAGCATAGGAACTGTATTTCTCTTGTTTTTTGCTGTATTCTCAGGTTGTGGCACTGGCAAGGCATTATGTAAAGTTTTATAAGTATCGATTAAAAGTTGCTGAATAAATAAGAGACTTTTTTCTCTTACCTGTCTTATCGCCCAGAATTTCTTTCATTACTGATTGTTTGGCTGTATATCTGGAATTAAATATAAGCTAGTGGACCTCTTGGTAGACTGCCATAGAGGAAATTCAGAAGGGATCAAAGCAGATAATCTCAACATCAGTTTTAATCTTGAGAGCCTACAGTTCTAAAACCTTTCAAAGGCTCAATTTGATAGGCATGATTAAGCAAAATGTCTCATCCCTCAGTATCAGGAACAACACACCTCTGATGGAATTTGTGGATTTTTTGGTGAAGATATATATTTACAAGAAAAGACTGCTGGACTCCTCCAGATGCAGGTTGATACACAGGGTTTATCTGTCACAAATGTAAAATCAGAGCCTCTCCACAATTTTAGAAAATAATTTTCTTATTATATTAGGCTCAGAAATGACCTCATCAGTTTGGGGGAACTTCTCTCAAGGTCTTTGAGCTCCATGGGAACCATTTGAGTCTGGGAAGATACCTGGGTGACCTGAACTTAATTGGCTCCTCTCTTGGCTCCTCTGAGACCCTCACTGAATCACCACATACATGGAAGTAATGACACTTACCGCCTTGCATTCATTAGTATAATAGCTTTAATGATTTGATTTGCTCCTATAAAAGGTGCTATATAAATGCAAATGATTGCCAAGGATGATAATTAACAGTCTTCAGCTGCAAACTACTTACACCTCAAGTCCATAGGTCACAGAAAGAGAAATATAAAGGTATTATTTAAGAAGATTGTTACCTCTTTGTGCTAAATGTGATGACAGGCATTTGTAAAAGCTGCGTGTTTCTCTAGTTACATAGCCTGAGTATTTTTGCTGACTGAAGGAGATACTGGTATAATTCATCTTTCAGAAGTGTTAAATGCTAGGGTGGTAAGATATTGCATTCAAGATGGGGGAGAGGGTAAGAGAAAGGAGGGGGAACCAGGGAGTCTATTTCCAGATAGGAAAATGCAAAGTCCTGGAACTCTAGGTGTATTTAATAGAGAAAGATTTATCATGATTTGTACTCTGCCAGCAGTATGCACAAACAGTTTTACAAGATAAAAAACAAAAGTGCGATAGCAGAATCCAAGCATTTCGAGTGAAATGTAATTTACTCCCTTATGTATTGTTCACTCTGTCATGGCCATGTATTAGATACTTCTTATTGACAACATTGATTATCTCCACGAAACCAACAATTCGATTAAATAGCAAAGGCTTCAGGTCTCTCAATTTTAATCTGGAAGGAAGAGGGAATTTTTGTTGCTAGAGATGAGCTTCCATTGCTCATTAAGTCCAGCTGCCCATCTTGCTGTTAAATTACAAAAAATAAAAATAAAATAAAAATAAGATGAACTAAAATAAAAGGAAAAGGTGGCTGTGCTTTCATTCCTCTCACAGGCTGGAGCGCTTTTTAAAAAGATTAAATTTTATAAAGTTTTAATTTTTACAATGTGAGCTAGAGAGCTCAAGTACAGCCTTTGTTTTTTTCTTTTAACTGATATATCCCTTTAATAATCCTTGTACAGATGGACATGTGGCAAAATCCTCTACTCAGCATATTACCTAAATGGAGAATTAAGTAAGAATAAAGAATCTTTGCCACCTGCTTAGGCGTCTTATCTTCCTTGGTTTGTAGGGACAGTTACTTTTACATCTTTTAAGGGGTTCTCATTAACTTCTTATAGTGTCACAACGTTCTCTGATCATAAATGCTTGCCTTCTCTTTGTAAGCTATTCCAGTTTTACAGCTTATCTCTTTCATCTATTGCTTGATCCAAGATCAGTCTTTCATTTGTTTATAGATAGTTTACTTCTACTGGTTATTTGGGATTTTCAAGCACAAAATGTCAATCAAAGTGAGAAGTTCAGAAAAGAGACTCAAGTACTTTGAAGTAGAAGACCTTTAATTTCAACTGGGTGCAACCACCTTTGCAAAATTAGGACTGAGACAGTGAAAGAGATCTAAACTAACTGACTCCATCTTACTTCTAACCTTTAAGCTGTCCTTGTTATTTCCTGGGCATAGACTGGCTAACTTTGGGAGGAACTTAGTTTATAGTTTAAAACAAAGACAGTAACAACCCTTTCCTAAAACAAGTCTCCTTCTTGCGCAGGGACTAGAATGCCTTTGTAGGACTAACAGATTAGCCACAAGATTAGAAATTATGGTTTAGAAGTCATGCACCTGGAAGATACAAGATTCTGACCCTCCCTAAACTGTTCCTAAGGTCAGTGCTTGAGATATTTTCCTGCTCTTGATGGATCAGCTGGCACCACCCAGATGAGTAAACTGGCACATCTGATCTTGTGGCCCCCCACCCAGGAACTGACTCAGTGCAAGAGAACATCCTCAGTTCCCTATGATTTCACCTCCTACCTGACCAATCAGCACTCCCGGCTCACTGGCTCCCCCAACTCACCAAGTTGTCCTTAAAAACTCTGATTCCCAAATGCTCGAGGAGACTGATTTGAGTAATAATAAAACCCCAGTCTCCCACACAGCTGGCTCTGCATGAATTACTCTTTCTCTATTACTCAGTTGGCCAGTGGGCAAGCTGAACGCATTGGGCAGTTACATGGTGAGGGGCGTTCATACTCCAAAGGTGGGAAGTCTCATAAAGGTTGAGAGACTGGTAAACTCATGAACTGACTTCTAATGTCTTATGTAATTTGCTTTTAAAAAAGAAGCAGTGTGTTTGTAATTTGAGTTCAAAATAGAGTACACACTGATACGGCTCCGATGAGTGGAGGATCATCAGGGTTCTTTGTCTCCAGTGGAGTTAGATAAAATGACACGGACACACGTGGAGTGTTTTACGAAGCAGAGAGTTTAATAGGCAAGTAAGAAGAAGGAAGAAGCTCCCTCATACAGAGACACAGGGAGGGGGGCTCCAAAGCCAAGAGAGGAAATCCCTTGTGCAGCGGAAAAGTGGCTGCTTATAGGAGGAGAGTGGAGGAGGTGGTGTCTGATTTGCATAGGACTCAGGGGATTGGTTTGACCAGGCACGTCACTCACACAGCCCGCAAAAAAAAAAAAAAAAAAAAAACACGGCCCTCCCACCATGATGTTCTACACGCGTGGGGATAGGTGGGGGCAAGGAAGAAGACAGCAGGAATTTGCAGGTTTGGGTGAACCCAATTTCTAGTGGCCTGTATTTGTATATCAAAGGTTGCCTGCCCAGCTCTAAGACCCTGGGCTTTCCTGCAAGACAAGAAATGTTTCTGAAGCTGCTTTTAAGGAAATAAAAACTTTCCAAGTCGCCCTTTTCCTATCTGCCTAAAATAATTTCTTAATAACTCCTACAACACCACAATGAGAAAATTAATACTGAACTTTAAAACAATTTTTTTTTTTTCCATGCAGACGGGGAATTTAGTGTGGAAACTGGAAGAAATTGATCCTGCAGCCAGCTAGTGGTACATATTAAAATATAAATTATGTAAGGAAAAAATAATTTTATCTCTACCATGATAAGTTCTTGGCTAGGGTCCTTGTAATAAAAGACAAATTGACAGGAGCAAAACAAACAAGTTTATTAATATTTGTATTTCATACATACATGGGAGACACCCAGAGCAATGTGTAATTCAGAGTGGTGGCTTAGATTCAGGCTAAATATCACCTTTAGCTAAACCAAAGGAAGAAGGGTGTTGGCAAAGTCAGTTACAGGGAGGAGACCAAGAAAAGCACATTAGACAATAATAAGTTTTGCTATGTAGATGAAAGTCAGTACTTTCTCCATAGATGAGACTCTCTTGTGATTTACAGTCATCCTGATTTTCCTGGTACAGAGAAGGAGACACCATTACAAATGGAGATTTTCTTTATAAATGTAAATTTTCCTTATAAAAGGGTAACTTCTACTCTGTTTTTAGAGCTTTTCCTGTGTCTGCTGTTTCTCAAAATAATCAGCTCAAAGTAATCCTTATGCCAAAGAGGCATATTTGAGGTGGCATATTCTGGCCTCCTACAGTCATATTTTGGGGTGGCATATTCTGGTCTCTTACAGTCATATTTTGAAGTGGCATATTCTAGTCTCTGACAGTGGTAATATTTTTAAAGCATATTTTAAAGCAATCCAACCCAATTACAGGGTTAAAGTTATTTGAATCCTCAGCAAGTTTTCAAAATTTGCAAGTTTGTTTTGGTTTCCTCCTTTTTTTCTATCTTTTACTGTTCTTGTTTACCCTCATGCTCTTTTGGCCTCACCTATATTTTAGTTGTTTAAATTTCATCTGGCACTTAACATCCCATATGCCCCCTTTTTCTTCATGTCCTTCAAAAGTCTTTTCTCTGTAAGGTGATTTCAGCTGGGTGTTAGGAGTTGCTGATGAAAAGCGATGAACTCTAAAATATTTAAAGAGATGTATTCTGAACCAAATATGAGTGGCCATGGCCTGTGACATAGCCATCAGGAGGTCCTGAGAACATGTGCCCAAGGTGGTTGGGGTGCAGCTTGGTTTTATACATTTCAGAGAAGCATGATACATCAATCAAACATTTAAGAAATACATTGATTTGGTCCAGAAAAGTGGGACAACTCAAAGTGAGGGCTCCCAGGCTATAGGTAAATTTAAACATTTTCTGATTGACAAATTGGTTGAGTTTGTCCCAAGACCTGGGATTGATAGAAAGGGAATGCTCAGGTTAAGATAAAGACTATGGAAACCAAAGTTCTTTTGAAGTCTTATAGTGGCTTCCGTTAGAGACAATAGATGACAAATATTTCCTATTCAGATCTTAGTTAATCTCTTTAGGATTGGGAGGGTCTGGAAGAAAAAGATCTAGCTGTATTAATAGAGATTCTTGACAGATGCAAATTTTCCCCCACCAAGAATAGCTTTGCAGGGTCATTTCAGAATATGGAAAAAACAAAACAAAACAAAACAAACAAAACAAAAAACCATGTTTTGGGGTTAAATATTTTGATCTTATTGCTTGTCTTGTAATGTTATGCCAGAGTCAGGCTGGAAAGTAAGTCACAATATACATGGTTAAATATAACCCATCTAATGAGGATTTATGATTTGTAGGGCATGACTCCCCAGACCCTTTAGATAAGAATTTGGGCAAGATTAAATAATCAGAGTTTAGTCCTCAGAGTAAATAACTTGTCTTTACTAGACCAGTTGTGAAAAATATACTTGGAGAAAAAAATACTTTATTAGAGTAACAAAATTCCGATATGATGGCTGCTTAACGGTATTGTCCCTTCTGGGAAACAGAATCTTGATGTTGTGAGGGCTAGAATTTAATAACAAGTATACTATAGTTTTTTATTTTATTTTATTTTTATTTTATTAAGTTCCAGGATACATATGCAGAATGTACAGGTTTGTTAAATATGTAAACGTATGCCATGGTGGTTTGCTGGACCTATCAACCCATCACCTAGGTATTAAGGCCCACATGCCTTAGCTATTTATCCTGATGCTCTCCCTCCCTCTTGCCCCACAACAGGCCCTGGTGTGTATTGTGTTGTTCCCCTCCCTGTGCCCATGTGTTCTCATTGTTCAGCTCCCACTTGTGAGTGAAAACATGCAATATTTGGCTTTCTTTTCCTGTGTTAGCTTGTGGAGGATGATGGCTTCTAGCTTCATCCGTGTCCTTGCAAAAATCATGATCTCATTCCTTTTTATGGTTGCATAGAATACCATGGTGTATATGTACCACATTTTCTTTATCCAGTCTATTAGTGATGGACATTTTGGTTGATTTCATGTCTTTGCTGTTGTGAATAGTGCTGTAATAAACATACATGTGAATGTATCTTTATAATAGAATGATTTATATTCCTTTGGGTATATACCCAGTAATGGGATTTCTGGGTCAAATGAGATTTCTGATTCTAGATCCTTGAGGAATTGCCACACTGTCTTCCACAGTGGTTTAACTAATTTACTTTCCCACCATCAATGTAAAAGCATTCCTATTTCTCCAAAGCCTCGCCAGCATCTGTTGTTTCCTGACTTTTTAATAATTTCCATTCTTACTGGCATGAGATGGTATGTCATTGTGGTTTTGATTTGCATTTCTCTAATGATAAGTGATGTCGAGCTTTTTTTCAAGTTTGTTGGCCCCATAAATGTCGTCTTTTGAGAAGTGGTCTGTTCATGTCCTTTGCCCAATTTTTGATGGAGTTGTTTGTTTTTTTCTTGTAAATTTTTTTAAGTTTCCTGTAAATTCTGGATATTAGTCATTTGTCAGATGGGTAGATTGCAAAAATTTTCTCCCATTCTGTAGGCTGCTGGTTCATACTGATGATAGTTTTTTGTTTTTTTTTTTTTTTTTGCTGTACAGAAGCTCTTTAGTTTAATTGGATCCCATTTATCAATTTTTGCTTTTGTTGCAATTGCTTTTGGCAATTTCATCATAAAATCTTTGCCCATGCTTATGTCTTGAATTGTATTGCCTAGATTTTCTTCTAGGGTTTTTATGGTTTTGTATTTTACCTTTAAGTCTTTAATTCATCCTAAGTTAATTTTTATATAAAATCTAATGAAGGAGTCCAGTTTCAGTTTTCTGTATATGGCTAGTCAGTTTTCCCAGTACCACTTATTAAATAGGGAATACTTTCCCCATTGATTTTTTCTGTCAGATTTGTCAAACATCAGATGGTTGTAGAAGTGTGGACTTATTTCTGAGATCTCTATTCTGTTCCATTGGTCTATGTGTCTGTTTTGGTACCAGTACCATGATGTTTTGGATACTTTCGCATTGTAGTATAGTTTGAAGTTGGGTAGCATGATGCCTCCAGCTGAACTGCATTCTTTTTGCTTAGGATTGTCTTGGCTACATGGGTTTTTTGGTTTCATGTAAATTTTATTTTATTTTATTTTATTTTGTTTATTTATTTTGAGATGGAGTCTAACTTTGTTACCTAGGCTGGAGTACAGTGGGACAATCTTGGCTCACTGCAACCTCCACCTCCTCGGTTCAAGTGACTCTCCTGACTCTCCTGCCTAACCCTCCTGAGTAGCTGGGATTACAGGTGCATGCCACTGCACCCAGCTGATTTTTGCACTTTTAGTAGAGATGGGGTTTACTATATTGGCCAGGCTGGTCTCAAACTTCTCACCTCAGATGATCCACCCACCTCAACCTCGCAAAGTGTTGGGATTACAGGCATGAACCACCATGGCTGGCCAGTTTCATGTGAATTTTAAAATAGTTGTTTTTTGTTTGTTTGTTTTTTTAATTCTGTGAAGAATGTCAATGGTAGTTTAATGGGAATAACATTGAATCCATGAATTACTTTGGGCAGGATGGCCATTTTTATATTGGTTCTTCCTATCCATGGGCATGGAATGTTTTTCTATTTGTTTGTGTCCTCTCTTATTTCCTTGAGCAGTGGTTTGTAGTTCTCCTTGAAGAGGTCCTTCCTGTCCCTTGTTAGCTGTATTCCCAGGCATTTTATTCTCTTTGTAGCAATTGTGAATGGGAGTTCATTCATTACTTGTCTCTCTGTTTGTCTATTGTTGGTGTATAGAAATGTTTGTAATTTTGTCACACTGATTTTGTGTTCTGAGACTTTGCTGAAGTTGCTTATCAGTTTAAGGAGATTTTGGGCTGAGATGATGGGGTTTCCTAGATATAGGATAATGTTGTTTGCAAACAGAGACAGTTTGACTTCCTCTCTTCCTATTTGAATATCCTTTATTTCTTTCTCTTGCCTGAGTGCCCTGGCCAGAACACCCAATACTATATTTCATATGAGTGTTGAGAGAGGGCATCCTTGTCTTGTGCTGGTTTTCAAAGGGAATGCTTCCCGTTTTTGCCCATTCAGTATGATATTGGCTGTGGGTTTGTCATGAATGGTTCTTACTATTTTGAGATATGTTCCATCAATAACTAATTTATTGAGAGTTTTTAACATGAAGGGATGTTGAATTTTATCGAAGGCTTTGTCTGCATCTATTGAGATAATCATGTGGTTTTTTGTCATTGGTTCTGCTTCTGTGATGAATTTTGCTTATTGATTTGTGTATGCTGAACCAGCCTTGCATTCAGGCAATAAAGCCACATTGATCATGGTGGATAAGCTTTCTGATGTGCTGCTGGATTCAGTTTGCCAGTGTTTTATTGAGGATTTTCATGTCGATGTTTATCAAGGATATTGACCTGAAGTTTTCTTTTTTTGTTGTGTCTCTGCCAGCTTTTGGTATCAGGATGATGCTGGCCTCAGAAAATGAGTTAGGGAGAAGTACTTCCTTTTCAACCATTTGGCATTGTTTCAGAAAAAAATGGTACCTGCTCCTCTTTATAATTCGGTAGAATTAGGCTGTTAATCTGTCTGGTCCTGGGCCTTTATTGGCTGGTCAGCTATTTATTACTGCCTTAATTTCAGAACTTGTTATTGATCTATTCAAGGAATAAACTGAATAACAGAAATGTATCCATTTGTCCAGGAATTTATCCATTTCTGGTAAATTTTCTGGTTCATTTGCATAGAGGTGTTTATAGTATTCTCTGACAGTATTTTGTATTTCTGTGAGGTCAGTGGTGATATCCCTTTTATCATTTTTTATTGTGTCTATTTGATTTTTCTCTTTTTTCTTCTTAGTCTATCTAGTAGTCTATCTATTTTATTACTTTTTTTCCCCCAAAAAACCAGCTCCCAGATTCATTGATTTTTTTGAAGGATTCTTTATGTCTCTATCTCCTTCATTTCACTCTTAGTTATTTTTTGTCTTCTGCTAGTTTTTAGATTTGTTTGCTCTTGCTTCTCTAGATCTTTTAGTTTCAATGTTAGAATGTTGATTTGAGATCTTTTGAGCCTTCTGATGTGGGCATTTAGTACTATAAATTTCCTTCTTAACACTGCTGTAGCTGCATCCCAGAGATTCTGGTACATTGTTGGTTTGTTCTTATTCCTTTCACAGAACTTCTTGATTTCTGCCTTAATTTCATTATTTACCCAGGATTTATTCAAGAGCATGTTATTCAATTTCCATGTAATTGTGTGGTTCTGAGTGAATTTCTTAATCTTGAGTCCTAATTCAATTGTGCTGTGGTCTGAAAAACTGTTATGATTTCAGTAGTTTTTGTATTTGCTGAGGAGTGTTTTACATCCAATTATGTGATTGATTTTAGAGTAAGTATGAGAAGAATGTATATTCTGTTGTTTTGGGGTGGAGAGTTCTCTAGTTATCTATCAGGTCCACTTAATGCAGATCTGAGTTCAGGTCCTAAATATCCTTGTTAATTTTCCTTCTCAATGATCTGTTTAATATTGACAGTGAGGTGTTAAAGTCTTCCACTATTATTGTATGTCAGTCTAAGTATCTTTGTAGGTCTCTATGAACTTGTTTTACGGATCTGGGTGCTCTTGTAATGGGTGCATATATATTTAGTATAGTTAGCTCTTCTTGTTTATTTGAACACTTTACCATTATGTAATGCCCTTCTTTGTCTTTTTCGATCTTTGTTGGTTTAAAGTCTGTTTTGTCAGAGGTAAGGATTGCAACCCCTGCGTTTTTCTGTTTTCCATTTGCTTATTACATTTTCCTCCATCCCTTTAATTTGAGTGTATGTGTGTCTTTGAGGTGGGTCTCTTGAATACAGCACACTCATGAGTCTTGACATTTTACTCATTTAGCCAGTCTGTGTCTTTTAATTGGGGCACTTAGCCCATTTACATTTGAATTTAATATTTTTATGTGTGAATTTGATTCTGTCATCATAATTCTATCTGGTTATTTGGCACACTAGTTGATACGGTTTCTTCATAATGTCATTGGTATTTGTATTTCAGTGTGTTTTTGCAGTGGCTGGTACTAGTTTTTCCTTTCTATGTTTAATGCTTTCTTCAGGAGCTCTTGAAAGGCAGGCCTGGTGGTGATGAAATCCCTCAGCATTTGTTTGTCTGGAAAGGATTTTATTTCTGCTTTGTTTATGAAGCTCAGTTTGGCTGGATATGAAATTCTGGGTTGAAAATTCTTTTCTTTAAGAATGTTGAATATTGGCCCCCAATCTCTTCTGGCTTGTAGGGTTTCTACTGAGAGTTCCACTGTTAGTCTGATGGGCTTCCCTTTGTAGGTGACCTGGCCTTTCTCTCTGGATGCTCTTAACATTTTTTCCTTCATTTCTACCTTAGAGAATCTAATGATTATGTGTCTTGGGGTTGATCTTCTTCTGGAGTATCTAACTGGGGTTCTCTGTATTTCCTGAATTTGAATGTTGGCCTGTATTGCTAGGTTGGGGAATTTCTCCTGGATGGTATGCTGAAGTGTGTTTTCCAACTTGGTTTCATTCTCCTCATCTCTTTCAGCTACTCCAATCAGTCATAGGTTTGGTCATTTTACAGAGTCCCATAGTTCTCGGATGTTTCATTCATTCTGTTTCATTCTTTTTCCTCTATTCTTGTCTCCCTACCTTATTTCAGTGAGATAGTCTTCAACCTCTGATATTCTTTCTTCCACTTGATTGATTCAGCTATTGATACTTATGTATGCATCATGAAGTTTTCATGCTGTATTTTTCAGGTCATTTATGTTCCTCTCTAAACTGGTTATGTTAGTAAGCAGCTCCAGTAACCTTGCATCATGGTTCTTAGCTTCTTTGCATTGGGTTAGAACATGCTCCCTTACCTCAGCAAAGTTTGTTATTACCCACCTTCTGAAGCCTACTTCTGTCAGTTCATCCATTTCCTTCTCTGTCAAGTTTTGTTCTTTTGCTGGAGAGATGTTGTGATCATTTGGAGGAGAAGGGGTCCTCTATCCTTGTGAGTTTTCAGTGTTTTTTCATTGATTCTTTTTATCTGCATGAGTTTGTCTAGTTTTGATCTTTGAGGCTGCTTTGATGAGGTTTTTGTGGGGATTTTTTGTTGATGCTGTTGAGGCTTTCTGATTGTTTGCTTTAGTTTCAATAGTCAGGTTCCTCTTCTGTAGGGCTGCTGAAGTTTTCTGGGGATTCACTTCAAGCCGTATTCATCTGGGGCACTCCCGCACCTGGGGATGTCACACAAGGAGGCTGGAGTAAAGCAAAGATGGGTGCCTGCTCCTTCCTCTGGGATCTCTGACCTCAAGGGTCACTGACCTGATGTGACTAGGAATGCTCCTGTGTAGGGTGTCTGGTCACCCCTGTTGGGGGTGGTCTCACCCAGTTGAGGAGCATGGGAATCAAGACCTGTTTAACAAACACTTTGGCTATCTGTTGGTGGAGGGGGTGTGTTGTGCTGGGGGCAAAGTCACTCATCTGGGCCGATTGGATTCCTCAGAGCTAGCAAGGCAAAAGGCTAAGCTTACTGGTCCATGGAGACTATGACCACCCCACCCCTTAGGGGTTCAGACCCAGGAGATCAGAGTTCTGTCCCTAAGCACCGGGCTGGAGTTGCTGGAGTTACTGCAGGGAGGCCCAGCCCAGTGAGGAAGGATGGTCAGGGGTCCAGCCTAAAGATGCAGTCTGGCCATGGTCTGCTACAGCTGGTGTGCTGTGCTGTGGGGAATACTGACTGGGACCAAGCCATCTAATCTTCCCAGCTCCAGCAGGGGAAAAATGCGGCTTGGAGCTATAGTGATTGTTGCTGGCCTTCTCCCCGGGAGTTCAGTGTTTTAGGCAGTTAGCAGCCACCATGATGGCGGCCATCTTTCTCCTGGGGAACTTAGTTTTCTTAGGCAGTTGGCAGCTGCAGTGATGCTGGCCACCCCTTCTTCGGGGAGCTCAGTTGTCTTAGGCAGCTGTGATGATGACTGCCACTCTTCCTCCAGGGAGCTTAGATGGCTTAGACAGCAGGCAGCAGCAGTAAATGACAGCTGCCCCTCCCTTTAGAAACTTGGTGGTCTTAGGCAAACTCTAGCCGAGGAGCTGATGAGAACCTGCATGGGTCTGTGGTTGGGGCCCAAGGACCTGGAGTTGCACAGTTCCATGGAAAAAGCACTGTTTCCCAGGCTGGGTAGCATGCTCATTCACCCCCTTCCTTGGCTGGGGGTGGGGATTCCCCTGCCCCATGTGGCTCTCAGTGGGTCAATGCACCACCCTGCTTTTCCTTGCTCTCTGAGGGTCATGCCAACTGCCTAGTCAGTTCTGATGATAGAACCTGGATACCTTGTTTATTAGTCCATTTTCATGCTGCTGATGAAGACATACCCAAGACTGGGCAATTAACAACAACAACAACAACAAAAACAGAGAGAGAGGTTTATTGGACTCACAGTTTTACGTGCCTGGGGAGGCCTCACAATCATGGTAGAAGGTGAAATGTACATCTCACATGGAAGTAGATGAGAGAAGAGAGCTTGTGGAGGGAAACTCCCATTTTTAAAACCATTAGATCATATGAGACTTATTCACTATTACAAGAACAGCAAGGAAAAGACCCACCTCCATGACTCAATTTACCTCCCAGTAGGTTTTTTCACATGTGAGAATTATGGGAATGAGATTTGGGTGGGGACACAGCCAAACTGTGTCATTCCACCCCTGACTCCTCGTGTCCTCACATTTCAAATCCAGTAATGCCTTCCCAACACTCTCCCAAAGTCTTAACTCATTTCAGCATTAACTCAAAAGTTCATAGTCCAAAGTCTCATCCAAGACAAGGCAAGTTACTTCCATCTATGAGCCTGTAAAATCAAAAGCAGGTTGGTAACTTCCTAGATACAATGGGGTTACAGGCACTGGGTAAATACAGACATTCTAAATGGGAGAAATTGGCCAAAACAAAGAGGCTACAGGTCCCATGCAAGTCTGAAATCCAGCAGGGCCATAAAATCTTAAGGCTGCAAAATGATCTCTTTTGACTCCATGTCTTGCATCCAGGTCACGCTGATGCAAGAGGTGGGTTCCCATGGTCTTGGGTAGCTCTGACCCTTTGGCTTTGCAAGGTACATCTTCCCTCCTGGCTGCTTTCATGGGCTGGCATTGAGTGTCATGTCGGTGGCTTTTCCAGGTGCATGGTACAAATTGTTGGTGAATCTACCATTCTGGGGTCTGGAGGATAGTGGCCCTCTTCTCATGCCTCCACTAGGTGGTGCCCCAGTAGGGACTCTGTGTGGGGGCTTCAACTCCAAGTTTTCCTTCCACACTGTCTTAGCAGAGGTTCTCCATGAGAGCCCTGCTCCTGCAGCAAACTTCTGCCTGGGCATCCAAGAGTTTCCCATAAGTCTTCAGAAGGCAGAAGTTCCCAAAATCAATTCTTGACTTCTGTGTACTTGCATGATCAACACCACATGGAAACTGCCAAGGCTTGGGGTTTGCAGTCTCTGAAGCCATGGCCCAAGCTCTCCATTGGCCCCTTTAAGCCATGGCTGGAGTGACTGGAATGCGGGGCACCTAGTCCCTAGGCCGCACACAGCATGGGGACCCTGGACCTGGCATATGAAACCACTGTTTCCTCCTAGCCTCTGGGAGGGGCTGCCAGGAAGGCCTCTGCCATGCCCTGGAGACATTTACCCAATTGTCTTGGGGATTAATATTCGGCTCTTCATTACTTATGCAAATTTCTGCAGCCAGCTTGGATTTCTCCTCAGAAAATGGGATTTTCTTTTCTATTGCATTGTCATGCTGCAAATGTTCTGAATTTTTATGCTCTGCTTCCCTTATAAAACTGAATGTCTTTAACAACACTTGTCACTTCTTAAATACTTTGCTGCTTAGAAATTTCTTCTGTCAGATACCCTAAATCATCTCTCTCAGGTTCAAAGTTCCATAAATCTCTAAGGCAGGAGCAAAATGCTGCCAGTCTCTTTGCTAAAACATAACAAGAGTCATCTTTGTTCCAGGTTTCAATGAGTTTCTCCTTTCCATCTGAGACCGCTTCAGCCTTAATTTTATTGTCCATATTGCTGTCAGCATTTTGTGAAAAGCCATTCAACAAGTATCTAGAAATTTCCAGTTTCCCACATTTTCCTGTCTTCTTCTGAACTCTCCAAACTGTTCCAACTCCTGGCTGTTACCCTGTTCCAAAGTTGCTGCCACATTTTTGGGTATCTTTCCAGCGGTGCCCCACTCTACTGGTACCAATTTACTGTATTAGTCCATTTTCATGCTACTAATACAGACATATCCAAGACTGGGCAATTTACCAAACAAAGAGGTTTATTGAACTCACAGTTCCACCTGGCTGGGGAGGCCTCACAATCACGGTGGAAGGTGAAAGGCATGTCTCATATGGGGGCAGACAGGAGAAGAGAGCTTGTGCAGGGAAACTCCCATTGTTAAAACCATCATATCTTGTGAGACTTATTCATTATCATGAGAATAGCACAGGAAAGATCCACTCCCATGAGTCAATTGTCTCCCACCAGGTCCCTCTTACAACACATGGGAATTGTGAGAGTTACAATTCAAGATGAGATTTGGGTGGGGACACAGCCAAACCACATCACCTTGGTTGCCAGTGCAGGATTCACATGCTGTTTTGGTTCTTCTGGGTAGGAGCCTCCAACTGCTGCTGCTTCTAGTTGGCTATCTTAACCCCACCCCTCTACAGTTTTCTTTGGAAACATAATTTTCCCTCTCCTGCTTCCCATTTCTACCAAATACAAGTCACAATAGGAACAACTTATTTGCAAAATTTATTTTAGTCTTATTATACTTGGTGTGATTATTTTTATAGTAGTGTATGTAAATAATAGCTATTGGCTGTATAGACTCTTAAAATTGGCTTTGCTGGACTTTTTTTCACAAATAATTTTAAGTTAGACTTTTAAAAGCCTCTTGACCCAAGCCAAAAATTTATCTATGCCTGCAGATACCTGTATGAAATGGGTAAATTCCTCTCTTTTTGAGGTTCTAAAATAACTTGGTGTTCCTGGGCCTGTCAGAAAGTGGCATTCTTTACTTACTACAGGAATTTTGTAAAGAAATTATATTATATAAAGGAAGTATCAGAGCAGTCTTTTCAAGGATCCTTTTCTCATCTCTATAAAGTCAACCTTAATTCTTAAAAGTAGTCTGGTCATATCTGGAAAACATTACATTTCAGTCAAAGCCTTGGTAAAATAACCAGTGTTTTGTATTGTGTCCTGTTGTAAAACAGAACAAATACTTATTGAGCTTATTCAAGTAATTCTAATGCCATAAATGAAGAATATTCATACCTGGGTGATGGGATCATGTATATCCCAAACCTCAGGGTTACTCAGGTAAGAAACATGCACATGTAACCCCTGAATCTAAAGTCAAAGTTGAAAAAAATACTCAAAAATATTTTATTCTAGAGAAATCAGATGGAGAGAAAAAGATATGCTTTAAATTTTCCTTACAAGAGTAAGTATATTTTGCCCAATTTGTTGTAAGTTATGAGCAGCCCAACAGAAAAAAGTTCATCACTCTGGAAAATAAAACATAAAAAGAATCAGTATGTTTCACATTTTAAAATAAAAGTTTAGTTCTCTATTATTTCAATCTCAGGTAATTAACTGTTGTTCTGCTTAATATTGGATTAGGAATCCTCATGAACAGATCAGCTTTTTAGTTAAAGTCTTGGAAGATTTTTTCCAAGCCCAAAGGTATAATCTCCAAAGTTATCAGAAACCTATACTCAACTTGTCAGAGTGCTTTCTACGATTTTCTTTAAAAAAGTAAATTTTGGACTATAATCTATTTTTTGAGAAGAATCAAAGTAAAACAATAATTGCTTTGAATGACATTAGTCTTAGAACAATCATAATTAAAGACAAAATTGACAAGGAAATTTGGTTATTTCTGTGACACACAAGAATTTACCATAATAATCATAATTATTAATCCTAACATACAGTAAGACATCAGTTTTAGGAATTTCATGCAACTGTGGGACACATGTTAATAACATGTTTTTATAAACATAACCCACAGAAAGTTAAACATCATTTTATATTTGGCACTGCTTCTTGTATAATTTTAATAGGCTGATTATATCTCTCTTGGACTTTCAGGGGCCCTAATATCCAAACTGTTAATTTGAGGTAAAAATGATTAAATTTATAATTTGAAATACAATTTTGGAAAGTTTGTCAAATATCAAAGGTTTAAAAACTTGATATCACAAAATAGTTTCACAGGTCACTATATAATAAATCATTCATTTAGCCAATGAGCTAATTCAAAGATTTCAAAAAGCAAAGCAAAATCTCTTTTATAGAGAGAAGACTTAGTTTCCCAAGCAATCAAAATACATCAGAAGGCAAACTGAATCTATCTCTTCCTCTTTCCCTCTTTTTGTTTGTTGCTTACTCAAAAAGTAAACAAAAATATTTTATTTCTTGTTATTATTATATGAAAATCTCTTTCCAAAGAGAAACCCAAATTTCACTTTTACATTAAGGTAAAATTTGCAAAATGTCTAGCCTTTCCTTATTTTAATACCTAATGTGCATTTTCAACAGCATATTTATTAGGTTCACTGAGATTTGCTCCCTCCAAAGTCCTCTGAAAAACATAGGCTTCTTGCATATGTTAACAACCTGTGTTGGAGTTTTTTTGTCTCTATGTTTAATGCTGAAGTGTTTCTTTGGGACACTTCAAATTCTCTGATTCATAGCCATGTGAACTACCCCTCTGCTTTCTGCTGCAAACAGGAGAAAGTGCTGCAAATAAAAAATTCTTTAAAGTCCGTCTTATAGTGTGAACTTAAAACAACTTCCTTCCTACTTACACTGTCTTCCTCCTCAAATGAATAACGATATAAACATCGTCACAATTTCTATGTTATATGCTCTCATTATTTAACTATGTTATACTGCAATTCAGGCTGGGCACAGTGGCTCACGCCTGGAATCCCAACACTTTGGGAGGCCAAGGTGGGACCCAGGAGCTTGAGACCAACCTGAACAACATAGGGAGATCCCATCTCTAAAAATAACAATAAAAAAATTAGCCAAGACTGATGGTGCACACTTGTGGTCCCAGCTACTCAGGAGGCAGAGTTAGGAGGATCACCTGACCCTTGGGGGTAGGGCTGAGGCTACAGAGAGCCATGATTGAGCCACTGCACTCCAGCCTAGGTGAGAGAGTGAGACTCTCTCTCTCTCTCTCTCTCTCTTTCTCTCTCTCTCTCTATCTCTGTGTGTGTGTGTGATACATAAACACACACACATACACACATATATACATACATAAATATATACACACACACATATACTGCACTTCCAAATCAAAAAATTTTATTCACTCATTCCAAAGTTAATTGTAATAAAACCTAATAAACAAATACATTCTGAGTCAGTTTGAACACAAGGTAATATGGTTGTTTTATAAGGGACACTTCCGGCTTCGCTCAGCACTTCTTCCTGCTGCCTGTGAACAAGATGCCTTGCTTCCCTTTCACCGTCTGCCATGATTGTCAGTTTGCTGAGGCCTCCCTAGCCATGCTGAACTGTGAGTCAATTAAACCTTTTTCCTTTATAAATTACCCAGTTTCAGGTAGTTCTTTATAGCAGTATAAAAAGGAACTAATACACAAGGTAAGATTACTATAAACCTTTCATAATGCTTTACAATAGTTTCCCTTCTCCTTTTTCAGCTTTCTATACATTGTTTTATTTATCATTCTTTTTGGTTATTTCATTTAAAACAATCCTTAAAGCCTCTAACTTAGGCAAAAATATTTTTCCTTTAACAAAAATCACACCATTATCATGTCTTCTTATAATCTTTTTAAATCAAAAACACATCCTGCTTTTCTTATACACGTTGTATATAGAATTGTTTATCTCATGTCTAGTGCTTTTGATTATATACATTAGTTACAGTGTTAACTGTTACTAACCCTTGTTTTTAGTGAAAAACTTAGAAGGTAAATACTTTTAAAGATGCAGAACCCAGGACAAAGGCACGGAACTTAGATATAAACAAAGGTAAGATTTGTTATGTAAACTTTAAGCCATTTTCTTCTCCATCCTAAAAGTTTGTAGAGGTTTAGGTGCGCAGAGGGAGATGCTCTCACAAATGGAGATTTTTGCTTATAGATGTACATTTATTTTACAAAGAGTTTCATAATAGCCAGATAAACGTCAGAAAGTTGTATTTTGGCTTTTTAACTTGGCTTGTATCTTAATTACATTATTGGCTTCCAGGTGGAGCCCTTTAATGAGGAGAAAGAAAGTATGCAGTTTAGAGTGCTAAAAATTTAAATGTGAAAAGCAGGCACAGGTGGAAGGTAGAAAACAGGTCCCTCAAAATCAGGGATCCCATTTTTACGTTAAACTCTGGGTCCCAAAAGTAGGGAAACACCGTGGGACTAGAGAGTGCAATGCTTCTGCGGAATATCTAGCTGCAAGCACATTCCCATTCCTTAGAGGCTGGTGGGCAACCCACTGTCAGTCAGCCCACTCTGTAATCACCTCATTCCCCATGAGTCTTATGCCTCAGTGGGGAGTGTTTCCATAGCCTCCAAGGGTCTCCAAGTCAGCCTTTCCTTATCCAAATGCACAAAGAGACAAGTAGCCCCCTGTGGTGATAATCATTTATTGCCAACAACTGTCATTAGCCATTTCTAA
The DNA here is from genome assembly GCF_008728515.1 of Papio anubis. Lineage (NCBI taxonomy): Eukaryota > Metazoa > Chordata > Mammalia > Primates > Cercopithecidae > Papio > Papio anubis. The sequence goes on from NC_044976.1 coordinate 67,460,417, forward strand.
CACAGTGAATAGTTCTATTTTCCAAATATTTGTGAAACCAGAACTCTATCCCGTTGACATTCTTTGAAAGTAGAATTTGGAAAAATATATTCTGGAGAAAGTTCCTAAAAGCATAACTTATACAGGAATGTATGAAGCAAACTAAGCAGAATATATAATTGTGTTACATATAACATCCTCTTTTGTGACACTAATTGTTCCACCTTACCAGATCAACTGCAGCAGTACACAACATAATACAGTCATTTCTTTCATTTAAAAAAGCAATAGGCCAGGTGTGGCGGCTCACGCCACCACTTTGGCGTGGCTGAGGCAGGCGGATCACGAGGTCAGGAGGTCAAGACCAGCCTGGCCAACATGGTGAAACGCCGTCTCTACTGAAAATACAAAAATCAGCTGGGCATGGTATCAGGCACCTGTAACCCCAGCTACTCGGGAGGTAGGCTGAGGTAGGAGAATTGCTTTAACACAGGAGGTAGAGGTTGCAGTGAGCTGAGACTGCACTCCAGCCTGGGTGACAGAGCAAGACTCCGTCTCAAAAAATATATATAATAATAAAATAAAATAAATAGAAATCTCTTTATTCACTGCACTCAATTACCATCCCTGTTTTCTGACCCCCTGTTCTGCTCATCTGATTTAAAAAGTTGTCTGTATGTGCTGTGTTTTGTGCTGAACTGTGTATCCCCTCTAAATTCCTACATGGAGTCCCTGACTCCCTAGTACCACAGAATGTGACTACATTTGGAGACAGGGCCTTGATTAAGTTAAAGCGAGGCCATTAGGGGAGGCCCTAATCCAATGTGACTAGTGTCCTTAAAGAAGAGGAAATTTGAATGCACAGAGAGACACTAGGGGGATGGGCATAGAGGAAAGACCACATGAGGATACCATGAGAAGGCAGCCCTCTGCAAGCCAAGGAGAAAGGCCTCAGGAGAAACCAGACCTGCCAACACCTTGATCTTTGGACTTTCAGCCTCCACAATGGTGAGGAAATATATTTCTGCTGTTTTAACCCGGAAGTCTGTGATATTTTGTTATAGTAACCCTAGCTGCCTCCAATTTGTCTCTTCCTTTTCCTCTTGAGCCTATTCCACCTGGGTTTTTACCAACACAGCTCTTCCAAAATGACACACAGCAAGGATAGCACACCGCATGTGATACAGTTGATTACTCTTTCTTCCTTAAAAACCACTTTTCACTTGGCTTCTAGGACACCAAACTCTACTGGTTTTCCTCCTACTTCCCTGACCATACTTTCTCAGTCTTCATTCAGATTTTTCCCTGTTCCCCTAACCTCTCGAACAACCCTCCCACCCTGGGATTCGGTACTCCACTTTTCTTCTTCTGCTCTCTCAGCCCATTATTATCTAGCTTGCATACTTATTATCATTGTCTAATTCCAACACGGGAAGGTGAGGATTTTTTGTCTGTTTTACCCACTGATAGATTACCACCTAGAATAGTTCCTGGCACATGTTAAGTAAGCACAACACATGCTTTTTGAATGAATAAATTAGATGAAGTCAATCGATGCACTTAAGAAAATGGTATTTTGTTTAGTGTAGGGTCCTGCCTTTCTCATTACGTTCTCTTCTGACGAACTTTTCTTGTGTTTGTTTGGAAGCAGGAGAGGTTTATTTCAGTAACATTTCTGAAGTTCTAGGATAGTCCATTGTGAAGAGCATGGGCTTCAGACCGACCGGATGTTGTACTTTCACTGGTTTAAACTTTCTGTGCCTGTTAACTCAAATTTGAACAAAAGCTAATAATTATTTCTCTCCATAGGGTTATCATGAAAGTTAAGTGAGAAAATCACTATGTAACACAGAGCCTCTTGCCTTGCAAGTCCTCAGTGTTATCTTCCATCACTGATATGATCAGAATATCTGTAGCAAAAATACATCAGTTTCTTGAATAGAGGAATCTTGGCTTTTCTTTCTTTTTTTTCCCCCACCAGTTGTTATTATTGAAATCTGCATAATGAAGACACTCAGAAATTCTCCTCAATAACCTATAAGCAACCCCCTAACTACCTAGGAGTAAGGAGACAACGGAGTCCCAAAGGTATAGACATCTATGTAAAAAAGTGCCAGCACTCATTTTTATTTCTCTATTCAAAGCTTCACATGATGTCCAAAATATCTCTTGTAATTCTGTGCAAAAAGATGGAAGACAATTTGGAATCCTTTTCAAATTTAAGAGTTATGAGTCAATAAAATTATTTTTTGATTTGGAAGAGCAGTATATGTGTGTGTGTATATATATGTATGTATATATGTGTGTAGGTGTGTGTGTTTATGTATCACACACACACAGAGAAAGAGAGAGAGAGAGTCTCACTCTGTCACCTAGGCTGGAGTGCAGTGGCTCAATCATGGCTCTCTGTAGCCTCGGCCCTACCCCCAAGGGTCAGGTGATCCTCCTAACTCCTGAGTAGCTGGGACCACAAGTGTGCACCGTCACTCTTGGCTAATTTTTTTATTGTTATTTTTAGAAATGGGATTTCCCTATGTTATTCAGGTTGGTCTCAAGCTCCTGGGTCCCACATTGGCCTCCCAAAGTGTTGGGATTCCAGGCATGAGCCACCATGCCCAGCCTGAAGTGCAGTATAACATAGTTAAATAATGAGAGCATATAACATAGAAATTGTGATGGTGTTTACATCTTTATTCATTTGAGGGGGAAGATAGTGTAAGTAGAAAGGAAAGTGTTTTAAGCTCACACTGTAAGACAGACTTTAAAGAATTTTTTATTTGCAGCACTTTCTCCTGTTTGCAGCAGAAAGCAGAGGGGTAGTTCACATGGCTATGAATCAGAGTTTGAATTGTCCCAAAGAAACAGACTTCAGCATTAAACGTAGAGACAAAAAAACCCCACACAGGTTGTTAACGTATGCAAGAAGCCTACGTTTTTCAGAGGGCTTTGGAGGGAGAAAATCTCAGTGACCCTGATAATAAATATGCTGTTGAAAATGCACATTAAGTATTAAAATAAGGAAAGGCTGGACATTTTGCAAATTTTAAAAAGGAAATTATAGGCAAATAGGCAAGCAAGTGTAAAGCAGGACCCAGTTAGCATAACAAGTGGTTTAGTACAGTTGGAACATAGTGTGGGAGTGAGGTTTTCAATATGCTTTTGTTTATAAAATGATTTTTAGATTGTCGCAATTACTAGCTCTCCCCAGTCTTGTAAGCCAAAAGTGGACCAGAGCTTTCCTTTTCCTGGTATTGCATGAGAGATTTTGGACACTATAGTGCAAAACTCTAATAAGGGAATGGATTAAAGTTGCAAGAAGGGTTTAAGCTCAGCTTTGGTAAATAGTGTAGTATAAAACCTGACAGATGGGCTTTGAGTTCAGGAAAACTAGGTTCATATTTCAGCTCTGTGACTTGTTAACAGGATGATCTTAGGCAAGCCTAAATTCTATTTTACATAATGTAGTGATATTGCCTTCCTCACAAGATGGTTGTTAGGATTAAATAAAATTATGTATGGAAAGTATTTAGCACAGCACATACCACGTAATTAATGTTTGGTAAGGGCAAATGATGTCATTAATGTGGACAACGGCAATGATTGAAATAGACCTAGAAGGGAGATATTGGGAAAAAAGCTTTCTGCTTCAGAGAATGGACAAAACAGGCAAAAATTTAAATAAACCATCTTAGTTTCTACATTATGCTGAGCGATAAGAACCTCAAAGTTTCACAAGCAAGAATGTGCTGGAGTACCGGAACTTCTTGCATAATAGAAGGGAACTGGAGCTTGGGAGAGTAAGAAAATGTAATCAACTTTCTGCCTTTGTACTTGGCACGTAGCTCACTTAAGAATGCTTTTCTCCAACAGATGGCCAGCTAGTGTCAAAAGATCAGTGCCAATCTCAGTGAACTCCAACAAGCTTGATTCTAGAACTTTAGAAAGCCATAATACTCACGTACTGGGTGAGGCCAATAACAGAGAGAGAAATGGTCTCAATGGATTGTCAAGAATGAAAAAAGAGAATGTTTATTTTTAAAAGTCTTTTTGGTCTTAAAAGAATGTGTTTCTTTTGCAGTGATATTTCAGTTCTGTAGTGCTAGTCAGGTCTTATACTAGAAAAGATGTACAAATGCTCTCAGAGGACAATTCCTGCTGCTCTTTGTTCTAAAGTTCACAATCACCCTTTAAGACTATGCCCCCCATGGAAATGTTACATAAAGCCATCATTTTTCCTAAATTGTTTATTAAAACAATTTTTGAAATGGTTGAAGATTTTTATCTATGTTACCATAATCAATACCATGTCGATAAAATATTTTCCTGCTGATCTTCTCAGACTCTAAAGAAAAGCTTTCTATCCCATAATATGCTCTCATTTCTGAAATGATTACATTTTATGCTGGCTCATGGTATAAACTTTCAAAGCCACCAGCTGAGTTGTCATTGTAGTACAGCTGATTCCTTGATTGATATACAGTGTCTGAGATGTCTTTGTTCTCCTGACTTCCCACTGGTTACGAGATTACAGATAAGAATAAAAGAAAAGAGTGTAACAACCAGAGGAACACTGGGGTCTCTAATGATATCAGAGGTTACCTTCTCTTTAAGAGAGGATTTGTTACTTTAAAATTATTGGATCATCCTAATATGTCATGCTGCGCAAGTCAATTCAGCTAAAGACGGGGCTTTGGAAAGCTTTCTTCCTGATCCGGAGTTCATCTAATTTTTGGCTGTAGAAAATCTATGTCCTGAGAAATTAGATGTCTGGAACGATCTTTAATCTCAGTGGATGGCTTTTTTGGTTGTTGTTGGAGTGTTGCTCAATTGTGAGGAAAAATACAATTTTCCTTATAACACAGGGAAATAAAGGATTTTTAAAAATTTTTACTTTATTATGTAAAGGAAAGTATTTAATGCTGGCCTATTAGTTTGCAGAAAAGAGATAATACTTTCCATTTGCTCTGAGAAAATGGTGGCCTGTTTTGTTGTCTTTTCTTTCACAATGAAAGAAAATTGGCATATTGAGACATTCCTTGGAAAGTGTATAGGACATCTAGAGTCAGCTTCCGTTCTGTGTATACTCAGCCTATCAAAAGATTCAGAACTAAGCCTTGATCGGTTAACTAATTTTTCTGTTTTGGAAACTTCTCTGAATCCATTATTATGTAAAACAAATAAAATTGGTTTTTCTTTCAAAGATAAACATCCACTGTGCTTCAATACTTGTCAGGGTTATGACTTCCTAGCTGGCTATTTACCATTTTTCTACAGAAATGGAAACTCTTCCTCCTCCTTCCCTCTCATCTTCTCCATAGTGCCAGGTGAGTTCGAGAGTTGAACACTTTAGACTTGAAAATCACTTTACTGAATCCCATCTGTGAGCTTTTACTCCTAATGAAATGCACTGATAGATCTTACACACTTGTGTCATGCAATAGCTATTTGGTGAAAGAAGTCAGCATGCAGATGTATCCTCTAACAAGAAAAACTAAGACAAACCATGTCATAGTGTATTTGAATTGATATAGGCTGAGATCACCACAGAGAAAATGTATAATCTATTTCAAACAGCCTAGGAGGAGAGTTTGAAACAAAAAATCATTAGGCTGAACAGTATTCTGCTTGACAGTAAAATTTGAGTTGTTGTTTTATATCCATGAAGGATCTTTTTTTTTTAAGAAAACTTTTAAGGTTCAGGGGTACAAGTGCAGGTTTGTTACATAGGTAAGCTTGTGTCATGGGGGTTTGTTGTACAGATTATTTCATCACCCAGGTATTAGCCCTAGTAACCATTAGTTATTTTTCCTGATCCTCTCCCTTTTCCCACCCTCCACCCTCTAAAAGGCCCCAGTGTGTGTTGTTTCTGTCTGTGTGTCCATGTGTTCTCATCATTTAGCTCCCACTTATAAGTGAGAACATGTGGTATTTGGTTTTCCGTTCTTGTGTTGGTTTGCTAAGGATAATGGCCTCTAGCTCCATCCATGTCCCTGCAAAGGACATGATCTCATTCTTTTTCATGGCTGCATAGTGTTCCATAGTGTCTATGTATCACATTATCTTTACCAGGTCTATTATTGATGGACACTCAGGTTGACTCCATGTCTTTGCTATTATGAGTAGTGCTGCAGTGAACATACACACGCATGTGTCTTCACAATAGAACACAAATAACAGTCAAGCTGAGAGCCAAATCTGGAATGAACTCCCATTCACAATTCCCACAAATGAAATACCTAGGAATACAGATAACTAGGGAGGTGAAAGATGTCTCCAAGGAGAACAAACCACTGCTCAAAGAAATCAGAGATGGCAAAAACAAATGGAAAAACATTCCATGATCATGGATAGGAAGAAGCAGTATCAGGAAAATGGCCATACTGCCCAAAATAATTTATAGATTCAATGCTATTTCTATTAAACTACTATTGACATTCTTCAAAGAACTAGAGAAAACTATTTTAAAATTCATATAGAATCAATAAAGAGGCTGAATAGCCAAGGTAATCCTAAGCGAAAAGAACAAAGCTGGAGGCATCACAGTACCCAACTTCAAACTACACTACATGGCTACAGTAACCAAAACAGCCTTGTATTGGTACAAAAACAGACACATAGGCCAATGAAACAGAATACAGCATGATCTTATTTCATCAGACAGTTTCACCTTGTTCTATTCAGTCCCATTGTACCAGGCTTAGGGGCTTCAGTCCCAGTGAAGGAAACTAGAATATGTCACCCCAGAATATATCTCTTTAACATAGAGAAAGTAACCTCTAATTTTTTAACTAAAGGCAATTAAGAAGCAGCAAAGAGAGAGAAGCTCTCTCTATCCTCCTTTTCTGCCTAAAGATAGGATAGAAATTCTCTTTTACTGGAGACAGTTCTTATCAGCTCAGAGATGGCACCAGAGGAATATGCAAACAAGCCTTGCTCTATTAGTTTATTTTCATAAATTTACCTTCCCACAGTTTCCCACCTCTGCTTTCCTTTGTCCTGTTACTCCTCTAAAAGTTATTGTTCTTTGTTGAAGGTCCTATATAAGCCACGGTTTTAAGGCAGTGCTTTGAGTCACCTTTCATTGAAGTTTCTTCTATGTGAAGTACACTGCATGTATTTGTAAACCTACTTGTTTTTCTCCTGTTAATCTGTCTTTTGTTACGGGAGTCTGTCTCACCTACAAACTTATGAGGGTCACAGAAAACACCCACAAACTTATGAGGATCACGGAAAACACCTCTACCCCAACTTAGAGCCAATCTATTCAACCTGCATTGTTAGCAGGTAAGACTGTTTGTTCACGGGCTACCTATAATGGTAGAAAACACTTTGTTTTCTTAAAAGCAGACCTGAGAGGCTCTGACTCCTTCAAATATGCTAATCTCCTTCAAATAGGCAATGTGCTGGTCTTGTTTGTCACCGTGGGAGAGGCACGCAGCTGATCCCTCTGATCCATTTCACCGACAGGGCAGAAAAAAAAAAAAAAATCATGGCTGGAATTGTTATCTTTTACCTTGGAACCAAAAGTTTCACAGAGCTAGTGGGCATGAGGGCTGTGACAGACAGCTATCCGCAGGATAGTATGGAGCCAGCACATGGATATTTCAGAATAGCCACTCTAGCTAAGGAGGCAGAATAGCAAGGCATAAGATAAAGCGAGCTTGGAGGAAAGCATCTTTAGTAAGAAAAGCCTTTCCTTGGTTCTACTGGCCCCTCTGGGATCAGATTCCTATGATAAACAATATGCTCCGTTAATTCTTTTACCCTGTGTGTCTCATGTAAATAATAGTGTCATTTATAGAACGCCTAATTGTGGTGCCTAAACAGGTACTGCGTATATTAACTTAAATTCTCTTCTGTCAGATATTTGTATCACATCCTTCGTGTTTACAGATGAAAACTATGAGACTCAAGAGATTAAGTAGCTTTCCCCAATTCACACAGCTAGTACATATGTATTAGGATTCAAATCCACATGTATTCAATTCTTGTATTTTAATTACAATACAAACCTGTCCCATTTCCTTTCTGCTTTGGCTATCCTCTTTCCTAATAATTCTCAGGTTTGATTGTCAAGTTACTATCCAAGAGCAGAATTCTTCCTGGAGCCTCCTCACTAAAGAAGTTCTCTATACTTGTGGGTCATTAAGACAAGGACACCAACTGAGAACTGGTACTAATTGCTTGACCACATGTTCCAATGCAAAGTGGCAATGCCGATGGACCTCTGTAGAAATGGATTTTTTTAAAGTAACTTTCAGCAAATAAATAGTATCGACTCTGTGACACTGACTGAGCTTAAATTATTCTCAAGCATAATTAATGACAAACAGAGACACAGAGATACTATCTGATTTTTTTCAGTGGACACACTGCTGGATCTGTATTAGGTCTAGGCACATGCTTAGGGCTGTAAGAGTTGGAGTTATAAATGTGTTATATTTACAGCATAGTATGATATACTCGCAGTATTCTATACTGAAATAGATCTTAAATTATTGATGTTTGGTGATGATACACATTCCAAGCCTCATAGGCCTTAGGCCAAGACATTGAAGTCATGTGTTCCTATTATGCTGTTTATAATAGGAAATACAGTATTCTTCCGATTTTAAACTCTCAAAGCAACAATGAGAGGAACCTAAGGAGATGGGCAAGAGAGGAGTTGAAGATGCTAATTAGCTGAGAATAGAGGGTATCTGTGAAGTCTGTCTCCAGCCATGAATCCCCTGCCTACAGTTCCTTTTTGCTCCAGTACAGCTGAAGCTGCTAAAGAGCAGACCCTATGCTAGGAAAGCAGGACTTCAGGCCTTTTGAATTTAAAAACACACTTGAGCTGCTTTTACTTGATTAGCAGCATTCTCTTTTTGGTCGACTAAGAGCTAGTCATTGATGGAGAGGAGAACATTAAGAAATGTAAGTTATAATCTCTAACCCAAGAAGCCCAGTCGAGGTGGGGAGTCGGGCAATGTTTTAGATAGGTATAGTGTTTAACACAAGCACTTGTAAAATGTTGAGTGCCACAGTTGTGGGGTGAAATTTCAGAGGAAGGGTAAAGCATGTGATCTCACATGCTATATTCTAGTCACAATAGCTCATAGGTATAAGTGAATTTTTCAGAGGTTCTATGAGTGTGTGTGTGTGTGTGTGTGTAACTTACATTTTCTTTTTGTGCCACTATCTCCTTATCTATTTTTTAAAATCATTACTAATTTTAAAAAGCCTTATTGTATTAAACGTGAGGAGTAAATGAAATAATTTATATAAAGATCTCAGTGCAGAACTTGGCACATGGAAGATTCAGTAAATAATACTGTGGCAGATATTGTTGATTGCTTACTTAATATTCATTCACTCCTTCTTTGCTGACAAAACTCCAGATTGGGGAGTAACGTGCCCAGATAGACGCTCATATTTCAGTTTCCCTTGAGCCAACAGTAGCCACACAGCTTCATTGCTTGGTTCTGTGTGCAGCTGTGCTTAACACGTGGTAGATGGAAGTCTCCTGAATGTTTGGGGAAGGTTTTGCTTTCCTATTAAAAGGGGACACATCTGCCTGGTATCATCCCTGTCTCATTTTTCTTTCCTTGAATGTGGATCTAATGTCAGGAGCTGAAGCTACCATATGTGACCCAAGTGTTGGGGCTCAGAAAATGATATCCCAAAGTATGGCACTTTGGCATGCTGAGTACTTAGAACTAAAGGAGATGGGAAGGCCTCAAAAGCAAAATCTTGGCTGGGTGCGGTGGCTCACACCTGTAATCCCAGCACTTTGGGAGGCCCAGGCGGGCGGATCACGAGATCAGGAGATTGAGACCATCCCGGCTAACATGGTGAAACCCCGTCTCTACTAAAAATACAAAAAATTAGCCAGGCTTGGTGGTGGGCGCCTATAGTCCCAGCTACTCGGGAGACTGAGGCAGGAGAATGGCGTGAACCCGGGAGGTGGAGCTTGCAGTGAGCCAATGCCACTGCGCTCCAGCCTGGGCGACAGAGCGAGACTCTGTCTCAAAAAAAAAAAAAAGAAAGAAAAAAAGCGAAAATTCTCTCTGACCTTCTCCTGCTCTCTTTCTCTCCTGAAGTGAGTCGTAGAATTCTCTTGCCCAAGGTGGTGGGTCATAGAAACTAGAACCCTTTCCCTAAAGCAAGCCATAAAGCTCTTCTCCCTGAAAGAACCTCATTTCAGAGGGGTCCTGACCCATATCTGGAAGAAAGGAATTCTACAGAAACCCGGAAGAATCTGAACAGACAGGCCTTACTAGGTTTTCCTCTCAGTCTTTTACCACTCAATCACTTTTTTTCATCTAATCACGTTTCAACATGGATGTCCGCTCTTTATCAAACCTAAGCATAAAAATAGACAGTTTTCACCGGGCTCGGTGGCTTACGCTTGTAATCCCAGCACTTTGGCAGGCAGAGACGGGTGGATCACCTGAGGTCGGGAGTTCGAGACCAGCCTGACTAACATGGAGAAACTTTGTCTCCATTAAAAATACAAAATTAACCGGGCGTGGTGGCCCATGCCTGTAATCCTAGCAACTCGGGAGGCTGAGGCAGGAGAATCGCTTAAACCTGGGAGGCGGAAGTTGCAGTGAGCCGAGATTGCGCCACTGCACTCCAGCCTGGGCAACAGAAGCAAAACTCTATCTCAAAAAAAAAAAAAAAAAAAAAAAATTGTTTTCCTTGGGTCTTTTGGTCTTCATTTCTGAAGGCTCCTGTGTCACATAAAACTTTGATTAAATAAATTTGTCATGCTTTTCTCTTGCTAACCTATCTTTTATTATAGGAGGATCAAACGCAGCACTTACGATGGGTGAGTAAGTGCTACATTTGATCCTCCTACAACATCAAGTTATCACACCCCTCTCCTGCCCCTACAGTTTCTGGTACCCTATGTGGGGTCACTGAAACACCTGACTCACAGCAGAGCTTGGGACAACTGACAAAAAATCAACAACAACAACAACAGAACACATTTTTTTTTTTTTTTCTTTTTTTTTTTAGCCAAGATCACCTCTCCTGGATCTCTGCCTGTAGTGCCCAGTTAAGAATGGAAGGTAAGCATTTCTTTTTATCCCTTCCTTCCCAAATTCAGATTAGCAGGAAGAAATCATTTGTTTGGATTGTGTCTTTTGTGTAAATTTGGTTTGGAAATACGTATTTGTTATTGGTCTTTTCCTTTCCAGAGACAGCCATTTCTTTCCTGTTTGTCTTGTTCTGTGTCCTGAAGATTTGGTTTTATGATCAGTGAGAATATTCTCTCCGGTCTCCGCCAGCTGGAGGGTGCAAGTATCAGCTTACATCAGGCAGCCAGTCCAAATAGGCTGAGAGCCTGAATGTTTTTTTTGCATGTCGTGCTAGCTCTCGGGGGAATTTGTCTTATTAGAGGTTTCAATTCTTAAGGGGCATGTTTTTTTGTTTGTTTGTTTTTCTTTTGGTGTCAGCCTTCATTGCTTAGTTCTGTGGCAACAAAGGTCTTTCTTTCGACTATCTTTGGGGGATGATTCTGGATCTTGGGAGGACTACATCTTTTTGCACCCTCTTTTCAGGACATCACTTTCATTCTTGGTTAAGTCATAAAAGACTTACTGATTTTGGTTCTGAGTCACTTGGTAGGGGCCTCAGTTTAAAAGCATCAAAAAAAAAAAAAAAAAAGCCACAAGTAGTTCAAGCAGTCGCTGTTTGTTCTGGCTGAAATCTGAAAATAAAAGATTCAAAAAGTTTTTTTTTTTTTTTTTTTTTTCTTCAAAGAGCTCTGTGGTCAGAAGTCTGATTAATTGAAAGCTGGTATTTAGGCTTTACTTTTTTTCAAGGCCTCTCTGTTCTCGCTCTTGGATTTTGCTTCTTCCATGGGGACTTAGTTGACTGAAACTCCTGTTGTTGAATCCCTGCTTACTATATGCTCAGTCTTTCTGTTTTCTTTCTTGCTGGCATGTTTTTTTTGCTGAGGAGAATGTAGAATATCATTGGTTTTTTAGGGGGGTGGGGAAGGGGACTTAAAATCTTCTTAAACTGGATCCTCTAAAACCCTTTCTTAGAAGGACTCTGGTTTTTGTGGCCAGACTTTTGTTAGGCTCCTAAACCTTCTCCTAGGTCCATCTGTGTATGTCCTTGTAAAATCCTGTAGTAAATTCCCATAATTTTAAGTTATCTCAGCATTCATTTTGAATCTTCCTCTGTGTCTCACTTAATGGACATGCCTGAGCCTAATTATCCTCCCAGTCAGGGCTCTACCATAGAGTGGCTATCTTGATAAGCCCATCTCTCTCACTAGAGAATGTCTATAAACACTCTCCAGTGAGAACTCAGACAAAATTAGAGAAAAATGCAACACATTCAGTTGTAACAGAAATGGATAACTCGTCCACTCAGATGGGTCTTTGGAGACATTCAAACAGCTGTAAGATGACTCCTCAGTCACCAGCTTACAATCTAGTTCGTAGTAGCCTCTGTAAGATTGGTCTCTGATAGTAGACTTTCTCTGTGCCTTTGATATGTAAATTTTCTACACTTTTCTCTAGAACTTGATAGTTACCTTTTGTAATACAAACTTCAGGGAGATGACTTTCATAGAAAAGAGGTAAAAAAAAAAACTATTTGGAAACTGGTCAAATGAAAAATTTTAAAAGCCTTCTCCAGAAGAATTGATAAAAAGCTGTAGCCATCTCAGTAGATAACCTTACCTAACCCAATTTACAGATCCAGCTAGTGAGCTTTAAATTATCGAACCTGGCATGTGGTTAAAAGTTAAAGAATAGAAAGTGTAAAATCTGCTTCTGTCTGTATGTTTATATCATTACATCTAATACAGACATACATTTTTGCCTGGGTTTTCTGTACAGACAGGTTTATATTGTCTCTGTTAGATGTTTAAGGTTATAAAACTAGAAATCTAGCCTAAAAGCAGAATGCACAGTAAAAAAATGAATTAATTGCTTGATGCATGTCAGTTGCAAAAAATAAATAAATAAGAGGAGAGAACATGTTTAACTTTTTAGTTTCTTTGTGTCTGTGATTTTTTGATACTTCTCTGATTTGTCAGCAAAAAAGATAAGATAATGGTTAGCTTATTTAATGTGTCGTAAAATTTTCATAAACAGTTCAAGTATAATTCTTAAAGATGAATGAATTAGATGAATGTGAGATAAAAGTCTATAAGTAAAATTTTCAATATAATTATGCTTTATAACATATGTCTCCTTAAGAATAGCTTCAAAAATCTTTTTTGGTAACTTAAAACCTTAATGTGCGATTAAGTAATATGTACTTACTACATGCCTCAGTAAGGTAAAATACTAAAACATTAAGTACTAAGAATAAATTTAGGTTTAAATATTTTAGCATCCTGCTTTTATATGGCATAGAGAGCTACATATATCTGAGCCTGGTAATAAGCATGAAAAATTGAGGAAACATCTTTCTGGAAATTATAAAATGGTAAATGCTGATGTAAGCCAATTTATAATACTTGCTAGTTTTCATTAGAAATTAAGGTTACTAGAGTTAAAGATTATAATTAAAATATGTTATTAAGCTACTAGAAATTACAGGCATACCTTGGAGATGTTGCAGGATTGGTTCCAGATCATTGCAATAAAGTGAGTCATACATACTTTTGATTTCCCAGGGTAATAGGAGTTATTAAGAAATTATTTTAAGCAAACAAAGAGGAAAGGGGGTCTTTGGGAAGTTTTTGTTTCTTTTAAGCAGGTCCAGAAACATTTTTTGCCTAGTAGGAAAGCCCTGTTTCTTAATGCTCGGTCAGCAAGCTTTGATATGCAAATGAGCCCCTTAGAAACTGGGTCCACCAAAACATGGCAATTCCTGCCATCTTCTTCCTTGCCCCAACATGTGCCAGGCAACATGGCTGCCCCCACATATCCCCACGTGTGCAGAACGTCACGGTGCCCTGTATTTGCATATTAAAAGACTAGGATGGGAGGGCTAAGTTTTTCACAGCTCCGTGATTGTGAATAACCTGCCTGGTTGAAGCAACCCCTGAGCCCTATGCAAATCAGACACCACCTCCTCCAGCCTCATTATACAAGCAGCTACTTTTCTGCTGCACACGGGAGTTTCCTCTCTTGGCTTGGGAGCCCCCCTCCTACTGTCTCTGTATGGGCGATTTTCTTCCTTCTTTCTTGTCTATTAAACTTCCCGCTCCTTAAAACCACTCCATGTGCGTCATATCAAAATCGATATGAGACTAAGGACGCTGGTGTTCTTCCAGTCATCGGAGTCGTATCACTAGTGCATATAAAAGTCATGTTTATACTCTACTGTAGTCCATTAAGTGTTCAATAGCATTATGTTGAAAAAAAAATTGTACATACCTTAGTTCAAAAATACTTCATTGCTAAAAAAATGCTAACAAAAACAAAGTGAGCACATGCTATTGAAAAAATGATGCAAATAGACTCACTCAACTTAGAGGTGCCACAAACTCAATTTATTTACAAATGCAATATCTGCAAAGCACAATAAAATGAAGAGCAACAAAATGAGATATGACTGTATAGAGAAACAACTCTGAGGAAAATAAGATGTTTTTGATAAAGAAAGGCATAAAAATATTTTTTTAGAAACTTATGAATATAACAAAAAGTTATGAAAGGTTTGTAAAAATTTTACCTTGTGTTACCAAAGATGACTGAGATTGGATACATTTATTTATAAGGTTTTCTTAAAGTTAACTATTTTACACTGATCTAACTAGAATTTCTTTTTCTTAGTTTAAAATCATGAAGTTTCTTGGAGTATTGGTCTGAGAATGTGAAGTTTTTTCTCCTTTTAAATAACTTGTTAGGAAACAAATATTTTGTGTTTTATCAAGATAATTTCTAGGCCGGGCATGGTGGCTCACGCCTGTAATCCCAGCACTTTGGGAGGTCCAGGTGGGCGGATCACCTGAGGTCAGGAGTTTGACACCAGCCTGACCAACATGGAGAAACCCTGTCTCTCCTAAAAATACAAAATTAGCTGGATGTGGTGGCGCATGCCTGTAATCCCAGCTACTCAGGAGGGTGAGGCAGGAGAATCACTTGAACCCGGGAGGTGGAGGTTGTGGTGAGCCGAGATCTCCCCATTGCACTCCAGCCTGGTCAGCAAGAGCAAAACTTTGTCTCAAAAAAAAAAAAAAAAGATAATTTCTTATATTTTATCTTTATGTTATCAGGTCTTTGATATTTTTTTTTTTTTTTTTTTGAGGCAGGATTTCACTTTGTCACCCAGCCTGGGGTGCAGTGGTGTGATCTCAGCTCACTGCAACCTCCGCCTTCTGGGCTTAATTAATCCTTTCATCTCAGCCTCCAAGTCCCAACCTGGGACCACAAGTGCATGCCACCATGTCCGACTAATTTTTTATAGTTTTTGTAGAAATGGAGTTTTACCATGTTGCCCAGGCTAGTCTTGAACTCCTGGGATCAAGTGATTTGCACACCTCAGCCTCCCAAAATGTTGGAATTAGAGGCATGAGTCACCACACCAGGCCTTGATTATTTTTATTTTTATTAGTAAAAAGTGAGTCTTCTCAGTATTAAAAGAGCTAGGTTGTTGTTCACAATATGTAACCTCTTGCATTTGCCTTTAAAATATGTTATTGTCTTTTTGAATAGATAGCCAAGCTCATATTTAATCACATGTTTTAAACCATTTGACATTTTTGACAAACTTCCCAAAGTCAAATTCTAAATTAACTCTGTTTGACTTTGAATTAACTTTGGAATTTTTCAGTTGGGTCCCTGGAAAGCTAAAAGGATGTGTCTCTTACTTTATAAAAAAGAGATATTAAACTAATAAGTCTTATCTGATATGTTAAATTATATGGGATGCATTGTCAAATAATATTATAAGTGTTGCTAAACCTTTTAAACTTATATATATGTTAATATCAACAACATCTAAGTATATGTTTGATAGAGTGTCCCAAAAATTATATAGGATTCCTAGAAATCTGTTAGTCATAATTTTGATTATTATTTTAAAATATTGTATACCACAGAAATAATCAAAATTTTTTGTAAGTTGCATCATTTTTATAATCAAGTCTCTCACGTGATTTTATACATGGTCATTCTTTGTCATTCATAGATGGTTATTGTTTTCCTTCTTCTCTAAAAGCACTTTTAGTCAGCTACAGTCCAAACTTGCTTCTTCAGGAAGATTCATGAAAAAGACTCTAAAGTACTCTTGAATATAGGTTTCTGATAACTTAGAGAATTGGACTGGGTAAGAATTTTCAGTACTCTAATGAAGAAACTGATGGCTTCATGAAACTGCTAACCAAAATCAAACAGAACAATAATTAATTACATGGAACTAAATTAACTGATAAGAATGTTTTTGGCAGGGCACAGTGGCTCATGCCTGTAATCCCAGCACTTTGGGAGGCTGATGCAGACGGGTCGCTTGAGGCCAGGAGTCCAAGACTAGCCTGACCAACATGGTGAAAACCTATCTCTATGAAAAATACAAAAATTAGTCGGGTGTGGTGACATGCATCTGTAATCACAGCTACTCAAGTGGCTGAGGCACGAGAATCACTTGAACCCAGCAGGTGGAAGTTGCAGTGAACTGGGATCGTGCCACTGCAGCCTGGCTGACAAGGTGAGACCCTGTCTCAAAAAAGAAAAAAAAAATGTTTTTATGGCATTTTCTTTGAAATTTTGTTGTTTTAATACAAGTTTTGTTATTCAGATTTAAGAAATTTATTTTTGTTTAAAATATCTATAGCTTACAGTCATTTGGTAAACTATAATTTTATGACCAAAAATACAAAAATTTATATTTTTCCCTTGTCTGATTCCTTCAGAATTTAAAAATATTATTTATGAGTATTCTTACTCTTTTTTCTTTTTTTTTCTTTTTTTGGGACAGAGTCTCACTCTCTGTTGCCCAGGCTGGAGTTCAGTGCATTATCTTGGCCTACTACAACCTCTGCCTCCTGGGTTCCAGTGATTCTCGTGCCTCAACTTCCCAAGTAGCTGGGATTACAGGCACCTGCCACCACACCTGGCTAATTTTTGTACTTTTAGTAGAGATGGGATTTTGCCTGGCTTCAAGTGATCTGCCCACCTTGTCCTTTTGAAGTGCTGGGATTACAGGCGTGAACCACTGCACCTGGCCTGATTATTCTTATTTTTATGGCGGTATAGTTATTTGCATAAATTCAATACAAATCTGTTATCCTTATAACAGGATACAAATAGAAATATTAGTCTTCTTACCAAAACTTTGTTGGAATGCCTTATTTTCATTTGTGATCAGACAACTTTAAGAAACTAGGGTTGATTTTATAGAGCCAGTAAAGAAATCCTTGGAAAAACTAGCTTGCTACCTTAAATATATGGTCCACACAGTTACCCTTCAAGTAGGTAAAGAATTTCACTTCCTAACAGACCAAGAAACCTCAGGATATTTTGGGGACCTCAAGCAGAAATAAATTTATCCAAATTTATAGGTCCTACAGGTTAATTTTGATGATGAGTTCTTGACTTGGCTTCCTCAATGAGATTTCTTATAAGAAGCACCAGCAAAGCAAATGTAAAGAGAGCTTATTGGTCAATCACTATTCTTGCTGCACTTTTTAAAACAAGCAGGTCAAGTTTAATGAAACTAAACCAATTTTGCAAACAAATCAGTCTTACTCTGATTTATTTTTGGTAGAAATGGGAGTGACTGTACGAAAAAATTCTGTTTCAGAAGAAAATTATAGTGTACCTGTTATTAGATTCTAGCTCATTGTTTCTGAAGGTTTGTCAGTTACCTAAAATCTGGACTGCATTCTTGAATTTTCTAGTTTCCTCCCATTTCTGGCTGCAAGTCTTCAAATAATTAACACTAATTTTTCTCCCACTTTCTGGCTTGGAATCATTGAAAAAAATACAAAAACAAAAAACTGTTCTTTTCCTGAAGCCTAGCAAACTGAAGCTGGATCACTTTATATAGACTTCAGAGAAATTACCACAACAACTTGTATATGAACAACCTTCAAGCCTGTTGCTGTATAGACTATTCAGGAAGTTCACTGGGCCACCCCATGCAAACAGTAAACCAGGAAAATTTGTTCAAATTACCACTGCCTGCCCTTACTTCAGCTGCAGCTACTCTGAGACTAACATCTAGAAATCTTGACCGGGTGCCCTCTGGACTCAAAAATTGAGTTTAGTTTGTTCTACTAACCTTTGTTTTTACTTTGTTTCTATAAAAATGCATCTTATTAAATACTTGATTGCTTACACTACATAAAAGCCTAACGTTGGTGAAAGCTCACCTATAACATTGCCTCCTGAAATGAGATACAACTGTTAACTGTTTAACTGGACTGATCTATTCTTGAGACTGGGAGTCTGGTTTAATGGCAGAGGAGCAACACACCAACCAAATTTCTCCTCCAAAGCAAGCCATAAAACCTAGAAAGTCATTCTTTTAATTTTTCTCTTGAAGACTCTGATTTCAGAGGGCTCTTGCCCCATACCTGGGAGGAAAGAATGCTACACAGAAAACAAGAACAATCTGAACAGGCAAGCCTTACTGGGTCTCCCCTCCCTTACTAGTCTATTACCATTATATTATACCCTTTGTCCAATCACATTTCTATACAGCCGTTTATTCTTCATTGAACGTAAGCATAAAAATAGATAGTTGTCCCTGGGTCTTTGGGTGTTCGTTTCTGAAGGCTCCCATGTCACATAAAGCTTTGATTAAGTTTGTTATGCTTTTCTCTTGTTAACCCATCTTTTATGTAGAAGGTATGTAGGCCATGATCCTTATAATGGGTGAGAAAATATATCATACCTTTCTGCCCTTAAAGAAGGAATAAGAATGGAAATTTCAAGAAAATTTCAGAATGTCAGCCCAAACAACATCAACCTTCTAAATCAATACCAGCAAGCACCTATCTCTGTTTATTTTTATGTAAGAAAAATACTCCCATTTTTTGTTTTTATATTGATTCTGCCAGAAGGTCTTCCTTTCTTTGTAGCTGAAAGCATTCCTAATACTTACCTATTTTTTATTTTTACTTTGAGACAAGCATTGCTTTATTTAATTTTTATAAAATTCCAGGAGAGTGGGTAGTTTTTTCTTCTCAGTTGAGATTTTTTAAAAGTTGGTATTAAAAAGTTTAAAAGTAAGCTTTTTGATATTAAAAATAATGGTAACAATAATATAAATAATAAAATATAATACAATAGTAATATAATAAGCTGACCTAATTTTTTTGCCACTTGAATTATGTGTGTTTAATCCTTACAGTAACTCCACAGAAAAAGTACTGTTATGGTCTCTACTTTACAGATGAAAAGTATGAGCCATAGAAAGGTTATATAACTTGCTCAAAGTCACAGAATTGAGACCCAGATCTAGATCATTCTGACCACCAAGCTTATGTGCCTAATTTCATAACTAATCCTACCTGTGTTCCTGCAGTTGCAAAATGCTTTCTGTCTTTTCCAGGTCTTTGTATATGCTGTTCCTTGGGCCTGGAACAGTTTTTTTCCCCACTATCTTTTCTTGGCTAAGTCTTGTTCATGTTTTTATACTTCAATTTAAATATATCTTATTCTTGGAAGCCTTCCCTGACATCCCTTCTTCTCTGTATGATTCTTTGCCTCTATCAGCACATGATCCATTCTTTTGAATGTTTTATTTATCTATCTCACTAAGCCATCAGAATATTGTATTCTTGATCACTGAATTCCTTCCTTGTTTACTACCATTGTTCTAGGCTTTGGCATATAGCATACATTCAATCAAAGGGTGTCAAGAGCTGACTACCCCTTTTGTTTTAGTTTGGGTGCTTGTGGGGAGTCAAGGTTCCTGGGGAGGCAAGAGCAAAAGGAGGTTTGAAGGAAAGGAGCATGATAGGCTTCATTCTAGGGCGCCTAACAGGACCTGCATGCAGGTCATTTTATGTCCTTCCAGTGAAATTGTTTGCTGTTTTAGCATTTACTGCAATCAGCTGTAGGAGGGCTCCTTAGTCCATGATTTAAAAAAAAAAAAAAAAAAGTGCTCTGAAAAGGTAGCAATGTGTGTCTCTGGAAGGCAAGCCTAGACATGTGGTAGGAGTTAAAGAAATGTAGAATTACAAAAAAGAATCCCTCCTACGAATGTCTAAAAATGATGTTCCTAGCAGCTTTAGGTATCACAGTTGTGCAGGCAGAAAAGTAGTTGATTAACTCACTGGCATTAGCTCTGAGGAGTGGGTGTCTTGGAAAACTGCATGCACAATATTCCTTTCAGATAAGCTACTAGACATTGTTCTACATAGGCTGCACTGTGGCCCTTCAGCTCACTCTGTACATGGCTGAAGGCATACGTTTAAAAAAGTTGTCCCTCCCAAGGTTAAGATAGCTGTGCTGTGGCCATTTTGTGCCTGGCATTTAAGAACAAGATACTGAAATTTAAAATTGACTTGGAATAGAATTTCTGAATGTACCAGAATAGGCAACACAGCCCACTCCACCCCCTTCACTCTCTATACTCTACTTTCTCCTGAAGGTTTTCAGATAGCTCTTTTTCATCCACATTTTTCCTCCCGTATTCAAGTATGTGGTGAATCAGATTTCGTTCATTTAGGTGGCAGTTAGTCATACTGTGATATGGAAGCCTGCTAAGGCCACATAGGTTAGGATCTCCAGAAACAATGGGATAAGAATGTGGTTTGCCAGTATTCTCCCCCCTCTGCCCCTTTTCTGCCCCTGAGTCAGAAACACTTTGAGTGATTCCCACTGTCTCTTCACTTCAAGGTTTAGAAGGAGAAATCCAGGCAAAAGGAAATCTGAATTTCCAAATGTGACTAGGTATTCCTATTACCTTACTTGAGTCCATTGATTTATCAATGATTCCATTCATTTCTCTATTTGATTTAGTAGTAATAATAAACATTTTTAGATCACAGGAATATTCAATAGGTTTATTTCCTTGTCAATTTCAGTCAACCGGTAGTGGGTACCAGGAGCAAAATTGCTCCAGATTTGTTGATAACAAATCTGAAACTGTGTCTTAGTTACCAGATAATTATGCTCTAATCCAGAGGTTGGCAAACTTTTTCTGTATAGGGCCAGATAGTAAATATTTTAGGCTTTGCAAGCCATATGATCTCTGTTGCAACTGCTCGATTTTGCTGTTTTTGGTCCAAAAGCAGCCAAGACAATACATAAATGAAATGGTGTGGCTGTGTCCCAAAAAACCTTCCTTTACAAAAACAGTCTGCAGGCTTTGGCCCACTACTGGGCCGGAGTTTGTTGACCCCTGCAATTAGCAGTGCCGTCAGTGGACACAGAGGGATTGGTGACACAGATGCCATACATGTCTCATCCCTAATATAGACACTTACTGCATCCAAACATTTTCACTTTT
Organism: Papio anubis; assembly: GCF_008728515.1. Lineage (NCBI taxonomy): Eukaryota > Metazoa > Chordata > Mammalia > Primates > Cercopithecidae > Papio > Papio anubis. The sequence goes on from NC_044976.1 coordinate 67,481,756, forward strand.
ACAGTCTCACTGGTTCTGCTCAACAAATGTGAGGAAGTGCAGCAGCAGGTTATTTTAGGATAGTGATGTATTCTGGTTAAGAACAGAAGCTTTGGAAAGAGATTGGAATAGGAATTTATTCTGTCACTTATGAGCTGTGTGTGCTTGGGCAGACAATTACCCGCTTAGTTCCTCAGCCACCTAATCTGTTGGATGAAGGTAGTAGTATCTCCCTCAAGCATAAAGAGCCCTTCAGTAGATGCTTGGGATAAATGCAATTATTATTATCTTCTCTTTGTGTAGACTGGGGTTAAGCTACTATGATATTTATGAAGATTAAATAAGGTAGCATATGTAAATCTTATAGCATAATAGTTAATACATAATAATTTTTAATGAACAATTATTATTCATATTCCAATTTTACAAATAAGGAAAGTTTTAAATGATCAGAAAGTTCTGCCAAAGCTTTACAGTGAATAATAGTAAAAATGGAGTGAAACCTACTCCTTTGGATTCCAGAGATCATTCTGTGCCCACTAAAACTAACAAATGTGTGTTAAAACTCCCTGAACAGGTACAAAGTGAAACTCAAATAGATTTTTTTTTTTTCCGAGACAAGATCTCACTCTGTTGCCCAGATTGGAGTGCAGTGGTGCAATCTGGGCTCACTGCAACCTCTGCCTCCCGGTTCAAGCAATTCTCGTGTCTCAGCCTCCCAAGTAGCTGGGATGACAGGCGCCTGCCACCACACCTGACTAATTATTGTATTTTTAGCAGAGATGGGATTTTGCCATGTTGGCCAGGTCGGTCTTGAACTCCTGGCCTCAAGTGATCCACCTGTCTTGGCCTCCCAAAGTGCTGGGATTACAGGTATGAGCCACCATGCCCGGCAGAAATATTTTTCATTAGAAGTGATAGTACATAGACAAATTCTAACTTTTCACTCATTTCAATTGTTAATTAATTAATTAATTTTAGTCATATATTTCTCTGTAAAATACCTTGAATTGAAACTTTTATCTTTTTTAAAGGCCTACCAAGAGACAGCTTGGCTCTGGGAATAGAGCACAGGCTTAAGAACTGTTAGAGGGAAGATATTCTGTATTGCCTTTTCCACTAGACATGTTTCATCCTTTATGAAACAGAATCAATTGCCCTAAATACCTATGTTTTATTTAACATTGATCCCATCATTTCGGCCCTGGCTTAGTCAAGAAAATGGTAGACACATAAACCAAAGTGAAAGAGAGGCTATAGATATATGACTTGTGTACTTGTGTGGCTCAAAAAGATGATATGGGACAATCAGAACCATTCCTATCATTCTCTTGTCATCTCTCTCTCTCTCTGTCTTGGGAGTTTTTACTTATGGACCCAGAAAAAGTTGCCAGTTTACAATGGCACACAAAGTTTAAGTAGAGTTAAGGCACAGAGGATGGCAATATGAGCTCTATGAACTATTGGTAAATAGGAAGATAATCAGTAAAGAGAAATGGAATGATTTAGATGGGCAGAGAGGAGGAGTACAATTCCCAGTTAGTCCCCATGGGGTCAGCTGTACTCAATTCCTATTCTTGGATCTGTATGAGAACCTACTGAGCAGCCTTATAATACCACAGGTTCCAGGTTAATTGAACTAGATTTGTGGGCCTTTGTTCTTTGCAAACTAAAGAACTCTGGCTGAAATAGTGATGTCACAGAGGCATTGTCAGTGGGACAGACATTTGAACTATTTCATACCCTTGCTACTTCACATGCAGGGATGGGAAGTAAAAAAGAGAAACATTCACCTTCAAGACTTGTTCTAAATATTTGCTTCAAAGAATAAATCAAAAGTCTTAGTAAATATAACTACATACGGAGGACTAACTGATTGCCAGCAAGAGTTTCTGAAGAAAGCCATATATAGACCCTACTCTAGCTGTTCTATGATTGTTGCTCATTAGGGAAAAAAAAGCCTTTCTTCCCAATACAAGTTGATACATTGCTCAGTGATATGGTGTGCATTTTATAATTTGGAAAATAAAATGGTTAGACACAATGCATTTGTTGGTGTTTTGCTCAAAGGAGTGATGGATTGGAAGAATGATCAGGTAGGAAATTCCAGGAAATGTTTTAATGGTGGTGGGATGGATGGCAACAGCAGAGATTCAACTGATGGTATGAGAAGGCAGGTTGCAGAGCACTGAATTTCTTGTTGCAGGCTCTTTTATTTCAGACATAATGTGGCTACATCCAAAGTAATAAAGCAAAGCCTCCAAAGGCAGTTCAAACTTAATATGTATTTAGCACTTGTGTGCCAGAGATTATACAAGTTATAAGTGATGTATCAAATGAATAAGTAAATAAATGCCCTTGAAAATCCCAGTAATGATTCCAGGGAGATCAACAGGCAAATAAAACGATGATTATGGTATAGTGTGATAAGTTTTTGTGATGGACCTATGTGGACAAAGCTATGGGAATTCATAGGAAGAAACAATTCATTCTGCCATGGACTGTGACAGGGTAGGGAAAAGTTTCAGAGAGGAGATGGTACTGAGAAGGGCATAAAGAATGAATAGAAATTGAGAAAGAACAGAAATGCAGGGAGAAAGGACAGACTGAGCAAAGAAGAGCTGGCTGGAAAGAGGAGTGAGCGTGTAAGGAGAACTGCCAGGAAGTTTTTGAGATAGTTTCTTGGTAAACACCTAGCACAGTTTGGTGGCTGTAGCAGAATCATTCAAATACTCTTGCCTGCCCAATCCCTTTCCCCACTCCCATTAGGTGGAACATTTTGAGTGAAATGTAATTCAAAATCAGCAGCTGATACAGACATTAGTGATGGGGAGAAAGTTGTCTCAAGGAAATCTCTTCATAAGTCATTTGATATGTTCTTGTTTCCTATCCAGAGGCACCCACAGACTCTTTGACCCGTGTTCAAACTGGCCCTGGGCTAAGTGGGGTATGGTTAACTCCAGTGAAACTCACCTTTGCAAATACTGTTCCATGAGTAATACCAACCTCTAGAAGAATACATTTACATAAAATAGAAGGGAAATGAGAAGGAAAATGCCCAGGAGAAGGTACAGATGAGCACCTTTAAATATTTAAAAATAGGAAAGAAAGAAAAGCAAACACTTTAAAAAGGATGGCTCTTTCAGCACTGACACGCAACTGAGAAAGACATTTGTCAAGATCCCATGTGTTTTCTTGATGATCCATCTCCTCCCTCTGTGAACAAATTGATAAAATTTCAAGAGCTGTTCTGGGGATAGCGAGCACAAAAGAACTCATAGTAGGTGTTGTACTTTGCAGCAGTGACTGTGTCTATTTGATTCTAGCCAAAACAGTCTCCTACTTGCCTGCAGAGAGGGTGGAGATTCTGGCCATGACTCATAGAGGAATGGCCAGAAGTGGATAGACAAGCATGGGCATCTCAAGATTTAGTGAGCCTGGTGTACCCTTGTATGCCCGAAGAATTGTGGGGGCGACCTTCCCTCATCTGCCTCCATTTACTTTTCACTCTCTCCATCTCTTTCTCTCTCTACCCCCACAAGTACATGCACACATTGAAGAGAAGAGTCTATTTTGGGAATGCTTGCAGAGAAAGAAATCACATTCAGACATAAAAATGCTAGGAGAAGACACTGCTAAGAAAGCAAATCACATCTGTGAACAACTGAGTTGACAGGAGGACCCTTCATAAGGAAAGAGACCTGCAGGTTACATTTGGTTTTTCCCTTTTGATTGACTTGTTTTACTTCAGTATTTAAAATTGTTCTCAATTTTGGCCATTAGCAGCTTCCATAACCGTTTCTGAAACAATGACAGAGTGACTCCTTCAAGCAGAATTTCTTCCCTACAATTCACTTGAACATTTAACATGAATTTGTTTAAATTTTGGAAGAATGGCATTGCCCAACTAGTTCTTGGGGGATCTGGTCATGTTCTGTTCTCTTTTGATTCATATATTGGGGAGGAAATGAGTCATACTTGATTTAAGGGGTTGATAATACCTACTCATACAAATTATGTGTGTGGCCAAGGAAAGACAAAGCAGAATGCCATGGGGTAACAATCCTCCTTCCTCTGCTTGAATGTTGACTTTGCAGGCTGCAACTCCCAGCATGTTAATCCACAAGCTGTGAGGTCTGCAACCAATGCTGCGGAGAAGTCGAATGTGTGTGTGTGTGTGTGTGTGTGTGTATGTGTGTACCAGAACTCTGGTTCATCATGATTGTCAAACTATTATTTATATGATCTTTGTTGACTTTATGGAAGAGACTATTTGAATGCCAAATCAAACTGCCAGGGACAGATCATGGTAATAACAATAATGGTTATTTATTATATGTTTTGAGCGTGGCAGTATGCTGTATGCATCTCCTCTTTTAATCCTACCCCATATTCCATAGAAGTAGATATTTATAATGTCTACTATAATAATCTGAGAGTTTAAATGAGTCAGCTTAACCTTAGGTCTTTATCTCTAAAATTTGTGCTATTTTATATCCTTTCCAATCTGATTTTGCAATTGCACTGTGAAACCCACCAACGTTTAAAAACATTCCTATGAAATTTAAGACAGTGAAATTGAATATTTTATTCATAATGTATGACAAAGCCAGAAATTGAAGATGTTTCAATATCTGCACCACTTAATTTAGCACATAATTTTATATTCTCACAAATTGTTCTGTTTCTTTTATGAAGATCAATCCTTGAGGGCAGCTCGGTTTATTTTTTACTTTTTTTAAACTATTCTTTGTATCCTCCTCTGGGCCTCACATAAGATAAGAAATCCAGCTACAGCAAAGACAAGAGAGCAGACAAGATATTATCATATGTATGCTCAACACAGGTTCCTATGGAATCACATTTTATGTGAGGATTAGATTCTAACGTCAGCACATATGGTGATTACTTTCCCGAGCATCAAGTTGCCTGGAAAGGCATACGCTCACTTCCTAGCCAAGTGGAATTTGGATGAGATTGGTCCATCACAGCTTTAGGATGGGCCCTGATTGACTCATATCAGTCAATGAATTCCATGTCATTCATCCTCAGCTACAGTTATTGATTCAAGGATGTCACATGACTCCAGCAAAACCAATTGAGACATAATTTCTGGGTTTTGGCTTGAGGTATAAGAAAAGGTCATTTCCTTTTTCCACAGCTTCAAGTCAAGTCCTTTATGAGGACCAAGAAGAAAATCCTGAGCTATAAAATGGTGAATAAGACCTGGGTCTCAAGAATATTGTTTGAGTCCCAAGTCACTCCTAACCCAAGACTAGGAACTAATAGATTTTTGTTATTGTGTAGGATAGTTTGAGTTGTTTTTCGATTCCTCACAACCACAAATGCTACCTGATTATCCAGGGAAAGTAAAAAGTCTCATGTCATTATGTTAGAGATAGTCACAAAATCTCATAGTAAGACCAATACAACAAGTGCTTTTTCTTTATTATTGAAACAGATTGTTGCTTTTTGAATTGAGCAGGAGCTTGTTTTTTGTTTTGTTTTTGTTTTGTTTTTTTTGGAGATGGAGTCTCACTCTGTTACCAGGCTAGAGGGCAGTGGCGCGATCTCGGCTCACTGCAGTCTCCACTTCCTGGGTTCAGGTGACTCCCTTGCCTCAGCCTCCCGAGTAGCTGGGACTACAGGCATGCACCACCACACCCGGCTACTTCTTTGTATTTCAGTAAAGATGGGGTTTCACCATGTTGGTCAGGATGGTCTTGATCTCCTGACCTCGTGATCTGCCTGCCTCAGCCTACCAAAGTGCTGGGATTATAGGCGTGAGCCACCGTGCCCTGCCATGCTTGGTTTTTATTAAGGGCCAGGTTAGGAATAATATACTTTTAAAACTCTCTAATAATACACTGTGTAGTGAGATGCACAAAATGTGTAAGGCAAATGGCAACTGAGTTTATTTCAATAAATATTACAGATTCTTGTTCTTTCTCTAGGACATTTACTTATTGAGAGATTGTCAAGTAATACCACAGACATTATTTAAAATTCTCTCTCTCTCTCTCTCTGCCAAGTATATATACTTTTGAAATCACATAAGAAAAATAAATATGCCTAGGATATGACTCCACCATATTATCTAATGTTGTCCTCACAATATAACTTTAAGGAAGGGTCAGTATTTCAGTTTTTTCCATCTGAGGGACATTGAGACTCAGGATAATTTAGTGCTTTTTAAAAAACATTTTAAAGATCATAACTAAAGCCAGGATATATAGCCAGGTCTGTCAGACACAAGCTACATGACACAGGAAATCGATACTTTCATTTTGATTGATTGGAAAGCTTATTGGATTTTAATTTAATGAAAGTTATAAATATGATGGCTAAACTGCTATCACCCAGAAAGCAATGAGACTGTTTAATAATGTGGTATTTAGAAGTCTTGACCTATATCTTTGACTGTTTGAGTTTGAGCCACTATACTTTAGTTTTAGAATCTTAGATACCTCCAAATTACAACATGCATGGGATCTGTGTAACATCATGTCCCTCAAGTAGTTCTATATGGCTAAAAACTGATAATTTCTTATGAAGCTAGGAAGTTATATAATGAAATATCACAGAAAATAGTTACTGGAATTAATAAAAAATGTAATTACTCACTGAAAGAAAAGAACTAGAAATAACTTCATGATTATGATTAAAAAAATCAAACTAGTTTTTAACTTCTTTTTCTTTTGAGAAGAGGAGGAAAGTCAGAGGGGGGCCAACGTCTGCCAAACTCCAATGCAGAAGATGGTGCCGTTTGCTCAGCCAGAAAATACGACACAAAACCCAGGACAGAAAATGGCTGCCTGGCATTAGCTGCTGAATTATTACTCCCTGAGGGAGAAAGGTCACTATAAGGAATTGGTCCGTGAAAGGCCTGAGCTGACCCTTTCAGTTTACCTGAGGGATGCAATGATTCAAGGGGTAGAATTAGGAGAAGGAGTGACTGATAAGCTTTGAATATTTTATCCTATTTCAGAAATGCTGTAGATTATATGAGCAGAGAGATACGTCTGAGGCTTGTGAGACCAAATATTTACATTCCCAGGATTGTGTATTCTCTTTTGAGTAGGAAAAAAACAACAGTGGGAGAGGAGCCAGGCTCTGCTCCTAGTTCTTAGAGCTCACTCTGGGTAGAGTTTCTTTTCACATTTTTCTTATTAGCAGAGTGGAGAGAATGAACTAACATTTATTGAGGACATACATTATACTAATCTCTTTCTTGGTGACATTATTCAACTTCATCACTTCACATCTCTTTGAGATAGATTTCTGTTTTACAGAGATAAACAAATCATTGGAAATTTAAGAGATTTGCCAAAATTAATTAAATATTGGAAACCTAAGTCTTTAGACTTACAAATCCAGGTCAGAGTCAACCAGACCACATGTGTTTGCAAGTCTCTTGGTTATCAGAAGTGATCGCCACACAGATGTTCTCTAAAGTTTTCTCCAAATCTACACCCTGATGATTGGGGAGATTTTCAACTTAATTTTTTTTAAGTTGAAGAAATTAGTTCTCAATACTTTTCTTTGAATATTTCTGCTAGACTGGGACTTTATCCTTTTTCCTGGCATTGCATATCCTTTCTAGCCTAACTAGTGAGGGGTAATACATATTGAGACAGAGTAGAAAGTGAGTGAAATGTGTGATCTTGGAAGGTTATCTAACCACTATGAACCTCCATTTTATTCTCATTCTTAAAATGGGGATAATGACTCTTCATAAGATTGTTCTAATAATGTAAATGTATAAGTATAGTGCCGTACACAGGTGTATTTCAATCCACCGTGTCCATCTTCCTTCTGTAGTTAACTTTGGCAAAGGAATGGAAATCAAGTAATCATTAGACAAAGACTAATCATTTAATATGTCCCAGCCAATGTACTTCATCTTGGATCCCCATCCTGGTGGAGGGTTATTCAATATTCTGTTGTTATTTAATGCTTATAACAGCTTGTTGTCTTTAATTCTTTCCAGTGATTCTCAGTCATGACTGTTCATAGGAACAGTTGATGAACTTTCTAAAAACCTGCATGCCTCAAGCTGACTCTGACCCTGACTTACAAGCCTTCTGGGGTAGGGATCAGAGGAGGAGCCCAATAATACATACTCTTTACACGCCACACAGGGGATTCTGCTGCACATGCCAGGTTGAGAACTACCATACTTTGGCCACATGTTCTAGAATGGCTCACTCTTGAAAATGTGAAAAGGTTGCATTCCCAGAAGTCAACTATACTATACCATTTCTCAAATATCTGTAACTGTGTTTCTTAAAGCACTATCTCCAAACTACCTGCATCAGTAATACCTGGTGTTCTTGTTGCAAGTGCAGCTTTCTAGGCCTAACCCCAGATTAGAATCCTTGTTTATGCAGTCTCAGTAATTTATGGGGTTTCTGTATTTAACATGTTTCCTAGATGATATTTATGCATATTATATTTAAAAAATTATTGACAGAGAGATTTCCAACAAGAGATACTTTGAGGACAGACTGGAAGAGTAAAACAAAAATCTGCCTTCATTAGTAAAGTCTTTGTTTAGGGTAGAGGCAAAATAATAAGCATCCTTTGAGTTTCTCGATTTTGTATCATTTTGATGAAAGCCTGTAGATATGAGTTTATGTTACATTCGAATGAATCCAGTAAAGAAGGATAAAATATCACTTGGTTTTATAAATCAGAAGGGAAACTACTTGGCAAAGCATGCAGCTCAATGCCCTAGTTTTTGACAGCCTATCTGGGAAAATGTCATGCTGCAATACCAGGGAAATTGCCAATCTCCTACAAAGAAAAGCACTTTTTTTTGGTAACTAAGGAGGTTTAGGGTGCACTGGAATGTGAAGACTTGAAAGCACTTGAATCTTCTATGGAAATGCCTGAACCACGCTTACCACCACCATGTCCACATCAATCAAACGCAGTTTTTTCCAAAGTTGCTTTGATTTAGCATCTTTCTAATCATGACTTCTGCCAAAATTTCATCATGTGGATAGGGCTTAGAAATAAAAGAACAACTGTGGTTTTAGAGATTTTTGTTTTATTTTAAATATATCTTGATTAAAACGAATTAAGCTTCAGGCAATTTAACATCCCTTGCAATAAATTCATCAGACCTCTGAAAACATGAGGGCATATGAAATTGCTGCTATGTGCATGTATTCAGCTTCTGGTCTTTAGTATTCTATGCTTTATCAGTTTAGGTTTTGGCCACCATTTCATGAAGTATCCTTTTTTTAGTGTTGGGGAGAAGAAACCAGGAGGAAAAACAATTACTTTATAATTTCCTCAATTGTTCTGATGCAATTTATTTTTGTACAGTGTTTGGTCACAACTTTAGATTTTGTATTTATTGAAAGGGTAAGATGTAGTAATACATTTAGTGTACAGTGTCTGGCCCCACATATATCTGAATTTTGGTCTACAATTTCTCTAAAGTAGCAAGAGTCAAGAAGCATTTTGAGGGCTGCTGGTTATCTGGATGTTGGTGTGATCTCCAGTGGCTTTTGTTCTAACTTAATTGATTTGTTTGTTTTTGTCATCACCATCCCAAAATGAGAGGAAAGGGTATAGAATTCACACCTAATACTGAGTCTGATGGTCATTACATTACACTCTAGTGTTATCCTCTTGCATATTTCTTTGCCTTTTTGGGCTTAGATTCCATAGATATGAATCATGCCTTCTGTGAAATCTTTAAATCCCAAGGGAGAGAAGATTTTTGTTGCCCAAAAAGGAAATGCTTCTAAAATAAATGGAGAAACTTTCTTGTAATTTAGAAATAAGGATTCAGATTGTGTTGAATAATTTAACACTATGATGGGTTATCTTAAAAAGGAAACATAAAAGATAGTATTTGAATTCAATAAATTTTACTTAACAGGATAAATTCCATGCTCCTCAATATGTGTCTGAGGTCCTCTTTCATTTACGTGCTTCCTACCTTTTGGCCCGTCCTGTCACTCATCAGCTAACACTGAATATTTCAACAACACAGAAGTGTTTAAATTTTTTCGTATACACCACACTGTAGGGAAACAAGAAACAGGTGGTTTTTCTGATTCTGGAAGCTGGAATTGTCCTGAAAGAGCTAGAACCATGGTATGAGCTGTCTGGAGGGACCTGAGACTACAAAGAAATGGGTTTTCCCTTGGGAGGTAAATCAAAAAAACACAGCAACTGCTAGAAATTCCACCATACAGAGTGAGAGACATGTAAATATTCTGGTTTCTCTTCCGGCCCTTCATTCTTCCACCAGTGACTTCCATTGCCTAAACTAGTTACAGGTCAGTTGGCAAGGGAGCTCAGGGGATGTCGTTCCCTGAGATACAAAGCAGAGCAGCAAGGAGAGGAGAGCGAATCTTACAGCAAACATGCCAATAAATTCCACAATCTGTCTTAGATTTGGCCTACCCAGAAGCGCTCTGAAACCAGGACTTGATTTCAAGTAGTTTACATGGGAGGTGAATCCAAGGTATGTAGAAAAAGAAGTAGAAAAATGATACACAGAAAATAAGGAAGTCAATGCATTAATAAGCAGATTGCCACGGTGGGCAACTGGGTAGAGCTCAGTCACGCTGGGGACACTGGAGGCATTACAAAGAAAATGCCTCAGATATTCTATCTGAGGGGTGAGGAAGTCTACATATGTATGCACCAACTGTCCTCCATCTTTGGTTGAAAACTGCTCTTGGGAGGAGATGGGCCAATACCTGGGTGGCACTTCCAGCCTGCCTTGGGCTTGGGGTTAACATGTTCCTATGGTCACAGAAAGTCCACAGGCAAAGAATCACAAGCGCTTGCAGTAAGATCCTATCAGCATGTGCAGGAATGGTGAGTGACAAGGGGTTATGGCATTATCTGCTGTATTCACAAGACTGAATTAGGTGCTTGTTTTCTGTGTATCTTTAGTACCTTCTTTATATGTCTATCACTACATTTATTACCTATCTGTTTCTAATGCAAGCTTTTGCTCCTTAAGGCAGAAGCTATTTCCTATTCTTTAATCTCCATTAATAGGCCACAGAAATCCTTAATAAATGAAAGATATTAAATAGATATTTATTAACCCCGTCAGACCCAAGTTCTTCCCTTTTTATTAACAATAATTTGATATATTCTATTTACCACCCTGAAATTAAGATATAATATAACCTACTGTGATGGGCTAAATTCTCCCAATATTCATATGGTGCAACCCTAACTGCCAATGTGACTGTATTGGGAGATAGGGCCTTCAGGAAGTAATTAGGTTAAATGAGCTTATAAGGTGTGGCCCTAATGTGATAGAACTTTGACCTTATAAGAAGAAGAGATCTCCTTCTCCTCTCTCTTTTTTCTCCTCTCTCTCTCTCTCTCTTTCTCTCTGCCATATAAGAACACAATGAGAAGTTGGCAGTCAGGAAGACAGCCCTCACCAGAACTGGACAATGCTGGCACTTTGATCTCAGATACTAAGCCTCTGGGAACTGTTAGAAAACAAGCTTCTGTTGTTATACCACACAGACTATGGTATTTTGTTATGGCAGCCTACTTACCTACATGATTAATGTGGGTATGTCTTAATTCTAATAAAAAGAAGGAATAATAAGCAACTAATATATAATAATATGAATTTCATTACATAAAAGATCAGGCATGAGTGCACTAGAAGGCATAATAAGATAAAGTACTTGCACCTACTTATAAAAATATATTTAGTTTTAAAAGAAAACAGAAAACACTCATCTGAATATTGTTGCCATTTAAAAAGTCTTTGTTAATGAAATATGGGCTAATACATAGACTCAATGTATATATAAATAGACTCAATGTGAATACAATAAAAATTATGTAGAATAACAGGCAGTGCTATATTTACAAGTTAAATTTCATGAGATTGTGACTTACTGCATGCTTTTATCAACCTGAGGGCTTTTAGAAAATACAAAGATGATAAAGATCTACTTGAAAAATGGAGGACAGAACTGGGGATGTTGAGTGGAGAAGAAAATATTTAGGGAAGACATAGTATATATGTGAGTGAATTGAGACTCAGAGAGGTTGAATAACTTGTCCAAGGTATCAAAACTAATACTGATTGTCATTTAATTTATCAAATAGTCATTGCCAGGGTGAGACTATACATCTTTTGCAATATTCACAATCAACATGCTTCTGTGAAGAAATAAAATGAAAGATTTAATTTCATTAAGAAATGAAATGTTAATTCACAGTGAAATTACTTTTTTCATTAATTAACATTATGACATTTCTGAAAAGTTCTTTGTAATTAAAATGGAACAAAATATGTTTATATTTATGTTTATTTGTAACTATGTAGAGAGCTAGAATCTAGGGTCAGTTATATAGAGTTTATTCATCAACATAAATCTCCCACAGGATATTTGATAGTTTCCAGATATAGAACAGTTCTCTGATATATAGGATAGGCCTGGGCATTGCAGGATGGATAGCAACCCTGTTCATCACCTAGACGATCCCTAATCATTGTGACAACCAAAACATACCTAAAATTCAAAAACACCTCTTTGAAAGTGATACTGTTCCATTGAGAACTGCTGTGTTCAATGTTTGTTAAGTGCATCTGCTTCTTGAGAAAATAGGCCCTCAGTATTGGGTTAGTTGTGAATAAGTAAAATTTCAAGAGATTCAAATAGTCTAGGAATACAAAAAGTAGAAATTAACCAATGTATTAAAAATCACCTCCTGACTATAAAGATTGATGCTTGAAAAATATGGGTTTAAAAACTTGGATATTTATTAGGATATTTAAAACCATCTTTTAGAAGAGAATATGATGGAAGTGACCCTTTCAGTTCAGCATTTTCATAATGGCTTAGAAAAAGATATAGGGGTCATGCTTATCAGATATAGAAATAAAACAATGTTGAGAAGAATAATTAATTTGATGTGTCACACCCATCATAAAACAAGTTAAAACAAATATGATGAAATTCAAACTCAGGTCTTAGAATATGATTGCATCAATATAGAATAAAGACATAGGCTCACTTATACACAGTACCTAATTACTATCTTAATAAGTAAAGTGACACTGGTTTCACCTATGTCCTTGTAATCTTTAGCTACAATAGATGTCTAATATTCAAAACAGGCAAAGATATGGCACTCTTGTATTAGACCTGTCTATGGTAATGCCCTTAATTCTGAGTGCTCTACTTTAAGAGGAGCATTTATCAATCTGAGGGCTTTTAGAAAATACAAGGATGATAAAGATCTAACTTGAAAAATGAAGGACAAAATTGGGGATGTTGAGTGGAGAAGAAAATATTTGGGGAAGACATAGTATATATGTGAGTGAATTGAGACTCAGAGAGGTTGAATAACTTGTCCAAGGTATCAAAACTAACACTGATTGGCATTTAATTTATGAAATAGTCATTGCCAGGGTGAGACTATACATCATTTGCAATGTTCACAATTAGCACACGCATTGGTTGTAGTAATATAAACTGCTATAAATTAATTTTAGTAACTTAACACAAAAAAAATTTATCTCATACATTTAACTACCCAGTCTTTGATCCTGTTAAATGATATGCTTTATTAACTGTGATGATTCTAGAACCCAGGCTTCCTGCATCTTGTGGGTCTTTTGTCACCTAAAGTGTATATAGTAGCACAACTCCGTCTTAACAGCCATCTAGAAAATGAGTTCTTCTTCTTCCATTAGCCAGAATAACTCACAAGACCAAACTTCAAAGCAAGGGAGGTGGTGGGGAGAAAGGAGAGACCAAGTCAGAAAGGCCCTGAGAGATATAGGTCCCAAGTGGGTGGTTGTCTCACAGAGTCCTGGCTAGGAAAGACAGAATGACTTTGGGAGTGGATGACTAACTGTATTAGTCCATTTTAACACTGCTATAAAGACATACCCAAGACTGGTTAATATATTAAAAAAAGAGGTTTAATGAATTCACAGTTTGGCAGGGCTGGGGAGGCCTCAGGAAACTTATAGCCATGGTGGAAGTGGAAGAGGCATGTCTTACATGGTGGCAGGCGAGAGAGAGAGAGTGTGTGAAAAAAGCAAAAGGGGGAAGAACCCCTTTTAAAACCATCAGATCTCATGAGAACTCATTCACTATCATGAGAATGGCATGGGGTAAGTGACTTCCATTATCCAATCACCTTCTACCAGGTCCTGCCCTCAATATATGGGAATTTTGGGGATTACAATTCAAGATGAAATTTGGATGGGGACACAGAGCCAAACCACATCACTAAACTTTCTCAGCAACGAAAAGAAAGGTGCATTTCTCTTTCATTATTTTACAATTAAGAATACCAAAGGTCATGAAGATTCAAAGAACTTTAGGATTCATGACCTTTAAGTGGCTGCTCAATTTTTATCTAATTTTAAAGCCTAGGTGTGCTACACTACACTAAACCATCTTCAGTGAGCAACAGTCCTTTCTGTTCTTTCTTTGTGCTCTTTTCCCCAAATGAGGTCAATCTTCCTATTTTTACTGGCTTTTTTATATCAGCCAGTGGTATCTTAGCTAGTTCTAACTTTCTTGAATCAAGAATTACATGTTTTTTCTAAACAAATTCTTTGGTTAGTCCCCTGAGGCATGCCACCAATCATTTTTCTGGTTGAAACATATACATACACATAGACACATACACTCACACATAGACTTGCAAACTCCTTCACTGACCTTTTCGAACTCATGCATTTTTCTCCTTTGGGGGATTAAACTACTCTTGGCTCCACCTCTCTGGTATTTAAATTAGTCTGCATAAAATACTTAAGTCACTTATCTTCCAGGCTTTGCTCAGTCTCCTTAGCAACCTCCTTAGCAACAGATTTCTTTAGAAAGGAATCTCAAAAAAAGTTGCACAGGACCATATTCCTTGCAATTGTACTAAAAATTGGGGAAAAAAAAACAAAAAAACAAAAAAAAAAACCTCTCATAACAACTTATATTGACTTCCCTCTCATTTGTTTATTCAACAACCCTTTGATATCTTGACCTGCCTGGTATTGTTCATTCTTCACATTGCTATCAGAGTGAGCTCTACACACAAATCAGTTTATATCTTTTTCCTACTAAAATCTCTCTTTGCACTGGTTTCTGCTCCCACCCTGATGATACAACCCAAATTTTGATGAGCGCCTACAAAGCCAACTCCAGCTGTCCCTCAGACTTCACTGTCTCTGCCCTCCTTTTCTCCAACTATTCTGTCTTGCTGTTACTCATTTCTCTCTTCAAGGCCTTCACATTTGCTATTTTCTCTCTGCCTGGGTTGCTCTACCCCCAGATTTTTACATGATTCATACTTTCTCATACTCAGTAAGGCACCTTCTCATATTCACGGAGTACCTCAATTAATCTACATTATTTTTTAAATAGAATTTGACCCTATTTAAAAATACTAACTTTACTTGTTTATGCATTTATTTTGCATGTAATTTCCATGATGGGAGGGATTTTGCCTTCACTGTTTTACTCCAAACTTGGTACAGGTTTGGGTTAAATAAATTAAATAACAGCCATCAATATTTGTTTAGTGCCTTTCATGTATCAGTCTCCTTTGAGCAATTTGTTTGTTGTTAACAGTATCCATAAAATATCTGGTATATATAGAAGACAGGGCCTGGTGTCACGCCCATCCTGGAAGCAAGGGTTTGTGTACCTGAGACACCCCACCACAGATTTTGTTCAAGAGCTGAGTTGGTATTCTGGAAGGCAAGGAAAGCTGACCATAATTAGTCTGCAGAAGTAGGAAAGGTGCTGTTTATGTAGTTTTGCTCCCTGTATTCATTTTCCTTCAAGATCATGCATAAAACATATTTGCTTTAACTTTGGGCAAAGTTCGGCATACTGGAGTTGAAGGGAAATTCATCTTTCAGACAGGTGGTATGTGAGATTCTAAAACTGAGCCCAGGTGACAAAAGAGGTTTGCTTAAGAGGAGAGGAAGGATTCCTTAATGTTTTTTATGCGTGTCCCTCCCCACCCTTTCTCAGAAACGGTGCTTGATAAGAAAAAAAAATTTGGCTAAGTGGGTGCTTTATAGATGATGCAGATTATTCCAGAGGAAACAAATGCAGCGTATAAGTTAATCAAAAGAATTTCCCTCGCATTGACTTTCCTTCTTAGCTCTTTAATTAGCTATTCAAGAACAGCACTCCTGCACATGTCTAAAAATAGACAGAAGCCTGGTCAGGAAAAAAGTAAAGCAACCTGTTTTCTCTTTATTTCAATAGTGGTTCAGAGTTGCACATTAGTGTCATGAAGCTGATAGGTTTATAACATTTTTTTTTTAAATTGTGCATCTATAATAGAAAATACATACCTAGAGGTTTTACTCATTTTAAAAGCATAGTATTACATTAATTTTGCATAGGACTTTCTAGCTTGCAAAGCACATTAATATAAATAATGCAACTTTTCTTTTCTGGATACAAATAGGCAATATTAACCTTAAAATCAATCATGGTGGCATCTTCTCCCCTTTTGTGCATACACTGGCAGTGCCTCTCATCTTTGTGTTTTATAAAGTTTGGAGGTGATGTTTGATCTTGTCTCAAAACACTGTGTGTTAGGTACTGTTATCTCAAGATGTTCATTGTTTTCTTTCTCTTCTGTTCTGATTTGTTTTCTTCATGTTCTCTGTCCTCCAAACTACTTTGAAAATGCCTCACAGGGACTGTAACAATGCTAAAATGACAGTGCTAATGTCCACGCTGACCCTTGTGCCAGAGAGGTGCTGTGTTCCCCAGGGAAGTGGACAGAATGCTTCACTTTAACCAATTTTATGCTACATTTTCCTCCTTTCTTCTTCCGCATAATTGGATACTTATCACCAAGTACAGATTTTTTGAGCAGGTCCCCCATCAACTCACAAGGCACGCTCAGAAAAACCCTAGCACTGGTCCCAGTTTAGGCTCAAGTGGGAGGTTTTCCTGACAACCTTTTGAGACAGTTGGGGAAAGTCATTGTTTGTTCCATTTAATATATTAGAAACTAAAGTACAAGGTAGTTGATTTAAAAAAATTTTTAAACAATTATTAATAATTATTTAGTTAAACTAGGGAATCAGATACATTTCTACTTATCTTAACCTGGATCTTTTCTATTATTTCTTTGTCTAAGCAATAGCAGCTCTGTGGTGTAAGGATGTCTAATTGTCCCTAAATGAGAAAAGCTGCCCAGGCATAGATGCAGTTCACGTAAGTGGAGGTTTAGAGGCAGACAGAGACTGGCCGCTGGTACATTGGAGTGATTAGATACCAGAGGAGGAATATGAGCTAGATAATCTCTATGATGTCTTCCCAATCCTCTTTTGGTCCGTAATCCCACAGCTAAATTGAAAACTAATCAAACAACGATGTGGTTCTGCTGAAGGGAAGGGAAGGGTCTGGGCTTTTATTAAAAGAGGGGTGAGGGGCACTGGGAGGAATATACAAAGCAAAGTGGTTGATAATATCTCAGAGAAAGGCAGAGGGAATGGCTTCTCAGTTTAGGTAAGGGCAGGGTGGAGAAAAGCAGCTTGTAGATTACTAACTCGATCCTCATGCAAGGGCAGAGAAGCACTGACCTGACTGTAAGTCTTCCCTGGCTGCAGAAATTTGAAGATAAAATAATGAAACAGGGTAAGGAGGGGACTGCCAGGTACAGGTGCAAGAGTTGAGTGAGAGCAAAGTGTTTAGTTCAGAGGCAGCTCCACCAGACAGAGGAGTCTCAGAACACTCTCCAATTTAATTTTGGCTCCCTGTGCATGTCTAGGGGCAGCACCACCTTACAGACACCAGAGCAGTATCATTGGTAATGGTGGAACAAAACTCTCTGATATGTAATAGCCAATCAGGGGAATTCAGCCTCACCAGAAAGAAGAAAGACAAATGACAATTGTGACACATCCAGAAATCCCCTCTTCTAAGGCCCTCATTTTGAATAAATATGAATCAAAAAGTTCCGGGGCAAAGAATCGTGACTTGACCGGTGACACAGGTTGGGAGTCCTGGAGAAGTGCCTGTTACTCTGTTAAGCTTTCTATAGCTAATTGGCATTTTTCCACAGTTTTCTGTTCATTCCTTTTTTGTTTTGTTTGTTTTTGTTGTGCTGGAGTGCAGTGGCGCTATCTCCACTCACTGCAAGCTCCGCCTCCCAGGTTCACGCCATTCTCCTGCCTCAGCCTCCCGAGTAGCTGGGACTACATCAGCTGGGACTACAGGCACCTGCCACTGCGCCCGGCTAATTTTTTGTATTTTTAGCGGAGATGGGGTTTCACCGTGTTAGCCAGGATGGTCTCTATCTCCTGACCTCGTGATCCGCCTGCCTCGGCCTCCCAAACTGCTGGGATTACAGGCGTGAGCCACCGCGCCCGACCTGTTCATTCAGTTTTCTACAGGCTTCCCAGCATCTAGGCTTTCCGTACGCTTGATTCCTCTCACACACTGGGACTTGTCCGTGTGTGTGTGTGTGTGTGTGTGTGTGTGTAGGTCATGTTAAAGAAAAAAATTATTCAGTGTTCCTGTCATAAGGAACACTTTATTTCAACAAGGAACACTTTATTTAGGACTACTTCAGTAGGTGCCAAAGTATCTCAATACAGAGAGAGAAAAGGCTCAATCCTTCATACTTCAAAGATAACTGGAGAACTGGGGATTTATAGCCAAGAAGCAAGGAGCAGGGGACAGTGAATAAATAATTACTAAGAAAAGATATCAGTGCTCTGGAGAATTTTTGCTACACCAACTTAATGAAACCAAGGTTTGAGGATGAGGAATTTGATTAAATGTTGAGGATGATCAGATTCAAAAGGTAGGGAAATTGCTCTAAAGTGACTTAGCAGGATTCTTGCTAAAACTGGACTAAGTAAGCCAAAGACAAGGCCCAAGAATAAGGCTTACTTGAAAACAGGGCTCAGAAGAGCCTGTCTAAAATCTCACAGAGGACAATGTCTTGGTCAGTGGAAGGCAGTAGACTTGTCATGGCACCATCTTTTCTTCTGAAATGACTGTGTTTCTTAACTTTGACCTATGAAGTGTGAACATTCATACTCCTAAGTCTTTAACCATTAGGACATGATACTCCACCTGGCAACTCATACAGATGCCTTTATTTCATTCATCTCAGCTGTAGAAACTGAGTGTTGTAATAAATAACACTCTACTGAATGATGTAATACTTATTTTGAAATCGTATTTTTTTACATTTAAAAAATGTGTTCAGACAGTTTTAATAATCTAAAATCTGAGTGAAGACCACATCAGAAAATAAAAGCAGTTTTTCTTTGCAGTTGGATAAACTGAGACAGGTAAAATGTGTGTCTCCTGGTAACAGTGAAAGTAACAGAATTGGGAATATAATTCACAGTCTGATTCCTAGGTCCCTGTTCTCATCAATAAAATGCAGTAAACACCCTGCTCTCTTGCTCTGATTGCTGTATTCACATGCCCCAATTCTCCCATTAAATCTAAATTGTATTTGTATTTAAATCTAAATTGTATTTAGCTTCTCCAGCAGAAGCTTTAATTTTTATAGCATGTTTAAGAGTTCTGAGGGGAGGTTATTAGAATTCTGTCTTGAGAGCTCAGGTGAAAAGGTAGTGCAAAGGTTAAATGACTCATCACAGGACATATACAGACCACTATTGCCAGTGTAGACAATGTTATTCCCTCTACTTTTGTGAATGTTTGAAAATTTTTAAACCAAAGCATTTAAAGTAACAATGAAATCAAAATACGACAAATAAAAGGAAAAATGAGTATCCATTTGCCCACTAAGGTTGCTTTCTAATATAATACCTTTAAGAGCTAATTATCTTTAATTCCTATGTTTTCCAAACCCCATTCACCTCTAGCATAGGTTTGTATGCGTATAATGACTATGATGTGTTGAATAGCTTCAGGAAAAATATTAAGGTTTGAACTTGCACATTGTCTTGGTATATATGTGCTAACTATTGACATTAATATACTCTTGGTTCCTGACTACACGTAAGATCCCTAAAGTGAAAGACACTGGATATAAAGTTGAAAGGAAATGGATATGATGAAATTTCGCAGTAATTCAGAATATTCCTATGTGACAAGGAAACTGAAAATTCTACCAATGTTTTCAGAAATTTCTGTTCAATCCAGAATGTGGGTAAAGAATAATGTAAAGCTCTGGTTTTAACACAAAGAAATAAATAAGACTTTATAGATTGTACCAAGTGTTGGTAAGTGGAACTCTTAATTAGAATAGAGCTAGGACAGAGTAGAATTTGTGCAAAATATAGAAGGGAAAATTGGGAAAATCTTTTATATGACTACATATGCTATACAAGATATAGTATTTTAAGAAATTTGAGAAGGGGAATGACATTAATTTGCATATTCTTAAAACAGCATGGCAGTAATTAGAGGAGAAAAAACAGGAGTCAAAAAGCCAATTTGGTGGTTTTACAGAAATGTAGATATGAAATAATGCATGCCTAAACTAATACACTTACATGGTCAAAAGAAGGGGCCACATTTGAGGGATAAGGAAGTGGTGAAATTAACAGTAAATATGAGACTTAAGTCTTAGAAATTTGGGTAGACAGTGGCTCAATTTACCAGGATAGAGGACGCACAAATCTGTTGAGAAAATGTTGAGATTTGGAAATTTTGCCATGAAGTGGTTATGGGATATTTAAGATGACTAGCAGTCAATGGAAAAATTACACATGGACCTCAATCAGGATGTCTAAGGAGAGATACTTACAGTATCCAGGTTATGGAGATATCAGTCAACTGGAAAGACTACTACAAGTAGAAAGAGATCTATAGATTGAATCTTGGAAATGCCACATGTAATTTAATAACAACTCTGCTATTGGCATTTTAAAGCACTAAATATAGTACTAAAATATATAGATATGTATCTTAATATATTTAATTATGTTTAAATATATTTAATGTATTTTAAAATATACATATATACACATATATTCATATATAAAATACTTTGGAGCACAGAAAAAGAAATATTCTGTTCTGAACTCTTTTCTAGTAAAGTAGAAAACTTTTCCTTAATCTTGGAGGATGTCTTCTGAAAGAGGAAGTAGATTTAGCCTATACCGTTTCAAAGGCATAATCAAGAGCAATTAAATAAGAAAGGACTTTCTAATAAACTGAACTGTGCCAAATAAGATAATTTGGTCAGGCAGAAGCAAATTTCCAGACACTAAAGCTATGTCTGACATACACGAGGCACACAATAAACATTTGTTAAGTGAATAAGACTGGTCATTTTTCTGAGAGTTGTAAATGACAAAATATTTAATGAGAAGCTCTTTAAAATGCCCCCTAACATTGATTTCTGTCCAGTCTTATGACTCTAAGATTTTACACTGAGTAATTCTCTGGTCCATTTTTTGAGACCATTAAACATAAGAGCTCATGTGAAGATAAGATTTCCCTGAGATAGCTGCATAAAACTAACTTATCACCTTTCTCAGAGAGAAGGGTGTACCTGAATGTGTTTGAGCCTACTCAGTCAAACATAACCTAAAAACCCAAGAAGACATTTGCACAGAACTAATACTTGACCAATATCTTTATTTTGAACATTGTTAGTTTCCTTAAAATTTTAAGATTTTGTTCTGTTTTCATTTCAGTTTCTGCTTTACCATTGTGCTATCATGTATAATTACAGAACTGAAAGTGGCCAGAAAGATCATTGATTAATCCATCTCCCTGGCTTCAGGCAGAATAACAATTAGATAATTTTGGACTAATGAAGTCATAAAAATTGTCATCATAACAATTTCAAGGCATGTTATTTTCATAATTCATAAGTTTTATATTTAGAAGTGTGAAGTACACAGGAACATGTGTTTGATTTATTCTAAGACCTTTCTCCTAACCTATCTAGCTTTATTATTTTTTAAAAGGTTTAAAAGGTTTTAAAAGGTTTAAAAGGTTTATTATTATCTAAAAGCTTGCTTTTAGATAGAACTTGAAGCATATGTGCACAATATTTCCTAATATTAATCTGTATGTATCATTTTAAAATTGTTTTCATTTTTCTTACTTTTGTATTACTGGTTATTCAACTTTTTTCATGATATTATTCTATATGAACAGTGCATTCACATTTTAAATTTTAAACTTTTTTCGTTAAGTCTTCAATGGCTTTGCAATGCTTCTGAATTAGGATGATGTTTATTATTCTCAAAGACATGTTTTCATATATTCAACCTCTGAGTTTACTAAATCTTGGTATTAATATATAAGCATGTTATTTTTATTTTTTTATTTTTTTGACATGGAGTCTTGCTCTGTCACCCAGGCTGGAGTGCAGTGGTGCAATCTCAGCTCACTGCAACCTCCATCTCCCAGGTTCAAGTGATTCTCCTGTCTCAGCCCCGAGTAACTGGGACTAAAGATGTGTGCCACCATGCCCAGGTAATTTTGTGTACTTTTAGTAGAGATGAGGTTTCACCATGTTAACCAGGCTGGTCTTGATCTCTTGACCTTAGGAGATCCACCCGCCTTGGCCTCCCAAAGTGCTGGGATTACAGGCGTGAGCCTCCATGCCAGGGCAAACATGTTATTTTTATTGCGCTACAGAACCTTCTCTACTTTTAAAACATGGTACAACTTTATGCTTCTGGATGCAATTAGGACTATATATGTATTTTTTAAAGTCAACTAGAATAAAATTGAATTTTAACACCAAATACATGCTATTGTCATTTTAGGGCACAGTCTAAAGTAGAAATTGTAGTGAGAAAAAAGCTAGCTTTCCCAAGCAGATAAGTCAATAAAGAAGCACTAGCTTCTTCCATAATATTGATATTATAGCCAATATATGTAAATCATTTTTTTCTTTGAGTTCTATGTGAAACCTTGTAGTTCAATATCTTACTGAATGCACTGGTGGGAAAATATAAATATTATGTAACTCATTTGACTCTTTACAGCACAAAGTATATAGGAACTTCATCCGTATCATTTAGATTGATGGTAGAGATGCGTGGCTTGTTCTGTCCATATGGGTCTAAATATTGACTGAGAAGTTATTACCAAGTATTTATTTTGTGCTTGGGACAATGCACAAAGTCTGATGCCATCAATTAAGGTTATAAAGGTAATCTGGCCAAATAAAGAAACTAAAGAGATAATCAGTCCAAGTTCAAATCAGCAGATATTTAACACTTGTGTATCAAGCATTTGCTAGTATGTGCAGGAAGAAAATTACTAAGTTAGTGCATCGCAAAGTATTAGCTGTGGTTTAGATAATGGTTTTAGGTAGTAGATTGAGATGGTATTAAATGGCAGAGCATCATATGATGGGCAAGCTCTTTTCACTTCTCTTTGAAACCTCCTAAGTATTATCAAGGAGAATACTTCAGCTTGATTCTCCTATACCATAAGCTCCTCTCTAATGCAAGTATGTTTACAAAAGGGAGAGGCATCATTCTAAATATTTGAGGTACACAACAATATCATTAGAATTTTATATTATGATTTCTATTTTTGTCATTTTAAGATTTCTCTTTAATTAGAGCTAAGATATCATTTTTCTTTAGAATAAATGTATTTAAACCAATAAGCAAATAGTTTAAGTTAAAATAATATTAATAATACAAGTGACACTCCAATATGGCAAACCTGTGGATTGTTACACAATGCATAAAGTTGGTAACCACTGGACGGTTGTATTCTTTGCTCTTGAGAACCACCATTTGGGTTATTTTGCATAGGGCAAACTTCTGTTCCTGAGTAGTGTTTTGTGCTCTGTTTTATACTACTGGTAATATGAGGACAAAGATCATCAGCATCCTTGAAGCCTGTGCTATTTTAAAAATGAGATATAAGTGATAGGGATAAGATTTATATAATAAGACAAAACTTTTTTAAAAGAAATAATTGAGAGCCACGTCTGCCTCAAATGCGTTTTTCCTTAAACATCATTTTGGTGGGGTGCTGGGAGAAAATATAGATAAGAAAGAATGAAAGAGAGGAAGGGAGAGGGGAAAGGAAGGAGGGAGGAAAGGGGGATGGGAAGGAAGAATGAAAAAAGAATGAGCAAATTCTATTATCTAGAAAGGATGGCTTTGCTTTTATTATCCCTGAATGTAGAGCTGTGAATTTAACCTAGATTTTAGCCCAAAAATATTTAACATGAATATATTCTTTTCTTAGATTGTAAGATAACTGCAGTAACTGTTGGTCAAAAGTTGTTTCTTCCTTAGTATCCATTTTAACTACAGATTTTTCTTTTGGTTAAAAAAAAGAATTATCTCTGAAGTAAGTACTGTCTATATGATATGGCAAGCATATATACATGGCAATCTCAAAATGCTTTAGTCAGTTTTTTTTTTACTTGTCTATGGGATTATTTTTGTTTTCAGCTCCAAAATGCCAAAAGAAAAGAAACATAATGCATTCTTAAAAAATCTAGATAATTTTGCTTTTGATTTGAGATCTGGGCACTCATCTTATTCTTGTACTGCAATTAGAATCAAGCAAATCATTAAGCATTTCTAAGAGGAAATCCTATGTGAATTTAAATAATTTATATTTTTACTTCACTTTTTCTGTTGTTAATTCGCTACATCACACATAGAAAAGCAGATCTAAGTCTAAGGTTTACCTAACAAATTTCTTAATACACCTTTTTTATTGAGATAAAAATGTAACATTTATTTTTTCTCCCCAGGTAGTTGCTTTCTAAATCCTCTATGATTATAGAAGTAAAACGGAAGGAAGTAGATATAGGAAAAGGAAGAGAGAGAGAAAGGAAAAGAGGGAAAGGACCTTTTACTTTGATTCTTAAAGCCGCAAATAGGTAATGTTTTGAAGGCAAGGCTTCAATGCTGGGAGAAAAATAGTCAGAGTGGAGAAAATCTTGTACAAACACAGAAAAACTAAGGAGGATATATTTGCTTTTCTGCCATGTTCTGGGAAACTTTAAGAAATGAATCTATGTTTTTTTATTATACAACATTGAACATCATTTCTCTCTATTGCATTTGATGTTTAAAAGTTTATTTTCCTCTTAATATTTTAGTAGAGTTTTATAAAAACTATTCTTACCAACACTGAATGATGCTGTTCACAAGAGAGCTAGCATTGCATAAACACTGATCCTTCATTGAGGACAGGTACCAGTATTTTTCGTCTTTATATCTTAATGCTTAGTAAAGTGGCTGAAATGTAGTAGACACATCATAAAGTATTTGACCAAAAATATATATAGATGATTAAATATTGTGTAAAATGAGAAAGGTCAAATTTAAAGCAAAACAAAATAAAACAATACCCCAGCCTGAGTATCTAATTTAGTTGAAAATCACAAATGTTTACTGCATGACTGCTATAGTTAACACACTGAATTCAATGCTGTAAATTATAGGAAATGAATAAGCGTCTGATCTTCAAAGAACAGTTTTAATATCAGTCACATATTCTGTCATGGTGTTTTTAAGTAATCAGCATCAAGCTTTGTTTAATTGACATAATTGTGACATTATATATTGATATTAAGAATTCCATGATTATTCTTACTAATTAGTTTTCTGGCCTTTTGTCCATTTTGCAGAAGCTCAGAGGAAAGAGTCTTCATGTGTAACATTTTGTGCCAGGAAGATATAGCAGTCATTCACTGAAACTAGAGAAGCCTTTATAATTTTAAGTTTTATATGAAGCTTGAAGGAATTTCATTTTAGTTTGAAAATGATCAATTTTTTAGTCCCTGGCCATTGAAGGACCAGGTGTTGAGATGGTCAATCAGGACAATGAGCCAAACTTAAAGTAACAATCAAGCCTTTATTCACTGACTGTGGCATAGCAATCAAGAAGCAAACATTAGCACTGGCTCACCAGCATTTCTTTTTTTCTCTTTGGAACAGCAGCAGGTAAGGGTCAGATGGATCAATGTGGACAAAGAGGTGGTAAGGGGATGGTGGTTGGGGAGAGTTGTCTTACTGCCCAAGAGATCTGAATAAAAGGATCCTGCCTTTTTTATGGACCAGTGGTCCAGGGATGGAGAGGAGGAGTGGAAAAGCACTGAGTTAAAGTGGAGAAAAATACCTCAGCCAAGGCCCCCAGAGCAGAGATTTTGAATGAAGCCACTTAGGCTAGAATGCAGATATGTACATGAGCATGGCTGACCTGGGAAAGTGGGAGTGGCTTGAGTCCTTGACTGAAACTCCTTTCAGAAATTTTCAGTGCATCAAGACCTGTGTAGGATGGACAATTTCCTTCCAAGAGTCCTACCAGGCAAGACTTTATGGTTACCTATAATTGAGCTGGAAATATCACATGTAGTGATATTAGCGTGGAACCACAATGAACTGATTGACCATCATCCCTCAGCTCTTCAGCACTGGAGATTATATTAATGCATCTACATCAACCCTCTTCTGTTAGTGTCATCCTGACTAGAGTTCTCCAGCATTTGACTCAAGAATATTATTTCTTTGTAAGCACTCACTATCTTTCAGATACTTGGTCTAATGGTCAATTACCCTCTTTTTCTGTTAATCTTAATTTCCACTTCATATTGGCCATTTGTCACAAATAACAGAATAAAATACTGTCCCTGAGTTCCTTCAGTACTATCCAAAAACAAAATTAACCTAATTTGCCATCTCTTGCCATCCTTCTTTTTAGGGACAAAAATTCTTTTCCATCATATTTACATTTTTAAAATATTATTATCTTAAATTATTAAATGAGTCTTTTCATGGTTGAATGTGATTTTTTTTCCAGTCCAGACACCTGAATTCTGTTACCTCAATTGCTGATATACACCCTTGCTTTGACACACCCATCTCTTGGCATTTCAGTAGCAAGCCCTGCATTATCCTCACATTTCGCTTTCTCTACTCTCTTCCTACTTCTGGGCTACAGTGTTAGATGTAGCCATCAAGCTTGGCTTACTAGACGCCTGTGCTCTCCAACCACAACTTGGCTGAGGACACTTGCTTGGCAATGCTCTTGTTCATCCGTCATTGGATTTCTGGCTCCCTCCCTTCAGTGGCAGATCTAGGCTTTGGCCTTCCATTCCTTTTCTTTCACCCACCTCTCCTTACAGATGACAACTTTTTCTATTCCTTCAGTGAGGTGTGAATTCTCCATCCTCCCGCTTAGTACCTCCGTGTTTATCTTTACTATTCCCTGTAGAAGAAAAGATGATACTCTCTTTTTCTCTAAAAGTAGCACAGCAGCATCTGCAATATTGTGGTATAGCATAATAGTTAAGAGCACAGGCTATTTTGGGGAAAATATGAATTCACATGCTGTATTTATAGCTAAATTAAAATATAATATGATGCAATCTCAGAATTTTGATTTTCACTCAATGCCAAGATAATGCAGAAAAATGCAAAAAAGAAGACAGACAAATATATGAAACACTTGTTTTCAAGACACTAGAATTAGGTACAAAAGATGATAAACTGTAAAAGACAGGAAACAAATGAGGTAAGCCTTATAATTACCCAAACTTAGCAGCTTGAGAGAGTTTCTAGGCTGTAGCTCACCGAGAGAAGACTCAGGCAGAAACCAACCAACTTCCTTAGTTGAGAAGATGAGAAGCAAGATCAGGAAAACCAAAGTGACATGACAGAATACCAGAGAGCTGCATGAAGAAAAAAAAAGAAAGAAAGAAAAAACCTTGAGATTTGCAGAGGATACCACTCAACTATTCACTTGTGGAGTAATCTGTGTGCATGTGAAGAAACAACTTGAGGCTAGGGAAAAAAGGGATTACTGTCTTTGTACTCATGCAGGGTTGGGAGCAGTGCCTCTTCCCACCATCCTAAATGGAGAAACTAATTTACAGGATATTAGGTGGAGTAATCAAGAAGGTCTTTTCTCAGGAGTGAAAAATAATTAGCCCTAGTGGGAACACTGCTGAAAACCCACCTAGCAAAGCGTAATATCCATACCTGAAAGAATCAAACTGTTTTCAAGTATTAAACAACTTAAAACTAAATTACTAAATTAAACACAACAAAGCTTAAATTGGGAATACAAAAATATTCACCATTCAACAAGGTAAAATTCAAAATGTATAGCATCCAATCAAATATTTTCAGGTATACCGAAAAAGCAGAAAAACATGACTCACAATGAGAATAATTAGTAAGTTGAGGTGGATCCAGAATGGAAATAGATGTTAGAATTAGTAGACAAAGATGTTTAATTAGTTACTATAACCATATCCTATATGTTCAAAAAGTTAAGAAAAGACACATAAGATGTAAGAAAGGTCAGAATCTGAATTATGAGGATTAAAACTATAATGACTGTGATTAAAAATGTACTAGATGATAACCTAGAGAAGATTAAAGACATATTAGATATAGCAGAAGAAAAAATTGTGAATTTGAAGACATAATTAGAAAGTATCCCAACTGAAGCAAAAAAAGGAGACAAAATAAATAAAACAACATCAGTAAGCTGTGAAATAACTTTAGGAAACATAATATATGGATTATCAGAGTCCCCAAGGTAGAGGGAGGAGAAGTAAATCTGTGAATACAAGAAACTGTATGAACCCCAAACATAAAAACTGTGAGGAAAACTAAAACAAGGCACATCATGATTAAAATACTCAATGTTTGTGATGAAGTAAAAAATTTTAACGCCAACCAGAAGGTAAACAAGATGAATTTCATGCAGAAGCACAAATTTAAGGATAACAGCAGATTTCTTTTTGACAACAATACAAACGAGAAGAAAATATAGCTAAGTCTTTAAAGTATGGAAAGAAAAAAATAATCTGTCAACCTAGAATTCTATACCCAGCACAAATATATTTCAAAAGTGAAGGCTAAATAACCTAAACTCACTGTCAGGCATACATACAAAAGCTTAAATAATGTATTACCAGTTAATTCACACTACAAAAATAAATAAATAAATAAAACGTCTTCCAGGCAGAACAAAATAAAATGGAGATGGAAATATGACTCTACACAAAATGGAGATGGAAATATGGCTCTACACAAACACCTCATATTCTCACTCATAAGAGCTCTAGAAATGATAATCATGTGGGTAAATATAATATTATTTATTATTACTCCTCTTTAAAAGATATTAAGAGCTTCTTTTACACAGCAAAAGAAACTATCATCAGAGTGAACAGGCAACCTACAGAATGGGAGAAAATTTTTGCAATCTGTGCATCTGACAAAAGGCTGATATCCAGAATCTACAAAGAACTTAAACAAATTTACAAGAAAAAAACAACCAACCCCATCAAAAAGTGGGTGAAGGATATGAACAGACACTTCTCAAAATAAGACATTTATACAGCCACCAAACATATGAAAAAGGCTCATCATCATCACTGGTCGTTAGAGAAATGCAAATCAAAACCACAGTGAGATACCATCTCACGCCAATTAGAATGGTGATCATTAAAAAGTCAGGAAACAACAGATGTTGTAGAGGCTGTGGAAAAATAGAAATACTTTTACACTGTTGGTGGGAGTGTAAATTAGTTCAACCATTGTGGAAGACAGTGTGGTGATTCCCCAAAGATCTAGAACCAGAAATACCATTCGACCCAGCAATCCCATTACTGGGTGTATACCCAAAGGATTATAATTCATTCTACTATAAAGGCACATGCACACGTATGTTTATTGTGGTACTGTTCACAACAGCAAAGACTTGGAACCAACCCAAATGCCAACAATGATAGACTGGATAAAGAAAATGTGGCACATATACACCATGTAATACTGTGTAGCCATAAAAAAGAATGATTCATGTCTTTTGCAGGGACATGGATGAAGCTGGAAACCATCATTCTCAGCAAACTAACAGGAATAGAAAACCAAACACCACATGTTCTCACTCATGAGTGGGAGTTGAACAGTGAGAACACATGGACACAGGGAGGGGAACATCACACGTCAGGGCCTGTCCAGGGTGGGGGTCTAGGGGAGGGATAGTATTATGAGAAATACTTAATGTAGATGATGGGTTGATGGTTGCAGCAAACCACCATGGCACGTGTATACCTATGTAACAAACCTACACATTCTGCACATGTATCCCAGAACTTAAAGTATAATAATAAAAAGATATTAGCTATAAAATCAAAACAAATAACAGTACCTTATAGATTTTATTACAGATATAATGGTAAAATGTATGGCATTAAGGTCAACAGGGGAAAAACAAAAGTATACCAAATGCTGACAAGGACACGGAGCAACAGGAACTCTCATTCATTGCTGGTAGGAATGCAAAATGGTATAGCCACTATGAAAGACAGTTTGACTGGCAGTTTTTAACAAAACTAAACATACTCTTACTATATATGATCCACCAATCACCCTCTTTGGTATTTACCCAAAGAAGCTGAAAACTTACATCCACATAAAAATTAACATATAAATGTTTATAGCAACTTTATTCATAATTGCCCAAACTTGGAAGCAACAAAGATATTCTTCAATAGGTGAATAGAGAAATAAATTGTGGTGCATATAATAAAATATTATTCATCACTCAAAAGAAATGGTTATCAAGCCATGAAAAAAGAGAGAAAACTTATATGCATATTATTAAGTGACAGAAGACAATTTGAAAAAGCAACATACTGTATGAGTCTAAGTATATGACATTTGAGGAGAGGGAAAATGATGGAGACATTAAAACAAGTCATGGTTGTCTAGAGGTTGAGGAAAACAAGGATGAACAAGTGGAGTACAGAGAATTTATTTATTTATTTATTTTTTGAGACAGAGTCTCACTCTGTTGCCCAGTCTGGAGTACAGTGGCATGATCTTGGCTCACTGCAACCTCTCCCTCCCAGGTTCAAATAATTCTCCTGCCTCAACCTCTCAAGTAGCTGAGACTATAGGCATGTGCCACCACGCTTGACTAATTTTTGTATTCTTAGTAGAGACGAGGTTTTGTCATGTTGGCCAGATTGGTGTCAAACTCCTGACCACAGGTGCTCCACCTGCCTCAGCCTCCCAAAGTGCTGGGATTACAGGTGTGAGCCACCATCCCCAGCCAAGAACTTTCAGTGTAGGAAGGCTACTCTGTATGATACTATAAAAATGGACATATGTCATTATACAATTGTCCAGACCCATAGAATTTACAACACCAAGAGTAAAACCTAATGTAAACTATGGGCTTTCAGCGATAGTGAGGTGTCAATATAGGTTCATCAATTCTAACAAATGAACCTCTCTGGTGGGGGATGTTGATAATGGGGAAGGCTATGCATGCATGGGGACAGGAGGTATATGGGGAATCTTTGTAATTTCTGCTCAATTATGCTATGAACATAAAACTTTGCTAAAAAATAAAGTCTATTTTTAAAAGTATACTATTCTAAGACTCATACTATGCATGAAGTAAAATAATATCACTTGGAGGTTTACTAAATGAGTTAAAGATGAATGCTATAAATTCTAATGCAACAACTAAAATGATTTATAACTAATAAGACAGTAACAGAAATAAAATAGAATCATAAACATATTCCGTGAACTCAACCAAAGGCAAAAAAGGAAACAAGAGAAAATAAATAAAAAATAAATAGCAAGATGATAGCTTTAAACTTAACTATGTCAATAGTTAAGATCAATATAAATGATCTAAATGCATCAATTTAAAGATAGAGATTGTTATATTAGATTTTAAAAGCCAGACTTCACCATATGCTGCCTCACTTCAAATTAAAATGTTCCGCAGATAAAGCTCAGATGGTTGCACTGTTAAATTCTACCAAACATTTTAGGAAAATAATGCCGATTCAATACAAACATTTTTCCAGAAAAATTGAAGAAGAAATACTTTAAAACTTATTGCATGAACAAGGCCAGTGATAGATGTTATTATTACAGCACATATGAGGTATTTATAGATCTACCTGAGATGATTAGGAAAGCTTTGAATTTTCTTCCAAATCTTGTTGATTGTACATGTCCATAAGCTGTCATTACAATGCTGTACCTTGAGATAATGGCCAATATCCTTCCTGTTAGTACCGGAGGCAGTAACCAAAGAAATAGCCAGGAAATAAACAAATTTAAAAATGCATCATGAACAGAATGTCAGGTATGAAGCCATTAAATATCTATAATTTTAGAATTTTGATGTATTATTCACTGAGAAACATTTTAAAGGTTATTGTGGAAATAAAGTAATTTTGCTTGATAGAAATTTTGTATATCATTTCTTTAATGCAAGTTATTCCAATTACCATTTAGCTAATGAACCCTTCAAATTTCATTTGCATAATGGCTGCCAATTTTGACAAGAGGAATTTATCCTGCTGTGATAAAAGCATCATCGGACTCACCAATGGAGTGATGATTATTTAGTTTTAAATCAGCATGGACACACCATTGAACAGTCGCAATCACTGGCTTGTCATTCTGGGTTTCCAGAGCTCTCACTTTCTTTCTGGTTATAGGACCTGGACTCAAATCATGATTAACTACACTCAACGTTAAGGTTATAACTAGCAACGAGGCTTTCATTTGAATGGCTTCTTCAGATCAACTGAACTCTCTGATCTTCAAACTACCCCTTTGTCAAATGTGATGTCATTTTTATATGCTATTATCTGTGTAGTGGGGACTCTCTCAAACCTCTTTCTCTAGCTCCAACTTTGCCCCTGAGCTCCAGAGTCATGTATTAAATTGCATACTAGACATCTTTAGCTGGGTATCCTGTACTATGCTATGCTCTGTGCTGAGCACTTTCCATACATTGTGTCGACCTTATTACAGCCGTTTAAAGGAGATAATATCATCCTTATTTACACACAAGAAAAAAAGAGATTACAGGTAAATTCCCAACTTCACACAGCTGGTAGAAGGAGGATGTAGAATTCAAATCAAATTACTCTGAGTCCTAGGCCATTTTATACTGTCTTGTACCTTATATTACATCTTGGAATTAATTTGACTTAAAATTGAGCTCCTAGACAGATTCGTGTTATTTAAAATCATGCGTTTAAAATTAAAAATACCTTCACCCTCCTGTATTCTCTATATTGATAGATAGCACAGCATCCTTTTGGTCAAACAAAAATGTCAGGTTTATTCTCTGCTTTCCTCCAAGCCCATGGTGCTAAACCATACCAACCTGTCTACAAAAGCTGTGTCTGAAGATTTTCCTTAAGCAAACTGTAGCCTGATTTCTTGGGGAATAAAGCAGTGGTTTGATGAAGCAGAATACTAGACAAAATTATTCTAAAACTGATCACTCTCTCAGGCCAGAGCATACTTAACAATTAGTACAGATGCCCACAATACAACTATGGCAATTCAGAATGATTATACAGATACAAGAAATTGACCCAAACCAATCATCTACTTTTCATTATCTTTATATATCTTGTATATACACAAACAGTTTCAGGTATTTTATAAAACTCATAGGTCTGTGAAATATCGCTGAGTTTGATGATTATGATAAGGAGTGAGAGTGTAAAACCAAGCTCGTATTTCTTGTCTCTCATTAAACTCTATGAAACCTAGTGTCCTCCTGGAATCGCTGTGTGGATTAAATCTGATATGATGAAATCAGTGATAACAATGTTTCCCATACAACACAATAAAGCAGGGGTTCACTATTATTTTCATTGATTTAGATAAGTTAATTCAAGAGTACTAACCACTACTGGGTGGAAAATTGCCTTTATTAGAGAATAGAGAAATAGGTAACATAAGAAAAAAACTATGTTTGAAAAAGAATTAGGAACTTACCTAGAAATCAGAGCTCCAGTAGTCAGGGGAGTTTCAGGAATTTAATATTTGTTAAGTACTGATGGTGTGCTAGGAGGAGTGTGCAAAATGCTTAATATGTTTTACTACATTTATTCCACAAGGATTTACTTAGTACTTAGAGTCTGTGTGTTGTGTTCCAAGCATAATGCTAGTAAAGAAACCTGCGGTATCAGTGCTATTTTGTCCTTTTCTCCCTTTGTAAATAGATTTAACATTAGAACTTTAAGTCACTTGCCCAGGATTTCACCTGTGTTAGTTAAAAAATTGAACTTGCGTTTATTTGACTCCAAAGTACGTGTTCTCAAACACTACATAATGCTGACTTCTATATTCCTAGAAGTCTTTCTTTCCATATAGTAAAATTAGTATATAAAGCCTGGCTTATAGAGCAAAAAAGAAATTGGAGTTTAAAATCTGGTTCCATGATCTCTAATTTTATGATCATTGATGGGTCTGATGTCATGAGCCTCAGTTTCTTAACCAGTATAATGACTAATAAACTTTCAATTTATCTGGTTTGTAAGGAAGATTACATGAAGCAGTGTATGCAAAGTGTGTGATATGTTGTCTTATAAAAAGTATTTATTATATTATTTTAGAAGATTGCTGTCCTTTTCACCCTGCATCTCAGCATTTAGTATACTGTCTACTATGTTACAGACGCTTAAGAAATGCCTGTAGAATGAATAATGAATAAATGAGTAAACAATGTATACAGTGCCTCCAAAGGTTGCAGACCTCTCACAATATGAGTTCCTCACTGAAATAGTCAAGATATACACCTACATTGTCAGTGTTCTTGCTTACTGTTTACTTGCTTCTGAATGATTTTTGCTGTGAGGTAATATCAATAATGCTTCACCTTGTATTTTAAAAGCATGCAATGCCAGAGGATATAGCTGGAACTGAGTAAGCACAAATCATATCCAAACTAGGGCAAGAGAAAATAATCCGTTTATCCAGAATGCAACAACACTGTTACCGGATCAGAATTACTAGAGATGGTTGAGTGCAATCTGATTTTATAAAATAGTCCATAGAATAAATATGCTCTTAAGAAACTTCCAATGTGTAAAGATGTTTGGAGCTGTACTTAGAGTGAATCTCTTAACTCAGAGATGAAACACTGTAGTTAGGAATAATAAAAAGAAACATTCAGATAACATAGAATTGTTTTAATGCAAATTGGCATAAAATTATGCATGGACAAATTAAAAGTGCTATTACTTTAGGAAATGGGTATTTAAATTTAACTGACATATTATTTGGAAATATTTGTATGTTACTTTTTCTGTAACAGATATGAACAAAGCCACTGAGACTGACTTTGCATTATGGCCTATGAACCTTATTATAATACCATTTTATATTGCTCACAAAAACAGATTTTTCAAAATTGAGTAAAATAAAGCAACTATTTTTTTTTCCAGAAAAAAACATGTAAAACATCTAATTTATGTTATATTGATCCTTTTTACAGGCTTGACAAGTTATGGTAGATTTGATTGTTATTCAAAATACTTATTCCCTCCTTTTCATGACTTGAATGTACCTGACACTTTGGGCTCTGCCATGTAGATTTTTGTGGCCAATGAAATTTGTGTAGAAGCAATGACATTCCAGTTCTAAGCTTGACTTAACAGTACGGTGGTCAGTAGCAAATAAAAGAGTGCCTGGTTAAATTTAAAATTCAGATACGTCACAAGTATTTTTAACATAAGTATATCCAATGCAATGTTAGGGACATACTTACAGTAAGGTGTATTCTTTCTTATCTGATTTTAAAAATTAACTAAGTACGTTCTTTAAAAAGCACAATTAAGTCCACTCTTCTTTGAAGACTTGTCTCACAGCTATCCCTACACACTCTCCGTAGGCAGCCATGGTAACACCTTCTCTAGTCTTACCTTTATTATCACACTCACCACATAATATTGTAATCATACGCTTTGGCATTTTCTCCTCTTGCTAAATGTTAAAAGCTGCAGTTGATGTATAGGTAGTCCTCAATAGACGCTTATTGAAATTTTTATGAAATATTATCTTAAGGAAGCGTGATGAAGCTTTTGCTCACATTGAAAATTTCTAGAAATAAGAACATCTGTATTCTCTTTTGCCTGTATCAGAAGTTCACATAATGGTCTCTGCAGCAAGTTTATTTATAGTGTTTCTGTTATCTAATATATGACAGAGCATTGTCCTATGTCAGAGTATTAATTAAAAATAATATTGTTTGTAAAGTACATGAAGTATTTCAGTATATGATTAAAGTTATAATTTTTACCTTTGCTCAATGATATAATTCTCCTCAAGAAACATTTTTGTCTTTGAAGAAAACATCAAACTACTTGAATACTTATCTTCATGATCTATGTTTCATTGCCCTTTATAAATAAGATTATAGATTGGTAGCTAAATGGATGGAGAGAGAACCTGTGGGGAAAGTGCTGGACATGCCTAATGTTTGGTTCTCTTCAGAGATTTGTTTGAAAGGTCATAGCCAAGGTTACTAAATCTGTAACTTTGTTAAAAAATACCCTATTACTCAAGAAAAATATTCCATTTTGATTTACTCCAAGTGGAGAGTGGTGGATCGATATTTGTTGAATTGAATTGAAGTGCATTTAAAATCTGTTTCCTATAACTCTTTTATCTAGAGCTCCTGAGTTATTTCTCAGGGAAAGAAAAAAAGGTCCCAGTGAATAATAACAATTTTATTTCCAAATGCTTTCTCTATCTGTATTTTCTAGGCTCCTCTTTCCACTGTCCTTATAAATACTCTTTTAACTTTTTAAAAATTAATCTCCTGTGTAGAGCATCAGAAAATGGAGCCAACTCACAGATGGAAAGTTAGAATTTGGGCCAGACAGCTAACGTATTCATCCACTGTCTTCCAGAGTTAGTCAAGTGTGTCCAGCTGGTTTAGCATAATAGGAGACTTAATACAACATAGCATCATAATCAGTGAATTGAGACTAAATTTTCTTTCAATAGAATTGAAACTATAGTCCTGGTGAGTCTTCCACAAACTATGGGGAAAAGCACAAGCCAGTTTAAACTTAGGATTCCTCAGGACCTAACAAAAGGATTTTCATCATGGCAAGCCGAATATATATTTTCCTGGTACTGAATCTTATATCCCATTTACTAAGAAGACATTTCCATCAATAGCTAATAATAGCTACATAGGGTAGATTTTTAGGGCACTTTGTAATAGATAAACTACAGTGTTCAAATCAAAATATTCTGATAGTGGCTTGAATTCCAGGTTGCCACAAGGTAGAAAGCCTGGGACATAAAATTCACAAGTGCCATTTTAATAATTTTGCTTTCAACAAGGGCTCATCATTTTGTTACAGATTTTGCAGTGAATATCTTAAGCACTATCATCTAATTATGAGACAAATTCTCCTTCACATCATTCCTACCCAGCAGACATTCTCAGAGAAGGGGAGAAGTCAGACAATTCTAAAGCTAAGTTATGTAAGTAAACAAAATACTTACGCTTAAAATATGTGAAGGAGTCCAGAACTTATGTAGATAAATTTTTCAACTTTCAAATTTATCTTGTCTGACTTTTACCTCTAACATTATGATATTTATTAATCTTAACTATTTGGAAACATAATGTGTAAGTATAAAAACCTAGAAATGGTCTTAAGATGATGAAGGCAGCAATGATACTATTATTGTGGTGAATGTTAGAAGGATGTCATATTGTAAAGAGACAGCATGGGGTACTGAAGAGCATGGACACCAGGATTTAAATACTGACTTCACTAATTACCAGCTTTTACTCGTAACATCAATTATATTTTAAACTGTACTTATTATACTCTGTATAGGAGAATTATAATAGTATTTACTTCATAGAATTCTTTTTAAGATTTTTTTTTTTTTTTTTTTTTTTTGGAGACAGGATTTCACCCTATCACCCAGGCTTGAGTGCAGTGGCACGATCTTGGCTCACTGCAGCCTCAACCTCCAGTGCTCAAGCGATCCTCCCACCTCAGCCTCCCAAGTAGCTAGGACTATAGGCACTCACCACTATGCCTGGCTGATTTTTAAAATTTTATTGTAGAGACATGGTTTTGCCATGTTGTCCAGGCTGTTCTTGAACTCCAGGGTTCAAGCAATCCACCTACCTTGGTCACCCTAAAGTACTAGGATTACAGGCATGAGCCACCATGCCCAGCCTTATAAAGATTATCATATATGATAAAACACTTAGAATACTGTCATATAATAAAAAATCAGTCATAGACATTATTATTACTATAATTATTTATCAGAAATATTATTACTGAGAGCCAGAAAGAAATGTATTTAGATCACAATTTTGTCACATACTAGCTTTGTAAACTTGAAAAACTTGTTTAGCTCCTTGGACTGTGTTTCTATGTCATAAAAGGATAATATTGTCTGCCTTATAGATATGCCATGAGGTTTAAACAAAGTCTTTCTGAGAATTTTAAACTATACTGCAAAGCACCCATATAGTTTCTGGCATAGCATTCAATAGGCAATAGTAATTATTATCATCTATTTTTTTCGATGTTAATATTTTAAAGGCAAATATTGGGAAGTTAAAAAATATATGTTCCAAATCTCTTTCTAAATATAATTAGGAAGTAAAGACATACAGAGTACACTAGGAAATGAATCATCCAAACATTTACAATTTTTTTTAGCTCACATTAAATCAATTGCACTTTGCCAATATATGAATATTTATTTATATCTAAAGCAAACTACCATGTGTTATTGTACTAATGTATTATATATACAAACAGACTAAAACAATGACATAACACGCTATTAAAAATGTAAAATCTGACCTGGCGCGGTGGCTCACCCCTGTAATCTCAGCACTTTGGGAGGCTGAGGCGGACGGTTCACCAGGTCAGCCTGGCCAACATGGTGAAACCCGTCACTACTAAAAATACAAAATTTAGCCGGGCGTGATGGCGCGCGCCTGTAATCCCAGCTACTCCGGAGGCTGAGGCAGGCGAATTGCTTTAATCCAGGAGGCGGAGGTTGAAGTGAGCCGAGATTGCGCCACTGAACTCTAGCCTGGGTGACAGGCTCAAAACGAACAAACAAACAAACAAAAAAACGTTAAATCGTTTTTACTCTTGCTAAAACAATATTAACAATATATACGTATATTATTCTTTTGGAAGACAATGTAATTAAATATGCCTCCTTTATTTTCAATCTTGCTTTAGCATTTTGTGGCATAGCAATATAAAGGTCTAATTTTGGCTTCTTTTTTAAATTCCTGATTTTTGACTGTCATAACTGAAAAAAAAAATCTAAATTGTAAAAAGGTATTATTGATTGTACTTAAAACATTACACAAAAATTTAAATTTACCAATTATACCAAATTTATGTTAAATTTCATCTCATAAAATTTATTCTTCTCTGATTCAATTGATTGTTTATCAACCTAACTGCAAAATATTCCATTTTTACATTTTAAATATAGGATTCAAACCACTCCAAAGATTTTAGGAAGATAAAAAAATGTATGTTTCTGAGATGATATAGACTTCAGATATGAATGTTTTTAGGGATGATATACAGCATTTTTGGCAGTAATACCCCTAGGAATGGAAACAATTCTAAGCATCTATTTTTTTTTTTTTTATCTCTTCACAGTGAGAGTTTCTTTCAAAATGCGATTATTTTCTAACTTTTTTTAATTTGTACAAATTTATAGGTACATGTGCAATTTTGTTACATGCATAGACTGTGTACTTGTCAAGTCAGGGCTTTTAGGGTATACATTACCCAAATGATAATACTAATGGATACCCATTGTATGCATTAACTAATTTTTCATTATCTACCTCCTTCCCATGTGCTCTGCCTTCTGAGTCTATATTGTCTACGGTTCCATTCTCTACATTTATGAGTATACATTTTTTTACCACCCAATTATGAGTGAGAAGATGTGATGTTTGATTTTCTGTGACTGGTCTGTTTCACTTAAAACAATGACTTCCAGTTCCACTTATGTTGCTGCAAAGGACATAATTTCATTTTTTTTTTTTTTTTTTTTGAGACGGAGTCTTGCTCTGTCGCCCGGGCTGGAGTGCAGTGGCCGGATCTCAGCTCACTGCAAGCTCCGCCTCCCGGGTTTACGCCATTCTCCCGCCTCAGCCTCCCGAGTAGCTGGGACTACAGGCGCCCGCCACCTCGCCCAGCTAGTTTTTTGTATTTTTTAGTAGAGATGGGGTTTCACCGTGTTAGCCAGGATGGTCTCGATCTCCTGACTCGTGATCCGCCTGTCTCGGCCTCCCAAAGTGCTGGGATTACAGGCTTGAGCCACCGCGCCCAGCCCATTCTTTTTTTTTTTTTTTTTTTTTTTTTATGACTGAAGAGTGTTCTATTGTGTATATAGTCTACATTGTATTTACCCATTCATCCAGTGATGGATACTTATGATGATTTTATATCTTTGCTATTATGAATAATGCTGTGATAAACATATGAGTGAAGCTATCTTTTTGATATATTGATTTCTTTTCTTTTGGATAAACATCCAGTAGTGGGATTGCTGGAAGAAATACATGGTAGTTCTATTTTCATTTCTTTGAGAAATATCCATAATGTTTTCTGTGACACTGTACTAATTTACATTCCAACAATGTGTGAGAGTTTCCTTTTCTTCACCTCCTCAATGACATCTGTTATTTTCTGTCCTTTTAATAATAGCCATTCTGACTCAGGTAAGATAAGGTCTCATTGTGGTTTTGATTTGCATTTCCCTAGTAATTAGTGATGTTGAGCATATTTTTATATACCTTTTGGCTATTTGTATGTCTTCTTTTGAGAAATGTCTGTTCATATCATTTGCCCATTTTTTAATGAGATCATTTGTTTTCTTAATGTGGAATTGTTTGAGTTCCTTATATATTCTGGATATTAGTCCACTGTCAGATCCATAGTTTGCAAATATTTTCTCTCATTCTGCTTGTTGTCTCTTTATTCTGTTGATTGTTTCTTTTGCTGTGCAGAAGTTTTGTAGTTTACATCTCATTTGTATATTTTTGTTTAGCATGCCTGTGCTTTTGAGGCCTTATTCATAACTTCTTTGTCTGGACCAATGTCCAGGAGAGTTTTCCCTAGGTTTTCTTCTAGTATTTCTATAATTTTGAGACTTACATTCAAGTTTTTAATCCATCTTGATTTGAATTTTGCATGTGGTGAGATGGGCTATGGTTTTATTATTCTGCATATAACAATTCAATTTTCCCAGCACCATTTATTGAAAACAGTATCTTTTCCCTAATGTCTTTTCTTGTTGACTTTGTCAAGGACCAGTTGGCTTTCAATATATAACTTTGTTTCTAAGCTCTCTGTTATGTTCAGTTGATCAACATGTGAAAAATGACATTGGTACTTTGATAAGGATGGCATTGAATCTGTAGATTGGGAAGTACGGTCCTTTTAACAATATTTATTTTTGTGTTTCATGAGTATGAAACTTTTTTCCATTTGTTTGTGTCATCTACAATTTATTTCAACAGCATGTTGTAATTTTTATTGTAGAGATCTTTCACCTCCTTGGTTAAATTTATTCTCAGTTATTTTTGTTGTTGTTGCTTTATAAGTAGAATTGCCTTCTTGATTTCTTGCTTAGTTACATCATTATTGGTGTATAGATATGCTACTGATTTTTGTGCTTTACCTTTGTATCCGGCAAATTTACTGAATTAATTTATCACATCTAAGAGGTTTTTGGAGGAGACTAGGTTTTTATAGATATAAGAAAATATCATCAGCAATGAAGAACAGTTTGTCATCTTCTTTTCCAATTTGTATGTCTTTTATTTCTTTTTCTCACCTGATTGCTCTGGTTAGGACTTCCAGTAATATGTTGAATAGGCATGGTGAAATTGGGCATACTTGTCTTGTTCCAGTTCTTAGGAGAAATGCTTGCAACTTTTCCTCAGCTTATATAGCCTTTGTTATTTTGAGATATGTTCCTTCTCTGTCAGTTATATTGAGGGTTTTTATCATGAAGGAATGATGAATTTTATCAAATGTTTTTTGTGTGTCTGTTAAGATGATCACATGGTATTTTGCCTTGATTCTGTTTGTGTGATGTAGCACATTTATTGATTTGCATATGTAAACCATTCTTATGTCCCTGAGATAAATACCATTTGATCATAGTG
Source organism: Papio anubis (assembly GCF_008728515.1). Lineage (NCBI taxonomy): Eukaryota > Metazoa > Chordata > Mammalia > Primates > Cercopithecidae > Papio > Papio anubis. The sequence continues at coordinate 67,523,659 of NC_044976.1, forward strand.
TGCTGTCTTTTTGATGTGCTGTTGGATTCAGTTTGCTGGTACTTTGTTATGAAGTTTTGCATCAGTGTTCATCAGGCATATTGGTCTGTAGTTTTGATTTTTGTTGTGTCTTTGTCTGGTTTTGGTATCAGAATAATATTGGCTTTGTAGAAAGAGTTAAGAAATATTTCCCTCCTGATTTTTTGGAGCAGTTTCTGGAGAATTGAAATTCGTTCTTCTTTGTATATTTGATAGTACCTGTCAGTGATTTTATTGGTTCTGGGATTTTTTTCCTTGGGAGTTTTTAAAAACTATTATTACAGTTTCAATCTTGCTACTCCTCATTATTGGGCTGTTCAGGTTTTATATCTCTTCATGGCTCAATCTTGGTAGATTTTGTGCTCATGAATTTATTCATTTTCTCTAGGTTTTCTAGTTTGTAAGCATACAAATATTCATAATAATTTATGATAATCTTTTGTATTTCTGTGGTATCAGTTGTAATGTCTCCTTTTTCATTCTGAACTTGTTTGGATGTTCTCTCTTCTTATCTTAGTTAGTTTAGCTAGCAGTTTATCAATTTTGTTTTTCTTTCATAGGACCAACTTTTTGTTTCCTTGATTCTTTGCATTGTTTTCTTAGTCTGTATTTCATTTAGTTCTGCTTTGAGCTTTGTTTCTCTTGTTCTGATAAATTGGGATTTTATTGGTTCTTGCTTTTCTAATTTCTTGAGATACATCATTAGATTAATTTGTAGTCTTTCTATTTTTTCAAGGTAGGCATTTAATGCTATAAACTTCCTTAACACTGTTTTTGTTGTCTCCTACAAATTTTGGTATGCTGTCATTTTATTTTCACTTTGATTCCTGTCTTAATTTCTTCACTGACCCAGTGATCACTCAATGTAATGGTGCTTAATTCACATACTTTTATAGGGTCCAAAGTTTTCCTTGGTATTGATTTCTAGTTTGGTTCCACTATGGCCTGAGAAGACACTTGATATAATTTTGATTTTTAGAAAATGTTCTGAGACCTGTTTTGTGACCTAATCTATAGTCTGTTTTGGAGAAGGTTCCATGTGCTGTTGAAAAGAATGTATATTCTGCAGTTATTGGGTAGAATATTCTGTAAATGTCTATAATGTCCATTTTGTGTAAAGTCCAGCTTAAATTCAATATTTTTGGTTGATTTTTTTGTCTAGATGATATGTCTAATGCTGTGAGTGGGGTGTTGAAGGCTCTCATTACTACTGTATTTCTATCTCTCTTTTTAGGTCTAGTAATATTTGTTTTATGAATCTGGGTGCTCCACAATTGGGTACATATGTATTTAGAATTGTGATTTCATTTCCTTTTGCCAAATTTACTCCTTTATCATTATATAATTTCCTTCTTTTTCTTTGTTACTGCTTTTAAGTCTGTTTTACCCGGTAAAAGCATAGCTCCTGCTTGCTTTTGGTTTCAGTTTGTATGGAGTATCCTTTGTCATTACCTTACTTTCAGCTGATATGTGTCTTTACTGGTAAGGTGAGTTTCTTGTAAGGAGAATATAATTGGGTGGTTTTTTAACCCATTCAGTCAATCTGTCTTTTTAACTGGCACATCTAATCCATTTGTGTTCAACGTAAATGTATATATGTAAGGTTTTGTTTCTGTCCTATTGTTAATTGTTTTCTAGTTGTTTCATATATATTTTTTTCTTTTCCTTTGATTGTTTTTCATTGTGGTTGGTGGGATTCTGTGGTGATGCCATTTGATTCCTTTCTTTTTCTCTATTGTTTAATTGATTCACCAGTGAGACTGATACTTATGTGTGTTTTCATGATGGTAAAAATTGTGCTTTTGTTTCCACGTTAAGGAATCCCTTAAGCTATTCCTGTAGGACTGGTTTACTGGAGACAAATTTCCTTAGCATTTGCTTGTCTGGAAAAGGCTTTATTTCTCCTTCATTTATGTAGGTTAATTTTGCTGGATATAGAATTCTTGGCTGCCAGGTTTTTTTATTTTTATTTTTTTCCCCAGCACTTTGAATATAGTATTGTATTTTCTCCTGGCCTGTAAGGCTTCTTTTGAAAAATCTACTATTAGTCTGATGAGATTTCCTTTACTTGTAACTAGATGGATTTCCTATGATGTTTTCAGAATTTTCTCTTACACTTTGCCTTTAGACAGTCTGATTATAATGTGACATAGCAAAATCCTTTATGCATTGTATTTTCCTGGAGGTTATTGAGCCTTCTATATCTAGATACCTAGATCTCTTGCTAGATTTGGGAAATTTTCATCTGTTACTTCATTAAATAGGTTTTCTAAACCTTTCAATGTCTTTTCAATCTCAAGGATACAAATAATCCATAAATTCTGTCACTCTATATTGTCCCAAACATCTCAAATGCGTTATTTATTCTTTTAATTCTTTCTTCTTTGTTTTTATCTAATTGAATTATTTCAAAAGACCTATATTCAAATTCTGAAATTCTTCCTTCTGTTTGTTCTAGTCTATTGTTGAAGCTTTTGAATATGTTTTGTATTTCCTTCAATAAAATCTTTAGTTATATAGAATTTCTGACTTTTTTGTTGTCTTATTTTATTTTTTAAGATATCTATATCCTTCATGAATTTCTCAGTCATATTTTGAATTATTTTTCTGAGATTTTTATATTGGTTTTCGGATTTATCTTGCACCTCATTTAGCTTCTTTCAAAATCAATTTTTAAATACTTTAGGATTTAGATAATTTCTTTTGGGTTAATATTTATTGCTTGATAATTATTGTGTTTCTTTGAGGGTACTGTATTACCTTGCTTTTTTATGTTTCCCATGTCTTTAACTTGATTTCTGCACATCTGGTGTAAATATTGCTTCTTCCTCTTTTAAAATATCCTTTCACTGTGGTGAAAGCTTTTTCCTGAAGATGCTACTATAATGTTGGTTAGGTAGAATTTGCTTCTGTGTGCATGTAGTAGTGAAGTTTCTGTATGATTTCTTTGACTATAAACAACATTATTGGTATCTGTAGTTTCCTCAGTGTGATAGAGTGCAGTTATTTGTGGAGGCTGTGGTGAAGTAGTCCTGGAGATTGGTATGCCAGACAGTATGCCGGACAGGCTAATTCTTGTGCCTCTGGGTGGCTTTCTCAAATGTGAGTTATAGTAGCAATGTACCAGGTGGATGAGCAGGATCTCAAGCCCCTGGGTGGCTGGCATAGTATGGCAATAGTGGTAGTGGTGTTGAGAGGCTTTTCTTGGTTTCAAATGCTATGTGCTTGGCAGTGGTTGCAATGGATTTTGCAGGCTGGCCTCCAGACCAGCAGGTAGTGCTTGCAGGTAGGAGGCAGCAGAGGCCATAGTGGTAGGATGTTTATGCCCAACCCTAGTACCCTGGAAGGAGTGTTCAGGTGTTTCATGTGGTGAATTGGGTTGTGCATCCTCCAGGACTCTGGATCCCACATTCTGTTTTCTGTTACACATGAGGGTGAAGCTGGGTAGAGTCTGACTGAGCAGGCTTGCACTCAGGCCCCCCCCCCAGTGGCAAGTGCATGCACCATCCACAACAAGTAGGGGTATGGTGGTCTAAGGCTTCTGATAGAATGCTTGGGTGAGAGGCAGATGCCACTGCACTTACGTTCTCCCATAGTGGGTGGGATCAAGCCCAGAAGCAACAGCCTTTACTGGCAGGTAGGGGACTTACATCCTTCTCATGCCTCAATCCCAGCAGGGCTTGCTTCCCAATCCTAACTGTCACAGCTGACCTAGCTATTCCTTCACATGCAGCAATTCACTCCTAGCCCACAACTCATAGGATTGCCATAGGATCCCTCACCCAACCCAAGGCCAAGCCTCCACAGTATCTTGTCCTGCTCAATTTTGGGGGTGGTTCCAACATCCAGTAACAGTAGCTAAATCCCACACCATGCTTGCTTCTCAGTCTTGGTTGCATGATCCCACCCCCTACTTTTGCACTAATTCAGCAAGCAGCAGCCCAAGTTTCCCTAACTCCTAGGACTGCTGTCACTGGTTCCCAGGACTTTGCATAGTCTATTCAAAACTAGGATCAAGAATGACATCTTGCTGTAGCTGCTTAGGCTTCAGAAAGTACGTGAGACCCAGGATGTGTCCCCTTCCTGGAGCAATTTCTTCTCAGTCTCTCAACCACTACTTAAGTTATATTTAGAGTTTTGGAGGTCAAGGCACTCTCCCAAGACCTGAATTGTAAAATTCTGCAGGGGGAAAGTGGAGATCCGAAATACTGTTACTCATGCTCTCTTGTTCTGGGAAGTCACTCACAATTCCTGGTCTATCCTGGTAAAACAGCTGCCTTTCTTCTCCTTCCTAGTTTTTGCTGTTTCTCATCACTTATTTGTTGAGCTCCCATGTTTCCTTTTGGATACTGTATTCAGCACGCAATTGTCTAGTGAGCCATCTTGAAAAAAAATCTCGAATTTATTCTTAAAACATCACTTTTACCCGAAAAAGATGTTTTTAAATTCTTTATTTTTAATGTAATTAACAATATGATAACATCTCATAAATTCCAACTATGATATGCTACAATATTGAAGCCATCCAGTGAGAACACCATTATCAACATCTCCAACTTGTGGAGTTCTTCTGCTTTGCGGGGAAGAATTGAAAGAGTAAGGGTGTCACGGTTAGCCCATTCATTGAATATTGTAAACCTTAATTTCCTCCTCATTTATATTAAAAATAAATATCAGGTACTATAACTATATTTTCTTCCTGCCCTCAGTGGATCATCTTGCCCATTCCTGGTTATGTACCTCCCACTTTGTAGACCACTGTAAAAACTGCAACCTTTGATGTAATGTATGTGGAAAAATGATCAAAAACTGGAGTGATGAGTAAAGCTGAGTTCTTTAAGTTTGAGTGAGGGGAAACAGCCTTGACTGGACACCTGTTTTTGTGACAAGTCTTTCAGTAAGTACTTTCACACTGATTCTCCTTTTCTGCATGGAAGAAAAATAGGAAATTCATATTCTCGGGGACCTGTATCTGTGGTATCCAATAAAGTAGCTACTATCCACTTGTGGCTATTTAAATTTAAGTGAATTAAAATTAAATTATATTAAAATTGTTGGTTCCTTGATTATGCTAACTACATGTTAAGTCACATGGCTAGTGATTACCATATCAGACAGTATATATTTTAAAATATTCCTATCATTTTATTTCTGTTACTGTTGGATAGAACTACTTTGGAATTAGACTTCTTAGAAGGCAGGGGTTTTCAAACAGAGATTTTCAAATAGATATTTTTCCTGATGCCACTGTTACTATTTACAATTCTAAACAAACACTTTATTAGTATATAATATTATAAAATGAAGAATTTTATTTCCTCAATTAATCAAACAAAATTAGAACTCTAGACATAGACACTAACTTATAATTGTTAAGAACTTACTTTGTGTCGAACATCGTACTGTTTCATGACGTTTATTTCATTTAATTCTCATTATAGATTTTTATGATAAATTGTGAAATAAATAAAAAAAACAATTCAAGGCCATGAGGTTGATAAGCGGTAAAGTTGTGGCATAAATTCTGGAGCCAAGCAGTTAGTTAAGTGGCTCATGTTTGATGTCATATGTTCTATGGGACAGGGTGGAATGAAGAACCTCAGGCTCTTGCCACAAGCACAAAATTTAAAGGAACAAAATTTGCCATAAATCTCAGTAATCAAGATTGGTAATATTTTAATGCACTAATTTATTAAATTTAAAACTAATGCAAAAAAATCTATGTTGAATATAATATCAAAATTTTGAACAAAAATAGGATCATTATTAATGATTTTTTCTTTTCCTTCAGGTTCCAGTATGGCTGTGCCTGACACTTTATTTAAAATTATGGCATTTTCTTGATCATACTTTTTTTTGCATTAATTTGGTTTTAACAATACTCTCTTCATATTCTCTTTCAGTTACTTCTTTTGACTCATACTGAAATCATGCCTGATACAACTAATTAATCAGAATCTCTGAAGTTTTAAACTAGAAAGATTTTTTTTGACAGATCCTTAGGCTAGATTTAGCAAATACTGGTCCATGGCTCTCTCCATGCTTTGCTTACTGGTGGTATATTCAGATATATTAACTACCCAGGTACAATGACTTTATTATATTAGCCTTTTGCAATCACACAACCTTAGTTACTTTCCTGATTTTTAGGGAAAATCTCTCTTCCCATGAGACCCTGAGTAACAAAAATAAGTGATACCTTAGATATAGAAATTATTAAATAGAATTTTCTAGGTATATAATTATTGGGGGCACATAGTATGTACTCAGTAAAAGATAGCAATTGCATTAGATGCCTTTTTTCATTCTCCTTTGTATGTTTTTTTTTTCTGAGAGTTGAATACATTGACACAGAATAATTAAGAATTGAAAAAGTATAATGGAACTTCATAGTACATAAAATGAAGGCAGCCATAGTAACTGATTAATAAGCAACAATGTCCTATTCTGTAAGAGACTAGCACCTTCTAGCATTGTAGTCTACCATGGCCACTAAAAAAACACAGGGGACATTCCTTCCAAAGGTGTTTGTTCAATGTTCAATTCCCAGGTTTTACACTTTACAGGGTACCTCAGTTTCTAGAAGGCACTGTGACAAAGAGGAAAAGAAGAAGAGACAAGCATGAACTTTTAGCACAGACAGACTTGGACTCAAAATTTCATCTCTGAAAGCTATGCAATCCTGGGCAAGATACTTGATCTCCCAGAAACTCAGTTTACTCCTAGAAAAAGCAATGATTATCTGAGTATGTTTGTATTTACTTTGGCTTGCGGTTTTTATTTTCCTAAGCTAAAGTGTATAGAGCTTGATTAGTTCTATGTCTAAAACATAACCTTTACTAAGTTATTACTAAACACCAGACACCGTATTTTCAGCTAATGAGACTAGGATCCTAGTGTGAAAAAGAAAACTAAATATCAAGAAGGGCAATTTGATTTCAATTTCTCCTAAGCAAATTAATCCAGCCTCCATATGTGAATAAATTATGTGAATAAAAGGGTAACTAGTAGGCACATTGTTAGTGTTCCATATTAGTCACCATGACCTTTGGTATGCATTTGTGAGAAACCCAGAACTACCTTATAACAAACATAATATCAAAAAACCAATTCCTAGGTATTTGTGAAGGTCAAACTTATTTCTTAAGCCTTTTATATTTCTGACTCATCATAATCAAATATACTTGAAGAAATCACTAAATATTTAGAGAACTAGACTCTGTCGTATTATTCAGATACATTTTGGTGGACACAAGCAACTGTCTTTGTGTCAGAGTAGTGGCAAATAAGTGGGAGTTGTGTATCAGGGAACCACAGTTTTAACTGAGATGTAACATATTTGTGTTGCATGTGATTTTATAATCAAGATTTCTATTTCAGGTTTCTGCTGCCTTAAAAAACACTATAAAACTTAGTGATACAAAACATTATTTATTGTTTCTCATAGTTCTATGCATTGATTGGACTAATTTGGGTAGGTTTTCCTTGTGGCTGTGAGAACACATTTGACTGGAAAGTCAGCTGGGGCTGAAGTGACCATAATGTCATCTTATCCTCTAGGGTGCCTGTACAAATAGCCTGTTGACAGACATTAGTCTTGTGACTCGGTTCCAAAAGGTAGAAAGCAGAACATGCAGTCTTCCTAACACTTAGACCCAGAATGGTAGCCTAGCTGCATTTAAAGGAAGTCAGGAGACTAGGCCACTCTCAAGCAGAGAGGAAATAGACTCCATTTCTTGATGGAGAGAGTGGCAGACATGGACAAGGATGGAGAGAAGTGTTGACAGCCATATTTAGAGACCGTCTATCTCTGTACTCTGCCACAAAAATTCACATCTCCCTTCACCTGAAAATGCATTCATACCTCCTCCAAAAGTGACATCCCATTATGGAACCAGCTCCAAGTCCAGGATTCTGTCACTTCAATCAAGCCCAGATATGGATAAAGATCCTCAGGATCTAAAGGATAAACTTGGGTAGAGTTTGCAACATAAAATATAAGGCCTTACTTGGCATGTGACTGGGTAGCTGGCAGAGACCTGAATGGTAAGTGAAGTGATTGTTAATGGAGGAAAATGGACACTGGAGAAATTGCTATGGAAAAGTGAAGAAAGTGTAAATCTTCATAATACATGAAGATTATGTCATGTATCGGCAGAAAAATTTGTGAGATTGTTGCCTAAAGTTACTTGGAAGACAGATAAAAGTATCTAAAGAACTCTGGATCTGGCTGGGTAAGTTTCTAGGCAAATTTTTGAAATTTTTAAGCTACCTATGAGAAACTAATGCAAAAGACAGATGAACTAAAGAAGAAAATTTTCAATTTTCAAGCAGAATTGAGAAGAAACGTTTTCAACCCAGGTATTGCTGGAATGGAAAAAGAACACTATTTCTCATTCTTAATTTTTCAAATGAACAAAAGGCTTCCAAAGTAAGAAGTAGCTTCAGAGAAAAGATCAAATTGAGGCTCTGACAATAATGTGTGTCCTCAGTGTTAAGAACAAATTAATGGTATAGAATGTTAAAAACTGAAGGATTGAAGGGTAGTGCTTGGTAGAAAATGCAACCAGACAAAAGCCTTTTAGGGATTTTAAAGATATTATCTTGGGGCATCTTGAATCTCAACTTAAAATGGAGAGAGGCCTGCCTTAAAGAGTTGTGTGATTGTGCCGTTTTTCTAATGTATTGATTACAATTTGATATCTTGAAAACTCAGTGTTTTTTAAGGTAGTTGAATTACATTGGAACAAAGAAAAAGAACAAAGAAAGTTTAAAATGAAAAGAGGTATTTAAATTCCCAGCTTTCTATGGGCAGGATGAAGGCCGAGAAAGTTACTCAGCTATAAGTATAGGACATTCCTTATCAAAAGGAAGGATCATTCTGAGGACAGAGCCAAAGGTTGGGGATGGAGCTTAGAGTCATGGAGAACCACTTCCAGGAAACAGACTAAAATCAAGGAATATTTTCTGCCCCAGAGTAGCATGCTCTGGGAATATATGCCTTGCCATTGTGTACATACATTTGTCTTCTTTGGATTACAAGTCTCCAATTGACAAGATCCACATGGGAAGAGATTTATCTGATATGAACGTAGATCACATGATACTAGGCTTCAAATTCAATTCCATAATTAGATAAGACTTTTGTGTCTTGAGTGGGAGTGAGTGCCTTTTGCATGTGGGATAGATGTGAGTTGTTAAAGCCAGACAGTTTATTGTGGTAAATTACCTGAAAACATTGCATTAACAATTAATTCCATTCAAATATGCTCATGATGCTCTAGCACTAAGAGGTGGAGTCTATTTTCTCTACTCTTGAACCTAAGATGCCATGTACTCTGCTTAGACTAATTAAATAAGGGAGAAAGAAGGTCTGGGAGTACTGAGTCTAAGCCTTATGAGAATTGACAACTTCCACTTTTTCTCTCTTTTGGAGTTCTGAGCCATCATGTAAGAAGTTCAATTTTCCTGTTTTGGTGGGTGGTGTGGGTGGGATGTGACACTATCTTAGACATTTCCTCTGAGCTCCCAGCTGAAGGTAACCATGTGATTATTCCAGCTGACCCCAAATGAGACCAAGTCATCCCAAAGAAGCATCAGAAATAATAAATCATTTTTGCTTCAGCTACTGTATTATTTTTCTGATGGTATATAAGAAATTACCACAAATTTAGTAGCAAAAAACAACACACGTTTATTATCTTAGAGGTTCCCTGGGTCAAAAGTCAGGTCTTAACCTAACTGGGTCCTCTGTTCAGGATCTCACAAGATTGTAATTAAGATGTTACACAAAACTGCCATCTCCGGCCGGACGTGGTGGCTCACGTCTGTAATCCCAGCACTTTGGGAGGCCAAGGCAGGCAGATCACAAGGTCAGGAGATCAAGACCATTCTGGCTAACACGGTGAAACCCTGTCTCTACTAAAAATACAAAAAAAAAAAAAAAAATTAGCTGGGTGTGGTAGTGGGCACCTGTAGTCCCAGCTACTCAGGAGGCTGAGGCAGGAGAATGGTGTGAACCTGGGAGGCAGAGCTTGCAGTGAGTCGAGATCGTGCCACTGCACTCCAGCCTGGGCAACAGAGCAAGACTCCGTCTCAAAAACAACAAATAAACAAAACAAAACAAACCCTGCCATCTCATCTAAGTGTTATCTAGAGAAGAATCCACTTCCAGGCTTATACAGGTTGTTGGCAGAATCCATTTCCTTGCAGCTATATACTTCATGGCCTGTCTTCTTTCTGGCTGTCAGCAGAAGGCCTCTCTCAGGTCCTAGAGGCCATTAGCAGACCCTGCCTCATGGCCTTCTCCATAGGCCATGTACAACGTGGTGTTTGCTCCTTGCTCCAATCAGCTGAGACAGGGTCTTGTGTAATACAGCATAATCAAAGATGACATGCCAGCACCTTTACCACACAACATAATCTAATCACGCAAGAGACATCTCATCACCTTTGTCATATTCTGATGGTTAGAAGCAAGCCACAGATTCCACTTGAACTTAAGGGCATTTGCACAGATTCCACTTATGCAAGAGCATGACTCATGGGTGGTCACCTTAGAGCGAGTCTCCCACAGCCACCTAAGTTTTAGATGGTTTCTCAAGCACCTATAGATAACTAGAAAACATCTTTCTTCCATCAGCAACTCTTTAGCTGAGTAAAATCTGTAATCTTTAGTCATTCAGATAAGAAATCTATTCGGAGAAGCCACTTCATTAATGTTTACAAAATTAAAGAAGCATCTTTTCAGTATTAATGTTGGACGTAGTACTTAGGTAGAGACTGCTTTCCATTTGAGTCTGTAGGTGAGAAGAAGTACCAATTCTAGAAAATCTTTAGCCTATTTCAAACATTGAGCTCAAGCTGAGCAGTATTCTATCCACAGTTTGCTTTTATATTTAACATTCAAGCAAATTCCTTTAGAGATAGGGTCACATTGGGTGAATATGCCATTTTAAAGCTCAAGAATAAAGTTCAGAAAAAGTTGCAATAATCCATATCGCCTGACATCATATAATCTTGAAAGCTGTAGATCAAGAGTTGTGATGTGTATGTACAGTAACAAGGGCCGTCAATGTTCTAACTTCTATACTAACAATCGAACCACCCTAAGTGAAAATGGGAAAAACATCAGATCATGCTGACTCCCTAACTGGAAAGGTAGCTCCCAGGTTAGCTCCCCTCAAAGAGCTATTTGTCAAGATTGCCAGGATCAGCATGCATCATTCAGGTTGGGATTATATAACAGTATAATGTTTTTATATACTCTGCTACAGATGTTGCTTCATTGTAAACAGTAATGCACATATATAAACTATGATAATAATGTATATAACACTTAATGTCCACTATTCAATTAACACTCAACCTTGTTGTATTTGTTTTTTAAACTTTTTAAAAAACAAATGAGAAAAGTGAGTCTGAGAGGGTTTATTAAAATGCCAAAGTTTGCACAGCTAGGAATTAATGAAGCCTTGACTCCAACTTCATTCACTGCCATCAGATCTCCAAAGCCCATGTTGTATCCATTATGCCGAATTGCTCTTTTATTTATCTTCACAAGTAGGTGATGCCAAAACTTTCTGGGAAGCATTTGATTTGCACCACTGAAACCTAAGCATTCCTTTCATTAGAAATAATAATAGACAGAGGCAAGGATTGTCCAGAGTTTTCTTCAAAGAATGAAGGTTGTATATAATAGACAGTATCATTTCAAATACAACAAATCACTGATGTCTAGAAATGTAGTTTTTGTTTGTTGATTAAGTTAAAAAGAAAAGTTTGAATAAGCAAAATAAGATCTTGACCCAGTCAGCATAGCTGGCAGGTTTTACCAATCGTGATGGTAATAAAACCCAGTGGCATTCTAAACACAGAGAGCAGAAAGGAAGAATCAAATAAATAGAGTTTTTAAAAGTAATGTTTATGAAAAATAAAATCAATCAGCTGAAGAAGACATTTTCAATGAAAGAATGAGTGTGTCTAGTCTCATAAATAAAGTGAAAAAGTTTCTTACTGCTGAGTAGAAGAGAGTTGCTATACGTCACACCACAGAACTTCATAGAAATGCTAAACTTTGAACAGAGTGGCTACAGACAGCTATGAAAACTCAGGAATGCAGCCATTTTTCTAGGGTCACCTCAGAAGCTGGGCTACAGAAGAAAGAATTTGAGACCCATCAGTTTCACTCAGATGGCTTCAAAATAGGCTTAAAATTTTCCTCATTCACTCATTTATTTTGTCATGTATAAATACTGCAATTCCTACTATGTGCAGTGGGATTGAGATAAGTAAGACACCTCTGTTTTCTGCTCTCACAAAGCTTATAGCATAATGCAGTGGGAAAGAAGGACAAGAAAACAGGTATTTGTAATACAGTGAAATAGGTCAAGTGCTGTGTTAAACGAGCCATAGGAGACACTCCCTTAGTTAGTTGGAGTGTGTGTATGAGGATAGTGCATGTCAGGTAAGACTTTTTGGAGGAAATCAACCACACATATGGTGAAAACTGAATAATGATAGATGACCAGGGTAAGAAGACTTTGGGAGCCTATTTTAGATAAGGAAATGGATTGGGTGAAGACATAATTCTGAGAAAGAGCAAGATAAATTGAAATAATGGAACAGATTATCACCAGACAGAGTACAGGGTGTAAGGGTAGAAGTGGTGAGGGATGATGGTGGAGTATTAGGCCAGAATAGAGTTTTGTGAGTCTTATGAATCTCATTTGGGCAATGGGAAGGAGTTTGCTGAATAGGAAGCGCTGAAGGGAATAGAAATGTTCAGATTATTCTGGCAGCTGTTTAGAAAATCAATTAGAGTTGGCGAGACATGATGCAGTGAGACTAGTATGATAGCCATTGCATTATAGAAGCAACAGAGTTTGATGATTAGTTGGCTAAAGGAGCTGAGGGTGGGAAGGAATAAAAAGGGTCTCCAAAGTTACTAGATTGGCTGAGAGTATGGGTGGTGGTGCTTTTCAGTAGATAGAAAATTCAAGATGGGGTTAGGGAGAATTAGAGAAGGGTGATGCAATGAGTTCAGTTTGAGGCAAGAAAAGATTTGCACGTGTTTACGGAGAGCTGCTAGAGTAAAAGATAGTATGCTTTACTGTATGATCTGATGTTTTTCCCATTTTCACTTAGAGTGGTTCGATTGTTAGTATAGAAGTTAGAACATTCGAAGGCCCTTGTTACTGTACATACAGTACACTTGAATTACAGTTTAGCTTTTTTTTCTTCTCAAGTTTTACTAACATTACTTGCATTTCTACTACTACTATTACCACGACCATCACCTAGCATTTATTAAACAGCTTCAAAGTATTAGGCTTGGTACAAATGAATTATATTGTTTAAATTATTGTTGTTATTAGGTCAGGTAGACACTGGGAAAACTGAGGCTTACTGAGGTTATGTAAACTATCTAATGTCATATAGATAATATATGGCAGAGGAAGGAATTGAATATGGTCTGTTGCTGACCTCTGTGTTATCAATTGATATGGGATATTGAAACTAGCAGTTCACTTGGAAGTTAGAAGGAAAAAAAAACATCAATTTCTCTCTCTTAAGTTCCATATACCATTTCTACAGACATAAGTGCATCAAGCCCACCCACGAAGAGCACACAGTTCAGTGAAAGAGAGAAGCAAACATACACGATTGCAATGCAATCTGTGAGAATTTCTTTAAGGGGAGCAGGCCAGTGGCATTAAGGAAACAATAAAGAGGCTTAAAGAGGCTTAACTCAAAGTGGAGAAGTCAAGGACAACCTTAAAAAAGTCATGAAAGTCATAGATGCAACATAAAGGACAGGACACTAAATGATGAAAAAAAATTCAGAATAACTGGGCCACATTGTAATATGAGAATGGTAAATGATACAGCTGAAAACTATCAGATAATTAAAGTATCGGATGTCATGGTAAAGTGTTTTGATTTCAACCTAGAGTTAAATCTTTGGAAAAATTTTGAGTAGAGGAATTACGTCATTAGATTTACATCTTAAGGCAGGTAATTTCAGCAGCCAAATAGAAGACTCAGAAAGAACAAGAATTAAGTCACAGAGACCGTGTACATAGAATTCACAAACCAGTAGGGAATTTGGACGCTGTGTGGTAAATTTTAATCTTTTCAGTAGGACAAACTCCAAGTAGTGCATCAGATTTCACTTTACTTAGAAGGAGAAATGGCCAGGTGTGAGACCAATGGCTGGATGGTCAGGGACTTGGAAGATGATTGGCAAATTGATGACAAGGAAATTTTGGGAAAGGTATGCAGATAGAACTCTCTAAATAGGCAAAACAAAACAAAACAAACAAAAAAAAACATGAAGATATTTGTGTGTCAAATGAATGCTTACCACAGTGTGATCTAAGAAGAGGACAATTTTAAAAATGAAGTTGTTAGGAAAGCACATTCAGTGGATACCAGTCCACTTCTTTCTCCACTCACTCCTGCCATTGCCTAATGGACTCATAGACAAAGTGGCCATGGTGGCAAGAACAGAGGTTATATATGGGCTCAGCAACATGGTCTTCTACTCACCAAGGTAAGCCTGGCTGTGGCTGCTGCCGAGTGCCCTATGTACCAGCAGCAGAGACCAAGGGATATATTTGTTATGAATAATTTTATGTGTCAACTTACTGTGGAGTGAAAGATGTGACATTCCCACATATACCAGATTGTATTCTGACTATTTCTAGTTGAAAACATTGGAGAAATTGTAGTTTCACAAAGGGCTAACCCACTTGTCTATTCCTGCATACAGCAAACCATAAAAATTTATCTGAAAGGGGTAGCCTCCCTGTACCAGGGTGAGAAAATAGCCCTATCACCAGCGACTGAGAATTGGGGGCTGCAATGGACCTGAATAAGTATGCTTACCGAAGTAACCCTTATCTTCCATTAGTTTTACACTCCACCTCCTATATCTTCTAGTGACTTCCCTAAAAATTTACTGCTCTTAGCCAGATTTTTTCTGTCCTATCATTTCTTCTAAATTTATTATTTTTGTCTAAAAAATATAGAAGCATTTTGCTTTGGCTACTTTTTTAGACTTCACTGTCTTGTGAAGATCCTCATGTACGTGTAAAACTAATACAATTAGTATTCTTTTCTCCTGTTAATCTGCCTGGTGTCCATCTGATTTTTAGATGCAGCTGAAGAGCCCACTCAAAGCCAAAGAGGAGTTGAAGGTTGATATGGTTTGGCTTTGTGTCCCCACTCAAATCTTATCTTGAATTGTACTCCCATAATTCCCATGTGTTGTGGAAGGGGCACAGTGAGAGATAATTTGAATCATGTGGGCAGTTTCCCCTCTACTCTTCTCATGGTAGTAAATAAGTCTCACAAGAGCTGACGGTTTTATCAGGTGTTTCCGCTTTTAAATCTTTTCTCTTGACACTGCCATGTATGAAGTGAATTTTGCCTCCCACCATGGTTCTGAGGCTTCTCCAGTCATACGCAACTCGAGTCCAATTAAACCTCTTTTCCTTCCCAGTTTTCAGTATGTCTTTATCAGCAATGTGAAAACAAACTAATACAGTAAATTGGTACCAATAGAGTGGCACATTGCTGATACCTGAAAATGTGGAAGCGACTTTGAAACTGGGTAACAGGCAGCAGTTTGAACAGTCTGGAGGACTCAGAAGACAGGAAAATGTGTGAACATTTGGAACCTCTTAGAGACTTGTTGAATGGCTTTGACCAAAATGCTGATAATGATATGGGCAATGAAATCCAGGCTGAAGTGGTCTCAGATGGAGATGAGGAACTTTTGGGAACTGGAGTAAAGGTGACTCTTGTTATGTTTTAGCAAACAGACTAGTGGCATTAGAAATTTGCAGAACTTTGAACTTGAGAGAGATGATTTAGGATATCTGGTGGAAGAAATTTCTAAGCAGCAAAGCATTCAGAAGGTGACTTGGGTGCTGTTAAAGGCATTCAATTTTAAAAGGGAAACAAATAATTGGAAAATTTGTAGACTGACAATGTGATAGAAAAGAAAATCCCATTTTCTGAGGAGAAATTCAAGCAATCTGGATAAACTTGCATAAGTAATGAGGAGTCGAATGTTAATCCCCAAGACAGTGGAGAAAATGTCTCCAGGGCATGTCAGAGGTCTTCACGGCAGCCCCTCCATCACAGGCCTGGAGGCCCAGGAGGAAAAAGTGGTTTCGTGGGCAGAGCTGAGGGTTCCCTTGCTGTGTGCAGCCTAGGGACTTGGTGCCCTGCATTCCAGGCACTCCAACTGCGGCTGAAAGAGACCAAGGTAGAGCTCGGGCCATGGCTTCACAGGATGCAAGTCCCAAGCCTTGGCAGCTTTCATGTGGTATTGAGACTGTGAATGCACAGAAGTCAAGAACTGAAGTTTGGGAACCTCCCCCTAGATTTCAAATGATGTATGGAATCACCTGGATGTCCAGGAAGAAGTTTGCTACACGGGTTTGGGTCTCATGGAGAGCCTCTGCTAGGGCAGGAAGGAAAATCTGGGGTTGGAGCTCCCACACAGAATCTCTACTGGTGCACTGCCTACTGGAGCTGTGAGAAGAGGGCCACCATCTTCCAGACTCCAGAATAGTGGATCCACCAAGAGCTTGCACCATGTGCCTGGAAAAGGTACAGATACTCAATACCAGCCCATGAAAGCAGCCAGAAAAAGGGCTGTATTCTGCAAAGCCACAGAGGTGGAACTTCCCAAGGCGGTGGGAGCCCACTTCTTGCCTTAACATGACCTGAATGTGAGACATGGCGTCAGAGGAGATCATTTTGGAGCTTAAGATTTGACTGTTCCCCTGGATTTTGGACTTGCATGGGACCTGTAACACCTTTGTTTTGGCCAATTTCTCCCATTTGGAATGGCTGTATTTACCCAATGCCTGTACCCCCATTGTATCTAGAAAGTAACTAACTTGCTTTTGATTTTACAGGCTCATAGGCAGAAGAGACTTGCCTTGTCTCAGATGAGACTTTGGACTGTGAACTTTTGAGTTAATGATGAAATGAGTTAAGGCTTTGAGGGACTGTTGGGAAGGCATGATTGGTTTTGAAATGTAAGGACATGAGATTTGGAATGGGTAGTGGAAGAATGATATGGTTTGACTCTGTGTCCCCATGTAAATCTCATCTTGAATTGTACTCCCACAATTCCCATGTGTTGTGGGAGGGACCTGGTGGGAGATAATTTGAATCATGGGGGCAGTTTCCCTCATACTGTTCTCATGGTAGTGAATAAGTCTCATGAGATCTGATGGTTTTATCAGGCTTTGCATCTCTCTCATTTTCTCTTACCACCACCACAGAAGAAGTGCCTTTCACCTCCTGCCATGATTCTGAGGCATTCACCCAGCCATGTGGAACTGTAATTCCACATGAATGTGGAATTCACCACATGGTGAACTGTAATTCACCAGCCATGTGGAACTGTAATTAAACCTCTTTTTCTTCCCAGTCTTGGGTATGTCTTTATCAGCAGTGTAAAAACAGACTAATAGAGAGGTGATCTGGGGCTCCCCTGCCACAGGCCCACAGAATGATGAGATATCTGGCTAAACATTATTTCTGGGTGTGTCTATAGGGATGTTTCTAGAAGAGATTAGCATTTGAATTAGTAGGCTAAGTAGATGAATCTTTAAATGTGGGTGGGTATTATCTAATCCATTAAGAGCCTGAATAGAAAAAGAAGATGAAGGAAGGCTGAATTTGCTTTTTGACTGGCTGCTTAAACTGATACTTTGACCTTCACTTGCCCTCAGTTCTCCTTGTTCTTGGGCATTCAGACTTAGACTGGGATCTACACCACCAGTTTCCTGGGTCTCCAGCTTGCAGATGGCAGAGTGTGGGGCTTCTCAGCCTCCATAATCATGTGATCCAATACCTAATTATAAATCTCATATGTATATATATTCTATTGGTTCTGTTTTTCTGGAGAATTTTGACTAATACAGCTACAGAAGTATTTAGTCACCATGATGCAAAACAAGATATATAAATAACAAACAAAACTTTGCTTGTGAATGCTTTTAAAAGGGTCAAGAATTATTGCTTCTTGTAGTCCTCACTACTCCTAATTTTCTTACAGCTGTCTGCTTCACTTATTTTGTTACTATCCTAGTCCCTCAATTAACGATTAAGACATTAAGGAATAAAATAACAAACCAAGAACGACTGTAGAAATAATTCAGAGCGAAGAGACTAGACAGAGATTAAAAAGATAGAATACAGAAGTTGAAATCGGGGAGCTGGTGCCAAAGAATATAATTTGAGTCACTGTAAATTACAAAAGATGATCTTAAGGTAGATGAGTTCACCCTCTGTGGCTTTGCAGCCTGGTAAGAGAAGCAGTGCAAGGGTGACAGTTTGAGAAACATTGACTTAAAAGAATGTAGTTAGGAAGAGTAGTTCATAAAAAGACCTTGAGGGTGGGCTAGTGTGCAATCTCTGCCTATCTCTGCCCTTCTTGAATGACATTTGACTGTGAATCATGATTAAGAGAAAGAAATGGGGGGAAAATGTCTCACATACACTAAAAATGTCCTTAGAGTCAGAGAGTTACACTCAGCTCATTTTAAATTCCACTTCCTCAAAAGTAAATAGGAGAGCCCATCATGGCCAAATTAATGCATGGTACTATGCAGAGCCAAGGCCCTTGACCCCCTGGAAGCTCAAAGATTACTGATATGAGGCAGATTAATAGGGAAAAAAAAAGGCATATAAATTTATTTTATGTGTTTATGAGGGAGACTTCAGAATGAAGAGCCAACCACCCACTGAGATTCAGAAGCTTATTTCCCATCTTGGCAAAACAGGTTCTGGGAGGTGGGAGAAGAGGGATTCTCAATAAAGATTCTCTCAATCTTTATTGAGAGACAATAAAGATTGCTAGGGAGAATGAATGGACAGGGAACAGAGATTAACTGGTAAGTAGATCTCTTTGGAATTTGAATGAGTCTGAGAGACAGCCATGATCTCATGTGTGCTTAGATGTGGTTACGTTCTTGGTCTGTTTTTCTGCAATAGATAATTAGACAACAGGGAGGGGAGAAAAACAGTTGTTCCCATTGGTCATAGAGAAAATTCAGAAAACAACTTTGACCTTTCTTTCTCCTTTTTATCCTATATTTTATCCTTTTATCCTATGCTTTGGGAGAGATATGTGTGTTGGAGAGGCAGACGGGGGTGTCAGAGGGACTTTAAGCCTTCTTCAGTCCAGTCTGTCAAAATACCATATTTTGAGGTATTGGTTTCTGAGCTCCAAGAGTACTTCTGGCAACCCAATAATTTGGGTCCCTTTAAACCTAGTATTGTTTAGATAATTGTTCACATTATTTAGTGGAAGTGGGGAGAAGTTGATTTCATTAAATCGTTATTTAAATCATGCTATGGTCTGAACACATGTGCCTCCCTAAAATTTATATATTGAAATCTAACCTCTCAAATCATGGTAATAAGAGATGG
This sequence comes from Papio anubis, assembly GCF_008728515.1. Lineage (NCBI taxonomy): Eukaryota > Metazoa > Chordata > Mammalia > Primates > Cercopithecidae > Papio > Papio anubis. Next base: position 67,543,138 of record NC_044976.1, read on the forward strand.
AGTGTTTGGAAAATGACTAAGTAGTGACAGTGGAGCCCTCAGGAAAGCGATTAGTGCCCTTATAACAGAGGCTCAACAGAGCTCCCTGGTGCCTTTCTGTCATATGAGGGCACAGCAAGAAAGCATCATCTGTGATGCAGACAGCAAACCCTCACAAGACACCAAATCTGCTGGCAACTTGATCTTGAACTTCCCAGCCTCTGGAACTGTCAACAGTGAATTTCTGTTGTTTATATATTACCTCGTCTAAGGTATCATGTTATAGCAGTCCAAATGCACTAAGACAAATCACGTAAGATAAATATTAACTAATTTTTTTCCAATTTTTTATTGCAATAAAATAGACATAAAATAGAACTTACCATTTTAAGCAGCTTTAAGTTTGCATTTCAGTGGCATTAAGCATGTCATATTGTGCAACCACCACCATCTTCCATTTCCAGATCTTGCAATAATGAAACTTTATACCCATTAAAGACTAACTCCCCATTCCTCCCTCCCCCAGGTCCTGGCAACCAGTATTATAGTTTCTGTCTTTATGATTTTGACTACTCTAAGGACCTCATATAAGTGAAATCATATAGCATGTACCCCTTTTTTTTGACTGGCTTATTTTACTTAGCAAAATAACCTCAAATTTCATCCATGTAGCATATGTGAGAAGTTCCATTCCTTTTAAGGCTGACTGATAAGGAGGAACTTACTTCTGTCATTTTGCTATTTTTTTTCTATATGCCTTATGGCTGTTTTGCCCTTTATTTCTTGTATTACTGTCTTCTTTTGTGCTTAGTTGATTTTTTGTAGTGAAATATTTAAACCCCTTTCTCATTTCCTTTTGTGTATATTCTACAGCTATTTTCTTTGTGGTTACCATGGGGATTACATTTAACATCCTAAAGTTATAACATTCTAATTTGGATTTATACCAGCTTAACTATAATACCATATAAAAATTGCTCCTTTACATCTTTCTCCCCACTCCTTTCAGTTTTTGATGTCACAAAATTATATCTTTATATATTGTGTGTTCAAAAACATAAACTCATAATTTTTCAAAACGCATTTGTCTTTTAAATTGTGCAGAAAGCAAAATGTGCATTTACAAACTGTTGTTACAATAATACTAACTTTTATACTAATAATTGCCATATTTAAAATGTATTAGTCTCTTAATATATCCTAGAGGGGGATGTATAGCTACTGCTACGTTAAGAGCTAAAAATGACCACAATTAACCACAATTTACTATACAGTCCTTCCCCTGGAAGTTGCAAGCCTTCAGTACTCTTCAGAGTTCCCAGATTGTTGTATCTGAAAGATTTTACCAGTGCAATTGTTGTCTAGGTGGGGAGAGAGAATCCTGGTGCTTCCCATTCTGCCTTTTTCCCTGATTCTTACTGTTAAAGAATACCTGAATATTTTAAAAGAACAAAGAGCAGAAAATGAGTGTCTCCTTACATTCCTTGCCTCTGATATTCCTCTGTATCTTCATAGCTTTGATTATATTACAGTTTATTGCTTGCTATATGTTTTCCCAGAAATTTTGTCTATGCTTTTATATGAACATTAGTACATCATTCTTTATTTGGATAAACTGCTACACACTTTTACATTGTATAGTGAAAAATTATCCTTACCAAGGAGGAATCTGAACTTCACCCTTGGCTTTTGGTAAAAGATCTCTAGGCCCTAGAATGTCATGACTAATAGGAGTGTCTTTGTTCGCCTTTGGGGGCTTTAGCCACTGGACAGTCTAACAATGTGATTTATGATGGGGACTTTGGGCTGTGACATAAAGTCCAAACTCCAGAGGAACTGATGACCAAAGGTATTAGCCAAATTTCCAGGAAGGGCTTGAGATTTAAGGTGAGTCATGCAGGTAGTATGTGATTGAGCTCCAATAAAAACTCTGGACACCAAGACTTGGGTGAGGTTCCTTGGTTGACAATACTCTGTGCATATTGTCATATAAGGTGACCAGGAGGAGGCAGTGCCATCTATGACACCACAGAAAGAAGACAATTGAAAGCTCCCTTTTTGGATCCTTCCCGGATTCTAGCCTGTGTGTCTCTTCCCCTTAGCTGACTGTAATCTGTATCCTTTTTCTGTAATAGATTGTATTGTGTGTATAATTACTTTAAATAAATTCTGTGAGTCCTTTAAGCTAATTATCAAACTTAAGGGTGGTTGTGGAAACATTTGTAAACTTGTAATTGATGTCAAAAGTGAGGATGGTTTTGTGTGGGAACTGTGCTCTCAAACATTATAGCTTAGATAACTCCAGGTACACATAAATGTGGATCTCCTTGTTAACATGAAAGTTTAAGTACAGATTTTAAAAAGTTTCTTTTATTCTCTTTTCCAAAAAATGTATTTACTAGCTCTATTTACGTTTCTTTTCTTTCTTTCTTTTTCCGTTTCCTTTCTTTCTTTTTTTTTATAAATTGTAGAATTAGCTTGTCAGAGTTAACTAAGAATTTGGTTAGTATCATGTTTGGGACAACAGTGAATTTGTTTATTAACATAAGAACATTTATAGATGTAGCATGATATTTACTTTTTCCATTCATGAATTTTGTATGTCTATTTACTTTAGTCTTCTTTTATGTTCTTTGGTGTATTAAATATGCTAGGTACATTACTAGACATTTTATATTTTTGTTGCTAATTCAAGTGATATTTTCCCTTTACTTTTTCTTATTGTTTATTTCTGTTGTATAGTTAAAGTAGTGGGGGTTTCTTGCATTAATCTTTTGTATTGATTTTTTGTATAGATCTTTTATATCCAGCAATGATAACAAAAGCCAGTTACTAATGTTGAGAAATTTTCAAGTGAGTTCTCCCAGATTCTTTTTTTTTTTAGAGACGCATATCATTTGTAAATCCTTATACTTTATTTAGTCTTCTCAAATATATGTGCTTTTTATTTATTTTTTCTGATTTACTTCATTGTCTGGGATATCCAGAAAGATAATAAATGACAGTGACAATTGGTACTAGAAAACTAAATGTTTGTGTTCCCCCCAAAATTTGTAAGTTGAAGCCAGATTCCTCATGAAATGATATTTGAAAGTGGGGCCTTTAGGGGGTAATTAGGTCATGAAATTGAAGCTCTTGGGAATGAGATTAGTGTCCTTATAAGAAGAGACACAGGAGAGCTTCTTTTTTTCTCTTTTTCTCCACCATTTGAGGAAACAAGGAAGTGGGCCCTCACAAAAATCTGATCATGCATATCCAATCCTCCAGAATCGTGAGAAAAGAAATATTTCTTGTTTAAACCACCCAGTCTCTTGTTTTCTTGTTATAGTATCCTGAACTAAGACAGTTAACATCTATAATTTGTTCCTGAGTTCAATGTAATTTTAAAAACTATTTACCCTTAAGTTTTGCTGGGAAATTCTGATATACCGATATTATCAAATAAAAAAAGTTTTCTTCTGCTGCTATTTGCTAGTATGTATTTTTTAATTACATCAATTTTTTCATCTATTAGTTTTTAAAATTCATGAATGCAGTGATATATATATAATTTATATATATTATATATATATAATTTGTATATATTTTGTGTGTGTGTGTGTATATATATATATATATAAATAAATTTTCTTAATTTAGAACTCTCTTTGTATTCCTTGGAAAGAAGCCCTTCTTGAGCAGAATACATTATTTCTGCTGTCCATTTTTGTTTTTAATACTTATGCTTATTTTGTGATATTACTTGAGAAACTTTCCAATCTTTTGTATACTCTGAAAAGTTAATGATGTTGAGACATGTTGGCATTTTGTCTCTTTTTCAATTATAACAGTTGTGGAGTATTGGAATATATTTATTTGTAGCATATATCTGTCTGTAAAAATGTACGTGTGCAAAAGTAAATACTTTTCTAAGAACAGACATGACCAATTAGGCTGTGTACACACAAAATATTCAAGTATTAAATGACTCTGACAGTGAGTTGTAAAATCTAAGGTTAGTCAGTAACACATCAGTGTGTCTCTGTTGAACCATAGCTCCTTCTGTGCTAGGCACAGGAGTGAAAATAAACATGAAAGTTATTGCTGCCACATTAACTGACTTCTTACTCAGGAGGGCTGTGCATTAAAAATTGAGTAACTTAGCAATAGCCTTGATAATATGAGATTTGATGTTAATGATCAGAGCCTTCAAATGTCATACTCCTTGATTCTAGTATTTATCATATTTAACTAGAATTTAACATCTCCCCTCTATCTACCCAAAACACTCCTTTCCTGTGTTTTCGAAGTAAATGGCATCCAACAATTATCATTAGAATTGGGAATCATATGTAACTTCTACCTTTCCCTTATGTCCATATTGCACTGATCTCAATTTCTAGAATTCTACCATTTAATCTCTTGGAAATCCCTTTACTCCACATTAATTTACTCTTAGGTCTTTATAGTTTCATTTCTTACTGTCATAGAAGTTGTTAATTAAATACCACAAATAAATTAGGGGCAGGGATTTAAATATTGTAAAAGAAACCTTATCTGACCCTAAATGTTTCCTACAAATTGCTCGTAAAATTTCTGAGCCTAATATTTGTATAGGCAGATTGTAGGATATCTTTTCATATTTTTCTATGGTTATTACTTAATTCATGTTTTTGAAATGTTGTTGAGTCAACTTTTAAAAATTATACGTTATATTTCTAGGTTTCCAATAATTACTTTTGATTTTGAAGCTTAATCTTTTTTTCAACAATGTCTAGGGTTAATTAATATTTGTGTTCTCTATCTGATCAAAATCCAATCTGAGAGTCTTTGCAGATTGAAAGTTTCCAATCTGAAAGTTTTACTTAATGGGGAACTTCTCTTCCATCTGCCTCTGCACAATTTTCTATGTAATAATCATCTTGGACTTTAGGTTCATGTATTATCATTGGTATTACACATCAAAATTTATTACAACTTCACTGTTTTTATTGGAGTTTTCACTTTGCATCCTCTCTTAAATTTCACATATTATTTTTCTTGATTATATTTCACTTTGCTGCAGAAATTCTTCAATTATGTCTTAATATGTAATAATTTGCTCATCTATTTGACCAAAATGTTGGCTCAGTACAGAATTCTTGTTTCAAAAGTATTTTCTAGGTTTTTTTTTTTTTCCAAAAGATTGAAGATATTACTCCATTCTTTCTAGAATATAGGCACCTCTGAGAAATCTAACACAAATCTCTTTAAAAGTTTTTGTAATTTGATTATTTTAAGGGTGGATTTTAGATTTTTTTTCTTTATTCCTTGAGTTCTTAGGTAAATCAGAATATGTCTATTTCTTTTTAAGATTCCTGTTATTTGGCACCTAGTGACAATTTAAATATAATATTTGATGTCCTTTTTAGCTCAGTGGAAAGGTTTTCTATTATTTCCTTTCTTTGGTTTTCTGAATTCTTTCATTTGAAACTCCCTTTAGATGGAAAATGGGTATCTTGGATTGCTCTCTATGAAGCTTCATTTATTTACACTTTAAATTTTGTTGTCATGTTGCTCTTTATTAATTGTGACTTACTAGGATTTATTTTATTTTTCAGATCCTTAATTTGTTATTTAGCCATTTCCTTTTTCTATTTAATCTTTCTTCTAATTTTTATTTCTAATTTTAGTTGCCTTTTTTATTTTAGCAATTTATTCTACAGTAAAGACACTTTATATTTATCATTGCAATTGCAATGAAAATTGTTAATCATATTTAGTTTTTCTCTGAAGCTGTTAATTAAATTATTATGAAAATTTCTGTTTTTCCTTGAAATTTTTTTTTCCAAAATCAACTCTTCTTATTTGTTTATCTTGATCATTCTGTTTTAGTTTATTGCTTTTCTTTTTATTCTTTTTGTTTGTTTGTTTGAGATGGAGTCTTGCTCTGTCGCCTAGGCTGGAGTGCAGTAGTGTGATCTCAGCTTACTGCAACCTCCGCCTCCTGGATTCAAGCGATTCTCCTGCCTCAGTCTCTCAAGTAGCTGGGACTACTAGCATGCACCACCACGCTCAGCTAATTTTTGTATTTTTAGTAGAGACGGGGTTTTGCCAGGTAGGCCAGGCTGATCTCGAACTCTTGACCTCAGGCGATCCACCCACCTTGGCCTCCCAAAGTGCTGGGATTACAGGTGCGAGCCACCACACCCAGCCTATTGCTTTTCTTTGAAAGTCTAGTGGCACTTGTCTGCCAATCTGATTTAGGAATGAAGGACTAGGTAGATTAATAAAGGCAATGAAAGGCATTTTATTTCCAGATATGTAAGTCTGTCTGTCACCAACATTCCTCTCTTCTAATTGCTTGGGCTGGCTGTGGCATTTCTATTTTTGTGGGAAGAGCAACAGGCAAGCTTCACTTTAACGTGTGTTGGGGAAAATAGTCATGGAAAGACTGAGAACCTTACCCTGCACTTCCACCAGTTGCCAGAATAAGGAGGTTTGCCTTGGCTCTGAAGCACTTTAGATTATTTTCTTTCTGTCAGGGCCACCTTTCTTTGCTTTCCAACCCTATCCCCACCCTCCACCTTCACCGTAACTCATGTCAGAATCTGAAGTTGACTGAAGCTCTGCTCTGCTCTTCTTTCTGAGTCCTATGCCCACACTAGGAAGAAAGAAGAAATGCTAAGTTTTAAAAAGTATATAGTTGTTTTTAAGTGATTTCTCTAGGATCCTTTCTGGCTTTTTGAGCAACCTGACTCTGAGTCTTGAGAATCATTTATAACTGTTTGAACTTAGATTCTAATTTTCCTCATCTTTGTGACATTATTTGGTTTCTAGTCACAGTCTATTATATTTTTATTTCACTTTTCAGGTGGTCCTCAAATTTTCTGTTCTATTAGTGATATCCTATAATTTTATTCCATTGATATTCTGTATTTAATCTATTTAAAATATTTTTCTATAATTCAAAGAATTTTATGAAGAAAGTAGAATTGATGATTATGCTGTGTCTGCATTTTTCATCCACTTTTTATGATTGTCAATTAATTAAAAGTGGATACTTCTTTATGTTTAAAATGAAAAATCTTTTATAAGCATTAACCATTCTGTAACTTTGTTACATTTGTAGTTAACTTCTATTTCATAATTTTTCTGACATTCATAAATAATGTTGGCCACTGGGTTATTAAGGGCTCTCCAGAGGAATAGAACCAATAAGATATGTGAATATACAAAGAGAAAGGCTTACTTTAGGAATTCCTCATTTTAAGGAATTGGTTCATGTGATTGTGGGGGCCTGGTAAGTATAAAATCTGCAGGGCAGGCTCTCAGGCTCAGGCCCCGGAAAGATGTAATGTTGCAGCTAGAGTTCAAAGACACTCTGGAGGCAGAATTCCCTCTTCCTCTGAAGATCTCAGTCTTTTTCTCTTGAGGCCTGCAAAAGATTGGATAAGGTCCATTTACATTATGGAAAGTAACCTGCTTTACTCAAAAGCTATTGACTTAAGTGATAGTCTTACCTAAAATGTACCTCCAGAAGAACATCTAGACTGGCATTTGGATATCCGTATTCCATGGCTTAGCCAAGTTGACACATAGAATTAACCATTAAGTCATAAGTCATACACATTCACTAATGTATAAATTATAATACATATGTATGATTTCAAAGCCTTGTTCAAAATGTATTTTAAAAGTTCCCAAATATTTCTTGAGTTTTGAATTATTTTAAGAAGATTATTTATTCCCGACAGAAACTCCTATGTCATGTATTAGTCAATTTCAAAATTTCAACTGATTACAACTATTGAATTTAGGCAATTCTTAATGGACTAGTCTCAAGGTTTCTGGCTTAGCTTGTCAAGATACCAGTCAATTGGATGGATTATAGAATTCTCAACAGATATAACTAATACCATAGGGGAGATTTCTGCTGTTTATTGTTGCTTTTAAATTTCGATGAAAAAAATGTCATTTGGGATAGCTGTGTTAGATAGTATTTTTGTCCTAACTCTTTATACTTTCCTTATAATATAACTTTATGTCCAGACACTTAGCCATGTGCTTTGCGGTAGAGTAGCTAGAGAATATGTCTCTTCATTGACACTGAGCTGGGAGATGTGCCTTGCTTTGGGTAATGGAATGTGCACTGGTTTGCAGCCAGAAACTACAGTTGTATGATTCGGTTTACCCTCTTATGCTCCCCTTGTTTGGTATTAGGAGAGAATGCTCTGAATAGTCTCTGTTTCAGAATGAGAAGTATGCAGAGAAGAGCTAAACTGAACCTATAGTTTGAAGTAGAGCCCTGTTAGACTCTGATCCACAGACATATGAATAAGAAAATTCATTATTTTTTAAAAAATCATTAACCTTTGGGAGCTGTTTCTTACACAATAATTTTACAAGAGCTGCCTAATATTGTAGGAGAAAAAAAAACAATTTTCATGTCACTGCTCCTTGAATTCATTGGTGTCACCTTTTATCCACTTATTTCACAAATATGTATTGGGTGACTACTGCATGCCTGGGATTTTCCTGGGAAGTATTAGTACTTTCCTACTGCCAGGCATATTTCTTCTCCTTTCTTATATAGGGTGAAAGAAATCTACTTTTCTAGCTTCCGATTTGATTTGGATGCAGGTAGAGCTGCTGTTGAAGAAAATAAATCATCATATTACTTTTCCAGTGTAATGTTTTAGTCACTATGTGGCCTAAAGGAAGAAAGCCAGATACAGAATATGATACTTTCTGAGTAACAAAGTGGCAATGGAATTTTAAACCTTTTATATACAAATGAAATTATAGATTATGGGTAAGGACAGGTCAGGATAGGCCACAGTGACACATGATTCTAAAATCTCAGTGTTCTACAAAAGCAAAGATTTTTCTCACTGATGCCGTGGAGACATCATAGGGTGCTTATGGCTCTTCTTCATATTGTCTTTTCTTTGGGCCTCAGACTGGTGAAACATTCATATATAAAACATTGACAAATTCATAACAAAGGGAAACTACATACTTGCTCAAAAAGCTTCTGTTTGAGCTGGAATGTGGTCATTTTAATTCTCATTTCATTGGTCTATTCTGTCATGACTAGGTTATAAAATTATAATCCTCCCCCAGGGAGGGCAGAAAACAATTGTTAATTATAATAGACTTTTTCCATGAAAAAACAAGTACAATGTTTAACCTTATAATAAATAGTTAATTTCCATAGAAGGAGATTTTTCAGCTTTTGAAGTCTATGTGCCTTCAAGGAAATTCTTCAAAAAAGCCAAGATATTTTATGATGAGGAGCTACAGAACAGGTATAAATCTGATACAAATCTTAATCTAACAAGAAACAGAGTGTATTTTCATAATAACTCTAGGTCAAATGCCTTCTAAACATTCCTACATTTTGTCTTTATCAGTGAGCAGTCCAGAATTTTGCTTCCTGCAATGTGTCTGAGTCCACAATATTCCACCAATTTTTCATTAACGTTTGCTAATGAGATCCCTTATTAAGATCTCTGGTGTAAGCATAATTTTTATTAGATAGGACTGAATTAAGGAATATGGAACTTAGAGGTTTTTCTATTTTGACATTAAAGATTATAAGGATTATGTATTTTTATCTTCTCAATAAAGCAACTAACGAAATACCTGGCATAAAATAAGACTAAGAAAATCCCTCATCTCTGCCTGCAATTGTACTTCCAGCTGCCTTTAAGGATCATTTAACCTTTATAAAACCTAAAGTAAGGCTTTACCATTTATAAAGCACTTTTAAAAAATTCAATTAATTCTCATTACAATCTTATGCAATATGTATTACTACTTTCGTTTCTTTATGGATGAATATATTGAGACTACAAAAGTTAAATAACTTTTGAAACATCAAATACCTTAGCAACTATTTGCTAAGGGGACCTTTGTTCAAAATCCTATGTGCTTCCCAGCATGCCTGCTATAATGCCTAAAATTTGCTTTAAAACACTTCACTCCTGTTATTGTGATAGTAGGTGTATGACGGTTATTTACATTTTAGCTCTAGATGTGATTAGGTGATACTATCAGGACTTTAGGTTCAAAGGGTAGTCTGCTAGCAATGTGATAAAAGGCCAGGCTTCTGCCATTCCTGCTATTAATACATAATCAATAACTGATACTTTACTGAATAAAACCTTATTTTATTAATAAAATTAATCTTATTAAATATCATAATTTATTTTTAAAAGGGATCTTATTTATAAAAGTGAAGATATTCAAGACATGCAATTTGACTACTTGCTTGCTGGTTCTGTGGACTCCTTGGGATGGGACCTGTGATCTTGATACCCCAACTGGTTCCACTTCTACTTATTAGTTTGGGGAGGATTTCTGGATTGCATAATGCCAGATGGAACCCTTGTCTCAGGAATTTTTCTGTATCTTCTTCAAAATGAACTTAAGTGGTTGGAATACCCAAAGGGCATAGATTTGGAATTTTTTCCAATGTAGACAACGTGGTACAAACCCATTCTGTGCCAGCATTACTAATAAATAGTAATCTAATAAATGTCTGTGTGAGGAGCAGAATTTAGGAACAATATATGATGTGTTTTATTTATAACCTGACAGCTAAGTTATGGAGCTTAGCAAACACTAGCCCCCTTAGATTTTTCTGGTGGCTACGTTTATCTATGACCAGATTATCCTAGGTCAGTTCTCAATCACACTATGTATCTTCTCAACACTGTGCAGCATTTCTTCCTGAATGCTGTTCTCTGAAATCTGAGTTTACCTGTGTGCTAATATTGAGGACACTGACTCAGTGACTAGGGCATGATTTTTGCAGGGCCTTAAAATGCTCTAGATAAGTATCTCAATTCTGAACATAATTGTGTAAGCTAGAAATTAACTCTTTATGAGTGTTGCTTCAGACACCTCTGCAGCATCCTTATTTTTTTCTGCACAGCTATGGAGAATGAGAGATTTCTATTGCAGTTTTAAAAATTAATGTTACTTATATGCAGCCAGCATACAAAGAAAATATTGAAACTTGGTAATAAAACAAGTGCTTAGCAATTATACAAAGCCCATCTTTAGACAGCTTTACAAATACCAGCTAATTAAATTTTACTAAAGACAATTTATTTATAATATAATAAACATATGGTAGAAATAACAAAACAAAACATAGCCATAGAAAATAACACTCAAATCAAATGCTAATAGATTGAATTTTTCCTCCTCACAGGGTACATGCCCCACAGTCTTCAATACTTTTTATTATTGTTTCAAGAAAACTGGATAAATTCATTCTGAACATCACAGACTTGAAAGTCATTCTTACCATGCCTTTGAGAATGCCTATGGTTATCATAGCCATCATCTCAAAGGAAAAGAATTCTTTAACTATTATTATATATGCAATTTGGAATAAAAAAAATCAAGTTGCATTGTTATTGAAATTAAGGACACAAAGTAATTTTCCTTTGGTTTTTCACCTTAAATGGTTTGATGCTTCAATTACCAACATTTTTTATCTTTCTTGTTGTGCTTTCCAAACTGGCACTATTATTTTGATACTGAGTTTTTGTTAATAGCAGGAAATAATTAGCCAATTGTGCAGCCCGAATCTTTTTATTTTATTTTATTTTTTTACATTTTTATGCTGCTTTGTGTGTTTGAAATCAGATCTGTAATAGGAATTTAGAAACTTTGGTTTGGCCTTGTAACCTTGATTGCTAATTACTGTGTCAGTAAGTCCCAGGAGCTGTATGGATGGAGTAGGTGGTGAGTAGGTGGTACTATCATATTTTTGGCATTTTATAATAGAGTCTAATAAACTTTTCTTATTTTTCCTTTTTCAGGAGTCTCTGACTTCCTAATATTATTATCCTCTCTTAAAACCTATTGGGGAAGACTGGCCAATATAAATTAAAAGTGGCGAACTTGCCTTATCACCTGTAGGATAAAACTCAAACCTCCTTAGCATGATATAGAAGACTTCTTAGGACTTTCATTTTCTGATTCCTGTTGCTTATTCAGCCTAATCTCTCAGTGCTGTATAAACTGGATCTGGAACTCTAGTTACATAAGGAGTTCTTATGCTATTTTATGTCTTGATTCTTTAGCACAGCTTGCTTCTATGCATAAAGTAAATTTTTGGCACCTGGTAAACTCCTAATCTTTCAAGATGACCTTGAATGTTTACTTTGACATTACCTGCTCAGGGACATAACTATAAAGCCTATCTAGTAGATTTTATGATACTCTTCTGTGGGTCACATATCGTCTTGAACAAACTTCCATTATGTTTCTATTTGTCTGGATTACCTTCCTGATTTATCTCCTAGTCATTGAGCTCTCTGATGACAAATGTTATATTTTATTTCTCTTCATGTCTTTCATCAACTCTAGCACCTGGGATGGGTCTTTAGAGGGAAAGAAAGCTTACTCTACTCTCCCAATCCCAGGGATGGCTTCATTGTCCTGCCTCCTTTCTCATTATTCTTGAGGGAAGAGTGTCATTTATCTGATTGGTCAGACACAGCATGATGACCAGCCACATTAGGTCGTGGGCATGGTCATGGTGGGTTCTCTTTTCTGCTTTTTCCTGTCATGCACCTGGAGCAGTAAGTGGACCAGAGCTCTTCTTCGCACTGTAAGCCTGCTTACTTCTCTCAATTTCTGGTCATCCTTTCCACAGTATCAATAATCTGGAGCACAGTGAGACTGGACTTTGGAGGTAGAGATAAGCGGCTTATTAAACTTATAGTTTAGGAGGATCTGCAAGAATTCCCTTTCTTGACCATTCAGAGCTCCATCAATCTAGGATCTCTGCTGTGTGCTGTTCACTCAGAGGGGTAGAACACGTTTTGGCTCCCATGATTTGTGAGTCTATTACTAGTTAGGAAATTTCAATACCAGAAGTTGGCTCTAGAAAGGTGATAAAGAAAAGTCACAGCAACGGGGTGGTGGACCTCATGGCCCACATGGCCTCCAAGGAGTAAGACCCCCAGACCACCAGCCCCAGCAAAAGCATGAGAGGAAAAGAGAGGCTCTCACTGCTGGAGAGTCCCTGCCACACTCAGTCCCCCACCACACTGAGAATCTCCCTTCCTCACAGTTTCCATTCAGACCTCCTGGAGAGGGAGGGGCTGAGGGAGCCCCGCCTTGTTGTGTACTATCAATAGAGTCCCCTGTGCTCAGTCAAAAAAAAAAAAAAAAAGTCATAGCATATTAAAGGAATTCTCACAGCTGCAGAGAGAAAAAATAGCTGTTGGAGGAAAAAAATGTCAACTTGAATAGAAAAATAATATGAACACTTAATAAGATTCAAATGAAGACTCATAGGAATAACTTTTTTAAATTAAAAAAATAAAAATCATGATTCCAAACTAAACAATTTGATAAGTAAACCAAAGAAAGTATGACCTTGGTTGAGAACTGAATTAGTATCCTAGAAGATCGAAGAAAACTTAGAGCAAACATTTTTAAATGGAGATATTGATGAAAAAGATAAAAGACTCTAAGGATAGATCCGGGATATAACATGCCAATAATAGAATTTCCAGAATATGAAAGAGGAACTGATGTAGGGTTACGCTAATTTAACATTCATTCAACAAAAATATCCCTGGGATAACAGAGGGTTTAATTTTATAAATTTAAAAGATGTACTGATTTCCTGGGACGAGTGATAAAAAAGACCATGGACTTAGGCATAAAAATTTCTATATTTGAAGATAAAGGGAAGCAGCCCTTAAAGCCTCAAAAAGAAAAATCAAAGTTCTTACAAAAGTAAAATAAACTAGAAAATGGTGGAATTAAATATAAATGAGTAATACATTAGAGTTAAAACCCCAGAAACCTATACCTGGTCAATGTGTTAACACGTAAGAGCAAGATAGACAGACAGATATTAGATGGATGGATGGATGGATGGATAGATAGATAGATAGATAGGATAGATAGATAAATAGATACATACATACATACATACATACATACATAGATAATTGAGAATTTAAAATGTGTGTCCCCTTACATAGGCAATAATATATAATTTATCATTCCAACTGATCGTGAAAGATGGCACTCTTAATGATTATACTATAGCAATAAGCATAAATTAGGACTTTCTAGGAAAATTGGACTGGCATATAATTTATCGTTCTAACTGAATGTGAAAGATGACACTATCGATAATCCACACCAAAGTAATAGTACTTCCTAGGAAAATGGGGATGAATGACCTCTATTCTTATACTACATTTGAGAAAAATGTTGTAAAACTTGAATTATTAAACAAATATTAGGAGAAACAAGTCAGAACTCAAGACAGAAAAAACAAATTTTGGGAAGGAAACAAATGATGAGCATAAAGCTTACGGTTAAATGTAAATTAGTAGTGACAAATCATTTGGAAATAACAATGTAATATTAAATAAAGATTTCTGAAATACAGGAAACTCATTCCAGATAACTTCTAATAATAATTCAGAAATAAGAGTAATAAACATTGTCAGAAATAATTGAGGTAAGAGTAGGAAAAAGAGGAGGCGTAAACCATTTTAATCACTTCATTTGGAGGGAGAGATAATATAAGAGAGAGAGTAGTAAAAGTGTTCTTATGGCCTTAGTTTATTAGGGAGAGTGGAGGAGAAGCAGTGAAATAGATTACAGAGAATTAGGCAAATTCACAGGTAAGGCACAGTCCTATAAATCTTCTCAATCTGCCCAGATTTCTGACACCAGCCACAAATTCAAGTGTCCTGCGAGCCATCCTTACTTCAGACCAATTTACTACAAATTTGAGGGTCTCCATGGACTCCTTCATGTTTAACAATTTGCTAGAAAACCTCACAAAACTCAGGAAAGCACTGTATTTAAGATTGCAGTTTTATTACAGCAAAAGGATACAAATCAGAACTAGCCATAGGAAAGGACACATAGGGCAGAAATTAAGACGGCAAGTGTTCTGAACACAAAGATTCCATGTTCTCAGGGATGTGTTATCCTCCCAGAGTTGATGTATGGAAATATATACAGAGGGTACTGGCAACCCAAGTAGCTCACCACAGCTTTGGTGTCCAGAGTTTCAAGCCTGAGGCTTGATCAGGGAGGTATTGTTGAGTGTGTTGCTGTTCATGTGGTTGAACTGAGTCTCCGCTACTACTGCCCTTCCCTGGAGGGGAATGGGCTGATACCATGTGGCTGCAGGTGCCAGACCTCTAGTCACATGGTTGCTCTTTCTAGTGTGGCCAGCCCCTATCTTGAGCCATCTTATTTGCATACATTATCTAACGGGCCTGACAGAAGTCATCTCAATAGCACAAATGACTAAATGTGGTCAAAAGAGCCTACTGAATAACAAAGTCATTTCTATTATTGACAAATTACAAGGTTTTCAGGTTACCCCAAAGAAACTGGGTGCAAAGGCCAGGTCTCTTTTTGGGCAGAAACATGTTTTTTTGTTTTGTTTTGTTTTTACAAAAGAGCATCTTTGTGTAGGAATTAAGCTAATTTTTTATTTTTGTTTATATTTTAGAGGTTATGTACCTAAAAAAGGAGTAGAAATATCTAGAATAACTTGTAAATTATCCAGGGAGAAAATAATTTTTTTTATTATACTTTAAGTTCTAGGGTACATGTGTACAACGTGCGGGTTTGTCACGTATGTATACATGTGCCATGTTGGTGTGCTGCACCCATTAACTCATCATTTACATTAGGTATATCTCCTAATGCTATCCCTCCCCCCTCCCCCCACCCCTCGACAGACTCCAGTGTGTGATGTTCCCCACCCTGCGTCCAAGTGTTGTCATTGTTCAATTCCCACCTATGAGTGAGAGCATGTGGTGTTTGGTTTTCTGTCCTTGCTATAGTTTGCTGAGAATGATGGTTTCCAGCTTCATCCATGTCCCTACAAAGGACGTGAACTCATCCTTTTTTATGACTGCATAGTATTCCATGGCGTAAAATAATTAAATTGCTTAGCTAAATCAGCAGAAATAAGGAAATGTTAAAATGTAAACTATTGGCTAATGGATAAAAAAGACAATCATATTTTCACCTTGCAAGTCATTCCCTTGAAAGTGAGGCTCCTATCTACTCATTTGTTCTTTTTTCCATGCTACTAGCTGAAATGTGGATGTGATAGAAGAAGAGGAACTATTTCTGAATGCAAGATGAACTCTGAATTGAGAAGATAGATGCCCTGGACTTTAACATTATTGAGCTATCAACTAAACTGCAGACCACTTACTTTCATATTTGTGAGATGAAAATAACTGTCTATTTTTAGAGGAGCCCAACCTGTGTCCTAACTAGTATAGCTAGGTAAAGAGATACTAAGGAATTGCTATAAATAGATGACCATAATGAAAATAATAATGCCTGAAAAAGTGGTGTTTAATGTTGCAAGGACAAAAAAATGGCTAAGATAGATCATCGTGTGATGATAAGAAGCAAAATTCAATATGATGGCCTAATAGTCATAAACCATGTATTTCAAACAATATGGCACCCAACTACGTAAGGAAACACTGTTAAAAATATAAAGTTTTAAAAAAGAATTGTGAATTTATAACAGAAGACTTTAATGGTGCAATCAACAAGTTTGGTTTAAGGAATATACATACATATATTATATAATATTACAGCCATCAAACAAAGAATATTCAGAATTGTATTTGACGTTTGCCTTCATTAAAAAACTATACTTTTAAAAACATTTTCACTTTTTTTTCAGGGCAGATTTCCTGATTTTGAACCAATAAAATTAGAAATAGATAATTTAAGGGTGTTAAAAAAAATCCTAGCAGTTTGAAAGATGCTAATAAATAACTTAGATTAAAAAGAAAAATCAAAACTGATATTAAGAATTATGTAACAAGAAAGAAAAGGAGACTATCTTATATCAAAACATACAAGAAATACACTTGAGAAAATGGATAGCCTTGAGTGCCTTCGTTTTCCAAACAAGATGAAAAATAAAAGAACTTGGTATTTATCTTAAGGAATTAGACATACACAATAAACAAAAATAATTTGGAGGGATGTACTTAAGAGGAAAAATAACAATATAATGAAAAAATAGCAGAAAATAAATTTTAAATCTAAAAACTGATATGTAAAAAAATGATTTTTATTAATTTATACATACTATATGATCTTAGAGACTTTATAGTAGACAAACCTTAATGTGGCTTAAATGTTGTTTCCATGACAGAATGGTTTGAATTTTATTTGAAATTTTCTAAGTTTTTATTGCGATAACTTATAAAAAAAATCACAATGAAAATGAACCTTATGATATGCAAAAGCCATCTGCAAATTGAATTCAGTCTGTCTGTCACCGGTTTGTGACTTGTAATATATAAGATTCCTTGGTGTGACATTCTCAATGTTTAGCATGCTGTCTGTCAAATATGTCAGGTAAACTATGAAAAACACTTTTACGAAAAACAATCAGCCTCTTTGAGTCCGTTATTTTTCTTCTTGGTATGCCTCTATTAATAGTACTGAGAGCTCAGTTACTCTATTTTTATCTCAGGGAGAACAGCGTTACACTGACTTCAGAAGTGAAGGAAATAAAATTCTTAAAAAAATAGTCATTTCATAATTAAACTGATGAACAAAGACAATTTCACTTGATGATTGTCAGATCTATGCACTCTTAATTATATTTTCCAATCATTTTTGTGGTGTTAGCGAGCCACGATCTACTCTGTACATGTCATAAGATGCTCAATAGTTTAATTCAACTATCCTTTCCCTTTTTAACCAAAGATAATCATGGAAAAACAGATTAGTATATATTCTGATTTATTTCAGACAGGCAGGATACAGTCAGCATTCACTTTTCATGGCTTTCAAGCCAACAACATTCATCTTCCTCATGAATTCTGGATAAATTCAGAATTGCCAAGGATTAGACCATAACAGATTATTTAGAAATGTGGATTAGTCATACAAATCTTTTTGAATCAGTTCCATAAAGATGATAAGTGGCTAAAGCTGTGGTGCCAAAGAAAAGAACAATGTACAATCTGTGAACAAAAATGCAGGCCATTTGGCTTCACTATAGCGGTATCCCAGTGTTTTGCCAGAGGAGAGGAAGGGCTTGGAAGGTAAATAATGAGTCTGGAGATTGAAGCCCCATCTGTTCAGACAGGCTGAAGCTTGCTGGGTTGACAGTGCTTATGCTGGGCATTGATTGATATCATCTCAATTGGCTCTTGACATGAGAGGCAGTTGAGGATGTCTGAATTAGAAATTGGTCCTGGGATCCTGAACATGAGCCAAGAGTCGTAGTTACAGAAAACAAAAACAAAAACAAAAACTATAATAAAACAAAGTAAGTGTCCTCTCATTACTGCCTACGCCCCTTTGAAAAGAAAAGAAGAGAAGAAAAAAATCAAGAAAAAGAAAAGAAGAAAAAAGGAAAAGATAAAGAAAAAGCAGAAAAAGAAAAAGAAAAGAAAAAATGTACAATGGAATTTGAGGCTCGGAAATGACAAATTACCACCTGCCGATTTACAATGAATAATCATTTACATATAGTTCTTCCATATGTTCCTTTCTGTCACACGTATTCTTTTATTTCTATTGTTCTTAAATGTTAATTTTCTTTGACATCATAAAGAAATTTATATTCAATATTGACAGGTTCTGATAATTTATGAAATTTTCTTTATTTCATGTTTATGTTGTTAAAGCCTTCTTTGTAACCCTACTATTTAATATATACTACAATTACTTTCTGTGTTAATTTGTAATATATTTCCACATTTATAATATTTTAAAGACATTATTTTAACAATTGTATAATGTTCACTACATTAATGTGCAGTAATTTAATCAGTTATTTTTTTGTTACATAGAAGGTTTCCAACCTTTCAGTATTTTAAATAAATTTGTGATGAATGTGTGTTTACATGTATGTGTAAAATTCTTTATGTCATTCAGATTGTTTTCTTTGACTGAATCCTTTAGAGAAATCTCTAGCAAAATACAGGCACTTTAAATTATTTAGATGTATGTTGCTCATTTGCTTCTCCCAAATATCCGTAATATCTGACATGACAATGGAAGAATCCTAATCACACCCAGCAACTATGAGTAATCTCATTGAGTTTTGTTGCTATTGTTGTTTTTATTGCTCTTGTTCTTGTTTTATTGGTTACAATGTGACAGACAACATAGTATCTTATTCTTATCTTAGTTTACATTTGTGTAATTACTTGTGAGATCGAATAAGGTATAATACAGTTTACATTTCTTTTTTTTTTTTTTTTTTTGAGGCGGAGTCTTGCTCTATTGCTCAGGCTGGAGTGCATTGGCACGATCTTTCATAATTAAACTGATGAACAAAGACAATTTCACTTGATGATTGTCAGATCGATACACCCTAATTATATTTTCCAATCATTTTTGCAGGGTTAGCAAGCCACGATCTACTCTGTACATGTCATAAGATGCTCAAATGCAACCTCTGCCTCCCAGGTTCAAGCGGTTCTCCTGCCTCAGCCTCCCGAGTGGCTGGGACTAGAGGTGCCTGCCACCATGCCCAGCTAATTTTATATTTTTAGTAGAGATGGGGTTTCACTATCTTGGTCAGGCTGGTCTTGAACCCCTGACCTGATGATCTGCCTGCCTCAGCCTCCCAAAGTGCTGGGATTATGGGCATGAGCCACCGCGCCCAGCCCGGTTCCATACATTTCTTAATCAGTGGTTACCTGTTTGATGATGTGTTTGTCCAAGTTTTACTTCGTGTGTGTCTTAGCGCATCAGGCACTGTAATCAGACCTATCCAATCTCTGCCTGCTATAAATTGTATGATCTTTGACAGTTTTCTTAATTACTCTTATCTCGATTTGTTTACCAATTAAATGGGAACGATATTGGTATGGTGTTTATCTCTTGATTCATAATTTTATATTTCTCATCTGAATTCTACATCATTATATTCAATTATTTCATGGAGTATTCTCTTTTATGTCTCATAGTTTTCACAAGTTCAAAATAGCTAACATTAAGTTCATGTTTTTAATCCTTACACTCTCCTACATATTTCTGTCTCTCTCTCTTTCTCTCTCTTTTGTGATGATTTGCATTCCCATTCAACCATTTTTTCCCCCATTCAACCATTTGAACAGGCCAGAAACTTAACAGTCATCATTCTCTTTTATTTTCCATAGTCAATACTTAACTATATTCTTTGACAATTTAACTTCCCAATATCTTTGTCACATTTCTTTGAATCTAAAATCCAATCAAGTGTAACATGCCCCATTATTTTTGGTACCTCTAAGAAAGAAGAAATGCCACCAATTAACACATTGCTTGACTCAAGGGTCCTAAATGACCAAGGCTTTTTACAAAATATTGTCATCTGTGCCTTCAAGAATTTTGGCTATGTACCTTTTCTAAGAATGTTGTTCTATTATCTTTTGAATTGTGCAAATTTTCATGTACTTGCATAGGCAATGACGATTCAAAGGTTAAATACAGCACAGAGACTTAAGAAGCATCCTAATTTCAGAGATGTTAAACATGTTTTAAATGCATCTTAGAATTTTGAATTATGGTGTTTATCTTTTCCTCCGCTGCCATCCCAATAGTCCAAGCTTTACTCATTTATTGCTTAGATAACTGCAGTAGTTATTGAAGTAGTCTATCTGCATTCAGCCTTCCCATTTTCTACCCAATCCCATCTTTACCTAGCAGCTACACAGTTTGAAAATATGATAATATCACTTGCACTGACTCTTTCTTCTCTACTCTTCAATGGCTTCTCATTATTTTTAGAATAAAGACAAAAACCTTCTTATCTACCAACCAGGACTTGCATGGTCTGACACCCATCTCTTCTCCAGCTTCATTCTTCTCTGCCTTTCTTCACACTCCACTCTAGAGGTCACAGCTCCTCGACTTCTCTGTTGAGTCTTTGCACACATGTAGCTTTCCCCAACCAAATGTTCTTCTTCCCCATAATTAAATTATCTTTGTACTTCAGATCTCAATTCCAATTACTTTCTGAGGGAAGCATTTCCTGACCTCTTCAGCCAGGTATCATTACCCACTAACTTCATTTGTATAGCACTTAATACAGTTACAGTCTTATAATTATTTCTGTGATTATTTGGTTAGACCATAAACTCTATAAGGACAAGGATTATGCTTGCATTTGTTCACCACTGTATTGTCGGCAATTAGCACAGATTCTGGGAAAGAATAGATGATTATCATGTATTTATTTAATGTATGAAAGAATAAACGGTTCTTTCTAGAAATAAATGTAATCATGCAGGTTTGAGTAGTGCAGTATTAACTGTTTCATAGTAAGCACTTGATAAACGTTAACTTTTATTTTTGTGGTTATTGACTCATTCTTCAGACGGCATCTGTTCTGGCTTCTCACCCACTTTTTAAGAGTTAACATCCCTATATATTGTCACTAATTTCTATGTGTTTGAAGTGTGATGAACCCAAAAGATCTTTCTTAGTTGTAGAATAATTGTATCTTCCCTGCAACACTGGTTTTCTTGGCATCGATTGTAATGAAACTTATTGAATTGAGAACACATCAAGCTAACACCGTCTGGAATAAGCCTCAGATTTACATCTCTAGAAGAATGAGAAATCAAGATCTATGTTTGCCCCCATTTAAGAATCTCAAGTCTATAATCATGATTTATCTTGTCTTTGGTTTGTTTGTTTTGTATTTTTTTAGTAAAAACAAAGAAGAATAACAGGTTTGCTTTAAGTTGCTTATTATAACAATTCTACTTAAGGAATGCTAGCATTTCATTTTAATT
This sequence comes from Papio anubis, assembly GCF_008728515.1. NCBI lineage: Eukaryota > Metazoa > Chordata > Mammalia > Primates > Cercopithecidae > Papio > Papio anubis. The sequence goes on from NC_044976.1 coordinate 67,564,872, forward strand.
ATCTATCCTTAAATCCCTTAAAACTATGGATTTTTTTGCTCCAAGGCCAGCTCTACTTCTGCATTACTTATTAAAATCCCTTTTATATAAACTCCATTAGTATAGAAAAGCAGCCCACAAAAACATCCCATTCAACACTATCATTTCTGTGCATTTGCTTCTGGTTTAATTGGAGCCCTTGATGGCTATTTCATGATCATTATACATTTATTGACCATGTACTGTGGATAGGAACAAGATTAGCTATTGCAAAGGACATGGATAAAATTTAGAGGCATATACGATAAGCTCTTTCAAGTTCTTTCTTTGTTTCTTAACAGCTTTTAATACTGGAAAGCTCTTCTTCTTCGAGAATAGGCAGAAAAAGCTTGCTGCTTCAGTTAAGAGCAAACTTACTAAAATCAAGTTTCATTAGCCACATCAATCTCTAATTCCTCATCTATAATACTATAGCTATCTGTGTAGATTGCATCATTGTCACCGAATCTTTATCTTTCTTGTATCCTTGTCCTTTGCCTTCATAATTGCTCTCACTAAGGGCAGATCTATTTCCTCGCTCCAGTGATATTGGACTTGGCCATGTAACTTACTCTGGCCAAAGGAATTTTATTAGACCTGATGAGAACAAAAGCTAGCTCTCCTATGTTTCTGTCACAATCGTGAGAAACACATACTCAAGGTAGCCAAATTGTACAAAGAAAAGGCAAGTCATAAAAAGCATATCTAGATGACTCATGGCTTGGAGCCAACCCAAATTGAACCCAAAGTATATCAGCTGACTCTCAGCCTGACTGGCAAACCTATGAGCAAGAAAATAAATTCTTAAAATTGTTTGCCACTGACTTTTGGAATGTCTTGTTATCTACCAATAGCTTGACTAATATATATCATCATATTTTTTACATAATTATGAAAGGCACTATATTTAAGGTGCTTAATATACTGAGATTCTAAATAAATGATAGAATGAGTAATGAAGAAAAACCTCCAGTAAGATCAGAAGGCTTTGGCAAAGCACCTTAGAGTCTAAAATAAACTGAACAGTATTTGACATTCTCCTCTACTAACTATGTGTCCTGGGGAGAATATTGAACTTCAGTAAGTCTTGATTTGCTCATCTTTAAATTGAAGATAGTAATGATGTATAACCGATAGTGTTTTAAGAATTCATTGAGATTATGCTTAGCAACAATGTGACACATAGTAAGCTTTCAATAAATGTTAGCTATTTTTATTACAACTACTTTTATTATTTATAAATATTCATAATAATTTTCATTGCTTTTGTCAATGAAATTTTGATAATTTCCTTAGAGGAAAAAAGAGTGCTCAGTTTTAGAAATATTGGCAAATCATATTTTTTTCTCAACCTACTTCAAAAAATTTGCCAAATCAAAAATTAACAATTTCCCCTTTATAGGTCCAATATATCTGTTGCTCAGAGTGCTTGTTTTGACAAAGGTTTCAAAATTGACAACATTTGAAACATCAAGTAGTTTGACTTCCACTGTTGTCTTCAAGATTTTTTGTTTGTTTGTTTGTTTGTTTTTCTGCGTCTAGTTGGTTAATGGGGCAAGATCATGAGTGAAGACTATAAGGATCATTCTATTCCATCATCTAAGTCTGGTAATTCCTCCTGGCCAGCACTTCCTGTTAATATTATATGGCATTTATGTAAGGAGCTTTACTTAAATGAATGTCTTTCTTGATGTAAAAGGTCACTTCCAGCCATTACGGCATATATTTATTTATTCATATATAACATTTGTCTCTCTCAGTAGTAAGTAAGCTTTCTGAGGGAACAGATCTTGTCTTGCTCACTGAAGCATCCTTAAAGCCTAAAATATTACCTGGCACATAGGGGTCAATCAGCAAATACTTGCTGAGTGAGTAAATGAACTAACATAATTAAAAATAGTTAAAACTCCTTGCATTTTTACATGAATTATTAATAGCATTCTTACACTATCAATAAGAAACCAGTTAGTTGCCAAATATTGCACAGCTCTTGGAAATGAAATCAGGTCAACCCCAAAGTTCTGCTTATCAAAACTACCCACTAGTTACAGTGCTGGAGCACCTATCATTTTATTATCATTTAATCTACCTATTAGAGAAGTCAACTAGATTAGATCCATTTGCAAAGAATCAAAAGAGAAAACAAAACAAAACAAAAAAAGCACTAGTATATATAAAGAAAACCTATCAATTTGAATTTCTCATTCAAAAAATATTTTTAGTGCAGACAAAATTGTAGAGGCAGCAATAGAAAAAAATATTTTATAAATATTAATTTTCAGTAGACACCTTTCTCTTCATTCACATGAAGGTTTTCTTTCTGTTACTTTTTTTTTTTTTTTTTACATTTATCTCTTGGAGTTATGAAGTCATAGCTGTTAGAGATAAAAATAGCTTGAAGAGTCTGTTTCTGGTTCCTTTACAGTCATGTATTGCTTTGCTTTTGTTTTAAGATGTCTCTTAAATTTAGAAAAGAAATTGGCTTTCCATGGATCACTGAACCACACATGTGCTTTTTACTTGCCTGGGTAGCATTGCCTGAAATTCAAGGGTTATGACTCCAAAATATGATTTATTCAAGGAAGGTAAGGGAATGAAGTAAGAAAGTATGCATTGATTTATTTTAGGATAGAAACATAGACTCAAAAATTACAAATTTCCCAAGTAAGTTACCTGTGTGGTTTTGTTTCCTTGACCTGATCACACAGCAATCCACATACATGGTCATACTTAAAATGATTCAACTGAATTGATAGCAACTGATGTTAGAGACAAATTACTGAATTATTTTGTTCAAGGCATGAGATTTTGCAGAAATGCATGTAAGGTTTTTAGAGTATGTTTAATTAATTCTGAGAAGTTATTTTCCATAGTCTAATGGACCGTTGTGGAGATGCACCCTATGCTACTTAAAAGATTTGTGTCTCTAGCTGCTCAGAGCACCCACTGGCAATGTGGCCCTAAAATAATCAAACAGATTTTCTGGAAAAGCTGAATTTTTTATCTTAGGGCAAATGTACCCTTTCACCATTTCTCCTCTCTCTCAAAGCTGGAAATTTAATGCTTAAAAGAGAATATATATTTCTTCAAAGGTTATGTATGAATTGGTTACTCTAGTCTTTTATTAGTTAGCACTCTGGTTTCAAGTGAAATAAACACACTTGAACACTTTAAGCAAAGCAGGAGGATTTATTATGAGATTCCAGAGATAGTTCACAGACACTGAGAGCATACAGCCTGCTGGACCTCAATAGTAACTTGGATGGTAATGCAGATAGTTTATAAGCTGATCCAAACATGTATGCCTTGTTGAACTTCCTGAGCTTGACCAATTCTCTTAGCTGGTCACCACTCAGTAGTTCCTAGCGTCATGCTGCAATTATTTTTCTACCATTCTAACACCTTTGTTTTCCCTCAGTTTGAAGTGTCTGAAGCTTCCTTGAAAGAGAGGTAGCAAAGGAAGCTCACCTCCTTCAGTTCTACTGGTTAATAAGAACCTTTCCTCTCTTTCCTATAAGCTTCAGAGAGTATGATATTTGCTTTCTTCAAGTTATGGACAATTATGTTTGCAAGTAATTAGACTAGTTAACTCTTCCATTAACTGCCTCTCAGATAGGAGGGGAAGATCAGCTTCAGGCTCAAAGCAGATTCTCTGGGAGCAGAAAATACTTCAGCAGGTTAAGCTTATGACACAACTCAATTCCAGAAGCTATAAACCTTCTGTCACTTAAAGTGATTTGTTATTTGCACTACCTATAATTATTCCAGATTGACATTTTATGGATTTTGAAAAGATTAAGAAAAAATAATATGCCATGAATTTACATCTTTTGAAATAATGATGTATATAAACAATCAGTAAGTGCCAATAAAATTTAAAAAGTTATTTAAAAATTGCAGGATATTGAACCTACACTAACAGTCAATACTAATTGCTGACCCTTTATGATGAAGCTGTTGAAAAATAAATTATATCATTGCTTCTTCTTACTAACCTGACTGGAAATATTGCTTAATCAATGGCCATTTGAAACTCTCTTAAATATTCCTGTATGTCTAATTCTAATCAAAGTCTCAAAAGTGGGTGGTACCTGGAAAAATGATTCAGCTTAAAAGCCACCGCTTTATCAGTTCTAAGAAATACTTCCAGAAAGATATTTTTTACTGTAACTGTCTAGATGTATATGATCATATAATATCACAAAATGACTTTTAGACATTCTTCAGAGTTCTGGGTTACAGACCACAGAATTCACTTATGTAGAATAAACAGAAAGATATTTGTTAGATGGGTTACACAATTTTCAGGAAGGCCAGAAGCCAAGAGCGTATAGTACAGAGCCAAGAATAATGCATCCAGGAGATACCAAATATACCACTAAATGCTACTGTTGGCCACACTGCTACCACTACTACCTGGCACTCTGAATCTGTGTTTCTAGGAGGTGGAGTGTAGAACCTCCACCATCATATTTCTGGAAGACATGGTTTCCCCACGTTGATCATGTCCACTTTTCTCACCAGTGCATAGGTATGGCAAAACTTAGATCATTTCCTAGAGGGAGCCTGGGGAGTAGACATTTTACCTTTTCATTCTTTGTCCTATAGGACTAGGTTAGGGATTTTGAAGTACAAACTAATGAACCAATCAGCAATGTCTGCCACACCATGAGACCCTAATTTAGTGAAACACATTTTGAATGACGTTGATTCAATTTTTTTTTTTTTTACAAATTTTTTACAAATTAATTTTTTACAAATTTACAATATTTTACAAATAAAAATGCCTGTTAATTCTACCAAACATACCCCAAGTATCTCCTGCTTTATGTCTTCCCAAGTCTCATCAAGACACAGAACTTTACGCCTCCAGACTAGCATTTTGATTCACAAGTTTATTTTTTCAATATTATTACTGAACTGTGAACTCCACAAGCACAGAGAAAGTTTACCTCTGAAGCAATGTTATCTTGGTGGCTAAATCAGATTCTGATTATGGGCCATGTTAGAAACTCCTTGCTTTGTTTAATTCTCCTTCTCCCAATGCCGTAGCCTGCTTTCCTCTCAAAGCAGCACTCCCAATGGCTCACACAGTTTGCTTGGTCTTCAGCCAACCTCCTGGGGAGCTGCCTGCTGGTTTGAAAGAGCACTCATCGATCTGGAAGACTATCTGCTTTAACTGTACATGGTTGCACTAGATCCACAGAGCCCTTGCATTGCCCCTTGGCAACCTTAAAAGGACCTAGAAGTATGAAAAAATCATCAATGTCACTTGGTGGCCTTTGCACAAGGTAGGAGACAGCCAGTGGATACATCTGTTTCTTTTCTCCCCTTGACAAACTGTTCAAAGATATACTTCACAGTCACTCTGAAGACACTCTCCGTGAGTGAGCATTCCTCTGCCCTTAGTGGGAAGCTGTGGTCAGTTCAGTAATGCACACTTTTTTATTCCCTTCTTCTCTGTCTCACTTCTCTTCTCCCTCACTTCAGTTTTTATGTGATTTTATACTCCAGTGATGTGTTAACTCATAGCTTTTGCCTCAATCCTATTTTCTAGGGGGACCAAGCTAAGACAATATTTACCGAATGAATACATGAAAGAATAAAGAAAGTATAGCTAAAAGTATAGTATTGACCTGCTTAAGGTCCAAAGACAGCTAGGGCAAAGCCAGAACACAGTCTCCACTCAATTTTAAGACCATTGAGGAGGGAGACATTGGTTATGATTTTATGTTCAACATTTTACACAGGGCCTGGCAGATAGCAAGAACTTGAAAACAGTTGACTAGTAAAGAAAGAAAGGCAGGCAGTCAGGAAGGAAAGAAAGGCAAAGAAAGGGAATAGATAATCAAAGTAAGAGTTAAAAATGAAGCCCAGCAAACACCAGGATTTGAGAGGTGGGATCTAAGTAGCAGGCTGAAGTGGGCTCCAGCTTAGGGCTGGATCAGGCTATGGTTTAGAGTTTCAGGGCCAATGCTCAGGCTTATAGGGGATGTAATACATCTCTAAACTTCCAGAATATAAAAAAGGATTCCAGACACTGGCAATCTCATGAGAACAAAATGCCCAAGTGTGGAATTACAGAATAATATGGGCTGAAAGGGCTTTAAAAAATGCAGGGAGCCTCCATTCTACTCCTCCTTTCCCCAGCACATCTCTAATACAGCCCAGATTCTAATTCCATCTCCTTATTCTTTTCTACTGAGCTCCTAGGGATCCTCAGAATCTTTCACATAGTACTCAAGGCAGTCATGTCCACAATCATTTGGCATTTGTACATAACAAGAATTTTATCTGTCTTCCTGAATCTTACATAATTTACTCATTTACAGAAGTCAAGAATGTAGACCAGAGATGGGAGGAAAAATTCCCAGTGTCATACCACACACATCCTACTTTAATATCAGTCCCTTCTCTTAGTCATCTGAAATATTTTATGTTTATGATTTCAGCCACTTAGAATTTTGTGATAACTGACTAATCTTTCATTGATGATCTCCTTAAAATATAGGCTGTCATCTTAACCTATTCTGAATTGAGTTCTCTTCCATCAGTTATTTTTTCCTCAAGGTCTATTCCACTTGAAGTATAGAGATGAACCTGTTCAGCCTTTCAGATTTTCATAATTTGACATTAGTTTACATTTTTAATAATCTTGTTTCAAGGAAAGATAGGTGATTCTGGATCTTCAATCTGGTGTTTTTGTTTTGTTTGAGTCTCATGCTAGAATTCTCTTTTTTTAGATTTACTATGTTTTATTTTATTGATACATACTATTTTACATATTTATGGGGTATATGTGAGTGCTTGTTAATACATGGCATGTGAAATTATCAAGTCAATCAGGTATTTGCATATTTATCATTTCTATGTGTTGGTATCATTTAATACTAGAATACTTGAGCAATTTGCAATGGGGATTACTAGACTTCTGCTCAATTGACAACTAAGGGTCAGATGTAGTTTTAAATATATTAGGGAATTATATTCATATTATTATATTTATATAATACATATAGCATACTGGAGTTATTTCTTTATTACATATATTATATATGTATACAATATATATTACACATACTGTATATATGTGTATGTTTATAGATACACACACACCAATAGAAACAAGAAGGAAGGAAGGAAAGAAGGAAGGAAGGAAGAAAGGAAGGAAATGGAAAAGGAAAAGGGAAGGGAAGGGAAAGAAGAAAAGGATACAGCCAGGATGTGGTAAAGACCATCGCCATCTCAAATACATCCGTGCTCCTCTACGTTTCTCACCCTCATTGAAATTATGTTCAAGGAACTTGTGATTGGGTTCAGCCTGATGAGATGCGGATACAACTGATATCAGCTGCATACAGACCAGGACTTTCTAAAACCACAGAAAATATCCAGCCTTTTTTGCAATGATTTTGTAATGACATGATCGAGAACTAAACTTTCAGTTTGATAAACCACTGAAATTTCAAGGCTAATCTGTTGCAGAAGCTAATGTTAATTGCCCTAACATAGAAATTGCTTTCTGGAAATCGGTGCTGGCAAAGAAAGACCCAAAATATTTGTCAGTGGCTTTGCAGTCATGGGACAGGTGGCAATAAAATTGATTTTGTAATCTGAAAGGTAGTGATATAAGTCAGACACAAAATATTTAGTGAAGCCATTGCCTGTGATAACTCAAAGGCAGGCTCTATATCTGTTTTATTTTTATCTCTGGAGGGCTAGCATGGAAAACAAAATGCTAGGAATGTGCTCTGGTTACTTATGATTTCATTCAGGAAGGACTGAGGAGAAAGATATGAGCTCAGGAAAGAATTAGCTGGTTTGCAAGTATAATCAAAGTGAATAACAAGAGACCAAATTTGAGATCTTGCCCAGTTGGAAAATCTATTCAGCATGTTTTCTGAATTTTAAAAAATGTCTTATATTGAACGTGAACAGGCATACCTTGGAGATAGTGGGTTTATTTCCAGGCCACTGCAATAAAATGAATATTGCAATAAAGTGAGTCATACAAATTTTTGGCTTCCAAGTACATGCAAAAGTTATATTCACACTATACTGTAGTCTATTAAGCGTGCAATAGCAGTAGGCCTTTAATAACAATGTATATACCTTAATTGAAAATGCATTATTGCAAAAAAAAAAAAAAAAGTAACAATTATCTGAGCCTTCAGTAAGTCATCATCTTTTTGTTGGTGGAGGGTCTTGCCTTGATGCTGATAGCTGCTGACTGACCAGGATGGTGGTTGCTGAAGATTTGGGTTGTTGTGGAAATTTTTAGAAATAATATAGTAATAAAGTTTGTGGCATCAATCAAATCTTCCTTTCATGAAACATTTCTCAAGAGCAATGCTGTTTGATAGCTTTTTTTTGTTTTTAACATTAGAACTTCTTTTAAGATTGGAGTCAATCCTCATAAACCCTACTACTGCTTTATTAACTAAATATATGTAATATTCTAAATCTTTTGTTGTTGTTTCAGCAAATATTATGACATCTTCAATAGTATATTCCATCTAAAAGAACCACTTGTTCATCCGTGAGAAGTAATTCTTCATGCATTCAAGTTTTATCATGAGATGATAGCAATTCAGTCACTTCTTCAGACTCCACATCTACTGATAGTTCCCTTGCTATTTCTATTACATCTGCAGTAACTTCTTCCACTGAAGTCTCGACCCCTCAAAATTATTCATGATGATTGGAATCAAGTTATTCAAATCTCCTGTTAATGTTGATATTTTTTATCTCCTCCCATGCCATGAACCATAAATATTCCTAATGGTATCTAGAACGGTGAATTCTTTCCAGTGGGTTTTCAAATTACTTTTCCCAGATCCATCAAGGAATCATTATCTATGGCAGTTATAGCTTAAAAAAAATTTTTTTTTTTTTTTTAAATAAGACTCGATCAAAAGCACTCCTTGATCTTATGGGCTACAGAATGGATTTTGTGTTAGCAGGCATGAAAATAGCATTAATTTCCTTGTACATATCCATCAGGCTCTTGGGTGCCTCAGTGCATTGTCAATGAGTAGTACTGTCTGGAAAGGAATCTTTTATATTCTGAGCAGTAGGTCTCAACAATGGGCTTAAAATATTTAGTAAACTATACTGCCAACAGATGTGCTGTCATCCAGGCTTTGCTGTTCCATTGATAAAACTCCAGCAGAGTAGATACAGCATAATTCTTAAGAGTCTTAGGGTTTTTGAAGTGGTAAGTCAGCATTGGCTTCCCCATAAAGTCACCAGCTACATTAGTCCCTAATGAGAAAGTTAACTTGTCCTTTGAAGCTTTGAAGCCAGTCATTGACTTCTCTCTAGCTATGAAAGTCATAAATGCCATCTTCTTCCAAAAGAAGGCTGTTTCATCTACATTGAAAATCTGTTTATGGTAGCCACCTTCATCAGTGATGTCAGTTAGCTCATCTGGACAACTTGCTGCAGCTTCTGCATTAGCACTTGCTACTTCACCTTACACTTTTATGTTATGGAGATGACTTTCCTCCTTTAACCTCATGAATCAATCTTTGCTAGATCCAACTTTTCTTCTGAAACTTTCTTGTCTCTCTCATGTTTTATAGATTTGAAGAGGTAGAGACTTGCTCTAATTATGCTTTGGCTTAAGAGAATGTTGTAGCTAGTTTGATCTTCTATCCAGACCACTAAAAATTTATCCTCATCAGCCAAAAGGCTATTTTGCTTTCTTGTCATTCATATGTTCAATGGAGTGGCAATTTTAATTGGCCAAATTTCAATATTGTTGTGTCTCACGGAATAGAAAGGCCCTATGAGAGGGAGAGACAAGGTGGGGACATCTAGTCAGTGAAGCAGTCAGAACATACAACACTTATGGATTAAATTGATTTCCTTATATGGGTGCAGTTTATGGCACCCCATAACAATTACAATAGTAACATCAAAGATTGCTGATCACAGGTCATCATAACAGATAATAATAATGAAAAAGTTTGAAAAATTGTGAGAATTATCAAAATGTAACACAGAGATACAAAGTAAGCATATGCTGTTGGAGAAATGGCACCAATAGACTTGTTTGATGAGGGTTGTCACAAACCATCAATCTGTAAAAAAAAAATACCTGCAAACTGCAATAAAACAAAGCACAATAAAATGAGGTATGCCTGTATTGCTTTTATGACGTAGAAAAATATTTGTAAAGTAAGGAAAGTTTATTCACAACAAAATGAGTAGTTTCCAGAGCACAGAAATGGTGAAGTAGAAGTAAGATTGAACAAAGTAAGGTGAAGAAGAGAAGAAATAATAAGGCAACAAGAATATCAGGTGCAGGTCATTGGGAAATGAGCTGGAATAATAATGGACAATACACTGTTAATACTGAATAAAAGGGAAGTACACAGACCTAATCAGTACTAGCTACAATGATTGGTGGGCTATGTTAGGAAATGATCTTCTTTAACTCATCCTTACAAACTAGAGTCCTTGAGAGCATGGTAGTCAGTCCAGCTGGACCCTAGTTCAGATGCCAAAACTTCAAAAATGGCTCATAGGCTGGGACCAGTGGCTCAATCCCACAATCCCAGCATTTTGGGAGGCCGAAGTAGGCAGATCACTTGAGGTCAGGAGTTCATGACTAGCCTGGCCAACATGGTGAAACCCAGCCTCTACAAAAAAATACAAAAATTTGCCGGGCTTGGTGGCATGTGCCTGTAATCCCAGCTACTTGGCAGTCTGAGACAGGAGAACTGCTTGAATCAGGAGGTTGCTGTGAGCCGAGATTGTGCCACTGCACTCCAGCCTGGGTGACAAAATGAGACCTTGTCTCAAAAAAAAAAAAAAAAGAATATAGCAAACTGTTACCAAATTCAAGCTGCTGGCAAGGATTTGTCCTCTGTCTCTAAAGGGAAGAAGTGCAAAGACATTTGTCAAAGGCTCTGTAGAAAAGGTAGTTGAAGAATAGGGAAAAATAATGCAATCTACCACATCTGCCTCATTTTTCTCTCTCTCCCCAACACTAGAATGTAAACACCATTAACAGGACTGGGTGTGCTATATACATTGCCATTTCCCCAGCATCTATAACAGAATCCATTACAACCATCAAACAATATTTTCAAATGCATGATATGATCTTGCAAGTGAGCTGGATTATCAACCTGTGAAAATGAATCAAAACTTAAACTTGTAGTTTTAAAAATACAACAGTTAAATAAACCTCAATTTTTGGATTACTTTGAAAAGTAGGATTTTAGGGTAAAATGTCTGTTGGTTAACATGGAAGAGAGTCTAAAAATTGAAGTTTTGATACTGAACACAGACTAGTTTCTATAGCAATGAAGCAGCCTCAATTCAAGGTTTTATGATTTCAAATTTAAAAGGGCAAACATCATATTGTCATATTTTACATATAAGTGGTCAGCACTAAACACATAAAAAGATAAATAAACATATCCACAACTTATAAGCATTTATATATAACATATTAACCAGAAGAAGCAGCTTTCTGCTCATGCGCTTGGTATTAATCATTATGGCCATTGTCTTACATTTTATTGATTACATTTTATAGCCTTCTTATGAGGGAAGGATTTTATGGTTTTCACTGCTCTTGGAAAATAATACAGCTTATGTCCACAGTGACAAGACCAACATAAATCTACCAGATGCTTGGTTGTGGTTTTTAAGAGGTGGGTTTAAAGAATCTATATAGTTTTAATTTAGTATGCCTCTTCAATGCAGTATCTGTGAAACATAGTATAGAAAAGTACTTTTTTGTTGCTCTTATACATAGATTTTGTGTGTAGTTCTGTTATAATAATAACAACTGACATTTATTAAGTGTTTACTATATCATGGGCATGCTTTTAGGTATGCTACATATATGTTTTACAAATTTTCATGCTGACACTGAAAAAATATTATACTTTCCTCTTTTAATAGATATAGACACTGAAGGAGAGGGTTTAATTAAGTTGCAAATGATTTACATGTCCATCACATTTAACAAGGATTATTGAATATCCCTTTTTGTTAGGTATTATGATAGAGATTGGGAAGAAAGATGTAAATAAGCAGACAAGTTTCTATATCTTGGAATACTTAAATATTTGTGATAAAGAAAATACATGAAAACAAACAGCAACAATAAAGAAGATAACTTCCTCTACTGATATCTCTATGAAAACCAAATTAAATTTAGTGATAAATATAGTAAATATGGCTATAGATTGTGGCTTTAGATAGGAGAGTCAAGGAATGTTTAACAAAATGAAAGTTGAGTTGAAGCTAAGTGGAACTGAATCTGCTAAGACAAATTAGGCATAGAAGTTGTAGGGAAAGAGACTTCCAGCCAGGGTGAAGAGTGAGCAGGAACAGAAAGGAGACCAGTATATATACTTGCAGCATAGTGCATGAGAGACAACAACAAAAAGAGGGCAATCAAGTAAACCCAGGTCCTCTCACTATGGAGCCTGCTTTCTTATGTAATAATTAAGATTTTGAATATTTTCAGCCATAGAGTATTCCCAGATTGAAAATGAACTGCAAGGCCAAGGTAGCTGTCCCAAAGTGTGAAATCTCTGAGAACTCTCCAGCGTTCTTAAAACTCACATAAATTTTACATTCTATTTCCAATATATATTTAATTTATCGTGAGAATAATACCCCCTTCCTCTTAAAAATTTGGATTTCTTGGAAGATGAGCCATATTTCTTCTGAGACTCTGCAGGGAACTACCTGGAGCACTTCTGAGCATACCTGAATGTATATAGTATGGAGAAAAGAAAGAAAGACTAGACTGTTACTGTGTCTATATAGAAAGAAGTAGACGTAAGAGACTCCATTTTGTTCTGTATTTGAGATGCTGTTAATCTGTGACCCTACCCCTAACCTTGTCCTTGCAAGAGACATGTGCTGTGGTGACTCAAGGTTTAAAGGATTTGGGGCTGTGCAGGGTGTGCTTTGTTAAACAAGTGCCTGAAGGCAGCTTGCTGGTTAAAAGTCATCACCATTCTCTTAATCTCAAGTACACAGGGACACGTACACTGCCAAAGGTCGCAGGGACCTCTGCCTAGGAAAGCTAGGTATTGTCCAAGGTTTCTCCCCATGTGATAGTCTGAAATATGGCCTCGTGGGAAGGGAAAGACCTGATCGTCCCCAAGCCTGACACCCGTGAAGGGTCTGTGCTGAGGAGGACCAGTACAAGAGGAAAGAAGGCCTCTTGGCGGTTGTTGGCAGTTGAGATAGAGAAAAGCATCTGTCTCCTGCCCGTCCCTGGGCAATGGAACATCTCAGTGTAAAACCCGATTGTATGTTTTGTTTATTGAGAAAGGAGAAAACCGCCTTGGGGCGAAAGGTGGGACTTGCTAGCGCAATGCTGTTCTTCATGCACTAAAAAGGTTTATGAAGATGTTTGCATATGCATATCAAGGCACAGCACTTTTCCTTAAACTTACGTCACAGAGATCTTTATTCCTATGTCTTACTGCTGACCTTCTCCCTACAATGATCCTATTATCCTGCTACTTCCCTTTTTTCTAAGATGGTAAAGATAATTATCAATAAATACTAAGGGAACTCAGAGACCGGTGCCAGCGTGGGTCCTCTGTATGCTGAGCGCCGGTCCCCTGGGCCCACTTTTTCTTTCTCTATACTTTGTCTCTGTGTCTCATTTCTTTTCTCAAGTCTCTCGTTCCACCTAACGAGAAACGCCCACAGGTGTGGAGGGGCAGGCCACCCCTTCATATAGGATACATGTTGAGAAGCACGATTACCATAGCTCATGGTAAGAACTGGGTAAATGCTTAATGAACAAATGAATGAACTTAGTCCGTGTGTTACTCTCTTCTGAGCACATGAAGTGTCACACTATAGCCTTTTGGGAGGTAGCAAAGAATAGTGTTAAATATGCATATGAATTTTTTATTTAGGTTTGTTTAGGTTTGAATTTTGACTAGCATTTGCTAGTATGTGGTCTAGGACAGATTATTTAAATTCTATGTGCCCAAATTTCCTCACCCGTAATAGTTGGGATAATAAAATACTGTAGTACCTTTGAGGAATGAGGATTGTATAAGGAACTTAGCATGGCACATAGGATATTGTATGAAGCAATGTTAGGTACTACAGATGGAATTGGAAAATCTCATCATCTGCTAGTAACCAGAGAGGAGCTGCTTTCAAGGACACATGGATGAGTATTTGGAGACTGAAAAGAGTTAAACTCAGACAATGCTTACATCTGGGAGTGATATCAGGGGACAATATTAAACTATAGTGTCTTAATATAGCAGGACCTGGTCATAGTAGGCTTTTGAACATGTATTGAATTAGTTAATCAGCAAGTAAAGGAATGACCCGTAGCATGGTGTGTCACATGTAACTGGAACATGAAATAGTTGCTACAATAATATTTTAATTCATTCTGTTTTTTGTAACATATAGGGATTTCAATTTTATCTTAACATAACATCAGTGCCAAAAGTATTTCATAGCCAAATATTTTAAAGATATCATGGATATGTATGGATATACTAAAATCTGTGATAACAGTACTCTCACCCTGCGTATTTCAAACTATCTATGTAATATCACTGAATGCAGAGATGGAAAAAGACAAACAGAATTAGCTCTTTTGAGCTGTTGTGAACCAACTACAGCAAACCACCACTTTATTCTATCAGGATTTTCTACATGTATATGGTGACCTAAACTCCTCCCATCTTTTGTTACACAGCCTGCCTGTTAGCAAAGTGTGAAAATGTTTTGCAAGGTATCTGCCTTATGTTGTATTGCTTTTTATACATTTTCTTGAGTGGGCAACAAGGAAAAATGTTATGGTGCATGCACACTTCCTGGGGGCAGTATTTCAGGTCCGTGAAATTGTTCTATCATGTGTATCACACATAAAATGCATTGAAACCTGATGGTGTAAGAGGAGGCCAATCTAATTTGATCCTCTTTTTTGAAGACACAGAGACTTGCTCATGCCAGTGCCCAGAGAAGATGAAGTCCTAAGAGTTTGACTAACTTGTCCTAACTGAAGTTTCTATGACACTGAGACAGACAGAAAACTGCCATGTCTGCATGACTAGAATAGAAAATATTCTTTTACTAGAAAGCAAAAATGAACCATAAGCTACCAACTAACACTACAAAGTTAAGCAACAGATGCTGAAAGTCCACTGATCGTCTTTTTTTTTTTTTTTTTTTTGAGTTAATAACTCTATACTTTAACTGGATCAAAACAAGACCTGATGCTTCCATTTCACTTTAGGGATGGTCTTACTAATGCCACTGTTGGTTAAAGTTGTCTTTACCCGTGCAACTAACAGTGGAATGGATCCTGCCAGAAATTGCTTCAGTTTTCTTTTTCAGTGATCCCATGACTGATCACACTCATTCCCCAAACATCACTGCACTATTTCTTTATGTCTTTTTATATTTTTAGTCAACTTATAATCTAATCCTAGGTGCTAAAGTATTCTCTCTCAGAGTTACTGAATATCTCTGTTACCTGGGGGTCCTTGTTCCCAGATCATCCCAAGATGATCACTGGCCACTTCCAAAATGGCAGCAGGCCACTTCCAAGATGGTGGCAAGCCTCGTGTTCTCTGACCTGGAGTTCTTGGCCTCATGGATTCCAAGGAATGGAATCTTGGGCCATGCGGTCAGTGTTATAGCTCTGTTAGAAGCCATGGGTCATGGAAGAGAACCGTGGAACCCAGTGACTAGTGTTCAGCTTGATTAGGACAAACCCAGGCACTTAGCCATGCAGGAACAATGGCAAGCCTTTAGCCTGATCAAGAGTGGCAATGGGCGCCTCACGGGATCAGGAGCACAGCAGGCACCCTGCCAGATCTGGAGGGTTGGAAGTCAGTGGTGGGTCTATGATGGCAGCAAACAGCAGTGGTGGACAGCCAGCAAAAGCTCAGTTCGAGTCTTAACAAACACGGCCCAGAAAAGAGTGCAGTTGCAAGATTTAATAGAGTTAAAACAGAGCTCCCATACAAAGGGAGGGGACCCAAAGAGGGTAGCCGTTGCTGGCTCGAATGCCTGGGTTTATATCCTGATCATTGTCCCTCCTGTTGTGCTCTCAGGCGATAGATGATTGGCTATTTCTTTACCTCCTGTTTTAGCCTAATTAGCATTTTAGTGAGCTCTCTTTACTATCTGACTGGTCGGGTGTGAGCTAAGTTGCAAGCCCCGTGTTTAAAGGTGTATGCCATCACCTTCCCAGCTAGGCTTAGGAATTCTTAGCCTAGGGAATCCAGCTTGTACTGTCTATCATCTCCACTCTGATCCACATTATACAAGTTGGCCCTTGAACAACACAGGTGCACAACTATTTAGTGCAGGTTCACTTACACACAGATTTTCTCCTGCCTCTGCCACTCCTGAGACACCAAAACCAACTCCTCTTTCTTCTCTTTCTCAGCCCACTCAATATGAAAATTATGAGGATGAATACCTTTAGGATGATTCACTTAAATATATTTTGCTGGGCACAGTGACTCACACCGGTAATCCCAGCTATTCAGGAGGCTGAGTCAGGAGGATCTCTTGAGTTCAACACCAGTCTGGGCAACATAGTGAGACTGCATCTCTCTAAAAAAAAAAAAAAAAAAACCACACACACACACACAAAACAAAAACAGAAACAAAAAAGAACCTTTAAAAATTAACTGGAAATGATGATGTGTGTCTGTGTCCCAGCTGCTTAGGAGGCTGAGGCAGGAGAATCCCTTAAGCCCAAGAATTTGAGGTTGCAGTGAACTGTGATTACACCACTACATTACAGCCTGGGCAACAGAGTGAAAAACCTGTCTCTTAAATTTTTTTTTTCTTTTTCTTATGATTTTCTTAATATTTTTTTTACTCTAGCTTACTTTATTATAAAAATACAATATATAATACATATAATGTACAAAATATGTATTGATTGTTTTCATTATCAATAAAGCTTCTGATCAACAGTAGGCTATAAGTAGCTAACCTTTTTGAGGAGTCAAAAGTTATACATGAATTTTCAACTGCATAGGGTGTCAGCCTCCTTGACTCTCATGTTATTTAAAGGTCGAATTTATTTTATTCCCACAAATTCACTGTCAGATGATTATCTTTTCCCCCGGTTTCCAAGCTGTTGTGGGCAAGTCACTGTTGCTAAATTTGTAGCAATGTAGCGTTGCTACAAAGTTAGTAACAAATATAATATTGGAAGGAGTTTGGTTCAGGGTTTTATTTATGCATCCCAAAATACTAACTGTTCCTTTACTATATGCCGTATTTTGTGTGGGATATTGGGAATACAATTATCAGCAAGACAAATGATCCCAGATCTCATGCACATATAGACCCACTAGTTTTACAACTTACTAGCTGTCTAAATGTGCAAATCAGTTCATCTCTTTAAGCCTTGGTTTCCTAGGCTGTAAAAATGAGTATAATATTTACCTTGCAAAGTATATTGGGGAAATAATAAAAAACAAAATCTTCCCTCAACCCAAAGATCCTCTGTACAAAGGTAGTACAGAAAGAAAATAGTTTTATTATTAATTGAACATTAATCCAGAATGTGATTTTTCTTCTTAAGAAATCCACCGAGAAGCTACAAAGACAGGAAGAACTCTCACCGTTTTCTATAGCCAAGCAGATACAACCTATTACATACATGTTCACATGATAAAGAACTCGTTCTCAAATAAGAGGATTTGACAGTACCATTTGTCACACATAGTTCATCCTAATTTTACCTAATAATTGAGGTGACCATCTGAGTTAGTTAATTGGCTTTGGCCATAGCAAAAACAAAGTTCTCATAACTTTCTGAGATGAACTAGTTTTACAACTTGAAGCAAGGTGCCCAGGGAATTTAGGCTGTTATTCTCTCACGGCAACTGGGAGATACAGGTTCTATTTCTCTTGATGGTTACATTTCAAAGAGATAGTTTTCAGGTGTTTGAGAAAGACATTCCTGGGTCATTAAGTTGACAAAAGCCTATCTAGTTTTCAAAATAATTTATGTACATTTTAAAGAGAGGAGAAAGGTACCTAAAATTTTAAATATTCTAAAGTAAATGCTCCAAGAAAAAGAAGGAGGGAGGTCTCTTCCTTTGTTTGCAATATGGAATATCAATCCTGTTGTTTTAACTTTTATTTGTCCTTACAGTTGTTGTCAGAATTGACTAATGTATGTAGAAATGCAAAGGCACTTTGTAAGCTCTTACATGCTTTTACAAACTGAAAGTGTAATTAACTGGAGTGGACATTTTGGTTCAGACATCTAGAAGGCAGATGGGTGAAGAGGGGCACTGTTGGAGAGGACCTAAATTGAGATAGGGAGGTGAGAAGGAGCAAGCCTCTTGAGGACATGGCAGAGCACTTTGCACCATTAGAACAAATGTGTTGGGAAAGAGTGGAGAATAATATTGTACCCAGAGTACATTGGAATTTGAATGTCACTAGGGTAATGTAATATTTTTCTGATAGTCAAGAGACATGAAGCGATGGTAATTTCCTCAAGGAGGAATGACGTGAAATTCTCTCTATTACATTTTGGATGTTTTGACTTATGGAATGACTGACAGTTGAGAGCCCAGGTGTTATCATCTGACTGATCTGGTTTTAAATTCAAGGTTCAATACTTACCAGCAAGACAAATTCGGACTGATCTCTTAATCTCTCTGCATCTCATTTTCCTTATCACCCTGTACCTTGGTATGTTTCCTCATTTGTAAAACTGGGATAATACCCACTCAGAATCACTGTAAGATTTCTAAGTGTTTAGTCAGTGTCTGAAATACAATAAATGTCAGTAATGATGACTACTACGACCACCATCTTCATTATGAATAAAAATAATAAATGAGTTTAGAAGGTTTTGGAACACTTACCTGATTTATACAAAGGCTGTTGAGTGTCTGGTTTGGTTTCTAGTTTTCTACGTTTTATAGGAAGGTAGCAAGTATTGCTGATAAGTTGTAAGTTTAATTAACAGAAATTGGACAATAATTTGGTGAAATAAATAGACAAGATTATCATCTGTGGTATATGGGATGCTTTATTGGGCCCAGTTCTTCACCCTTTGTTGTGGAAACTTGAAACTTCTTTTTGTAAGAGGCAGAGTATATTTTCTATATGCATTGTTGTGTCCAATGAAGTGTTGATAGAAATGAGCTAACAGAGGCTTGCAAAAGCAACTGTGCATTTCTACTCTCTTGCAACTTTGCTATTACAATGAGAAGAATGTGTCTGGAGCAACCTGTGACAGTTTGAGAGACGAGTAGAACAGAGTCAAATTGCTCCAGTCATCCCAGCTGACAACCAGGAAATCTCCAGACCTGTGAGAAGGCCCAGCTAAGAACACGAGAGCTAATTCCATATGCATAAGCTGTCAACTTTTTGTTGCATATCACTGAGATTTGTGGTTGCTTGTTACACAACAACAGCTAACCGATACATCAACAGACAAATATAGTATCAAACCTTCATCAGAAAGAAAAGAAAAAAAAAAGGAGCAGCTATCTTACAAGATAATTTATTGTAAATATTAAAACAGAAAAAGTATACAAAGTCCCTGACACTTAGGACACATTTAGTAAGGTCTAGTTTCTGAGACTAAAGGAGTCAACAATATCTATAAAACTTGCACAAAGCATTGCATTTTAAAGTTTGTGATTAGTCTTTATTAGACCCAAATAGATATGCTATTTTAGTGCCCTTAATGCTGGATTTCTGTATGTTTATAACTTTGAAATAGACTACTTTTCTGAATTTTTGTGTATTGCTTTAAAATATCCATTTTATATGACAGACATTAAAATAAGTCTCTCTTTAAACAATGCAGTCCTCAAGATGAGACTTTATTTTCCCCCATTAATGCAATGGCCTTATTTTCCATTCCCACAATGGACTCAAGCAGTCAGTGATTGGTTAAATTGCTCATTCTGCCTCTTGCCTGGGAGACTTTTGCTGTGAGCAAGCATCAAGCACAAAATCTGACTGCCATGGAACATTAAACAGGTATTCTCCTTTTTAAACTTTGTGATCTCAATTTCCTGGAGTTATCCAATAGAAAACAGATGCAAATTAAGAGCTCAATTCACAAAAATAATAGGTAGCATTTATATTGGCTTCCTATGGAGACACTGCAAAAAAAAGTGCGGAAAGCAGAGTTAGCACATCCAAATGAAACGTGTGTTCCTGCGGTTTCATAAATAATCTTGTTCTCTTCCAAATATTGACCTTTCTGGGCTGAATGCAAGGTAAGCGTAAGTCCAAACAGGGTGGAATCCTAACAGAAAGCCACCTCTCTTTGGAACATGTCAATGCTTTTATGTGCTCTACTGCTTCTTTTCTAGACATACTGGAGAAGAGGAGTATTTTATTCAGTCTGACTCATGACTACTGAATAGTGAATTAAAGGGCTAGGAAGCTGAGCAGTTTCTGACTCTTTCTCAACTGATAAAAAACTCAAGCATCCTAGAGAGTCCATTAAGAAGGAGATTCTTTGGTTTGCTCTGTGTGTGTGTGTGTGTGTTCACTTTTGTTTTCTATTTGGTTGTTCACTAGCTTTAGTTTTGCTTTATGAAAGAAAGAAAGAAAAAGTCCTGAAAAAGACTACGCTGCTCTGCGATGACGCATTTATGTCGCTCCTTAAGAAAGCTGCGATCATGTATTACCCTACATTAATTAGTGAGAGTTGACACATAGACTTTGATTTTCCCTAGAAATTTTGTAAACTTTGGTGGCAATAATGGAAAGAGAAATAGATACCTGAACCCAAAATGTTGCCTATTACTTAGGAAACTGGAAAAGCAACACGAGGATTGAATATAGCACCAACTTCCACATGGAACTTGTTTTAGATGATCATTTGGCCTGAACAATTTATACAGTCACATCAATTTTATTGAGAACTTTCATCAGGAAAATCTGTTACACATGTAACACAACTAGGCACTCAGTACTTACTTATGGAGATGAAGTGAGGCTGAGTTGGGGAGATACTAGAGCAAAGTATTGGTCACTTGAATGGTAGGACAAGATGGACATAAACAGTTGGATTCTTTGACATATCCAAGTATTTGTCTTACAGTAGGTAGAATGGCTACTGATTGTTCATTTTTCTTATAATTATTTTGGGAAGAGAAAATCATTAATAAAGAGATCTTGGGTATAAGGAAGGTGTCAACTTCCACTTCAGCTCTTGCATCTTAAATGTCTGCTGGTATCTTATGCCAAAGTGGACTCAATTTGTAAATGCAAGAAACAGACTTCAGTACCTGTTCTGTCAAATTTCCCCTGACCAGATTTTATTTATTTTCAATGCTTCTTTTCTGCTCTCATTTCCACAGCTCTCATATTCCAGGCTCAGAATTTTGCTGTTGTTGAGAACTGGCCTATGCCAAGATGTCTGTGTACAATTATTAGGTTATTTGTAGTAGATTTTGGTAGCACCTAAAATTAGATGGAAATGAGGGTTAGCTACTTTCTTTCAACATGAGTGCTTGGATATCAGATTATCATAACAGCAAGTATCAGCAAATTCAGCCATACTTAGAGATATTTCTTCGAAACAATATTTATTTTAGAGTGAGAACATGTGGTATTTGGTTTTCTCTCCCTGTGTTAGTTTGCTGACAATGATGGTTTCCAACTTCATCCATGTCCCTGCAAAGGACATGAACTCATCCTTTTTT
Organism: Papio anubis; assembly: GCF_008728515.1. Taxonomy (NCBI): domain Eukaryota; kingdom Metazoa; phylum Chordata; class Mammalia; order Primates; family Cercopithecidae; genus Papio; species Papio anubis. The sequence goes on from NC_044976.1 coordinate 67,586,570, forward strand.
ATGGCTGCATAGTATTCTCGGGTATATATGTGCCACATCTTCTTTATCCAATTTATCTTTGATGGGCATTTGGGTTGGTTCCAAGTCTTTGCTATTTTGAATAGTATTGCAACAAACATACATGTGCATGTGTCTTTATAGTGGAATGATTTATAATCCTTTGGGTATCTACTCAGTAATGGGATTGCTGGGTCAAATGATATTTCTGGTTCTAGATCCTTGGAGTTGAAAAGTGAGAACACATGGACACAGAGAGGGGAACATCACTCACTGGGGCCTGTTGTGGGGTGGAGAGCTAGGGGAGGAATTAGCATTAGGAGAAATACCTAATGTAGATGACAGGTTGATGGGTGCAGCAAACCACCATGGCACATGTATACCTATGTAACAAACATGCATATTCTGCACATGTATTCCAGAACTTAAAGTATTAAAAAAACCCAAGAGGGAAAAAAAGAAATGATATTTATTTTAAATGCAGTTCCACAATAACAGCTCAATAGCCTGTTTCATGCATTCAGAGATGTACCAATTCTCTGTCCTTTAGGTGCTATGAACATAACATACCAAAGAGGTTGATACAGAACATGCAACAACATAGAAACAAGATACAGCTAGCCTTATAGGCATCATTAGGAAAAGAGAATACTCAGGTGTCATAGCTGGATGCAGATCCATTTCAGAATCCAGCCCTCAGTACTGTCCTGGGGAGTGATGGGCAAATATCTCACTGAACATTTTCTTCATACTAGGGAGAGGGGTGCCTTCAAATATCTTGAGCAATGCAAGGATCTTGAATACTACTAATTCATCACCATTGGCAACCTATTTTAATATTTACATAATTAGCAAAGCCTTTTCTATTAATTGGTGATAAATATGGCTGACTCATAACTGCCTCTGAAGACACCTATGAATTCCTAAGTTAACAACTACTCCTAGATTATGAATTGAAACACACACACATCTATATTGTCTGCAAGTTCATAAATTAAATAACAGAGTTATATACAATACATATTATTGGGAGATCCCACTCCCGATAGTTACATGGGTTCTTTTCTATTTCCTAGATGTCTCAGCCAGTTTGAGAAATAAACGGAAAGAGTACGAGAGAGAAATTTAAAGCTGGGTGCCCAGGGGAGACATCACATGTTGTCAGGATCCATGACGTTGCCTGAGCCATAAAACCAGCAAGTTTTTATTAGTGATTTTCAAAAGTGGAGGGAGTGCACAAATAGGGTGTCGGTCACAGAGATCACATACTTCACAAGGTAATAAAATATCACAAAGCAAGTGGAGGTAGGGCGAGATCACAGGACCACAGGATGGGGCGAAATTAAAATTGCTAATGAATTTTCAGCACGCATTGTCGTTGATAACATCTTATCAGAAAATGAGGTTTGAGAGCAGACAACCTGTCTGATCACAATTTATTAGGTGGGAATTTTCCTCGTCCTAACAAGCCTGGGAGTGCAACAGGAGACCAGGGCTTATTTCATCCTTTCAGCTTCGACCATAAAAGACAGCACGCCTTAAGGGGGCCGTCTATAAACACACCCTCAGGGTGCATTCTCTTTCTCAGGGATGCTCCTTGCTGAGAAAAAGACTTCGGCGATATTTCTCCTATTTGCTTTTGAAAGAGGAGAAATGTGACTCTGTTCCATCCGGCTCACTGGCAGCCAGAAGTCTTTTCTCTGGTGTTCCCTGAACATTGCTGTTATCCTGTTCTTTTTTCAAGATGCCCAGATTTCATATTGTTCAAACGCACGTGCTGTACAAACACTCTGTGTAGTTGACGCAATCATCACAGGGTCTTGAGGCAACATTTATCCTCCTCAGTTTATGAAGAATATGATGGGATTAAGAGATTAAAGTAAAGACAGGCATAGGAAATCACAAGGGTATTGACTGGGGAAGTGATAAGTGTCCACGAAATCTTCACAATTTATGTTCAGAAATTGCATTAAAGACAGGCATAAGAAATTATAAAGGTATTAATTTGAGGAACTGATAAATGTCCATGAAATCTTCACAATTTATGTTCTTCTGCCACGGCTTCAGCCGGTCCCTCCATTCGGGGTCCCTGACTTCCCACAACAACATATATACAATATAATAGTTACCAAACCTTTTTCTGGCCCTCTCAGCTTTTTTAACACTCACAACGTTTTGAGCCTGACTGTTTTGATTAATGAATGTTGGTATTCAATTTGGGATCTGCTGTGGTATACAATGTGATTTCAGCAAGCACACCCCCATTTGTACCCCTCACCCAAAGTCTTCTGTATCTCTAGCCACAAAAACCCCCTAGGAAATGCCAACTCTCAGTAGAGGAGGTGAGGCTAACAGATGAGGGGAAGCTGGAGAGAGTAATACTTCCAATTATTTCCAGAATGTTGAAGAGTGAAGTAGATATGATTAAGTAGCAATGAGAAGTGGTATTGAACAACAACAAAAATTATTTCGGATTGAGTATAGTACAAATAATATGTAGTGGTTTTGGATTGAGTTTTCTTTGTATTTGAAATTTGACTTCATCTTTTACTCTATATGGCCTAATATATATTGCTTAACCTCTTTGAATCTTAGTTTTCTTACCTGTAAAATGGGGATAATTTTTACTACATTATGACACATATGAAGTGCTTAGGTACTGCCTAAGCATATATTACTTCAATAAATGGTATTAATGGCACTGTTAGTAGTACTCTGTTATTATTGTTGCTGTTGTTGATATTGCTGTACATAAGTTCCTAAAAACTATATGTGAATTTGTAAGAAATCATTGAAAGCCATAAAGTGAATAAGGTTTTTAAGGAGCATGTGGAGTGAATTGGTATGTGAATTGGTTACCTATAAACACTAGACACTACTAGTAATTCATATAAATGAGCACTTCTATGTGCACAGATTGCTCATCACATATGGGTCTTTAAAACCCTACCTGTATTTTGCATTATCTTCAGTGGTGCTGTTTCCATTCATAAAAGACAGCAAATGGAGATTTATATGTGCATATAAAGTATAATATGTTTTACACATGCATTTGACCCCAAAGAGAGGAATGCCAAAGGGGATCTTAAGAATCTGAATTTTAATCCTAAAAGGAAACAATTCTTTATTTTCACAGTAAGTACTCTAGCACAGCGGTTACTAATTTTAAGCTTTGTATAGACCAGATCTTTGTTGTAATTTAAAGTCTACCTCTTACAGGCCATGAAACCTCAGTTGTAGCATCAATACAATGGGAAGAACAAAAAAGTTGCTGTGAAGATGAAATGAGGTAATGCATGGAAAGCATTTAATATAGAACCTGGCATAAAGTAAATGTTAGCTATATCAACTTGACAGCTAAATAGAAAAATAGAAAATCTCTCAAATGTGCCACTGATATGTTAAACCTGATTTTAAAAAACTATTGCTACATGGCATATTTGGGTCCATCAAAAAATTATTAATATTTTGGCTATTGGGAAAATTTTTGACTATGAACACACACTTTCAAAAGGCACAATGAAGGTTTGTGATCAATCTCAGATCACTGTTTAGGAGAAGCACAGTGCCATCCATAATCTAAAGATGATCTCAATGGGAACTGAGCTAAAGAACATCTGACCCCACTTAAACACAGCCTCCACCTTAGACTGTCATGTCACCATGAACCAAAGCTTAATTTTTCTTCTCAGGCAGGTCCTGACAACTGACTGTGGAAGGAAAATGAGAATTTCAGATGCCTGCTGAGATCTGTGGATGGAGTGCTGTGTCCACAGGGCACTGAGCTCTGGCCAAACCAAAGGCTTGTACTGCATAGGTGCTCTTCAATCTCTATAGCTGGGAACTCTCTTCTTTTTGTAGTGCTTGCCCATTGTAGATGTTTAATAAGTTTGCATTACATACAGGAGAAACTATGAAAGTCCCTTATAAATATAACAACCGTAATAATACAAGGAAATGTGTTTGCTTTTCCAGATACATTCTAGGCCCTGGGCTAAACACTCTTTTAATCCCCACAATGACTATACAAAATAAGCACTATTGTTTTCTTCAGTTTTACAGATGAAGATGCTGAGTCTTAAGAAATTAAATATCTGCTCACAGTTGCATATCTAACAGACATATGGATTCAGGCAATATGACTCCAGAGAGTAGATTGTTAACCTTTAATCTACAGTACTTCTTTTTTGCAAGTGTCCCTAACCATTAAGTTATAGGAGAACACCAATGACAAATCCTAGAGAAAGTTGCCATTTAAGACCTGAACAAATGTGTTGTAAGGCCAAAGCGTCTCTATGCATTAAGGTCAAAGCATTGCTCACCCTCAACGAATAATTAAGACAATCCTTTACTACCTTTAAAACTGACTGGAAACCTTTCACAGTCTCACGCCTATTTTACATTTTTGTCCCATCTCTCTCCACTAGCTCCTCACACCTTTGCTCCAAGTCTAAGCTTCAAACATATTACATTACTTTAATTTCCCAGAACAAGCCTACATTTACTCCTGTCAAGGCTCTGCACTGTCCTTCCCACTGGCCAGAATACAGTCTTCTCCTTTTCTCTGATCAGTATTCCACTGTTCTGTTTAGTGTAAGCTGGACCTGGAAAGCCAATGGCCAGACTAGGGGATGAGTGATTCTCTGACAACCTAGCTTTGGTGTTTGCCCATGACATTAGGGGCGCACATCCTTCCAATTACTTTTCCCAGGATTTTACATCTTTTTGAAATAGCACATTTGTCAAGGAAGCAGGAGCAGAAAGTGTTTGGTGCATGCAGAGGTAGAAAAACTCTTGAATTTAAAAGCACTAAACTAGGAGTCAGGCTCCTAGACCCTGGGGTGTGATATTAGTCTGTTTTTGAGCATCTAAGTCCTGGCTGAACAATCACTGGTATGCATTTGTCACAGTCAATATTGAAGATCCTACAGTTGGAGATTGTGAGAATAATAACATTTAAGGCTCATGCACATTTTCTTTACAGTTATTCATTGTTCATTTTGTGCGTCTGTCATCATGGAAGCTACAAAATACCATGTAGATGGCACCTAACTAGCAATAACACTTTGAACAAATGGCCTAAAAGTAGCTGAGAAAAGAAGGACAAGAAAAGATAGAACAATAACGTATCCTGGAAGCCAGATCCTCATTGCATGTATGCATGTTTAAACATTTACAGTTAAGAATGGCTTTAGCATTTCATGGGGGAAAATGAGCAACAAAAGAAAAATGCAAATATATCTTTTAAGGTTAGCCTTTACATTTCAACACACTGAATAGCTTATTTATCATTTAGGAAAATCTCGAGGGGAGATTATTTAATAATTTACTCACATTTAATAATATTTATTTAAATAAATTTAAATAAATTTATTTAAATATTAAATAATATTTAATAATATTATTTGACAATATAAGTTTTTAACTTCTCTCTTTCTCTCTCTCTTTTTTTTTTTTTTTTTGAGATAGGGTCTACCTCTGTCACTCAGGCTGGAGGACAGTGGCATGATCATAGCTCACTATAATTTCAATCTCCTAGGCTAAAGAGATCCTCCCAACTCAGCCTCCCGAATAGCTGGGACTGTAAGTGCGGGCCACCGCATCTGGCTAATTAAAAAACAGAAATGTTGTAGCAATAGTGTCTATGTTGCCCAGGCTAGTCTCAAACTTCTGGCCTCAAGCTATCCTCCAGCCTTGGCTTCCCAAAGCACTGCGATTGCAGTTGTGAGACAACATGTGGGGCCGACCTCTTTCTCAATTTTCCCACACTGATGACTGACAAGGTAGGGCTTATCATCACCACCTTTTGTACTTTACAAATGGGAAAAAAGAAATAGGGAGGATGAGTGATTTAGAACATTGAACCTTCAAATTCTTTATCTTCTAATTTTAATGATGTTCTCCAAATTTCTCTCTGTGCTCTCCCATGTATCATTGGTCTTTAGAACTAATGCATCAAATATCTGGTCTTTATTATGAAAAAAATAGCCACTTGTCAATGGGTCTTACACTGTGGAAACTCAGCCTCTGTAGTCAGAAAATTATTCTGCCAATTCTTCTCTATCCCTCTCCCTTGTAAGTCTTTGTTCACAATCATCCTTCTATAAAAGGATAGCAGGCTTCAGAAGCCAGGGGGAGCAAAGAGTGAGAACATTCTCACTGGGTCTTGGCCTGCTTCCAGCCCCAAGAAGGGTATCATTTTCAGTCTCATGCTTCCAGTTTCCCTGGAAAAGTCTCACCTCTTTTCCCATACCCAGCCATCCCTAATCTTGCCAGCTTGTGTCTGAATTGTCTCTGTTCATCTCTGCCTTTTCAAAAAACCTAGATGCTTATCTTAGCTATACCATTACAAGCTCCTCTTCTTATCTTTTCTAAGTTTTGTCACTGATACCAACCCCTGTTGTCAGGGCTGATTATTGAGATTTTAATCTTTTATATGTATGTATATATATATATGCCTCTGTTTTCTGAATGAGAGAAAGCCTGGATACTGACTTTGAAGGACGGTACTTATTTGCTCTTCTTGTTTCCTCCAAGGGACACAGAGGCAACATGTTTATGTTAACTATGATTCTATAATTCCAACAGGATTTGCATAACAGAATACATTTCACTATCATCACCTTATATCAGACCCCCATTACCTTGCTGCCTGTATTATGACAATTGCCTCCTAACTGGCTTCCTTGTGTCTTTCCAAACAGCGTTTCTCAGTAGTGGCAAATAGAATTCTCTTTCCCAAATGGAAATCCTCTTTCTCTTCTCTTGTTTAAAATCTCTCACTCCGAGTATCCCAACAGTCTTCAGGACTAGAATCCACATGCTGTAGAATCACCTCTCAAGCCTTCCACCGTGTGGTCCCTGGTTGTCTCTTTGGCCTCCCTCCTCTCCTTTCATTCTTTTTGTCATCTGTATTTCTTGCAATTTCCTAAACATGCTGGCCTCTCTTGTGACTCTAAAGTTTGGCACATGTTGTCTCATTGTTTAGGATGCTCTTACTTCTGCCTGGCCATTCAATTCTGCAGAACTTACTCAAGCATTATCATCTTAATTACACAAACACCATGGACCTAGGAAAAGAGTTATTTGCCTGGACTCCAACAGTACAATTTCCTGAGAATTTTTCGTAGTCTGAGAATACGTGTTCTGCATTATTCATTCTGTGCCTCAGTGCCTCACATGAAGTGAATAATCAGCAAATAATAATCAAATGAACTGTTGATATTCTATGCTCTGTATATGAACATGCACAATACTCCTACAATCCCATCTGCTTAGAAATCCGTCTATTAGCGGTCAAGCAGGATACCACCAAACTGGGAGGCAGAATTCCATCTCTTTTACTGACTCTTCAGGCCACTCCAGGCCACTGTCTAAGTCTCCATTTTATTCATATATTTTAAACTATTTATTTATTGAGTTCCTACTAGGTTCTGGCATTGTTCTAGGTGCTGAGGGCAGTGGTAAATGAAACAGGTAGAGTCTCTTTCTCCTGGAATTCAAATTGTATTTGAAGAGATAAAAAACAGACAGGCACACAAATGAATAGATACATGTAAATATATATGTCAAGTTCTTCTAAGAGTTACAAAAAATGAAACAGGATAAAGAGGTTAAAGAAGCAGGTGGGTAAAATTTCAAATAACGTGGTCAGTAGAGGCATTTCTGCTAAGGTGATATTTGAACGGAGACCTAAAGGAAATAAAGGAACGAGCACATACACATTTGTAGGGAAAGAGCGTTCCAGGCAGAAGGAACAGTGAGGTCAAAGAGCCTGAGGCAAACCCATGCTTAATATAGCCACCAAAACAGCAAGGCTGCTGTGGGATTGCAGCATAGTGAACGAGGGTCAGGTGGTAAAAGACAAGGTCAGAGAGTTGGCAGAGAACACGTCATGCAGAGCGCGAAGCTCATGGTGAGGTATTTGCTTTTTACTGAGAGGGGAATCTAATTGGGGAATTTTGAGTAGATTTGTGGCATGATCTGACCACTTTTTAAAACTCTGACTCTTCTATGGAGTGGATACTGTTGCAGAGGGTGGGCAACTGTAAATGCAAGGAGGCCAGTTAGGCACTGCTAGTGACATGGACTAGGGTGGTAGCAGGGAAAGCAGGGAAAAATCATTCTAGGTTTATTCTGAAGGTCTATTTCACAGCATGAAATTTTTCCTTTAGAATTGGATTTGAGATGTGTGAGAAATAGAACAATCAAGGATGACTCTAAAATTTCATTTACTGAGATGAGGAAAACTGTAAGAAGAGTGGACTTAGCATGGGTAGAGAAGAAGCAAAGGATCAGAGTTAGATGTTAAAATATAGAGAGAAAATATAGATATTGATACAGATACAGTTACGCATAGATTGTAGATATAGATGCTACATCTATAAGTGGAGATCTTGAGTCAGTAGTAAGATAAATGTGGGAAATTGTTTGAGATTAAAATCCAGGAATCATCTAAATATGAATGGATTTGCAACCATAGCAGTGGAAGGCATCACCAAGGGAATGAGTAAAGGCACAGACGATGAGGGGCAGGAGCACAGGTTTAGAGAACAGGAGAAGCCGTCAGAAGACACTGAGAAAAAGAAATATCAGTTACGAGCAAAACCAAGAGAAAATATTGTCTTGGAAACCAAGTGAAAAAGTAGGTTCAATGAAAACATTATCAGTTGTTCCAATGCTGCTAGTAGGCTGAATAAGATGAGGACTGTGATTACCCCAGAATCTGGTAATGTGCAGCTTATTGATGACCCTGACAAGTGCAGCTTGAGGGAACAGTGAGAACAAACCTGCTAGAAGCAAGTTTATGAGTGATTAGAGAGTAAATAGACAAAGGAGTATAGACAGTTCATATAATAAGCCTGTTGGGCTAATTAATTTTTGAATTTTCTTTCATTTTTAATTTTTGCTATTTAAAAAAATCACGTTGATGTACACCAATATTTACATGTGTTGCCAATTCAGAGCGTTTGAGTTCAACCTAATATTCTGAATACTGAATTACAAGGAATGCACTTTATTTTTCCTTTGAGAATTCAGAAGGGACTTTAACTTTTTTGGAGGCTCAGGGACACTTTTAGCCTTATCAGTTATCATTGTGTGGCAGAGCTGGTTAAGTGTCAGTTCATAGTATTCTGGGTAACAGCTTATTGCATATATAGTCTCACCTTGTCTTTTGCTTCATCCTTCCCTGTGTCATGTGGATACCATCATTGACTCATTCATCTATTTATTCATCCACCCATCCATCCATCCATCCATCCATATATCCACCCATTCATCCATCCATCTATCCTTCACTTGTTCATCAAGCATTGGAAATATTAATATCTCAGACATTCTCTGTCGTTTTGTTGGAGACATAGATAGGGAGTCTCTCCTGACTCACAGAAGTCTCCCAAAGCAGGTTGCACAGAACAGGCCCTGGAGGTAAGCAGGTGCAGAGCTATTAAAAGAAGAGAAAATATATGAAGAAAATCTGAGGCATTGTAGTCAGAAGACTATTTTAGTCATAAACCCAGAGTGAATCTTGGGCTGAAACCATAACATTGTGCTAGCATCAGATTCAAAAAGAGGCTTTGGAGAAACTTAGGTGTAGTGTCCATCCAGCCTGAGTCAGCAAAATAACTCAGGATGAAGTCTTTATGTGGGGGGTGTTAACAACTCACTTTTATGTTATGAAAGTTTAAGAAAAGGGTGCAAGACTGATAGCAAAAGGTAGTATGCAGTACCAGAATAAAACATGATTAAAGTAACGAAGACCTTTCTATGATAAAGATATGATTAAGACATAGAGGAGCAAATGCTGTCTTTCCTTTCCTTTTTTTTTTTTTTTTTGTGAGACAGAGTCTGGCTCTGTGCAGTGGCATGATCTTGGCTCACTGCAACCTCTACCCCCCTGGTTCAAGAAATTCTACTGTCTCAGCCTCCTGAGTAGCTGGGGTTACAGGTGCATGCCACCACACCCAGCTACATTTTATATTTTTAGTAGAGACAGGGTTTTGCCATGTTGGCCAGGCTGGACTCAAGCTCCTGACCTCAAGTGATCTGCCTGCCTCGGCCTCCCAAAGTGCTGGGATTACAGGCATCAGCCACTGTGCCTGGCATTCCCTTTCCCTTTATTCCTTCTTTTTCTATTATCCTTCCCTTGCTGAGTCTATTCTTTTTTCTCATACACAGCACAAAAAAAATTGTGATACAATCCATGGTGATGAAATTCAGAATAAAAAACACATTTCTTTTTTAAAGCACATTATTGAGCTTTAAGCTAAATTAAGCCACCCCTTTTCCTTTAACTTCATTTCTTAAGTTATACATCTAATTTTTTTTTTTCTCAAAGACAGTTATTTTCCAGAAGTGACATTCTTGACACTTTCTCAATGGGTAGAAAACATTGCATTATATGATATTTTAAGTGCAACTTCCAGCACAGCAACATGGATGAGCACAATCAATACAAGAGAGATAGCAAACTAGAAAAATGGTCTGCAATATTTTTACTCTTTGGTACTTCAGCAGGTCAAGCGAAATAACAATTTGGCTTTACGTGTAGGGGTTCCAAATCAAAGCCAGTGAGGCAGAACGAAGTCAGGCTATCAGATGGAGATGCTTGTGGCTCCTACAGGAAGAAACTTTCGCTGCCAAAGAAGGAGGATCCTGACACTCACACCTGCCTCTCTATCAGATACTTAAGACAATTGGAGCAGCGGAACAGATGTGCCTAGAGATAGCAAATAGATGTGTTTGATAGGGGAAGCATAGAGCAGGTTGGCTTCAAGTTCTTGAGGAAAATAAGTTGCTGCAATTCATGGAACTGAGAAGGCTCATTATGTGGGACACTCCTTATAGGATGTGAATCTTCCTAAGAGAATTCTCCGCCAGAGCCTTAAGGATTTATACCTTGCTCAAGAGGATTCTAAGTCTTGAAATTGATTTCTCTTCTAAAATAGGTTAGACTTTCCCTCCTGCCTTGAAAAAAGATGTTTCCAGTAGTTATGATAGAGAGAAAGAGAAAAAGAAAAGTATCTTCAACCCCAGGGCCTGTTTCTGAATTAAAAAGGAGTAGCTATGTTTTACTGATGGATCTTAAGACTAATTGCTAAAGGGTAAGACGGCCTAAACTCTAGAGTGTTTTCACTCTTCCCTGTGGTCAGAATCCAATAATGTAGATAGATATACCAAAGGACAGGAATGTCAATTATTTTGAAAAAGACATGAGCACCTACCAAGTGCACAGTCTGGAAACATTCTCCCCTCTGGCATGATCCTGTCGAGTGTAGAGTAGTAGTATCCTTGAACCCAAAGTTTCATCTCAATATTGTAAAATAGCATTTCTGAGCTCAGTTACCCTCATCTAAAACAATGATAATTCCTACTGAGTTTACAGTGTGGTGAAAAGATGAAGTAGCACTCACATAACTCTAGTTAAACTGTAACTTGCTATAAACTTATTAATCTAACTCCACTGTTGGCCACTAAGTTGCTCAAGGATAAGGGTAATTATCACTGAATCCCCAGTACCTGGCATATTTTAAATATTAACTAAGTACTTCTTAAAGTGAAATGTGAGAAATTATTAGTATGATTACTCTTCTTCTTACACATTGTTTTTTGTGCTCCTATATCCTCATGTCCCCTCTGATTCCTAGTACCTGTGGAACTATTCTCTCTCTACCACCCCTAATCCTGGCAAACATTATTATACTCTAGAGCTTATGCTACCCAGTCTGTTAGTCACTACCACATGTACCTACAGAGCCCTGGAAATGCTGCTAGTGCAACTGAGAAACCAAATTTTTAATTTTAATTAATTTAAATTTAAAAACTGGCCCTACATTCAGTTATGGAGAACTTTTAAGTGTATTTGAAACATCATAGATACATACATCAACTTTTTCTCTAAATATTATAAAACCTAAATGCAGATCAAGTATTTCTGATGAAAATTTAGCATCCTAGTTATGCTATAATTCTAAAGAAAACATAAAAAAGTGAAAATTACAGTAATTAAACATTTTATAATGTAAAATCAGTTTTATAATGATTACATGTTAAAATATTAGTTTGAATATATTAAGTTAAAATATATTATTAAAATTAATTTCATCAACTCATTTTTGCATGTTAAAATTATATTAGTTTGAATATATTAGGTTAAAAATACATTATTAAAATTAATTTCATCAACTCTTTTTTGCATTTTGTTTACATTTCTAAATGTGGCTGCTAGAAAACTAAAAATTGCATATGTTTCTTATATTTTTATTGAACTTTGCTTCTCAAGGGAACCTCCATTGATGGCTACCTTGTGCTCTTCTTTCAATCAATACCCTGAACTTGAAACTCAGTTTGAGACTATTCTAAGTAAGGGCAATGATGATGATGAAGATCACTGTAACGACAAAGATAGCACCTTGATTTTATTACTTACATGGCGTTCTAGAGTTTACAAAGCAATCTTACCTATATCATTATATTAAACCTTACCATTCCCTGTGATGTACTATAAAATTTATTGAAGCTCAGAAAAGTCAAGAGACTTATCCTGTTATTGTGCTCATTTTTGGCAGGGCTTATATTGGAACCCACATGTCCTGGTCCTAAAGGGCCTTTTCTACCCATCTCACTGGTCTTTCACTTTTGTATTGTCTGTGATTTCATTGTTGATTATAATAGTGTGTCAAGCATAATTACATACACTTGTAAAACGTCTATTGAGATCAATCGTTGTACCATGCCAAATAGTGACCAATGGTTAGAATTGATAGCTAGCCTGTTGTTGAATCATATTTGGAATGATTTCCTTTTTCTCACAAATCAACAGCAACAAAGTTCAAATCCTAGCACTAAAATTTTTCGTAACTCTCTGGAGTGAATCTTTCACTCAAGTACTGTCAGAGCACCAAAATGACAGAGACCAGGAATTTCCTTCAGCTTACATGGCCATACATTCATCCTACATGGCCATTAAGTGTAGCTGCCTGCTAGTGAATGATTGTCTATGTTACCAAATTGAGTCTGAAACTTGTTTATGTGAATTGTTAATGTGTGGAAATTGCTAAGGGAAATACTAAGATGTAGAGTCTTCTTGAGAGCCTTTCTGTATCATCTTTAGAAATAATTTAATGACCACATTCTGTAGCCAGCATCTCACAAACTGGCAAGAATGAAAAAGGAAAAGAATTGCTGTAAAGTAGGGCAACATATGATTAAAGCATATTCCTTTAACTTGTGTCCAGTACCTCCCATGTGTTGGAAGATTTCATCATCTCATTTAATTAAACATAAAATAGTCTCTTAAGAGAGATATTATTACCATTTTATAACTAGAGGCCACGAGCGGAAAATGGTAAGGGGCTCAATCTTACACTGATTGCTATGGCTTGAAATCTTTATTTTTCCTTCTGTGTAGAAAGCTACTGTTATGGTTCATTGCAATAAACACTAGGCTTTGAATCAGAATTCAATCCAAACTACAGGCACTATACTTAGGATTATTAATACTCAAGATTCAAAAAGATTCACAATGCTTAAGATTTAAATTCAGGCACAATATTCAATATCTATCCAACATCATTTAACACTGTTTTTATTCATTCATTTATTCATTCAATCAACAAGTGGTTGCTGATTGCCAAACCCTATGTTAAATTATTGGACATGATGAAGACAAATGAGATGCATCTGGAAAAGTACTTTATAAAGCAACAAATACTGCAAAGTGTTTATTTCTGTTTTTCACTAGTAATGATGAAATAGTCTGTGGTTGACTGAAGAAATACTATTACCTGTTCCTGGAGGCAAAGATTAAAGGAATAGACACCCTCCTCAGCCAGAATGACCCAGGTCAGAAGCCACAGTGCCAACTTGGAAAACTCCTCCTTCCTCATCTCCACATCATGTCTGCAGCCTTAACTGCTTGACACCTGACAACTACTCTCATCTCCATTGCTGTTGTTTTGTTTAGTGTCATGATCTTTTTGAATGGGCAATTGTGATGATCTCTTAACATGTTTATTGACCCCAAACTTCACCTGTTTTCCACACTGCTGCCAGAGTCAGGACCCCTTACTGTGGGCTCAAAGGTGATGATTTGTATCTCTAGCTGCTGTTAACCCCACCCACTCACCCCTGCGTTGCAGATAGACTCAGATACTTTCCCAAACAAGTCAGACTGATTGAAATCTCCATGCCCTGATCATGTGTCTGCCTGTACTCAGAATGCCCTTTCTCTGGTTCTTCACCTAATGAGCTCTTACTGATCTTTTAAAAGTTATCTTATCAGCCACTTTTAGCTTTTATGTTCAAATCCCTTACCTCCAACACTTAGGTTAAATTGACCAACCTCTCATCCTTCTTTATTATCCTTAAATAAGCATAAAATATGATATTACTATAGCACTACCAATAAATACTTAGCTGCGGTTTTTAGTTTACACGAGAGGCTCACCCACCAAACTGTACGCTCCTTGAGATAGAGCGCTGTGTGTTATTCATCCCTAATGCTTGGCAAGAAGCAGGCACTCAGTCCATGTTTACTGAAAAAGTGAATTAATAATTATCTTGCTACTGCTTAAAATCTTTCAGTAGATGTCTGTTTTATATGAAATAAAGTCTGAAATCATTTCAAACTATACCAGGCCCTTCCTCCCAAGGTTCTTGCATAATATAGAGTCTCATCTCTTGCTGTGTCCATACAGTTATTCATAATCCTATTATACTAAAATATAAGCAATTCTCCCATTGAGTCTTAGGGTTTCAGGCTTCCAGGCCTTGACTCATCTAAGTTCACAGTTGAATTATTTCAGGGTCTGGTTAGTCATGCTGTCCCTGTACTAAGGGCCAGATGAGAAAGGGCTTGTGGGAGCTCTTTGTTACCTATAGATCTGAAGAGAGTGGGTGTGCTGAAATGTAGGCCAACCTTTAAAAAGAGAAACCTAAAATGTTTCTGGACCATTTTATATACCCCAGGTCTTGCCAATTCTGTCTCTCTCCAGCTGAAGTTCTCTAAAGCTTCCCTGCCCTCTACTCTCATACCCTACTTGGTGCTCGGGTCTTTTTCTGTGGATGCACACGACTCTCGCTGTTTTCTAGCCCTGCCTATATTTGCATCATAAGGTTCTAACTGGAATCTTAGGTCGCAAGTGTCACCCACTTCTATCACCCCATCTTGACTACTTTCCTGTTTTCATGACTACTCAGTGAAAGCATTGTAGATAGGCCACTTTATTCCCCATTAAATGTGTGGGTGCTTGGAAATGAGAAGGTGTGCTTTCCAAGAGAAGAGATTGAGTGAGCTTTCTGCAAATCCCTTATACCTAGCGAGTTCATTTGATGTTCCCTGCGCTGTGTAGGCTAAAGCTGGCACATAGCAGTACCAGCATTTCCTCTGCTGCTAGCATGCAATTAAAAGCTTTGTAAAACATTTGGGAATATTTAGTTATGGGAAAAAATTACAAAAATGAAGGTTGCTTTTGTCTTTGTTCTTTAATCTAAGGTAGCTTGTTTCCTACCTTCATTTGATCATCTTTTTTTCAAGTATTTATTGATCCCCAAGAAGCCTGAGTTGGACTTTTAGACAGGCAGATTTTGTTTTTCAGATTGGGAAACCTCTAACAAATTATTGTATCAGCTGCAAGTGGAGCAATGGCTATTCATTATCCCATTTCTTGTTTCTATTCTCTGATATTATCTGGTAGGTCAGTAACAGGCTGCAGTTTTAGGCGAACTTAATTTCTTGCTGACTCTGCCTTTCCAAACCCCTGTTCATCTGCCCCTCTCTCTGAGCCAACTTTGGCAAAGTCAGAGGCTATGTAAGAAGCTCTGTGTTTATCATGTGATGGGCTTTGGATTGTGTAATAAATAGGCCCAGTGTCTGGTGTGCCATGGATAAGCATTTGGTTAAGTTTAAGTAGATTCCAAGTCACAGTTTTCTCTGCTCCCTGACTCCTACAGCATGTTGACACTTACTTCCAGAGGACAAGGCAGGCCTGTTCCATTTGCCTGATAAGACAATGATCTTTCCTGAAACTAACACGGCCATGAAACCTGTGCAACTCTTACCAGGTGATTCTTTTCCTCTCTTTGATGTCTCCTTGATTTTCTACCCAAGGCTATAAGATACATGACATTGTCCTTAGATCACCAACAACAGCTAGGTTATATTAGTTAACAGCCCTTCACACTGCCACACAGGCCAGATTTGACATTCTTCCTGTCTCCATGTTCCCCTAGCAAAGGTGCTGACATCTGCCCAAACCATGCCAGGGCTTGCATGTTGACTAGACTCAGTGTCACAGAGCCAGGCCCTATATCCTTTAATTCTAGTTTCTTTCCTCTCCTCATTGTCCTTGTTGCCAAGGGTTTAGTATGCCACATAGTGAGGCCACTCCAGTTATGAAAGGTATCACCTCAGAATACTCATCTATTTTTTTCCATGGACAAATATATTCCCTTTTATATGTCATTTTCATGTTTAGTACTAAAAATACTAGCAGAGTGTTCCTCAAATTTGAAGACGTGAACATATATATAACCATGTTCAAAAATATTTTGAATTCTACTCATTATTTATCTTGTTGATTATTTTGTTGAAAAGACTACTTTAAGAGGCTATATATGCATATATTTATACATATGTAATTATGTACATATACATTTAAGACATATAGTACACAAATATATATAACATAAATATAATATATTTGTACTATAATGTTATTAATACATGTAAGAACCTTCATTTTCACAAATTTATAGTAAAGGAGAAGAAAATAAACAATTCAGTGTTAAATATACAGTAATATTATTTCATAACAAATTTTGGATATTTCTTTAATTAAAAGACTATAATATTGAAAGCCTGACTACATCACAGTATATATGAAATGTAAAGTACAGCCAAACATGTTCCAGTAATTTAAAGAAAAGAAAGGAATAGGACCAGCCACAGGAGGCACAGACAAAATTTCTGGTGATGCTTAATTATACCCTTTGCATCAACTCAACCTAGATTATATAATGAGAATGATGCTCCCAACAGGCAGACTATTTCATCTAGAAATAATAGTCTTCTATTCCACTATGTAAGAGGTACATCAGCTACTTGCTCATCTAGGAGGGCAAAGATTACCTCCATTTGCCAGTAGTCATAGGCCCACTACATTCTAAAAACTCAGATTGGAATTTTTTAAAGAACACTTTAGGTTTCAGTTGTTATCCTGGACAGTACATTATGTGTCATTTGGTGCAACAAAAAGATGACACTGTTCCCAAAACACACCTGAAATGGAGTTAATAAGGGAAGATGTTCAAAGTCATTATTCAATAACATGCTGCCTGGTAAAATGGCTAAACACACACACGTGCACAAACACACACACACAAGCTTTTCTTGAAGTATAATTAGGCTTTTTAACTACAATATCAGACATGTTGTGTGACTGTAAGACACTGAACTTCTCTGAATCTCAGTGTCTATGTCTGTAATAAGGGGATTATAATGCCCATGTATTCACATAGCTATTATGCCAATGGAGAACATATTAAAACTTTGTAATGGCCTTTATAGGGCCACTAATAAGAAAGTGACAGATAACAATCATTAAATAACTTTTATCTACTTCCCTATTCTCTTGCATGTGAAATTTGAAGGGCTCCTGACAGTAGTTCTTTCTACAAGCAGACTGTGTCCCAAGGACAAGTCTGGTTTTGGTGGACATACCACTTGATTAACTTAGTCATCTAAATTAATCCTCCAGTCTGAATTGTTTTAAAACAATCTTGGCTGCTTTCACATTAGCTAATATGTTATATTATGCTATAATAATAATCATTTTCATCTATTGATAATTGTGCATTATCTCCATACCTAAAAGCTTTCCCAAAAGGTGAAAATTTATTCCCATCATTTTGCAAATGAAAACATTTAGGCACCATTAGACTAGAAGGCATATCCAAGGCTCTACCAATAATAGCACATGCCAAAGCTGGTAACCAAGGAGCTGTGCTGACACTCAAGCATGGGCATTTCCATGACACCACATGGCCTCTCTTTTGTTTCTCATCTATCTACCTCAGCAGTCTATGAGATAGAACCTGCGTTATATTCATGCTATTATCTTTACTGCAAGATACAATTCCAGGTATAGAGTAAATCCTAAATAATTTCATGAAGGAATAAGGGATTATTCAGCCCACCTAATCATGTCATTCATTTAAGCTTAATACATACCTTCAAATATATTACAATAGGCCTATAAAATTCTCATTAGAAAACTATAATCCCAACAAGAAAGACTGTTGTAGTTAGTTACCTAAAATAAGTTCTAGGTTGTTTTCCTGAAGGAACTTGCAATATATTGGGAGACTCCATATGTATAATACTAAAGTAATCTAAAACTGAATATATTAAGCTGAGAGTGATGTCAAATGCTTTAGTTATGCACTGGATTCTGCTTTGGCTGATCAGAAAAGTACCCACAGGGAGGTGATATCTGACTTGACCTTTAAATGATGAGCAGAATTTCAGTAGGTGACCATAGGACAAATGGCATTTTGAGCAGGGAGAGATGTATTAGCAAAATCAAAAGAGTAATTTCTATGCATGACAGTTGTACTTAGAGCTAATTTAGGCTGTATCAGAGACCTTCTAAAACTCTAGAAATAACTTAAGTTTGCTTCATTGAAAGCCAAACTAACCACAAGGCTGAGCATTTATAATTCATCTTTAAGAGTAAGAAACAGTGGCCAACTTTGATCAAAAAGTTTACCTTTATCTCTATCCTAGCAAGGCATGGCAGGGAAGAGTCAGCTATTATCTTTGACTTGTGTAGAACTAGATGAGTGTGAATTAAATGAAAGAAACAGTAAAAGATGAGCCCAAGGAGAAGGAAAGGAGGGAGATCAAAGAAATCCTTGAAGTGTTAATTGCAATCATCGAAAAAGAGGTAACAAGAAGCTAAGAGTAAGATGATCTGCTATAAATAGCATTTGAATGCAGAATATTAGAAGGTCAGCAGATGGGACTCTAAGAAGTACAAATTACATATAAATTCAGACTAAGAAATAAGACTGTGGTAAATTCAGAGAAACATGACATCAGATAAATTCAGAATTAAGAGGTAAATTTTTACTTTGTGGGTTAAACCAGTTACATAGAAAGAATATGGCTAAAACCAGCTCTTTGCAAAAGTAACTAAAGAATAAAATGGTTTCCCAAAGCAAGGAGAAAGGAGAATTTGTAGACACAGAATCATAAGACCAGGATGTGGTCCTAGGAGGCAGTCCATAGTAAGGAAAGTGTATGAACTCTGGTATGAAGCATGTTGAATTTTGCATATTCTCTGCAGGTAGCTCTTACTGATTGTGTTACCTTAGACAAGTCACTTCACTTACCTGAACATCCATTACTGCGTCTGTGTACTTGCTGTAGTTATACCTGAGGAGGCAGCATCCAGACCCAGACTGCTGGGTTCAATTTCTAGCTCTATGATTTACCATCTGTGAACCTTGAGCAAGGCAATTAATCACCTTGTGTCATTTTTTTATCTGTAAAATGTAAATGATTACCTATATGTCACATCACTCATAAAAATCATTTCCAGGGGGTAAAAGTCAAAACTATAA